>NC_086444.1:533307803-534594678 GCF_028390025.1 Pseudophryne corroboree
AAACCCCGTCGGCCCCACTGTCCACAAAGGCCTCAGTCTTGACAGTTTGACCGAGGATCTTCAAGGTCACCGGAATGATAAAAGTCTTCTTGGGAAATTCTGACTTCTGGCCTGACAGGATATTTCCCATCACCCTCAGGCCCTGAAGTTTTCCGGCTTTTCTGGGCATGATACTACCACATGACCTTTATTCCCACAGTACAAACACAACCCCTGCTGTCTCCTCCGCGTCTTCTCACGCGAGGAGAGGTGGGTAGCCCCAATCTGCATAGGCTCCTCTGAAAATTCCTCAGAGTCTGAGGTTCCCTTGGGAAGGAAGGAAATCTCAGTCTCCCTTTCAAGCCTACGCTCTCTCAGCCGTCTATCCACCCGGATGGATAACTGCATGAGCTGATCCAAGCTATCAGGCAAGGGATATTGTACCAGTTGGTCCTTTATCTGGTTAGAAAGACCTCTTCGGTACTGGTGTCTCAGGGCTGGGTCATTCCACTGGGTATCATGGGCCAACCTCCGAAACTCCGTACAGTAAACCTCAACTGGCCTTCGCCCTTGCTTAAGGATCGAAATCTGAGCCTCGGCTGAGGCCGTCTTGTCAGGGTCATCATACAACATGCCCAGTGCCGTAAAAAAAGCATCAACACTTTTAAGCGACGGACAGTCAGGCTGCAACCCATATGCCCAGACCTGTGGGTCTCCTTGTAGCAAGGAAATCACTATGCCCACCCGCTGAATCTCCGACCCAGAAGACTGAGGCCTAAGCCAGAAGTATAGCTTGCAGCTCTCCTTGAAACAAAAGAACTGCGAGCGATCTCCAGAAAAACGATTTGGGAGATTTACTTTCGGCTCCTTAACCCCTGCAGGTGCTGCTGCTGCGGGAGCTCCGCCAGCAGCCTGGGAGGTGTGCATTTTAATGGACAAATCATTAAATTGTCGAGTCAGGACCTGCACCTGATCGACCACCTGTTGCAACGTATTTTGAGGGGTATGCTCCATATTCCCACAAAATTTCAACAGGAGTATTAGGCTGCTGAATATGTTATGCACACCAGTGCCTGCAGGAAAGTACTGGTGTTTGAACTGTTATGCAAAACAAATGGACTCACAGACAAACTGGGGGATATGACATAATGTACACAGAAGGTGATAGGGTAACAAAATACACACAAAGTGAACAGAGAAGCCCAGAGGCTAAGGAACTGGGTATCTCCCTTGTATTAGAACTGCTCAGATGGAAAAGCAAGATGTTGTGTTTTAATACGTAGAGAACCCGAAATGCTGTTGCTAAGGGCAACAGCAAAACCCTAAAGGGTTACCAACGGGTGTGGCAGTAAACTCCTTGGTCAGAGATGGAATGATAGACACAAGGAGAATCTCCACAATCCTAATTCTCACTTGCAGTGCACAGGTTTTAGCTTACTGCCACTAAACTGACCCCTGACACCTAGCACAGTGAGACAGGATTAGACAGGCAAGTCTTAGAATACAGCCGCAAACTTGCTAAGTTCACAGAGTAGTAACAGAACCCCAGCAAGCTAAACGACTGACTCCAGTCTTAATGCTAGGTCTGGATTGGCAGAGTGTAATACCAAATCCCCAGGCCTATTTGCAGTAAGCAACAAACAAATACAAAGCTACACAGTACTGGCTAACTTTCATGAACTGACTAACCAACAAAGATTCAGCAGCATCTGCTTACCCTGAAAAGAGGCCTTATAAAGCAGGTGCTGTCCACGCCCCACTCAGACCTCACAGACTGTGAGCACAAAAACCAGCACCGGATCCCCTGCCGTGCACAGAGCCTATAACCACTGCACAGCAAAAGACCCGAACCGGAGTATCAGCTGCGCTCAGGTTACTCCACTAGCACTTGTCTCCCGGTTGCCATGACGACGTGGCAGCACAGGGCAGGAGACCCTAACAGGTCCTCTCCGCGAAGGGAAACTAGACTCGCATTGTGGTAGCATCTAGTTTCCCTTTGTGAAGAGGACCTTTCCCTGCTACTGGTGCCTGCCGTGCGGTGTGCCTAACGTTATCACGCACTGCATGGCAGTTTAGAACAGCAATAGACGCTAGATGTTGTAATTGACCTCTAGTGTCTGTGCGCTCCTATGGGAGAGACGTCATGACGTCTCTCTCATAGATCCGAGGAGCGACGCCGGCAGACGGAGATGGAGGGCAGCAGCGGTTGGGAAACAGGAACGGGGCTGGTGAGTATTTTTTTACTAGGCGCACAGCTACTGGTGGGCACAGTAATGGGGGCACAACTACTGGGGGCAAAACTAATGGGGGCACAACTACTGAGGGTGCAGTACTGGAGGCAAAACTACTGGGGGCACAGCTGCAGGGGGCACAACAGCTACTGGGGGCACAACTCTACAGGGGGCAAAACTACAGGGAGCAAAACTGTGACCACACCCCTTCCCTATGAAGCCATGTCCCTATTTTTGCTGCACGCCTGTGGCGCACACTAACCCTATTTCACCTGTCAGGGGGGGGGGGGGGCGCCAAATGACGCTTTTGCCTTGGGCGCCACATGGTCTAGAACTGGCCCTGGTTCTTACTTGTGATTAAAGTTTGCCATGGTCCATTATTTCTGAAGTGGTCATTTGCCAATTTCTGTTTTAGGTCTGGTACACTACCTTGGTATATACTACATCTAATTTTGGTAGTAAAATCTCTTTAAGTTGTGTATCCATATGTAATGTACTGTATGCCATTGTTGATGGAAGATATTTTTTATTATATTTCTAGCTCCATCATATTTTGTGATAAAGTAAACTTTATCTTGTTTTGATTTAGCCCTTCTACAGTTTCTGTCTGTTTACTCCAATGATATGCCTATTTTGTATATCTTCCTGATCTGAATGCTCCCTCATCTTCCTCCATATTATGTGTAGGGCCATCCCAAGCTTTTTTTTTTTGTAAGCAAAAATACATTTTAGCACCCTTTGATGGGGCAAAAAGGGGTGTGATCTCACAAGAAAGGGGCATGGCCACACAATTATACCAGCAAGGGTACAGGGTGATAGTGCTTGAAAAGTAAATAATAGGTCACCGGGGACACAGGGTGACAGGGAGTTAGTTGGTGACTGAAATAAAGTGGGTGACTGAGGCAGGGGTGACAGGAAAATGGTGCCTTTACTGAGCTAGGGGTGACAGGTAGATAGTGGGTACCTGATGCAGGGGTGATAGGGAAATGGTCGGTGACTGAGCTAGGGGTGACTGGGATATAGTAGGTGACTGAGGCAATAGTGAAAAGGAGATGGTGGGTGACTAAGCTAAGGGTGACAGGGAGATAGTGGGTGACTGAGGCAGGGGTGATAGGGAAATGGTGGATGACTGAGCTAGAGATGACAGGGAGATAGTTGGTTACTGAGGCAGGGGTAACTGGGAGATTGTGTGTGACTGAGGCAGGGGTGACAGGGAGATAGTAGGTGACTGAGGAAGGGGTGACTGGGAGATAATGGTTGACTGAGGCAGGGGTGAGAGGGAGTTAGTAGGTGACTTGAGGCAGGGGTGGCTGAGAGATATTAGGTGACTGAGGAAGGGGTGATAGGGAGATAGTGGATGACTAAGGCAGGGGTGACTGGGAGATAGTGGATGGCTGAGGCAAGGGTGATGGGGAGATGGTGGGTGACTGAGCTAGGGATGACAGGAAGATAGTAGGTGACTGAGGCAGGGGTGACTGGGAGATAATGGATGACTGAGGCAGGGGTGAGAGGGAGTTAGTAAGTTACTGAGGCAGGGGTGGCTGAGAGATAGTGGGTGACTGAGGCAGGGGTGATAGGGAGATAGTGGATGACTAAGGCAGGGGTGACTGGGAGATAGTTGGTGACTGAGGCAGGGGTGACTGGGAGATAGTGGATGGCTGAGGCAAGGGTGATAGGGAGATGGTGGGTGACTGAGATAGGGATGACAGGAAGATAGTAGGTGACTGAGGCAGGGGTGACTGGGAGATAATGGGTGACTGAGGCAGGGGTGAGAGGGAGTTAGTAAGTGACTGAGGCAGGGGTGGCTGAGAGATAGTGGGTGACTGAGGCAGGGGTGATAGGGAGATAGTGGATGACTAAGGCAGGGGTGACTGGGAGATAGTTGGTAACTGAGGCAGGGGTGATTGGTAAATAGTGAGTGACTGAGGAGGGCTGATAGGGAGATGGTGGGTGACTGAGTTAGGGGTGACAGGGAGATAGTGGGAGACTGATGTTGTGTTAGTTACATTTTTGACAGTATTTATTTGAACTGTCCACCCTTAAACCTATCTATTGCATTTTTTTACCTTAATTGGAAAAGTAACAGGTGTGACTAAGAGTGATAACATTTGGTTACAGGTACATTACAGGTCATATTTTGGTGGCCTACAAAGCTGCCATTGCTCAACTGTTGAGTACCACTGCTCTACCCATTCTACATGTTATTGAGAGTAGCATTAGTATTGTTATTTCACTACAATACAGTGGTGATAACATTGGGATACAGGTACATTATGGGACATATTTTGGTGGCCTCAAAAGCTGCCATTACTTATCTGTGGAGGACCACTTCTGTATTCAGTTTGCATGTTATTGAGATTAATATGCTGAAACCGTTTGAATTTGAGACATCAGACTGTAAATAATCCACCTCTGCCTGATCCTCTCTTATGAAATGGTTCGGATGGAGTGATTATTGAGTAGCAGAGCGATTATTGGAGTGGGTCAATTGGCCCTAGCATTTTAGATTACCCCTGATAAGATTCTTAATTTTTGAAGTTAAACTCTGCCCTCTTTTTGGTTCATCCACCTCTTCAGTGAATCCTACAAAATAGAATGTAGGTTTTACTTTAGTGGGTTTATGTATTCATACTATTTTTCCTGTGCTATATCTATCCCAGTATAAACAAATATGTTTTGTATCCCTTTTTGGGTCTTAGCCCACCCTGTATTTTGTTTGTTTTGTTCACATTGTTACTTTTTCTTTTCTGAACCCTTTTATGACTTTCATGTGAAATCTTTAATAAATACTAATGTTAAAAATAAAAAAATCTATCTTGGACAATAGCACAGCTGGATAATATGATCTTACTAGCCCTAAGGCACTGTCAAGAGACTGTAAACTATACTACTGTACATTCCTCTAAGGGGATTGCATACATTGACCGATGACCCAAGAGGATATGAATGATGGTGTCAACATATAGGGTCATATGAAGAAAGCACAGCTGCAGACTCAGGGATAGCAGGGACAGCATCCAATACTTTCTGAATCACCTCCACAAAAGACATCTAGACTACCCTATGTGGAAAACCCCAAGCACACAGGAAATGGGTATGCTATTGTACACTTATTTTGGTAGAAGCAACAGATCAACCATAATAGGTATATCGGTGGTCATTCCGAGTTGTTCACTCACTAGCAGTTTTTAGCAGCCGTGCAAACGTTATGCCGCCTCCCACTGGGAGTGTATTTTAGCTTAGCAGAAGTGCGAACGAAAGCGGCTACAAAATAATTTTGTGCAGTTTCAGAGTAGCTTCAGACCTACTCAGCGCTTGCGATCACTTCAGACTATACAGTTCCTGTTTTGATGTCACGAACACGCCATGCGTTCGCCCAGCCATGCCTGCGTTTTTCCTGGTATGCCTGTGTTTTTACGAACACTCCCTGAAAACGGTCAGTTGACACCCAGAAACGCCCACTTCATGTCAATCACTGTGTGGCCAGCAGTGCGACTGAAATACTTCGCTAGACCCTGTGTGAAACTACATAGTTCGTTGTAATAGTATGACGCGCGTGCACATTGTGCCGCATACGCATAAGTGCCATTTTTTTGCCTGATCACTGTGCAGTGACCGAAACCAGCTAGCGATCAACTCGGAATGACCCCCATTAGCCCCTGTTACATCATGCAGCAATGAAGCCACCCAGAGAGAAGCCCTGCAAGGACCTCACTTTGCTGGTTTCCTGGCAAGACCAGTGAGAAAAAAGGTCCCTTTGCTGTAGCAACTACTATTACTCACAACTGAGTAAGTGCCCACCTCTACCTCATGCTATGTGGATAAAGTTACTACATATGAATGAGCACCAGCCATCTTAGTTTGGAAGTCTTTATGTGCAGCTATACTATAAATAGTGCCCTCTTTTTTAATTACTCAGCCAAATTATCAAGCCCCATTTTACTACTGATTGCCACCAAAGCTGAAGTCACTGATGCAACATCTAACCTTGAGGTTAGCATATGCTACACACTACACAGTACCCCATTGCAATCTCTGACCTCGCCACCAGCATTTTAGGATCCAGCACCATTTGAAACATATTTACAGCTGCCACCACAATCTCAGCTGTTGAGAAGGTTGTGGCACCAGGGTATGCAGTTATGTGCCCTACTCTAGCCTGCCTGCCAGCCACTGCTCCATCCAGCCTTACAGTGTTATTAGCCATCTGGGAAAGCAACAGTGAAAGTCAGAGCTGCCACACAACCTCTAACTTTGCTGCTACCATCTGAGATGTGGCAGTGCTGGCCAGACACAAAGCAACATCCGCCATATTGGTCTTCATCCTGTAGAACCTACATCCCGAGATAGATAGATAGATAGATAGATAGATAGATAGATAGATAGATAGATAGATAGATAGATAGATAGATAGATAGATAGATTAATAGATAGATAGATAGATAGATAGATAGATAGATAGATAGATAGATAGATAGATAGATAGATAGATAGATACAATAAACAATTGCCTCTTTAAAACATTGAACAGACATGCCAGAATACTGGCCAATGTTACCCCTAACTGTTGATTTTAAACCCAAGGGTAGAAGGTGTCCAATTAAAAGATCCATCAAGGCTCTAACTGCAATAATACCTTCAGTGGTCACTAGCCCTGGTAAGGAAAGGGTCTAATATTTTGTACTGTAATGATGCAACAGGCTGGTCACTTTGACCTTTCAGAAATTCTGGTAAGTGCCTGTGTAGTAGATTATGTCACGATCCCTTTAATGTACAGTGCTGATTTATGTTTCATTTTCTTATACATAAAGTAAAATTATAAAATAAACAGATTATTTTAAATGTGAGAGATAAAAGCCAAATTATTTAATATGAAGCTGAACATTGTCTCTTTTATCAGTGTTCATGTTGTAAATTGATAGCCAGATTTGGCAAAGCTGTTAAATATTTAATTTAAAGTGTATTTACAAAAAAACAAGCATCTTTATCTGTCACTAAATCAAAATAAAACAATAAAAGTATAATGGAATTTTCAGAGCGGAATGCAAGTCAAGAAAATGTATTCTTTTTCAGTGCCATAAAAACAACCTCTTATCTTACTTAGGAAGTGACTTTAGTGGAAGTAATGAAATGACCCATTTGTGTGTTTCAAACCTGGATGAAAATGTTGAATTTTTATTGACAGGGTGCTACATTATATTTTCAATGTCAGCCTGTGAAAATGTTCTTGAAGTTGTATTCTGCTGGGATGTATAAAATAAATCTACATGTGACCCATGCAGTAACAATGCAAACATGATTTACAAATGCATAAAAAAAAGGAAAAAAATGTTTTTAAGTTAAGTGATTTCAAGATTTCATGCAGGTTTTGTGATTCTTCTCATGTGTTCTGATTTTCTTTCAACTGGAAGACTTGCTCAGTGGCATCGGTTTGTTAACACTGTCTGCTGAACACTGATGACTCCTGGTAACGAAAATGTATTGTTAAGTGAACTGTGGGGAAGGTAGATGAGCTTGCAGCTAATGCATTCTCAAAGCTGCACTGAACGAGCAAAGCAGGTGAAAAGAAAACGCAATAATAAAAAAGTGAAAGGGTTTTAAGTGCTTTTATTATTATTATGGCTACATTTTTTCCATGACCTTTAAAAAAACTATATTTGAATTTGCTAAGATACAAAGTATTGATACTGTAGTTTAATTGATAGCTTAATTCAATGTACTGTACCTGTCTTGGTAGATGATACAGAAAATGATTTGTGTTTTAGCATGTGTTGCTTTGTGGGTGTTCTATTTTATCAAAATAGCATTTATATGTTATGCTAGGATCTACCATTCTTTTAGATGTAGTTTTTACCTTTTATGTACATTCTGAAAGCTTCTTTGGCAGTATATTAGTTCAAAACAATAACAGAGAGCAGTGTTGCCAAAACTATATATATAAAAAAAGTATGGACTACAGTTTTACAAACTGCTAGAAAGTAAGATATAAAATACATTACTGTCATACAGAGAATATATCAGAAAAGAATCATATTTAATCATTCCACAAACAATAAAAGCAGATGCAACACATTAAACAGTAGATGATGTACACAAGCCAAGCACAAGTTCTTCACTTCTTACCTTATACGGATCATGGCTGGTATTTTCTGCCAAGCTGGGAGTTTTGTACCAGGTTTTCTATGTCAGCAGCCAGCACCGGCATCACAGGGAAAATATTGATGAGAGACATTATATAATTAATTTAGTGTTTCAGGTGTCCTTACTTGACACCCTACCCAACCACTCTGGATAGCCCTGTAGTGGTGCCGGCCTTGATTGTACAGTTGTCCATTAACTTAAAAGAGGGTTGAAAAAATCCATTCAAATGTGTTAAAAAAATTCTACTATTGCAGTTAATTTTGCACAAAAAATGAATGTGCTAAATTTATGAAATTAGACTAATTTAATATTATCTATAGAAACAAGTAAAAAAATCGATTCTGCCTTTCAAAAGCTACAGTGAATTAGTAATTTTATTAACAATTTATTATTTTAATTGGCAAAATGATATTCTGTAACTAGTAGGTCAACCTCTAAACAAACACCTGTATAGGTGGAATGGATAATCGAGTACAACCATTCCTCTGTAATTGACTATTTGGCATCTATATAGCACTCCTACCATTATATGTGTCTATGCAGCACTCCAACCATTAGATGTGTCTATACGGCACCTATGCAGCACTCCTATCATTAAATATGTTTATGTGGCACCTATGCAGCACTCCTACCATTAGATGTGTCTATGCGGCATCTATGCAGCACTCCTGCCATTAGATGTGTCTATGTGGCATCTATGCAGCACTCCTACTATTAGATGTGTCTATGCGGCATCTATGCAGAACTCCTACCATTATATGTGTCTATGCAGCACTCCTACCATTAGATGTGTTTATGCTGCACCTATGAAGCACTCCTACCATTAGATATGTTGTGTTTATGTGTCACCTATGCAGCACTCCTACCATTAGATGTGTCTACGTGGCATCTATGCAGTACAACTGCCATTAGATGTGTCTATGTGGCACCTATGCAGCACTCCTACCATTAGATGTGTCTATGTGGCACCTATGCAGCACTCCTACCATTAGATGTGTCTATGTGACATCTATGCAGCACTCCTACCATTAGATGTGTCTATGCGGCATCTATCCAGAACTCCTACCATTAAATGTGTCTATGTGGCATCTATGCAGCACTCCTACCATTAGATGTGTCTATGCGGCATCTATGCAGCACTCCTGCCATTAGATGTGTCTATGTGGCATCTATGCAGCACTCCTACTATTAGATGTGTCTATGCGGCATCTATGCAGAACTCCTACCATTATATGTGTCTATGCAGCACTCCTACCATTAGATGTGTTTATGCTGCACCTATGAAGCACTCCTACCATTAGATATGTTGTGTTTATGTGTCACCTATGCAGCACTCCTACCATTAGATGTGTCTACGTGGCATCTATGCAGTACAACTGCCATTAGATGTGTCTATGTGGCACCTATGCAGCACTCCTACCATTAGATGTGTCTATGTGGCACCTATGCAGCACTCCTACCATTAGATGTGTCTATGTGACATCTATGCAGCACTCCTACCATTAGATGTGTCTATGCGGCATCTATCCAGAACTCCTACCATTAAATGTGTCTATGTGGCATCTATGCAGCACTCCTACCATTAGATGTGTCTATGGAGCACTCCTACTATTAGATGTGTCTATGCGGCACCTATGCAGCACTCCTATCATTAGATGTGTCTTTGTGGCACCTATGCAGCACTCCTACGATTAGATGTGTCTATGTGGCATCTATGCAGCACTCCTACCACTAAATGTGTTTATGTGGCATCTATGCAATACTCCTACCATTAGATGTGTCTATGTGGCACCTATGCAGCACTCCTACCATTAGATGTGTCTATGTGGCACCTATGCAGCACTCCTACCATTAGATGTGTCTATGTGGCACCTATGCAGCACTCCTACCATTACATGTGTCTATGTGGCATCTATGCAGCACTCCTACCATTACATGTGTCTATGTGGCATCTATGCAGCACTCCTACCATTAGATGTGTCTATGGAGCACTCCTACTATTAGATGTGTCTATGTGGCACCTATGCAGCACTCCTATCATTAGATGTGTCTTAGTGGCACCTATGCAGCACTCCTACCATTAGATGTGTCTATGTGGCATCTATGCAGCACTCCTACCATTAAATGTGTTTATGTGGCATCTATGCAATACTCCTACCATTAGATGGGAGGAGTCTTTAACACCTCTAAGTATAAGTAGACACATTTTTCCATTTAACTCATGGCTTTGTCAAAGGATGGGTCTGCCAACTTTTAACTATATTTTGAGTTAATGAAGACTACTGGTTTACAACTGAACTTCAACTGTGCAATTTGTATACAGATAGTGAGATCCTGTTTCCAAGAATCTAATTAACATATTAATGTGGATTCTCTGACATATTTAATAATGATTTTACTATAATATATAATATATATTTTAAGCTGTATGTTTACAGTAAAAAGTCAATACATGAATTAAATGAGGACTATATTATGACTTCAGTCATATAATATAATAATCTTCAGACTTATAATATGAAATTTCATAGATCCTAGGGACAAATTCAGACCTAATCGTAGATGTGCTAAATTTAGCACATATGCGATCAGTCACACAGACATGCGGGGGAACGCCCAGCAAGAGCTAGTATATCCCGCATGTCAGGCCCGACCACCCAGCACAAGTACAAAATTATCGCACAGCAGTGATGCTTTTGTACTGTAGGAGTAGCTCCCTACCAGTGCAGCTCCTGTGCACTGGCAGGAGCTACTCGTAGCTGTGAGGGTCGCAACGGCTGAGTGTGACGTCACGCAGCCGCCGCGGCCCATCCCTCCCCAATGGTCCAGGCACGCCTGTGTTGCTCGGACCACGCCCCCTAAATGGCAGCCAAATGCCGGTGGCCTGCCCCCTCCCGCCCAGCCGGCGGCTGTCTGGCATGCGCCAGGGCACTGTGGCACCAGTGCATGAGCAGTTCAGACCTGATCGACTGCTGTGCGAAAACACACAGCAGCGATCAGGTCTGAATTAGGCCCAAAGTCTTCTCAAGTTACAGTACTAGGAGTTGCATACTCAGTAATGTCGCTGCTAATGCTTCTTTATTGATTTTTTTTTGTAGTCGCTTCATAGTATAATGATATAGTTGTGCACCTGGGCACAAATTTGTGAGGTTTGTTAAGATTATATATCTATTCATTACTTGTATACTACTAAATGTACCACATGGCATTTGGGGTAAACTTCTTAATTCATTACATATGACACACATTAGAACAATTCAGGGTACACAGAAGTGAACATTACAGAAAAACTAAAACTGAGCACAGGTAACAATTATCACCACAATTCTCAGTACACAATACAGATGAAATGTAAGTAGCAAAGGAGTAATCAGCAAACTACTAGGGGCGGGCAGTCACGAGCGAGAGGAAATGCAGGTATAGACAGTCACTGAGTATGAGAGAGCTGTAACTGAAGTGTAAGAGAAGAGGGTTGTGAGATCAGGAGGGAAGAGGGCCCTGCTCCACAGAGCTGACAATCTATGGGAAGGAAAAAATTTGAAAGGAACTACAGTATAATCATATTGATGCAATGTCCTAGTAATATACTAATATATCCCTGTATAGGAAATCGGCAATATTCATGTAAAATTATTTACTATACATAGCATTTAACAGTCCACTCCATGCAAAATCATAGGACAAATACTTTAAGAATTTGTCCTCCTCCCCATGCCCTCCACCCCCATGCAGGTTGGTTTGTGTTTTTTTGCTGGGATTGGTATATGTGTAGAATGTTGACAGTCAAAATGTTGATGCCAGAATGTTGTTCTGGTCTGAATTTCAATTTTTTTTAATATCGACATGAACGGGATGTTGTCATTAAACATCTTAGCATCCACATTGTTGACAATCGCAGAAGGTTGATACTAAATGTTTACAAGTTTTAGGTTTGGGGTCAGGCTGTGGTTAGGGATAGGTTTAGGATTAGTGTTATAGAAAGACCCATATGGGAAACCACATGGACGACATTCACACTGTTGACATTCTGACAATATTGACAATTCAATTGTTGCTCCATTCTGGTGCAATCAACTGCCAGCAAAACTCAATCTCTCTGTTTGCAACACGCGTGAAAAATTAATAAAAACCCCTCCTCCCGATCTCCCGCACTTTAGACCAGAGATAAGGAGCAATAAACAATTAAATATCACCCTAAATGTCAACATTCTGAACACTGGCATTACATACTACACCTCTGTGTAAAGCTGTGATATAATGGACCCAAAGCACTGGAAAGCTGTTGGCTGGGCCAGGCCATTACCTGACAAGGAGAGATAGGATGAGATAGTATGAGGAATGTATGATTTTGGGCTGGTCTGTGTGGCTGAGGTTGTTTGTTCTGACCACGAAAGTGTCCTCATGAGTGCAGGGCCAAAACCAATATATATGTAAAACAATGAGAACATACAGTACTAAGCAGCGGCCTACCAGGAAAACTCCCAGTTGACGATACAGTATGGCCAATTATCCTTTGGGTCCTATAAACTATCATTTATTTTCTCTGCATATCAAGGCAACAAGAAATTACTGGAAACACAGTGTAATAAAATCTTCTTGCTGTGACAGTGGTTTCACGAATAGCTTGCCCCAGTGAAGAATGAAAAGCATCTCTGTGCGTTCAAGTTCATACTGTATGTTTAATTGCCCTATTACAAACTAGTTAATCTTTTTTACCTACACATGCAGATATGACTTAATTATGTCAGTCTTATTTTCCCTGAGATGTGTATGCTCAGCTAATGAGCAAACACGTAAAACAAATGCAAGATCCATCCCCAAATCTTAATTCCATTCAACTCTGCATCAGCCCATCCAGTATGTGTCCAGTTCAGAAACAGTAACATTTATGTCAGGCATAGATTACATCAGGCATAACAAATATGTATGCTTATACCCAGTAATAAAATAGCATAAAAGTTGTATAGAAATTCTACAACATATCGATATGTGTCTTGATATTATTAGAATTAACTTCTAAAGTCACATTAACTTACACAATATGATAATGTAAAATGTCATACAGTATACACAAGTAATAATACTTTCTTTCTAGTTCTTAAATGTGAAAGTTGCATGTTTAATATAAAATGTATTTACATACAAATACAAATGAAAGTAAATAAAATTAAATTTAAATACCTGTTGTTTATGCCATTTATGTATCAAGTGTGTGTTTTTCTTGCAGTAGTCTGTAGTACCATGCAAAAACAGTTGGAAATGCATGCAAGATACATTAGCTGCAATATAATTCAGTTACGTAGTGTCAAAAAATGAGAAGTCAACCAATGAGAAGTGACAAGATAGTGCTGTTATTTTTATCATCGTCATTGTGTATCATTGTCCTAGCCCTACAGCACTTGCAAGAGATAATCCTACTAAAATCCTGTTGATGTGCCCACTTCTTATTGTGGGAAACTTAAGGAAATGTGTCCTTATTGTATTCTGTTAGAATTTACTAATGGCCAGTTCACAATGATATTGCATGTGAAACACAAATTCGCAGACCAATTCACGGAAACTCACCACCAAATCAAACATTGACAGCAATAAATATCATGAATTTAGTAAGAATCATGTTTGCAAAATCGATTGAACTTGAGCCAAATTATAACACAATGCACAAAATCAATGCACTGGTTTTAAACATTGTATTTGAATGTACAGTAAAAAAACATTTCAATTAGCACCATATCAATCAAGATGCTCATAAAGGGCACCAAGTGTGCTGCAGCACCCTCTTTCTGTTGACAAGCATGTCTAAGGCACTTATTTCATGTTGACTGCACCAGCTGACTGAAAAGCTCAGGAGCAAGAAATAAAAGAGAGAATACAGAATGTAGGTGTGCTGCATAGCCTACGAAGGCCTAGGTTCTGCAGTGGGCAGTTGAACCCTAATGCAGTGTCTGATGACAATGTCATACAGATCTTCCACCTCAACCACAGCAACTTAATTAACCTGTTTGACCTCGTCAAAACTCATCTTGATACAAACACTGCACAGTCACAAGCTTTATCAGACCTTCACAAACTGATGGCTGTTCTGCACTTCTTTGCTACTGGGAACTTTCAGTCAGTAATGGGGAGGGTGGTAGGCCTCTTGCAAGCCAACTTCTCATGCTTCCTGGGCCAAGTCCTTGCCACACTCAATACCTTCTTCGGCATCTATATCTGCTTCCCTAGCCAAAAATCTCAGTTACATGATGTCAGGTTAGCTTTTAATAGAATCACATGCATACCTTATATTTTGTGTGCTATAGACTGTACACACATTGAACTGAGACCATCTAGGGTGCGGGCACACATTGACAGTATCTCAATCAACACTATAGACATTCCATGAATGTGTAAGTGGTTTGTGATGCAAACCTACTGTAAGAATCATGAATGTTGTAGTCAGCTATCCTGGCTCATATCATGATTCCTTTATCCTCAGTCAGTCATCCATATCTGATATATTTGAGGCAGAAACATTTATTTGCCTTTAAGGGGATTCGGTGTATGGATGTTTCTCCTTGCTTCTGATTCCATTGTTGCCTCTGGATAGTCCTGCTGATTCTAGGTATAATGATGCACATAAGCCCACTAGATATGTGACAAAAAGTATATTTTGCCAATTAAATTCTAGGTTCCACTCTCTTGATAAATCTGGTGGGACATTGATGTATTCCTTTTATATTCTGACATTGTGCTCTGCTGCAGTGTGTTGCGTTATTTGTACCTTAATCAGGGGCGTAGCTCCAATAGGTGCAGGTAGTGCAGCTGCTATGGGGCCCAGACCTGAGAGGGGTCAGGTAGACTGTTGGACAGTATACATTTTTCATCATTGGTAGATACATAGGGGTACTTACAAAATTTTACCTTAGGGGCTAAAATAGATCTAGTTATGCCCCTAGACCTTCTCATTGTAATGTGGTATAAAACGAACTGGAGGGCATTATACTGTTACATCATATAAACTAAAGCACTGTAATGTGGAGCAATATAAAGTGGAGGTACTATAATGTGGCATAATATGAACTGTATCATAATGTGATTTGGGGATATGGTGTTGCATATTGTGTACTGGCAGCCATACTATGTGATATAATGTGAATTAGAGCACTACAGTGGTTCATATCACACTACAATGGAGCATAACATTAACTAAGTCACTGCTATGGTTCAGAAAATTAATTAGATCACTATTATAGGGCATAGAATTAACATCTGCCATGGAAAGGTGTCTCTCTTGAAGCATTGGGACAGGGGCCCTTCAAAATGTTGCTATGGGGCCCATTAAGGTCTGGCTACGCCCCTGACCGAAATGAACCTACACTGACAGATTATGCACAGTCAGCAGTCAGGTCTACTTGTTTCATCTGATGACTGTGAGCACAGAAAGAGGGAGGCCAGTTAGTGCTTCAGTAATTGACAACTTTTTCACTGTAAGTATATTACACAACATTGCTATTTTAATCTTCAGGAAAAAATGTGTCTTCTAAATTCCTGCAAATTACTGAGCATCCTTCACAATTTAATCATTACTTGCCTAAGTCATTTCAAAATGACCTAACACATACAGCATCAGCATGTAATGTTTTTGCTATGAAACATGAGCAACAACTATACTATTATAGGTAATTTTACTAAAGCTTCTACAAGAGAGAATTGATGATGTTGCCCATAGCAACCAAACAGATTCTATCTATCATTTTCTAAATGTCAATATAGAAATGAAAGACAGCATCTGATTGGTTGTTATGGGCAACATCAATTCTCTGTTTTAAAAGCTTTAGTACATTTACCCGCTTGGGTGACACTGTTTGGGGTGCATATCGTTTGCATCATCATTTGTGCAAACATTAAACACATCACTTTGAGATGAATATGTGACTGTATTTGTCCCACACACTCTTTCACTAATATGTCAGTGAATTACAACACTTTTCATATACAGTAAACAGTAAACAAAATCAGTTTTCCCTCTGATAAGGTTCATTAAAGTACCTAATTGCATGAGAACATGTTTTAAAGTTTTATATATAAGCAATAACACAAAGAACAGGTTGTTAACACATTTTATTTTGTCAGCACCAGCATTTAATGCTGAAAGTGGCTTTTTGTTAATGTGGTGTAGAAAATGCCTGAAACAGGCCTCAAACAGAAATATCAATAACTAAGCATTTTTTCCAACATACAAATAAGAAATTTGAAAGATTTGAAAACAAGAGAGTTTTTTCAGTGTAAAATATGCAAAAAACATTTTTTTTTTGGTTACAAATATATAGATATGTGCAGCGGACACTTTTCGGGTTTTGTGTTTTGGTTTTGGATCTGGATCTCCATGCATGTTTTGGATCAGAATTGGTTTTGTTAAAACCACCCTTTCAGGTTTTGATTTTGGTTTTGGTTTTGGATCTGGCTTTTTTGAAAAAACTTAAAAACAGCTAAAATCGACATCCGGTTCCGGATTCATGCTGTAAGCAGCGTGTCCGTGCAGCTCCCGGGACTCACCCACTTTAACCAGCTTTTAACGGCTCCCCGGAGCCTCCACCTACCAGGGACGAACTCCCCCTTCTCCCCCAGTGTATGGAGAAGTTTCTCGCTCTGTCCACCTCCGCCCGCACGCAGCTGTTTAGGCAGGAGAAGCGCCGAGCAGAAACAAAGATGGCGCCGGACACAGACTCGCCGCCAGCGTCTCCGGCACACAAGAAAGCCGCTTCTGAACCAGATAAGTCTGCTGCACAGAGACACCCTGAATCTCCCATTACACACTCTGATTTGGCCCAAGCTATAACGGCCACGATGGGGCCTCTTTTGTCACAGGCAGTTACTGACATTTCTACACAGCTTAAAAACCTCACTCACAGAGTGTCTACAACTGAAGCACAAGTGGGGAAAATATCTCATGACATGACAGATGTGCAGCATGATATTATCCGCTTGCAAAAAGAGAATTATCATCTTCTAAATAAGCTTGATAATATTGAAAACAGATCCAGGAGAAACAATTTGAGAATAATTGGTATTCCTGAATCAGTGAAGGATATAGATCTGGAACGCCTTGTCAGTAACACGTTACCGCAGCTGCTGAATGTCTCTGACGCTTGTAAAGGCATTGTCATAGAAAGGGTACATAGGATCGGCCCTAATCTTCGCCCTGCCGACACCCGTCCCAGAGTGGTCATTTTCCGCTGCTTAAATTACCTACACAAGCAAGCCCTTTGGACTGCTTCTAGACAAGTGCGCCCCCTGATATGGGAAAAAAAATAAGTTACACATTTTTCAAGACTTTTCTCCTGAACTTACACGGGCCAGGAAAGCCTTCTCCCCTATTTGTGCTCAGTTGGTACAGATGAAACGGAAATTTGCCCTCCAATATACAGCAAAACTATGCATATTTATTGGTGATTCATTTTATGACTTCTCCTCCCCTGGCGATGCTGATGCGTTCCTTAAAGATGAAGCTCAAGGACACCATGAGGACATTTCTGATGCCCCATAGTAATCTGGATAGTTATTATGGCCTGCTATTTACCTCCAGAGCTCAGAATCCTGATGACAGTTCTTTTGAATTTCATTACTGTTAGCTGTTAAAGTTGTTTCATACATATTATTAGTGCCTTCAGGTCTTTCTTAGCTAAAGTACTAAATTTAACTTGGGTATAAGCATTTTCTTGTTCCATTAGCTTTCATGACATTATTATATAAGTCAATATCTATCTTATAGGTTGGTGTGATGTCTTTTGAGGTTCCTAGCGACATCCAGTTTTCAGATACAGCATGTATTCATATTTTCTTTTCAGTATCTCCCCCCACCCTTCCACCCCCCCCCTCCACTTCTCCTTTTATTTTATTTTTTTATGACTATAAATGGTTTGCTCCCTCCTCCTCGTTATATCCTGGTGGGTTTGTCCCAGGTAGCTATGCTCCCCCTGATGCTATGCCTCCCATTGTACTGATGATGAATCTGAAGTTGGTATGCTGGTCATGCCGTAAATCACCTAGGTTATCCCCTAGTGATGTCCTATGCAGGACATTATTGCATTGTGTTTTGTTTATCAGAATTATGCTATCTCTCTTCTTTCGAATCTATCTTTTCTCCTTCTATCTATTCACCTCTTCCTACTCAAAATATGGCTTACATAGTTCCCTCTCTCTGTCTCCTCTTTACATTGTAACTTTTACATATGACACTCTCCCACCTTAAGGTGGGCTCTCTGAACGTGGGCGGCATAAATTCCCCAGCCAAGCGTTGTACGACCTTGCAATACCTAATGAAACAACACATAGATTTAGCATACTTACAAGAAACTCACCTAACGGATCTCGAATCTAAAAAACTAGGAACCATGGGCTGGACAGTTATAGCGGTAGCTCCTTTTTCCTCCAAGGCTCGTGGAGTTATAATTTTGGCCAGATCATCTCTACCTCTAAAGGTGACCTGGGTTACACCTGACCCTAATGGCAGATTTATCATAGCGCATGTTAGCTTACAAGACATTTCCTATGTACTGTGTAATATATATGCACCCAACAACTATAAAAAAATCATTTTTCTCCACACTGATAGCTAAACTATCTCCTATACTTCAAGAAAGACTAATTATTGGTGGCGATCTTAATTTAATTTCCTCCTCACTCCTTGATCGCTCTAACCCTTCCTCTAAACCCATTTCTTTACCAAAATTTGGTATACACCATTTTGCCTCCTCCCTCCAAACCACTGATGTCTGGAGGTCTTTCAATCCCATTGACAGAGATTATACATGCCTCTCTGCTGCTCATGGCACCCTGTCCCGAATAGATTACTTTTTAATTTCCCATATCTTGATTCCCGATATCCTTTCTACTAATATAGAAGCCATCTCTATTTCAGATCATGCCCTCATTTGGTTTGATCTTCAACTTTCACATGATCCTTCTGTCACAAAAATTTGGAGATTCCCCACACATCTATCACGTTCACAATTATTTTGTGAAGCAATATCGGCGAAATGGGATGACTTTTCCTCTAACAATATATCTCACCTCGCTTCTAATCCCCCCATATTTTGGCAAACAGCCAAATCAGTTTTACGGGGCATGATCATCTCATATTCCTCCAAATCTAAAAAACATCTAGCTTCATCCTACTTACAGTTACAGTCAGAATTGACGTCCTCATTTCAACAGTTCAAGACTTCACCTACACAAGTTAACAAAGATTTGAACACAAAAGCAAAAACCAAATTTGATGATCATCTTCAATCTTTAGGTGATAAACATCTATTTAATATAAACTACAGATATCACAAATTTGGCAACAAGACTGGCAAGCTCTTGACCAACTTACTTCATGGTTCTCGCTCTCCTATGCTCATACACCCCCTAAAAACCCATGACGGTAAACTTACAACCTCTAACCAACAAGTTACGGAGGTGATGAGATCATTATATGAATCACTATACTCTGCTCCTACTTCCTCTTCCCACACAGATATCCCATCCCAGACCATACCTCATCCCTCGTCTATATGGGAATACCCTCCACTCCCTACCATACCGCAATCCCTCTCTGATACTCTATTGGCTCCCATCACGGCTAAGGAGATCCTTTCAGTTATCCATCACCTCAAACGAGACAAAGCTCCGGGCCCTGATGGGTTCTCACGCGAATTCTATAAACTATTAGCCCCCAAAATAATAGACACTTTAGTTTTACTATATAACCACCTCCTTACAGACCTTAATCCTCCACTTTACTTCACCTCAGCAATAATAAAAACTCTACCCAAACCAAACCGCGACTTGTCTCTCCCTAGTTCTTATAGACCCATATCATTACTCAATCTTGATTACAAAATTTTGACAAAAATTCTATCCAATCGTCTCCAACCGATTTTACCTCACATAATCCACCAAGATCAGACTGGCTTTATTTCCGGTCGTCACTCTGTGATTAATTTAAGGAAGGTCTACTCGGCCATTCAGTATATGAATACTTCTCCTCCCACCAAACCAGCTATCATTCTATCACTGGACGCCGAGAAGGCCTTCGATTTAGTGCTATGGCCTCACCTATAGCACACATTATATACATTTGGTTTCCCTAAGTAATTTATTGCTATAATTAAAGCCTTATACTCCAATTCTACCTCCCAGATTTCCTGTAATGGTTTTCTTTCTTCCCCCTTCCCTATAGCTAGAGGCACTAGACAAGGGTGTCCACTATCACCTTTGTTATTTGCCATAGCCATTGAACCTCTCGCAATAGCCATTCGTAACTCGACCAGTATATCTGGAATCATTATTGGGGCAATGGAATTAAAGATCTCTCTGTTCGCAGATGACATGATTTTATTCCTAAAAGGGGTTGGTGGAGTCTGCACAGGATCACTCAGTCTAAATACTTGGTATTTTGGATGAAATTAAGTAAAGCGATAGCTCTAATTTAAACCAACATATGGCCATATATCAAACAAATAATTGGTATTCGGCACTGGGTTGGTGGTGCTCCCAGAGATAGTTCAGTAAACTTATAGTAAACAATGTGGTTCCTGTATAGTACAGGAGCCAAAAGGGAAAAAAGAAAGACTATGTGTCTCTTCTGGGGCACACTTTTGTTGAAAATTATGTGGTCTTGTAATACTTAAAATATAACTTTTATTATTAATCCTCTTAAAATAATGGCTATGAGGCAAAGAAAAGAATAGTAGTAATAATAACAACAATTAACATAAAATTGTCTATTCAAATAAACATCAAATGTTGTGATACAAGTTTGACATAATGGCTCTTTGAGCGAAAATGTGTGCGTGTCTCTGATGTTTGAGAAAATAATGCTAACCTATTGCTATTAGGTGGAGGGGTGGGATACCCCCCTGGGTCGCTGGACGCCGCTCCTGAGTGTTTCCGTAGTGAATGGTGATCAGTGAACAAGCTCTCCCGAGCGAAACATATGTCACTTCCGGTTCCGGTGTTCTGAACTTCCTGTCGGCGGACAGCGGACACCGGCGTCTCACTGCTGGGCTCACCATTCACTACGGACACTCAGGAGCGGCGTCCAGCGACCCAGGGGGGTATCCCACCCCTCCACCTAATAGCAGGTTACAGGACTTCCCTGACTCCCCATCGGACCCATCGTCTCTGGTAAACTGTTTTTTTGCTTCAGTTATTCACTCTCTCATCAACCATTTTGTGTGACTATATCTATATATATTCTGATAAGTGAACCAAGGAGAGATACAGATATTGGTAACCAGGGATATATGGCAACAAAGGGAAATTATTAAATTCACCAGCAAGCCGCACCAATGTCCAGGACTCATCATTAATTTAATATAGCAATACCCACTAACTACCAATACATTGGTTCCTAATAAGATCAGTCCTGTTTTTCTGCTTTTTTTGGTTCTTGTGGTTCTTTTCAAGAACAGTGGTTATATCTTTTTCTGATAGTGACTTTTTTGACACACTGCAATAACTGAAATTGATTTCTTTTGCTGACTGTATTGAGCAGTCGTGAATCATAATACGTGATTTATCACACATTATTTTCTAAGTATTTGGATCAAACACGTGATTCATCACAAATGATTATTTGAGTATTTTTCTATATAGAAACAGTTAAAGAAACATTCTTATTTACATTACATTTCTGGAACTCCCTCTCATTCTGTTTAAACAATCTGGGTGGCTCTGCAATGCATTATGTAAACAGAGCACCATTTTGCTACAAAACAGGACAGTAGAAGTGTTCCTCTATCTTTCTTCTGTTTCAGTGTCGTTTCTCACCACCCTCTCATTTTTTCAATCGATGCCCAGGCAGATGATCAAAAAGCAGAAGTGGTGTTTAACTCAGGCCTGATTCACTGTTTCTCCCATACTCAATTTCTTTCACAGCAGTGTCACACTATCATCCACTCAGCACTCCTCTCAAAACTTGGGGATTCCCCACATACACCTCAAATCAGACTCAATCAGCCCCCAGCCAATTTTGGTTCTTTATTGATTTCCAATAGCCTCAGATGCTATTTATCCACCCAAGGCCAACAACACGGAAGAGGTCCCACCTCATCTGATTTTTTTGAGATTTTTTTGAAGTTTAGCCCAGGGGGCTGTTTCAGCACCGGTTTTTGTAGACCATCAGCGAATACCAGGTACCACCAGTATCTCGATTCAGGAGCACCGAGTAATCTCACCATAAACTTTGGGATTTCTCTCAGAGCCTTCAATACATGGTTCTAGGTGTCACCAGGTGTGATATATCTACCTGCGGTCAAACCACACTGAGTATGCCCAACCTCGTCTGATCTTGGAAGCCAAGCACTGTGGACCAGGTCAGTACCTGGGTGGGAGACCACCAGAGAATACCGGGTACTGCAGGTATTTTTATACAAATCCAGGACACAGGACCCAGAACCAAAGTATTATTCCCCATCCAAATTTTGGAATCTCACATACATTTAGCAATCAGGGTGGAGCCCGGCAGATATTATATTGCATAATACCTTTTCCTTCCGGCATTTTTCTATGTCTATTATAGTCATAGTTTATTTGGTTACAAATTCGGAAGAAGACATTATTTTCTCAAACATCAGAGACACACACACATTTTCGCTCAAAGAGCCATTATGTCAAACTTGTATCACAACATTTGATGTTTATTTGAATAGACAATTTTATGTTAATTGTTGTTATTATTACTACTATTCTTTTCTTTGCCTCATAGCCATTATTTTAAGAGGATTAATAATAAAAGTTATATTTTAAGTATTACAAGACCACATAATTTTCAACAAAAGTGTGCCCCAGAAGAGACACATAGTCTTTCTTTTTTCCCTTTTGGCTCCTGTACTATACAGGAACCACATTGTTTACTATATGATTTTATTCCTTTCTGACCCTTCTTCCTCAGTTCCTCAAGTTATGTCTCTTATTTCAGCTTTTGGCCAGATTGCAGGCCTCAAAATAAACATATCCAAATCTGAAATCTTACCCATTAATGGCCCTCCCCCCATTACTCAAAACATCCCATCCCTCTCTACTTTTCATCTAGCTAAGGAAGACATAAAATACTTAGGGATCAGAATACCACCGTCCACCGCTAACATCAATAAACTTAATTACACCCCCTTATTAAAGAAAATAGCCACCCTATATGATAACTGGAAGGATCTCCCACTGTCTCTCTTGGGTCGCCTTGCTGCTGTAAAGAGTATTATATTCCCCAAAAATTTTTACCTCATTCAAATGTTGCCACTTTCTTTGAAACCCTCTGACTTTGCCACCTTTGATAAGTTAACCTCTAGATTTCTGTGGAAACATGAAAAGTCCAAAATATCTCTGAACAAATTGCAAAATCCCATTAAATATGGAGGTCTCAAAGCCCCCAACCTCCGCATTTACACATACTCTGTCATGTTCCGATACATCTCAGACTGGATTTTAGAGTCCTCCACATACACTGATGTAAATCTTGACACGGCCATATTCGCACCCCATGTGCATTACTCCACTCCAGAAAACAGGAAATCCCGACACATATCTACAACAATATCATCTTCACAGATACGTATAAAGCCTGGATCTCCATAAACAAAATCTTTCATTGAAACCACTCATCGTCCACATACATTCCGTTGTGGGGCAATCCAGCATTCCCACCATCCTTAACCAATCGCCTTTACCTTGAATGGAAGGTCAAAGGACTATCGACATCTGCAAAAGTATTTGACCCAGGTGGAACACCACTTTCTTTCTCTGCCCTCCAACTGACTTATCAACTTCCTAACAACCAGTTTTTTATGTTTCTACAAGTCCGCCATTTCGTTATATCTCTACGCACACACACTTTCTATCTCGACAAACAAGATTTCATACTACTATTACTCCAATCTCTAATACACAAACCTTAATAGACTAATCTTCTTTAACCCAAACTAATGCTTGCTTGGCGCCCTGCTTCCCCATCATTAACTGTGACTAGTTGGTCACAAGATATTCCCATAATATCTAAAATCACTGATTTATGCCCTACTCTTGATTTATCCATGCGATGGCTTAACTCCTCCTATTTACAGGAGGTTCACTTTAGAACTATACATAGGGCTTATATCTCTCCTGCACAAAGAAGCCATATGGTTTTGGAAGAATCAGTAGCCTGCCCAAAATGCTCAGCACACCAAGCAGAATTTTTACATTCCTTTTGGTCTTGTGGAAAGATCAAAAAATTCTGGCACAAAGTTCTAGCTTACATTAATAGACTATTTCATGTCACGGTTCAACCTGACATTCTAGCATGCCTATGTGCAAACTTCACTAATTGGAATATTGGTCCGCACACATTTCAGATTTCCCCTCTACTTACTATCGTAGTAACGATAGCAAAAAAGATAATCCTTATCCATTGGACCACTAAATCAACACCATCCCTCAATGAGGTATTGCAGAAACTTAGACAGCTATTTCTTTTTGACAGAAGATCTATGATTCTGGCCAGAGGAAAGAATCTTTCTAAAGTTCTGAATAAATGGCACTACTATCTTCTGTCTCTACCAGAGGAAGAAAGAATCTCGCTAACAAAAATGTTTGATATCGCTCAATGGTCTCTTCATTAAACTATTGCTTATACTCTCTAACTGACAGAATCCAATGTATAACTGAGGGCTCATTACCCTCTACACAGTATTCCTCCTCATCCCTATAATGTGTCGCCCAGGCTCAGAGAGTCCACCCCCTCTTTCTCTCTTTTCTCTCACACTCGCATTTTCCATTCTTTGAATTAATTGTTCTGACAGAGATAGATTAATATAATGCACTGATACTGTGATATTATTAAGACTATTCTCTCACACAAGCGCACTTTGGTAGAGCTGTATTTATATCTTTTTTTTCCATATCCCTCTTTTTCCTTTCTTTTCGCTCTTTTCTTTTCTCTCATTCTTCCCTATCTCATTCCTTTCTTCTCTTTATCTATCTTTTCTTCTTTCATCCCTTTTATATCTGTATACTACTCTCCATTTCGAACTATGGAGTACCATTTTACGGCTATTATGCTTCACAAATGCTGTCTGCTATTTGGTTACCACTTCCTTTTATTTTAATACCTCTCTAGATCTTTTTAAGTAATGGTTGGCAATACTTAGGTATGCCGGCTATTAATAGTGGTAGTTGAATAGTTCTTATCTCTGTTATTTTTTATTTTTCTTTACATAATATTATTAAATGGGTTTTAGTTTAAGATAACACGATAATACTTTATCATCTTGCTACGGCTTCAGTATAATATATATTGTTCTGTTCCTTTATTATATACTGTTATCAGTGTACAATTCTAAACCAAGGAAGACAAGACAAGACTAGCCTACATATTCATTATTTGTGTAATCCATGCTCCATGTTTTTTGTGCACGTGTGTTGTAATATGGATGTATACCATTAATAAAAATTGTTATATAAAAAAAAAAACAGCTAAAATCAAAGAATTTGGGGGTATTTTGATTCCACGGAAATATTAACCTCAATAACATTCATTTCCACTTTTTTCCATCCTATTTTGAACACCTCACACTTCACAACTCACAATATTGTTTTCAGGCCAAAAAGTTGCACTAAGGTAGCTGGATGACTAAGCTAAGAAACACAAGTGGGCGGCACAATCACCTAGCCCATCTAGGAGTGGCACTGCAGTAGCAGACACAATGGCAGTTTTAAAAACTAAGCCCCAAAGAGCACATAATGCAAAGAAAAAAAGAGGTATAAGATGGAATTGTCCTTGGGCCCTCCCACCCACCCTTATGTTTCATAAACAGGACATGCACACATTAATAAACCAATCATTTCAGCAACAGGGTCTGCCACATGACTGTGGCTGAAATGATTGGTTTGTTTGGGCCCCCACCAAAAAAGAAGCAATTAACCTCTCCTTGCACAAACTGGCTCTACAGTGGCAAGATGTCGTCCTCATCCTCAGATCCCCCCCTTCAGTGTTTACATCCTCATCCTCACAAACAAACCCCCATCATTTAGGTGTCAGTGGACTGCTTACACTATTAACCAAAGTTTCTGAACCTGACAATGACTTATGATGAACGCGCTGCAGGTGACATATAAGGGATGATGTTCCTAGGTGGTTAACGTCCTTACCCCTACTTATTATGGATTGACAAAGGTAACAGATGGCTTGACACCTGTTGTTGATATTTGTGGGGAAATAATTCCATGCTGAAGAGGTGGTTTTTTTGGTATTTTGCCCAGGCATGACAATGGGCTTTTTCATCCCATGGCCAACAACTATCTCCACTGGTGTCTTATTCAAACAAACCCCATCACCATCAGAGTCCTCACTGTCAACTTCCTCCGCAGCGCCAGTTACACCCATATCCTCCTCATCCTGGTGTACTTATACAGTGACATCCTCAATCTCAATATCAACAAATTGTGGCAGGAGCCTCCTCTTCCCATACAGTGTTGTGAAGGTAAGGCCTAGACATCACAACCACAGACAGTGCCAGCACCCCTGTATTTTCACAAAACCCCCGTAATTTTAAAGCATACAAGACAGGTCCAGTGTACATTAATTTTCACTGCACCCTAGAATAATTACAGCATACAGGACAAGGCCAGTGTACATTGATTTTCACTGCACCCTAGAATAATTACAGCATACAAGACAGGACCAGTGTACATTGAGTTTCACTGTACCTTAAAATAATTACAGCATAAAAGACAGGACCAGTATACAGTGATTTTCACTGCACCCTAGACTAATTACAGCATAAAAGATAGGACCAGTGTACATTGATTTTCACTGCACCCTAGAATAATTAATGCATACAATACAGGGTCAGTGTACATTGATTTTCACTGCACCCTAGAATAATTACAGCACACATGACAGGGCCAGTGTACATTGATTTTCACTGCACCCTAGAATAATTACAGCATACAAGACAGGGCCAGTGTACTGTACATTGATTTTCACTGCATCCTAGAATAATTACAGCATACAAGACGGGGCCAGTGTACATTGATTTTCACTGCACCGCTGAATTTTTACAACATACAGGGCCAGTGTAATGTTATTTGAACAGCAACACCCCTATAGTTTACAGCATACAAGAGCAGTGTGCTTTTAATTATTAACAACTGCACCTCGGAATTTTTATAACATACAGGGCCAGCAGAACCCCTATATTTTACAGCAGTGTGCTTTTAATTTTTAACAACTGCACCCCTGAATATTTACAACATATATGGCCAGTGTAATGTTATTTGAACAGCAACACCACTATATTTTACAGCATACAGCAGTGTGCTTTTAATTTTTAACAACTGCACATCTGAATTTTTACAACATACAGGGCCAGCAGCACCCCTATATTTTACAGTATACAGCAAGGTGCTTTTAATTTTTAACAACTGTACCCCTGAATTTTTACAACATACCAGGCCAGTGTAATGCTATTTGAACAGCAACACCCCTATATTTTACAGCATACAAGAGCAGTGTGCTTTTAATTTTGAATAACCGCACCTCTGAATTTTGACAACATACAGGTCCAGCAGCTCCCCTATATTTTACAGCATACAGAAGCAGTGTGCTTTTAACTGCACCTCTGAATTTCTACAACACACAGGGCCAGCAGCATCCCTATATTTTACAGCATACAGGAGCAGTGTGCTTTTAATTTTTAACTACACCTCTGAATTTTTACAACATACAGGGCCAGCAACACCCCAATATTTTACAGCATACAGGAGCTGTGTGCTTTTAACTGCACCTCTGAATTTCTACAACATACAGGGCTATCAGCACCTCTATATTTTACAGCATACAGGAGCAGTGTGCTTTAATTTCTTACAACTGCACCCCTAGCTTTTTATAGCATACAGGGCCAGTGTAATGTTATTTGAACAGCAGCACCCCTATATTTTACAGCATACAGCAGTGTGCTTTTCATTTTACAACATACAGAACCAGCAGCACCCCAATATTTTCCAGCATACAGGAGGACAGTGCCCCTGCACCCTGTACAACACAGTGACAGCCAGGACAGCAACATCTATGTACAGCTGTAGCACATGAAACACTAGTGACAGCCAGTGACAGCCAGGACAGCACCCCTAAACAGCACAGGTACACCACAGTGACTGCAGCAGCACCCCTACAGAGCCCACACTAACCGCACCTGATGCCGCCACCCACAGAGAGAGACAGAGGTCTGTCTCCCTCACTCCCCAAGTCCAGAGTGAAAATGGTGGCAATGCATGGCTGTTTATATGGAATCCAAAACTCGCAAATAGCAGGATGATGACGTTTTGCCTCGTTCTGGTTTCTGAGTCAGGCAGGAAGTCCCTAGTCAGACTCAGATCCGGGCTTGGAACATGAAGTTTGGGGGAGTTCAGTTCTCAGGGAATCAAACCTGGTCATATCTAGTAGGTATATGCATAAAGCCATGAAATAAAGGCAAACACTAATGTGCCCTACACACTGGGCGATAAACCTGAAAGATATGAATGGTATCTTGTTCATTAATGAACAAGATCATTTGAAGACCCATGAATTGAATATCCATGGTCTGAAGCTGTCATTGATTTTAGTCTGGGCAGAAAAACAAGTGGTTTTATTCAGTCATAAACTTAATTGCAATTTGTGGGTTTTTTTAAGCTTGCATCTCTGTGACCTATTCACAGATAGTTGCATCAACAAATTATGAGCTTTGACTTCATTCCCTTGGCTATGACTCCCGCATATAGCTGAGATGAGACAAAATTGTAACTGGCTTCATGGACCCTTTGGAAAATGCTCACAATGACAATAAAAATATATTGAAGTTAAAGTCTGCATAGTGCAGGTAATAAGTATTGTGCTGGATTCCCCTTCCCCAGTTGTGTGTGCATCAGTCTTGAAGTTGGAATTGATATTGAAGATGGAGCTGGAGAGAGGTGGAGCTGCATTTCAGAAGAAGACACGGGCTGATTCTGAGGTGATTCTAAGGATGGTATTCAAATGATATATCATGCCCAATCTCCTTTCTAAAGTGATCCCCGTTATCACGCATATCCCACCCATAGTGATCATTTTTAGCTGCGTAACAGGTTGCACGCCCTCGCTACCCCATGGGTAGTGAGCTGAAATGATTATACCACGCAAGTCAGCAGAAACAGAATGGGTTTAGAAGGGGTAAAAATAATTGAATACTGCCCTAAGTGTGTTTTTGTACACAGTGGCAGTCAAAAAATTGCAGAAGGTACAGGAATCATCTTGCATTGGATATCTGAGTAACCCTCAGGTTATTCGAAATGTCTGGCGTAATCATGCTGCAAAGGCCAGTAAATATGCATCTGAGGACACAGACCCTGACACTGGCATGCCTACAAAACAAGGCTAACACACTACCATTTTGTCAAATGCTCCTTATCACCACCTCACCCAACTAATTGAGAGACTGCAGCATCCAGGACTCTGTGAGCAATGCTGCACAACAAGATCTGCACATGGGCAGATCTTAAACCTTCTGAGATTTGCATGATCATCAAATTAACTTACATATCTCAATCAGGCCCTCAGAGCAAGAACATGATATCTCAAAATAAAAGGTAGATATGAATTATCCCTCATATTTATTGTAAATATTGTGTATGTAAAAATTGCACCCGAATATGCCTCATCGAATCACCATCACAATGGTTGTAGCCCTTGGCCATAGGTGCAAACCTCAGCTTACTCAGACTGGCCATTGGAGCTCCTCAGCTATGGATAGGAAATCTGCAACCAAACACACAAAGACTGGCCTCAGCACTCCACACTGTCTCCCCCTCTCAGCTCCCAAATGCTGCAGAATATCAATTATGTCATGGTTAAGTGGGGATAGTGAGTGATCACGCAGGACTCATTCAGCTCATGTGCAGAACGGGTCCTGTGCATGCGCAGTACCCTCACTATTGGGTTAGTGCATAACTATCAGGTTTATTTACTTACCTGAATCAGGAACATAAATGATGGTTATGTAGCCTATCTTTAAAAAAAAAAAAAAAAAAAAGCTGCATAAGAGTACAGTATAATTCAACATTGGAGTATTTAATTCAAACAGTTCCACTTGGTTTTGAGGATTCTGCATACCATTTTGATGTCTTTTGCCATTCCACATGATATCTGTAAAATATACAGTAGTTAATGTATTGAATATCCTTATTAGAAATTAGAAAGCTTAAACCTTGTATTAAATACATTAATCTCAGGAATTATACCATTTGTATATAGCTTTATAAGGAATGTTTTCCAACCTCCAGCTCAGATGAAATGGCATTAGTCCTCTGATTCTGTGATATTTAAATTCTCAAATATTTGAAATGATGTGTGGTACAAACATTTGAGACATCAGTAGACTAATACTTGTCTAAAGTACAGTCATGTAACACCAAGGGTTTGAATTATAAAAAGCCACAATTTGATTTCTTTATTCTGAATTTTAATTCTCTTAAAAACGTTACAGTTAGAATAATGAATAAAGGCTTGATGCTTATGTAAAATGAAAGAGGCAACAGAAAGCATCCCATTTTGGTACAGTACCATGTGACATTAGGAGAGGATTACAGTGATTACCATTAATTGTTTGGGAGAGATAAGGGTTATAATAAAATATTGGATGAATACAGTAAGTGTTGAATCAAAAGTACTAAGTTGCAATCTTTGAACAAATGGGACCAACCACAGTGTTGAAAGCTTTCTTGCATCAAACTTCACCACGGATGCCACCACTGCTGCAATGGCTGTGTGATCTTCAATGACTTTTTATTGTTTTATTATTTTTGAGGAAAAGTACAGTATACTGTATGTTGTTATTAAGCAGTGTTATATGACTGTAAGAGTCTACTAACTGAGTACCCCATTGAGGCTTTGGACAGAATAAGCTTCAATAAAATATAAAATAGTTGCATTTCTGTGAAGAGTTTCATTATAGCTTTATTAATATATAGGCTATGTAGCATTGTAAAAGTTTATAGTCTTTATTGGATTATCCATCTGGGAGTTTTATGCAATTTAAGTTTGGAGATGGCTTTATTTAATTCGGTAAAATCCGGGTGAAGATTTTCTACTTAGACTGAGTAAAGGGTATTATAGGGCCATCTCTTGCAGCAAACACAGTTTTCTGGGTGAAAGGGAGAGGCACTGTAGAGGTCAGAATAATTCCATTCAAAGTAATTCATTCTGTAATTTGGGATGTGAGTTTTAATAGACTTTTAGGATCTTAATAGCAATAATAAACTTTCTTGAAGTCTATGATCTACTTGTACATGTGGTGTTTAGTAAACAGCTAATTTTCTTACTCAACTAGTAATATTTAAATTTGTCAAACATTAATGGGTAAATGTACTAAGTGTGAGTATTGATTGAACTACCATTGAAAAACCATTGTATCTCTTTAGCCAATCAGAGGATGAATTATCACAATACACTTAAAACGAGGGAGTAATTGTGTAATGAACAAGGAGGCAAATAATATTGATAATTTTCTGATTGGTGAATTACTATATTACTAATATATTATTAAATTTATTATAAGGTCAATATATTTTATCAATTAAAGAGGCAATATTAATTGTTAATTGATCCCTTAAAATGTTTTTTTGATGGGGCAACATCTATTATTTTATTACTTTATATGTGGCACCCTCATCATAAAATAATAAGTGTTTACCCCATCATAAAAAGCTATTTTGGCAATGTGCCTGAGTGAAACAACTTTTAAATAGAGTGGGATCAGGGGAAAAAGCATTTCACTGGATACATCAGTACAAACATTTTTGATTCTCATGAAGCATTTTCCAAACATAAGCAAAGTGTTTTGGTAACCATCACTTACATACTACTCTTTTGGAAAACATCACCTACTGTACATACTAAATTAATGTAAAACCACCTGGAAAGCAAGGACTTTTCAGCTAAGGTTTGACTATGCCATTCATTCAGAGCTGTGAATAGTTGCAGCCCCATGAATAATGCAGCATGCAGTGAAGTGTATGCCCGTGCATACACATCATGGCAACAATGAGCGTGGATACATCTGTTTCTGGTTTAATTCTGTTCTGGACCAAGTGACATGGATTGACCTTAACAGTAGTTACCACTCTCATTGGAACTTGTAAAAATGTTTGTTGCTGCATACACATAGTTTGTGTACTGCCAGTTTTTGTGATGTTGTCTGGGCATATCTTGGCATAATTTGTTCCCATTTTAGTACCATGATAAAATGGGAGATTAACAGCTCTGCAGTCAGTGTCTATTATTAAGACTAAAAATTGGATAATGCTGCAGTTCATGGGTAAATTATTATATCAACATTTATTGACTATAAAATAGTTAATTCTTAAATGTACACATATATAGATATAAGCAATATATAATCATATGATAAAATATCAGAAATATAAAAAATATATAAATGATGGAGTTATAGAGTGTAGTTGCAACATACAGTACTCTAATTAAAATGCCTCTGCATGGAAGAGATTATATTCAAGGAGGCCCCCTACAGTATGACAAGCTACAGTTATATTAAAAGACTTATTTCATTGGATGAATGTATCAATATGTTTGGTTAGAAAAGCAGCCATATCTCACCAATACATTAGTGATGTGAAGTCCATACAATAATGAACTTGAGATTACTGAGTTTTAAAAGCAAAACTATGAAAAACTTATGAGATATCAGTGTGAATACATATGCCATAAACTTGAATGAGTTGGTAATGTTGCACCCACATACAATTTATCCACATTAATAAAAAAAACACTGATTATTCCAACTGCCATCCAGTGAAAGCCATCCATTCAGGATCTCTTAAATAGTGATTTGAACCAAACCAGCGACAGTGTTCTAATACACACTGTATAGCCAATGAGTTTACCACATAATGGGGAGTATGCTTCCAAGTCGCACTGGTTCAAAGTGTATAGAAGTCAACAATTTCCAGCAGATTTAGTGCAGAACCTGGGTGGCAAGTCAGCTTGCTGACCACACGGACCAAGCTGGTACTGCTATTACACACAGATTGCAGTTCTGTACTTGGGACCAATATTCAATACACAATACAGGCCCTCATTCCGAGTTGTTCGCTCGGTATTTTTCATCGCATCGCAATGAAAATCCGCTTAGTACGCATGCGCAATGTTCGCACTGCGACTGCGCCAAGTAACTTTGCTATGTAGAAAGTAATTTTACTCACGACTTTTTCATCGCTCCGGCGATCGTAATGTGATTGACAGGAAATGGGTGTTACTGGGCGGAAACACGGCGTTTCAGGGGCGTGTGGCTGAAAACGCTACCGTTTCCGGAAAAAACGCAGGAGTGGCCGGAGAAACGGTGGGAGTGCCTGGGCGAACGCTGGGTGTGTTTGTGACGTCAACCAGGAACGACAAGCACTGAACTGATCGCACAGGCAGAGTAAGTCTGAAGCTACTCTGAAACTGCTAAGTAGTTAGTAATCGCAATATTGCGAATACATCGGTCGCAATTTTAAGAAGCTAAGATTCACTCCCAGTAGGCGGCGGCTTAGCGTGTGTAACTCTGCTAAATTCGCCTTGCGACCGATCAACTCGGAATGAGGGCCACAGTGTGTAAAACTAATAAAAAAAAACAAAGTCAAGTACACAGTCTGTATTGGTAATCCCACACAGACACCCATAGATGAATATAATACATAAGACATAGGGCACTGAGATACTATTATGAATTAGCCTGAGTTAAAATGTGTACAAGTCCAAAAACAGATTGCAGGTGTGAAATAGGACAGTAAAATCTTAAGAAATTCCCATTATCTGAAAAAGAAAAAAAAGACAGAGAAGAGAGAGGGATAAACAAAAGGAAATGATGAATAAGGAATGGGATACAGATGGTGGTGAGGAAGAGAGACAGGATATCACAAACAGGGAAATATACAAGAAAAGTGTGAATAAAAAATACACAGGGTAAATTTACTAAGGTGGGAGGTTTTTTTTAGAACTGGTGATGTTGCTCATAGCAACCAATCAGATTCTACTTAACATTTATCTAGCTGCTTCTAAAAGATAAAAGGTAGAATCTGATTGGTTGCTACTGGCAACATCTCCAGGTCTAAGAAACTCCCACCTTAGTAAATTTACCTCTAAGAGTGGTAAAAAGAAGAATGTGATAACAATATTAGCAAAGGGTTTTGTTGGACCTCAGTGTAACCCTCATACACATAATGTGGGTTATGGAAAAGAAGCTGAGGGGAAAGTACATACATGTTTAATATGGCTTGGGGCTGAGAGACCAGCTCTGGGGATCCCAGCGGTCAGCATACTGACCCCGGGATTCTGGCAGCGATTGCTTGCAGGTGGGCAAGTGCAATAAAGCCCCTTGCAGGCTCACTGCACTTGCCATGCAGCAGGCTCAGTGGCTTGCTGTGCTTGCCACAGGTTATATTCCCACTGTATGGGTGTCATGGACATCCACGAGTGGGAATAGTCCCTGTCAGTTGGCATGCTGACTGTTGGGCTTGTAAGCGGGCGGGATCCCGGCATCAGTATGGTGACCTCCGGGACCCCAAGCGCCAGTCATATGACCGGATCCTGTTTAATATAGATGTACTGGATTTTAAGATGTAAAATAGTGAATGTCTAATGCTGCCATTGTACATAGGCAATGTACAGAATTATAGTATCTTGGGCAGAGACAGTGCCAGAAATGTTTCTAGAACCACCCCCTCCCCCCATGTGCAGTGGGAAAAAACTGCATTGAGACCTGACCAGGAGAGAAGATGCTGTAATGCGGCAGTTTAGGAGCTCAATTGAGGAGATCTTGACGGTACTCTACCTCAGGAGATGAGGAGAGGGATTTACCTCATGAGAGAGACATGGCCAATACTCTCAGGAGAGGAATCTAGTCCTTCTGTGTGGAGATAGAACACCTGTAAGAGGTGGCAGGTCTAGAGCCTTGCAGAGACTTTTATGTGACTGGTCACAAGCTTCTACAGGCAGTTCAGGAAGAGACAGTCTCATAGCCACAATAGCCACAATAGAAAGGGGCCAGTGTTCAGTGAAGAGTGAAAGCCTCTGCATTATCTGAGGCAAATAACTTGTGTCAGTGATCCAGGGCAAAGAGCATAGATACGAGGCTCAGAGTGTGCAGTTACAGAGAGCCTGTGGAGGGGCATCAGCCTGCACCTTCTGGAGAGGAGGAGACCTTTGATCCCACCTCTATTTGAGCCTGTTTGCATAAGGAAGTCAGCATTGAGTCAGAAGAGAGAAGCTGCTGTAAATAGAGGAGGCTGTCCTTTATGCATAAACTGAACTGACTAGAGAACTGTAAAGGGAAATCCTAAGGAACCAAATACCAAATAACTTGAAGGAAACCCCCCGGGTGACAGCATATACAACAGAGACTGCCTTAGTATTTAATCAGTATGAGTGATCAGTGATCAGGAAAAATCTACCTAATTATCCAGTTATTTCATGACTCAAGCCAGCTAAGCATTTTCTGCAGGTGTTAAGTCAGCAGTCTTTCTGTAACAGAGCATATATTAGTGGCAAAGCGTAATACTATTATAGCTACTGTATCTACCAGAGAAGTTAGTTAAATGCCTTATAGCTATATGAGTAATACACGGAACTTGCTAATATTTACAGCAGCATCGAAAAATAACCCAGTACCAGACAATTTCTTATGCAGGATACTTTACATGGACCAATTCAGCAGATTTTATAAATGCATGCAAACAAGATTAAATAGCTATCAGGGATGAGTGCTTCTAAAAGATATATGAAACCTCATTGTCACTAAGCCTGGATTCAGTAATATTGCTTCAACTTTAGACAACAATAAAAAAATTGTAACAGTTGCAGCTCGTTATTAAACATTATACAAGCTTTGACTTATATCAAGAGGAAAAGTGCACCACTGAGTATTTGGCCAACCTAATATACAGTATAAATATGAGTTATACACTATAGTTGAGATAATGTTTAGTTCTTTATACAGTATGTTGCTTGGTAACATTAAAGCGTTTAGTATTGTAAGTTATAGTAACTGTAAGTAAACATGTATGGGAGTCTACAGGTAGGCAAGCTATGACCTATTGTTTGAGTTTGGAGGGAAGTTTCTTAGGGTAAATAATGGATGAAGCTAGACACCAGTAAGTGATTTGCATAGTACTGTATAGACTCTGAACTGATTTACCTAAATTTGTATTCATTGCTGTTTTTAATGCTATTTGCTATCCACAATCCACCTGGTTACTGTATAATTTGGACCTTTATATCTTCTGAAGGAATCAATGATGTGACCTAAAAAGTGTTAACTTGTTACAGAACAAACAGAGATACTTGAGTTCATTTACTTGGAGGATAATTGTTAATGAATGAATTCACTGATTCATAAGTTCTAGGATGTAGGGTTACCCAAGCCTTCCCTTGGTGGATTACTAACAAACTATTATAGAGGATTGGGAGGAGGCACTGACAAGATTTGATAACCCTCTCAAAAAAAGCTAACTCAGTTACACCAAAATATCCATGTAAGCAATGGTTTTATACATACAATGAAATGACAGGTCTCTACAGGTGAGTGCAAGGCATTCTGAGCAGGTCAATACTGTAGCTGTATAGGGCGGCAGCGGGAGAAACAATTTACCAGGTAAACAAAGCAGTTGAACAGAGCAAATGGAGGCTATTGCTGCTGATGATAGCAACTCAGGTTCCTGGAATAGGTGATTCAACAAGATGGGCAGTGGGTTCCAGGCAAGTTGAAAAGTTCACTTTGGATGTTTTAACTAGGATAAAGACCTCAGAGGGCAAACACAGCCAACCACAATCATGATTCTGTTAGTAAATCTGCTCCAAGTAAGGACACTGAGAAAACCAACCCAAATAATGTCACTTTAGTGATCCAAAGCTTTATATGTTTGGCCAGAAGTAAAAAAACAAAACGTTTTTTGTACAGCAAAGCACTCTACGGGCCAAATGTAATAGAGTGAGAGTTTTAAAAAGTGAGAGATTTGCAGTTTTTTTTAAAGTGGCAATCATTTACACAACAAGATCAACCTGGTTTTGCAGTGTAAATGATTGCCACTTTAAAAAACACACCCTGAAAACGCTTACCAAATCTCTCACTTTCCAGAACTCTCACTCTATTACATTTGGACCTTTATGTCTAACCCAACATGACTCCCAGTGTTCATAGAGTCTGAGAAATAAATAATAATCAACAGATACCCTCATACTGGATATTCTAAGAGGTGTACCTGGAGTTGAGGTCAAGTCTAACTAGGCTGCATATCCAGAAGGCATTCTAAACTTTTGTGTACATTCCCCTACTGAACTTAACTTAATGTTTTCCCATCCCCACTTTATGTAAAGATGTCACAAATGCAAGCTTATTCCAGCTGTAAATATAATGTCTTCTGTTTGTGCACATGCACTTTGTAGAAAGGCATATGTTTTTATGTGCTATAAATGAACTTGTGCCCAACTCTTACTCAGGTCCACTGTATACAACTCCCCTTTAAGGAAGGTAGGTCCTTTTTCAAATACTAATGAAATTAAAATAGCGTATATATTTTCAAATTCCTACCTACAATAAATGTACTACACTCTTTAAATGTACTCTGCAAAGATGTACTTCTTCTAGATTTGCTCACGGTGTATATATATATATATATATATATATATATATATCTTTCCTATACATGCAATCCCTATGGATGGGCTCACTATAGATGCTCTCACACACTGTAGTGGCTGTGATCTCTCATGCACAGAGATGGCTGCACTGGGTTCGGTGTGTGAGGGCAGTGGGCTGCTGATCTGATGATCCTCAGAGGAGCATGGTGTGTGGTCAGTGCTGGAACTCAGCTGCTGCTGCCTATGGTGTCTGTATCTCTGTGTACTTTCACAGCTCCTGTCCTGGCATGTGATTGGAGGAGAGCCGTGGGGGGCGCTGCCATGCACAGCCCGGTATAGAAGTCCCAGCCTGCTGACTGGCTGGGATACTACAAAACTTTCCCAAGGTTTCTCCAGCCTGGGAGAGATTGAGCGCCGAGACCCACACAGGCTGCAGCAGCAACGCTGGGAGCAAGGGATATGGAGATAGCTGCTGTATGCATACCGTAGAGTGGGGTGGGGGGACAGCTTGCATCCCGTTAAATCAGGCGCCCGAGGCATATGCCCCCCTAGCCCCCCCCCCAGTTACGGCTATGAATGTAGTGATACCCTTTCAATTTTTTTTGTGCCCCAAAACTATGGCTTGGTGTAGCTTCATTTACTTCTTACATTTACACAACCTCCACCATGTGTTAAAGTAAAACAGCATTTGTGGCCACCTGTTAAACTAGAAACATCCCCAATATTCAAAAAGCTAATACAAAAATCTTTCACAATCACAATACATATTGAGCTCACCATACTGCCAAGTTATGTCCAGTCCTTCCCACCAGATCACACAGTGTTGCATTGTCCACAGATGCCACCATTTTTTAAACTCATACTTTGAATGAAGTTCTATTTGTTATGTTAATAATAACTATGTTCATTATTTAGTCAACATTATTTAAAATGTCCCAACCCTACCTTGCAATATATGCAGGTTCTCAAAATTTTTAAACAAGTATATTTTATATGCATGGTTTACTGTATTTTCAACTAACAAAACTTTTAAAAAACGGTGTGAAATGTAAAACAAATTTTACTACATGCTGAATTATGTGGTTTTTTTCCATGTCTATTTTTTATTTATTTATTTTTTTATTGCCAACATCCAGAGTGTTTATCTTTTGGCAGTACGGATATTGAAGCCTCAAAGTTAAATAGGTTTGTCAACACAGCTTTCAGGACTCGCCCTTGCTTGAAAAGGCCATCTGTTAAGATTGTAAATTATGGACAGGTACACGTGTAAACTTATTTTCAAATAGCATTTCTATTACAATTTTAACAGAATTGCCAAATACAACATTACAATGTTTGATTTTATTTTTAACAGCAGACTTTATTTCTCAATCAGACATTAACATTAGACACATTACCTTGTTATTTTATTCATTGCATTTAGTTGATTGTCATGATGATGTACAGATATAGCCTCATACAATGGATCTATTCATGGCAAAAAAACAACAACTAGGCATTCAAGGTCCTGAAGGACTCAAAACTGTAGAGTGTCTTTTTTGCTCAAAATGCACACCCTATTCACACTAATAAAACAACTGGGAATGACAAATGTACATTAGTAGATAGCCCGGATCAATTTGATGTGCAATTGGATATTAGTCGGTAGATGAAGTGCTACGATGCAGAGGTGGCATTTTTTTCCTGCCATGATCTGTTGTGCTTCATCTGCAACTTTGTATATGTTTAAAACTAATTCTTATGTGTTTGAAGTAACAGCCCAGTGTCTATAGTACACAGGTTCTCAAACTCTGTCCTCAGGACCCCACACAGTGCATGTTTTGCAGGTAACCCAGCAGGTGCACAGGTGTATTAATTACTCACTGACACATTTTAAAAGGTCCACAGGTGGAGCTAATTATTTCACTTGTGACTCTGGAAGTTATTCTGACCCGATCGTAAGCTGCAGTTTATCGCAGCGGTGCGATCGGGTCAGAACTGCGCATGTGCCGGTGCATGCCAGAAGACCGAAGGCCGTCGGGCCGCTACGATCGCCTCTGCCTGATTGACAGGCAGAGGCAGTGGCTGAGCGGGGGTGCGGAATGGCGGCATTTGCTCGCCGTTTCAAGGGCACGGTACGGCCAATGCAGGTGTGGCTGGACCGAACGGGAGGCGGGCCACAGTGGCTGCGTGACGTCACATGCAGCCGCTGCGGCCTGGGGAGCGATGAGTAGCTCCCAGCCAGCACGCTAAAGCTGCACTGGTCAGAAGTTACTCTTGATGTGGAATTGCATCGCCGCTGTGCGATGCCTTGGCACTTCTGTGGGGGGGGGAGCGGCACTGACATGTGGAGTGGGATAGCCCTGTGCTGGGCGTCCCCCCCGCATGTCAGTGTGAATGATCATAGCTGTGCTAAATTTAACACAGCTACGATCATCTCGGAATGACCCCCTCTGTGAGGAGACCATTGACCGTCCAACAGTCCTTTGCGAGGAGGATGAAGTATGGCAGCAGTCATCCTGTTGCAAAGCGGACAACTGAGGCCTTGACTGCTTTGTTGGTGTTAGACATGCATCTGGTATCCGCTATTAGTGCAGTGGGATTTAGACAATTGATGGAGGCAGTGTGTCTCTGGTACCAAATCCCATCTATATTCCACTTCACTAGGTAGGCGATACAGAGAATGTACAGAGATATCACAAAAAGTGTCCTCAGTGTCCTAAAATATGCTGTTGTACCCACTGTCCACTTAACCATGGACATGTGGACAAGAGTAACAGGCAGATTAAAAACTTTATGACTGTGACAGCCCATTGGGTAGATGTATTGCCTTGCGCAGCAACAAAAGCAGCGGCACCAGCAGCAGCATCTCAGAAAAGCCAGCTTGTTCCAAGTCAGGCTACACTGTGTATCACCGGTTTCAGTAAGAGGCACACTGCCTACAACCTTTTAGAGAAACTGAGGGAAATCATCGCCCAATGGCTTACCCCACTTAGACTCTCCTGGGGATTTGTGATAACAGACAACACCACCAATATTGTGTGGGCATTAAATCAGGGCAAATGCCGGCATGTCCCATGTTTTGCTCACACAATAAATTTGGTGGTGCAGCATTTTTTGAGAAACGACAGGGCTGTGCAGCAGACACTTTCAGTGTCCCAAAAAATGTAGGACACTTTCGCCATTCAGCGACTGTGTACCAAAGACTGGAGCACCAGCAACACTCCTGAACCTGACCTGCCATCACCTGAAGCAAGGGGTTGTAACACGGTGGAACTTAACACTCTATATGCTGCAGAGGATGGAGGAGCAGCAAAAGGCCATTCAATCCTATACATCCACCTATGACATAGGCAAAGGAGGAGTTGTGCACCTGACTCAAGCACAGTGGAGATTGATTTCCATCTTGTGCAAGGTTCTCCAATCCTTCGAACTTGCCACACGTGAAGTCAGTTCAGACACTGCCAGCTTGACCCAAGTAAATTCTCTCATCAGGCTTTTGCAGAAACAGCTGGAGAAAGTGAAGGAGAAGCTAAGATGGAGCTATTCTGCTTGGTATGTGGGACTTGTGGATGAAGCCCTTCATTCGCTTTGCCAGGATCCGAGGGTAGTCAATCTGTTGAAATCAGAGCACTACATTTTGGCCCCCAGGTCTCGAATTAATACTCTGTGAGGTTGAGGATGTACACAACAATGAAGGCATGCCCGCCCCCTCCTGCCCAGTGACCGCCTCTGCCTGTCAATCAGGCAGAGGCGATTGCAGGGCTAAGAGAACCATCAGCTGTCTGGCATACGCTGATGCACTATGGACGGTTATTATTGCATTGATTTCACTTTTACTAATCTAACTTTTAATTTTTGTTTGATTTTACATGTCCTGACTAAATCCGTCTATGCCTTTCTCAATTGTTCATCCTCCATATCTATCAACAAACACAAACCAAGAGGGGTACAGCACACATCACATTTTATACAAAAAATCTACTACCTAGAGTGTCACAATACGTGTGCGGGTCAGAGATAATAATCTAACTAACACTACAGTTTACTTTCACCTAGTGTCACACAATACGTGTATGAGTCAGAATAGTAATCAAACACTGCAATTTAATATCACCGACAGTGTTGCACAAAATGTGTATGAGATGAGTATGAAAATATATTACTGTGGTACTGCCTTCAGCCATAGTGTCGCACAATACATGTATGAGTCAGAAATAGTAATCAAACACTGTGGTTTAATTTCACTGACAGTGTCACACAATACTTGTATGAGTACAAAATAATAGTATACTGCTGTCTGACCAGCAATGTCACAGTATTTATGAAAATAAAATAACATTTGTATAGTACCCTAGGATATAGCACAAACAAAAAAATATATATAATTTTTAGAATTATATTTTAGGATTTGTAGCTTTTTATTTTAATTTTACCCTGGAGCAGAGCCCCTGGATGGACAGACAGATCACCACTAGGTGGACAGAGCACCCCTTGACAGATACACCAGATGACAGACAGATACAGATACTGAACCCTGGACTGATACTGATAGGAGTCGGACACACTAGCCCTTGGATGTACACACAGTATGCTTGGGGTTTTTTAACACTGGAACAGAGACTCTTTATATATATGGACAGATAACTCCTTGTCAGATACAATACCAGATGACAGACAGAACATCCCTGGACTGATACTGATAGGACACACTAGGGCACACCAGCCCCTGGATGTACACATAGTATACTGGGTTTTAACACTGGGGCAGGGCCCCTGGATGGATTATGTACAGATTACTCCTTTTCAGAAACAGCACTTTGTGACAGAAAGTGCACCTCTGGACTGATACACCAGCCCTACAGCAGCCAGCAGCCCCACACCACACAACCAAGCACTGAGACGGACATGTCCGTTCAGTGCATTCTCCACAGCTGGAGTGAAAATGAAGCCAATCACCAGGACCTTTATAGAATCCAAAATTCAGTGAGAATCCAACAGCAGAATGATGACATTTTGCCTCATTTTGAGATCCGAGTCTGGTGGGAAACCCTGAGCCAGACACGGATCCGGACTCGGATCGGGAAGTTCGGGTGGGTCCGGTTCTCAGAGAACTGGACCCGCTCATCTCTGGTAGTAGAAGATATAGTGAATGATATACTGTATTGTTGGATGCATTTTAGACATAAAATGCCCCCCCCCCCTCCCATTTTTTTTTTAACCAAATTATAACATACTGTATATTCCTGGCTTAGGCAAGAACATATCTTTGACAGTGTTAGTATAAATGTTAATGTTACACTACACAGTTTGTACATATTAATTTAATGTAGTGTCAAATATTTAAGAAAGTCTTTGTGTCAACAGTGTTATTAACAGATTGCATTTACCATGCAAATAAAAATACAAATATACAAAGGTGGTTCATTAAGTAAGGTAACAAGACCTGTGTAAAATTCTCTATTTCATTCTAATTTTCCACCAAGCAAGAGCAGGTAGATTACTGGGGATCCGGTCTCTAGGTCGACAAGACTTAGGTTGACAATGTCTAGGTCGATCACTATTGGTCGACAGTAAGTAGGTTGACATGGTTTCTAGGTCGACATGTACTATGTCGACATCACATTTTTTCTTCTTAATTTTTTGAACTTTTTCATATATTAACGATCCACGTGGACTACAATTGGGAACGGTAACCTGTGCCGAGGACTGCGGCAGCGGAGAAAGGCACCTTTCCCAAAGCATGGCGAGCGAAGTGAGCCATGCGAGGGGACACTCTATGAAGAAAACAACACCATTTAAAAAAAAAACTCATGTCGACCTTTTTTCATGTCAACCTGGTACATGTCGACCTAGAGTCCCTGTCAACCTAGAAACCATGTCGACCTACTTACTGTCGACCAATAGTGTTCAACCTAGACACTGTCAACCTATGTCTAGTCTATCTAACATACCACAAGCAGATTGCTGATTCACTGCCTGTGGTGAATATGCTTGGCCAGCCATATTGCTGCTCATTTTGAACGCTGTGCTGCCATTATTAAAGGCAGTGCATCAAACATAAATCTGTTTTCGTCATATGAAGTTATCATCATACACCTCGACATGTTGGCGATGAATTTCAGCTGCTGATGTGCCCTTTAGATGCAGAAATATGAATTTAGCTGTTTTTAATTCCTAAAATATGTCTATCGTGCAGGCAGAAGCAGTGTTAAATGTATCTGTTTCTAATAATCCTGAAAACCAAGCATGCCAAATTTCTGGGATCCAAGGAAATCCGAGTGCCAGCTCAGGTTTTCCCACTTTGCTTGAAATTGCAAAAGGAGGCAAAGCATCATCTTACCAGCACCGGATCTTGCATGTTTTGGATTCAATATAAGTCCCTCCGATGGTGATTTGGACACCATTTCACACAGGACTGCTGGAGAGGTTGTCTGACACTGTGTGCTAATGACTGCTGAGCTCACCACTCACCTATGTGACTGTCCACTTTTCTCTTAGGCTCTTACTGTTAATATTGGCTGAGCTACAGTAGATAGATGTAGGCAGTTAAAACATTCTTTTATTTTATTTTTACACTGCAGGAAGTTATAGCTTATTGTCTAAGTATGTCACACTGGTGCTGTAACCATAACCGTGCCATACTGGAGCTGAACATTAACCTTTGGTGCAACTGCACACTGGTGTTGTATTTTTTGTCACTGCCCAAATTGCATCTGCAGCCCAGAGCTTCTAAAATAGGGCATCATTAACCCTTAGTGCACACTCATGCTCTTTTAGTCACTGCTTGCAGTGCAACCCAAAGCTCCTAATATATAAAGCAGGGCAGCAATAACCCTTTGTGCACACTGGTGTTTTGTCACTGCCCAGTACCTACATTTCAACCCAAAGCCCTTAATACAGGGGAAGCATTAACCCTTGAAGCACAATGGTGTTTTTTGTCACTGCCTACATTGCAGCCCAGAGCTCCTTATACAGGGTAGAATTGTCCTTTTATTGTTGCACAGTACACTCTTGTGCCCGCAAAAGTTTTGGTGAAGTTGTTCTTGACTGCATGACTCACTTGTATGACTACTGCTGCATCAAGTCAGCACAGTCAAAGACCTACTCGAGCAGTCACTGTTTCCCATTCTTGCATAAAAGCTGCATATGTGTACGCAATTGCGAATGTCTCCAGTGGGCGTATCATTTCATTTTAGTGCAGCGGATTCATTTGCCAATATCAGCATTTATGTTGCAGAGAAAACCACACTTGCAGCTGCATTTGTGTACTTCTCTGAATCAAGTACTATGCCACCCACTTTACAGTTATCAAAATGTAGGATCCCTCCTGACAGGTCCAAACAATGGAAAAAGCTCTTCAACACGCCAAAGGTCTACTTTATCACATGACAGATGGCAATATGTGCATTTATGTACAGGTGATGTGGAGTACCTCATGGTCTGTACTGAGGTGTCATGGGCCAACACTTTGGTGATTATGATGTTCTCCTGCCTTAATATGCCTCAGATGTTGAAGTACAGTTACTGTGAAAGTAAACTTGCCTATCTAAATTTAGTCTATTACTTTGATGAGTTCTGGTAAGATTTTGTGTGTGAGTAAACTTGCCACCTATTACATTGGGGAAGTTGTACTGTATGTTAAAAATGGTGGAAAAAAGGATGCGAGTTTGCCCAATATGAGTTGTTATAATGCCAGAAAAAGTTTGCATGTTTTTGAACCCCATCACATGTGATAGTTCAAAAAAATTGTGTTTAGCACAAAATTACTAGAGCTCTATTACATTTGACCCTAAGACTGAAGAACAAACTCTGTTAACAAATTATTGAGGAGAGTCTTGGGGTGTTCATGTTAGATATGTTTGAGTCTGACATTGCTGATACTGTACTTCTACAGAAGACTCCTCCTTCCATTTCTGCACCCTCAACAAATGTGGGGATGAGTAATACAAGTAAAGATAGTAATGATTACATACTGTAATATAAATTGAGGAAGCTAGTGTGGAAGTGCAACAGGATGAGGGGGCATTTGTGTACTGTCTAACACTAACAAGGATATTAATGATTATGAAGATATTGATGAAGTTGTTTGTGTAAGTAAGCCACCAGTGGCAGCAGTTCTTGTCCATGATAAAAAGAAAGCCATTGTGATGCCATGGTATAAGACCAACAAAGCAACCTCTTGGATGTGGTATTATGTCTACCCAAATCCTGACATTTGTAAAGGCATCTGATCCATTTGTGAGGTCAAAGGTAGCAGAGGTAAGGATGTTAACCATCTAGGCACCTCCTCAATGATACATTATTTGTGGCAAGTTCATGAAATTTATTTTACAAAATTATAATAATTTATAATTAACACCCTCATCATCAACCTTCTCATTAGTTATCAGAGATATTTCTTCCAAAAAAATTGGTTTGTGGGGGCCCAAACAAACCAAGCTCTTCAGCTACAAATTTATCAGACCCTGTCGCTGAAGTGCTTGGTTTGTTAAACCGTGCATGTCCTTTTTAATATCTAACATAAAAGTGAGCTGGAGGGCTCAAGGACAATTCCATCTTGCAACACTTTTCTTTTCATGATGTACAGTAATTTTGGGCGGCATTGGGGAATTGTTATTTTTTCATAGACTTTTTTTTCGGCTATAGCTTTAAAACAATAGTAATTTGCAACACATTTTTAAATAGATATGGATGTTTTGTGCTTGTGCCACTGCTTAGTTTAGCCATCTTGTGTTCAGCCAATATAGGTGAAGACTTTTGTGATCTGTAATGTGGTCAACACTGACTGGAAATTACAGGAAATTAATATTATCTAGGTTAATAATACTGTAAAAACAAAAAGCAGACCAAATTACATGATTTTGACAGTTTTAATCATTAAAAAAAAACAATCCAAAACCAAAACGCGTTGGTAGTTTTGGCATATTAGAACCAAAGCATGAAATTAATCCAACAACAAAACCAAAACATGGGGGTTGGCAGTGACACACATATCTAGTGAAAACCCTAGTTATGCAGCTTCACAAATCACATAAGGATTTGTAAAATTGTCATATTGGTAGCAACATATGACACACAGAAAACGTAATAGTTGTATGATGCACTATCCAATAGTCTAGAGCAGACCATAAAAATGAACTTTTATTGAATTTTATTAAAACTACCTTATTCCCCCAATGATAAATATAAAAAGCTAAATATTAAAAATATATAGAATAGAAGGAAAGTAAAGTGTTAAAAATGTTGTGCCATGGGCTTTATGAGTATACTGATATGTCTTATTCCGATATCTATTCGCTGAATTGAGTACTAGTACTACTGTTTACACAGTATGTTATGTGTATCAAATCATCCAATTCTATTGAGATGTTTATACAAATGTAGTCAGGATTCTGACAGCAGCATCATGACTGCTGGAATTATGACTACACCACGTTACAGATAACTTGTGGAGTACATCAAAACAGCTTAAAACCTGGCCTACTGTGGTTAAAACTAAAATTTACAGACCTTATTAAGTTTAGGCAACTTAATAGTGTTTTAAGAAGTTTTATGGATTTAAATTTTTTGGGGAGAAATCATAACATTGAGTGCTGTGATTAGGCAGATATTAAATGTATTTTTACATTTACAGTAAATGTTGCCCTCTGTAGATCTCAGACCATGTGCTTATAACAACTCTCATGGAAATAATATTTGGCTGTACAAATAGGCACATACACAACACACACATGGACACATACACACCAGGGTCAGACAAATGCCAGATGGGCCAGTCTGGCCACATGGCACACATACAGCCTGGGGATAGCAAAGCAGCTTCCCATCCTGGCACTTGGCCAGGACCCCATGGGGGGTGTGGCATGCCCTTTTGAGTCTTGATCATGCCCTTTTGCCTGTGACATGTGCACAGTGGAGTGACAGGGCTATCTTGGAGCCACAGTCCATCACTGACACACACACACACACACACACACACACACACACCATATTTAATACCAATTAGATTAGATCCCACAAATGCTCTCAGACCTCCTTAAATGTTCTTTATAATCCCCTGCATGGTACAGATTTTGGCTCCACACAGGGTTCTTGGAAAAAAAATATTATTTTTATATATAACCAACTTATAGATGAAACAAATGCAAGGCAGACTGCAACCATGTCCTGGGGGCTTCCAAGCATGTACAACACCTGATTGCCCGCAGGTACTGGGCTCTTCACAATAATGTTGCAGTGCAGCCTCTGGCTCCCGGTCAATGAGTAGTAGATGGCATTTTGATGTCACCCCCTTGGTGGGTGACAACCAGTGCAGTCTACATCCCCCACACTCCCATAATGACACCAGTGAGTGTAACTATCAAATTAACCAATGATAAGAGAGAAGATTGTATTTTATGGGTAGTCTTTTATGATGTGTAACAATATAGTCTATATAATATTATACCGTATTTCATTAGTTATATAAGAGTTTAAGATAAGTACTCCATGATTTCAACAATTTTTATTAAAAGTTTTATCACTCAACATTGATAGATATAGAGGAGTGCTCTTCTCTTTTTGTAAATATGCCACTTAAAATGGCAAATAGATACACTGCATGCCTCCGGACCTCACCACATGCTATTTTTATGATTATTAGAAAACACAAATGCTCTCAGGTCTCCTAATGCCCCTGATAATGCCCAGCAAATTCCCACGTATGCACAGACCTCTCTACATTTCAATATTACAGTGGCTTTTGAGCTGATGATACCATTATGCAGCCAGTCAGCCAGAGTAATGCATGGCAGACTCTGACCATGTCGTAGGGACTGCCATGCATACAAAATACCTCTGTCCATGGCCTATGTAGAGATGTAGACAGATCTGTCTCCATGTAAAATAAAATACATTTTGGTTCATCAGGCAAAGTCTCTAGGGGGTACTAGTAATTAAAATTATGAATAAATATGATTTAATCTCATAAATGTATTAATTTTATCACCTTATGTATAACACTCAAAAAAGAGCCAAGTCTAAAAGTCAGACAGATATTTCCCAGTAAAATTACAATATATTGTGCCACTTTGGAAGCCTTCCATGCTGTTTGTAGAAATTCAATTTTCTAATACAAATATACTGAGAATTATAAAATTATAATTTACTGTTTTTTTTTGTTTTTTGGGGGGAATAAAAAGTTTAGCTAGAGTGAAAAACAAATATTTGACTGAAAGAAAAGAATAGAAACCTGAAACTAAATATTGAATGTGCGACCATATCAGGTATATGTGGTTAAAGGACCACTAGAAACTCAGAATTATTATTTTTGTTTATATGAACACCAATAGTAAAATCAATTTAGGTATTATTTATCCCAAATCACTAAAGCCAGTTAAAGACATTTCTAAACATTTAGGACAGTGTGATTCTGGAATCTGATACAGGTTAAATATCAGAGCCTGCAGTAGTTTTAGTAATGTGACATTACTGCCCTAGTGCATAAATAATTTAATCCACATAGTTCATTTCTGCAAAGGAAGTATGCCAAGATACAGTTTCTACTACACCTAGTTGGTGAGTTAGAGAAGCACCATCATATTATGGCAGCATTCTGCAGATGTGTTAGGAAGAACATTATGGGGGGTATTTAATTGTTTGAAAAGTCAGTTGGGTGCCTGTTTTTCCCTATCTAATAGACAGGAAAAAAATGACACCCAACCAACTTTTCAAACAATTGAATATCCCCCTATGAATGTACACGGTAAGGCAAAAAAAAAAAAAAACAGATTGTATTAACAATAGAGGCAAGGTAAATGCTTGTTACAAAAATAGTATATAATCTAAAAGTGCATAGAATACAGTTTATGTTCAAATGGTATTGAATATGATATCATCCAGATTGTGGTTTTCATTCGCAGTACACATTTGTAGTTGGTTTCTGAAGTTTCACATCATTTGGTGGGTCAATTCCAACGTTATTGCAATTTCTTGGAGTTGGAATTTTGGTCAAGGGGATCATTCCTAGTTGATCACTTGCCAGCTACTTTTACAGCGCTGTGATCAAGTTAAAACTTGCCAAAACTGCGCATGCGCATGCACCATAATGCGCAGGCGCGTTGTACGGGTACAAAGAAGATCGATGCTGGGCGATGGATTTAACGAAGAATCCATTTGCACAGCTGATCGCAAGGTGATTGACAGAAAGAGGGCGTTTGTGGGTGTCAACTGACCATTTTCTGGGAGTGTTTGGAAAAACGCAGGCGTGTCCAAGCGTTTGCAGGGCGAGTGTCTGACGTTAATTCTGGGACCAAAAAGACTGAAGTAAGCAGCTGAGTAAGTCCAGAGCTATTCAGAAACGGCAAAGAACATTTTTGTACCGCTCGACTGCAAAAGCGTTCGCACACTTGCAAAGCGAAAATACACTCCCCCATAGGCGGGGACTATCTGATCGCAGCACAGAAAAAAGTTGCTAGCGAGCGATCAACTCGGAATGACCCCCAATGTTTGTAGACCTCAGCTTTCAGATGGCCCCAAAGAAAAAGTCACAATGGAAGAGATGTGAATGTTTAGGTCACCCAACATCACAGCATAATGAAATCAGGTGCCCTGAAAACAGTTTGCACAAAAAAATCTATTAATCTTCATGCAGTGTGAGTTGTGGCCCCATCCTATTGAAGGGTATGGGTCATTGGGTCAACCCATCTTAGGTCGACACTCATTAGGTTGATCACTGAAGGTCAACATTGTCATTAGGTCGACATGCATTAGATTGACATGAGCATTAGGTCGACATGTACTAGGTCTACAGGTCAAAAGGTCAACATGAGGTTTTTTAATGTTTTTGGTGTCGTTTTCTCCGTAAAGTGACAGGAAACCCGAATTAGTGCACCGTGTCCCCTCGCTTTGCTCGGCACAGGTTACCATTCCAATCGTAGTCCACATGGATCATTAAGTAAGAAAAAAATGAAAAAAAATGAAAAAAGTGTGAAAAACTCATGTCGACCTTTTGACCTGTCGACCTAACTGCCATGTTGACCTAATGCATGTCGACCTAATGGCAATGTCGACCTTCAGCGGTCGACCTAATGAGTGTCGGCCTAAGTTGGGTCGACCTAATGACCGTATCCCCCTATTGAAACCACACATCTGGATTTCCAAGTTTGGTGAGTTTCAGTTCCAAGAACTTCCGTAGCATCTCCACATATTGCTGGGAAGTTACTGTAACCATTTGGCCTTTCTCAAAAAAGAAAGGACTATAAATAACAATATCTGCAACGTTGACATGATGTCTGTGTAGAGGACTTTCACGAAGCTATTGTGAATTAACAAAAAATCTGATTGATAACATAGCCAGACAAATTATAGTAGAGCTGTGCGCTGGACCATTTTAGCTGATTATGGATTAGGCTCTAAATCATCGTCCGGCTTTGGCATTAGAATTGGATTTGCCAAACCACCGTAATTGGATTTGGATTTGCATTTTTTCTAAAAATTGACAACAAAAAAAAAGCTAAAAACCACATAATTTTGGCCTATTTCCTTGTTTATAGAGTATTATTATCCTCAATAACACTAATTTCCAGTCATTTCCAGACAATTTGAACACCTTAAAGCTCACAATATTGTTTTCACCAATATTGGCCAAAGGCTGCTGCAAAATAGATGGTTATTAAGTGACAGAGCAGCGGCAAAAGCACACAGCAGTTTATATCACATCTATTAAATAGTAACACATCATACTGGGGTGCAGTACACAGAAAAGGTCAAACAATTGATCTATATATATTTTTTTCTTTTTTGAACTCACAGCTCAGTTCAAACTGCGTGGAGTCACAGGGCTTGGAATAAAGGGCATTAGGGTAAAGTGCACCAAACAGTACAAACAATAGATCTATATTTTTTTCTGCCATTTCTGTTTTTGAACTTGCAGCTCTGCTAAAACTGTGTGGAGTCACAGGGCTTATATATGCATGTGAACAATGTGAACTCTGGTAATCTAATGGGATCTAATCTTTGTGGGATCAAATCTAATATATTTAACTTGCAGCCCATCTCAAACTACGTGAATCATGGGCTTAATGATGCATGTGGACAAAGCACACCAAACAGTACAAACAATACAAATATATATTTTATTTTTTATTTTTTTAACTTGCAGTTAATATCGAACTGCGTGGGTCACAGGGTTTTTAGATGCATGTGAGCTAAGTGCTCTAGAGTTTAGCACACCAAACAGTACAATTAATAGCACGGCCATTTGTTAGTCTGGACACAGCACAGACGACACAGCAGAAGCATGATGTGTGCCCCTATATACAGAATAGCGCAGCACACAGCAGCATGCAGCATGCCCATTATACACAGTCACTATACAGCACAGACACTTGTGAGCCTCAACACAGTGCACCAGTATAGCAGTGTATAGGGCAGCATGCATCAGTATGCAGTGGGCCCCCATGCACAATCACTATACAGCACATTCACTTGTTATTCTCTGGGCACAGAACAGCCATTACAGCAGAGTATAGTCCAGCAAAAATGGCACCAAGTCCTGGCCACAGCCCCTTATATAGAATCCAAGTCCCTCAAGAGACCGGGAAGATGACCTTCAGCCTTGCAGTGGGATCCAAGTCTGATGGGAATGCCTGAACTGCAGCTCAGGTGGATTTGGATCCCCAATTTCCGGAGTGGTCTGGATTCCTTGCGAGCTTTGTCACTTGCGAGAAGAACTGCATTTGCAGGAACATTTTGAAGGATATCCTAATAAAATAAAAGTAAATGAAAGTTATAAGGCACATGCTATTGGAAGACCCCATTACGACATGTCCGACTCATTAGCACCAAACCAATGACTGAGCAAAATACAGGAGTTTTTTGAGTCACAATGTATTTAGTGAGGTATAAACACACTTGTGTGTTATATAGTGATGAGAAGATTGTTTTTACTTTTAATCTTAAAAAAAAGTTTTATTCTTAAATAAATAAAAAGAGAAACATGACTTTGAAGAATAATATAATTGTGTGATTAAATTGTATTAACTTTCACTTACAGTATTTTTATAAAATGGTTTATGACATTTGCTTGATCACACAATGTCCTGCTTTTTAGTTTAATTACATTGCATTAATAGTTTCATAATGTTTTTATTTTTAACTTTTCTCCATTTTAAGTGCTGTAACCTTTTTATTATTATATTATGTTTGGAATTCAGTTAAATTCATGTAATTTAATTAAGTATATTGAAAAGAGAATAAATATTGTGCTATATAATGTTAAAAAAATCAATGAAGTTGTATCAGTATTATCCATACTGTATGTATACTGATAAAAAAAAAATATAACTCAATTTACTATGCAGGGAACAGTGCTTTGACTACCCTATGGTATGCAATGGTATGCAATTTTACCAAAGTGGACAACCAATTCTCTAAAAGTATGCTCCCCCATACAGTACAGCAAACACCACCCACACATGTTACCTGGAACTGGTGCAGGGTCAGATGTTTTGCTGAAAAGAAATAGAGCTTTGAGGTGGAGCTTTTGCATACTACTATTGTGAGCTAAAGTTAAAATTCTAATGTTCCAAATACAGTAGTGATGTGCAGGCTTGGTTTACTGAAAACCAAACCTACCTGTGTGGTCAGAAACATCACAAATCCCTGAGTCTAGCGGTGAACACATTAGCTAAGTTTTAGTCTGACATGTTCCAAATGTGATGATGAGTAACACTGTTATCCACTTTAAACTCATTGGTAGCTTGATTTGTGGGGGTCCAAACAAACCAAGCACTATAGCCACAAAAGTGGCAACCCCTGTCGTTAAAGTGCTTGCTTTGTTAAACTGTACCTTTCCTTTTTAATATGCAACATGAGAACAAGGACAATTACATTTTGTACTTTTTTGGAGGCATTTTTATTGGTTACTGTTCTAATTGGGGATGAGCCCAGGGGTACCCTGTCTGCTGTATAAGTCCTGGGGTGCCCTGTCTGCAGTATCAGTCCAGGGGTGCCCTGTCTGCCATTTCAGTCCAGGGGTGCCCTTTATTTCATACCAGTTTAGGGGTGCTGCTAAGTCTGCCATATCAGTCCAGGGGTGCCCTGTCTGCAGTTTCAGTCCAGGGGTGCCCTGTCTGCAATATCTGTCCAGGGGTGCCCTGTCTGCCTTATCAGTCCAGGGGTGCTGCTAAGTCTGCCATAGCAGTCCAGGGGTGCCCTGTCTGCTGTATCAGTCCATGGTGTCCTGTCTGCCATGTCAGTCCAGGGGTGCCCTTTCTGCCATATCAGTCCAGGGGTGCTGCTAAGTCTGCCGTATAAGTCCAGGGGAGCCCTGTCTGCTGTGTCAGTCCAGGGGTGCTGCTAAATCTGCCATATCAGTCCAGGGGTGCTCTGCCTGATGAATCTGAAAAAGGGGTGCTCTGTCTGCTGTATCTGAAAGGGGTGATCTGTCCGTCCATCCAGGGGTTCCGCCCCAGTGTAAAATTAAAATAATAGAAGCTAAAAATAAAAAGCCTAAAATTATAAAAATTATAATTCTAAATATATTTTTTGTTTGTTTTTGCTGTACCCCAGTGTACTATACAATTTTTATTTTACACTGACAGCCAGACCACAGTATATTATTTCCTACTCATACACATATGGTGCGACGCTGTCAGTGAATTCAACCACAGTGTGTAATTACTATTATATATATCTCTGACTCATGTGTGCAACACTGTAATCACCAGTGTGTGATATAAAAAATACTTCTACATATTTATGACTCATTTGTGCTACATTGTCGGTGAAGTCAACCGCAGTGTTATTGCTATTGTTATATTTATTTTTGACTAATTTGCGTGACACTGTAAACTCCAGTGTGTGATATAAAAAATACTTCTACATATTTCTGACTCATTTGTGCAAAGCTGTCGGTGAAGTCAACCGCAGCATGTAATTATAATATACATTTCTGACTCATTTGTGCGACGCTGTCGCTGAAGTCAACTGCACTGTGTAATTATTATATATATTCTGACTCATTTATGTGACACTGTAGGTGAAGTCAACTGCAGTGTGTAAATATTATATATATTTTTGACTCAATTGTGCGACAATGTTGCTGTACCCATATACTGTATATGATATATAATATATAATATAGGGCTGTTATCAGACAAGCCAAACAAAGCACCTGATCTTTTCTGCTGGAGGATGATTAGGATCTCTAAAAATGAGCAAGAAAAAGGCTTGGGTTTAAAACCAGCCAATTAGGATACAGTTGGGGTGGAGTTTTAACTAAGCAATAGGTGCTGGTTCTTCTGAGTGAGGCAATATTATTCTGGACCGGCTTGCCTATCTGATTGTCATATGCACTGTGTTAGTTTATTGCTGGGGATTAATTAGAGTGATTATCAAAAAAGACAAATGTCTGCTGTATATAGCACGTTAAAAAACAAAATATGCATGTTCAGTTATAGTACTAAAAATCTAACTTGCTAAAATATATAAAAGCTTCATAACTTTTTCTCATTTACTTTTTTTGTTAAATGAAACAACACAGGTACAGCATGTGAAACATATCATACAGTAGCTTGAATTAAACAGTATTGCCTGCTTTCTTCATTTATCAGTTAGGTTGCATAGCTCTATCTTTATGAACCAGAGCTTAATTAATTATCATTTACATTAGTTATGGATCTACTACATCTAACAAATTAAAATGTATAAATGTTATTTACCGCCAGACAGCAAAATTTATCAAACAATACATTTCCAAAGGATATTTAGTTAGAGTGATAGTGGTTTCATATGAGAGATGCACAAGACATCTAAATTCTAGCAATACTCTTTAAAATTGAAACAATGTTTTAATGAGTTTAAAAATACTTTCTCCATGCTTAATTGTAAATATAATTAATCTTTGTTTTTTACTTTATAAATTTGCAATGCTAAATTCTTGCTTACAAATGACAAAATAAATGTATGCTTTATCATAAATTTATTCTCACACAGTGTTACATTTCAAAATTGTAAATTATTCTACTGTAGTTTTAACAATAACATATATCTAGAATATATACTAAAGTGCATTATATATATATATGTATATAAATAAATATATATATACACATGGGATGCAGTCAGCATACCGGCACCCTGGATGCCAGCGGTCATCCCAACACCACTCAGAATCCTGATGCTTGAACCCTGACTGATGGCATCCCAAGGGTAAGTTTTGGAATAAGGGTTAGGGCCCAGGGGGTGGGTTAGGGTTAGGCACCAGAAGGGGGGTTAGCTGTAGCCATCACCCACTGTGTTCTAAGCCCCAGCCACATCCCCTGGGATTATCCATAACCAACAACCCTTGTGTCCTTAGCCCTAGTCTCCACCCCAAGCGGGTTAGGGTAGGGGGAAGGGGATGGGTATATTAATTACCTCATATCCTGATGGCATTCTAAAAGTCAAAATGTTGCAGTTGGTTGTATGTATAAATAAATATATATATATTCTATTTTTTTCTTTTTCTTTTTCATTCTTTATAGCATCTTTGAAGCATAGCCACACAGCAGCGCCAGAAAAGAAAATCAGAGCAAGATTGAATTTTTTGATATATTAAAGAGGACATGCACAGTTTAACAAACCAAGCACTTTAATGACAGTGACTGACACTTTTGTTGCTGAAGTGCTGGTTGTTTGTTTGGGCCCCCACAAAACAATCTACCAATGGGCTTAAGGCAGCATACAGTGTTGTTGTCAATGATGAGCTTAAGGCAACTAAATTAACAGTGCTTTCAATTATCTCTGTAGTGGAAAGATGTTATTATCATTATCATCCTCATCAGTGTTTACATTATCTTCACACAATATTGATGCATCCCTGCAGGAGTCCACCATTACAGAAGTTTCTGTACTTTGACATGATTGTTGATAAAGGTCTTCTTCACAAAATTTGTAGTTCATTTTGATGAACATCATCTTTTCCACATTTTGAAGACTTTCTGTCATGCCTACTTGTCATTAAAATAATCATTTAACATTCTATGGATGGTGACCATATCAGATGGAGTTATGGTAGAGGTATCACTAATTTTGGGCAATTATTTTAGACCCGAACAGATGTCAAAATATTGTGTTGAATCATCTGCTTTTTGGGAAAGCTTAGTTTTTTCCTGGCAGCAGTGGATACTACAGAAACTAAAGAAGGAGGTGGAGTCATGGCATGGGCTCTTTAGCTGACAACTTGCTCAACAGAATCTATTTGCATCTCTTAAGATCTGGGTCAGTTGGAAATAAAGACACAATGTGCAACAAAAAACTACAGTAGGATCAAGCACGGTCACCAAATTGTGATCCAATTTCAAAATACTGTATTGACAACACTTGTTAACTGTTTAAAACCTGTTGTATTAATGGTGGATATTGGATGCAGATCTAATATGAGCATAGCCATCATGGCATTAATAATCTGCTGTTCGATGGGGTGATATTAATTATGTCATGTTTGCTTCCTCTTGCAAAGGATTGTTTCACAGTCAATTGTTTTAAAATACTACTAGTAGTCTTCTTGGTCCCCTTCTGGATTGAAGATCCACCTCCAGCTGCTGCTGCAGCAGCAGCATTAGGCTAAGCACTCAATGGTTCTCCTGAGGAATCCTGGATAGGGCAGGAGTCAGTTAGCTTTATTAAATTGGATACATGATTACTTCTGATCATTAGTGAGGATACTGATGATGAAGGTGAAGTTGTTGAGATTGCAGCTGCTGTGACTTAGCTAAGAGAAGGTGCTAGCTGATGCTGGACTGCTAGTTGTATTTTGTATCATAAGTTTATGACTTTGACAAAAACTTTTTATGAACTCATTGCAAATGTCAGGGAGGTGGTTCCTAGATTGTTAACATCACTACCTCTATGTACTGTGGCTTTACAAAGGCTATAGATGACTTGAAAATTGTTGTCAGGATTTGGGTACAAATAATTCCACACACTAAAAGCTGGATGTTTTGGTCTTATGCCCAGGCATGCCAGTGGCCTTCTTCTTATCATGTGCAAGAACTGCTTTGACTGGTGCCTGACTTACATAAAAACATCCTCATCATAAACCTCCTCATAAGTTCCAGCAACAGCTACACAAATGCCACCCTCATCCTGTTGCACTTCCACAGTAGCATGCTCAACATCTACGTCAACATGTTGACTTGTGCTGATCATCTCCACATTTGCAGAGGGTGCAGAAATGGTGGAAGGTGACTTCACATTAAGTACAGTATAAGGAAGGCCAAGCTCACACATAGAGCTCATGGATGCTCTTAAACTCTCCTCAGGGATTTGTGATGTTTCTGAGCACACCATTTGTTATACTGCCTTAGTGTTTTTTTCAGTAATGATTTTTCAGTTTTCATATTTTAACACCTTGTCTAAACTCGGAGTGAGAAGATCTTGAGAGGCAGAAGAAGATGTCTTTATTGACAGATACAGAACCATCACTCATAAATAAAGGCCATTGCCTGAGCCTTTCCTTGCCACTGAATGTGGTGTATGGTATACAGTAGTGACAATTTTATGTTTTTCGGTGGTAAACTTTCCCTGTATTAGAGATTTTTTCTTAAGTGTTGTAAAGTATTATTTTACATTTATGTGCCCTTTCTTAAACCCTCTATGAGCTTGAGCACCAGCTTTAGTAGATTTTGAAGTACTAATATCAAGATCATCATGACTGACAGCAGCCACGGCACTAGTACTTGGTTGCTTCTCCTGCTCTTCTATTGACTGATTTTGATCCATATAGACCTAGTTCTTATATATATTAACTCAGTGGGCACGGCAACTACTGGGCTTTAATGAATGTGAAAGTTGTATAAAAAAACAGGTTTTTTGTTTTTTCATAAATGACAAATTCACACTGTGTACTCACAGTGCTTATATTTATTAATACAGTGAGGCACAGCCCCTACTGGGCTTTATTAAATGAACAAGATGCACACAAAAAATAACAGTTTTTTTCCCTTTTTTACAAATGATAAATTCACACTGCAGACTCATAGTACTTATATTTTTTAATGCTTTGGGGCAAGGCTCCTACTGGGCTTTATTGAATGCACAAGTTGTAAAAAAAACTAAACAGCTTTTTGTCTATTTTTTCACAAATGTCAACTTCACCAAATATATTTGTGAGCATTAGTATGCACTGTGCACCAATAAAGTGTTAATGTTCTTCTGTATTAGGAGCTCAGGGTGCAATGTTGGCAGTGACAAGAAAACACCTGTGTGCTGTGCACCAAGGGTTAATACTGTCCTATATGGAGCTCTGGGCTGCAATGTTGGCAGTGCCATAAATACCAGTGTGCTGTGCAGTAAGGGTTAATGATGCCCTATATTAGGAACTCTGGGCTGCAGCTGCACTGCAGGCAGTGACAAAAAAACAACATCTGTGTGCAGTTGCACCAGATGCTAAAACCTGTGCGGCAACAGGCAGCAACAGTGTGACACACTTAGATAAAAAATTTAACTTCTTGCACTATAAAAATAAAAACAATGTTTTTACTAACTGCCTTCATCAAAACTAGCTTATCCAGTATTAACAGTAAAAGACAATAATGGACATGCGGGTGCCACTGCCCATCAAACAATGCTCACTCTCTTTGTATGGATTGGGCAACATGAATGGTGTAATGGTTACCATGACTGCCTCACAGCACTGAGGTCATGTGTTTCAATTCCAACCAAAAACTACCTGTGTGGAGTTTCTATATGCTTCCCTTGTTTACGTGGGTCTCCTCTAGGTACTCCGGTTGACTCCCACACATCTAAAATATACTGTTAATTTAATTGTCTCCCAACAAAATCAACCCTAGCACGAATGTGTGTGTGTTCATGTGGTAGGGAATTTACATTGTAAGCACCACTGGAGCAGGGACTGATGTGAATGCCCAAATATTCTCTGTAAAGTGCTGTAGAATATGTGTGTGATATATAAATAACTGGTAATAAATAAAATTCAATGTCTGACATACAAAATTCACCTCCGGTAGTCCAGTGTGAAATGGTCCCCAAATCACCATGGGTGGACCCTATATAGAATCCAAAACATGTGAGATATAATGCCAGGAAGATAACGTTTTGCCTCATTTTGGAATTCAAGTAAGGTAGGAAGACTAGAGCCTGTGTTCGGATTCCCTAAGTTTGGATGGGATCGGTTTCTGAAAACCTAGCCCGCACATCTCTAGTAAAAAAGCACAGATAAAAATAAAAAGCATGATGAACATCATGCACACTGCTATCCTAGCGGAGCCAAATATCTATAGATAATATCTATTATACTGTCTATAAGTTGTTGATATGGCACCAGTAAACCTGTTATACAGATGTGTCCTCTTACATGTTTGCTCCGTGCACTACAAGTCACGTTACACATAACGTGTGAGTGCCTTGTGACTCGGTAGTGCTGAGCACCCTTTTTTTGTGTTTTTTTGCTTGAAAATGCGTCTTAGACACAAAGAAATGTAATAGGATGCATAAGCAGCTTCTGCTGATTGAAATAATATGCAGCATGCCTATATTATGTGTGTAATTGTGTCTTCAAGGGCTGTTTAGCATGACTGCAGCAAGTATGTAAGAGGAAACAACTGTAAAACACATGAAACAGGTAGTGGAAAATCTAAAAAAGCGGAATTCTGAAAAATAGCCAAATCTGGCCTAAAGAACATAAAGAGCCAAAAATAAAAATAAAACGATATGCACCACAAAAGGTTAAAGGCTCCAAAAATATGCTTATAGAAAGAAGGTTAAAGGCTCCAAAAACGGATACTTATAAAATTCTAGTGTACAGTATACAGTAACAAAATTTTGTTTAGTCCATGCAGATGGACAGTATGGTATGTAAAGTATGGATCCACATGGCCTCATTTTTTAAAAGAGTGTGTTCTCGACCGCACCCTTGGAATTTGGAGGAATTCAATCAATCACTTTATATTTGATGGTGGAAAGTCCATGTTTGAACTTAATTTCTCCTTCATCAGCAAAAGCCCATCATAGCATTTCCACATTGTCAGCAGCGAGTTATTACATTGCAAATTGTAAATTGAAATTATTGTACAATAGTACTGTATGTTGGTGGATAGCTTGTACCAGGCCTGGCCAATCTGTTGCTCTCCAGCTGTTGTAAAACTACAAGTCCCAGCATGCTCTGCCACAACTTTAAGGGAATGCTAAAACTGCAGCATGGCATGCTGTGATATGCAGTTTCACAAGAGCTGGAGAGCCACAGGTTGGCCTGTCTTGGCTTATACCATCTTGTCATTGAAATCCAGCCCAATTTGAAAACTTTGTAAGCTGTAAATTAAAATGTTCACGTAATAGAATATGTGCCCACGTATGAATTTTTTCCCCTTACAGTGCATCATTGGAACATCGGTTTGCCAAGGTGCACAGCTTTACTCACACCTTAGAATTAGGCCCCTTGGGTATTGCAAGTTAACTCTGGTAAGTTTTCTGTTGAAATTCCTGTGCTATTCAGCTTTTCATAGGTCAAAATAAATGTAAAAAGAAAAAACTGAGCATCCCTATTAATGAGGTGTACTGTACATTGACACAGTTCAGGTTTTGTACTTTAGACGATGGAATACAATTATGTTTCATGTTTGTCGGGTTTTTTATTTTTCACTGTCCTTTGCATGGAAGTGTTATGTTGTAGCATTGTTTCCTGGCAAAGCCTTTTAGGTCATATGCCAAATTTCTCTCCCACTTGATGATGAAGATTGAAGTTGAAATGTATGATGTAGGTGAAATGATGGAAAACTGGTAAAATATATTTGTGCTAAGTGTGATACACTGTATACAAAACATGCTTCCTAGTTTAGGTATTAATGCTATTATGTTTAATGATTACGTGTATACAAATGATATGGATTGCTTAATTTTGAAGAGCAATTCTTACCAAGAGAAGAACAAACTCACTTGCATCAGATAAGGTTATTTTAGCAAAAATGTTGTCACAATCAAAATCCTTTGATAACATGCTCTCTGTTGTGGGCTTGATTCAGAGGTGAAGGCCAACTGGACATAATGATACTGGGGCAGATGTATTAAGCCTGGAGAAGTGATAAAGCAGTGATAAGTGCAAGGTGATAATGCATCAGCCAATCAGTTCCTAACTGCCAATTTACACATTGGAGGTGATTGGCAGGTGCATTATCACCTTCCACTTATCATTGCTTATCACTGATTTATCACTTCTCCAGGCTTAATATATCCGCAGCAATGTTTGCACAGTTATGTGATTTGTTTGTTCTGCAGATACATATGAGTAGCACTGCACATGTTCTGTGATAGTCTTCTATCACAGGGGCCGCGTAGTGAATCTTGAAGCTGTTTCATTATCAGTCAGTGAGCATTTATGGGAGGTAATGGGGGTGGCTAGTTAAATGCATCCTGCAACTGCATCTTTGTACGCAGTTATAATGGCTCTGGTGGCAGAAGCAGATTTAGGGATCATGGCGCCCCTAGGCACAACAGTAACAGCTGCCTCCCTCTGCCTAATTTCATTCTTTTCATTTATTGATTATAAGCCATGATGATAGTCAATTTAATATAATAATAAAAGCCATGAACTATGACATTTCAGGGGGTTTTAAGTTATGTATGCATATTTACAAATAATGACAGTTACTGGTAAATATTGGTCTGACAGTATTAAAACAAGCATCCAAGTGCTGCCCACCAACAAGTGCTGTCCCTAGACATGTGCCTCACATGCCTAATGGGAAATTTACTACTGTCTGCAGGCTTAGGTGCAATAGATATTCTGAGCAAAATTAGTGTTGCTTAGAGATTCACTAAATATGTGACTGATGGTGTGCCTTTGTATGCAACTGGCAGATTGGAGATACCAACAGTGTGCATCTCTGTAAACATAATGGCAGCTGTATTACTAGCATACAGTATTTTCACAGTTAAGCCGTGTGCTAATACTCAGTTGCAATGTCCATCTCTGAATCAGGCCCTGTGCTTGGACTTTCAGGGGTTTCCATTCTTTTATTGCTGCTGTGAGCATCCAATCAAGGCAAGGAAGGAGTTAATATTAATCCTGAGACCTTAATTACCAGCACCTGTGTGGATTGGATGTACAATACTGTAGCTTCTCTAATGTCTTCTGTACACAACGTTTATCAGCTAATTGGGCTGGTAATTGCACAACCAAAAGAACCAAAAGGAGAGAAAAAAAAGAAGCACTAATTGGCAGATTTTTTTCAGTTTGATACATAATTAAAAATTATACATATTATTTTTAATACATAACACTTGGCTGATGTAAAGAATAACAATACAATGAAATGCTTCAAAAAATTAGACCTAACGCATACTGTAACTATCACAAATAACATGGTAATCATAAGTATTAGGTCAGAATTGTTGTCTGCATAGCAAACTTATAACAAGTATAAATTAGTTGCAAAGCTTGATACCAAATATATTATTATGCAGGCTGTTACTGCATTATCCAATATAGCATGCAATTGGTTTTTCGTCCATATTAATGAGGATTAGTTGATAGCTTGTACTCTTATTCAGTAGATATTAGTTCACTCAGCCCTGACCAGAGTGAATAATGACATCAGGGTGTTTTCTGCCTCACAGTTTCCTGTCCCATTATATCAAGTGTGGAATATATTGCAACTTCTATAAGCAGCAATATACAAAGCATCAGTAGTCGCAAGGTAAGACACTTTGAACAAGGAAAACATTGACACTCTGAACTAGGGTGGTCATTCCGAGTTGTTCACTCGCTATTTTTAGCAGAATTGCTAACAGGCTAAAATCCGGCAGTTCTGCGCATGCGTATACACAGCAGGGCGCACGCGCTGGCAATTTTACACAAAACTATGCTATTTTACTCAAGGGCGAACAAAGCTTTTCAATCGCTCTGCTGATTGTAGTGTGATTGACAGGAAGTGGGTGTTTCTGGGTGGAAACTTGCCATTTTCAGGGAGTGTGCTAAAAAACGCAGGCGTGCCAGGTAAAAATTCAGGAGTGGCTGGAGAAACGGAGGAGTGGCTGGCCGGATGCTGGGCGTGTTTGTGACATCAAACCAGGAATTAAACAGACTGAGGTGATCGCAAGGAAGGAGTAGGTCAGGAGCTACTCAGAAACTGCAAGGAAATACTTAATAGCAGAATTGCTAATCTTTTGTTAGCAATTCTGCTATGCTAAGATACACTCCCAGAGGGCGGCAGCTTTGTGTTTGCATTTCTGCTAAAAGTAGCTAGCGAGTGAACAACTCGGAATGACCACCTAGGAGAGGAACCTCCTTTGGCAATAGCTACAATCATACACCAGCTGATTGCTGTAATAATCCTGTCATTTGTATCAATTTATGGCCATACTCATGGCTGCCAGTGCATGCTTGGAGCAGTAATGCCATAGTATATTTCTGAAGAAAAAAAAAACATAAACACAAACACACACACAAGGATTTCAAAAACAAATGATAAAAAAATCAAAACACACAATCCCTTCTACACTTATTCAGTGGGGTAAATTTACTAAGATGGGAGTTCTATTTAAGATGGGATGTTGCCCATAGCAACCAATCAGATTCTACTCCTCATTTATCTAGCACCTTCTAGAAGATAATACCTGGAATCTGATCGGTTGCTATGGGCAACATCCCATCTTAAGTAGAACTCCCATCTTAGTAAATTTACCCCATTGTTCAATTAATTCCTGGTGCTCGACGGAGATCCTTCTTTGTCTATATTAACAAACATGGATTAAAAATAAAAATAACTCTTAACATGGTATCAGTACTTACTGCATTCCTTGCTGAGCAGCAATAAAAATTAGAGATTTGCACCAGTCCATTTTTGCTGATTTTGGTTATAATTCATTGTTGTGTTTTGATTTTGGTTTCTGTTTTGCCAAAAACCACCTTCCATGTTTTGGTAATGGAGCTGTTTTTGTATTTAAAAATTTGATAACAACAGGTAAAATCACATAATTTGGGCTTTTTTTGTTCCTACAATATTATAACATTAATAACATTAATTTCCAGTTAATTTTGATCACCTCACAGCTCACAATATTGTTTTCGACTTTTCACCAATATTGGCCAAAGGCTGCAGCCAGCTATTGTAGCTGGCTAATTTAAGTGAAAGAGCAATGGCACAAATACATGGCACAGTACACATTACACCACACAGTAGTACCCCTCATACATGTTACGTCACAGTGGAGCTGCTTATGCACATTATGCCACAGAAGACCCCTTTATACACATTACGCCACACATTAGAACCCCCTTATACACATTATGCCACACTGTAGTACCCCTTATACATGTTTCATCACAGTTTAACCGTTTATACACATTATGCCACAGTAGAGTCCATTATACAAATTATACCATGTAGATCTCCTCCTCATTCCTCATCAGTCCTCCTCATCATCATTCCTCCTTCCCTTCCCACACTGTACCAGCAGACAGACACATGGTTAAACTGACCTGCACCAGCACTCAACAGGGTTAAACTGCACTGCACCTGCACACATACAGGGTTACACCACACTGCAGCAGCACACACACTGGCTTACACCACACATTTTCCATCACATGCAGGGTTACACAGCACTGCACCATCACACAGACAGGGTTACACTGTGCTGCACTATCACACACAGACACACAGGGTCATATAGTAGTCATAATTCTACACACACTGTGTCTATAACAAGTGTTAACATGCAGGCAGAAGTAAAGTGTACACTTTGTACAAAGAGACTGGATGTAACAAGTGGTAGATCATAAATAAGTATAAAGGCCATCACAGATTACTAACCTTGCCGGCCAGCAAGCACTGGGTGCAGCAGCAGGTTACTAACAATAAGGGGCCAACACACACATTACACATACTTTAGACATTGCAAGGGGCTACTTACCTATCATCATACATATATATACAGTGTATATATATATATATACATACACACATCAATACATCTATACACTGCCTCTCATACATACATACATACACTGCCTCTCTCTTATATACATACATTCACTGCCTCTCTCATGCACACATACTGTACTGTACATACAGTACATACATACATACATACATACATTATCCATCCACACACTGCCTATCATATATACATACACTGTCTCTCATACATACATACATACATACATACATACAGGGCAGTAACTAGCAGTATGCCAGTGGTGTCTGGCACACAGTGCATATGCACTGTGGGTGCAGGATCACTGGCAACACCAACTCAGCCACATCTCTCCGCTGCACAGTAGGGTCTGCCTGGCAAACCACCCTCCATAACCGCTCAGCTGCATTGCCTGGCTACCTTTTCTCACAAAGGTAGAACTACAGCTTGTCCACCCTGTCCCCCGGATCCCCCTTCTCTCCCCCCTGCATCTTCGAGGAGAGATGATATCTCTACCAGCCCAGCCCACACATATTGCCCTGTACTGTGAAGAGCCACAATGACAGGACAGGTAGGGAGAAGAAGACAAAAGAGACAGCCAGCTAATGGAAGCTGCTGCTACGGAGCCAAACGTAAGTATAAAACACACACAAACTCCCTCTCTCTCTCCCTCCCTCTCGCTTTGTAAAATGGAGCTCTGCCTGTCGTAATGAGGTAGCATTGCCTGGCTACTTCTTCTCACATAGGTTAAGTAGTGATGCAGCTCAACCGCCCCATGTCCCAACTCCTCCTTCTCTCCCCCCATGTCTTCTAGGAGAGATGATGTCTCTACCAGCCCACCTCCAGCCCACACACAGTGCCCTGTGCAGTGAAGAGCCGCAGTGTTAGGACGGGAAGGAGAAGAAGACTGAAGAGACTCCCAGCTGATGGAAGCTTCTGCACCAGAGCCAAAAGTAAGTATAACACACACACACAAACTCTCTCTCTCCCTCCCTCCCTCCCTCTCTCGCTTTGTAAAAGGGGGCACTGCCTGGTGTAATGTGTAAAAGGTGGGCTCAGCCTGCCATAATGTGTAAAAGGGGACTCTGCCTGTCGTAATGTGTAAAAAGGGGGCTCTGTCTGGCGTAATGTGTAAAAGGGTACTCTGCCTGGTGTAATGTGTAAAAAGTGACTCTACCTGGCGTAATGTGTAAAAAGGGGGTTTCACCTGGCATAATTTGTCAAAAGGGGGCTTTGCTTGTCGTAATGGTAAAAAGGGAATATACCTAGTGTAATAAGTAAAAGCAGACTACAAGATAATAAATAATAATAGGGGTGAATTTAATTGCCCAAAGTCATTTTTTGGGTGGACTTTACTTCAATTTTTGGGGGAGAATGGAAGGGGGGTGCTTAAAGGATTTTTAAGCAAAACATGAAAGGTAATAAAAAGATGGTTCTTTATGAAGGAAGTTAATGTAGTAAAGGGACATTTAGACAGTAACTTCCTTGGTAGTAACAGAGCTCAAGGAGGATTGATGTGAGTGAGGTAATGTAGAAGGGGGGGAGTTGAGAGTAAGAAAGAAAACATGATGAAATCTCACTATTTTATTTAGTCAGTTTTGCCTTTGAAATGGTTTGCTCTGCCTTATAATACATATTGAAATTAAAATTTTTGTGCTACAGATAGAAAAAAGGTAAGTGGACAAAAAGAAGTGGAAGAAAAATATTTTAAGAAAAAATAGGGGAAAATAGGTTGGAAAATTGACAATTGAATCTGGAAAAGAAGTACAGGAGATATAATGAGAGCAAATAGGTTAAATGCATTTGCACAGATTGATCATTTGTATTTGTGTTGTTTAGACTTTATAAAAAAAATATCTGGGACAAATTTTGATTTACTGTATGTACAGTAAGCAGATCCCAAGAGAACAAAAATTCTTCTGGAAAGTTCTATTACCATCATTGCTCCAAGGCTGCTACTTTTTGTTTTGTGATTTAACTACTATCAATTATAAACACAAAATTTTGAGAAAGTATTAAAAGTATCTCTATTAGGATATGGGGAAAAGGAGATGATGGTTGCACCAAAGGGGTTTGGAAGGAAAAAAAAGAGGCTTATGGAGGGAAAGTAATTTATAATGTATTAATATTGTTTAAAATGAGTCATCAGCAACATTACTGGTTAAGTTTACAAAGCAAGCCCCTACTTTACATCGTGTTTAAGAGGGAAATTCAAAATGGCAATACTACATTATCCACAACCAACCCCGGTGTGATTAATCTTTTAAATATTATTAATATTTTCAATTTTCATCTTAAACAGGCAAGGAAGCTACGGATTTTGGAAGCTGCTGATTAGTTTATTTATCCTTAAATAATAGATTATTTGGGGGAAGAACTAATAAATGGTTGTAGTAAAAATATATACTCATGTTTTTTGGTATCATATTTCCTGTTAATAGTGTCTACAATAAAGTTAGTTGCAAAATCAGTTGACCTTAATACTGAAGTTAAATTCTAAAGCGAAATCCCAGTAAATTTGAAAGTAGAAAGGTAAGACAATCAATGTATCTATTATTTAAATACATTTAAACTAATTATATAACACTGCAGTTCCTTTCAGATTATCTAATTATTAAATTTTTACCACTCATACTCACACTTCAAAATGCAATGCAGTCAAGCATTGTAACTGAACTATTGTTCAGTGAAAATGGTTACAGCAGAGTTATTAAAATGAAAGGCAGGAAGAAAAATGAATGATGAATTGTCAACCTTCTTCACATACAGTATGATGTTATACATTTTGCTGCAGACAGTCTAAGTACAGCAGTATAACTTACATTTTAATCTTAAAATGGTAACAAAAATATGACCAACTGCTTTGTTTGAGTGAACTTGTTAACTCTTGGAAGCTTAAACATACTGACTACGTTTAAAAATATCAAGTAACAGAGACCTGATTAGGACAAATACTGATGTTCTCATTATACAGTGCTATCATTACACAGTTCTTATTCAAGACACATAAATGTAGGTCAGGGCAAGCAGAATCACAATTTCTCTCTTGCTAATGAAAGAAACAGAGATGCACAAAGTTCACTCAAAATGAACATCAGGTAGTTCTAATTTACAGAAAATTGAATCTAAATCATTAACTGTGTTAAATAATCCCTTCAATTTTGTCTTGATAGACAAATAAGAAAAAGGTTTGCAATGGATCAATTTGAAACTGGTATAAATACAATTTTAAACAGCGTTACAACAATTTTAGGCATTAAGATAAACATATCTGGAAGTTTTATAGTCTGATACTGTATGCATCTGTAGCTGTTAACAGCCACTGAGACAATTTGTTGAAGGTTATGTATGACAAGCAGGGTATTATAGGTTTGTGAAATCAGTGGAGCCAGTAAAATGGTATGTGAATGGTGGTATTAAAATAAATGTTATTGTGTGTAGATTAGAAAGTGAATAATATAGTAATGAGCTATTAACAAAACTTTGGTTAAAAAATAGAATAGACTTGGGGTTGAATGTGTTATTATTTTATCATATGCTGTGTACGTATTTATAAATATTCTTTGAATCCTTGACTTTATCCAGCTGTCAGATCTACTTCCAAGTTGTCCTGGGAGAAAAGTTACGCAAATGTGTATAAAAAATAAAGTGTATTCTAATAGGCTGTTGGTAAATATATCTGCAACTTGTAATCCATTGAAACAAAATAAATTACTGTAATGTGTGGTTCAAGATTATGTTAGAGGGCTATTTACTGTAGAACAACCCTTTTATTCAAAATTAAGCAAACAGATTTAACAGTGTAATTTTAACCATCAGTCATTATGGATACTTACAGTATATCTATAATTATATTCATCATTCCAGGATTTGTATACTTTTTGATGAATGAAGAGCTACTGTGTATGTTTGCTTTAAATTGATCCCATGTTTGTAACCAATGTGTGCTTGCTTTTAAGCGTTTGGTGGTTAAAATCATATGAACTGTCCAATTAATGTATGTTTTAAAACATTTGAGAGATGAATGGCATAAATAATAAAAATTATTAGAAATTAAATGAAACACAGTTGCAAACGTTTCTATTCATATTCACCTTTTTCTGGATAACACAGATCATTGTATCCGGTAGTACCATAGGGGATGCAGTCAATATATCGGCTGCTGGGATCCCGGCGTCCAGGAGATTGATGCCAGAATCCTGACAGCTGGTGAAATACTGACAGCTGGAATGCCGACCATTGCTGGGTATTCCCACTCGGTTGGTGGTTCCACACCACCAACCAAGTGGAAAAAGAAACTGTGGTGAGTGAAGCGTGCCACTGGGTCCAATGCATAGCTAGCGCAGCAAGCCCACAAGAGAACTCGCTGCCTTTCTGCCGGGATTCCAGCAGACAGGATGCCACTGTTGGTATAGTAACAGTCAGCATCCCTTCTGCCAGTATAACAAATGTATTCAACCATAGTAATGGAATTAAATGGTAACAAAAAACTTGTAGTATCCTTAATGTATGATGTTTGTTTCATCGCTACTGGATGCAAAATACAATCAAGAAACATGGAAACTGGCTGGTAGAGTGAATTTCTCACCAATATCATAGGGCAGCCTGGAGGAGTTATTAGGATCATGTGGATTTTTGGCACAGTGTATATAGTATGCACCACTATGTACTCTTGACTTAATGCTTGCTTTACTTTCACTTTATAGACTAATTTTTTTGCTAGAAGCAAAAGAGTATCCAGTTCCTTTTTGTATTGTTCTGTGGGGTCACCACTAAATGCTTGATATGTAGATTCATCAGATAACTATCTTTCAATTTGATTTTATAGTCAACTAGATTTTGTACTACTGTGGTTCTGCTCTTATCTGTCTAAATCTTTAGTAGCTCTGGTGGGTTCTGGAGGAGCCATACATTTTTTGTCTTTATTCTCTTGTTCAAGAGCTACATATTACTGCTACACCTCTGGTTCAACCTGTTGCTTTATCTACAGTGAATGGGAGTTGAATAGATAAAGGTTCAGTTATCCAAAGAACTTTGCATAAAGAACAAATCAAATTTCTTGTGATTCCCAAAACAACACATGATGTTGTCCTTGGTCTTCAATAGGTTCAACTTCATAATCCTCAAATTGACTAGAATATATCTGAAATTCAATCTTGGGTTTCTTCGTGTTTCCAGACCTGTTTAACATGTATTGTTTCTCAGCGTACAGCAGAAACAAAGTGCTCCACTCTTCTCCCAGATGTATATAGGGATATTATTGATGTATTTAGTGAGAAATTAGCCAATGTGTTAACCTCTTATCAAAAGTGGGAATATCCTATTGATCTCATTTCAGGGAAAAGTCCCCTCAAGGGTCGCACATATCTGCAGTCTGTTCTAGAGACTCTTGCTATATCTGAATATATTAAGGAAAATTTCCAGAATGGGTCCATACTCCACTTTTGGTGGTGCATGATTAATTTTGGTGGATTTAATCCCTGCATTGATTGTCATGGTCTCAATGATATTACTATTAAGAATGGGGTACCCTTTACCCTTGATAACTGAACTCTTCGAAAGAATTAAAGGTGCAACTCTCTTTATTAAGCTTGACCTGAGGGCTGCCTATAATTTAATTAGAATCAAGAAGGAGATGAGTGTAAATTGGCTGTTAATACCATGGATGGCCACCACAAATATCTTGTGATGCTATTCGGGCTCAGCAATGCTCCAGCTGTTTTTTAAAGCCTTTGTGAATTACATTTTCAGAGATATTATATATAAATTTGTTGTAGTCTACCTAGACAGTATTCTCATTTTTCCCAAGACTTAAAATCCCATTGAAAACAGGTCAGAGAAGTGCTTCAGTGACTGTGTGCATATCATCTTTATAGGAAGCTTTCTAAATGTTTTTTGAGGCACCTTCCATTCCACTTTTGGGGTACATTATTTTTGGCACTGATCTTCAGATGGATATGGAGAAGTTCAATGCTATTAAAGATTGGTCACAACCAACTTCCTTAAGAGCAATTCAAAGATTCCTGGACTCTCCCAATTATTATAGAAAATTCATGAAGGGATTTTCTATCATCATTGCTCCTTTAACTTCTTTAAGCAAGAAAGGGGCAGAAGCTGTTCACTGTTCTTCTGAAGAATTATTTGCTTTCCAGCTCCTTAAACAAGCATTTCGAGTATATATATACCCCAATTTTTTATCAGACCTTGAGAAACCATTTGTATTAGAAGTTGATGCCTCTTCTGTTGGAGTTGTGGCAGTGTTATTCGAAATGCGGAAGATGGAAAATCACATCCCTGCAGGTGTTTTCTCTTGGAAATTCTCACCAGCAGGAAGAAAATATTCAAACATGCATTAGAGGAGTGACGATATCTCTTGAAAGGAATTATTTATCCTTTGACTATAGAGCATAAAAATCTCTTATATTTAAAATCTGTCCAGTATCTTAATCCTTGCCTAGACCGTTTGGCTTTCTTCTTTGCCAGATTTAATTTCAATATTAATTTCCATCCAGGTTCTCAGAATTGCAAGGCAGAAGCTTTATCCAGGTCAGTAACCTCCGAGGAAGAAGCTGGCCTTTCAGAAAAAAGCCCCATTTTCAGTCCACTTTCCTTTGTTATCACAGAGAGTTTTCCAGTGCCACCTCCCAGGAAAATATTTGTTATCCCAGAGTTATGCCAAAAATTGCTAACTTGGGCTAATGCATTACGTTTTGTAGGCCATACAGGGATTTAAAAGACTTACAGTACAAGTTTCTTCAACAATCCTATTCGTGGCCTTCTATGAAGAAAGATATCCTACAATGTTTTGCTTTGTGTACTAAGTGTGTTCAGCACAAAGTGTTTTGTCAAGTAACAGTTGGTTCTCTCAGACCATTACCAGTGCTCAAATTTTTCTCAAAGAAATGTTTCATCTACATGGCCTTCCCAATTAAATTGTTTTAGACCGTGCATACAGTTTGTGGCAAGGCTTTGGAAAGCTCTCTGCTCTGCTGTTCATGTAAAACTGAAGTTTTTAATAGCCTACCATCCTCAAACAAATGGCCAGACAGAAAGGGTGAACTAAGAACTTAAGTCTTAACTTAAGACAACTGGGTAGAATTATTATATTGGGTTGAATTTGCCCTCTGCCACTGATATCACTCCTTTCTATGAAGTCTATGGTCAACATCCCAGATTTCCTGATTTTTAATATTAGCCCTCTGTAGAAATCTCTGAAGCAACTTCCATGCTACTGTCATATTCCAAGTTATGGAATAATATTCATTCTGCCATGAAGAATGCTTCTCTTAGCTACAAAATGTTTGCAGACCAAAAATGTCAAGCAATTTCCAGACTCTAGCCAGAGAATTGGCTGTCTACTCGAAATCTTAAACTCAAAGTATGAAGTTTGCTCTACTATTCAATGTGCCTTTTTCAATCCTTCAAGCATTAAACCCATTGGCTGTTATATTGAAGTTACCTACTAACTTTAGAATTCTTTTCATGTTTCTTTCTCATTGTGGAATAGAGTGTGATATTGAGAGGACCTTGTGCCATTCTGTGCTGTCCTGGAGGAATCCTGAATGTCTATGAAGGAAACCCATTGTCACAGTGATTTCTCTAGTGTGTCTGCCATGTGAGGGTTTGGAGGTTCCTGGCAGCATCTCCATTGTCTCAATGTAATGGTGAGCTGAGCGCTCATACTCAATAACATTACAGCTTTGCCTCATGCGATTCTCTCCACAGTCCAGCCTTGCATCATGTGATTATTTCCACTAATCCTAGTGCACCTCAAGGGATAAAAGGTCATCAGTCATTCCAGTCTGGGCCAGAATAATGTTGCTTATTTAGCCACATTCTTGTCTCCCTGACCTCTGGCAGTCAGGTGGATTCTCTAAACTCTCCTGTGTTTCCTGTGTCTCCAGAGAACTACATGAATAATTTGCCCACTGCACAGAGCTGTAAACATTATTCCTATCTCTGTTGCTTGTGGAATAGCTGTACCCAGCCACCAACTTCCTAGTGCATCTCCTGAATCAAGCCTACTGCTTAGCTGCATTCCAGGACTCAGCCAGTTGTTAGTATACATAGGTGGATCCAGTCCCTATCCCGCTGTATCAAGTAGCATCTGGTGTTAGCCCAGTAATCTTAGAGATATCCTGCATAGCTGGTGCTGCTCTGCAATCCAGCATATCATGTGTAGCTGGTGCTGCTCTGAAATCCAGCATATCCTGTGTAGCTAGTGCTGCTCTGCAATCCAGCATATCCTGTGCAGCTGCTGTTGCTCTACATTCCATCATATCCTGTGTAGCTGGTGATATTCTAGAAACCAACAATTCCTGTGTAGCTGTTATTGCTCTGCATTCCAGCATTTCCTGTGTAGATGATACTGCTCCACATTCCAGCATAATCTGCTTTTTGGGTTAAGACCAGTACACCAAGCATTCCAGCATAATCTACTCTCTGGGTTTAGCCCAGTACATCAAGTACAGAAAGACAGAAAGGAGAAAGAGAGAGAGAGGTTGTCAGGGAGAGAGAAGGGGAGAGATAGAAAGAAAGAAAGAAAGAAAGAAAGGTGAGCAATAGAGGGAGGGAGACATGGTATCAAGGGGGAGGGAGAGTGAGTGTGATTGAGACAAAGGGTGTCAGGGAGAGAGGGGAGCAAGGCAGAGAGAGAGAGAGTGAGAGTAAGAGAGCAAGAGAAAGGGTGTAAGGCAATGAGAGAGATAAAGGAGCAAGGGGGAGAGAGTGTCAGAGGGAAAGGGAAAGGGGGCACAAGAGGGAGACTACCTGTTAAAGGCTACAGCAGCTGAGCACAGCTCTGATGGGGCCATGCACTTCATGGTATTAGGCCCTTCCACATAAACTCATGAATTATGGCACTGCATTGCTGTCAGGCCAGGTAGGGGCAGAGTGATCTGGGCCAGAGAAATGTTTGCAGCAGTAATGCCTTGCTCCTTCCTACTCACAAATACTGCAATGTTTGCACAGTACCTGCTTCCTACTAACATAACAGTGCTGAGCAGTGTCAAAACACTAAATCTCTGCACAGCAATCACTGAATCTATGCACAGCTTCTTTCTAACAGCAATACAGGAAGAAAGGAGACATGCTCTGCAGATTAAGTAATGGTGTGCCAAGGCAAGTTCCATTTGTTGATGACAAATACATGTTGGCCTGGGGAAGGGGGAGCATGGCCAGCACAGTGGAGAGCTGTCAGTAACTTATGAAGATGAACTGTGCATATATGGGTCAAAAGGGTCTCTTAAGCTGGCTTTGCCCCCACTATCTCGGTGCTCAGGGCATGTGCCATGATTACCCATCCCTTGTTACGCCACTGCCTCTCAGTGAAAGCACCATATTCCCAGTGATATTTTGATATTTGGGTTGATGACGCTGGCCACTAGAGTGCAAAGAATCTAACACAAGAGTCTTTTCTTTTTATGTGTGGTGCCATCTTCCAAAAGAGATCACCAGGAAGATGGTGCCACTGCCACTTTAAACAGCACAGGTATACTTGGAGGGTAGCAAACCCGGGCCCTCGCTGGGCACCTCCAGGTAATTTGTTCCTGCCCCTCTTGATGCCACTGTCCACCAGCATAAGAACTACAGCATAAAACATGTGCTGACATGTGCTTTAACATACAGTATACAATATCATACACTTCATTATATGCCCCTGTGGACAATATTATGTAGGAAAACAAGGAATTTGCGAGACCAACTGGTGCTACACTACTTGTCCATTCAGATGTCTTCTGACCAACTTGTGTTGAGACATTTTTTAGATCAAGGCCACTATTTAGTATCTTTTAATCATCTAATAATAGACCACATTCAAGTATTGCTGAGAAGGGGTGATGGGGTGATGGATCCATCAGCACAACACAATAGCCCAATATGGGCTCAATGAAAAATTTAATTGGAGCATGTTTAGATCCATGGTCCATTATTCTGGTGTAATTATGAGAAATTTGTAGTATGCTATAGAGAAATGATAGACAGAATCTGATTGGTTGCTATGAGCAACATCATCACCTTTAATTTTTAGAAGCTTTAGTAAATTTACCTCTTAATGCGGATCACTGTATGTTTTCTTTAGCAATTTGTATATATCATGCAAGTGTTATTTTATATCCACCAGATGTCATAAGTAACCACAATAATGAACTTAGAGCCTAATTCAGCATGGATTGCTAATCAGAGAATCCGCAAATCGAGCGATTATTGAACGACTGAGCATTTCTCATGCGCATGGGGTAATAGCAACAGAAAATGCATACAGATTGTCAGAAAAAAACACAGGCATGCCTATGCATTTGTTGGGGGGCTCTCTGACGTCAGTGCAGACCACTTTCAGCCTGTCTCAGTTGTAGATTAGTGGCAGCCTCAGACCTACTCACTCAAAGATTCTTTGATGTTCAGGGATTTGTGTATGCATCTGCGAGTGGATAACGATCTGCGATGTATTCTCAAATTTGAAGGGGGCATTTTTTCTTTCCATCAGGGTGGCACCTCTCAACTTGCAGACAACTGCAATCTCTCAAATGAACAATCCATGCTAAATTAGGCCCTTAATACAATATTTATTTTCAGTTGACAACATTCAATACTATGTATCTTTGATCTGATCTGCCGTGCTCTATTGTATCATATATTTCCTTTGATGTTCTGTGTGCAGGCCGCAGAGACAGTGTTCTGGCAGTGGCTCCGTAGCTACTGTAACCAGGGTAGTCCATGATGATGTCATTGTTGCGGGACTTCTTGAAGCAGTCCCACCCAATCCTGGTCTGCACAATTTAAAGGACAGGTGTTCTTATATTAGGTAAAACCTTTGTTTTATGTGGTTTGTTTGTACAATGTAATCTGATTGTACACCTTGAAAAAAATAGTTTAGTGCTCTGAAACGTCTGTGAATATTTCAATGAAGTTTTTGATCTGCATAAGAATTTATTTGGAGAGGCACTACCTTTTTTCCTGGATATCCATCATATGCTGAGGGCACCCACACAGTAGTATTTCTGTTATTGTGAGTGCTGGTGCATTTCCAGATTTGCGTATATTCTTGCCCCCCACCACCAAAAATAAATAATTTCAAATTAAAGCAGCAGATCAACCAAAGTTGGTAGTAGAGAGTTGGGGAGAGAAAGTGTATGGTGCCACCTTGAATGATCCAAAAACAGCAGTATGGCTGCTGACACTATATAAGGGGGATACATTTATGTGTGGGGTCCCCCCCCCACCAATAGTACCAACTAGCCCTTTCCAGTAAGCAATGAGCTGTGTTTCTCATGGGTTCAGACATCTCCAAAAAATGGACACTCTATCAGAAACCATCTCTAAGCTAGACTGTGGATGCTGCGTTATAATAATGATTTAGAGATAGACAATGTGTTGTTTTTTTCACTGGTACACTTTGAGTCCCAGCAAGTCCTGTCATGCCAAATTTTAATGACTGCAAGGACATGCTGGCACCTAGAGAAACAGAAGTTTCAAATGTTTTGGCATCCAGGGACTGCTGGCACATACAAACAAAATATTAAAATAAAGACAATATGCACATGTTGCAGTATTTTATTGTTTAAATAAATCTCCCCTACCTACAGCGCTGCAAGTATGGTGGTACAGGTGGTACAGTGTACCAGTAAGAAATTCCTAGCCGGAACGCCATACCACCAGGCCGTCCACCATACCTGCATCCCGCTTGCTGCTGTGTGAGGGGAGGAGAGCGCAGCATCTCTCCTCTCCTGCCCCTCAATTATCTGTGAAGTCTGGTCTCCAGCGGCGGTGGGGTGAATATCAATAAGGCACTGGTTTGCTAGCCAATCAGAGGACTGGCAGCCATGGTTCCTGATTGGCTGCCAGTCCGCGAGCTCTGATTGGCGCCTCATTTGAGATACGGAGAGGAGACCGGACTTCATGAGCATTGAGGGGCAGGAAAGGCGCTACGCGTGCTCTCCTCCCCTCACATAGCAGCAACAGGCAGAGGCAGCAGTGAGCGGGGGGCACTGTGGGGCAATGTATATCTGACACTGTGGGTGCATTTGTATATCTGGCACTGTGGGGGCATTTGTGTATATTGCACTGTGGGGGTATTTGTGTATCTGGCACTGTGGGGCAATGTATACCTGGCACTTTGGGGGCATTTGTGTATCTCGCACTGTGGGGCAATGTGTATCTGGCACTGGGGGGCATTTGTGTATCTGGCACTGTGGGGCAATGTATATCTGGCACTGTGGGGGCATTTGTGCATCTGGCACTGTGGGGCAATGTGTATCTGACACTGGGGCAATGTGTATCTGACAGTGGGGCAATGTGTATCTGACACTGGGGTATTTGTGTATCTGCCACTTTGGGGCAATGTGTATCTGGAACTGTGGTGGCATTTGTGTATCTGGCATTGTGGGGGCATTTGTATATGTGGCACTCTGGGGCAATGTATATCTGGCACTGTGGGGCAACGTTGTATCTGACACTACGGAGGCCATATGGGTATCTGGCCCCCCATATGTGTATCATGCCCCCATTTTAATTGGCCATGCCCCATGTGGCATTTGGCCACACCCATTTTTTTGGCCTTCGGTGCATGCACACATTACCTATAAGTCATTTTTTTCTACTTGGGCCACTGCCTACACATTCCTCTTTTACTAATTTTTTACTCACATACATTCAATGAGATGGTACTTTTTGATACATGTAGCATTCAAGTTAGGGCTTTGCAACTTCACCACCCCCACCCTAAACAAAACATAACTTGCCTCTAAGAGACTACAATGTGCATTTCAGACATGGGTTCTGTCACCCTCATTGAAATTTATGGTTGCACTATGATTGGTCAAAGTTTCAGAAATGTTATTCTGATTGGTAAGAACTAGCTCACTCTTGTTTAGCTCAATAGAAAAAGATGTCTGTTAGAGGCAACTCATTTTGCACTTTGTGGTGGTTTTGCCTGTTGATAAATCTGGTGTTTTTTTATGCTTTCAATATACTTTGCAAAACGCAGAAATTTGAAAACCCAATGCTTATTAAATTTACTCGTGAATCTCTATTTTTCATAATGCACACATGAACAGTCAACAATCCATGCTTAAAAGCTAAGTAATTTGACTAGATTGCTTAGATTTTAAGCACAGATCACTCGTGTGTACCCCCCTCAGCGATAGCGATGCGAGGCCCCGCACATCGCTATACTCGGTGCTAGATTGGCTGGGTGAAATGAGCGCCCCCTCCGTCCTCCCCTGCATCGCTCAGCACTGTGCTGAGCGGCAGGAGAAATGTGTGCTGAGTGGTTCGCTCAGCACACATCTGTCCCATCTATATGGGCCTTGACTCTGTGGCCTTCCTTTCTCCTGTCTCTCCCCTATTAAATCTACCCTCAATGCTGTTGTTCACTCCATCTTTTTATCTCTGTCTACTGATTCAACAACTTGTCTTCTGTCAAAGTCAGAAAAATATCTCTATGCACACTACCATATTTGCACCTCACACAGGTCCGTGCTGCGCATGCGTACGCTCTCCCGTACGTGCGCATACTCACAGTCGCGGGCACCCGCAGGCACACGGTATGCGTATTTACGGTAGAGTTTATGTGATCGTAGCGTGCGACTCAATCATTACATATTTTCACTATATAATGTATTTTTTAGATCATGGTCCCTTTGATAGATTCTGAAAGTTTGGTTAATATAGAATGTTCATGAACAGAGAAATCCCTCTTTGTTTGATACGAAGGGTCAGACAGGAGTAATACAGTGGTGTTTAGTATCCATCGGAAGAATATTTAATTAGAAATATTCCGGTGTTGGTTTGAAGCAGATCAATCGCTCGTGCGAATAGTTATGGACATAAGAAGTTTATGAACATTTACTTTATTTGCACTTTATTACCCATGCGGCGGGAAACCCAGTTTCCCTCCCACCTGAGCTGTTGGAAATAGTCACAGCCCACCTGTATGAATCAACCTATGACCTTTTGTTATAATGCGAGGAGGAATTCCTGTGTCCAATGAAACAATGAGATTGTAGGGACCATTGAATTGCATTGTGTGTGGGGCATAAATAGAAAGGCCGATCACATCCAGCTCTCACTCTTCAACGGTTATCATTGCTGAAAATCGAGAGCTGGATGTCCAGAGGCGCATGCGATCGTTTCCTTTGTGCGTAAGTTTTTCTCCGTAATCATACTGTTTCTCTCTTGTTATTATGGGCCATATCTTTCTCTCTCTTCTCTTTCTCTCATTTTTCTCTTAAACTTAATTGTATTGTATTTACTGTGTAGTTACCTGGTTAGTTAGTCTATGTTATATTGTAGTGTATGATTTGTATTTGTATTAATTCTTTTGCAAGTATATCATTCAAAATATATATATGTTAGGCGTTGGACCCTAAGCCCAGGTATCTGTGTATTTCTTATAGAGTTAAGTATTCTCAGAGCGTCGGTGACGCTCAAACTGCCTTTAAGCTAGTAAGGTTATACTGTGTTGCATTTACACCATATCACTACACAAAGGGTTTACTGCATAATACACTGTTTATGGTTTAGATATAAAGGTTTTACATTGTGAGCGTATGCGCCGCTGGTGATCTCGTGGTCTCGAGCGGTCGCAATCGCTATAGCGAATCATTACGGTATTCGGCAGCCAATAGCGTGCCTGCCAGTGATCTCTTGGCCGTGAGCGAACGTAACGCTTGAGCGTCTCGAACACGGCTAAGCGATTGTTACGCAACGTGCGTACCCTTACGGTACTTCATACGTAGTTAGCGTACAGTGTTCTTAGACCTCATAAAGGGTATTATATACGATAAATATTTAGCTTTATCAATTGCGGGCTCGTCCTGTCCTTCACATATCTGCACTAGGTAATTTCAGCAGACATTATCCAGCAGCAAAGGGCGGGAGATCATATTCCTCGTAGTGCTGTTTGGATAAGCGTCTGCTTCTCTTAGTAAAGGGTGCTGAAGGAATCCGGGAACCAGAGGTAAGAACAACACGCTAGTCTCTTTTAAAACTGTTTATTTCTGTCTTGCGTACACACGCACGCACACATATATATCTGCATTTCCTTTTCATTGGTGTATTTTTCGTATGTCACTCTCTTGTTTGCCAGTTCTATAGTTGATAAACGTGCTTAGAGAGATTTGTCACTATTTCATAGTTTAAGAGTACAGATAACATAGTTAAAATATAGACAAACACACAGTTTTGCCTGGGAGATAAGGCGAAGTCAGTGTGGTGTGCGGTAGATGATCAAGGATCATCTACATTGATAAACATATAAATTGTGTTACGGTGGATCTTTATTTTGCGTACACGTGTCTCTAACAAGGACTGAGATTTGTGCACGCAAACCAAAGGCCGACGCACGCAGCGTATATTACGCAACGGAGCGTACGGGTACGCCCACGTAACTCAAATCACAAGTTTTTTTCTCTCCTCTCAACGCGATAAGTAGCGCCACGCGGTAAATAACGCCAGGCGATAAATCGCACAAATTTATTTTAAATTCGAAATTTAAATTAATAGATCCTTCTCCTAATTTGTAACACATCTGGTCTAAAGAGAAATTTCTGCGCAGAAATAGAAATAGAAACAAAAGTGTATATGCGGTGAATGAGTGTTTGTTTTTACAATTTTAAAGGTTGAACCACAAGAAAAGTCGAGTTCTCGTGAGGTACATGCGTGTAAGTGACGTACATGGTGGCTAGGGAGGCATCCCTGGTTAAAACATACAATTTGAGCATTAGAGTGTAGCAGACCAGGAGGTCATACTGTAACAGACCAGGAGGTCATAGCAGACCAACAGGTTCAGGTACAGCAGACAAGGAAGTCCGCTATACAGTCCACAGGCACAACACCAAGAAAGGGTTGGTGCAACACCCATATAGGCCATACAAGCTCTTGCTGAAGGAATTCGCAGCCGCAATTTTCGATTCCACTGGTCGCTCCGTACATAAGATTAGTTGCTTATGTGCTGAACGATTGTACCGCACGTAATTGTGTGCATTAGTAAACCTGACCGGTACTATTTGTGTACGAAGGTCATAAACGCTATTTGTACATTCTAACGTGATTTGTGTAATTTTTTTTATTTTAAGGGAAGTTCGCTGCTCACTCAGGAACTATCCAGCAACCAATAGTTACTGGAAAGAGTAAGTGTTCTTCGGATCACCCTCACAGGTTCCAGTAAATAGAGGTTCAGGTCGCAGGGGCCCTAGGTCGAGTACGCCAGCACCATATCGGTGTGATCAGGTCGTATTGGTCGGCGTGGGCGAGTGAGTGGGGTACTCGGTAAACCGCCACCGTCAGCCTATTTTGAACATTTTGGTTTGCGTAAGGGTTGGCTGAATAAAGCAACACCTTCGAACTATGGGGGCCACTTGTTCAGGTAGGGGGCAATCAACCTCGGTTCGGGTTGATTCAGTGAACCGACCAATTGGGTCGGCAAGGTATGTAATGTGTGAGAAATACGGAAGTCACACAGAAGCTTTATGTGATGAATGGGAGAGAATGACAGTACATGACGGGGAGAAATTCCCAAGAGTAGGTAGCTTCAGCACAGAAGTGTTAACGAATTTAAGGAGAAGGATATGTCTCATTAAATCAGCAAAGAGACGAATCAAGCATTATGATTATTTGCAGTTGTGGCAACAGGAGGGTGACATACAGAGAGGATTGGCTCAGGCGGCGGGATCTGGCTCAATCAGAAAACTGATAGTTACGGCCCCACCGCCACCATATATATCGGGAGAGAAATTGGTTGCGGAGAATGACGCACTAAGGTGTAACACACAAACACTTAGCAACTGTGTAAATGTTAAAGATAATGTTAACCAATTAACCAATGCAAGTATTAACCCGTGCAAGTTGTACCCTGTTTTGAACTTTCCTCAGGAGTGTGATCAAGAAGATGAATCGCCAACAATTTCAGCGCTCTCTCTAGCAGCCACCATAGCAGAGACCACAGTAGGCACAGCTCCACCCACGAGATTAGTAACAAGGGCCCCTAGCGGAGGGATAGGTGAGGTCGTATCTACAGGTAAGTACGGCACCATACACTATGCTGAAGCCATTTCACCACAGGCTGTAGAACCCACACAGAGTGATGTTGTTAGAGTTAATCCTGTTAGGGTAATAGCTGTTCCAAATGGGAAAACTGACACATCAGGAGTCACCCCTGTGAGGAACATTGCCATGTATAGCCCATTTTCCAGAATGGAATTAAGGACCATAGTGTCTGAATTCCCTGACCCTAGAAAAGACTTAGTTGCCAGTCAAAAATACATCAGAGACTTAGGTAACACTGTAGAGCCCAACAATAAAGACTGGCAGATATTGCTGAGAGCATGTTTACCCTCCAATGTTGACGCAACTCAATTTTTAGCTGATTGCGGATTAGATCAGGATGTACCTCTTACAGATGTGTACAACAAAGATAATGTAAAAAGAATAAGCTTACAGTTAAAAGAGTATTTCCCAGCGGTAGTCAGATGGAACAAGATATTCTCCATTAAACAGAAGGAGTCAGAGACAGCTGCAGAGTATTTTCACAGAGCATTATCAGAAATGGCAAAATACACAGGCATAGAGGACATTAAAACAAACATAAACCATCGAGAAGTAGCAGTATCGGTACTGATGGATGGTTTAAAAGAATCATTAAAGACTAGGGTACAGACCACACAACCATGTTGGCGAGGTCTGTCTGTGGCTACTTTGAGAGAGGCTGCTATTGATCACGATAGGAACATCACCAGACACAGGGAACAACAAAGTGATAAGTTAATGGCAGTAAGTATACAGGCCCTGACCACAAAACAGCCTGTGTTAACATCACCAAACCCTGTGGGTAAGTCAAATGTGGTAACATGTTATTTTTGTCACAGACAGGGACACTTTGCACGAGACTGTAGATCGAGAAATGTACAAAAATCTTATCAACCCCCTAGACAACGACACGACACACGACATTGGGAGCAGGGTCCGCAGAAACGGAGTTATGAGCCACATGCAGGGGAAACAAAAAGATACCCCCCAAACAGAGATTGGCAAACCTCTGGTAGTTCCCAGCTAACTCCCTCACAAGTAGTTGCTGCCAGCGGGATTCAGGGAGGTCACCATACCCAATAGGGGTGTGGCCATACCTGTAATCTGCAGCCAGTAAAATTGATTGCAAGCCTTGGAAGTGAACCAGAAATTGCAATCAATGTAGCTGGTAAATCATTAAACTTTCTTGTAGACACAGGGGCGGCCAAATCAGTGATAAATTTGACAGTGGGCATGAGAACCACTGGTAAGACAATTCCAGCCATAGGGGTAACGGGAGTAGTCCAGCACTACCCTGTTAGCAAACCAGCCGAGATTACAGTAGGGCCGTTACATACCAAGCATTCCTTTTTGCTGGCTGCATCGGCACCGACCAATCTCCTGGGAAGAGACTTACTGTGTAAAATGGGGTGCGTCATTTATTGTACTCCTGAAGGTGTATTCTTGGACATACCTGAGAATCACGCTCAGGAAGTACGAGACATGTTAGACTCCCCGTCAAAATTAATGTCACATACCATTATGACAAATAGGACTCCCTCCCAAGTAGAAGAAATGACATCTCAGATACCAGAGTCACTTTGGACAAAAGATGGACAGGACACTGGATTAATGGCAAACGTAGCTCCGGTAGTTGTACAAGTAAAAGATGGTAGGATAGCTCCAAAAATCCCACAGTACCCTCTGAAGCCAGAGGTGGAGTTAGGAGTTTATCCCGTAATAGAGCGCTTGCTACAACAGGGCATTCTGGTAAGAATGTCCAGCACTGCTAATAGTCCCATCTTCCCTGTGAAAAAGAGTGGGGGGAGGGGTTACATGCTAGTGCAGGATCTAAGGGGGATTAACAAAATAGTTGAGAGTCAGTTCCCCGTAGTGCCAAATCCAGCTGTCATCCTAATGCAAATCCCTCCCACTGCGAAATTTTTCACTGTTATTGACCTCTGCTCCGCTTTCTTTTCGGTACCTCTGCACCCTGACAGTCAATATTTGTTTGCATTTACATACAGAGGAGTCAAATACACATGGACTCGATTACCACAAGGATTCATAGATAGCCCAAGTATATTTTCTCAGGCTTTGCATGATTGTTTACAGTCTTTCCAACCAGTGAGTGGATCAGTATTAATACAGTACGTGGATGATCTACTACTGTGTTCTGATTCATTGGAAGCATCCCTGAAGGATACGAAACAGCTCCTGTTTCATCTTTCAGACACAGGACACAAGGTTTCCAAAGACAAGTTGCAATTATGCCAAACTAAGGTAAAATATTTGGGACACTGTTTAACACAAGAACTGAGACACCTGACCGCTGATAGAATTCAAGCAATTAGAGACATGACTCTGCCACAAACCCAGCAACAGATCAGAACATTTTTAGGAATGTGTGGGTATTGCCGTAACTGGATCCCAGGGTTTTCCATCCTAGCGTTACCTTTGCAGGAGATGGTCTCCTCAAACAAACCTGATCGGATTTCGCATACAGACGAGTCTGAGGCAGCATTTGAGAGACTTAAACAGTGCCTAACGCAGGCACCAGCATTAGGTATGCCGGACTATGGGAAACCCTTTGAACTATACGGAACAGAAAGTGCTGGTTGCGCGGCAGGCGTACTAACCCAAAAGCACGGTGATGCCAGCAGGCCGGTAGCATATTACAGCGCTCAGCTAGATACGGTAGCGCGATCCCTCCCCACATGCTTGCGAAGCGTTGCTGCGATAGCATTGCTAGTAACGAAAAGCGAAGACGTCGTGCTAGGTCACAACCTCACAATTCATACACCACATGCAGTGTCAGCCTTGTTAAATTCTGCCCAAACCAGACACGTCTCATCAGCGCGGTTTACAAGATGGGAATTGGCACTAATGGCCCCCGTAAACATCACCATAAGGAGATGCAGTGCATTAAATCCTGCAACATATCTCCCAGGTGTGCCTGGACAGGCACAAAGGGTGGAGGATGAGAGTGGTGGGGAAGGAGGATTTAATACAAAGGAAGACACTCATGATTGTATGGAATATTTGACCCAAAATTTTACCGCAAGGCCTGACATCAGTGACAACCCACTGGAAGATGCAGAACTTACGTTCTACACGGACGGTAGTTGTCATAGACAGTCAGACTCGGGAGACTTGTGTACTGGATATGCAGTCGTAGATGACCAAGGCACCATAGAAGCGGAACCGCTAGGCCCACCTCACTCAGCCCAGGTTGCTGAACTGGTCGCCCTAACCAGAGCATGTGAATTGGCTAAGGGAAAATCAGCCAATATCTACATCGATTCTAGATACGCATTCGGGGTAGTCCATGATTTCGGAGCCCTATGGCGCCTCAGAAATTTCATGACGGCAGCTGGTACACCGGTAGCGCATGCAGCTCACATAAAAAGGCTTCTAACAGCGATACAGGAACCCGACAGAGTGGCTGTTATCAAATGTAAAGCACATACATATAGCCAAGACCCAGTATCGCTTGGTAACAGCCGAGCAGACGAAGCTGCTAAATTAGCAGCTGCTACCCCCAGACAGACAGACACCACACAATTGATGGTATTTAATACCATCAACACACAGAAGTTGTGTGAAATGCAAAATTTGTGTTCCACACAGGAAAAGGCAGTCTGGAAGGCAAAGGGATATGGCCAGGAGTCCTCAGGACTCTGGACGGATGGACATGGTAAACCAGTGGCCCCCAGAGCATATCTTCCATGTTTGGCTGAAGCAGCTCACGGGCTGACTCATCTAGGCAAGGAAGGGATGTGCAAGTTGGTAAGAGCATATTGGTGCGCCCCAGGATTCTCCTCTCATGCGAGTAAAAGAGCCATGTCATGCCTTACCTGTTTGAGAAAGAATATTGGAAAGGCAATACCTACAGAACCATCCCATATCCCACCTGCCGGCGGCCCTTTCCAGGTAATACAGATTGACTTCATTCAATTACCCCCTTGTCGAAATTTGAAATATGTACTTGTTTGTATAGATGTTTTCTCAAATTGGGTCGAAGCATTTCCGGCGGCCACAAATACCGCTATGTTTACTGCTAAGAAAATTGTGCAGGAATTTGTATGTAGATATGGTATCCCTAGAATTATCGAAAGTGATAGGGGTACCCATTTTACAGGTGATGTCTTTCAAGGAATGTGTAAATTGATGGGAATTGATAGCAAGCTGCACACTCCATACCGTCCACAGGCGAGTGCGAAAGTGGAAAGAGTGAACAGCACTATTAAAAATAAACTGAGTAAAGTGATGGCAGAGACAGGATTGACATGGCCAGAAGCTTTACCCATTGTACTGTACAGCATCAGAACCACTCCCAGGTCCCCTCTTAATCTGTCTCCCTTTGAAATCTTGTTTGGTCGACAACCGCATGTTATGATTAACCCTCAGGATGATTTGAAGTGTAACAATGAAGTGACTGTAAAATACTTGATTAACATGAGTAAACAGTTAAGGAATCAAAATGATAATCTGAAGTTAGTGATTCCTGATTTACCAGATAGTAATTGTCATGACATTGAACCTGGGGATTATGTAATGATACGGAATTTTCTACGCTCAGGTTGCCTTATTGACAGATGGGAAGGACCATACCAGGTCTTATTGACTAGCACTACAGCATTGAAGGTTGCTGAGAGAGAGACTTGGGTTCATTCGTCCCACTGTAAGAAGGTCGTTGATCCAGAGAAATCCTGTGATAAGGAACAGACGGTAGAGGTTGTATCACTAGAGTGTCTGTTCCAGGAGGACTAAGGCGGCACCTGAGCATCGAGAACCACAAGATCAAAAGCAGTTGTCGATCCCCTGTTCCCTTTTATTGTTTTTCTCCACTTCCCATCCCCTCTCCCTCAAATTATTTTTCCCCCCTTCTCATTCTTCTTCGTCTCCTCCTAAGATGGACTTGCCTCAAGAGACTGTGATCCGGATTTTCCTGTTGACCATGATGTTGACCAGAGCAGTCTGTTCCGGCGAGAGTACCATGGAGTTCGAGAGAGGTTCTGGAATGGGTTCTGATGACAGAGATGGAGGCGTAGTTTTCCAAGAACAGCTTAACCAACAAGTAAAGGCGAGTATCAGAAAACGATCCGATAGCATTGACCATAGAAGGAATTGTGAAGGATTGTTAGCTGAAGAAAACTGTATCTGTCGGCTCTGTAACAATGTCATTGAGGATGGGTGCATAAAGAAATGCCAATCCAGTTTTAATATCCATATGGACCGGCATCCATTGAGTGACTATCACTCTTTAGTGGGTAGTGTGTTAAATAAAACAGATTGTTGGGTATGCTCTCAAGTACCTCAAGGTCATAGCAAATCAGGGCTAGTACCATTTCCTTTAACGTTAGGGGAGGTACTTGAGTTAAGTGGTGGGAGACCGGTGGACAGGAGGTTTAATATCTCCAGCCCTCCTAGTTTGAAGCTCCACCAATACCATGTGGATAGGTCCCTATTATGTTTTAACATCTCCAATCCCCGAAAGCCGGGTAATTGGGAAGTGTCATGGAGTAATCAAACCATGACCTTTTCACATAGAGCAGATAGAATGCCTACAGATACAGAGCTTGTACGCCACATAGCCAGTAGAGGAAAATCTTTCCGGTATAGGTATACCTTAGGAAATAGGATTACGAGAGTTGGAGAGGTATCACCAGGATACTGTGCACATATCAAACAACCTGATACGTGTACTAAGCAGATGGAAGAATTAGGGTTAGGAGATTTCACATGGAAGGTGTGTAATATGGTTATGTCCTACTCCGTCCCATATGTTCTCCCCGATGATGCATATTTCATATGCGGGAGAAAGGCGTACAAGTGGCTTGCCCCAAACTCTGAAGGATTGTGTTATATTGGAAAAGTACTGCCCGAAGTAATGACTGTATCACATGACAAAATGAAAGACATACACCGTGGTGCCCAAGCTCCTTATACTCACACCCATTACGAGCACGTTGTTAAAAGGCACCTGATAGAGAAGACAGAGCATCCGGCCTCTGATCTGATAAGTGAATCCACCGGGATTCAATTCTTAATCGCGTTAGATTTCACCCGCACCGCTAGAGGAGTGCTGAATTATAAATACATTTCTGCGCTCGCCAATTTGTTAGATAATATCACTGAAATGTATGATGACACGTTTAGGTATACTGGAAGGGAACTTCAGGCTTACAAAACAGAACTAGTCCAGCATAGAATGGTTCTTAATTACCTCACAGCGGAAACAGGCGGATATTGTGTCACACTGGCAACACAATACGGCGTGAAATGTTGCACATATATTACGAATAGCACCGAGGACCCGGTCGAGGTCATAGACCAAAAGATGGACGATATTCTCCAACTAAAGTGGGAATTTCGCAGAAGACACAATCTCACCCTTGCTGCTGTGAGTAATGAGCTGACTGGTTGGGTGTCATGGTTGAACCCGCGAAATTGGTTCTCCGGTTTAGGAGAATGGGCCCAAGGAGTTATAATGGATGTTGGGAAGTTTCTCCTATGTATCTTAGGTGTTATCATAACGATTGGTTTGATATTTAGATGCGGTCAGGCTTTAATGAGGTGCAATCATCGTACTAGGGTAATGAGTTTAAGGAGTGAGGAAACTGTAATTCCAATGGACTTGATTTATGACCCAAATGTAGAAACAATGATGTGATGAAAATGCGATTTCTACGGTCCGTTTCTTTCACCTGTTTTTCCGTTTCCTCCAAGGTAAAAAGACCCACTTGGACGAGGAATTTGATGAGCCGATATACAGACAACAGAGGGATTAAAGAAGAAGTTTTGACAACCTGATACACAGATTTTTGATGAACTATGCCATGGATCCCCAGTTTCCCTAGAAATTTTAAAATTACGCTAGCCCAACACTTTTGTAAATCTATGGACATTGACAGCTTTTGCTCGCACCTTATGGGCAAAAGCACAAAGAAGACTGCATTCAACAGACACCAAACAAGACCTCAATCGACGAATGTACATTTACCTGACATAGAATACCACCGCATTTACCGTAATTATGTCTTTTCTTCATTTCTACAACCCTCAGGTAATGACACACATAGTCGATAGGGAATACAGGCACAGATATCAGCAATCACATATCTCCCCCATTCATGTATCATCAACTAAAATGTGCTCCCCCATTTTGTTACAACCAAAGCCGAAAAGAGCTCGGTAAAGTTTGACAGCCCATCCACAGACCCGTACCACGGGATAAGAAGGAATTCAAATGTATACTTCGCAATACCTCGAAGCTTGATTTAAAACACGTACGGCACGATGATACATGACCCCCAAGCACGGATTCATACACACATGCTTCTGCTATCTCACTAGGTCATACCCTTTTCCTACCATCTCCTCTCCTCCCTTACCCAACCATATAAATGTATTAACCCCTAACATATATTTTTCTCTTTTTGAAATGTTTTCAGGAAGTGGCAGTTATTGTTGACTGCCAAAGGGTGGACTGTCAAAGTCAGAAAAATATATCTATGCACACTACCATATTTGCACCTCACACAGGTCCGTGCTGCGCATGCGTACGCTCTCCCGTACGTGCGCATACTCACAGTCGCGGGCACCCGCAGGCGCACGGTATGCATATTTACGGTAGAGTTTATGTGATCGTAGCGTGCGACTCAATCATCACATATTTTCACTATATAATGTATTTTTTAGATCATGGTCCCTTTGATAGATTCTGAAAGTTTGGTTAATATAGAATGTTCATGAACAGAGAAATCCCTCTTTGTTTGATACGAAGGGTCAGACAGGAGTAATACAGTGGTGTTTAGTATCCATCGGAAGAATATTTAATTAGAAATATTCCGGTGTTGGTTTGAAGCAGATCAATCGCTCGTGCGAATAGTTATGGACATAAGAAGTTTATGAACATTTACTTTATTTGCACTTTATTACCCATGCGGCGGGAAACCCAGTTTCCCTCCCACCTGAGCTGTTGGAAATAGTCACAGCCCACCTGTATGAATCAACCTATGACCTTTTGTTATAATGCGAGGAGGAATTCCTGTGTCCAATGAACAATGAGATTGTAGGGACCATTGAATTGCATTGTGTGTGGGGCATAAATAGAAAGGCCGATCACATCCAGCTCTCACTCTTCAACGGTTATCATTGCTGAAAATCGGGAGCTGGATGTCCAGAGGCGCATGCGATCGTTTCCTTTGTGCGTAAGTTTTTTTCCGTAATCATACTGTTTCTCTCTTGTTATTATGGGCCATATCTTTCTCTCTCTTCTCTTTCTCTCATTTTTCTCTTAAACTTAATTGTATTGTATTTACTGTGTAGTTACCTGGTTAGTTAGTCTATGTTATATTGTAGTGTATGATTTGTATTTGTATTAATTCTTTTGCAAGTATATCATTCAAAATATATATATGTTAGGCGTTGGACCCTAAGCCCAGGTATCTGTGTATTTCTTATAGAGTTAAGTATTCTCAGAGCGTCGGTGACGCTCAAACTGCCTTTAAGCTAGTAAGGTTATACTGTTTTGCATTTACACCATATCACTACACAAAGGGTTTACTGCATAATACACTGTTTATGGTTTAGATATAAAGGTTTTACATTGTGAGCGTATGCGTCGCTGGTGATCTCGTGGTCTCGAGCGGTCGCAATCGCTATAGCGAATCATTACGGTATTCGGCAGCCAATAGCGTGCCTGCCAGTGATCTCTTGGCCGTGAGCGAACGTAACGCTTGAGCGTCTCGACCACGGCTAAGCGATTGTTACGCAACGTGCGTACCCTTACGGTACTTCATACGTAGTTAGCGTACAGTGTTCTTAGACCTCATAAAGGGTATTATATACGATAAATATTTAGCTTTATCACTTCTTAAACTCTTTCACTGGCTACAATCCAATTATCAATCCAGTTCAAGCTCCTGATGGTCGCCTTAAAAGAAAGCATTCACTCATTTCTTTGTTAAATCCATCGCCCATCACTGATCCTCTTTGTACCCATATGGCACGCCTGCACAATGCGGTGCATACACATGCACAGTTTTGCAGAGATTTAACCTGATCGCAGCGCTACAAAAAGTTGCTAGCAAGCGATCAACTTGGAATAACTCCCTTTGTTGGTTTACACCCTGCACTATCCCTGTTTTTAGTACAGAGTTACAGTCTATGACTCAAATCCCTTCTGTCTGCCCTTTCCAGGCCTGGGGTCAACAAATGTTACTTTTATAGTTGTATTTATTGTTTCATTTATTTGACTGCTTCGTTTTTTGCCACTGTAATTTTTTCTAATACTTTTTTTTATTATTATTCTATAGTATTTTTCATGCACAGCATACAGACACATTTTGTTTTTATTATTATTCTTAATAATAATAATACTTTATTATGTAATAAATATAAATAATTATTGTAATATCTTCTAGGTATACATCACTATACTAAAGTAATACAATATGTTTCTTGCAAACAATATAACATTTATTAATAGATATTTTAACAAACATCTATAGAAACATTCAGACCCAAAAAAGCAGCCAGTGATAAATGTGTGACACTTCGCAAACAGTGAACTTAGCCACCCCAATGCTGCTGAATTTCAGAAAATACTGTCTTGGACATGTGGATCCTAAAGAGAAAATAGAAAAATATTAGACTGAGGTGGAGTGTGATATGTCAGGGAACATGAAATAGATGTGTTCTATTAGCATAAACATGGTAGATCAATGAAACTAGTGAGATCACATAGCGTGGAAGTGTAGATGTGTAGAGAAAGAAGGGGTCCAAGGACAAAACCTTTGGTAACAACTACAGGAAAAATAATAGAGGGGGAGGTAGACAGGGCTGCCAAGAGAAATACTGGTCCCCGGTACAACAACTTCCTGGGCCCCCCGAAACTGTAAATGGCCACAGTATGTCTATCTATCTGTCTATCTATCTATCTATCTATCTATCTATCTATCTATCTATCTCTATATAGAAATATATATATATATATATATATACTGTATGTATATATATATATATATATAGGGAAGCATTCAATATCCTGGCTGTCGGATCCTGGCGCTCAGCATACTGGTGCATGGATCCTGACCGCCGGGATGACACCCCTGGAGGGAGAATAAATAGTTTGGCGAGCACAGTGAGCCCACAAGGGGTTCTTTTACACTCACCCCACTGTCGGCATTCTGGTGGTCAGGATCCCGGTGCCGGTATGCTGGGCGCCAGGATCCCAACAGCTGGGATATCGTAGTAGACCCATATATATATACAATTGTGCTTATAAGTTTACATACCCTAGCAGAATTTGTGATTTTCTGGCGCCATTTGTCAGAGAATATGAATGATAACTCACAAACTTTTCTTTCACTCATGGTTAGTGGTTGGGTGAAGCCATTTATTGTCAAATAACTGTGTTTACTCTTTTTAAATCATAAAGACAACAGAAACTATCCAAATGACCCTGATCAAAAGTTCACATACCCTGGAGATTTTGGCCTGATAACATGCACACAAGTTGACACAAACAGGTTTGAATGGCTACTAAAGGTAACCATCCTCACCTGTGATCTGTTTGCTTGTAATCAGTGTGTGTGTGTATAAAAGGTCAGTGAGTTTCTGGACTCCTGAAAGACCCTTGCATCTTTCATCCAGTGCTGCACTGACGTGTCTGGATTCTGAGTCATGGGGAAATCAAAAGAATTGTCAAAGGATCTGCGTGAAAAGGTAATTGAACTGTATAAAACAGGAAAGGGATATAAAAAGATATCCAAGCAATTGAGAATGCCAATCAGCAGTGTTCAAACTCTAATTAAGAAGTGGAAAATGAGGGATTCTGTGGAAACCAAATCACGGTCAGGTAGACCAACAAAAATTTCAGCCACAACTGCCAGGAAAATTGTTCGGGATGCAAATAAAAATCCATAAATAACTTCAGCTGAAATACAGGACTCTCTGAAAAAAAGTGGTGTGGTTGTTTCAAGATGCACAATATTTGAAGAAAAATGGGCTGCATGGTCGAGTCGCCAGAAGAAAGCCATTACTACGCAAATGCCACAAAGCATCCTGCTTACAATACTCCAAACAGCACGGGGACAAGCCTCAAAACTTCTGGAACAAAGTCATTTGGCTTGATGAGACCAAAATTGAACTTTTTGGCCACAACCATAAACGTTACATTTGGAGAGGAGTCAACAAGGCCTATGATGAAAGGTACACCATTCCTACTGTGAAACACGGAGGTGGATCGCTAATGTTTTGGGGATGTGTGAGCTACAAAGGCACTGAAAACTTGGTCAAAATTGATGGCAAGATGAATGCAGCATGTTATCAGAAAATACTGGAGGAAAAATTGCACTCATCAGCCCGGAAGCTGCGCATAGGACGTACTTGGACATTCCAACATGACAATGATGCAAAACACAAGGCCAAGTCGACCTGTCATTGGCAACAGCAGAATAAAGTGAAGGTTCTGGAGTGGCCATCTCAGTCTCCTGATCTCAATATCATTGAGTCACTCTGGGGAGATCTCAAATGTGCAGTTCATGCAAGACAGCCCAAGAATTTACAGGAACTGGCCGCCCACTGATTTTTAATAATGGAAGAAAATAAATACCCCCCCACCAAAAAAAAACATTGATACTGGTGTGCTCTGACCTGGGCCCCCTGGCATGCCTGGGCCCAGGTAATCTGTACCGCCTCCCCCCTCTCGGCACAACTGGAGGTAGAGATAGAAAAGACACACAGTATTAATAGTTTTGCCATAAAAAATAGAACATAATACTAATGTAATAACTTTGTACACAAGAGAGATAACTGTAGGTAAATTGAGTGGTCATTAGCTGGAAATTCAAAAATAACATTACGCTAGTGGGACACTGTTAATATACTGTTAGGAATTGCTGCACAAAATTAAGCTTAATCTCCACTCTAAATATCATGTAGTGCCAGATATTGCTCTAAATTAACTGTAATCAAGTTTGCCAAAATATATGCCTCATATACCAATACTGCTCTATTTTGAGATAGACACAAGTTAAGATACAGTACTGTACATGATATTAAAAATACACATGTATTGTACTTTGATGTAGCTTATGTAGAGATGGAACACACATTTCCATACTGTGTGTGGCACAATATAGAATTAGTTTTCATCCACATCCAGATTTGGTTGTATCTTCTACTTTTTACTCTTTACACTTAGATAGGCAAATTGGAGGAATGAAATGGTCGGCCAGCATAATTCCAACATGGACACAGATATATACAGTATGTGTCTGGTGCAAAATATGTACTGATGATGATAACATTAGCTGTCACTTATGAAATCAGGACTACTATTACCATTAATAGTATATAAATTGTTAGTATAGTTGATGTATTATATAAAAGTGAAGTCATGATTTTGAATTATTTAATTAATATTCGCATATTAGCCATTATATATGTGAATAATCCTATTTGACTTTTAAACAATAAAACAGATGTTTGTATTTCATTACATTTAAGGTGTACTTTTTGTTGTATTTGTGTCTAAATTGAATTTAATTTTACATGGTAATTGCAAAATTATATCTTTTTAATCTAACCACAATATTCAATTTTTAAATTATGTACAAATTACGTTATGGGACTTTAGCATTTACTACTAACAATCATAAGCAACATCTCTATGCTATTGTTTTCAGAAAAAAACAAGATGATGGGGGTTATCCAGGTTTGTTAGCAAACCAAAAAAGTTAACAAACTTGTTAGCAGTTGGGCAAAACCATGTTGCACTACAGGTTGGGCAGATTAATATTTGCAGAGAGATTTAGATTTTGTGGGATTTATTGTGTCTGTGCATGGTAAATACTGGCTGCTTAATTTTAATACTGCAATTTAGATTTCAGTTTTAACACATCCTATCCAAATCAAAATCTCTCTGCACATATTACATCTGCCCCACCTGTAGTGCAACATGGTTTTGCCCAGTTGCTTACTATTTTGGTTTGCCAACAAACCTGAATAACCCTCTATCTACAGTACGTACTGTGTGTTTTCTACTGTCAGAAACCTACCACATGTGCAGAGGCAGAACTCTGGGAGGCAACGGAGTCATCTGCCGCCGGGCTCCTGCTCTGAAGGGGGGCACTTCTCCTCCCATTCTGTGACACCATTGAATTAAGTTAATTGATAGCTGCCGCTATCTTCGCTATATGAAGTTACTTCTCTGACAATTACACATCACTTCGTATAGTTACAATTCTTATGCTTCCTGTACAGGAGAAAATAGCTCCATCAGTAAAGTGTCTGCTGTCAGTGTAACAGGTCACGTGTTCTAATCCTGGGTATCACACAAGCACACATACATACATACATACATACATACATACATACATACATATATTTATCTAAATATAGGGGGGGCAACTGGGATGAACTTGCCTCCGGGCAACTGGGACAAACTTACGCCACTGCACATGCGGTATGCTAACTTTGCAGGGCAGGACACATGCTGAGTTGCATCTTGCTCAGTCTACATACGCATAATATTCTGTCTGTTTTTGGACACATTTAATGCATACTATATGCTTTTACGTAAAATGTGCCTGTTGTGGTCTATTATAAATCAGACACTTTTTGCATCAATTTATTATAGTTTCCCTTATAATGAACATAAAATCAATAAACAGAATTATATCTAGCACTATTTAACTGATAGGTTTCCATTTGATATCCTACCAAGAGAATATTCTCCCTTCATCAATAATATACTGTATTATAACAACACAGAGACATAGCCAGAAATGTATGGTCTCCATAGCAACATTTTGAAGGGACCCCTGTTCCAATGCCCTTTTATGCCCCATAATAGTCCCCTAGTTTATTTTATGAACCATAGTAATGCCTTAGTTCACATTATGTCACATTGTAGGGCTGCCATTGTACATTATGCAACACAGTAATTCCAATTCACATTATGATATACTGTACAGTGTCCCCAGTTTTTATCACTGTATGCCACATTAGTTCCCCCAGTTCATATTATTCCACACTATAGCACCTCCACTTCATATTGTGCCACATTACAGTGCACCAGTTCATATTATTTAACATTATAATGCCCAACAGTTCATTTTATACCATTTTACAATGAGTAGGTCCAAGGGCAGACCTAGATACAGTATACTGCAGGCCCCAATGGTTAAAAATGTATATAACACATGTAACTTTGACAGAGAAGGTGGGCCCCTCCCAGCTCTGGGCAACATAGCAGCTGTACTTCCTGCACTTATGGTAGCTATGCCCGTGTAACTTTTTTCCTATTTAAAAATAAGATGGATTGGGAAAATGGATCTGATCTGGTTGGTCTTAGAAATTTCAAATGGGGCTCAGGCTATAGGTGTACTTACTGGCATTCATATTGTTTATGGCCAACTAGCAGCTGCTTAGAGCACAGTCACCATACTAGGGGATCTATTCATGAAGCAGTGAAAAGTGTGGAGAAGTGAGCCTGTGGAGAAGTTGCCCATGGTAACCAATTAGCTGCTCTGTACAATTGTATAGTATGCAAATTAGAAATGTTACTTCAATGCTGATTGGTTGCCATGGACAACTTCTCCACTGGCTCACTTCTCCACACTTTTATAATAATACATAAACACACAATGCTTATATAACCACTTCTCCACACTTTTCACTGCTTCATGAATAGATCCATAAACATTAAGTACTCTGCTCATGATAGTGGGGAGCATTACCTGCTGTTCCATACTCAATGGTCGATTGCGATAATCTCCAAGAGTCAGACTGGTGGATTTCAGTCAGGCTCTAATCAGCTCTTCATTAACTTTGGCAGATCAGCCAGCAGAGAGCACATTGTGCACCTAAATTGCAAATCATAAAGTTTTTTTTACCTTCCCAGCATGTGGGACATTGGGTGTTTATATCTTATTTAAGATATATTTTTTTTATTTGTATCATATGTCCTGATGAAATAGGAATAAACGTACTCTGAAACATTGACCATTCAGAATAACTACTTGATGTTGTTTTCGGTCTCCTGCAAGTGCCATTCCTCAGCTACCCATAAATGTTTTCTCATTGTTTAGGCACCAGGAGCAATTGAACTTTTGACATTGTGAGTGCTGGGCTATCATGGATATATATACTTACTGTGTGTGTGTGTGTGTGTGTGTATATATATATATATATATATATATATATACATATAGGTGTATATATATGTATATATATAGTTTTTATTTTTATATATATATATATATATATATATGTAGTATGTTTTGAAAATGGTCAATAATATTTATGGTTCAGAAAAAATAAGGACTATACAGTATACAGTATGTGTTCATGAAATCAAATCTGAACTGTTCAATTCAGATAAAATGAATGATAAACTACTAAAATGAATGATAAACTACTGATTCACTTTGAAGAGTTTTCTTTACATGCTTACAAGTTCTGCAAAATGATTATTATTATTAAGTAGTGAGCTGATTTATTCAGTGTCTATGCAACTAGAAATGTGGTACTGATGATTTTATCACTTCTTTAGTATTACTTGCCCTAGGCACATCTCTGCTCAGATATGAATTCTGCAGTAAACCATGCATTTGCAATACAGGTAGCCGAAAGCAGCTTTCATCCTTTTAGGTGAATAAAATTATATCCATGGTGTTATCTGAAGAATTAAGGAAAATCATAATACAAATATTAACCCTCACACATTGTAACTTATTTAATAGTTTATGGAATTATTATGCAAGATAGTAACCTTTATGATTGTATTTCAAGGCACAATATAGAAAAACTTTTTATATTAGCTAGAACAAACATTTGACCTGCTAATTAAACTCGAAGTGACATCATACTTCAGGGTGTTTTAGTGTCTGTCCCAAGAATAACCACTTAATTGCAGGTATTGTATTGTTGTAAAAAAAAATCAGTCAGAAACGAAAAAAAATATTTTTTGCAATGTAAACACAAGATTGTAATTGCTAGAAATATTTTAATTCACTAGTTTACTGAACATAAATACTGTAGCTGATGATGAGTTGAACATACTACTATTGGTCGAGAGTATTCTGCAACTGTACTTGTTCAGGAAACAAGTCATCAATAAACAATGCAGAGTTCTATGCATTCAAAGCACATTTACAATTGTGACTGATGGCAGGTGGAACAGGTCTTTAACAGGGCATTCTAAAGTAGGCAAAGATCAAAGAGGTGCATTGACACCTCAGTTGGCACTGCAGAGTTGATCAAAAGCACAAATATGCCTGGCATTTCATTTGCGCCAGTTATAGGCTAATGTGAGTGCACACTTTGGATGATAATGAATGGCAAACCAAACATACAGTGCAGAAAGAGGTACAATATCATCAGGGAGGCGTCTGATTTGCTAAAATGTATTCTGCAGCAGTACAACAACCCCAAACATACAGCCAATGTCATTAAGAACTATCTTCAGCATAAAGAAGAACAAGGAGTCCTGGAAGTGATGATATGGCCCCCACAGAGTCCTAATCTCAACATCATTAAGTCTGTCTGGTATTACATGAAGAGACAAAAGTATTTGAGCAGGCCTACTTCCACAGAAGATCTGTTGTTAGTTATCCAAGATGTTTGGAGCAACCTACCTGCTGAATTCCTTCAAAAACTATGCGCAAGAGTACCTAGAAGAATTGATGATGTTTTAAAGTCAAAGGGTGGCCACAAAAATATTGATCTGATTTATATTTATTTTCTTTTCATTCACTTTGCACCTTGTTAATTGATAAAATAAACATTTAACACTTCTGTTTTTGAAAGCATTCTTACTTTGCAGGATTTTTTGAACACGTGCCTAAACTTTTGCACAGTACTGTATACTGTATATGTGGAATATAAGAATTGTGAGAGGATATTGGTTTTATTGTATAGGGATATTTATGGAAGTAAAGATTTACTGTTGGGCCTTTTATGTGTGTCAGAATTCCAGTCCTAAGGTCAGCTATAGGGCATCCCTTGTCTTCATTCATTTAGTCCAAGTTCACTTTGAACATGTAAGCATAGATTAAGTTGACTCCTTGAAAAGTTATCTCAGATACATAAGTACTGTATGTCCTAGTAATCCTAGACTATGTAAAGTGTAAAAAATCCAAGTGTGATGATTACAATTTAATAACTATAGCCTGCACTTAAACTGCACTAAAAATGAACAAAATCTGAAAAAAGCCATCTAAAATCTAATAACTTTTAGATGGCAGATTTAACTTATTTGCAACTTCAAATGTACGTACAGATCTATCACTCGGCAATCTTCACCCAGTGAAAACTATACAACCAATTTATGCTTAGAAACATTTTTAATATCAGGATTTACATGCAATTGTAAATACATGAACGTCAAACTTTGCTATGTGAGGCATATTTAAAGAAGACATAATGGATTTTGTTTGCATTGTCAAATACAGTGTAATCTATTACAAACATGTTCCTCACTGGTAGCCTGTATTAATTAGCCATATTATTCCTTTATATGCAATCTAGGGTTAGCTGTGCTGGTCAGATTGTTCATAACACTAAGTGACTGAAAATGAATAGCTGAACAACACCAGTCAACATTTAACTTTAACAATATTTAATATTTAACTTTAACAATCACAACTTTATTAAGCTCTAAGCCTAAATAACGTTAATTGTTTTCAAACACACCTTGTACCACAAATTGTTTTTCTTCATTGCACTTCATGGTATTCTCTCCAAAGAAATTACTGTACATTCTTCATTCTCCCTGCAACCCACCCCTCTGTACACATTGCCACCTCACTTATATACTCCCCTCTTATTAACACTCATGAGCTTTCTACTTATCTTTAGAATTTGAAAATAACCTGTCACAACCTATCATCATAAAAAATTCGCAAACCTCCTACAAGTACAATAATATCTCTCTTGCTTCTATTAGCTTGTGATATTTCACCAAATCCGGGCCCCAAACACTTGCTCCACTCACTTTCACCTGATTTGCATTGATATATATAAATGCAGCTAACCTTGTAAATATTGCATGTCTCTCATCACCCTCCAAATCACTAAAGTGTGCCTTATGGAATGCACAATCTGTAACAATCTAACATCCAACATCTAACGACTTCATCCTGCTGGATATAACAAAAGCATGGCTCACACAATCAAACACAGCCTCCCCTGCAGCACTATCACATGGTGGTCTTCAGTCCACACACACCTCCTGGCCTGGTAACAGTAAAAGTGGTGGGGTTGGATTATTATCACAATCTTTCTCATACTGTACACAGTTCTACCACAGGTTCCATCACTCACATTCACATAATTTTAAGTACATTCTATCAGGATTTACATTCCTTTCTCTCTGCATGTTGCAGCTATCTATCACCCACCTGGGAAACCCAAACACTTTCTAGAATAACTTTCTTTCTGGATCCCTCACTTTCTATTCTCTGACATCTCCACCATAATTATGGGTGATTTCAATATCACTATTGATAGTCCAAAATTTGCTGCTCATAACTACAAACTACTCACTCTAATCTCCTCTCTCAGCCTCTCCTATATGGATGAACTTCTCTACTCATCTGCAGGGACACTGCCTTGACCTTGTTTTCACTAGACTATGCTCAGTTTCTGAATTCACTCACACTCCTTTCCCTTTCTCAGATCACAGTCTTATCACCTGTATGCTCTACTCCATTTTTTCAAAATCAATATCACTGAAGTTCTCCAATCCTCCTTAAACTAGCAGAAATATTAACACTTTTAACTTTCTAGAATTTTCCACCTCTCTGCAACAGCTGCTCTCACCTATTTCTGTATTCACTTCCCGTGAGACGGCTGTATCACACCTGAACCTGACTCTAGAAATAGCCCTTAATGAAGTAGCTCCAACTACTCATCACACTCCACATAGGCCTAGATGTCAGCTGTGGCACTGTAAATTAACAAGACACCTACAAAAACTGTCACATAAAGTTGACATCAGTACACCAAGCGACATCCTCACGTATAAGACTATCTACCTCTCTTATCATAATGCCCTGGACAATGCCAAAGAAACATATTTCCAAACTTTCATCTCTGCTCATGCCTGTAACCCCAAGCAACTTCAAGGACAACACTTATAAGATCCAAGATGAAATGGTACAGAGTATGCTCTTCCTCAGTGAGTGACTTGCTCAATTCCCCACCTGAACCCTCCTTTGTTCACCACATTCAATCTGTTTCTAAATCTTACTACATGCCTCTAAAATACATCCAAAATACGACCATACCTTACACAAGACACTGCAAAAACTAATACATGCTCTTATTATCTTTTGTATTGATTATGAAAGTCATGTGATCAAAATGGGCATCCTTTTGCACAGTTTTCTGCTGCCCCTTTTCGCATATAATTGCAATTGCATATGGAAAATCATTGCAACATGAGTAGGAAGAATAACCACAACTGAATGACCCTCACCATGAGGCCAAATATGCAGTCAATTTGCAGGCACCTCTGAATTATTCTTTTAGTGTCTTAATATCTCACTAAGATTTCCTTCCTCTTGTACTATTTGTTTAAACATGCTGCATTTTTGGAATGTATGATTACTATATTCATGTGTGGGTTTACGGATATTAGGTGGGACCATATAAAGACAGTATAATAATAATAATAATAATAATAATAATAATAATAATAATAATAATTGATAGTTGATTCTCACGTGTACCAAATTTGAGACTACATATAGAAATGGATGTATACTTAAATATAGAGATGACCTACACTCTTGATTTTCTGTTAAACTTATCATGTAAACAATATTTCAGCAATTTTAAAAGTTTTTGCAATAATCTTTCTTTTGTATTCTAGAGATGTGGCCACGGTTATCAATGCTGCAATGCACATGCAACTACACGTACCCAGGTGTGAATAGTTGCATCCGCGATTGCACAATGTAATCTCTATGGATCGCTTGTACAACTTTTCGCACATGCCCGGAAATGGCCATGCTATTCAGGAAAAATCAGTTGTGGAAGGGAATAGGCTACAACTGTAAGCGACCTCTAGGTGACATCTATTAAAATACTGTAACTCTTACATGTATGGTGAGTAAGTGTTCTGACTCAGCAGTGACCATGATTCAAAAGAAAAATACCAGGCACACTGATACTCCAAGCTGGTAGATGGGAAAGAACCACAAGAGTAAATGTATTTTCCATATCTAGAAAAGGAAGGAGTTTCAGTAGAGATAATTTGAGAAGGACAGTAAAGGTTGCCAGCAGTTGACATCTCTACTGCAACTAGAGCATCTTTTATATTTCCCCCATCCATTTACTCTCCTCATTTCACCTGTAACTGGGGCAGATGTATTAATCCTGGAGAAGTGATGAAGTGGAAGGTGATAACGCACCAGCCAATCAGCTCCTTAATGTCAAGTTACAAGCTGGGTTTGAAAAATGACAGAATCTGACTGGTTGGTACATTATAACCTTTCACTTTATCACTTCTCCAGGCTTAATACATCTGCTCCATTGTATGTTAATAATTTCTATCATGATACTTAATGCACACATGAATAATACTCATAGTTTAGCTTTAAAATATACTGTTTTTCATAAAGCTTGACTACAGAAGATTGCAACATGTAGCACATTACAATAAAAAATAGCATATATTGATCTTTATTTTTTAATAATCCTTTTCAGAGAAAAAGAACATCATATTTACTAAATGGTAATATACAAACAAACTTGCCAAAGTTTTAATTAAGATATTAAAGAAAGCCTCTAATGATGAACATGCCATCTACTCTACATAAATGAGCCAATTAATTAAGCAAGCTGTGAAATGGTTACACAAAACATATTGTGTCGTCGCTTCATATGTTTTGTCATACAAATTAGCTATTGGTAGCGTAACTAGCAAACCCTTATTTAAAGCTACATTCTGAAACCTATATATTAACTGGATAAGCTGGTGATAGCATTACTAGGTTATTGTATACATGCTTACAGTTAACTCTCTGGCTTCAAAGTGTACCAAAACTCTGGCAACAAATGTGACTGTGCTTGCTGATAACTCTCTGAGTTCACAGTTTACCAGATCTCTGGTATTAGTTCTGACCAAACTTATTGCAAATGCTCTGTCCTACCAACATGCTGAATCTCTTTATGTTAACCCTAACCATGCTTGCTGATAACTCCATCTTTGAGGTACATTATGCTAACATTTGGGTGTTAAATCTGGTCACAGTTAAATATGAATATGAAAACACAACAAACTGCAACTATGATTACAGTTAGGAAAAAAAAAAGATTGGCCATCTAAGTTTTAATATCATAAATATAATTATGGATAGCCCTCTGGTGCCATGTAATGCTGCCTCTGAAACAAAATGTGGTTTGTGGTTTTAATGCTTCTCTACAGCATTAATAACTGCTTAATTTGTAAAGGGAAACATTTCATAGCTTTGTTAAACAATGGGCCTGATGTGCAGTTTTGCAGAGGGCTGCGATCAGATATCCGCTGCCCACAGAGAGTGAAAACCCACCCAGTGCAAGTGTATGAATGCATGCATACGCCGTGTGAAAACTTTGCCAGACAGTGGACATCTGCAAATCTGTTTGCAACTCACTCACCATCAAATTATTTTTCCACTCTCTGCAGTCTGTACGTAGCCCAGGACTTACTCCTACAGTGCGACAGAATCAAGCTGTTTGGGGCCAGAGCTGACATCACACACCCTCCCAGAAAATGATTGGGAATGCCTGCGTTTTTCCTGAAACTCCCAGAAAATGGACAGTTGCCACCCACAAACGTCCGCTTCCTGTCAACCATCTTGTATACGCCTAGCGATCTAATTTTCGCACCATTCTGTCACTGTTTGGGCTTGCGCATGCGCATTGTGGTGCATACGCATGCCCAGTCATTCAATAATTGGTCACTGTGCAATTTCACACAACAGCGATTAGGCCTGAATTAGGCCCAATGTACAAGTTACTTGCAAATGGTATTGGGGTGTGCAAAGCTCATTATCATTGGTCACATGTATTTTATACTGTGTAATTAAATGTAATTAGTTATGACCCACAGCTATTGCGATAGTTATTGTGAGTTGATAAATACAAGACAGGAAGCCCCAGATTGTCTGGACTGCCAAAATATATCTCTCTTTTACAGGAGTCCTGTATTGTGATGTTGGCAGTGTCGGACTCGGGCATGTAAGGCCCACCGGGGGTATGCAGTGGTAGGGGCCCATGTTAGGGGTGTGGCCAGTCTGCACCTCATTGGTTTGACTAACAAATAGAGTGCAATGTTTGGGCCCGTTCATAAATATATACAGTAAATTCAGCTGCTGCATGCATGATAATGTACCAGATTAATAACAGATTAATAACAGCAATGCACTGTAGAAAATACACCATAGTCCAGTATAAGGTAACATATGTATAATGTGTAATTCAAGTGTATAGTCTGGAACCTGATCCTTAGAGCAGGAGGTGGGGGGGCCCAGACAGTGGGGCCCACCGGTGGTTTTCCCTGTACCCCTGTGGGCCAGCCCAAACCTGGCTGTTGGTACTAAAAAAAATTCCACTTATATAACATGATGATCAGTTATGTCATATATCTCTATATAAGTAATGTTAACATTTAGGACATCCATTTAATTATGTGTCAAGTGTTAAGTTTTTATAATAATCTAATATTTTTTTTTCACTTTATTGTTTAAAATAATTGTAGAATAGTTGTACTAATTCACTTGATGCCATAAGATAAATTGTGCATATTTAATATTGTTACAGTACAATGTTAACATTGTTTTAATGAATCTTATTTGTAGTAATGATAACCTCCAACCTTGATTTAGTGCTCCAGTAGAGAGCCATCACTTGACCCAAAGATGCAAATAATGGGACTGGCAAAGCAGCTTTTATCTCCTGCTTGTTTGACATACTTACTGATGGTGAGACAGTGTTTCAGTTTTTTTTATGGTTCCTATCTTGGATTTTTTATTTTGTCTCTAAGACCAATTACTTGTTAAATGGGGACTCCTAGCAATGAATGTCAGGTATCCATCCAAAACCTGTGTCTTAGGAGGAAATGTATTATTAAGTATAAGCCTTATATGCTGCTTTTAAAAATTCAGTAGACACGTGTCTACCTCAAGAATAAAAAATGAGTATTTGCTGTCAACACTCCATGTTTCATTTTTCATATCTTTAAAATATATTGTATTTAAATAGTGTCAAAATGTAATGGCAATTTAACTTTAACTTTTTGGTTACAACAATTTGTGACTGCTTAAGCATGAGCTTTTGGCCTTTCTTGTTTTACTGTATTATAGCAAAGTTTAATATATATTGAGCTGACTTTAAGCTTGAAATTTGATTTGTAAGTTCACAGGTCCTCATCTGTATACTTTTGTATGCATAGTATCATAAACACATAAACAATCCATCAGATTATAAAATGGTTCTACCATTTTGTTTAGTAGAATAGCTATTTTAATTACATTATTTGCTAAATTCTATTTGCATAACAATTGAATTGCATGAGGTCACCTAAAGATCTTCACCTCTGGAAGTAACCTCTTTCATGGCACACTACATAAAAATCCAGTAGGTAATACTGTAGCAGCATTAACGAATAATCTTTCTCCCACCGTAAAGTACATTATATAGTTTAGGCTCTGCTTGAACTTGAAATACTTTAGTATGGCAGCATACAGTAGAAGTTTGTTATACAGTACATGGGTCTGGGGTAACACAACAATGAAGAGCAGGAGGCTTACATAGTATAGTATTAATTTAAAAAATATTGAAAAATATATAACATTGTGGTCAGGGTTTTACATATTTATTTTTTTATTGTGTATGTTCTATAATGTAGTTTTATAGTACAGGATGCACTCTTATTTGTGTCCAAGCGTTATTGCTCTAAGTGATAATAGATATCTAATTTTTAATTTTATGGTACTTCTTTTGATATTTTGGTGTGCAGAACAGACAGTTTACATTAAAAAAATATAATACTGTATTTTTCAAAGTATATTTTATAATACAAGTAATTTTATAATCAAAGCTGTTTAATTCTTAGTGCACTAAACAAGTGGGGCACATCATCTGATTGACAAGTCAAGCAATGTCAGAGCCAAATGTCAAGTGCAATGCTTTGGGTGTGCTTCTTGTCCATTGCAAATTTTCTTTGTAATAAAATGAAATGTGTCAATCATCAAATAATTAATCAAACACAAAAAAAGTCCACCAAAAATTATAAAATTATTATTTATTAAGTTTTAAAAGCTTCTACATTAGTAAAATCAGCTTCCTCTTCAGAGATTCACAATATTTTGTTGGGGATAAATGAATTGGCTATAACAGTGTAAAGCTTTTCTTTTATATGAGATTTATTTTTCTACTGGTAAAATTAGTAGATTTACTAAAATATATAATTGGTTTTGACAACAAATTACTGAATCAAACAAATTTCACTAACTCTCTTATCCTGACACATGTTTTTGAGAAAGGGATTGGCTGTAGTAAAGTTTCTATGGGTTCACATAAAGTCTTAAAAAAAAAAAAATATATATATATATATATGGAGATAGGGAAATAAACCAGCGGCACTCAGGGTCTTATGAAGCAGTAGAATTGTATTAAGACATCAATGAGAAGGACATCAACGTTTCGGGGAGTTAAACCCCTTTATCAAGATGTGAGGTAGTGTGTGGGAAAAAGAAGAAGTAACTCACCTTATAGAGATAGAAACCCGCCGTACCAGGTGCGCGTCACCGCTCCGTGTCACGCTGTCAATGCTGTGGTGCGCGAGATGATGATGACGCGTAGTCGCGTCTAAGCAGAGTCAGGGCCGGCTGGTTGCTGGGCAACACCGGGGAGACACCAGCGTTTGTGCGGCTAAAGGAAAGACAAGTGTAAAATACAATAGAACCAGAGCACCAACAGAAACTGTAGACATGAGAACAAAAACTGTGGGGGTGAATAGTGAAAACCTGCACTGACAGGAGCATACATGGCTGTACCCTGTGATGGCCCTTAATGAATGAAACGAAGGACAATGAAACAGGGTGCCCTTAATGGTGAAATATAAGAGAGGGTCAGTGCCTGACAGATGCAGATAAAATGGGCATGCACAAACACTGTGTCTTCTATGTGCAACAGTAAAGGACAATGATGGACAATAATAAATTACTGTAGATAATAATGGACAATAATAAGCAATCAAGCAGATGATGTCCAACTGATGTATACTCTGTGCTTCCCCAAATAGGAAAAGAGTTGTGGACCACTAGTCCCTGGGGCTAAAGGGTAATTCAACCAAAAGTGCTCCATACGATCCTCTCGTTCAGCCCAGTAGGATGAATCGTGCCAAGATTATAGATCCAGGAGGCTTCTTTCCTGAGGAGTTGACCCTCTCTGTCGCCCCCACGTAGAGATTTGGGAACGTGGTCTATAATGATGTGTTTAAGGCCAGATAAAGTGTGGTGGTTTTCAAAAAAATGTCTGGCCACAGGTTGATCAGATGCCTTGCCGGATAGTGCTGCTTTTATCGCAGACCGGTGTAGGGCCATTCGTTCTCGTAAGGATCTGATAGTCTTACCCACGTAGCACAAGCCGCACGGGCATGTTATCAAATAAATGATGTAGGTAGAGGTACAGGACACTGTGTGGCAAATGCGGACCTCTTTATCAGATAGGGGTAATTTGAACACCGAGCCTGTCAGCATATGGGTGCACGTGGTGCAACCCAGGCAACGGTAGCAGCCGGGTTTCTTGGTAATGAAAGTTTCCCTCGGGGGCCCACCGGGGGCCTTTGGAAAGTTGGTGATATCAGTATGCACCAGCATATCACTAATATTCCGACCTCTCCTGTAGCACACCATAGGTGTTTTGTGCTTGAAGGGAAGTAGTGAGTCTGTAGAGACTATAGGCCACAAAGCTCTGCTTGCTCGGGTAAGTACAGGACTAGAAGTGTCGAACGACGTGATCCACGGGATTCTGTTGTCCGTTGTTTTGGACTTGGACTGCAATAGGGTACTTCGAGACATCATCAGGACCTCTCTCTTGGTGGCCTCAAGGAAGGAACACTCGTATCCTCTGGCGATGAACTTAAGGATCATCTTGTCGAGTTCGCTTTCCAAATTCGCCGGTTGGCTGTGAATGCGGGCTACCCTTATCATTTGGGACCTGGGGAGACCCTGCTTCAGTGACCGAGGGTGGTGGCTATTGGCTCGGAGGAGGGTGTTTTTATCCGTAGGCTTGTGATAGACGCTCGTATGTAATCTACAAGCTTGCACAGTAACCAGGACATCCAGGTAGTTGATGGATACAGGAGACCACTGGTAGGTGATTCTGATTGGTGAGGGTCTGATGTTGATGGATTCTAGTAAAGTCCTCAACGCGGTTTCTCCCCCTGTCCAAATGATGAACAGGTCGTCGATGTATCTGGTAAACAGTGCGATTGATGAGGCCGTCATCTGATCGTGAAAGAACATCTGGACTTCCTCCTTGAGCATGTACACATTGGCGTACGATGGAGCCACGTTGCTGCCCATCGCACAGCCGGTCCTTTGTTGGTAAAAACGGGCATCGAAAAGAAAATAGTTCCTGGTGAGGGTCAACTCTAGTAAATTCATGAAGAGGTCCAGGTCCACATCTGCCATTTTTTCATCAATCAGGAAGGATCTCATGGCTGCCAAGCCCTCTGTGTGCGGTATGCAAGTATACAGGCTGCAAATGTCGATTGTGCAGAGAAGTGCCCCTTCAGGGACTGGGCCGAAAGCTTCCAATGTGCACAAAAAGGAGGTGGTATCCTTCAGGCAGGTAGACTGTTTAAGCACCAAAGGCTGCAGTATGCTGTCCAAAAATTGCGAGATGGGTTGATATAGGGACTGCCGGGCCGAGATGATGGGTCGGCCGGGGGGGCGATTGTAGGTTCTTGTGGATCTTGGGCACTGTGAACAGAACCGGCACTACCGGATGCTTCTGCAGAAGAGCCTTGAGGAGCTTGTCCGAAATCAGCTTTTGGGAATGTGCTGATACTAGGATGTTATCGAGTTCCTGCTTGTATGCAGTGTTGGGGTCAGAGCTCAATAAACTGTATGTGTTGGTATCGGACAGCTGAGACAAGATCTCTGACTTGTAGTAGGCACCCGTCGGGGCGGCCAGAACACGAGACTCAAGAGATCGTGCTGTAAAAAACAAGACCTAGTGGTTAACCTTTCCAAGCGCACCCTCACCACCATGGAGGTAAACGTACTTAATCATGGACTTTCCTTCGTCCCTACCAACTCACACAATGAGCTTTCCTGGAAAATTGATTTGTTCCAATTCTCCCGGAAGCTACGCCGGCAGGAATATTTTGCCTCACATCCTACACAGGACCTTTCACCAACACCTGTTTTCCAACCCTTTTTAAATAAAAGAAGTCAATCTCTGTTCGATCCCCCTTCTTCAAACCCTTCCATCAAATCATACATACGACTGATGGACGAAGCCGTTGACAAATATGCCAAGGCCGAGCAGCGACATCACCATAACCTATACAAGCAAGAATGGACAGCCCTCAAAAACTTAGGCTCCTACACCGACATTGTAATTCGCCCCGCCGATAAAGGGGGCGGCGTGGTCTTTCTGGATCTTGCCTACTACAAGTCAGAGATCTTGTCTCAGCTGTCCGATACCAACACATACAGTTTATTGAGCTCTGACCCCACCACTGCATACAAGCAGGAACTCGATAACATCCTAGTATCAGCACATTCCCAAAAGCTGATTTCGAACAAGCTCCTCAAGGCTCTTCTGCAGAAGCATCCGGTAGTGCCGGTTCTGTTCACAGTGCCCAAGATCCACAAGAACCTACAATCGCCCCCCGGCCGACCCATCATCTCGGCCCGGCAGTCCCTATATTAACCCATCTCGCAATTTTTGGACAGCATACTGCAGCCTTTGGTGCTTAAACAGTCTACCTGCCTGAAGGATACCACCTCCTTTTTGTGCACATTGGAAGCTTTCGGCCCAGTCCCTGAAGGGGCACTTCTCTGCACAATCGACATTAGCAGCCTGTATACTTGCATACCGCACACAGAGGGCTTGGCAGCCATGAGATCCTTCCTGATTGATGAAAAAATGGCAGATGTGGACCTGGACCTCTTCATGAATTTACTAGAGTTGACCCTCACCAGGAACTATTTTCTTTTCGATGCCCGTTTTTACCAACAAAGGACCGGCTGAGCGATGGGCAGCAACGTGGCTCCGTCGTACGCCAATGTGTATATGCTCAAGGAGGAAGTCCAGATGTTCTTTCGCGATCAGATGACGGCCTCATCAATCGCACTGTTTACCAGATACATCAACGACCTGTTCATCATTTGGACAGGGGGAGAAACCGCGTTGAGGACTTTACTAGAATCCATCAACATCAGACCCTCACCAATCAGAATCACCTACCAGTGGTCTTCTGTATCCATCAACTACCGGGATGTCCTGGTTACTGTGCAAGCTGGTAGATTACATACGAGCGTCTATCACAAGCCTACGGATAAAAACACCCTCCTCCGAGCCAATAGCCACCACCCTCGGTCACTGAAGCAGGGTCTCCCCAGGTCCCAAATGATAAGGGTAGCCCGAATTCACTGCCAACTGGCGAATTTGGAAAGCAAACTCGACAAGATGATCCTTAAGTTCATCGCCAGAGGATACGAGTGTTCCTTCCTTGAGGCCACCAAGAGAGAGGTCCTGACGATGTCTCGAAGTACCCTATTGCAGTCCAAGTCCAAAACAACGGACAACAGAATCCCGTGGATCACGTCGTTCGACACTTCTAGTCCTGTACTTACCCGAGCAAGCAGAGCTTTGTGGCCTATAGTCTCTACAGACTCACTACTTCCCTTTAAGCACAAAACACCTATGGTGTGCTACAGGAGAGGTCGGAATATTCGTGATATGCTGGTGCATACCGATATCACCAACTTTCCAAAGGCCCCCGATGGGCCTCCGAGGGAAACTTTCATTACCAAGAAACCCGGCTGCTACCGTTGCCTGGGTTGCACCACGTGCACCCATATGCTGACAGGCTCGGTGTTCAAATTACCCCTATCTGATAAAGAGGTCCACATTCGCCACACAGTGTCCTGTACCTCTACCTACATCATTTATTTGATAACATGCCCGTGCGGCTTGTGCTACGTGGGTAAGACTATCAGATCCTTACGAGAACGTATGGCCCTACACCGGTCTGCGATAAAAGCAGCACTATCGGGCAAGGCATCTGATCAACCTGTGGCCAGACATTTTTTTTGAAGCCCACCACACTTTATCTGGCCTTAAACACATCATTATAGACCACGTTCCCAAATCTCTACGTGGGGGCGACAGAGAGGGTCAACTCCTCAGGAAAGAAGCCTCCTGGATCTATAATCTTGGCACGATTCATCCTACTGGGCTGAACGAGAGGATCGTATGGAGCACATTTGGTTGAATTACCCTTTAGCCCCAGGGACTAGTGGTCCACAACTCTTTTCCTATTTGGGGAAGCGCAGAGTATACATCAGTTGGACATCATCTGCTTGATTGCTTATTATTATCCATTATTATCTACAGTAATTTATTATTGTCCATCATTGTCCTTTACTGTTGCACATAGAAGACACAGTGTTTGTGCATGCCCATTTTATCTGCATCTGTCAGGCACTGACCCTCTCTTATATTTCACCATTAAGGGCACCCTGTTTCATTGTCCTTCATTTCATTCATTAAGGGCCATCACAGGGTACAGCCATGTATGCTCCTGTCAGTGCAGGTTTTCACTATTCACCCCCACAGTTTTTGTTCTCATGTCTACAGTTTCTGTTGGTGCTCTGGTTCTATTGTATTTTACACTTGTCTTTCCTTTAGCCGCACAAACGCTGGTGTCTCCCCGGCGTTGCCCAGCAACCAGCCGGCCTGACTCTGCTTAGACGCGACTACACATCATCATCTCGCGCACCACAGCATTGACAGCGTGACACGGAGCGGTGACGCGCACCTGGTACGGCGGGTTTCTATCTCTATAAGGTGAGTTACTTCTTCTTTTTCCCACACACTACCTCACATCTTGATAAAGGGGTTTAACTCCCCGAAACGTTGATGTCCTTCTCATTGATGTCTTAATACAATTCTACTGCTTCATAAGACCCTGAGTGCCGCTGGTTTATTTCCCTATATCCTGATCCAATACTGAGGGCACCTGGGCAACCATCACCCACATCAAAAGGAGTGCCGCGCTGCATTTACATGATATATATATATGTATATATATTTGTGTTGTGGAGTTTTGTATATATATATATATATATATATATATATATATATATATATATATATACAGCAACCCAACCATCAGTGTCTTCACCTGCAGGTGCAGTGGTGTGTAAATAGAATTACTAGATCTATGTGTATAAATACCATTAAGCTTGCTATCTGCCACCCCAAAATACTCTTAACTTTACTAATGTGTTTTTTGTTCTTTGTTTTTTTAGTTACATCGAACATTTTTCAGTGTTTTGTATTTTGTAGGTCTTTAAGGGTCAGATGTGCTAAATAATGAAAATTCAGTAAAAATGCTGTTTTCCAAATTGCCACATTAGACATCATTGTCCTCATATTTTTTGTGATAAGAACACATAGGGGTAAATTTATCAAGCAACTGTTTGGTTAAATTGCAATATTTCAATGTAATTTTTGGTAATAATCTAAATTGCTGCATTCATTAAAAGAAAAAGCATTGGAACATCTCCAACACACTGTCATTTACTAACCTAGCACATTGCAAATCATCATTCCAATTTTGAAAATGTTAAGAAACCTAATTGATGTTATGATTATGATTATATTGATTATGGGGCCCTGGACTGGCAAGATAGGTATGGCCCCCCCACCACGCACATAGCCACAATACACTGCCCCATAGCAGAAAACACACCCACATATACATACGCACACACATTGCCCGATAGCCACACACACGGCCCCCTAACCACACACACACTGCCCCATTGACATATTGTACACACATACACACACTGTCCCATAGACCCACACACACTGCCCCATAGACACACACACACACACCTGTCTGCACAACTCCCTCACAGATTCAGACTCTCCTGCCTTAAAGCCCCAGCATTTATGTAAAAGGATTTTTGTTATTTAATTGGTAATCTCGAGTAGCTTGTAAAAGTTAATGAGGATGAGGCAAAGCATACAGTATATTTATGTTTTGGTTTGCTTAAGTGTAAATACACCTATATGCCGATTTCCATCAAATATGTTGGTGCTCTACATATTGTGGTAAATGTGCATTTTTTCACTTTGTATTAAATTGGGATACAGTTTTGTGTATTGACTTTAATGGGACTTCATGGCGGTCGGCATTGCTCTAATGACAATGCCGCATGCAAAGCCGGCCATACTGACAGCACCCCTACACTGAGGCACTCCCATGCTGTTGACACCCCCGCACTGAGGACACCACCTGCACTCCAGCACTGCTGACACAACCAACAACTCTGCACTGCTGACTCAGCCGGCACACTGCCAACACCGCTAACATGCGCCAGCACTGATTACACTGCCAGCACTCCTGTGTTGCTGACACTGTAGACACCCCTGCACTGATGACACCACCTACACTACTGCACTGCCGACAACTCCAGCACCCCAGCAGTGCTGGCACCACCAGCAACCCTGCACTGAGGACACTGCCAGCACTGCCAACACTGACAGAACCCCTGTATTGAGGACACTCGTGCCACCCCCACACTGTTGACACAACTAGCAGTACCGACTCCCCCAGCAACTCCACAATGAGGACACTGCCAGCACCTCCGCACAGAGTATACTGCCATCACTGCCGACACCGCCAGCACCCCAGCAGTACTGAAACAACCGGCACCCCTGTACTGCAGTGTGTCCCACGTTGTATTCAACACATGCTGTATCCAACCTGCACTGTTTTCAACCGCCACTGTATCTCATACTGTATCCAACCAGTAATATATCCCACACTGTATCCAACTAGCACTGTATCAAATCCACACTATATTCAACCTGTACTGAATCCCGCACTGTATCCAACCCACACTGTATACCACAGTTTAGCAAGCCAGCCACTGGCCAATATTGGTGAAAACAATATTGTGAACTGTGTGGTGGTCAAAATTGAGTGGAAATGACTTGAAATTAATGTTATTGAGGTTAACAATACTATAGGACCAAAAAAGGGCCAAAATTAAGTAATTTTAGCTTTGTATCTCAATTTTCCCCAAAAATACAAATACAAATACAAATCCAAAGCCAGTTATGGTGGTTTGGAAAATCCAAGGCTAGCCTACGAAACAGAACCAAATCCAGCAAAAATGTCCCAGCGTACATTCCTAATGAGAACACATCTGTATCTGTTTCTCAGAAGAATATACAGCATTTCAACTCTTAAAGAGATATACCTACGAATTAGCATTGTTTTCATAAAATAATAGTAATAATAGTTATAATCTGTAAAAATTTAAAAGTTGCTAATTATCAAGAGCTTTTTTTTTTATGATTGCCATGATGCTTTATTGGTGTTTTGTCTGGATACAATTCCAAGAGATCTGTGTACTATGCCTTGGAGAGGGATAAAGTAGAGAGAGAGATAAAGTACCAGCCAACCAGCTCCTAGCTTAATTTTTTAAACACAGGGGGTGATTCAGGTATGTTAGCAAACCAAAGGTGTGGCAAATATTATATTGTTTCTGTGCAGGGTAAATACTGGCTGCTTTATTATTACACTGCTATTTAGATTTAAGTTTGAACACACCCCACCCAAATCTAACTCTCTCTGCACATGTTACATCTGCCCTCCTGCAGTGCACATGGTTTTGCCCATTAGTGTGCTTTTTTAGTTTTGTAACAAATCTGAATAAGTCCCACAGCCTGTAACATGACATTTTGGAGCTGATTGGCTGGTACTTTATTATCTCCATCCACTCTATCTCTCTCCAATGGTTTAACCCTTTTAACACTTAGTAGTACATTTACTAAGCAGTGATAAGAGCAGAGAAGTGAGCCAGTGGAGAAATTTCCCCATCAACCAATCAGCAGCTCTGTCTCATTTTATAGTATGCAACTGATAGATGTTACTTTAGTGCTGATTGGTTTTATGGGCACTTCTCCACGGGCTCACTTCTCAGCTCTTATCACTGCTTAGTAAATGTCCCCCTTACTTTGTAAAATGTACAATACAATTCAATGCTTTTGACTGTTTTGACACAAAGCTGAAGAAAATCTGTACATTTTGAAACAAACGTAATGTGTTCTTTGCTGAGCATTTCAATTTCTCTGATACCAGTATTTTAAATAAGTGATCTATTTCATCTCAATAACAAACAAAAAAATGATTATTTTTTTTAAAAAAGAACTTTTCATTTTTGTAATGTAATGTATTTATGTTTAACAAAGTAACAGCATTTACAGGATATTTAAAACATCTTTATTTGTTCACCTGCTTAACACAATGTCTGTGGTCCTCATAGTGCACTATTTACTGCCGAGTAGGTGGTTAATAATCCCTATAGAAAGAAATACATTTAAAAGGTGAATGCTGGCCATGCATCTAGTCTATCTTGACTAAGATACTTCATTACTGTTATGTGGCACAGTATATCCAATTGTTGCATTGGCTGTGCAGCTGAGTCTATGTAGTGTGCGCTTTCTTGATAAATCCTTTCACACTGTATGCTTTGTGAACTCAAGGGATTAAGCATTTGAAAATATATTTGATTGTTTCAGAAGTGCAAAACCTGAGATAAGATACTGCTGAAGATTTATGGGGAAAAAATAGAAAAAAGTAAATCCTAAAAGGAATTTTATTCTGGGTTTAATTCAGGATAAAAGGCCACTGGAGAAAAAGTCGGCACAAAGGTGAAGGTATTTTAGGAAGAATAATATAAAAATACAAAAGGGACTTCCAAATATATCAAATGCTATATTAACACCAAACAACAAAGGAAGTTAAAGATTAATTTGTGAACAACATTTTAAATATGACATTGAAGATATAACAGTAGTTACAATAGTTATAATTTTATCATATTTTTGTAACATCTCTCATCATACAGATATATCTCCATGTAATATTCAATTATTGTTTGCTATCATTTAAAGAAAATGTATCATGGTAGAGTTTGCAAATAAGTAAAAATATTCTGTTTCTTTTCGTAACTGGTAGTGATCCTTTCCCTAGGTGTAATTCTTAGAGTAAGTTTAATTAAGCAATTGTTCAATGCAGAGGTGCAAATAACATTGGTGCAGCAGGTGCATTACACTGGGGCCTCTGAGAACTACGGGACCCCTGCTGTTACCAGACAAAAAGCATTTTGAGCAATGTCAGACTTCCTGACGGACTTGCCCCTTAGTTTAGGGAGGCAGGGCTGACCTTGTGTGAGCCAGACTGATAGATGAGTCCTGCCACCTATCAGCACTGATGATTACACCCACATACTGCCTCTAATTAACAGACAGTTGTACAGTTTTTCTGATTCACTGCTGTCTGTGTATTAAAGGCAGCTCACTCCGGAGCAACTGGCACTGTCTGAGTCTGCCTGATCGAGTGCAACACTGAGGAATGCACAAGGGGCGGGGGGGGGGGGGGGGCTGTCACAGACAGAACAGAGACAGTGTCCCTGCACCCACCAAGGTACATGCTTCCTGTTTTCTGCACTGTGCAGGACATTGTGCTTGTACCCCTGTCAGCCATCGTTTCTCCCTGTCACCCACCATCAGGGCCATCTTAACAGCAGTGTGGGCCCCTGGGCACAGCAATGCACTGGGGCCCCTACCCATCCTCCAGGGGGGGTGCTATCAGCGGCAGCTTTGATGTCCCGCGGGCGGTATGGGGTGTTCTATCTTCTGCTCAGCATATAAGACCTGGAGCAGTAATTTCTACTAATTACTGCTTTACTGCACAGATGGGGAGGTAGGGAGAACACTAAACTGTAGAAGGTGGCATTGGGATGAATGAAGGGGCCTCGGTACATGACTTTCAGGGTGGTATGGGGTGTTTAATATGTAAGGGAGGGGTCGATAGTGGAGTGGGCTTAATATTCATCATTTTCTAGTGAGAGAGCAGCTTGCTTGACTGCAGATATCTCAAGTTCCTGTAAAAAGATTTCTTAGCTCTGAATGGGATAAAATATTAGAGTGCCTCACCTGTCAGGAGGTACTGGGGACTTGGGGATCAGAGTTCAGGAGCCAGAGCAATCCACCAATGAATATATAAAATTGCATATTAGGCGTGTGGAGCTTGAGCAGGGACCAGCTGCTTGAAGGCTGATATCTCTGGTTCTGGGCATAGTATCTGCCAGTGTCCACCGAAAGTGGAGAGTCCCAGCTTTTGAACTGTACCCTCAGAAAAACTGTACGTCATACAGAAACTGAGATATCTGGCTGGGAAGAGCAATTAACAGGCTTGGATGGGGACCACTGCTTTGAAGTTCGATATCTCTGGTTCCCTATGGCCGATTTTCAAAACTCTAGTACCTCTGGAAAGAGGGGACCCTCAGCTATCAGCCTATATTCTTGGGGCCCTTGGGAAAGAGCCCATTGAGCCCATACGAAAAGACGGCCCTGCCCACCATCTCTCCCTGTCACCCTCTCCCGGTCATCCTTTTCTTGTCACCCACTGCCTCCTCATCACCCTCTGCCTTCCTATTCCTTTTGCTGTCACCCTCTGCCTCCCCTTGTCTTCCTTTGTCACCTTCTGCCTCTCGAAGGAAGCCTCTGCCTTCCCTGACTCTCACTGTCACCCACTGCTGTGTGGCATATTGTCAACTTGGGCTGGGTTGGAGCAGGGGGGCCTAAGTTATATATTTACACCTGGGCCAACCACTGACTCATTTCTGGCACTGACTCAATGCATTGTGCTGATAATGCTGCATACTTTTCTGACAACAATGGTGAATAATTCAGAAACTGACATGTAAGCCTTGCAACTTTGCTACCTTGGATGAGGTGGAAACACCTTAAAATGTTTCTAAAGGTTGGTTGTTTTTTTTTACCAATGTTGTGACCATGGGACCCTATTCAGCATCAGTTACAGTTTACATAATTTAGCAAAACTTTAAATGCTGACGATCCCATACTGGGGGTTGCCTAGCATGCTAATGTCTGCTAGTGATGCAATCGCAATTCAATTGCAATCACATTGCTGATACCACAACACAAGGGTAGACCCCTGCCTATGCAGCCTAGCTATGAAGGCAGGTGTACCATCACCATGTTTTGCTTCACAGCGGCCTCATTTGATGACACGTGGCCGTACCGAAAATGGCTTGGACACACTTCCCATTTCCAATACCATGCCCCCGCAACACCATGTTGCCACCCCTGACTGTCCCACAAATGCCTCTCAATAAGGCAGTGGCATGCGCATTACTGAGATGTGATCACATCTACATGCGTGCGTAGGAGCAGTGCGGGCTCTGCACATGCGCACTGGACTGACTACAGGGAGAATGCGATTGCAGCTGAATTAGTGCCATTGTTAGAAAAAAGAAATACATTTCAATAAACAGTCTTACAGTGGGGTGGTCTTCAGTATGCTGGCTATCGGGATCCCGGTGCACAGTATACCGGCGCCGGAATCCGGACAACTGGAATACCGACACTTTTTCTCCCTGGTGGGGGTCCACGACCCCTCTGGAGGGAGAATAAAATAGCGTGGTGCGCCACCGTGCTCGCAGCGTGGCAAGCGCAGCGTGCCCGCAAGGGGCTCATTGCGCTCGCCACACTGTCAGTATGCCGGCGGTCGGGCTCCCGGCGCTGGTATGCTGGTCGCCGGGAGCCCGACCGCCTGCATATCATACTACACCCTTACAGTGGTGTCAGAAGAGTCTGTGAATAGGCATTTTTTTCTTAAAGTGTAAAATTCTTAGCTTCAACATAAAGTAGCATAAGATTCATATGTAAAGAAGGAGATTGAATTAGCCAAAGGTCTTATGGGGGAAATTTATCAAAGCTTGGAGAGAAATAACGTGGGGAGAGATAAAGTACCAACAAATAAGCCTCTGTCATTCTTCAAACACAGTGTATATGTAAAATGACAGGAGCTTATTGACTGGTAATTTATCTCTCTTCACTATGTCTCCCTCCAAAGCTTGATACTTACAGTATAACCCATTGTCAGAATAAGTGGTGGTTTGTGCAATTGATATGGCTACTTTATGTTCCTTATTCAGAGATGGATAAGAGCTGGGGGCCACTCAGCATCAGGCAAAGCCACCCAGCATGTGTGAGGCTTAGTTCTGATGTGTCTGCAAGTGCTCGCCTCCTTGACTCAAGTGTCACTGATGCTGATGATGACCTGGAGTTTAATATCCTCTTCTCGAGGCACATGTAGGTGCTCCATAATGTAAATCTCATGGGTTGCCTTTGCAAGTAGCTGTCTCATATTGTCCTTCATCACTGGCCTTCTTCTTTCAGGGCACTTTCCCATAACCTCAAGTGTTTTATTGCTTTCCACAATAAATGTACCCTCTCAGATGGCATCCTCCTGCATAGTCAACATTTTGTGATACTTTATGCCCTTCAAGGTTTTTATGCTAACCAGGCCCACAAGGGGCAATCTGGGCATGAGACCACCATACAGCAGGCTAAGGACGCCCTGTTTTGGCCCACTAAGACTGCTGAAATTGGATAGGTTGTCTTTGTCTATGCATCCTGAAATACTTTATGGGCCATCTTGCCAAGGAACCACTAACTCTCCATGAGGTTCCTGACTTCCTTCAGTACATCTACATCTAGGGTACTAATTAGCTGTTCGTGCTAATTCGTACTCTAATAAAAAAAACTGTACAGAGATACTAAGGACAATGATTTGGAATCCAGGAACTTAGGGAGGACTTTTGTCTCTCTCCATTATACATAGAAAGATTAAACTTGCCGCTGTATGTTACAAGCTGTTCATGCTAATTAGTACACTAATTGAGCATACTGTATAGAGATACTAAGAACAGTGATTTGTCATCCTGGAACTTAGGGGGAGCTTTTATCTCTCTCTGCTGTATTTAGAAAGATTACAATGGAGAGAGATAAAAGCTCCTCCCTAAATTCCTGGATGCTAAATCACTGTCCTTAGTATCTCTGTACAGTATGTTCTATTAGTGTACTAATTAGCACGAACAGCTTGTAACATACAACAAAGATTCTCACAACACCCATTCTCTAACGCCGATGATCTACAGTACTGTGTTGCTCGAACAGTTAGTTGCGTCAGAATACACTAATTTATATTTACTAGTATGTCTATAGGTGCTCATTACCGTTGTGTATTTTAGATAGCGAATGAGTTGCTCCTGCAGATTTACCCCGATTTGTGTGAAACCTGTGTGCACCCTTTCTTTGAATGTTTTACAATGGATTGCACAGAAAAAAAATAATAATAAAGTGAATATCACAGGAACACACAAATAAAAGATTGCCACTTTGAGAATTTAACCCGGGACTCTCAGCTTGGCAGACGGGAGCCTTCATCGCTAGCCCACAACACTGCATGGAAGATTCACAAGTTCATATATAAAAGTACTGCAAAGAGTGATTCCTTCCCATCGGTGTTTGTTTATGCTGTTAGGGGACTCGGACGCTCATTTGTGCACTTTACATACTGTAAAGTCAATGAGCTACATTATTCCTTTCGCACATTAGTTGCGTCAGCATACACAAGTGTTTTTTCACATTCATTTGCATCTGTATAAACTATACACACAGTGATTTGGCATCCAGAACTTAGGGAGGAGCTTTTATCTCTCCTCATTATACTTAATACTACGGGATTTGGACGCTCACATATCCCTAACATCAATAGACCATACTGAATATGTAACTTGTACATTTGCATCTGTATATGCTGTACTATTTGCATCTGTACTGTATATACTGTTATAGACTGTATGACATACTGTAGCATAATGTAGCATAATGAGATGCACCAGTAAAGTAGTTCTTATGCTGTTGTTCAGTATTGTATTTTAATGGAGACCACACGCATGCACATTGGCGATTTTAAAAAGCGACATCTGGTGGATGATCTTAGGTATTACGCTCAAAGGTAATGTCACCTCCTTGATCCCAGGCATGCTGTGTATGCCTGATCACGACTAACGCCTCAGTCAGCCAAGATAATGGAGGACCCATCTGTATGCTGCAGATCTCTTTAAATGTTGGGGGATTCATATTTTAGTTGGTTTGATATAGACTGTCTTCCCAAACTTTCAAGTACTAAAGTCATCAACAAAATGAATGGACACTTTTCTGGACATGGCATACCATGCATGCTACTTACTGAAGATACCATGCAGTCCATGAGTGGTGAATTCCAGTGTTTCACCAATGAATGGGGGCTACTCACATGTCCTTGCTATTCCAATAGACTAGCAAACATGGCACTATGTTCTGCATAGCATATGTTTGAGAAATGTTGCAGAGATGGCTCTGACATGGTTATAGCACTTTGCAATATGAGAAAAACATTGAGAGATGGACTTTCCTCACATATTCAATGCTTTCAGTTCAGGTGCAACTGCACCATAATTTCTACCCTTTACATTTCTTTCCTCACCCTAAACCCTAAACCTCTGTAATCTCACCTGCTCGTTCACTGATCACCAGAACACACGAGCAGGCAGTAGATGCAGAATTAGGGTAAGGTGAGCCTATCTTCATCTCTGCCCCATTTGGGGGTTATATCGATAGTACAATATTATATTACATAAAAATAAGATTTTAAACCTACCGGTAAATCTATTTCTCCTAGTCCGTAGAGGATGCTGGGGACTCCATAAGGACCATGGGGTATAGATGGGCTCCGCAGGAGATAGGGCACCTAAAAAGAACTTTGACTATGGGTGTGCACTGGCTCCTCCCTCTATGCCCCTCCTCCAGACCTCAGTTAGAGAACTGTGCCCAGGGGAGATGGACAATACAAGGCAGGATTTAGCAATCCAAGGGCAAGATTCATACCAGCCCACACCAATCATACCATGTAACCTGGAACATATATAACCAGTTAAAAGTATGAACAAACGACAGTAACAGTCCAAGACCTATTCCAACTGTAACATAACCCTTATGTAAGCAACAACTATATACAAGTCGTGCAGAGTTTCCGCACTGGGACGGGCACCCAGCATCCTCTATGGACTAGAAGAAATAGATTTACCGGTAGGTTTAAAATCTTATTTTCTCTTACGTCCTAGAGGATGCTGGGGACTCCGTAAGGATCATGGGGTTTATACCAAAGCATCCAATCGGGCGGGAGAGTGCGTATAACTCTGCAGCACCGACTGAGCAAACGCTAGGTCCTCATCAGCCAGGGTATCAAACTTGTAGAATTTAGCAAAAGTGTTTGACCCCGACCAAGTCGCCGCTCGGCAAAACTGTAATGCCGAGACGCCTCGGGCAGCCGCCAAAGAAGAGCCCACCTTCCTAGTGGAATGGGCTTTAACTGAATTTGGTACCGGAATCCAGCCGTAGAATGAGCCTGCTGAATCGTATTACAGATCCAGCGAGCAATAGTCTGCTTCGAAGCAGGTGCGCCAATCTTATTAGCAGCATACAGGACAAACAAAGCCTCTGTTTTCCTAATTTTAGCCGTTCTGGCTACATAAATCTTTAAGGCCCTGACTACATCCAGGGATCTGGAATCCTCCAGGTCACTTGTAGCCACAGGCACCACAATAGGTTGATTCATATGGAACGAAGAAACCACTTTAGGCAAAAATTGCGGACGTGTCCTCAATTCAGCTCGATCCACATGAAAAATCAAGTAGGGGCTCTTGTGTGACAAAGCCGCCAATTCAGACACTCGCCTTGCTGATGCCAAGGCCAACAGCATGACCACCTTCCAGGTAAGAAATTTCAACTCAACCTTGTTAAGCGGTTCAAACCAGTGTGATTTTAGGAACTGCAACACCACGTTCAGGTCCCATGGTGCCACTGGAGGCACAAAAGGGGGCTGGATATGCAGCACTCCCTTTACAAACGTCTGGACTTCTGGAAGAGAAGCCAATTCCTTCTGAAAGAAAATCGAGAGGGCCGAAATCTGCACCTTAACAGAGCCTAATTTCAGGCCCATATCCACTCCTGTCTGTAGGAAGTGGAGAAAACGACCCAGATGAAAATCTTCCGTAGGTGCATTCTTGGTCTCACACCAAGACACATACTTTCGCCAGATACGGTGATAGTGTTTAACCGTCACCTCCTTCCTAGCCTTTACTAAAGTAGGGATGACCTCTTCCGGAATCCCCTTTTTCACTAGGATTCGGTGTTCAACCGCCATGCCGTCAAACGTAACCGTGGTTAGTCTTGAAATACACAGGGCCCCTGTTGCAACAGGTCTTCCCTCAGAGGAAGAGGCCAGGGATCTCCTGTGAGCATCTATTGTAGACCTGAGTACCAGGCCCTTCGAGGCCAGTCTGGAACAACGAGTATTGTCTGTACGTTTCTTTGCCTTATGATCCTCAACACTTTTGTGATGAGAGGAAGAGGAGGAAACACGTAGACCGATTTGAACAGCCACAGTGTTATCAGAGCATCTACTGCCACTGCCTGAGGGTCCCGAGACCTGGCACAGTACCTCCAAAGCTTTTTGTTGTGGCGGGACGCCATCATGTCTATTTGAGGAGTTCCCCAAAGACGTGTTATGTCTGCAAAGACTTCTTGATGAAGACCCCACTCTCCTGTATGGAGATCGTATCTGCGGAGGAAGTCTGCTTCCCAGTTGTCCACTCCTGGAATGAAGACAGCCGACAGAGCGCTTACATGATTTTCCGCCCAGCGAAGAATCCTTGTGGCCTCCGCCATCACGACTCTGCTTCTTGTCCCGCCTTGGCGGTTCACATGAGCAATTGCTGTGACATTGTCTGATTGAATCAGAACTGGTAGGTTTCGAAGAAGACTCTCCGCTTGTCGAAGGCCGTTGTAAATGGCCCTGAGTTCCAACACATTGATGTGTAGACAGGACTCCTGGTCTGACCAAAGACCCTGAAAAATGTTTCCTTGTGTGACCGCTCCCCATCCTCGGAGGCTCGCATCCGTGGTAACCAGGATCCAATCCTGAATTCCGAACCTGCGACCCTCCAGCAGGTGAGCACTTTGCAACCACCACAGGAGAGACACTCTGGCCCCTGGGGACAGTGTTATTTTCCGATGTAATTCCAGTGGGACCCGGACCACTTGTCCAGAAGGTCCCATTGAAAAGTCCTTGCATGGAACCTTCCGAAGGTAATGGCCTTGTAGGCCGCCACCATTTTTCCCAGAACTCGAGTGCATTGGTGAACTGACACCCTTTCGGTTTTAGCAGGTATCTGACCATATTCTGGATGTCCTGGGCTTTCTCTATTGGGAGGAAGACCTTCATTTGTTCCGTATCCAGTATCATACCTAGGAACGGTAGTCGAGTTGTCGGAATCAACTGTGACTTTGGTAGATTTAGAATCCAACCTTGTTGCTGGAGCACTCTCAGAGAGAGCGCCACACTGCTCAGCAATTTCTCCCTTGATCTCGCTTTTATCAGGAGATCGTCCAAGTATGGGATAATTGTGACTCCATGCTTGCACAGGACCACCATCATTTCCGCCATTATCTTGGTGAAAATCCTCGGGCCGTGGAAACTCCAAACGGCAATGTTTGAAATTGGTAATGACAATCCTGTACAGTGAATCTCAGGTATTCCTGATGGGGGGCATATATGGGGACATGAAGGTACTGTACGCATCCTTTATGTCCAGAGACACCATAAACTCCCCCTCCTCCATGTTGGCTATTATCGCTCTGAGCGATTCCATTTTGAATTTGAATCTTTTTATGTACAGGTTTAGGGATTTCAGATTCAAAATAGGTCTGACCGAATCGTCTGGTTTCGGGACCACAAATAGGGTTGAGTAGTAACCTCTTCCCTGCTGGTGCAGGGGAACCTTGATTATTACTTGCTGTATACACAGCATTTGAATTGCAGCTAACACTACATCCCTTTCCGATGTGGAAGCTGGTAGGGACGATTTGAAAAATCGGCGCGGGGGCACCTCCTCGAATTCCAATTTGTAACCCTGGGAAACTATTTCTAACACCCAGGGATTCAGGTCCGAACTGACCCAGGCCTGACTAAAAAGTCGAAGACGTGCCCCCACCGGTGCGGACTCCCTCAGGGGAGCCCTAGCGTCATGCTGTGGGTTTTGGAGCAGCCGGGGAGGACTTTTTTCCTAGGCACCTGCCGAAGCAGGTGCTCTTTTGCCTCTGCCCTTACCTCTGGCGAGGAAAGAGGATCCCCGACCTCTTCTGGTCTTGTGCGGCCGAAAGGACTGCCTCTGATAGGGTGTTACTTTCCTTTGCTGTTGGGGAATATATGGTAAAAAATTTGATTTACCTGCTGTAGCTGTAGAAACCAGGTCCGTCAGCCCATCCCCAAACAATACATCACCCTTATAGGGTAGTACTTCCATATGTTTTTTGAAATCCGCATCACCCGTCCATTGGCGAGTCCATAAGGATCTTCTCGCTGAGATAGACATGGCATTGGCCCTAGAAGCTAGCAATCCAATGTCCCTTTGAGCATCCCTCATAAATAAGACTGCGTCTTTTATATGGGCTAGAGTTAAGAATATAGTATCCTTATCCATATTATCAAATTGATCTGTCAGCTCATCTGTCCAAGCTGCAATTGCGCTACACACCCATGCCAACGCAATTGTCGGTCTTAGCACAGCACCCGTATGAGAATAAATACACTTTAAGGTAGTTTCTTGTCTGTGATCTGCAGGGTCCTTAAGGGCCGCTGTGTCAGGAGACGGTAGCGTCACTTTCTTGGACAAGCGCGTCAGGGCCTTGTCCACAGTGGGGGGTGATTCCCAAATCTCGCTGTCCTGCTTAGGGAAGGGGTATGCCATATAAATTCTTTTGGGGATCTGCGGTCTCTTATCCGGAGTCTCCCAAGCTTTTCCAAAGAAATCATTCAATTCATGAGATGCGGGAAAATTAATAATCTGTTTCTTTCCCTTAAACATGTGTACCCTTGTGTCGGGGACCGAGGGTTCATCCTCAATATGCAACACATCCCTTATTGCCACAATCATGCACTGAATGGTTTTAGTCACCCTAGGGTGCAATTTTACTTCGTCGTAGTCGACACTGGAATCAGAATCAGTGTCGGTAGTAGTGTCTTGTGTTAAGGGACGCTTTTGAGACCCTGATGGGCCCTGTGAGTCGGTCCAATCCGTGGATTGACCCCCTGATGTCCCCCCTAATTCAGCCTTATCAAGCCTTTTATGTAAAGATGCCACACTTGCATTCAACATATGCCACATGTCCATCCAATCCTGAGTCGGCACAACCGACGGGGACACACCACTCATTTGCTCCACCTCCTCCTTGGAGAAGCCTTCCGCCTCAGACATGTCGACACACACGTACTGACACCCCACACACACAGGGATTAACCTATAAGGGGACAAGACCCCAACCAGGCCCTAAGGAGAGACAGAGAGAGAGTATGCCAGCACACACCAGCGCTTAAAAACACTGGAAAAAATATGACCAAATAGCGCTTTTCTATATATAATATGCCAATTCCCACTCACTGCGTCGCTAATGTGCCCCCCTCCTCTTTTTTCCAGTCTGTGAAGTTCAGCAGGGGAGAGACCAGGGAACCAGCGTTTTCCTCATGCAGCTTCTGTGGAGAAAATGGCGCTGGTTAGTGCTGAGGATCAAGCCCCGCCTGCTTCGGTCCCAGTGATTTTTCAATAAAAATGGCGGGGGATCATAGATTTACTGCCTCTGCAGCCTAATCAATATGCATTTGCCCAAATGTGAGGTTTATTGCTGCCCAGGGCGCCCCCCCTGCGCCCTGCACCCTTCAGTGCTGCTCTGTGTGTGTGTGACTGGGAGCAATGGCACGCAGCTTACCGCTGCGCGCCTTACCTCATGAAGATCTGATGTCTTCTGCCGCCTAAGATGTCTTCTGCCTTCTCATCCGGCTTCTATCTTCGGCATCTGTGAGGAGGACGGCGGCGCGGCTCCGGGACGAACCCCAGGTGAGACCTGTGTTCCGACTCCCTCTGGAGCTAATGGTGTCCAGTAGCCTTAGAAGCAGTGCCCAACTTTACAAGCCAGCTCTGCTTCTCTCTCCTCGGTCCCACGATGCAGGGAGCCTGTTGCCAACAGGACTCCCTGAAAATAAAAAACCTAACAAAATTCTTCTTCAACAGAAAACTCTGGAGAGCTCTTTGCAGTGCACCCATTCTCCTCTGGGCACAAGATCTAACTGAGGTCTGGAGGAGGGGCATAGAGGGAGGAGCCAGTGCACACCCATAGTCAAAGTTCTTTTTAGGTGCCCTATCTCCTGCGGAGCCCGTCTATACCCCATGGTCCTTACGGAGTCCCCAGCATCCTCTAGGACGTAAGAGAAATAGGCATGTTTAAATAATTAATCTATCTCAGTGGTATACTCTGACATATGAAATGAGACATTATTAGTCTGGAATTCTATAGATACTACTAAGACTTGTGTTTATGTGCAAACTGTTGGATATTATATGCGAACAAGAAATGAACATACAGTAGGATTATATAATATAGATATCCAATATTGAAACATTTCGCCAGATTCTTTTAACTGAATGTTGCTTGCACTTTTTGATACAGTATGTTGATTTTCTTGCACATATTGATTAAACACAGCTATGATAAGTGCCTAACATTTACTATTGAGAGTCACCTACAATATTAGCTGTTACACACCTTTTTATTTATTTTTTACTTATCACTTAAACACATTTTTTTTATCTCCCATTTTTTGTGATTCACCTAACCAGGGAAACAATACCCTGTGATTCAAACTGTTTATGTATATGCTAATATCTAATTGAGATAATTTATAGAGCCAAACTTACTAGGTGTGTATCCCACACTATGACATACGTGATCACACATTTATTCTGTTATTTGTACCTCTTTATATACCTTGACTTACCTATGTACATGTAATATATACTCTTCTGTATAGTCATATGGTAATTTAATTGCTTTTTCAATTTTAATGCATGCTAATAAACTTTCAAATATTTTATTATACTTGTCATTCATTTCAAGCATGCCCCAACAAAAAGAGTCTTCTTTTTCTCCTTTTTGTCAAGTGTTTGAATTTTTGACTCTGGGGAGCACCACTAACTGAGACATCTGACACTAACCCATTTGGGGGATATAAATACACAGCTATTGTTGATCCCTTTTTTACCACATGGGTAACCATTAATTTATTTATTAATAGTGAGATTAATCAGGTCAGTGTGGAACCCTCTGCTGCTATTGTATGCTTAGACTAGTGACCTTACCCAGGATGATTTTCCACAAAGACTCATCAAGGCTTATACAGTATATTCCATCTTACTAGGATACTATCCAGCTGCATATGGAAAAAGAATGTGGGATATATGAATGTCTGGTTACATTCTACTGATTGAAACCTTGAAGACAAACACTTTCCCTTATGAACTTTTACACTGGATTAAGAGGTGCCCGGATGAGGATTCTCTCACATATTTGTCTTGTTGGTATCTGTGTTGATACCCTTTGAGGGAGCTGACTATTTAACAATCAATCTGTATCTAGAGCAATCAATTTGTATCTAGAACATTAAAAAGCTTAGAAAACATTACAGGAGGATGAACATCAATATGAGGTAGAGGAGAAGACATGATCATTCACTAGATATACAGGGTAGGTACCTTTAAAATACAATGGCATCCACAAGGGTTAAACATAACCCTATAAAAAAAACACTATGCGCCACTGGATAATTTTAGAGATTTTTCACCTTTATTTTTTTTTTTAAATATGGAAATAACACACACAAAGATATTAAACACCAGCTATAGGGGGCAAGAGAGGGGGAAAGTATAAAATAAATATAAAAAGTGTTCAAAAGATAATAAAAATCTACAAAGATATTTGAACACTAATGAAAATAAGTGTTCTCCTTTAAAGGGTAACATTTTTAATCTAAGCCAACATATCCAGCATTAAATAGAAATATCCTTAAAAAAAGACTGAAGTATGCTCCTTTATCTAAATTGAACAATATTAAGACATTTGTTGATTTAGAAAAATTCTCATATCAATTATCATAAACAAAATAGTTTTTTTAATCATGAATGTCAAGTCTAACAATATTGAAATTGTTTATAGCGATATTACACCATTTAATACTAAATAAATATGTTATAATTCACATACTGAGCGAAGGGAAATTATATAGAAACATTTAATGAATTCATGACCTATAAAAGTTAAATAAAGAAAATTGCACAAAATCTATTAAAAATAAATATTGGCATATTAAACCAGATGATAATGAGGAGATTGTATTGTACTGACGGATAAATATAATTATGAACAATAAATAATTAGACAGATGATAATATTACAGTACTTATAAAATTTAAGAGGTGATCCTACATAAAGCGTATCAAATATGTTACAAATACTTTTTGAACAGTACTGTACTGTATGTGGAAATGAAGACAATACAGTCTCAGTAATCGTTATCTTACCAAAGGAACACAAAGATTGCCTTCACCCCTCTGGTAGACCAAATGTTGTAAATTCTGTGATGGCAAATTTATCTTCATTTATGGATATTTTTCTCCAACCTCTTGTACTAGCTAACAAATCTCAGGTGAAAGATCCTCACGATGTATTAATTATATTGGAAAATATAGTGTGGGAAAAGGACTGGATTCTCCTGACTGCAGATGTTATTTTACTTTGCACAAATATTAAGGTTGGACAGCCATTTCATAAGCATTGCTTAATAGTAATTTTAATGATAACATGAAATAATAAATAAAAAAATCCATTGAGTTTATTTTGTGTAAAAATTATTTTCAATTTAATGAAGACTTTTACCTACTGAAAGTAGAGGCAGCGATTGGCACCAAGTTTGTCCCTAGTTATACTAACACATATGTTGTACTAAGAAAAAGCAGAATATCTGACACAATAATATAGTACGTATTGAAAGAACCTGGACAATGACGATGTGTTTTTTATTTGGAAAGGGAAAGTGGATATTTTAAATTAATTAAAAAACTTCCTTAACAGTGAATAAATATTTAATGAAAGCACTGTATCCATCAATTTCCTAAATTTGAATATTTATATAAAAAGGAAAAATAAGTTTAAAAAAAATTAAACTCAAAGATTAAGCTACATACATCCATACCACAAGTTTTCATCATAAGAATTGGCTAGACTCCATTTGAGTCCATTTTATAACATATCAGATTAAAGAATTCATTACTTGTAATAGCAGTAATTGCATATATCTGATCCAATGCAGCTGTAAATTACAGTATGTCGGGCGCACATCAAGAAAGCTCCAGGAGCGATGGGAGGAACATACACGTACATCAAGAAAGGACTGGACAAACATAATTTATCCAACCACTTCAGGGAAGAACATCAATGCTCCTTGGATTCAATTATGGCGCTTATAGGGATTAAGAAAATAGAAGGGAATTGGAGGAAAAAAGACACAAACACAATATTAGCAAAAACTGAAATGAAATACATATACGATATGAAGACACTGTCCCCCTCAGGTCTGAACGTAGATTTTGAATTGAAATGGTTCTTGTAAGCCATCGCTTCCACCTATTCTTGCAATAAATAGACTCCCCCTAGTAGGCTTCTTTAACACATTGGGGTGTGTGTATTGTAACAATGAGTATCATTGCTTTCCATCTCCTCACAGTTACCCTGAGACATCATGTGTTCCCATATAACAAAGAAAAAACGACTGCGCTGTGTGTCAGGAGATGATGTGTATAAAGAGAGCCAACATGTGAAAAATTAACAATATTTAATATGATTAATATGATTAAAAAACCAATAAATGAACATGTATGAACCGATCACATGGAATAAAACACACCTTAAAAACTCAGGAATAAAATAAACTCTGTAAGGGCGTTATATGCAGATTCAGGACCCAATATTGGCAAGTGTCCGTTTTCCATAGGCTAAATAGCCATAACATAAATTGATTGCCAGTAAATGAGCACAGAAAGTTCCAAATGGTCTGTGTGCTTGCAGAAGTTGGATGTAATGGGTAGAAGGTATTTACCTCTCCAGTGGGCTGGGCGAGAGTCGGGCGTCCCCGACTAACCATCCTGCAATGCCCACGTCCACACGGCGGCGGGGAGGGATGGAGATCTCTGGAAGAAATAACAGGCTGTAGAGACGTGACGTCCAGCGGTCGCTCTCAAAGAATTTTGCAGCCAGATAAAGAATCGTTCCTAGTCCGTGCAAGCAACACCTGTGGCTACCTGAGCGAGGTGTGTGGAGGGCGGGGTCTGACGCGTTTCGTCACATACCATGTGACTATTTAAAAGATGTAGTCCTGCCTCCCATGGTGTCCGTATTTCTAGCCTGATCAATTAACCATCAGACAGATGTACTCCATCAGTATTTAATTAGAGCAACTCATGTGCTCTCGGTCTCATATATAAAAACTAACATAGTCGGCTCTCATATAAATGAATCTATATAGACTAAAATATACACAGTATACAAAAAAAAAACATAACAAAAACAGAACAAAAAATAAATAAAAATAAGAATGATGGCAAGAACTGACCTGTAATTAAAGCTAGATGCTGCCGCAAACATGATTGGTATAAAAAGAAAATAAATGAAGAAATATATATAGATATAGACCCATGAATACAACCAATAATTTGGGTAGTAGAAAAAAAGGGGGTGAAGGATACCAGTGTGTGCAACAGCATACAGCCACAATTTTAACCTGAATAGCTGACAATTTGGAGAGTATATTCTCTTGATACACATCATCTCCTGACACACAGCGCAGCCGTTTTTTCTTTATTATATTGTTCCTTTGCTCACTCCACATAGTGTTCTCGGCACGCGCAGTTTCTCAGGAGGTGTACCTAATTAGGAATGCTTAAACTATTCATCTGCCATATTCTAAAGGTGCTGTTTAGCAGTTAAGTGTGTTATCATGTGTTCCCGCTTATATTCATGTATTATTTTATCCTAGACCATATAAGGTTTTGTTTATATCTATGATTATTCCTCCAACTTATCATTATTTTAGGGAGGTGTAATATATAGAGCCACAATTAGGGACCCGGGAAATGTAATGTGTTTTAAATATACCACATATTTTTTCGGTGTCCTAATATACAAACCCAGAACCTACATTCCGTATATATTCCTATTATGACCATACTTAGCTATTACCAGTACCTCACCGGATTTTAAATGTGGTTGTATTTTTATTTTCCTTTTGAACTTTTAGGATCACCATAATCACTAACGGCAATGTGATACAAATGTAGTTTTTAATAAGTTATTTTAATGTCATTATTCTGTATATGTTTCATTCAGGAGTATTCATTTGCATCCAGCATAGTACGGCATTTCCGAGAAGGTGGAACGCACGTATGCGGGATCGCGGGCCGTGTGGAACGCAGGAGGGAGGAAGTGCGTCATCTCCACTTCCTGTGTCCGTCGCGCGAGCCCGATATGTGCGTTCCACACACCAGAGGTCTTACAGCTTCCTCTGGTATAGAGCCAGGAAGAGCGCCTGATTGGCCTTTCATTTGGTTTCCATGACAACCCGTATTAACGGGACATTAATGAGTTTACACGGTTTTTAATGTTTTCAATGTTTGAATTAAGTAGTTTTAACAATGGTCTGCTACTGTTTCCTATTTTCCATATATAGAGACATATAACTTGTCCCTAATTAAGACAGCATTTGTAGTTTCTCCACTGTATATCTGAAAAGGGGTGGGATCCATCAGAGTATAAATAGATTGCTCTGGGATCCTACCATTACCCCGAGGAAGACCAGAGTAGTCGAAACGCGTTGGTGGCATGTTTTTTGTGAGAACTTGGTGACCCTTTGTCTTTGAGGCTCCCAGCAGATTTGGTGAGAACATTTGGGCCCTTTATATGTTTCTTTCCTCCTATTGGGAAGTTTACAACTGCCGAGGCAAGGTGATCCTTGTTCCCATGTTTTAATGTATATATTTTTTGTTGAAAAAAATCCGTTTTGTTTATTATAAACACAGCTTTTTTGGTGGATATTGACTACGGATGTGTTTAAAAAGAAATTGCTATGTGAACATACCCCGCATCTTTTAAGTAAGCCCACGTGTAAGCATGTTATGTCAAGAGTTTTGAGAAATTATCTTGCCTAACAGTTCGAAAGATACCTTTAGATGTTTTCATTGGCCTAATTTTATGTAAGCCTAAAAGTGAGCATCTCGTAATTTGTGATCCATCACATTTTTGGGTGGTCCCCTAACGCAATATAGAGACACAGAGGAAAAGGGATCTATCTTTATCTATATATCCCCTATACCCTCATTTCACAGATATAGAGAACCATTACACATTGGATTTTCTCTTTTTGCTTTCTCTCCCATGTTTTATATTTTGGAGAATAACGCAGTAAATTGGGAATCCTTTGGAGTGAAGTCTTTCTTGAAAATCCAAAAGATACCTTTATAGGAGTCCACATACGTATGTTGAAGTAAGCAAGAAAGTGAGCATTCTGTGTGTGTGACTGATACACTTTCCGGGTGGTCCCAGAACATCTTACAAAGACACAAAGGAAGGGAGACTCTACATCCCATAGTCCCTCTCTATGATTCCTGTTACTTCTTAAGAAATCACCACACATTGGAAATTTTCCTTTCGTTTCCTTCTTTTATGTCCCATCTTGTTGGAGAAAATTCCTGAAGATATTGATTAGAGACTTTAGGACTTTTGGAAACAAACCGGTCTGAAGCATCTCACTTTTATTAATCCAGTGTTGAAGCGCATTTTGTATATAATTCTTGTATTGTGGTATTACTTAACAAAGTAACCGTGCAGTAAGAACAAAGCACCGGGCAGGCGCCCAGTATTCCCTATGGACTACAATAAAAAGATTTACTGGTAAGTAATTAAAATCCTGTCTTCTCTTACTTCCTAAGGGATATGGGGAATCCATTTAGTACCAGAGGGAAGTACCAAAGCTCCCAAACCAGGTGGAAGAGTGCTGAGGTTCCTGACAAAGTATTGAACTTGTAAAACTTAGCAAACCAGACCAAGTAGCTGCTCGACGGAGCTGTAAAGCCAAGACACCCCGGGCAGCCACCCAAGAGGAACCCACTGACTTAGTAGAGTGGGTTTGAACAGATTTTGGAATTTGAAAACCTGCTGTAGAATAAGCATGCTGTATATTGAGCCACGATCCAGCATGCAATTGACTGCTTTCAAGCAGGACAACCAATCTTATGGGGGTCATAACGAATGAACAGAAAATCTGATTTCCTGTGATGAACTGTTATCTTTACAAAGCCCTTACAACATCCAAAGTCTTTGAAGTAGCAGAGGTGTCCGAAACAACCGAGAGCACAATAGGATGGTTGATGTGAAACGCGGACACCACCTTGGGAAGAAATTGCTGACGAGTTCTAAGGTCAGCTCTGTCCTCATGGAAAATCAAGTAGGGGCTCTTGTAAGACAATGCCCCCAGCTCCGGCACACATCTTGCTGAAGCCAAGGCCAACAGTGTGCTGGTCTTCCACGTAAGGTACTTTACATCTACCTTCTGTAACGGTTCAAACCAGTCTGATCGAAGGAACTGCAGTACCAAATTGAGATCCCAAGATGCCGTAGGAGTCACGAATGGAGGTTGTAAATGCAGAACACCTTTCAAGAACATCTGGAAGTCAGGGAGAGAAACCAATTGTTTCTGAAAGAAAATAGACAAGGCCGAAATCTGAACTTTAATGGATCCTAGGCATAAGCCCACATCCACTCCCAACTGCAGAAAAAACAGGAAACATCCCTGATGAAATTCCACCATACAATATCGTCTGCTCTCACACCAAGAGACATATTTCTTCCAGATACGAGGGTAATGTTTAGATGTTACCCCCTTTCTGGCTTGGATCATAGTCAGGATGACCTTGTCAGGGATCCCTCTCCTGGCTAGAATCAGCCATTCAACTTCCATACCATTGAACGTAGCCATGGTATGTCTTGATAGATGAATGGGCCCTGTTGCAGAATATCTTCTCGAAGAGGCAGAGGCCATGGATCTTCGATCAGCATACCAGGGCCTTCATGTCCAGTCGGGAGCAATTAGGATGCCTTGAACCTTTTCCCTTTTTATTCTTTTTAGAATTCTTGGTATCAGAGGAATGGAGGGAAACAAGAACACCAGTTGGTAGACCCACAGAGTTGGCAGGATGTCTACCATTACTGCCTGAGGGTCCTTCGACCTGGAACAATACCACTTGAGCTTCTTGTTGAGTTGAGAGGCCATCATGTTGATTTGTGGATACCCCTACCGATGTGTTAACCAGCGGAACATCTCCAGGTGTAGGCCCCATTCCCCAGGCTGCAGGTCGTGTCTGCTGAGGAAGTCCGCTTTCCATTTGACTACTTCCAGAATGAAGCTCTTCGACAACACCATGCCATGTTTTTCCACCCAGAGGAGAATTATTGATATCTCTGACATTGCAGCTCTGCTTTTCATTCTGCCCTGTCAGTTTATGTACGTTACTGCTGTCACATTGTCCGACTGGACCTGAATGGCCTGATTCTGAAGAAGAAACAAGGCCTGCAGAAGGGCGTTGTAGATAGCCCTGAGTTCCAGGATGTTTATTGGAAGGACAACTTTCCAACTTGACCATCTTCCCTGAAACTGTACCCCCTGGGTGACTGCACCCCAACCTCTGAGGCTTGCTTCTGTGGTTAGCAGAATCCAACTCTGATTCCTGAAACTCTGACCATCGACTAGGTGAGAAGTTTGTAGCCACCGCAGGAGGGAGATCCTGGCTTTTGGTGACAGATGAATCTTATGGTGCATGTGTAGATGTGATCTGGACCTAATGTCCAACAGATCCAGCTGGAAGGGACTCATGAAACGGCGGATGCACAGATGCACTAAGATCTGTGTCGGCTTCAAGACAGCCCAAACCATTGACTGTTACCATTGCCTTTTCCAAGGGAAGGAATACTTTCTGAGACTCTGTGTCCACTATCATTCCTAGGAAATGATAGTGGACACTGAGTCTCTGCGTTGGTTCTAGGTGAGATTTTGGTAGGTTCAGAATCCACCCATGATCCAGGAGTAGTCAGGTTGATAGGCCAATGTTCTCCAATAACTGCTCACTGGATGGTGCCTTTATCAGAAGATCTCCAGGTACAGAATTAGGTTCACACCTTGTTTGCGGAGTAGTATCATCATCTCTGCCATCACCTTGGTAAAGATCCTCGGTGCCATAGTGAGACCAAATGACAGGGCCTGGAATTGGTAGTGACAGTCCTGCAGTGCAAACCATAGATAAGCCTGATGAGACAGCCATATTGGAATGGGAGGGGACGCATCCTAGTTATCCAGAGACACTAGGAATTCCCCCTCTGCCAGGCCTGAGATCACTGCTCTCAGAGACTCCATCTTGAATTTGAGCACTCGTAAGTATGGGTTATTGACTTGAGGTTCAAAATCGGTCTTACCGAACCATCCGGTTTTGGTACTACAAACAAGCTGGAATAGTAACCCTTGTTTTGTTGATGAGGTGGAACTGGAACAATGACATTGGTCTGTAACAGTTTCTGAATGGCATCCTGTAAGGTTATGCTTGCCTCTTGTGAAACTGGTAAGCCTGATTTGAAGAATCTGTGATGTGGGAGCTCCTGGAACTCCAGTCTGTAGCCCTGGGACATAAGGTCGTTGACCCAGGGATCCTGGCACGATCCCATCCAGATGTGACTGAAGAATTTTAGCCAGGCTTCCACCCACCTGTCTTCCAGGCATCACGGTCCACCATCATACAGAAGGTTATGAGGAAGCAGAGCCTGATCCCTGTTCCTGGAAGCCAGCAGTCGCTGGTTTGCGTGGTTTACCTCTAGCACCTCTGGTGGCAGTAGAAGAACCTCTGGCCTTGCCACTAAACTTGGCAGTCCAATAGGACTGTAAATTGGGTCCTGAGTAGGCCTTCCTAGCTGGCGGAGCTGCAAAAGATAGGTATGTGGACTTACCCTCAGTAGCTCTGGAGATCAACTTGTCGCGTTCATCTCAAAATAAGGCTTCTCCTGTGAAAGGCAGGCCTTCCTCGCCTTTCCTGGAGTCCGCATCAGCAGTACATTGACATAGCCATAATCCCCTATGTGCCGACACTGCCATAACTGTAGTGTATGCATTAAGCAAACCTATCTCTTTTATGGCTTCCACCATAAAGTTTGCAGAGTCTTGTATATGTTGCAAAAGCAAAACAATTTCCTCTTGAAGTAAGGTGTCTAACACCTCAATTAAATTACTTGACCATTTAGCAATGGCTTGTGTAATCCACCCACATGCTATAGTGGGTCTCTGGGCCACCCCAGCAGCAGTATACAAAGATTTGAGTGAAGTCTCAATCTTGTGATCAGCCACATCTTTTAGGGAGGCTGCACCATGGACAGGTAATACAATTTTGCGTGAGAGCCTGGAGAATGACTCATAAACTGTCTGTGGATTTTCCCATTTTTTCCTGTCCTCAGGAGGAAACGGAAAAGTTGATAACAACCGCCTAGGAATTTGACATTTCTTATCTGGAATAACCCACAGTTCTTCAAACAGGGTATTTAGTTCCTTTGACACAGGAAAAGTGGCTGAGGATTTTTTCTTATTAATAAAGTAAGATTCCTCGCTCTCCTCTGTCACCTTATCAGTGAAATTTTGAATTTTTCTGATAGCCTCTATGAGAACCTCTACACCCTGTGACAGAATACCTTCACTTACCTCTATGTCCACCTCACCTTCCTCCATTTCTGACCCTTCATCATCAGAGTCAGAATGTAGGATATGAGCCAAAGTGCGTTTTTGCGGACATATGGTAGAGTACTGAGATGCTGTTCTGTGTACTGAGTCCTTTTTCATAAACTCAGCCATAGACTGTCTTAAGTATTGCATCTCCTTCTCATTACATGATAATTTTGTAGAAATGGTGGATATCATTCCCCTAATGGAGTCCAGCCATGCTGGTTCTGCCCCACTAGCATGGGAAGGGATACTAATCTGATTACACATTAGTGATCCCCCTTGAGAAGAGGAACACTGTGCCTTACATGAAATACACTCTTTGCCTGACATACTGCAGTAGTGACAGCACACACACAGGAAAAGGTTAAAAGCACAATTAACCCACAAAGAACCATTCCAGAGAGACACACGGCACCCTTATTGCTAATGCCAGGCTTAGCTGGGTCGCAGACTAAGTACCTAGATTAGGGACTTAGCACACTAGTAAATCGCTCCCCCCTGCTAGGACCCCCTGGTACTGCTGAGGTAATCTGGTTTTCCAGAGGAGCAATGCATCCCTGTCAGTCAGCATCTGTGTCAGCTCCAGTAGGGAAAATGGCGCTTGTGAGCTGCTTGATCTGCCCATAGTGAAGGTCTGCCCTTTCAATATTGCACGGTCTTCCAGCTCTTCTTTATACTGGCTTTATGTATCTGTGTGCATAAAACGGAGACAATCTCCTTTTATGGCTGCAGTGCCAGTCTGGGTACTGTGTACACTACAGTGTACTTAGTCAGGAGACTCAGTCCACCCCATGTAGAAACCGTGCGTCTCCCTACCCTCATGTCTCCAAAATGGCTGGCGACCCGCTAACCGGGATGCCGGCTTAGTACTCTCCACTCTTCATTCTTCTGGCTCTGTTAGGGGTGGTGGCGTGCTGCGGGAATGTACGCTGCCGTGGTGGGGCTAGCGAATAGTTCCCTCAGGAGCTAGCGGGACCATTAACCCTTAGTGGGGTTGGGTCATTCCCCCCCTAAGTCCAATGAAGCAGGCAAGCTGGTGCCATCCAGTCCTGCCTGAAAATAAACTCTTCAGCAGCTTCTAGAGACATGACCGGCTCCTCCAGGCACATTTTCTAAACTGAGTCTAATGGGAGGGGCATAGAGGGAGGAGCCATCACACGTAATAAAACTTCTATAGTGCCCATGGCACCTAGTGGAGCCGTCTATACCCCATGGTACCGAATGGATTCCCAATATCCCCTAGGACGTAAGAGAAAATATTTCTACTTGCACCACTGCTTATAAACAGATGTGTTTTTTTATAAAATCATTTTGGATATGTTTTAAATAGATGTTCCTAATCTAATTCAATGATATGTAAACTGCTATTTATGAGCAGTTTGTGAAAAAAATATATTAACCAGAAAAGTGGTTAAAGAAAGACAAGAGTTAAAAACCTTTGTTAGCTGAAATCCCTCATTTCATTTACTGTAATGGCCACACAACTGGTAAAGAGTGCCACATCACTTTCACAAGCTAAGAGCACTATTACAACTATGGAGTTTCACAGTTGTGGATCCTGTGTTATGTGATAAAATACTAAAAGTGATACCAGCAAAACTATAGTGTTTAATATAAAGTTGCTACATTACAAAAAAAGATGAGTTTATAACATGTTCATCAAACATGTGTTGAACATAATAGAATGTGACTGTGATAAATGCTATATTGGCTGAACATCAAGACCTTTAAATGTCAGAATGTCGGAATGTCTCCAAAATATTGAGAGACCTGATTATTCACACATTATCAAATCATTTTAAAAGTGTACACAATTGTAAGCCCTAGTTCATTAAGAATTTTTGTGCAATAAAACAACTGAGTGGAATTGGAGGACAAATGATATGGCATGAGAATTAACCAACCAGGAGTTGAGATACTGTACATTTTTAATGTGGAAACTCATACTAACTCACAATTATGGGTTATTGTATTTAATACCTCATGCAATTATAAAGACTCTTAACAAAGATGGCTAATCATAGATCTTTTTGTACACTGATATCTTTCCTTGTGATTAGAGATAATTACTATCATAATTTGTTATGAAGTAAAGTAAAAAGGCTGGAAGTTTGAGAATTTTCAAAAAATGAGAGCAACTACCAGTTTTGGCCTATTACGTAATTTCCAGTATTGCTTTCTGTGTCCAAACTGACTGCTCAGCTTACTGGAGGTTCAAACTGATTGCCAGAGCTCAAGTCTAATATAAAGAATGTTTAATCCAGGTATTAAAATGACATCTTTTATAATTCTGTTTTTTGGCATAATTTTCACTCGTGGTTTTATAAGGAAGATTCAGATTGGCCATTTAACGTATTGTACCCTTCTGACTATTACCAGGACTCAAGTATAACATAAATAATGTTCAATCCAGAAATCAAAATGGGATCCTGGATTCTTCTGTTTTTCTACCTAACAACACTTCCAGTTTTATAAAGCAGACCTGGATTGGTCGTTTTTCTGATTGTACCTGCCTGTCTAGTGCCAAAACTTAAAAACCAGCAAAATGGCACTATTGACACTTCTGGTTTTTGTACATATACTGTGACATCCCTTTTGGTTTCGAATATTTATTGTGTTTAAAGTTGTATTTTAGCTTTTATATGTCTGTATTGAAATATGATCAGGTATTTTCTATGTATTAGACTTTTGTGATTAGTAAATACTGTTATAAAGGACTGCATTGAAATATATACCAGTGAATTGTGTTGAATTCTTTGCCACCAACCCCATATATTGCCATTGGTGGTTGTTGGTATAAATATAAAGTTCTGTATAATTCCCACTAAACTTTGACAAAGAGTTTGCCTTGGTATCAGAAGCTTGCCTTGGTATTGGAAGTATACAGACCAGGGAGAAGTCCACTTGCCTGCTCATTCTGGTGATTTTACCAAGAATTAGGTCAAATAGACAGCTAAAGGCTTATGAATTCCATCTTTCTGGGATAATATCCAGCTGAATATGGAAAAGCAATATTGGGTATATGAGAGTCTGCTTACAGTACATTCTAATAGTGGAAACCTTGAAGATAAAGCATTTCCCTTATGAAGTCATAGATTGTTCATCTGATCTACACTGCATTAAGAGGAACCCAGATGAGAACTGTCTCACATATTTTTCTTGTTGCTATATACACTAAGCCTGGTATGTATACATACTGTACATTTGTAGAAACTAATGCTGGTTACGAGGTGGTCTGGAGTAATAACAGTACAAAATGAAATCTCATTTAGATTTTTTATGCACTTCCTACAGAGCTAGCAAAATCAGATATACTGTACAAGCTAGTTGTCATTCAGGTAATGCAGCGTTAAATACCAGATTTTTCTAAATCATATGCTAATCAAAATTTATAATAAACATCCCTTATGGCAGTTCCCCAAATTCAGGATTAAGACTACACTAACAATAATATAACATAAATGCTAACTACTTTATTTCTACATATATATCTAAAAATTTCCAAAGGCAAACTATCATATGCCTTATGATTCACCAACAGCTGGTGTATGCTTCCAAATATATTTATACAAGGAAATCAAAAATAAAACATTTCTGTAGACTTAAATTTAACATTATAATAAAGTCTTAATAATTCAGCTTCCATTTTGTATCCAGTTATCCATTTTATGGGAAACTGGTAAAAACGAATGATCTTTGCTCCAACTACTCTAAAAGTTTTTCTTATCTGCCTATATTTCAAGGCCTAGAGATGATTATCAAATTTGGGTAGAGAGGACCATATTTTTTTTTTTATTATAGATTTCTCAATATTTTTTTTCTGGAATCCTGCACAGAACCTAGGAAACTGTGCAGTGCTTGAAAAGTGTATTGGATTTGCAACTGAGGCAGATTAAGAAAGTAGGGTGCCCATGTGCAGTCTCCATGCAGGCTTTCCTCAATTACTAACATTTACAGTAATGTACATCAAGTAGACTCTGGCACTGTGCAAATCTCTGATTACATGACATCTGTTGCATTTTCCTAGTGCTGGAGCTTCTTTTAGGTAACTGAAAGCTTAACTGTGGAACACTGACCATTGAAAAGAACTGTACTTATGAGTTCATGCATTTAGAGGCTGTACACTCTTAGAAAAGGTTCTTATATCTGTGATTTAAGAAACATGTCCAGTTTCAGGCCAATTTTGGATTGCTTTTATTTTAATGTCATAATTTTTCCTCTGATGGAAATGATATCACTGAAGAATTGAACACTGTCTGACTGAAAGTTAAATTTTTCAAGTTTAGCATACATAACATGAATCTTAAGTCTTTCAAACACTCTGTGAACATGTACCTGATAGGTTCAGAATCAGGGATTTAAGTATTGGAAAAACATTCATGATTTATTCTGAAAATTATTTAAGTATTTAAATGTTGTATTTCTGGTTTCTCCTTATTTTATGTAATTCAATCAGATGAAAATCTATGAATAACAATGATCCATACATTCTTCCAGCAAGGGTCTATGGGGGTCGTTCTGAGTTGTTCGCTCGCTAACAGTTTTTAGCAGCCGTGCAAACGCTATGCCGCCTCCCACTGGGAGTGTATTTTAGCTTAGCAGAAGTGCGAACTAAGGGATCGCAGAGCGGCTACAAAATAATTTTGTGCAGTTTCAGAGTAGCTTTAGACCTACTCAGCGCTTGCGATCACTCCAGACTGTTCAGTTCCTGTTTTGACGTCACGAACACGCCCTGCGTTCTCCCAGCCAAGCCTGCATTTTTCCTGGCACGTCTGCGTTTTTCCAAACACTCCTTGAAAACGGTCAGTTGACACCCAGAAACGCCCTCTTCCTGTCAATCACTCTGCGGCCAGCAGTGCAACTGAAAAGCTTCGCTAGACCTTGTGTGAAACTACATCATTCGTTGCAATAGTACGACGCGCGTGCGCATTGCACCGCATACGCATGGCAGAAGTGCCATTTTTTTGCCTCATCGCTGCGCAGCGTCCAAAAGCAGCTAGCGATCAACTCGGAATGACCCCCAATATGTGCAGTTAAGCCTTTTCTTTATTGTTTTACTTTGGCAGAAATGCTCCACTCTGTATCCTCATCCACTGTCAAAACTCCACAGGAAATCTGACACAGAGCAAGCACACTGTGGTAAATTGGTTAATCTGGTGTCAGTTGTAGTGGTTCTATGATGGTCATCAAAAGCATAGAGAATTTAACATGGGATTGTGCCTTTCCAGGAACAGTATGGAGTGGAACAAGATAAAGCCTACTTTCAAAGCATGTGAAATATAAGTCTGTGGATGCATCTGAAAAAATTAGATTACATTCTACAGTAAATTGCCAATATTGAGACTTGCTTCCATAATTTTTTTCCACTAACTGGAATAGTTTTGTGTGTTGTATAGCAGCAACAAACAAGGAGCGGGTGCTGTAGCAGTTTGCAAAGCTTTAGTCACTTAAGGATGATCTTTTCTTCATTTTATATTTGTAAACTGTCCCTTTAAAGTAGAGGTGAGCGGGCTCGGTTTTACTCAGTTTTACTCGGATTTACTCGGTTCTCAAAACGGCATCCTATTGGCTCACGGATGTCTAGTGTTTTGGATAGCCAATGAGATGCCGTTTTGAGAACCGAGTAAATCAGAGTAAAACCAAGTAAAACCCGAACCCGCTTATAACTACTTTAAAGTCTGGACTGCATGGATTAACACTGCTTCACAATCTCTTGTGCAGGAGACCAAGCAGAGAGCTGATTCAGAGATTGATGAAGTAGCACAGATGCTGCATCTTTCTATTCAACAGCTGTGCTAATACATGTAAAAACAAAAGGAGGCATCTTGAGTAGAACGAAACCCACTGCTTGCTTTTGTGATCTGCTGCTGCATCCAAAGATGGAGCATTGGATCCCTCTGTGTGAACATACTCTATGTCATCTGAGTAACCCTCAGGCTACTAAGGATGGCCTGTTGTTTTCATGCTGACAGGGTTAGTGAAGCTGCATCAAAAAACGCAGACACTGGCCTCAGCACACCTCAAAAATGGGGCCAACATGCCCCTATTTTTGAGAAGACTGCCGTTCGCTGCCCTGTCTACAATCCCAAGTGGTGTCAATCATGCTGCAGCTTGGGTGCACTGTGTGTGATCTCACAAAATGAGATCTGCGCATGTGCAGTGAGGCATTTGCACATGCACAGCACATGTTTGCAGACAACTTTGGACTAGGGCCATGTCCATGCTTATGGCTAGGTTGTTATGGGACTGATTCAGAGGTGGACTCTAATGCAGTCACGAATGTCTTTTTACACAGCACGGGAATTTGTGCTAATGCAACAGCCGATGAACATCGTACATCAGTCATATCATTGAACACTAGAGTAGCACTATAGTTTCTCAGAATATACATCTGGACATGACCACCGGTTCCAGTGTGACTGCGTATTTGGATGCAGTTGCTGGCTGCAACATTGCTGCATCTGGCTAGCCACCTTCTTGTTACTACCCACAAATTCCCATTGAAATGCTAGTTCTCTCCATCCAAAATTGCACTACACCCCCTTGTGATTCATGTGCAGTGCGACTCTAATGCATGTGCAGTACAAGAAAACCTCAGACAACTCGGCAAACATTGGCATACAGTATGCCTTTGAAAAAGGCTTTATGTCACAGAAAACAATAACATGTCATGCTTTGCTTTTATACAAAATTTTAAAGGCAGGGACTAGAGGGTAGGAATGGGGGGGGGGGCAGTTCACCCCCCCCAAATATGAGAGGTGCTGGAAGATGTACAGGAGAACCAATGTGCAGTTAGTTGAAAGATCACACATCACAACCTCGGAGCAGTGCAGGGACCAAGCAACGCTCCCCCATCCCCAACTCCCAGCAGAGCAGTGCTGTGATTCGTAGCTATTTAGAGGATGTAGCCTAATACAGAGGAGTGCCTGCCTCCATAGGAGACCTTTGTGGCTGTGCTGTGAAATCAGGTAGTGTCTCTCCAGCTTTCTCCACTCACTCTCTCTCTCTCTCTCCCTAACACTCGCTCCTCTTGCTACTCTCTCTCCCTAACACTCTCTGTCCTCTTGCTTCTCTCTTTCCCTGACACTCTCTCTACCTATCCTTCCCCTCTCACTCTCTCCCTGACACATGCCTCTCTCTCTCCCTCTTTCTATCCTTGACACTCTCCCGACCGCAGTGCCACCTCCATTTCATCCCCGTAGTTCCGCCTCCTCCTCCCGGTGGCTCATCCCCCAGGGGCACCAAACTAAGGCTTTAACTTGCCCCCCAACATATAAATGTTCTGATGCCCCTGGCAGGGACATTTCTTCAAATAAGGCTACAGAAGGTGAACAACCTTCTTTGAAGGTGAATTTCCTGATTCTGTCCATGGCTCTCCCATTGAACTGTTTTGCTAAACACCTGCTATTGCGTCTCGTGATTTCTGTAATTGACCTTAACTGTTCCTTGAACTGATTCTGACCATGGTTCTGACCCATACTCCAGTTTGCTTCACAGTGACAATCCTCTGGGGTCTATTTACTAAGCCTTAGATCATGGGTCTTCAACCTGCGGCCCTCCAGCTGCTGTGGAACTACACATCCCAACATGCCCTGCCACAGTTTTGCTATTAAGGCATGCTAAAACTGAGGCAGGGCATGCTGAGATGTGTAGTTCCACAGCAGCTGAAAGAGCCACAGGTTGAAGACCCATGCCTTAGATGGAGATAAAGTTGACGGAGATAAAGTACCAGCCAATCAGTTCCTAACTGTCATTTTTCAAACCCAGGCTGTGACATGGCAGTTAGATGCTGATTGGCTGGTACTTTATCTCTATCCACTTTATCTTCATCTAAAGCTTAGTAGATAGACCCCTTTGTCTGTTAGAGTTCCTCAATACCACCAGCCTGTACACTGGATCCTAGACTGTGGGATGCAACCTGCATGTAGGGCGCAACAATGTCCAAATCTGCATCTATCTATTTTCACTTCTGGGTGGCAACTTTACTCAGCAGTTGCGAAGCCCAAAAAAAATCGCACTGACAATTGCATTAGATTCCATCTCTGCATCAGGCCCTGTAGTGTTTAGTGACATGATCAGTTATGAGAAGCATTACTGTTAATTACTGTAGCACTGATGATGCTACAGTAATTCTCTCTCTTTTTCTCTGTTATCTACTCTATCTGTCTATCTATCTATCTATCTATCTATCTATCTATCTATCTATCTATCTATCTATCTATCTATCTATCTGTCTGTCTGTCTGTCTGTCTGTCTGTCTGTCTGTCTGTCTGTCTGTCTGTATGTCTATCTGTCTGTCTGTCTCTCTGTCTATCTATCTATCTATCTATCTATCTATCTATCTATCTATCTATCTATCTGTCTGTCTGTCTGTCTGTCTATCTGTCTATCTGTCTGTATGTCTATCTGTCTATCTATCTATCTATCTATCTATCTATCTATCTATCTATCTATCTATCTATCTATCTATCTGTCTGTCTGTCTGTCTGTCTGTCTGTCTGTCTGTCTGTCTATCTATCTATCTATCTGTCTGTCTGTCTGTCTGTCTGTCTGTCTGTCTGTATGTCTGTCTATCTGTCTGTCTATCTATCTATCTATCTATCTATCTATCTATCTATCTATCTATCTATCTATCTATCTATCTATCTGTCTGTCTGTCTGTCTGTCTGTCTGTCTGTCTGTCTGTCTGTCTATCTATCTATCTATCTATCTATCTACCTATCTGTCTGTCTTTCTTATCTGTAGTAGGTATACATATTTTTTATAATACTTGTTAAATATGGTAACATAGTAACAGTCTACTGTTGCTAACATCTACAATTTTATATCACAGAACAGATGGCATATCTCACATTTTAATATTTCCAGGACATTTTCATCAGTTGTGTTTTGATTAAGTTTTTTTTTTTTTTACTTTATTTCCAGATCACTGCTGTTATCACTGCTTCCTCAGACAAAAAAAAAGAGTTAGGCTATAGAATTAAAGTGTATGGTTAAAATGCATTGTTTCTAAACAGGTGAAATTTTTTTATTCATTTTGTTGGATCCATAATAAAAGCATATTTTAACTTCGATTTATTGTTTCTCTTTACCTAGTTGGTAAACATTTTAGTCATATTTAGAATACTACCATATTTTTTCAGTTTCATTTATATTAATTGATATACTAGTAGAAAACAGTATTTTAATTTTAATATCTCTATTTTAAATGGTTGCTCCCCCCTCAGCACTCGCCTCCCGCAAGATAGATCTGCTCATAGGCCCTCATTCCGAGTTGATCGCTAGCTGCTTTCGTTCGCAGCGCAGCAATCAGGCCAAAAAATGGCAATTCTGCGCATGCATATGGGGCGCACTGCGTACGCGCGTTGTACTTTCACAAAAGCCAATGCAGTTTTACACAAACTCTAGCGACGCTTTTCAGTCGCACTGCTGGCCGCAGAGTGATTGACAGGAAGTGGGTGTTTCTGGGTGGTAACTGACCGTTTTCGGGGAGTGTGTGAAAAAACGCAGGCGTGCCAGATAAAAACACAGGAGTGGCTGGGAAAATGTAGGCGTGGCTGGCCGAACGCAGGGCGTGTTTGTGACGACAAAACAGGAACTAAATAGTCTGAAGTGATTGCAAGCTAGGAGTAGGTCTGGAGATACTCTGAAACTGCACAATTTTTTTTTGTAGCAGTGCTGCGATCCTTTCGTTCGCACTTCTGCTAAGCTAAGATACACTCCCAGAGGGCGGCGGCTTAGCATTTGCACTGCTGCTAAAAGCAGCTAGCGAGCGAACAACTCAGAATGAGGGCCATAGAGTTATCTACAAAACAGAAGTTCAAATGTAGCAAACTGAGGTCTCTCGGGCTGATTCAGAGATGTTCCATGCAACTGAGAGATTACTGGCAGACTGCGCATGTGATGTAATTGCATTGCTAATGCTTTAAGGTGTTGCTGCAATCCTGCTCGCAGTGAGGTTTTAACCATACAGAGGGGGTAATTCAGATCTGATCTCTGGGCAGCGTTTTTTGCAGCCCTATGATCAGATAGTCGCTGCCTACAGGGGGAGTGTATTTTCGCTGTGCAGGTGAGCGTTTGCATGTGTAGCAGAGCTGCACAAACTGATTTTGTGCATTCTCTGCGCAGCCCAGGACTTACTTAAAACAATCAGGCTGATCGGTACCGGATTTGACGTCAGACACCCTCCCTGAAAACTCTTGATCCCGCCTGCATTTTTCTTAACACTCCCAGAAAACGGTCAGTTGCCACTCGCAAATGGCCTCTACCTGTCAATCTCCTTGAGATCTCCCATGTGAATGGATTTTTCGCACCATCCCGTCGCAGGGTGCCGATGCCCGTTGCAGCCGTGCAATGCGACAGTGCAGTGCGGTGCATACGCATGCTGAGTTTGGCTGTGCGAAAACGCACAGCAGCGATCAGATCTGAATTAGGCCCAGTGATTGAGTGTAGTGACTGTTTAGTGGAGTTAATGGGAAGTGGTTAGAAAAATTCAGTTGTGTCATGGACGTTTCTGAGGTGTGTATCTGTTATTAGCTGCAAATTATTAAGTACAAAAACATAAACCCTGCATCCCTACGGCATGCAGCTACCCTTAAGCTCGATGTTCCTTGTTTTTGCGTATAGCCTTCTAATCTGTATGCAATTGTGAATTCACTCCGCAGTTGCAAAGCCAAAAATATCCCACTTACAGTACAATTGCATTAGTATCCATCTCTGCCCTCTATTGTTTAGTGACATGGGGCCCCATTCAGTAAGGAATGCAAAATTTGTAAATGACCATCTGGCCGATTATTGAACAACTGTACATGCACAGCATTCGTATTGAGCGCGCTCGAGTAAAAATAGCAAAATGATTGCAATGCACCTGCTGTTTGACTGACAGGAAGCAGGCATTTCTGTGAGGAAACCTTCCATGTTCTGGATGCGTCTGAAAAAACGTAGGCGTGTCCAGTTATTTAAAAGAAGGGCCTCTGACATCAATGATGATAACTTCCAACCTCTTGTGTCGCAAGAATTGTGGATGACCTTGCCTGGCGCAGATAGGAAAAATCTTCGATGTTCCAGGAATTGCATATGGTTTTGCGATCAACCCGCTTATTGTGATGCATTCGCAATTTCTGCAATGGGCATTTTTTTCTATATTTCTGAGCAGGAACTATTTGATTGCAGCAACTGCTTTTTAGCAGAAATAGCAATCCTTACTGAGTAAGGTCCATGATCCTTTATGAGTTACTGAGAATTACTGATGATGCAATGAGCGATCCAACTTTTCTCTCTCTTTCTCTTTTTCTGTTATCTATCTATCTATCTATCTATCTATCTATCTATCTATCTATCTATCAAGCTATCAATTATCAAAAACCATTTCATGTTTAGAAAAAAGACACGTGATTTGAAGCTCTGTTTGCTCGTACCTTAGTATTTCTCATTATCATTCATTAGCAGTCCAGTAAAATTTATTAGCACAATTCACTGTAGCGGAAGCACCGCTGCCTGCTACCTTCCTTATCTTCCCCCACTTGTTGTCCTCTTCTGCTAGGGAGAGCATGAGTACAAATGCTCCCACATAGACTTGCTATGCTGTGACTTTTACCCCATGATGCAAATGCTATAAGGACACATCTGTAGCACATTCAGATGCATTGGTAATGCGCTACATAGTTGTGGAAATTAACCAAAGTAAGTAAAACCTGAAAAAAACACAACAGCGGACGACAAAACAAATCTGCACAGTTATAAAATGCATTAGCCTAAATTAACCCTACTGCAGCCACTAGTTCCGTATCCACAAGTCAGTCTGGAACACCAACAGCATCCAGAAGCAGCACACTATGGGGCCGATTCAGACCTGATCGCTGCTTTGCGTTTTCTCTGCGATTAGTTCTGCACTGCGCATGTGTATGCACCACAATGCGCAGGCGCGACAGACTGCAACAACGGGGATCACTGGTCAGCAACGGAATCACAAGGAGATTGACAGGAAGAGGACTTTTGTGGGCGGCAACTGACCATTTCTAGGGAATGTCCAGAAAAATGCAGAAGGGACCTGGCATTTTGTGGGAGGATTTCTGATGTCAGCTCCAGCCCTGATCATTGCAGTGGCAGAGTAAGTCCTGGGCTGTACAGAGATTGTCCAGCTTAAGCGATCGCACACCTGCACACACACAATACCCTCCCCCTGAAGGCGGTGACTACCTGATCGCAGGGTTGCAAAAAATGCATCCTAGTGATCAGATCTGAATTACCCCCTATATAAGGAGAGTGTGTGACAAGAGGAGGGAGCAGGAGAGGAGTGTACAGAGAGGGTAGGCAGGAAGGCACACCTGGGAAAAAATGAAAAAATAATGCATTTATTTGGTTTCAAAACAATGCTAAATAAAGGATTTGGTTGGAAAAATGTATACCCCTTTCACACTGCACAAATAACCTGGTATTGACCCGGCCTATTGCCAGGTCGACACAGGTCGAAAGCGCCATAGTCAAAACTCCAGGTTTCCTGACCCGATAATTCAACCCAGGAATAAAGCATTATTCCCGGGTTGAATGCCGTGTCAGTGGCAGCGTAAACGGGCACCCGGGTCGATGCGACCCGGGTCCCGTTGAGTACAAGAGGGAGAGGTGGCACGGAGATGACCTCATTTTCCAGTGCACCTCCGCCTCTGCCCCCCACTGCCGGCTCCACCCTCCACCACTATGGCAACCCGCCGGGTCTGGGAGGCCAGCAGTAGCAACAAAAGACAAGGGGGAGGCTATGATTGAGAAAGCATGGTTGTGGGGTGTGGACAGGCATGGAAGTATGGATGTGGCCTCACACATCTGTTGTGAATACATAGTGTCCACCTAAAGTTTGTGAATTACATTAGTAAGTACTGTAGGAGTGCTGGTATGTAAATTTACGTGGACTGACCCTGGACACCTTATTACTTCAAAATGAGTCGGGGTGAGGGGGGGGAGGGGGAAACAGTACTTTGCCAGCCAATTAACTCATTTACATTGTAGAGTCCTCCTTACAATGCAGAGAACATGAACATTCTGGTGACCAAAATTTCATACAGACTGCATTTTAGATTACACCATATACACCAGCATTTTAGACTACACCATATAAAACAACCTGTCATAGTCATCCTTATGCAATATAGAGTACATCCCAATGACTGATATAAAATACAGAGGGGTTTTTCCAAATGTAGGGTTTTGAAATAAACCATGAGTTCTCAATTTAAATCCTTAAGTACCACCAACAGGTCATGTTTTTTTTGGATGTGTTTAATCAAGCACATATGAGTGACTTTATTTTGCTGGGTCAGTAATTATCCCACCTGCTTCCAAAGACAGAAATAATCAAAACATGACCTGGTGGGGATACTTGATGGCTAAGGCTGAGAACCACAGCCATAAAACAATTAAAAAAAGAGAATACCAAATAAAAATAAAATAAAATGTACATAATATAACTGAACAAAGCCTATATGTACAAGGCATCTCCTTCAGATATCAAGGAAATCTTGACTAAAACAAACCAGTAACATAAGGTCTGTCTTGGCATAACAATTTATATACTGAAAATATGGTGATAGCCACATTGCGATGTGCCACAATACACTGCAGTATATTTTAAAGACAAATAAAAAAAAAATCTCTACTCCCATCAATACCTCTTCTCCCTTAGTCATTGCACCTCAGCTTTAGTCGTTTAGGCTTTCTAAGTCACCTCTTCTCCTTTAGGCTCTCTACCTGACCAATCACCTCACCTCCTTGAGTCTCTCAGTGTCAGGGCTAGCTGATGCTGACTGTTGCAGAGTTCAAGGAGGTGGATCTACTTACTAAGCCCCAGCCTCTGAGCATGCTGTTGTAGTTGCTATGTATCTGGCTACCAAGGGTTTGTTCTAGATCAAGGGTGAAAATTTCTCTTGGTTGCCCCCACCATACAAAAAATGTACTTACTGTATCTCATTTTAAGTATAACAACACCACTGACCTCTCTCTACACTACATAATTTACTCCTCTATACCCTACACTACATCACTGACCCCTCTCTACACTACGTCACTGAACCCTTTCTACACTACACTACACTACACTTCACTACACTACACTACACTACTGAGCCCTCTATACCCTGCACTATATCACTGACCCCTCTATAGACTACACTACTGAGACCTCTATACCCTACATTATATCACTGACCCCTCTTTATACTACACTACATTACTGACACCTCTGTACATTATACATCTTTACATACCCCTTAATACACTACATCACTGACCCCTCTATACTTTCCACTACATTACTGACCATTATATACCCTACACAACATTATGGACCTCTATATAAGCTACAATACACTGTAAAACATTGCTATACTTCCTCTCCACTCTACTTTAGAGAGAGAGAGAAACACTTGAAAAACTAATATAAATTTAAAGTGGGCAATAGACACTGAAGCACTAGAGGAGAGAGTCTAAAAAAGTAAAGCAATGGGGAAAGGTAGGGAAAGAGATACATCACAAAGAGAGAGAGGAAAAAGAAGACAGAAGAAAAAGGTAAAACAAAGTTTGAATGAAGACAAAGGATACTGAAAAGAGACACAAACAGTGGAGGACTAGGGGTCAAGTGAGTTAAACACTATTCCACACTATGGTGTTCCATTTTCACACCATGTGCCACAATGTAGTGCCCCCAAGTTCCATACTACAGGTGTGTTTTCATACATCTTGCCTGAGTACACCACGTAGCTTAAGATGCCTGGCACAAGTGAGCTGACAGGTCCTCCCATGCAGCTCTGTTAGTGCTGGGCATTTATTTTTGCATAAAATGCATCTTATTTGCATCACTATGGAACAGGATGCACAAGCTGACTCTGCTGAATAAAGGGCTGTTTAACATGCAGGCAGGCTAGATGTACGTGGACACATCTGTACTTGCTGCACTATGTCATGTGAAAAAAATACCACAAGTTCTTTAGGTAAGAGCATAAGGAAGCACCATACGCAAGGATATACTATGAAAAACACATTTTTCTTTACATATATTATGGATTTCAGTCACAGGCCCCTGGGTCCAGAGGGGCCACACAGCACACATTGCACCATTATTGTTTTAATACTTACTTTTCCAGAAACCCACAATGGGTGCTGCAGCCATGAAAAAAAACACTGCCAAAATGGTTGTCGTGCATGCCCAGTAGGTGATTAGTCTCTGGACTATGGTGGGTGCCATGTTTCCAGAGACTTGCACATGCACAGAAGACTCTGGCGCAATGCTGGTGCCTACTGCACAGTGGAGAGGAGGGGGCCTACCTGGAGTCTGCACACCTCTCTTAAACCACCCCTGCTACCAGCTTAGCATGAATTACATTTATTAGCAATAAAAATAAATATAAATTACATAAATACTAAAATACAGTAACTATTGAGACAATTATTAATGAGATCAAACATATGGATAACGTAATGAATAACGTAAAACTCTCAGTAAATATATAACAATTCATATCAGAACAACATAAACCTGATACACTGTTGTTCATAAATGATTGTTAAAATTAATATAATTATCTAGATGAGCTGAAAAGTGCTTGGTGAGCTCAAAAGGGCTCATGTAGAGCTGGACTTATGTAGATTTGTTTACAGTGTTTGCTTATGACTCCCTATACTTAATGGAATGGGAATGTGAAGGGACTTTCAACTATAGACGCAATACGGTGGGGAGCTGAGTTAGACTTTCCATTCTTCTCTCCTTTATACTTTCTACCTCTGTGAAGGACAGTCCACAGGCTCTGTTCTAATATAGTGCATAGTAGTGATGAGCGGGTTCGGTTCCTCGGAAACCGAACCCCCCCGAACTTCACCCATTTTACACGGGTCCGAGGCATACTCGGATTCTCCCGTATGGCTCGGTTAATCCGAGCGCGCCCGAACGTCATCATCCCGCTGTCGGATTCTCGCGAGATTCGGATTCTATATAAGGAGCCGCGCGTCGCCGCCATTTTCACTTGTGCATTGGAAATGTTAGGGAGAGGACGTGGCTGGTGTCCTCTCTGTTTGTGCTTATTGCTTAATTGTGGGGAGTGGGGAGCAGCTGTATTATATAGGAGGAGTACAGTGCAGAGTTTTGCTGATCAGTGACCACCAGTTTTATTCGTTCTCTGCCTGAAAAATGCTCCATATCTGTGCTCAGTGTGCTGTATATATCTGTGCTCACACTGCTTTAGTGTGGGGACTGGGGACCAGCAGTATTATATAGGAGGAGTACAGTGCAGAGTTTTGTTGACCAGTGACCACCAGTATACATTGTCTGCCTGAAAAACGCTCCATATCTGTGCTCAGTGTGCTGCATATATCTGTGCTCACACTGCTTTATTGTGGGGACTGGGGACCAGCAGTATATTATATAGGAGGAGTACAGTGCAAAGTTTTGCTGACCAGTGACCACCAGTTTACGTAGTCTGCCTGAAAAACGCTCCATATCTGTGCTCAGTGTGCTGCATATATCTGTGCTCACACTGCTTTATTGTGGGTACTGGGGACCACCAATATATTATATAGGAGGAGTACAGTGCAGAGTTTTGCTGACCAGTGACCACCAGTATATATAGCAGTACGGTACAGAAGGCCACTGCTCTACCTACCTCTGTGTCGTCAAGTATACTATCCATCTAGATTCTATACCTGTGTTGCATTTTAGTTTTGCAGTTTGCTGACAGTGACCACCAGTATATATAGCAGTACGGTACGGAAGGCCACTGCTCTACCTACCTCTGTGTCGTCAAGTATACTATCCATCTAGATTCTATACCTGTGGTGCATTTTGGTTTTGCAGTTTGCTGACAGTGACCACCAGTATATATAGCAGTACGGTATGGAAGGCCACTGCTCTACCTACCTCTGTGTCTTCAAGTATACTATCCATCTAGATTCTATACCTGTGGTGCATTTTAGTTTTGCAGTTTGCTGACAGTGACCACCAGTATATATAGCAGTACGGTATGGAAGGCCACTGCTCTACCTACCTCTGTGTCGTCAAGTATACTTTCCATCCATACCTGTGGTGCATTTCAGTTGTGTGCAGTATATATAGTAGTAGGCCATTGCTATTGATACTGGCATATAATTCCACACATTAAAAAATGGAGAACAAAAATGGGGATGTTAAAATAGGGAAAGATCAAGATCCACTTCCACCTCGTGCTGAAGTTGCTGCCACTAGTCATGGCCGAGACAATGAAATGCCATCAACGTCGTCTGCAAAGGCCGATGCCCAATGTCATAGTAGAGAGCATGTAAAATCCAAAAAACAAAAGTTCAGTAAAATGACCCAAAAATCAAAATTAAAAGCATCTGAGGAGAAGCGTAAACATGCCAATATGCCATTTACGACACGGAGTGGCAAGGAACGGCTGAGGCCCTGGCCTATGTTCATGGCTAGTGGTTCAGCTTCACATAAGGATGGAAGCACTCAACCTCTCGCTAGAAAAATGAAAAGACTTAAGCTGGCAAAAGCACAGCAAAGAACTGTGCGTTCTTCGAAATCACAAATCCCCAAGGAGAGTCCAATTGTGTCGGTTGCGATGCCTGACCTTCCCAACACTGGACGGGAAGAGCTTGCGCCTTCCACCATTTGCACGCCCCCTGCAAGTGCTGGAAGGAGCACCTGCAGTCCAGTTCCTGATAGTCAAATTGAAGATGTCACTGTTGAAGTACACCAGGATGAGGATATGGGTGTTGCTGGCGCTGGGGAGGAATTTGACAAGGAGGATTCTGATGGTGAGGTGGTTTGTTTAAGTCAGGCACCCGGGGAGACACCTGTTGTCCGTGGGACAAATATGGCCATTGACATGCCTGGTCAAAATACAAAAAAAAATCACCTCTTCGGTGTGGAATTATTTCAACACGAATGCGGACAACAGGTGTCAAGCCGTATGTTGCCTTTGTCAAGCTATAATAAGTAGGGGTAAGGACGTTAACCACCTAGGAACATCCTCCCTTATACGTCACCTGGACCGCATTCATCAGAAGTCAGTGACAAGTTCAAAAACTTTGGATGACAGCGGAAGCAGTCCACTGACCACTAAATCCCTTCCTATTGTAACCAAGCTCCTGCAAACCACACCACCAACTCCCACAGTGTCAATTTCCACCTTACACAGGAAAGCCAATAGTCCTGCAGGCCATGTCACTGGCAAGTATGACGAGTCCTCTCCTGCCTGGGATTCCTCCGATGCATCCTTGAGTGTTACGCCTACTGCTGCTGGCGCTGCTGTTGTTGCTGCTGGGAGTCGATCGTCATCCCAGAGGGGAAGTTGGAAGATCACTTGTACTACTTCCAGTAAGCAATTGACTGTCCAACAGTCCTTTGCGAGGAAGATGAAATATCACAGCAGTCATCCTGCTGCAAAGCGGATAACTGAGGCCTTGGCAGCCTGGGTAGTGAGAAACGTGTTTCCGGTATCCACCGTTAATTCAGAGGCAACTAGAGACTTGTTTGAGGTACTGTGCCCCCGGTACCAAATACCATCTAGGTTCCATTTCTCTAGGCAGGCGATACCGAAAATGTACACAGACGTCAGAAAAAGAGTCACCAGTGTCCTAAAAAATGCAGTTGTACCCAATGTCCACTTAACTACGGACATGTGGACAAGTGGACCAGGGCAGACTCAGGACTATATGACTGTGACAGCCCACTGGGTAGATGTATTGCCTCCCGCAGCAAGAACAGCAGTGGCGGCACCAGTAGCAGCATCTCGCAAACGCCAAACCAATTCCTAGGCAGGCTACGCTTTGTATCACCGCTTTCCAGAAGAGGCACACAGCTGACAACCTCTTACGGAAACTGAGGAACATCATCGCAGAATGGCTTACCCCAGTTGAACTCTCCTGGGGATTTGTGACATCGGACAACGCCAGCAATATTGTGCGTGCATTACATCTGGGCAAATTCTAGCACGTCCCATTTTTTGCACATACATTGAATTTGGTGGTGCAGAATTATTTAAAAAACGACAGGGGCGTGCAAGAGATGCTGTCGGTGGCCCGAAAAATTGTGGGCCACTTTCAGCATTCAGCCACCGCGTGCCGAAGACTGGAGCACCAGCAAACACTCCTGAACCTGCCCTGCCATCATCTGAAGCAAGAGGTGGTAACGAGGTGGAATTCAACCCTCTATATGCTTCAGAGGATGGAGAAGCAGCAAAAGGCCATTCAAGCCTATACATCTGCCCACGATATAGGCAAAGGAGGGGGAATGCACCTGACTCAAGCGCAGTGGAGAATGATTTCAACGTTGTGCAAGGTTCTGCAACCCTTTGAACTTGCCACACGTGAAGTCAGTTCAGACACTGCCAGCCTGAGTCAGGTCATTCCCCTCATCAGGCTTTTGCAGAAGAAGCTGGAGACATTGAAGGAGGAGCTAAAACAGAGCGATTCCGCTAGGCATGTGGGACTTGTGGATGGAGCCCTTAATTCGCTTAATCAGGATTCACGGGTGGTCAATCTGTTGAAATCAGAGCACTACATTTTGGGCACCGTGCTCGATCCTAGATTTAAAACCTACGTTGTATCTCTCTTTCCGGCAGACACAAGTCTGCAGAGGTTCAAAGACCTGTTGGTGAGAAAATTGTCAAGTCAAACGGAACGTGACCCGTCAACAGCTCCTCCTTCACATTCTCCCACAACTGGGGCTGCGAGGAAAAGGCTAAGAATTCCGAGCCCACCCGCTGGCGGTGATGCAGAGCAGTCTGGAGCGGGTGCTGACATCTGGTCCGGACTGAAGGACCTGCCAACGATTACTGACATGTTGTCTACTGTCACTGCATATGATTCTGTCACCATTGAAAGAATGGTGGAGGATTATATGAGTGACCGCATCCAAGTAGGCACGTCAGACAGTCCGTACGTATACTGGCAGGAAAAAGAGGCAATTTGGAGGCCCTTGTACAAACTGGCTTTATTCTACCTAAGTTGCCCTCCCTCCAGTGTGTACTCTGAAAGAGTGTTTAGTGCAGCCGCTCACCTTGTCAGCAATCGGCGTACGAGGTTACTTCCAGAAAATGTGGAGAAGATGATGTTCATCAAAATGAATTATAATCAATTCCTCCGTGGAGACATTCACCAGCAGCAATTGCCTCCAGAAAGTACACAGGGATCTGAGATGGTGGATTCCAGTGGGGACGAATTAATAATCTGTGAGGAGGGGGATGTACACAGTGAAAGGGGTGAGGAATCGAAGGATGATGATGAGGTGGACATCTTGCCTCTGTAGAGCCAGTTTGTGCAAGGAGAGATTGATTGCTTCTTTTTTGGTCGGGGCCCAAACCAACCAGTCATTTCAGTCACAGTCATGTGGCAGACCCTGTCGCTGAAATGATGGGTTCGTTAAAGTGTGCATGTCCTGTTTATACAACATAAGGGTGGGTGGGAGGGCCCAAGGACAATTCCATCTTGCACCTCTTTTTTCTTTTATTTTTCTTTGCATCATGTGCTGTTTGGGGACTATTTTTTGAAGTGCCATCCTGCCTGACACTGCAGTGCCACTCCTAGATGGGCCAGGTGTTTGTGTCGGCCACTTGTGTCGCTTAGCTTAGTCACACAGCGACCTTGGTGTGCCTCTTTTTTTCTTTGCATCATGTGCTGTTTGGGGACTATTTTTTTGAAGTGCCATCCTGCCTGACACTGCAGTGCCACTCCTAGATGGGCCAGGTGTTCGTGTCGGCCACTTGTGTCACTTAGCTTAGCCATTCAGCGACCTCGGTGCAAATTTTAGGACTAAAAATAATATTGTGGTGTGTGAGGTGTTCAGAATAGACTGAAAATGAGTGTAAATTATGGTTATTGAGTTTAATAATACTATGGGATCAAAATGACCCCCAAATTCTATGATTTAAGCTGTTTTTGAGGGTTCTTTGTAAAAAAAACACCCAAATCCAAAACACACCCGAATCCGACAAAAAAATTTCAGGGAGGTTTTGGCAAAACGCGTCCGAATCCAAAACACGGCCGCGGATCCGAATCCAAAACCAAAACACAAAACCCAAAAAATTTCCGGTGCACATCACTAGTGCATAGTGAACCAACCAAAATGTAAAAAAAACACCCAAATCCAAAACACACCCGAATCCGACAAAAAAATTTCAGGGAGGTTTTGGCAAAACACGTCCGAATCCAAAACACGGCCGCGGATCCGAATCCAAAACCAAAACACAAAACCCAAAAAATTTCCGGTGCACATCACTAGTGCATAGTGAACCAACCAAAATGTAAAAAAAACACCCAAATCCAAAACACACCCGAATCCGACAAAAAAATTTCAGGGAGGTTTTGGCAAAACGCGTCCGAATCCAAAACACGGCCGCGGATCCGAATCCAAAACCAAAACACAAAACCCAAAAAATTTCCGGTGCACATCACTAGTGCATAGTGAACCAACCAAAATGTAAGTTCACTGTCATACGGTATGTACACTTACAAAGCAAACACTCAATCACTCCACCCCCATCCTAAATCTCTGATCTCATTTCCATCTACACTTTAGGGGCATTTACTAAGCAGTGATAAGAGTGGAGAAGTGAGACAGTGGAGAAGTGCCCATGGCAACCAATCAGCACTGAAGTAACATTGATAATTTGCATACTATAAAATTATACAGAGCTGCTAAATGGTTGATGGGGCAACTTCTCCACTGGCTTATTTCTGCGCTCTTATCACTGCTTAGTAAATGTCCCCCTTAATCCCTTCTCCCCTCCCCAGTCCTCCATTTACTGGTGTCTCACCTCCACTCTTGTCACATAATCTCACATCAGACTTTCTGCCAGATTACCCATTTCTACTTACAGTACGTACAAGTATATAAGCCCTTACAACTCTCTACCCCTGTAATTATTCACATTCTGTACTATCTCTCCAAATTTACCCAAATTGTGACACCCGTTTCTTAGACACCCGGTCATCTGTACATCTTTGCACCAATCTTCACTTTCCTCAATTTACTCTGATTCTGTCTGTCATCCACTTACTGACTAAAGGCTTTTTGAGTGCTATTTGGTCCCTATTCTCCCTCTCTCCAATATGACCAATAGTAACTTTATTCTACAATCCCATCTGTCTATTCCATCCTCTCCTCACCATACCCCCATCTGTCTTTGGTTTTATTTTTGTGTTCATGATTATTCTATGTGTTTAGATAATATTTATGTAATTGTGTTCTTATCACTGTATGGTGCTGTAAAAGCCTTACAGCACCATACCAATGAAAGATAATAATAATAATAATAATAATAATAATAATAAACACTAGAAATATCAACATTGTTGCAATGTAAACAATAATGTTACTTTTTAACAATGAAATAGTCATTAGTATAATGCCTTATTTTCTGATGTTTTTCCACCATATATAGTAGATTTAATCAAATATGTGGTTTCATATATTATATTACATGAGACGATGGGGTAAATTTACTAAACTTCAGCGTTTCAGCTGATTTCAGATGTTTAAAACTGCAAAAAAAAAAACACAAATGCAGTACTTTACTAAACTATCCTGTTTTTTTTTCAATTTGAGTTTTCTGATGTCAATGTTATTCGTAATCCAGAGCAGGGTTTTTCCCTCTAACCACAAGGTCAATTGGGGGTGACCCTTGTGGTTTTTCTAATTAATTGGTTCCCACTATATGACTGAATGGAGCTGAGCATCTCCATCCACTCCAATGAGCAAACCGCGATTGGCTGTGCCCTCGGAGAGCAAAGCCAATCAGGAAGCTGCTGCTGTGCAACAGCTTCTGATTGGCTGGTGGGTCCTTCTATTGACATTAGTCACATAGAGGGGCCACATTCACATAGTAGAAGTGTATGTGTAAACATTCACTTCTACATTAACGATCTGGTCCGTGTTAGTTGTGGTTTGTTATTTTTAACCACTGGGATGCCTACATGAAATGAAGAGGACTGATCTACACCGGATATAGGTGAGAATAATTTTCTTTTTACAGGTTACCTATGCATTCTACATTGACAAGGGGACCAATTCTTTATGTAGGATGTAGGTAAGTATATGTGAGTGCATATGTTTTATTAAAGCTATACTGTCACAGTGTGTGTGTTTTGTCTTTATTGTAATATTTATTTTGCCGTGGAACTACAAGTACCAGTAGGCCCTTTGTCGCACATGCTGGTATTTGTGGTTCTCCAATTACCAGCATACGGGAGAGGCTTCGTTGGACCTGTAGTTCAACAGCAAAAGACAATATTTTTTACTACTGTTTACACTTGATGGTAATCAGCCCCCCATCCATGGCCCAAGGATGGTGGGAACTGCCCTCAGCTTCATCCACGGCCCTTGGGTGCCTGGAGGAAGGGGGCTTTATTGGGGGGTCCCCACACCCCCAGGGAACCCCGGCCAGGAGTGACTGTTTGAGTTGGTAATACGGGGGACCCCTACGTCCTTTTTCTTTCATATTTTTGGAACCAGGACTGGTCTAAGAGCCCGGTGCTGGTTTTTACAATACTGAGAACCACTACACAATTTGTTCCCAGTATAGTAACAACCAGGACCAGCTCAAAGAGCCCAGGGCAGGTTATATTCAGGAGGGGGGACTTCACTCAATTTTTTTTTTATTTTGAACTGTTTACTACACTATTACACTGATCTGTGCATGCTTCCCCAAACACGCCAACCAGAAGCAGGTCTACAGTATTGGAAGGCCTAATTGTGTATGAATTCCATCCTTTTCCAGCAGTGTTTTGCTATTATCAGAAGTGATTGAAAATATGAATCCTTAGTAGATTCGCATGTTCTGTTAAGTGTATGTGAAAATCCAACTGAGGTCGATGGTTTATTGATTCATATTTGTGTGGACGGCTGTGTATTTCAATAAGTCATGTTTTGTGTTTAGTAAATATATGAGATGCATTTTTGGACAGAAATGCAATCTTGAATGGATTCGGGAGCTTAGTACATTTACGCCTGAGTCTTAATAGGCATATTGATTTTTACAATAATTTAGGAATGACACTATCACAGGTTTAATTACATTTATGTATTTACTTTATGGGCTGCAACACTGGTGAGCTGAAAGTTTGATTAATTAGTACTGTTTGTCATTTGAGTAATAGGAAATAATAACATAACTTCTATGCATCATGAACCACATATATTTTTGACTCCATGAGTATACATATGTAATGTAGTTCCTCACTGTGAGGATTTGTAGAGTTGGACATATTTTATAGCAAAGATGCAGGCTAAAATCTGTGAGAAATATAAAGTATGTTACAATGCTGAGTTTAATGTATCTCAGGAAAGACCCATCTGTCATAGTAGCATATGTGCCATGTTTATTGCTAGAGAAAAGAGTATCATATACAGTGTGCTAGGAACTGAATAGTCTGAAGTGATTTCAAGCGCTGAGTAGGTTTTGAGCTACTATGAAAATACACAAAAAACTTTTGCAGGCGCTCTGCGATAAAAATGTTTTCACTTCTGCTAAGCTAATATACACTCACAGTGGGCGGTGGCATAGCATTTGCACGGCTGCTAAAAACTGCTAGCGAGCGATCAACTCGGAATGACCCCCAATGTTCAGAAAATATTGTTGATAAATGCAAAAATCACATGTATTATGCAAAATACAGTACTGTACAGTTACTGTAAATGCACAATAAGAAATTAAATCTATTAAATACTGTAAATGCAAGTAATGGGAAAGGGTAAATCATCCAATCAGAAGCAGTTGCCAGTCATTATCATCATCAGTATACTGATCCTGCCACTTACAGTATTTTTTCAGAATGCATTTTCCTAAAGATCTGTACATGCCCAGTAGTGAAATCCCTATGAAAACACAACTCGCACTATGGGCCTAAATCAGAGTTGATCGCAGCAGCAAATTTGTTAGCAGTTGGGCAAAACCATGTGCACTGCAGGGGGGACAGATATAACATGTGCAGAGAGAGTTAGATTTGGGTGTGATGTGTTCAAACTGAAATCTAAATTTCAGTGTAAAAATAAAGCAGCCAGTATTTATCCTGCACAGAAACAAAATAACCCACCCAAATCTAACTCTCTCTGCAAATGTTATATCTGCCGCACCTGCAGTGCACAAGGGGTGTCATTCTGACCCATTCACATGCTGCTGTTTTTTGCAGTGGTGTGAATGGGTTGGTTATGCGCATGCGTGGCAGCTGCAATGCACAGGCATGTCGTTTCCCAGCGATGGCCATCGCTGGGCAACGACAAGAGGAACGAAGAAAGTGATCGCTGCCGCGATCACAAGATTGACAGGAGGAAGGCGTTCAGGGGTGTCAACTGACCGTTTTCTGGGAGTGGTGCGGCGAACGCAGGCGTGTCTAGGAGTTTGCAAGGCGTGCGTCTGACGTCAATTCCGGGACCTGACAGGCTGAAGACATTGCAGAGGGTAAGTAACTCCAGAGCTACTCAGAAACTGCACAAAACGTTTTTGCATAGCTCGGCTGCACAAGTGTTCGCAGCCTTGCTATGACAAAAACACCTCCTCCATAGGCGGCGTCTAGTTGATCGCATGGGCAGCAAAAAGTTGCTACGTGCGATCAACTCGGAATGACCCCCATGGTTTTGCCCAACTGCTAACAAATTTGCTGCTGCATTCAACTATGAATTACCCCCTATGTTCCTAAAGATCTGCTTCTACTCTGATAATGTGCCAATGAGAGAGGTGTGGCCTGAATGGAGACTGCACATGACCCCCTCCTCTCTTAAACAACCCGTATTAATAGGTTCACATTTATGCCACCACTGCACTTAGCTTACATTTGACAGTCTCTTTACACACTTATTAAACTTCTGTCAAAAAAGTGTCCCTCGTTTCTCTAGGTACCAAAAAGGAAGCTCCCCTAATTCCATCAATTGCATTACTTAAGCAGTATTATTATTATTATTATTATTTTATTTTTTATAAAAAACTGACATCATCATACTGGTTGTGATGATGTTAGTTACCCAGGAGTACCCACCAGGGCTGGACTGGCCATCTGACACAGTCGGCAAGTATAAAGATAGATGGAGATGTTCCACAAAGCCAGGCCCCCTGACTCATTACACGCTCTCTGTGCAACCCCAATCCCATCATGCAATTGTAGTTTCATGGCCCAAGTCCATTGCTGCTACCAATCAGTGGATGATGAGAGGCCCTGTAAGGAGGAAATGCTGCTGCTAAGGGCCAGGCCACCCTCTCCATGCACCAGAAGAATGTCAGTACTAAAGAATTGTTCCCTTTCCCCAGCTCTAGGGTAGGGTGAGTGTACCCGCGCTCTATGGGCATGAGGACTATAAGGAAGGATCCTTGAAAGGGAGACTATAGACTAAAAGGAGGGATCACTAATGGGACAATGGGAGCTAAAAGGATGGATCACTAATAGGACAATAATTACTAAAAGGAGGGATCACTATTGGGACAATGGAGAGTAAAAAAGGAGGGATCACTAAAGGGACAATAGGGAGTAAAATGGACCATCGACGGATTAAATATTTGGGAGTTTACCTTACTGAAACCTATCATCACCTTTTTTAAGCTAACTATCCTAAATTACTTACGCAATTTAAAATGGATGTTTTCACAACTGGAGTGGCTGTAATAGTTCCTGGATTGACTGGATCAATGCTGTTAAAAGGAATTTGTTTTCATAGCTCTTATATTTATTTCAAACCCTGCCGATAAGAGTTAACACATACATTTTCAAATATTTGAAACAAATTACAGTACTTCGCACTTTATATGGTCTAAAAATATACCCTAGGTTGAGATGCAACATCTTTTAAAGGCCAACATCCAGGGGTGGTTTAGATGTCCCAAACTTTAAGTCTTACTGTTTAGCAGCCATACTTTCTCAATGCATGTTGTTGAGCCAGCTAAAATCTAATAGGGTATGACTGGCAATTGAAACAGGAGCATTAAACCTACACTCAATCTCCTCTCTGCTGTGGCTTCCCCGACTGTCCTGACCTAAATTCTCTTTGCACCACCCTGCTATTTATCACACTTTAGACATTTGGTATTTTACTAACCGACAATACCACATTTCTCCATACCCGAGCCCATTAATCACCCTATTTAACAATCTTGATTTATGACAGGGAAGTAGTCCAGTCGCTTTTATAAACTAGCAAGTTTGGGGAATTAAGTTACAGAATGATATTACTGGAGACTCAACGTTCCCCGCTTTTACAGACATTCAATCACAATTTCAGATTCCACAAATGAATTTTTTTCAATATTTACAAACTTGACATTTCCACATGACAGTTAAAACATGATTGACAAAACTCACTCTTATTGAAACATGTATTTTTCTGGGGCACGGGCACCAGGGAACTTGTCTCTGCCATGTATGAAAAGATCATACTTCCTTGTTATGAAGCCAAAGATCCACATGAATTAAGATGGAAAATTAATCTGGAAGAAATATTTGACAAAGAGGATCGGGAGGACATATATCAAAGGGGATGCAGACTATTGGTCGATATACATTAGGTCAACCCCATATAGTTGACAGACACAAGGTCGACATGGACAACAGGTAGATATGGACAAAACATCAACATACAGTATAAAAGGTCTACACTGGGAAAGTTTTACAGGTTCAAAAGGTCGACAGGTTCATATGGTCAACATGACAGTGTTCGACACACATATGGTTGACACATGTTTTTTGGGTTTCTCATTTTTTCAGACTTGTTCCTTCCTTGACTATTCATGTCACAAATCATAAACTTTAGTATCCTTGTGACGAGTGGACGCATTTGTACAAATGGTTGCAGATGACAAAACTATCATCAGTAAATCCAAAAATGCAAAAAAAAGTGTGTTGACCATTTTTGTGTGTACCATTGTCATGTCAAGCTTTTGACCTAGTCAGCCTTTTGTACCTGTTGACCTTTCATATGTCAACCTTACAAAAATGATGTCAATCCAAATAAATAACTGAGCTATACAATTAGCATTACAGTATTTATAAAATGCTATGTAAAACAAGTTAATCTAGATTTCTGAATTTGCATTTCTGACAATTTGTTCTTGTCATGTGAAGACACAACAACACAACAGCAATCTTTTTTCTTCATACTGTAACTTTTATTACTGTAGGTACAGTACTCATTGTGCAATTTTGTGGACCATACCTGCCAAGGAACCAATTTTTATGTGCTACACAATAAGTAATTTTTTCTGTAAGTTTTTTTTAAGTTTCAGCCACACAACATTATATTTGCATATGTCTGCCCACAAGAAGGATGAGGTAAATAGGATATACTATAGGCTATAAAGCCTGATTATTGATAATGCTCAACCAATGTGATATTGGGAACTTTTGGCCAATATTTTCTGTCAAGGATAATCGAAACTGAGCGTTTCTACCCATTTTATTCCATTTTATAGGTGTTTGGCCAAAACACTAAAGCCTACACACAATTCAATAAAACAGGCTGATCTGCCCCATGATTGTATAGTGTGTCAATAGCTTAACTTCAAACTCCATACACAGAGTACAGTGTTATGTTGATTAATTGTTACTATGCATGATTGTTTCATGTCTGCATACTCTTACCTTTTCTAAAAGAGTCACAAAAATCAAATCATGTGAATCCAGTAAAAAAAACTGAATTTATTTCTAAGTTTGGACACATGTGACCAACTGTATGAAACACAACACTGCAGTATCTGCAGAGTTGCAAATTTTTGCAACTTCAAGTGGAAGAAGCCAAAAATTTCAAGGTTGAACTGTTGGAAAAAGTACATTCACAGGTGCAATCTTTGTTTATCAAAGGGCTGCATTCTATTTTTCACTAAGCAATCTTTTTATCCCATGTCCTCATAGATGTTTAGAGGTTTATTAACTAAAGGTCAATTTTCATCGAATTTTATTTATTTAAAATAGATGAAAATTGACCTTCAGTAATAAACAAAACAAAATGAAAAACCTTACTTTTTACTGGACACCTTTTGCTTCTTCTAGTGTAGGTAGATACTGCATACTGTATTTCCAGAGTGTTTGGTGTAAATGGAGGCCCTGCTTGTATTTGTTTCCAAAATGTTAATGTAGTTGTGCACTTATGCATGAAAAGTGCATTTGTGAAAAATGGAAATATTTCTGTGTTTGCATTTTATTACCCTTGGTAAATAACCTTTTTCTAATTTGCTGACATTAGCTTTTATGATTATATTAATTATTTAAAGCTAATAATCGAATGCATAATTTGCAAAAAATATGGTATGTGCCATATTCATAAATATAATTGCATTCATTATTTTTGTATAGAAAACAATATTAATAACCAAAATAGTGCTAAATACAGGAAATGTAACAAATAAAAAAATGTGTATTTGGGATTCTTCTGTGTAGTTTGTGCTGTGAGGTATACTTTTGAATACATTATTTTTTATTCAGTTTCCTTTTTAATTTAAATTATAATGCAATTCAAATAATTATTTGATTGTCTTAATCCTTAATGATTTTAAAAACTTGCATGCCGTTCTTTTCAGGATATTCACCACTTTCATGGTTGCTCAATAAAACCTAGAGACAAGATTGAAAATCAGTCAACCATTAAGAGATACTAATTTGACCTTTTAAATTATTAAATATGTGAATACTTTCTAAAGATGATTTTTCTACCTTTTTGTGCTTTAATAATGTGAGCATTCCATCTGTTCTTGTTGGCAAGAATATTAAGTAAAAAGATGAGGAAATATGTATCCAATGTAGTGAAGAACCCCCACTGCTAATGCTCTTGTTCATCTCCAACCTGCTGCTTTTCAGATGGGTCTCACCCTACATCTGCTACAACATTGTAGACATTACTGTGCCCTAATATGGGTTTTAAACTTTATCATACTGTAAATAAATATCTTGAAATAGATTGATTCAAACTGACAACTACTAATTTAAGTTATTATAATGACTTAATTTCAAGAAAAAGTAAATCAGATTATCATTTTAAAAAAGTATATAAATTAAAAATTTTGTGCAGTAAGCATGTTTGATGTCATCTTTTATTCACTTTATACTGTGATGTTTATTTTTTTTAGAAGTTATTTCATGCTTATTCATACTTTAATTGGACTTTCTGCATTATAGTTTCAGATAAATCATTAAGCTCTACTTGTTATTTTAGTGACAGTGACAAGCTATAAGTACATATAGTTTCATTTCATTTTTTTACTAATTTAAAAATAAGAAAATAGAAAGATTTAAAAACAACAACAAAAAATAAGAGGATTTTTGGTCACTTACTATGGAATCCTGTTTTGCAGGTAAGCTGGAGAAGCTGGCACTTAAAAATTAAACTATAGCTTCAAACCTAATATCCTCCCCCCTGCAACCCTATTATGCCAGTACTTCTTTAAAAGAGTCCAGTAAGAGTTACCCAGTGAAACTGTTAGAACAATGAAACAAACCAGTAGGGAAAAGATGGTCAAGAACCACACACCTACATGACTGAGCATTAGGAAGGGAACACAGTACTCCTCAGTCACACCTACATGACTGAGCATTAGCAAGGGAACACAGTATTCCTCAGACTGCTTAAGAGAAAAGGATTCAATGGTAAGTGACCAAAAATTCCCTTTTCTCTTTCAGCAAGGCTGGGGAACACTGGACCTTTAGGTGTACAACAGCCACCACAGGGGAGGCAGCTCTCAGGCTCCTTGACTGGAAAACTGTATGTCCAAAGTGGGCATTGCTGGAAGCAAAAAACCTGAAAACATTAAAACATGTGGACAGTAGATGAGGTAGCTGCATGACAGATCTGTGCCACCAAAGCTCTCTGTCATGCCATCCAAATGGTCTCCACCATTATAGTTGAATGTGCTGACATGGATGAGTAATGACTGAGCAATTCAAAATGTAATGGTTTCATTTGAAGCCAGATAACCATGTTTATGTGTGTTGTAAAGAACAAGCAGAAATTCTGTGTAGCGGACAGAAGTCTTGTCCAAGTAAATCTGCAGAGCTTTAACTACTTCCAATAGCGCCAGATTATTCTGGTCTCAGTAAGAGACTGATGGAGGAAAAACTGGAAAGATAAATACCGAAACAGGTTTTGACTGGAATGTAGGAACTGTATGGAGAACTGTGCAATCATCATGGAAGATGAGGAAAGGTGGCCTGCAGGACAAAATCATTAACTGGGAAAAATGCCAGGATAAGGCAATATCTATTAGGAAGACCAGCTTCCAAGTAATTAAATTAAAGGTCTTCTGAATCCAAAGGCTAAAAAGAAGCATGTTTGAAAGCTGATAGGATCAGCTTAAGATCCCACAAAGTTTCCGGTGGATAAAACTTGCAAGCAAAAGAAAACCTTACTATCTAACAAGCAGCTCTCCAAAAATATGCCAAGCTCCTCAGGCACTTAAAGGATACTGTCATTATAGGGTTACAGGGGGAAGAGCTTAGGTTTAAAGGTATAATTTAATTTTTAAGTGCCAGCCCTTCCAGCATATGTGCAGTCTCATTGTACAGTGTTACTTAGTAACAAAAAAATCTAAAATAGGGAAGTACTGTTAATGTATTGATAGCTCTCATGGGTATATATAGTTATATGTTTATATATATATATATATATATATATATATATATATATATATATATATATTAAAAGACAGGAGGCACTCCAAGCACTCCAGATGAAGGAATAAATAGACAACTGTGCCTAAGTGTATATATACATATATATACATATATATATATATATATATATATATATACACATAAAGTATATATATATATATATATATATATATATATATAATGCTTTGGACGGCTGGCACTCCTTGTCTGCATAGTTGTGTGCATTGGTGCCCTCCCGTTACTGAGTTCATGCAAGTGAAAGGTACAAATATATGCTTTGGATGGCTGGCACTCCTTGTCTGCATAGTTGTGTGCATTGGTTCCCTCCCATTACTGAGCTCATGCAAGAGAAAGGTACAAATATACAGTGCATTGGGTAGCACTCAGACGTCTTTCAAAGTACTGTATAATTTTTTTAGATTTCGCTTCTTAACATGTATGTGGGGAAATAATGTGGTCTTAATAAAACTTAATAAAAATTATATTTAATTATCTATTGTTGCATTGTGTCAGTAGTAAAAATATTCATCTCTACTGTTTTGTTACTAGTGTCTGGAAATTACCGGTGCAATTGAATAACATATAGTAATCTGTAGAGCCTGCAGGAGGATCATGCATCTAATGGAAAGAGACACAGATTAAAATAAATGGACAACATATATCAAGTTGGGGAAACATGAAATTAATTAAAAAAACAATTAAAGCAAAAAGTTAAATCCCATTTGTTCAGTCAAACTGTCCGGGGCCAATGTTTGCAACATGAAGATCCATTTGGATTCTAAACGTAACAGAGCCTTGGGCATTTCTCCTCCTCTTTTCATTGGTGGAACATGGTCAATGATGCAGTATTTTAAAGTCGCTAAACTATGTCCTGCCTTCAGAAAATGTTTAGCGACTGATTGGTCACGATGTTTTTTCAGTAGTGCGTTTATGATGGCACTTTTATGGTTAGCCATTCTCCCTTTAAACATAGTCTCGATTTTGCCTATGTAATTTAAGCTCTAAATGCAATTAATCATATACACAACATAGCGTGTTGTATAAATTACATAATGCAATGTTATATGTCTTCCCTGTTCTAGGGTGTCTGAATGTATCTTCGCTTATCACAGAGCGACAAGAGATACATTTGACGCATTTAAAACAACCCTTCCTCCGTACTCCTAAGAGCATAGTGCTCAATTCATGTGATTGTGTGACATAAGTTTTTACCAAAATATCTCTGAAGTTCCCTCTGCTTCCTGTTTCCCTTTCCTCAGAGCCTGCCGTGCTGCCAATTACTGCTGATCAGTCAGCCCGGCAGCACCCCCCACCAAGTGGCTGCAGACATTAGCAGCCACTGGAGAAATGTAAAAAGTCCCTCACCTTCCTGAGGTGCTCTGGGCACTGCTAAAAAGACTTGATGCCTGAAAATGGAAGTCGTGATGACCATGATGTTCCAATCATCAATGGTCGCTATGTTCCAACCATCGATGTTTGCACCAATGGTTTAAAAAAAATATATATAATTGTTTTAAAAAAAAATTCAAAAAATTGTTTTGGACAATGTTTTTTTTTATATATTCTTAACCTAATTCAATCATTAAAAAAAATCAATTTCTGAGCTGTTTCCGGAGACAATATTTGTCAGTTAAGTGGTTAAACAACAGTAGGTCAGTGTCTGCTGACACTATCGACCACAGTTTTTTCAATTTGCTCATGGACTTTTGAACTTAGGGCCTGATTGACCATGTGTTGTAGTTGCATGAAAACTCATTCCACTAACATGTGGGGGGGGGCAGCACAGGGGAGGTCCACCTGCGTGCTGAGTCCTCCCCCCACTGCTTGTGCAGCCTGTTTGCGCAGGCAGACATCGGGCCACCATGATTTGGGTCACAGAGGTTGCATGTGATGTCACGATTGTTCTGGACACACCTGCATGCATGCTGCTCCCCCCCAGTACCACAATGCCACCCCAAAAACGCTGCTTCAATGCACCCACCTGCCCCACGAATTACTCTGCCTGTCAATCAGAGGCATTACCATAAGTGAGATGCCATCACATCTCACCATGTGCGCACGTGTAGTATGGCTCCTGCTCGTGCGCATACTGCACTAAGGCTTCAGCATATGACTGCATCGCAGATACGTCTCATGCTGAATTATGCCCTTAACTGGTTATAATGATTGACCCATGTGATGCGGCTGTCATTATTAGTCTTTTGAACATGTCCTGTAAGTAATGTAGAATGGGGACACGATAGCGCTTTGAGTTTTTGTTTCTACAAGTACACATAATAGTACCCACGTTCTATGAATTTGGACATCATGATGTTCAGTTGTTGGTTTACAATGTTTGTGTCACTAATGATTCTACATTCACTAAAGATTCTACATGCACTCAAAAGCTGAGAAAAAGAAAGACCCTGTTTGAGCACAGGTGGATGAAAACTTTTGTGATGTACAAGATTGTCTTTGTCAGTAGATTTCACATACATGTCAGTTCAAAAGGTATTTAATTGTCTAGTAATTGTGATGTCCAAATAATTTATGCTGGTGGTACTCCAAGCCCAAGTGAATTTTATGGGACGATGTTATACATTATGGGCCTAATTCAGACCTGATCGCAGCAGCAAAATAGTTATCTAATGGGCAAAACCATGTTCACTGCAAGGGGGGAGGGGGGGCAGATGTACCATGTACAGAGAGATTTAGATTTAGGTGGGTTATATTGTTTCTGTGCAGGGTAAATATTGGTTGTTTTATTTTTATACTGCAATTTATATTTCAGTTTTGACACACCCCACCCAAATCAAACTTTCTCTGCACATGTTAAATCTGCCTCACCTGCAGTGCACATGGTTTTGCCCATTTTGCTGCTGCGATCAGGTCTGAATTAGGCCCAATGTGTAAGAAAAAGTGTGTTAAGCGCACTCTGTGAACCTGTCCAAAAAATTACGAGATCATTTATTCTATTGTACAGTAAATAACGTTTATATAAGAATAGTTTGCTAAATATGGATAAATCTGTATAGAAAATATCCCATTCGGATTGAATCATGAAACAGTTAGCTAATGAAAGTGCTACTTGAAAACCCATAGTGCACCCTGCTGTCTGTAAATAATAAATTCCATCGAAGAAAAAATACGTAATTGAGTTTTAATTCTAACTAGAAAATGAATAAGTTCAGGCCCTTTGTACTTGGGGATATATGTGATTAATTGTCGCACTGCTAGCAAACCGGCCCCATGTGGAATGGCTGTATATAAACTTATGATATCTGCTGTGCACAAAATTAGGTCATGTGGGATGTGTTTAAATTTGTGTCAAATATTTAACAATGTAGTGGAATCCTTAAGATATGAGCTGAAATCTTGGACTATGGGCTGCAAAAAACTGACCAAACTGATATACTGTAGGATGAAATATAATAATAAAAAATAAATAATAGGCCTCCCAGGGAGTTTATCTAAAGATTTGTGCTGTCTTTACTTCATTAGATAAGGTACATTCTTGCACCGCTTGTGCCAATAAAACGTCCACCTGTTTCTTAAAGAGACTCATTGGATCTTCAGTGAGTCTTTTGTATACACTTTCATCTGCAAGTTGGTTATAAATCTCTGGTTTGTAGTTGGACAGATTTTGAGCAAAAATAGATCCACATTTATTTGATGGATGTATTTTAATGCAGATAATGCCTTTCTTTCAGCTGAATTTAAATTATGAAGAGCCAGTACAGTCTGTTTCATGGGAGGAATGGAATCCACAATGGTGAGAATGTTTTAAGGAATGGTTACTTGAAACTGTGGCAAATCTAGATTGTGATTGCATTTTCGCCAAAGTCAACGGCATGTCTGTTGGTTTGTTAACAACCGCTGGTGGGTGATTGCGAAAATGCTCCTTTACTCATAATTTTATGGCCAATTGGTAATTTTCAAACTGCAACTCAAACAGTTTGAATGGGGATGTAGGTATGAATCAATGGTCCATGTTTCCTGGTCTGTATTTTAATATCCTATAAAGCAAAGCTCCTGCTAATCCTGCATTCCTGGTCTGTCTTAGAATATCTTGCAGAGCCAAACCTACAGCCAAACCTGCACACCTGATTTGTCTGCTGACATCTTAAAGGGCCAAGCTTCAGACAAACTTGCAAACTTATCAGACCTAACAACAAACATTCTGCAAAGCCCAGCTTCTACTGTACAAGTATATCTAGCCAGACAGCTGTTGTATCGTCTCTTCATTGTCACTATTCTGGGCAACCCAGAATCTTCGGTCTATTGGGTGAGCTCCTACTGCTAGATGAATTAAGTCCAGGGGCTCCCTAAGAACTAGTGTGTGCCAAAAGAATTAAGGGAATAGTGGGAGAATGTTAATGGTGAACAGCCTCTTGAGGGCTCTAGGAGTCTAACCCCAATAGTACCAGACTTCAAGTAAGTCTAAGACCGCTACATTTCTAAAGAGTACTGGAGTACTCCATAGCATGTTGCTAGGCCAAGGATCTTAAATTGAATCACTGCACAGCATCTAAATGATCCAGTCTTCTCCTAACTTTATAACTGGCCAAAACTGATCGGTCCTTCGGAGTTCTGCTAAAAACAGATCAATTGCCACAAAGTCACGCTCAAATTCTTGCTGGACAAATCCAAGGATTGACCCAGAAACTTCAGGAACTCACCTTACAAGTGGTCAATCAGGGTGATCAAATTAAAGCTGCCATGGCATCCCAAGGAGTAAATGAGCCCAAGGTGAATCATCCAGATCAGTACTCCAGGGAATGGCCAAATTCTTTAATATCCAGGAATCTTGTATATTGTATTTCAAGTTAAGAACCCTCTATTTGGGTTCCAAGACTCAATGGGTAGAACTCATTATTTCCTTGCTTTAAGGAGAGCTGTAAACCTGGGCCTTTGGATTGCAAGCAGATTCTGAAGCTCTTTCTACTGTGAATATCTTCACTGCTATGAGACTCTTGTACGTTGACCCGGACAGAGTGGCATCTACTGAGGCTAATCTCCTGATGCTCAGACAAGGACATGGTCCAACCAAAGCATATTGTACAGAGTTCAAGAGATGGGCAGTTGACTTGGGATGGAGCGATGCTGCTCTTAGGATTCCATTCTAGTTAGGCCTTTCAGAACAAATCAAGGAATGTCTGGTGCAGTATCCAACTCCTGCATCTCTGGACAGCCTGATGCAATTAGCTATCTGAGTGGACCAACATTTCTGAGAATGGAGGCGTGAAAATGCATTTGGGGTGCCATCTTCTTGGCCACGAGTCTGTATGTCTGGGATAATTCTGAGGAACCTATGCAGCTAGGTGATGTCCATTTGTCTGCCAAGGAGAAATAGAGAAGACATTCTCAGAGGCTTTGACTTTATTGTGGTGGACAAGGTCATAGTGTAAACATCTGTCCTTATAAGCCGCTAAAAGACAGAGCTTAAGTGATGTTGAGGGAATTCACTTAGGTATATCCACCATCTCACCCTCAAATTCTGTCTAAGTTACTGCAGAGGTCTCCTTTTCCAGGAAAAAGGTTAGAGTCACAGCCTTTTTGGACTCGGAATACCAGGCAATTTCATGCACTCTGCATTTGCTTCATCGCTGGGAATTATGGCTGACTCATTGGATTCAACAATTTCTGTTTGTGGGCTCAATGGAAACTCTCTAAAAAATGGCCGGATCTCTTCTCAGACTCCTTCGTTTTTCTGTTGGAATTCTCCATTCTGAAAATCTCAGATTCTTTTTGATTCACTACCCATTGGCTCTTGTGGTTCTTGGACTGCCTTGGATGAGAAGAAATAACCCAGTCATATATAGGGAAATTGGGGAGATAGTCAATTGGGGTTCTAACTGTGGGACCAACTGTCTCACACTTCCTGTGTGTTTGGTTCAACCAGTGTATATAGGTTTACCTACATTCTATCAAGCTTTTCAAGATGTCTTCTCCAAACAAGAAGCTGATGTCCTTCCTCCTCATCATCCATTTGACTGCCTGATCGACCTTATTCCGGGTGTGAGGCTACCTAAGGGTAGATTATATGATCTCTCAAGATATGCAGAAGTATTATCAAGAAAATTTGGCCAAGGGATTATTCGCGTTTCTAGATCATGGTGGCCTCCTACCATAGTTCAAGATACCACTTAGTTTGTATTGTCTTATTTGTGCTCAAAACAAGATGTTCCAGAGATCATCTATGGGACAGCTTCTTCCATTATCCATTCCCTACAGGCCTTGGTCCTATATTTCTATGGATTTTATTGATGATATACCAATCTAATTTCAGTTCAGTACTATCTGTGTAATAGTTCACCATTTTAGCAAGATGGTGTACTTTGTACCACTACACAAACTTCCCAGTGCAATGGATTTCACTGTGATTTTCATCTGCCACATCTTCAAGCTTCATGGCTTGCCTCTGGATATTGCCTCTGATAGAGGATCCCAGTTTATTGCTACTGTTTGTTTTGAAGGTCATTCTTTTCCGTTCTGGTTATTCACATTAGCTTGTCATCTGGATATCACCATCAGTCTAATGGACAAATGGAGAGAATAAATCAGTCCCTTGAGCAGCATTTGCTTTGTCTCTAATTGACATAACAACTGGGCAGAGTATTTTCCCTTGGTAAAGTTTTCATATAATAATTCCTGCTATTCTGCATCCAAGATGTCACCATTCTACTGTAATCCTACGGCCTGATCTCATGGTCGAGGAACATCTGAAGGAAGGTGCATCAATCACTTAAACAAGCATCATTTCATTCCAATGGAATTTTTGACAGGCATAGAAGACAGTGTAGGTTGGGGACATGGTGTGGTTGTTGACTCAGCATATCAAACTTCGACAACCATCTCAGAAAATTGGACCAAAATTTTTGGACCTTTCCAAATCATCGGACGAGTTCATCTGGAGGCCTTTCATCTTCTTTTGCCCAGATCTCTGAGAATCAATAATGCCTTCCATTGTTCACTTCTTAAGTCAGCATTTCTTTTCTCCAAGTTTAGAGTGGGTTGTGTCCTAAGACCATCTCCAATGTTGGTCCAGAAACAAGTTGAATTTGTGGTGGAGATCTTAGACTCTAAGTGGGTTCATGGACAAGTCAAGTTTTTAGTCCATTGGAAGGGATAGGGCCCTGAAGAGAGGTCTTGGGTACCCGACAGATCACTATATGGGGATGTAGGTATGAATCAAAGGCCCATGTATTCTGCTCTGTATTTTAATATCCTGTAAGGCCAAGCTCCTGCTAATTCTGCATTCCTGGTCCGTCTCTAATATCCTGCGGAGCCAAACCTACAGCCAAATCTGCACACCTGATTTGTCTGCTGACATCTTACAGGGCCAAGCTTCAGACAAAGTTGCAAACTTATCAGAACTAACAATGAACATCCTGCAAAGCCCAGGTTCTACTGTACAAGTATATCTAGCTGGACAGCTGTTGTATTGTCTCTTCATTGTCACTATTCTGGGCAACCTGGAATATTCGGTCTATTGAGTGAGCTCCTACTGCTGGAGGAATTAAGTCCAGGGGCTCCCTAAGAACTAGTGTGTGCCAAAAGAATTAAGGGAATAGCTGGGGGGTTGTTAATGGTAAACAACCTCTTGAGGGTTCTAGGAGTCTAACGCCAATAGTACCGGAGCTTCCCATGACTTTTTAAGTCAGCATTTCTTTCCTGCAAGGTGAGAGTGGGTTGTGCCGTAAGACCATCTCCAATGTTGGTCCATAATCAAGTTGAATTTGTGGTGGAGATCTTAGGCTCGAAGTGGGTTCATCGACAAGTCAAGCTTTTGGTCCATTGGAAGGGATAGGGCCCTGAAGAGAGGTCTTGGGTGCCCAACAGATCACTACATGCACCAAGGTTGAAGAAAGCCTTCTTTAAAGAATTTCTGTGGAAACCTGGTTCTAAGGGTTTGTTGACCCCACCTCAATGGGGTGTACTATTACGAGCCACTGTGGAATCTTAGTGCGAGTCCCGGCCACTGCTAGGTGACTGAGACATTGCAGTGCTTCTGCCAAGCAGCTTTTCCTATGATCACCCAGGCAACAGGGATGCTGGGTGGCTGTAGGGGGTTCTAGGATGCCTGTAGGGAGATGTAGTTCTCCAGTGGCAAAGATTTTTTAAGCTAGAGGGTGCTTGTTCCAGTGGCTCTCTGTTTTGGCTCTCCTCCCCTATATCTCCTAGACACTCCTGCCTGGCATTGACGGTTATAGTTCTTAGTTACTGCAGGAGCCCTTGTTGCTCTGTTTTGTACTCTGGATCTTACTGGCTTCTTTGTCTTCGGTAGCTGTTTCTGAGAACCTGGTCTTTCTGCTGACATCCTGCAAGATCAAGCTTCAGTTAATTCTGCACACCTGGTTTGTCAGTTAACATCTTTCAAGGCCAAGCTTGAATCTATTCTGCATACCTGGCCTGTCAGTTAACATCCTGCAAGTCAAGATCAGTTTATCTTGCACACCTGGCCTATCAGTAAACATCCTGCAAAGTACAGCTTCTACTGTTCAGGTATATCTGGCTGGGCAGCTGTTACTCTGCATGGTTTAGCCACATTGGTTCCTGAGATAGTGGTCAGTCTTCATCCATCTATGGCATACACTAACTCCTTGCAGCTCCTGGTATGGGAGGATCTCTTTGGACCCAGTGGCACTAAGGTCCAATCAAACAGTGTCTAAGTTGCCATGCATTGTATGTATATATATATATATATATATATATATATATATTTATATAAATATATATATATATATGTGGACAGGGAATGAGGTAATGAAGGCGACCACTGGTGCCAAATAATATTAAAAAAGGTCAGGCAGTTTAAATTTAAAAAAGGAACAACATTTATTTATAAGATACTAATAAAAAACTCAGTACTAAAAAGGTGGGGGTCAATATAGGAGAAAACATACACAACAAACGTGAAAAAATGCTCATAAAAAGGCTTCAATAAAACCCCTTGATGAAGTCCACATAGGATGAAACGCGTTGGGTGCTACCTTGATCTAACCTCAAACACTAAGTTAAGATATCTACTCCTCTTTACTTTTAAATTCAATTGCTTTTATTCCCATAGATTTTATGTCCTATTTTTTATGCTCCTTTTTATTGAAGCCTTTTTATGAGCATTTTTTCACGTTTGTTGTGTATGTTTTCTCCTATATTGACCCCCACCTTTTTAGTACTGAGTTTTTTATTAGTATCTTATAAATAAATGTTGTTCCTTTTTTAAATTTAAACTGCCTGACCTTTTTTAATATTATTTGGCACCAGTGGTCGCCTTCATTACCTCATTCCCTGTCCACACACCTTTTCTCAAGGCACTTATACCGGTGCCTTATTCTACTTGAGGTAACTAGGCTGACGCCCTAACGAAATATAGGGAGTGCCCACTAAAGCAGTTTTCGTATTTTTATATACCTTTAAGTTATTTGGTCATTTTTTTTTTTTTTTTTTGGTCCTGATACTAGTGTTGAAATTAGAGATACTGCATCTGTTGGCGCTGACGGCTTCTTTGGTACACATATATATATATATATATATATTCCATAGACAAAAACCTTACGGTTTCACATGTCCCATTAAGGCTCCTTACACATGATCTGGCATTTCAGAAACCTGTTGCAACTCTTTCACTCAAACTCCAAAAAGCAATGAAAGTCCGATCATTAAGGCTGACGTCTTAATGGACGTGTTCCTTGTGCAATACAGATATGGTATGCCATCACAGCCTGTGGGTAAGTGCAGATTCACCACTCTCACAGGGGTAAATTTACTAAGAATCGTATTTTCCCGTTTGAGGTCAAAGTTCAATCACGAATGACATCGAAAGTGTAAATATGCAACTTTTTGAATTGATTACGACTAATTTACTAAGCTGCCGTATTCTGCATTTTCGGTCTTTCCGATGTCGATGTCATTCGTTTTTTTAGGCAGTGTTTTACGTGAGTGACTTGTAAAACACTGCAGACTTTAATACAATGAATCTCGGCCGGATCTGAGAGATCCGTGCTGGGCTTCATTGTGCACCTTGTAAAAAAAAAAAAATGTTTAAACTTAAAAAAAAAATTGCGTGGGGTCCCCCCTCCTAAGCCAAACCAGCCTCGGGCTCTATGAGCCGGCCCTGGTTGCAAAAATATGGGAAAAAAATTGACAGGGGTTCCCCCATATTTAAGCAACCAGCACCGGGCTCTGCGCCTGGTCCTGGTTCCAAAAATACGGGGGACAAAAAGCGTAGGGGTCCCCCGTATTTTTGAAACCAGCACCGGGCTCCACTAGCTGGACAGATAATGCCACAGCCGGGGGTCACTTTTATACAGCGCCCTGCTGCCGTGGCATTAAATACCCAACTAGTCACTCCTGGCCGGGGTACCCTGGAGGAGTGGGAACCCCTTCAATCATGGGGTCCCCCCCTCCAGCCACCCAAGGGCCAGGGGTGAAGCCCGAGGCTGTCCCCCCATCCAATGGGCTGCGGATGGGGGGCTGATAGCCTTTGTTGTAAGTTATGAATATTGTTTTTAGTAGCAGTACTACAAGTCCCAGCAAGCCTCCCCCGCAAGCTGGTACTTGGAGAACCACAAGTACCAGCATGCGGCGGAAAACCGGGCCCGCTGGCACCTGTAGTACTACTACTAAAAAAATACCCCAATAAAGACATAACACACACACCTTGAAAGTATAACTTTAATGCATACATACACACCACCATATACACATACTTACCTTATGTTCACACGAGGGTCGGTCCTCTTCTCCATGTAGAATCCATGGTGTACCTGTTGAAAAAATTCTACTCACCAAATCCAGTGTAGAGGGCTCCTCGGGTAATACATTTGTAATCCACGTGCTTGTAAAAATAAAAAACGGACACCCGACCACGAACTGAAAGGGGCCCCATGTTTTCACATGGGACCCCTTTCCCCGAATGCCAGGAACCCCCTCTGACTTAAGTTTAAGAGGGTTCCATCAGCCAATCAGGGAGCACCACGTTGTGTCACCCTCCTGATCGGCTGTGTGCTCCTGTACTGTATGACAGGCGGCACACGGCAGTGTTACAATGTAGCGCCTATGCGCTCCATTGTAACCAATGGTGGGAACTTTGTGGTCAGCGGGTGACCGAAAAAGTTCCCACCATTGGTTATAATGGAGCGCATAGGCGCTACATTGTAACGCTACATTGTAACAACGTGGCGCTCCCTGATTGGCTGAAGAAACCCTCTTAGACATAAGTCAGAGGGGGTTTCTGGCATTCGGGGAAAGGGGTCCCATGTGAAAACATGGGGCCCCTTTCAGTTCGTGGTCGGGTGTCCGTTTTTTTATTTTTACAAGTACGTGGATTACAAATGGATTACCCGAGGTGCCCTCTACACTGGATTTGGTGAGTAGAATTTTTTCAACAGGTACACCATGGATTCTACATGGAGAAGAGGACCGACCCTCGTGTGAACATAAGGTAAGTATGTGTATATGGTGGTGTGTATGTATGCATTAAAGTTATACTTTCAAGGTGTGTGTGTTATGTCTTTATTGGGGTATTTTTTTAGTAGTAGTACTACAGGTACCAGCGGGCCCGGTTTTCCGCCGCATGCTGGTACTTGTGGTTCTCCAAGTACCAGCTTGCGGGGGAGGCTTGCTGGGACTTGTAGTACTGCTACTAAAAACAATATTAATAACTTACAACAAAGGCTATCAGCCCCCCATCCGCAGCCCATTGGATGGGGGGGACAGCCTCGGGCTTCACCCCTGGCCCTTGGGTGGCTGGAGGGGGGGACCCCTTGATTGAAGGGGTTCCCACTCCTCCAGGGTACCCCGTCCAGGGGTGACTAGTTGGGTATTTAATGCCACGGCCGCAGGGCGCTGTATAAAAGTGACCCCCGGCTCTGGCATTATCTGTCCAGCTAGTGGAGCCCGGTGCTGGTTTCAAAAATACGGGGGACCCCTACGCTTTTTGACCCCCATATTTTTGGAACCAGGACCAGGCGCAGAGCCCGGGGCTGGTTGTTTAAATATGGGGGAAGCCCTGTCAATTTTTTCCCCATATTTTTGCAACCAGGACCGGCTCAAAGAGCCCGAGGCTGGTTTGGCTTAGGAGGGGGGACCCCACGCAATTTTTTTCCAAAAAATGAACACTTTCCCTTTCCCTTCCCACTGATAAACATGCACGGATCTCATGGTTCCCTGCATGTCTATCCAAACACGGGATAAAAAACAGGTCTGTTTTTTTTTTAGCACTTTTTTACGATTTGTATTTCTGCACGGCAGTGTTTGGCTATTGTCGGCAGTGTTTGTGATTTGCACTTTTTAGTAAATTCACGATTTCTACCAAATTGCAGGCGTATTTGACCGATGGTGTATTGATTCGTGATTTTTTCCTAGGACTTCCAAAATAATACGAATGCCCTCATCACTGCCGTGATTTTTGCTTAGTAAATTACCGAGATGACACTTTGAAGAAAAAACGGCATCTCGGTCAAAATCGGGACCTTAGTAAATATACCCCACAGAGTGAGATTGCTGTCACTCACACAATGGTGGAGCTGCTAATTCACAGATTTGTGTGCTCATTGGAATACACACATGCAGTCTATGCAACTGAAGGTCTGAGCGGAAGACAAAGCTGCTCAGATGAGGTAAGAGTGTTGTTGATTGGAGGGAGGACACAGAGCAGTGTGGATGGGGGAACAGAAGTGTGTGGATAGAGGGAAGACTAAGCAGCATTGATGGGGGTTGACAATGAAACATGGGATAATGCAGACTGCAGCGGCAGCAATCACAGTCTGAATTAGTTTGTGGGGTGCGCACACACAATGGCTGCACTGCGCGTGCACACCCCGGGAGCCCAGAGGGGGAGGGGTAGGGCCTGACATGCGGGGCGGACTATCCCTGTGCTGGGCATCCGCACCGCATGTCAGAGTAAATGATCATAGATGTGCTAAATTTAGCACATCTACGATCAACTCTGAATTACCCCCACAGATGGGGGGAGGTAAGACAGATGGGGGAAATGCCAGATCAATGCCAGATCATGTGTAAGGAGCCTTAATGGGACATGTGAAACCGTAAGGTTTTCTGTCTAGGGAATTTCATAGCTTTTTTTCAAATTTTTTTTTTTAATTCAGAAATGTAAAATTTCACTGTAAGAATAAACATTTGTTTTTTTTAAATGTTTAACGATAACACACCCCTGGTAACGAGCATTACCCCTGGCCACAAGCATTACAAACCCCTGGCAACAAGTATGACACCCATCCCAGACATGAAACCCCTGGCAACGAGCATGACACCCAGCGTGTAGAAGCTTTACTGTAGGGCATAATGTATCATGGGCATTGCAGTATGGGGCATATGGTGCAGGGGACATTACTGTATGAGGCCTAATATGGTGACGTTTTTTTCCCCTGTGGTGGCTATGGTCTGTTGGTGCAGGGCCAAAAACTGGGGTATAAGGTAGTCTTTTCTGGCGAGGCCATGCCCATTTTAATGAGACCTCATCCCTTGCCTGGGGCAGAGCATTCTGCAGCTTTTACATTTCCCCAATGGCTGCTTATTGTATATTTACATTTCCCAGGTGGCTGCTTCTCTTTTCAACAGCAGCAGAGTGCAGGGTGGAGAGGGGGCGCCTCCATTTCCACTGGGCTGCCCGATCACTGAGATCAGGGACACACTGGGAGAGAAGCCATGGATGCAGAGGGACCAGTTGGTTCTTCTAAGATTGGCGGATGCTGGAATATTGACTTCCAGCAGCAGTACAGTTTTCTGGTTTAAGTGATATTCAGTAGCTTTCTGAAATCGGACATGTGCATCCATTATATATATACACCAAAACAAGGGTGTAACTAGGGTCTTTGGTGCCCAGGGCAAGTTAAAGAATGCTCCCCCTCCCTCCTACCAAAAAAAAAATCACACACTTCTGAAAAAGGGACACGGTCAGCTGGGGATAGGCATTATCACTGTGTTGTTGAGTAACTGAAAGAGACACGTGGGGCAGAGAGAGAGAGGGAGACATATGGGGCAGATAGATAGAGGGAGACACTGGAAAGAGAATGAGAAACCAGGGGCAGAGAGAGATGGAGATAGAGAGAGGGGAGGATCAGGATCAGAGAGAGAGAGAGAGAGACCAGGGGCAGTGAGAGGGACACATGGGAGAGAGGGAGACAGAGACCAGGGCCAGACAGAGAGAGGGAGATATGGGGAAGAGAGAGAGAGACAGTGGCGGAACTAGAGAATGGTGGGCCCCAGTGCAACAATATGCATTGGGTCCCTCTCCCTTATTAAAAATAGGGATAGCACGTGCCACAGAAAAAACTGTAAGTGGGTGAGTGAGGCAGGGCTGACAGGGAGAGAGTGGGTGACTTGTGAGGCAGGGCTGACAGGGAGAGAGTGGGTGACTGGTGAGGCAGGGCTGACAGGGAGAGAGTGGGCGACGGGTGAGGCAGGGCTGACAGGGAGAGAGTGGGCAACTGGTGAGGCAGGGCTGACAGGGAGAGAGTGGGTGACTGGTGAGGCAGGGCTGACAGGGAGAGAGTGGGCGACTGGTGTGGCAGGAGTGACAGGGAGAGAGTGGGCGACTGGTGAGGCATGGGTGACAGGGAGAGAGTGGGCGACTGGTGAGGCAGGGGTGACAGGGAGAGAGTGAGCGACTGGTGAGGCTGGGGTGACAGGGAGAGAGTGGGTGACTGGTAAGGCAGGGGTGACCAGGAGAGAGTGAGTGACTGAAGCAGGAGTGACAGGGAGATAGTGTGTGACTTGTGAACCAGGGGTGACAGGGAGATAGTAGGTGACTGAAGCAGGGGTGACAGGGATATAGTGGGTGACTGAGGCAGTGGTGACAGGGAGATAGTGGGTGACTGAGGCAGGGGTGACAGGGACATAGTGGGTGACTGAGGCAGGTGTGACAGGGAGAGAGTGGGTGACTGAGGCAGGGGTGTCAGGGAGAGAGTGGGTGACTGAGGCAGGGGTGACAGGGAGAGTGGGTGACTGAAGCAGGGGTGTCAGGGAGAGTGGGTGACTGAAGATGGGGTGACAGGGAGATAGTGGGTGACTGAAGCATGGGTGACAGGGAGATAGTAGGTGACTGAAGCAGGGGTGACAGGGAGATAGGTGACTGAAGCAGGGGTGACAGGGAGATAGTGGGTGACTGAGGCAGGGGTGACATGGAGATAGTAGGTGACTGAATCAGGGGTGACAGGGAGATAGTAGGTGACTGGTGAGGCAGGGGTGACAGGGAAATAGTAGGTGACTGAAGCAGGGGTGACAGAGAGTGGGTGACTGAAGCAGGGGTGACCAGGAGATAGTGGGTGACTGAAGCAGGGGTGACAGGGAGATAGTGGGTGACTGAGGCAGGGGTGACAGGGACATAGTGGGTGACTGAGGCAGGTGTGACAGGGAGAGAGTGGTGTGACTCAAGCAGGGGTGACAGGGAGGTAGTGGGTGACTGGTGAGGCAAGGGTGACAGGGAGGTAGTGGGCGACTGGTGAGGCAGGGGTGACAGGGACATAGTGGATGACTGGTGAGGCAGGGGTGACAGGGATATAGTGGGTGACTGAGGCAGGTGTGATAGGGAGAGAGTGGGTGACTGAAGCAGGGGTGACAGGGAGATAGTGGGTGACTGAAGCAGGGGTGACAGGGGGATAGTGGGTGACTGAAGCACGGGTGACAGGGAGAGAGTGGGCGACAGGTGAGGCAGGGGTGACAGGGAGAGAGTGGGCGACTGGTGAGGCAGGGGTGACAGGGACATAGTGGGCGACTGGTGAGGCAGGGGTGGCAGGGAGATAGTGGGTGATTGAGGCAGGTGTGACAGGGAGATAGTGGCTGACTGAGGCAGGGGTGACAGGGAGAGAGTGGTTGACTGAAGCAGGGGTGACAGGGAGGTAGTGGGTGACTGGTGAGGCAGATGTGACAGGGAGATAGTGGATGACTAAGGCAGGTGTGACAAGGAGATAGTGGGTGACTGAGGCAGGTGTGACAGGAAAATAGTGGGTGAATGAAGCAGGGATGACAGGGAGATAGTGGGTGAATGAAGCAGGTGTGACAGGGAGATAGTGGGTGACTGAGTCAGGGGTGACAGGAGGATAGTGGGTGACTGAGGCAGGGGTAACAGGATGATAGTGGGTGACTAGTGAGGCAGAGGTGACGGACATAGTGGGGGACTGAGGCAGGTGTGATAGAGAGAGAGTCGGTGACTGAGGCAGGGGTGACAGGGAGAGAGTGGGTGACTGGTGAGGCAGGGGTGACAGGGAGATAGTGGGTGACTGGAGCAGGGGTGACAGGGAGATAGTGGGTGACTGGAGCAGGGGTGACAGGGAGATAGGTGACTGAAGCAGGGGTGACAGATATAGAAGGTGACTGAAGCATGGGTGACAAGGAGATAATAGGTGACTGAAGCAGGGGTGACAGGGAGATAGTGGGTGACTGAAGCAGGGGTTACAGGGATATAGTGGGCGAGTAAGGCAGGAGTGACCGGTAGATAGTGGGTGACTGGTGAGGCAGGGGTGACAGGGTGATAGTGGGTGACCGGTAGACAGTGGGTGACAAGTAGATAGTGGGTGACTGAGGCAGGGGTGACAGAGAGATCGTGGGTGACTGAGGCAGGGGTGACAGGGAGATAGTGGGTGACTGGTGAGGCAGGGGTGACAGGGAGATAGTGGGTGACTGGTGAGGCAGGGGTGACAGGGAGGTAGTGGATGACTGAAGCAAGGGTGACAGAGAGTGGGTGACTGAAGCAGGGGTGACAGGGAGATAGTGGGTGACCGGTAGACAGTGGGTGACTGAAGCAGGGGTGACCAGGAGATAGTGGGTGACTGAAGCAGGGGTGACATGGAGATAGTGGGTGACTGAAGCAGGGGTGACAGGGAGAGAGTGGGCGACTGGTGAGGCAGGGGTGACAGGGAGAGAGTGGGCGAGTGGTGAGGCAGGTGTGACAGGGAGAGAGTGGGTGACTCGTGAGGCAGGAGTGACGGAGGTAGTGGGCGACTGGTGAGACAGGGGTGACAGGGAGGTAGTGGGTGACTGGTGAGGCAGGGGTGACAGAGCCATAGTGGGCGACTGGTGAGGCAGGGGTGACAGGGACATAGTGGGCGACTGTGGCAGGTGTGACAGGGAGAGAGTGTGTGACTGAGGCAGGGGTGTCAGGGAGATAGTGGGTGACTGAAGCCATGGTGACAGGGAGATAGTGGGTGACTGAAGCAGGGGTGACAGGTAGATAGTGGGTGACTTAAGAAGGGGTGACAGGGAGATAGTGGGCGAGTAAGGCAGGAGTGACCGGTAGATAGTGGGTGACTGAGGTAGGGGTGACAGGGAGATAGTGGGTGACTGGTGAGGCAGGGGTGACAGGTAGATAGTGGGTGACTGAGGCAGGGGTGACAGAGAGATCGTGGGTGACTGAGGCAGGGGTGACAGGGAGATAGTGGGTAACTGGTGAGGCAGGGGTGACAGGGAGATAGTGGGTGACTGGTGAGGCAGGGGTGACAGGGAGATAGTGGGTGACTGAAGCAAGGGTGACAGGGAGATAGTAGGTGACTGGTGAGGCAGGGGTGACAGGGAGATAGTAGGTGACTGATGTAGGGGTGACAGAGAGTGGGTGACTGAAGCAAGGGTGACATGGAGATAGTGGGTGACCGGTAGACAGTGGGTGACTGAAGCAGGGGTGACCAGGAGATAGTGGGTGACTGAAGCAGGGGTGACAGGGACATAGTGGGTGACTGAGGCAGGTGTGACAGGGAGAGAGTGGGTGACTGAGGCAGGGGTGTCAGGGAGATAGTGGGTGACTGAAGCCATGGTGACAGGGAGATAGTGGGTGACTGAAGCAGGGGTGACAGATAGTTGGTGACTGAAGCAGGGGTGACAGGGAGATAGTAGGTGACTGAAGTAGGGGTGACAGGGAGATAGTGGGTGAGTAAGGCAGGAGTGACCGGTAGATAGTGGGTGACTGAGGCAGGGGTGACATGGAGATAGTTGGTGACTGAGGCAGGGGTGACCGGGAGATAGTCGGTGACTGAGGCAGGGGTGAACGGGAGATAGTGGGTGACTAAGGCAGGGGTGACCGGGAGATAGTGGGTTACTGAGGCAGGGGTGACCGGGAAATAATGGGTGACTGAGGCAGGCGTGACAGGGATACAGTAGGTGACAGGTATAGAGTGGGTGACTGAGGCCGAGCTGACAGAGAGAATGTGTGTTTGCAGAAAGATGGCAGCCGCAGTGTGCGGCCCTGTGCCAGCGGTTTCCCTCCCTGGCTTTCCACTCACCTCACCCTGTGATCCAGGCTCTCTCTTGGGGCAGTGCAGCAGGGGTGCGAGCACACCTCGGGAGGAGATGAGAAGGCAGTGGCAGCACCCTCCACATATGGTACTCTCCACGATGTAACGGTCGGGCCGGCCCTGTATATACACACACATAGTAAAAGACACACACATAGCAAAACACACATACACACGTATGACAAAACACATAAACAGCTAAACACACTTAGCAAAACAATTGTACACACACACATAGCAAAATACACACACAGCTAAACACACACACTCTGGTACTTACATACTTTACCCCTACTGGCTGGCTCTCTGGTTCCGGGAACGCTCTTCATGACTGACAGCAGCAGCAGTGCGGTGCCAGATTGAAGGGTGCTGCCACTGCTTTCTCATCCCGACTGCCACCTCTCACTCATACACTCTCTGGTCTCTCTCATATTACTTCACATCTCTCCTTTTTCTCTCTAATTCTTGCTCTCTTTTACACACATACTATCTTGTTTTATTTCTCTTACGTCCTAGAGCAGGGGTTTTCAAAGTCGGTCCTCAGGACCCCACACAGTGCATGTTTTGCAGTCACTGACACATTTTCAAAGGTCCACAGGTGGAGCTAATTATTTAACTTGCAATTCTGTGAGGAGACTTGCAAAACATGCACTGTGTGGGGTCCTGAGGACCGAGTTTGAGAACCTGTGTCCTAGAGGATGCTGGGGACTCCGTAAGGACCATGGGGTATAGACGGGCTCCGCAGGAGACATGGGCACTTTAAGACCTTTAATGGGCGTGAACTGGCTCCTCCCTCTGTGCCCCTCCTCCAGACTCCAGTTAGATCCTGTGCCCAGAGGAGACTGGTCACACACTAGGGGAGCTCTACCGAGTTTCTCTAGAAAATAGACTTTGTTAGGTTTTTTATGTTCAGGGAGACCTGCTGGCAACAGACTCTCTGCTTCGTGGGACTCAGGAGAGAGAAGCAGACCCACTTTCCTGGACTGATGGGCCCTGCTTCTTAGGCTACTGGACACCATTAGCTCCAGAGGGTCTGAACACTGGTGTCGTCTAGCTGTTCGTTCCCGGAGCCGCGCCGCCGTCCTCCTCACAGAGCCGGAAGATTGAAGCCGGGTGAGTATAGGAAGAAAGAAGACTTCACAGGCGGCAGAAGACATCAGAGCTTCGGAAGGTACCGCACAGCGGTCGCGCTGCGTGCCCTCACTCCCGCACTCACACTAGGCACTGCAAGGGTGCAGGGCGCAGGGGGGGGGGGCACCCTGGGCAGCAAGGAGTACCTCATAAAAACGACTGGCAAGCTATATACACGGCATTACAGGGTATTTGAAACCCCCGCCAGTATAAATATTTAGCGGGACCGAAGCCCGCCATTGAGGGGGCGGGGCTTCGTCCCTCAGCTCTAACCAGCTCTATTTTCTCCACAGCTTGGCTGCTGAGACGCTGCTCCCGGACCCTGCCCTGATATCTGCAAGTAACAGGGTACAAAACGAGGGGGGCAAAATATTTGGTGCTGATTTGATATATATATATGTATATATTATATATATATAAAACGCGCTATACAGGTCTGGGGTATTGTTATATTTCAGACTGTGGCGGCGTTTGGTGTGAGCTGGCAACTTCCTCTCTGTCTCTCCAAAGGTGAGTGGGGGTGTCAGTACGTGTGTGTAACATGTCTGAGGCGGAAGGCTATTCAAGGGAGGAAGAGGAGCAAAATGTGATAGTGACTGCGTCGGCACCGCCGACTGCTGATTGGGTAGACATGTGGAATGTTTTGAATGCAAGGGTGGCTTTATTGCATAAAAGATTAGACAAAGCTGTGTCTCAGAACCAAGCATGGAGTCAATCTATGGATATTGTGTCTCAGAACCCGTCAGGTTCCCAGAAACGTCCCTTTACCCAGATAGCAGACACTGATACCCACACGGATTCCGACTCCAGTGTCGACTATGATGAGGCGAGGTTACACCCACGGGTGGCCAAGAGTATTCAGTACATGATTGTAGCAATAAGGGATGTATTACATATCACAGAGGACCCTTCTGTCCTGGACACAAGGGTCTGTATGTTTAAAGAGAAGAAACGTGAGGTAACGTTTCCCCCATCTCATGAACTGAACGCGCTATTTGAAAAGGCTTGGGAAACTCCAGACAAGAGGCTGCAGGTTCCCAAGAGAATTATTATGGCGTATCCTTTCCCCTCACAGGACAGGTTATGGTGGGAATCCTCTCCCTCGGTGGATAAAGCCTTGACGCGGTTATCCAAAAAAGTGGCCCAACCGTCCCGTGACACGGCGACACTAAAGGATCCTGCGGACCGCAAACAGGAAACCACTTTAAAATCAATTTATGTGACTACGGGAGCCCTCCTCAGACCGGCAGTTGCGTCGGCATGGGTGAGTAGCGCGATTGCAGCTTGGGCAGATAACTTGTCATCTGACATGGACACCCTCGACAGGGATACTGTTCTGTTAACTTTGGGTCACATCAAAGACGCAGCGTTATACCTAAGGGAGGCTGCGAGGGATATTGGCCTCTTGGGATCAAGGGCCAATGCCATGGCAATTTCAGCTAGGAGGTCGCTGTGGACCCGTCAATGGACTGGTGATGCTTACTCCAAGAGACTTATGGAGGCTCTGCCTTACAAGGGTGAAGTTTTGTTTGGGGATGGCCTCGCGGACCTGGTTTCCACAGCTACCGCGGGTAAGTCTTCTTTTTTGCCTTTTGTTTCCCCACAGCAAAAGAAAACGCCTCAGTACCAGATGCAGTACTTTCGGTCTCATAAATTCTGAAAGGGGCGTGGATCGTCTTTCCTCACCAGTGGTAGAGGAAAAGGGAAAAGAACACCAGCTACGGCTAGTTCCAGGAGCAAAAGTCCTCTCCGGCTTCTGCCAAATCCACCGCATGACGCTGGGGCTCCCCCGTGGGAGTCCGCCCCGGTGGGGGCACGTCTTTGGCTCTTCAGCCAGGTCTGGGTTCAGTCGGACCTGGATCCTTGGGTGCTAGGAATTGTGACCCAAGGGTACAAACTGGAGTTCGAGGACGTGCCTCAACACCGATTTTTCAAATCGGCCTTACCAGCTTCTCTCCCAGAGAGAACAATAGTTTCAGCGGCAATACAAAAGCTGTGTCAACAACAAGTGATTATCATGGTTCCCCGGTTACAACAGTGGAAGGGGTTTTATTCAACTCTTTTCGTGGTCCCGAAGCCAGACGTCTCGGTCAGACTGATTCTAAACCTAAAATCCCTAAACCTGTATTTGAGAAGATTCAAATTCAAGATGGAATCTCTCCGAGCGGTGATCTCCAGTCTGGACGGGGGGGGGGGGGGGGAGTTTATGGTCTCACTGGACATAAAGGATGCATACCTTCATGTCCCCATATACCCTCCACATCAGGCGTTCCTGAGATTCGCTGTACAGGATTGTCATTACCAATTTCAGACATTGCCGTTTGTGCTTTCCACGGCCCCAAGGATTTTCACCAAGGTAATGGCAGAAATGATGGTGCTCCTGCGCAAGCAGGGAGTCACAATTATCCCTTACTTTGACGATCTCCTGATAAAAGCGAGATCAAGAGAACAATTACTGAAAAATGTGGAGCTCTCTCTGAGGGTGCTACAACAACACGGCTGGCTTCTAAATTTGCAGAAGTCGCAGTTGGTTCCGACAACTCGGCTGTCGTTCCTAGGCATGATTCTGGATACGGAAAGACAGAGGGTTTTTCTTCCAGTGGAAAAAGTTCAGGAAATCCAGAGCATGGTCAAGGTTCTGCTAAAACCAAAAAGAGTATCGATTCATCAATGCGTTCAAGTGTTGGGAAAGATGGTGGTGGCCTACGAGGCCATTCTGTTTGGCAGGTTTCATGCAAGAGCTTTTCAGTGGGACCTACTGAACAAGTGGTCAGGGTCCCATCTCCAAATGCATCGGTTGATATGCCTGTCCCCCAGGGCCAGGATCTCTCTCCTGTGATGGCTCCAGGGGGCTCACCTTCTAGAGGGTCGCAGGTTCGGAATTCAGGAGCGGTCACACAGGGAATAAACTTTCAGGGAATATGGTCAAGCCAGGAGGCTTGTCTGCACATAAATGTGCTGGAATTAAGGGCCATATACAACGGCCTGAGACAGGCGGAGCACCTTCTTTGCAACCTACCAGTTCTGATCCAGTCAGACGTCACAGCCGTGGCGCATGTAAACTGACAAGGCAGAGCAAAGAGCAGAGCAGCAATGGCAGAGACCACCAGGATTCTTCGCTGGGCGGAAAATCACGTGAGCGCTCTGTCAGCAGTATTCATTCCAGGAGTGGACAACTGGGAAGCAGACTTCCTCAGCAGACACGATCTCCATCCAGGAGAGTGGGGACTTCATCAAGAGGTCTTTGCAGAAGTGACAAGTTGCTGGGGACTCCCTCAAATAGACATGATGGCATCACGCCCAACAAGAAGCTTCAGACGTATTGTTCAAGGTCAAAGGACCCTCAAGCGATAGCGGTGGACGCGCTGGTAACACCATGGGTGTATCAGGTGGTCTATGTGTTCCCTACACTTCCGCTCATCTCGAAAATATTGAGAATAATAAGAAGAACAAGGGTTCAGACGATACTCATTGTTCCAGATTGGCCTCGAAGGGCCTGGTATCCAGATCTTCAGGAAATGCTCACGGAAGATCCTTGGCCTCTTCCTCTCAGAGAGGACCTGTTACAACAGGGGCCGTGTGTGTTCCAGGACTTACCGCAATTACGTTTGACGGCATGGTGGTTGAACGCCAGATCCTAGCTAGGAAAGGTATTCCAGGGGAAGTCATCCCTACTCTACTTAAAGCTAGGAAGGTGGTAACGGCGAAGCACTATCAGCGTATCTGGAGGAAGTATGTGTCTTGGTGTCAATCCAAGAACGCTCCTACGGAGGTTTTCCAGCTGGGTCATTTTCTCCATTTTCTACAGACAGGAGTGGATATGGGCCTGAAGTTAGGCTCCATTAAGGTGCAGATTTCGGCATTATCAATATTCTTTCAGAAGGAATTGGCTTCTCTTCCAGAAGTGCAGACTTTTGTGAAGGGAGTACTGCACATCCAACCTCCTTTTGTGCCCCCAGTGGCACTGTGGGACCTTAACATGGTGTTACAGTTCCTTAAATCTCATTGGTTTGAACCTCTTCAAACAGTTGACATGAAATTTCTCACTTGGCTTCGGCAAGGCGGGTATCAGAATTGGCGGCCTTGTCTCACAAGAGCCCCTATCTGATTTTCCATGTAGATAGAGCGGAATTGAGAACTCATCCTCAATTTCTACCCAAGGTGGTTTCGTCGTTTCACATGAACCAACCTATTGTGGTGCCGGTGGCTACGGATGTATTGGAGGATTCCAAGTCCCTTGATGTGGCCAGGGCTTTAAAAATCTATGTAGCCAGAACGGCTCGTATTAGGAAACAGAGGCGCTGTTTGTCCTGTATGCGGCCAACAAGATTGTCGCGCCTGCTTCCAATCAGACTATTGCACGCTGGATCTGTAACACTGTTCAGCAGGCTCATTCTATGGCTGGTTTGCCGTTACCAAAATCGATAAAGGCCCATTCCACTAGGAAGGTGGGCTCATCTTGGGCGGCTGCCCGAGGCGTCTCAGCATTACAGCATTACAGCTTTGACGAGCAGCTACTTTTGCAAAGTTCTACAAGTTTGATAGCCTGGCTGATGAGGACCTCCTGTTTGCTCAATCTGTGCTGCAGAGTCATCCGCACTCTCCCGCCCAGTCTGGAGCTTTGGTATAAACCCCATGGTCCTTACGGAGTCCCCAGCATCCTCTAGGACATAAGAGAAAATAAGATTTTAAACCTACCGGTAAATCTTTTTCTCCTAGTCCATAGAGGATGCTGGACGCCCGTCCCAGTGCGGACTGAAATCTGCAATAATTGTACATAGTTATTGATAAGGTACACACAGGTTGTGTTGCTGTAGAAATCAGGTTGTTGCTGTTTTCTGTTGTTGTTCATACTGTTAACTGGTTTACTTATATACCATGTTGTACGGTGTTTTTGTGGTGTGAGCTGGTATGTGTTACACCCTTGATTAACAAAATCCTTTTCCTCGAAATGTCCGTCTCCTCTGGGCACAGTTCCTATAACTGGAGTCTGGAGGAGGGGCATAGAGGGAGGAGCCAGTTCACGCCATGTCTCCTGCGGAGCCCGTCTATACCCCATGGTCCTTACGGAGTCCCCAGCATCCTCTACGGACTAGGAGCAAAAGATTTACCGGTAGGTTTAAAATCTTATTTTCTGCCACACACACGCTATCTCATTCTGCCTCTTATACTGTACATCCATACACTGCCGCTCTCATACATTCATACATCCGCACGCTGACGCACTCATACATCCCGCACGCTGACGCACTCATACATCCGCACGCTGACGCACTCATACATCCCGCACGCTGAGGCACTCATACATCCCGTACGCTGACGCACTCATGCATCCCGCAAGCTGACGCATTCATACATCCCGCACGCTGACGCACTCACACATCCGCACACTGACACACTCACACATCCGCGCGTATGTACGGGGGGGGGGTGACACGTAGGGAGCAGGGGCAACACGCAGGGGACTATACGGTGGTAGGGTGACATAGGAGACGGTATGACGTAGGTGACACGCAGAGCACAGGGTACAGTACCGGAGGAAAGTGACATGCAGGGCACAAGACTGGGGGAAAGCGACATCAGGGCGCAGGAGACTGTACTGAAGGAAGGGGCACGCTGGGCGCAGGGAACAGTATTGGGGGGAGCGATACACAGGGCGATACACAGGGCGATACACAGGGCGCTGAAGACGGGGTGACACGTAGGGCGCAGGGGACTGTACGGGGGGCGCCACGCAGGATGCAGGGGACTGTATGGGCGGGGGTGACATGCTGGAAACAGTATGGGTGGGGACTGTACGTGGGGGTGACACGCAGGGCACAGGGTACACTGACGTGCGGTGGGGTGAGGCAGGTGAGGCAGAGCCTTTCCTGCCATACTTACGTTTAAATCAGAGTTTTGACTGAATAAAATATATGAAAAAACACTGATAATTTGTTTGAATTATCTTCTTTGCATTATTCTAATAATTTTTATAGCCCAAACTCTGGAGTAAAAAGTCTATGGCAGGTGAGGCAGTGCCTCACCTGTGTATCCTTTCCACACATCTCTAATCAAAACTTGCCAGATTTCCAGGCGTTTATAATGCTGCGCCTGTGTATAATACCCTTTGGCTCATATACTGCATGTAGATCTGGCTCTGGGGTTAGCCAGTGCGTGCTGAGCCATTTAGCTCACCGCACGTCCCTGGGGTACAGTACCAGGGGAAATCGACATGCAGGGCACAGTACTGGAGGGAAAGCGACACGCAGGGCGAAGGGGAATGTACTGAAGGTGGCAACACCCAGGGGACAATAACAGGGGGCGACACTCAGGGCACAGGGGACTGTAATGGGGGGTGACATGCAGGGTGCAGGGGACTGTACAGGGGGGCAACACGCATGGGGCAGGGCACTGTATGGGGGAGACACGCAGGGGGCTGGGCACTGTAAGGGTTGGGTGACACATAGGCTGCAGGAGACTTAAGCAGGGGTTAACACGCAGAGGACTCTAAGGGGGGCAACATGCAGGGCACAGGGGACTGTACGGGGGGTGACACATAGGGTGCAGAGTACCTTATGGGTGGGGGGCAACACGCAGGGAACTGTACAACGGTAGGGCGACATTCAGGATGCAGGGGACTGTATGCCCTGAGACACAGGGGACAGTACCAGGGGAAAGCGACACGCAGGGCACAGTATCGGGGGGGGGGGGGGGAGCGAAAGCGACACGCAGGGCACAGGGGACTGTACTGTAGGGGGTGACATGCAGGGTACAGTATCGTAGAGCGAAACACACAGGGGACTGTAAGGGGGGGGACACACGCAGGGGACTGTACGTGGGGGAGGTGACACACAGGGGGCAAGGCACTGTATGGGAGGGGTGACAAATAGGGTACAGGGGCATGTACAGGGGGAGTAACACATAGGGTGCGGGGGACTGTACGGGGGACGACACGCAGCGCGCAGTGTACTTTATGGGGGGGCCCAAAATGCAGCTGATTGTACGGGGGTAGGGTGACATTCAGGATGCATGGGACTGTATGGGTGGGGGATGACACGCAGGGAACAGTACCAGGGAAAAGCGACACGCAGGCCACAGGAATGGGGGAAAGAGACATGCAGAGGACTGTATGGAGGGCGACACGCAGGGTGAAAAGTACTGTATGGGTGGTGGGCAACACGTAGGGCACAGTCCCGGGGGATAGCAACACGCAGGGCGCAGGACTGGGGGAAAGCGACAATCAGGGTGCAGGTTACTGTACTGAAGGGGTGGGGGCACGCTGGCCTCAGGGAACTATATTGGGGAGACGACACGCAAGGCACAGAGGACTGTATGGGGGGGCGACACGCAAGGCACAGGGGACTATATTGGGGGTGACATGCAGGGAGCAGTGGACTGTACGGGGGGGTTACACCTAGAGTGCAGGGAACTGTATGGTGGATGACACGCAGGGGACTTTATGTGGGTGGTGACACGCAGGGCGCTGTACAGAGGGCGGGACGCAGGGAACAGTACTGACGGGGGCGACATGCAGGACGCAGGGGACTGTACTGAAGGGGGGGAAACACAGGGCACCATATAGGGGAGCGACACACAGGGGACGACACATAGGGCGCAGGGGACTGTACGGGGTGGCGATGCGCAGGTGACTATATGGGGTGGCGTCACGCAGGGCGCAGGGAACTGGACGGGTGGCGACACGCAGGATGCAGGGGACTGGACGGGGCGGCGACACACAGGGCGCAGGCAACTGGACGGGGTGGCGACACACAGAGCACAGGGGACTGTACAGGGGGCGACACACAAGGCACAGGGGATTGGACGCGGTGGCGACACACAGGGCACAGGGGACTGGACGGGGTGGCGACACACAGGGCACAGAGGACTGTACGGAGTGGCGACATGCAGGGCACAGGGGACTGTACGGGTTTGGGGTGACATGCGGGGCGCAAGAGACAGTATCGAGGGAAAGCGACACGCAGGCCGCAGGGGACAGTACTGAAGGGGCAAAACACAGGGCACAGGGGACCATACAGGGGGCAACAAGCAGGGCGCAGGGGACTGTACAGGGGGGGCCGACACGCAGGGCACATGAGTCTGTATGGGAGGTCAACATGCAGGGCTCCGGGGTCTGTATGGAAGGGGGCGACATGCAGGGCGCAGTGGACTACTGGGGGCGACACGCAGGGGACTTATGGGGGGCAACACGCAGAGGGCTGTACGGGGGGGGCAACACGCAGGACGCAGGGGACTGTATGGGGGACGACACGCAGGGCACAAGGGACTGAATGGGGAGGCGATGCGCATGGCACAGGGGACTGTATGGGGAGGCGACATGCAGGGCACAAGGGACTGTATGGGGAGGTAACATGCAGGGCACAGGAAACTGTATGGGGTGGCGATGCTCAGGTAACTATATGGGGTTACGTCACGCAGGGTGCAGGGGACTGGACGGGTGGCGACACGCAGGATGCAGGGGACTGGACGGGGTGACGACACATAGGGCGCAGGCAACTGGACGGGGTGGCGACACACAGGGCAGAGGGGACTGGACGGGATGGAGACACACAGGGCACAGGGGATTGGACGCGGTGGCGACACACAGGGCACAGGGGACTGTACGGAGTGGCGACACGCAGGGCACAGGGGACTGTACGGGTGTGGGGTGACATGCGGGGCGCAAGAGCCAGTACCGAGGGAAAGCGACACGCCGGACGCAGGGGACAGTACTGAAGGGGCAAAACACAGGGCACAGGGGACCATACAGGGGGCAACAAGCAGGGCACAGGGGACTGTACAGGGGGGGCCGACACGCAGGGCACAGGAGTCTGTATGGGTGGGGGGCAACATGCAGGGCATCGGGGTCTGTATGGAGGGGGGCGACATGCAGGGCACAGTGGACTACTGGGGGCGACACGCAGGGGACTTATGGGGGGCAACACGCAGAGGGCTGTACGGGGGGCAACACGCGGGACGCAGGGGACTGTATGGGGGACGACACGCAGGGCACAAGGGACTGAATGGGGAGGCGATACGCATGGCACAGGGGACTGTATGGGGAGGCGACATGCAGTGCACAAGGGACTCTATGGGGAGGCGACATGCAGGGCACAGGGGACTGTATGGGGAGGCGACATGCAGGGCACAGGGGACTGTATGGGGAGGCGACATGCAGGGCACAGGGGACTGTATGGGGAAGCGACACGCAGGGCACAGGGGACTGTATGGGGAAGCGACACACAGGGCACAGGGGACTGTATGGGGAAGCGACACGCAGGGCACAGGGGCTGTATGGGGAGGCGACTCGCAGGGCACAGGGGCTGTATGGGTGGGGGCGATGCGCAGGGAACTACCAGAATGAGCCACAAGCAGGAGACTGTTTGGGTGCCACACACATGGGTAGGGGAGACACACAGGGCGCAGGGGACTGTACTGAGGGGGGCGACACAGTGCACAAGGGAATGTAGTGAGGGGGGTGACACACAGGGTACTGCAAGGAGGGGGCGGCACACAGGACAAAGCATACTGTAAGTGGGGTAACACACCTAGTGCAGGGGACTGTAAAGGTGGGCAACATGCAGAGCACAAAGGACTGCAAGGGTGGGCAACATGCAGGGGACTGTACAGAGGGGCAACATGCAGGGCTCAGGGGACTGTATGGGGGTCGACACGCAGGGCACAGCGGACTGTATGGGTGAGGGTGACACGCATTAGATCTACCAGGGTGAGCCACAATCAGAACACTGTTTGGGGGGCAACACACATGGAGGGGGGGTCAACACAGGGCGCAGGGGACTGCAAGGAGGGGGTGACACACAGGACGCAGCGCACTGTAAGGAGGGTGCAGCACACAGGGCGCATGGGACTGTAAAGGGGGGCAACATGCAGGGCACAAGGGACTGTAATGCGGGGCAACACCCAGGGAACTGTATAGTGGGGTGACTTGTCACAATCTGGTGAGAAGGAGCAGGAACAGGTATGGAGGAACCAGCTAAGGAGGCTGCAGCGAAGACCAGTCCGTCAGCAACAGCTAGGAAGGGCTTCGGTGAAGTCCGACAATGAATTCAGCTGTACCCGCATCCATTTGGTGAGGGGATGCAAACACCCAGGCTAGCGGCAGATGCAGGGCTGGCAGAATGATCTAGGCGGGCGGCGGTAGCGGGCACACACACAAGGGCAGTGACTTGTGGAAGGGGGCGGGAGCAGCTTTTGCTGTGGTCTGGGGCCACACTGCGGGGCACCAGCGACTATAGCTGAGGTCCGGGGCCACACTGCGGGGCACATCACTGGTGCACTGTGCAGGCAGTGTCTAGGGAAAGGCGTGATCAGCTCTGCCGCTGTGGGTGGCAAGGGAGTGCTGGACCTGGTGCTGGGGGCCGGGGCCATGGCTGCAGAGGAAGCTCCGGAGGGCAGGGGGACAGCCCATAGCCACACATGCAGGGCGCAGGGGAGTACCATGGCTGCAAAGGAAGCTCCGGAGGGCAGGGGGACAGCCCATAGTCACGCATGCAGGGCTCAGGGGAGTACCATGGCTGCAGAGGAAGCTCCGGAGTGCAGGGGGACAGCCCATAGTCATGCATGCAGGGTGCAGGGTTGTACCGTCACTGGTGCACCGTGTAGGCAGAGTCTGGGGGAAGGAGCATAGGCGTGCACAGCTTATTTTATTAGGGTGTGCACCGCCAGAGGGGCTTGTCTAGCACTATTTTACATTCTCTCAGTAAAATCACATGGCTTAATCTAATTTTATCCCTAGTTCCCAATAGTACATGTAGATATAATGCACCCCAGAAAAATAAAATTAATAAAATTAAGCATAATTTCGAGACCACTGGCCAGTACTCCACTATGGCATAACCCTGAGCCCCAGCTGCCACTGCGCCCTGTCGCTGCTAACACTTCTCCAACCTATCACTGACCCAGTGGCAGAACTAGAGAGTGGTGGGCCTAGGTGTATATGCATTCTCTTGCACCCCAGCACCTACACCCTGATTTTGAGTGGGACACTCTGAAAAGTATGTGAGATTTAGGGGGGCGAACATTTGAGTTATTCACATAATGTCACACAGTATGAGCCAAAATTCACATTATGTCACACAGTATGAGCCGAAATTCACATTATGTCACCCAGTATGAGCCGAAATTCACATTATGCCACACAGTATGAGCCAAAATTCACATTATGTCGCACAGTATGAGACGAAATTCACAATATGCCACACGGTATGAGCTGAAATTCACAATATGCCACACGGTATGAGCCGAAATTCACAATATGCCACACGGTATGAGCCGAAATTCACATTATGTCACACGGTATGAGCCGAAATTCATATTCTGGTTTTCATATTCAGAGGATGACACTTGGGTGAGGCAGAGGGTGACAGCCATGAGGGTGACACTGGGGTGATGCAGTCGGAGAAAGGCAGAGGGTGACATGTAGTGGGAGACAGAGAGTGATACTGGGGTAACACAGTGGGTGACAGGCAAATGGTAACACTGGGGACATGTAGTGGGTGACAGGTAGAGAGAGTGACAGCCATGAGGGTAGCACTGGGGTGAGGCAGTGGGAGAAAGGCAGAGGGTGACACTGAGGATACTCAGTAGATGACAGGCAGAGGGTGACACTGGGGACATGTAGTGGGGACATGTAGTGGGGACAGGCAGAGAGGGTGACACTGGGGTGAGGCAATGGGAGATAGACAGAGGTGCATGCTATGGACAAGTAATGGAGACACTAGTCATACATACTGGGTGACATGGAGGAATGTTGGGGGTGCAGCAGATGGGCATTTGGAGCTGTGAGGGGAGAGTGGGGCATGTGTGGGCAGCACGTGGGACTGCATTGAGAACGCTCCTAATGAAAAAGCTGAGAGAAGACCAGGTACCCTGGCCACACCACATCCATTAATGTGGAGACCTGACAGACACTGGGAAGAGCCAGCATGAAGCAGAGAGTTGGGTAAGTGGGACAAACCTTGGCTGTGGGCGGGTACTCTCTCCAGTACCACCAGCAGGCTCAGCTCCGCCGACACCTTGCCCTGCAGACACTCTGAGTCCAGGCCCCTCAGCAGCTCTTTCAGAGTGCACTTAGCTCCATCCATCACCTCCGCGGGTCCCACAGCCACGGAATCCTGTAAACAGAATCTGTCAAACAAGTCACGTCACACAAGCGCAGGGGCGCTGGGGGGAGTACAGACGGCACCTCAGAGTGGAAACTTGCCCGCTTCTCCATGATCCTTAGTGGACCCGCTTCACCACAACTGTGGAGCTGGTATATGTAATAGGCTATCACTGAGGGGTACCTGACATTAGGGTATGCCTGTGCAATACTCCCCATGCGCACGCCTATGCATAGAACGCATACCTATACATACACATACAACGTATACATTTAAACACTGTCATGCATGGGTTTGGTATGCATGACAACCGGATGGGATGCCAGCAGTCAAAATACCGACGCCAGCATCCAGAGGAATGAAATCCTGACAGGTGATTTAACTAATCTATCCTCTGTCCCCTACCCCCTAAGCCTAACTCTCCCTTCCCGCAGCCTAACCGGTGGTGCCTTATCTTAACCCCCCCTGTCCGCAGCCTAACCCTAACCTCCCACCTCCTGTAGCCTAACCCTATCCCCTCCAGTGTCGACTAAATCTACCCCCCCCCCTCCCTTCTCCGGCAGTAGTCAAATTTCTGTGGCTATACGTACAATGGCCGGGATCCTAACACATACACAGACATGGTACACACACTGTACATATACACACAAATACAAAACATACATATACACATATATAGAACACATACACATACAGTACATATAAACACACACACACACAGAACACATACATATGCAAATATATAGACTAGAGTACACACACAAACCTACTGACACCTGGAGGATGGAGCCTGGCGGTAGCTGCAGGAACCAGGAGCAGATCAGTGCTGGCAGTGCTGGGGGTCGTGCAGGCAATTTTCATCATTAAGCTCCGCCCACTAGCAGCTTATGCCACGATTCGCGGGTCGGTGGGGGAGCCAATATGACACCATTCAAAGAGAAACATGTCATAATGGCTCCGCCCCTCACCACCGACCCGTAAATTGCGGCATATAGCCGCGAGGGGGCGGGGCTTCAATCGCCGGGACAGGGACCCACTTGAAAAAAAAAAACATTTGATCCATGGAGGGGGGAACTCGCAGGTCCTTCCATTGCCCAAAGTTTTGTTGAGCCAGCTCTGGCATGCCCCTGGCCACTACAAATGCCCTAGGCATTTGCCTATAGATAGGGCCGGCTCTGACTGCCCGCTTACGTTCTCCGCTGCCACCTGTCAAGTGTCGGGGTTGCCGGACATTAGGGGGTGCCTGCGCGCACCAGGCACCCCCCGTGCGCACACCTATGGGAAGGAGTGATCAGCTCTGCCGCTGTGGGTGTCAAGGAAAGTGCTGGACCTGGTGCTGGGGGCCGTAGCTGCAGATGAAGCTCCGGAGTGCAATGGGACAGCCCATAGCCATGTATGCAGGGTGCAGGGGAGTACCGTGTCTGCAGTGGAAGCTCCGTGGGCAGGGGGACAGCCCATGGCCGTCAGGCAGGAAGGAGGCGCAGAAGGGGGAGAGAATAGAGCACGGGCTGCACCTCCTTACTTTATGAGTTCACCTTCTCTGGAGCAGCTGTATCAGTCCGGCATGTGATCCGGATGAGCTGCCCGGGGCTGTTGTATGCTTGTGCCTGGGGCACACGGAGGGGGAAGGAAGCAGTGCTAAGCACTATTGAACTTCCCGCTCCTAGCTTACTGCGGCGATCACGTGATGTAAGAGCCAGCCCAGGCACTGCTCGAACTGGACAATTAAATATAATTAATGTGAGCGGTGCCAGGGCTAGTTATTGTCACATTGTGCCCCCAGTAGCCCCAAAACACCCCCCATCCCCACTGAATTACCGAAGTGTAGGCAGTTCCCCTGTAGTTTACTGAATGAAAATGGGAGGCAGTGAAAAAGTCGGCCATGTTTGTGCTCTCAAATGAAGCCTCTGTGAGTACACCCCCTGCTGGCGGCCACTGCGCAGCCGCAACAAATTGAAAAGCCCTATCTTTAAAATGGGGCATATTTTACTAAATTAAAAGAAAAACTATAACTTTCTGAAAAACCTTAACCCCAAAAGGCACTACACTGGGACAAGATCTATCTAATAAAACAAACCCCAAGTCTTAATTCGTCCTCTATCCTGAGTTATGCCTTCCCAAAAAACTTCCCATTCACTACATGGGAAAACCATCCTCAAAAGCCAAACAGGAAGTCACAGAATAAAACTGACAGTTGAAACTTTAGGTTACTTCCAATTCCTCACTTTTTATTATTTTGCCCTGAAATTTGGCATGCAGCACCCGGGGACGATTCTACGCGTCCATGCCAAATTTCAGCTCAGTAAGTCGAATCACTTTTGAGGTGTAGCCCCTCAAACACCATGCCCCCATCTCAGAAGTTCCCTATGGGAGAATTCCGTTTGTTCGATTCAGCCTTAATATAAGGGCACGACCGTGCCCTTATAATAATTATATATTTAAAAATGTTGCCATAATTGGCTAATAAGTGTATATATTTTATCTGTGCCATATGGGGGGGTGAGTATGTTATAACACTGTTGAATGACAAGTTTCATCTATTACTAACTTATACAGTAGGTGTAAACATTTATTTTTATGCTTACTAACTCATGCGATATGTTGTGTACAGCAAATGGGAAATAAAGATTCCTGTTAGATTATAGTCTTTTTTTCCACTGTAATTAATCACAACACCCCTGTCCAGGTCAGATAACTGAAACCAGAACATTGCAGTTACAGTAAGCCTGACAGAGGAGAGTAATTAGGAGAAAGTTTGCTTTTCCTTCTACTAACGGAGTAAAATCCTTATCTGCTGCGTGAGAAAATGAATTGACAGATCTCAACTTCTTACACTTGCTACGCCAACTATACGTTTTGTGTTTCTTGTTTTATACATAATAGTGAACTATATTTACGAAACACAAGATTCCTTTTTTATTGCAGATATACTATGGAACTTTAATAAGAAATACAATAAATACCATTAATTTTCAATCATGATTCCTGGAAATAAACATTTCAGTATCAACTGATACGTCAATATTGGTTCACTCAGAATTATTCTTGGATTTGCTGTGCCTAATCTGTTAAAATGCAAATACCTGAATGTATTGTTAAGTGATTTATCTCAACTAGTCTCAATGCTTTGACAGCTCTGATGTAGCCAAGTCCCAGTAGTTATAAAAGAAGCCACTATCAGCATAAAGTGAACAAAAAAAAAATCACTGTTCTGTCAAATCAAGTATGCCAAATAACATTGTAATACCGTGATTAATTTGTTTCTACCAGCGCTATTTATTAACCTTTACTATGCCTTACATTCTAAATAACACTATTGAATCATGGTTTCCAGTTTAGGTCATGTTATAACTAGAGATGAGCGCCTGAAATTTTTCGGGTTTTGTGTTTTGGTTTTGGGTTCGGTTCCGCGGCCGTGTTTTGGGTTCGAACGCGTTTTGGCAAAACCTCACCGAATTTTTTTTGTCGGATTCGGGTGTGTTTTGGATTCGGGTGTTTTTTTCCAAAAACACTAAAAAACAGCTTAAATCATAGAATTTGGGGGTCATTTTGATCCCAAAGTATTATTAACCTCAAAAACCATAATTTACACTCATTTTCAGTCTATTCTGAATACCTCACACCTCACAATATTATTTTTAGTCCTAAAATTTGCACCGAGGTCGCTGTGTGAGTAAGATAAGCGACCCTAGTGGCCGACACAAACACCGGGCCCATCTAGGAGTGGCACTGCAGTGTCACGCAGGATGTCCCTTCCAAAAAACCCTCCCCAAACAGCACATGACGCAAAGAAAAAAAGAGGCGCAATGAGGTAGCTGTGTGAGTAAGATTAGCGACCCTAGTGGCCGACACAAACACCGGGCCCATCTAGGAGTGGCACTGCAGTGTCACGCAGGATGGCCCTTCCAAAAAACCCTCCCCAAACAGCACATGACGCAAAGAAAAAAAGAGGCGCAATGAGGTAGCTGTGTGAGTAAGATTAGCGACCCTAGTGGCCGACACAAACACCGGGCCCATCTAGGAGTGGCACTGCAGTGTCACGCAGGATGGCCCTTCCAAAAAACCCTCCCCAAACAGCACATGACGCAAAGAAAAAAAGAGGCGCAATGAGGTAGCTGACTGTGTGAGTAAGATTAGCGACCCTAGTGGCCGACACAAACACCGGGCCCATCTAGGAGTGGCACTGCAGTGTCACGCAGGATGTCCCTTCCAAAAAACCCTCCCCAAACAGCACATGACGCAAAGAAAAAAAGAGGCGCAATGAGGTAGCTGTGTGAGTAAGATTAGCGACCCTAGTGGCCGACACAAACACCGGGCCCATCTAGGAGTGGCACTGCAGTGTCACGCAGGATGGCCCTTCCAAAAAACCCTCCCCAAACAGCACATGATGCAAAGAAAAAAAGAGGCGCAATGAGGTAGCTGTGTGAGTAAGATTAGCGACCCTAGTGGCCGACACAAACACCGGGCACATCTAGGAGTGGCACTGCAGTGTCACGCAGGATGTCCCTTCCAAAAAACCCTCCCCAAACAGCACATGACGCAAAGAAAAAAAGAGGCGCAATGAGGTAGCTGACTGTGTGAGTAAGATTAGCGACCCTAGTGGCCGACACAAACACCGGGCCCATCTAGGAGTGGCACTGCAGTGTCACGCAGGATGTCCCTTCCAAAAAACCCTCCCCAAACAGCACATGACGCAAAGAAAAAAGAGGCGCAATGAGGTAGCTGACTGTGTGAGTAAGATTAGCGACCCTAGTGGCCGACACAAACACCGGGCCCATCTAGGAGTGGCACTGCAGTGTCACGCAGGATGTCCCTTCCAAATAACCCTCCCCAAACAGCACATGACGCAATGAAAAAAAGAGGCGCAATGAGGTAGCTGACTGTGTGAGTAAGATTAGCGACCCTAGTGGCCGACACAAACACCGGGCCCATCTAGGAGTGGCACTGCAGTGTCACGCAGGATGTCCCTTCCAAAAAACCCTCCCCAATCAGCACATGATGCAAAGAAAAAGAAAAGAAAAAAGAGGTGCAAGATGGAATTGTCCTTGGGCCCTCCCACCCACCCTTATGTTGTATAAACAAAACAGGACATGCACACTTTAACCAACCCATCATTTCAGTGACAGGGTCTGCCACACGACTGTGACTGATATGACGGGTTGGTTTGGACCCCCCCCAAAAAAGAAGCAATTAATCTCTCCTTGCACAAACTGGCTCTACAGAGGCAAGATGTCCACCTCATCTTCACCCTCCGATATATCACCGTGTACATCCCCCTCCTCACAGATTATCAATTCGTCCCCACTGGAATCCACCATCTCAGCTCCCTGTGTACTTTGTGGAGGCAATTGCTGCTGGTCAATGTCTCCGCGGAGGAATTGATTATAATTCATTTTAATGAACATCATCTTCTCCACATTTTCTGGATGTAACCTCGTACGCCGATTGCTGACAAGGTGAGCGGCGGCACTAAACACTCTTTCGGAGTACACACTTGTGGGAGGGCAACTTAGGTAGAATAAAGCCAGTTTGTGCAAGGGCCTCCAAATTGCCTCTTTTTCCTGCCAGTATAAGTACGGACTGTGTGACGTGCCTACTTGGATGCGGTCACTCATATAATCCTCCACCATTCTATCAATGTTGAGAGAATCATATGCAGTGACAGTAGATGACATGTCCGTAATCGTTGTCAGGTCCTTCAGTCCGGACCAGATGTCAGCATCAGCAGTCGCTCCAGACTGCCCTGCATCACCGCCAGCGGGTGGGCTCGGAATTCTGAGCCTTTTCCTCGCACCCCCAGTTGCGGGAGAATGTGAAGGAGGAGATGTTGACAGGTCGCGTTCCGCTTGACTTGACAATTTTGTCACCAGCAGGTCTTTCAACCCCAGCAGACCTGTGTCTGCCGGAAAGAGAGATCCAAGGTAGGCTTTAAATCTAGGATCGAGCACGGTGGCCAAAATGTAGTGCTCTGATTTCAACAGATTGACCACCCGTGAATCCTTGTTAAGCGAATTAAGGGCTGCATCGACAAGTCCCACATGCCTAGCGGAATCGCTCCCTTTTAGCTCCTTCTTCAATGCCTCCAGCTTCTTCTGCAAAAGCCTGATGAGGGGAATGACCTGACTCAGGCTGGCAGTGTCTGAACTGACTTCACGTGTGGCAAGTTCAAAGGGCATCAGAACCTTGCACAACGTTGAAATCATTCTCCACTGCACTTGAGACAGGTGCATTCCACCTACTATATCGTGCTCAATTGTATAGGCTTGAATGGCCTTTTGCTGCTCCTCCAACCTCTGAAGCATATAGAGGGTTGAATTCCACCTCGTTACCACTTCTTTCTTCAGATGATGGCAGGGCAGGTTCAGTAGTTTTTGGTGGTGCTCCAGTCTTCTGTACGTGGTGCCTGTACGCCGAAAGTGTCCCGCAATTTTTCTGGCCACCGACAGCATCTCTTGCACGCCCCTGTCGTTTTTTAAAAAATTCTGCACCACCAAATTCAAGGTATGTGCAAAACATGGGACGTGCTGGAATTTGCCCATATTTAATGCACACACAATATTGCTGGCGTTGTCCGATGCCACAAATCCACAGGAGAGTCCAATTGGGGTAAGCCATTCCGCGATGATCTTCCTCAGTTGCCGTAAGAGGTTTTCAGCTGTGTGCGTATTCTGGAAAGCGGTGATACAAAGCGTAGCCTGCCTAGGAAAGAGTTGGCGTTTGCGAGATGCTGCTACTGGTGCCGCCGCTGCTGTTCTTGCGGCGGGAGTCCATACATCTACCCAGTGGGCTGTCACAGTCATATAGTCCTGACCCTGCCCTGCTCCACTTGTCCACATGTCCGTGGTTAAGTGGACATTGGGTACAACTGCATTTTTTAGGACACTGGTGAGTCTTTTTCTGATGTCCGTGTACATTCTCGGTATCGCCTGCCTAGAGAAGTGGAACCTAGATGGTATTTGGTAACGGGGGCACACTGCCTCAATAAATTGTCTAGTTCCCTGTGAACTAACGGCGGATACCGGACGCACGTCTAACACCAACATAGTTGTCAAGGACTCAGTTATCCGCTTTGCAGTAGGATGACTGCTGTGATATTTCATCTTCCTCGCAAAGGACTGTTGAACAGTCAATTGCTTACTGGAAGTAGTACAAGTGGGCTTACGACTTCCCCTCTGGGATGACCATCGACTCCCAGCGGCAACAACAGCAGCGCCAGCAGCAGTAGGCGTTACACGCAAGGATGCATCGGAGGAATCCCAGGCAGGAGAGGACTCGTCAGAATTGCCAGTGACATGGCCTGCAGGACTATTGGCATTCCTGGGGAAGGAGGAAATTGACACTGAGGGAGTTGGTGGGGTGGTTTGCGTGAGCTTGGTTACAAGAGGAAGGGATTTACTGGTCAGTGGACTGCTTCCGCTGTCACCCAAAGTTTTTGAACTTGTCACTGACTTATTATGAATGCGCTGCAGGTGACGTATAAGGGAGGATGTTCCGAGGTGGTTAACGTCCTTACCCCTACTTATTACAGCTTGACAAAGGGAACACACGGCTTGACACCTGTTGTCCGCATTTCTGGTGAAATACCTCCACACCGAAGAGCTGATTTTTTTGGTATTTTCACCTGGCATGTCAACGGCCATATTCCTCCCACGGACAACAGGTGTCTCCCCGGGTGCCTGACTTAAACAAACCACCTCACCATCAGAATCCTCCTGGTCAATTTCCTCCCCAGCGCCAGCAACACCCATATCCTCCTCATCCTGGTGTACTTCAACACTGACATCTTCAATCTGACTATCAGGAACTGGACTGCGGGTGCTCCTTCCAGCACTTGCAGGGGGCGTGCAAATGGTGGAAGGCGCATGCTCTTCACGTCCAGTGTTGGGAAGGTCAGGCATCGCAACCGACACAATTGGACTCTCCTTGTGGATTTGGGATTTCAAAGAACGCACAGTTCTTTGCGGTGCTTTTGCCAGCTTGAGTCTTTTCAGTTTTCTAGCGAGAGGCTGAGTGCTTCAATCCTCATGTGAAGCTGAACCACTAGCCATGAACATAGGCCAGGGCCTCAGCCGTTCCTTGCCACTCCGTGTGGTAAATGGCATATTGGCAAGTTTACGCTTCTCCTCCGACAATTTTATTTTAGGTTTTGGAGTCCTTTTTTTACTGATATTTGGTGTTTTGGTTTTGACATGCTCTGTACTATGCCATTGGGCATCGGCCTTGGCAGACGACGTTGCTGGCATTTCATCGTCTCGGCCATGACTAGTGGCAGCAGCTTCAGCACGAGGTGGAAGTGGATCTTGATCTTTCCCTAATTTTGGAACCTCAACATTTTTGTTCTCCATATTTTAATAGGCACAACTAAAAGGCACCTCAGGTAAACAATGGAGATGGATGGATTGGATACTAGTATACAATTATGGACGGGCTGCCGAGTGCCAACACAGAGGTAGCCACAGCCGTGAACTACCGCACTGTACTGTGTCTGCTGCTAATATATAGACTGGTTGATAAAGAGATAGTATACTCGTAACTAGTATGTATGTATAAAGAAAGAAAAAAAACCACGGTTAGGTGGTATATACAATTATGGACGGGCTGCCGAGTGCCGACACAGAGGTAGCCACAGCCGTGAACTACCGCACTGTACTGTGTCTGCTGCTAATATATAGACTGGTTGATAAAGAGATAGTATACTCGTAACTAGTATGTATGTATAAAGAAAGAAAAAAAAACCACGGTTAGGTGGTATATACAATTATGGATGGGCTGCCGAGTGCCGACACAGAGGTAGCCACAGCCGTGAACTACCACACTGTACTGTGTCTGCTGCTAATATATAGACTGGTTGATAAAGAGATAGTATACTCGTAACTAGTATGTATGTATAAAGAAAGAAAAAAAAAACACGGTTAGGTGGTATATACAATTATGGACGGGCTGCCGAGTGCCGACACAGAGGTAGCCACAGCCGTGAACTACCGCACTGTACTGTGTCTGCTGCTAATATATAGACTGGTTGATAAAGAGATAGTATACTCGTAACTAGTATGTATGTATAAAGAAAGAAAAAAAAACCACGGTTAGGTGGTATATACAATTATGGACGGGCTGCCGAGTGCCGACACAGAGGTAGCCACAGCCGTGAACTACCGCACTGTACTGTGTCTGCTGCTAATATATAGACTGGTTGATAAAGAGATAGTATACTCGTAACTAGTATGTATGTATAAAGAAAGAAAAAAAAACCACGGTTAGGTGGTATATACAATTATGGACGGGCTGCCGAGTGCCGACACAGAGGTAGCCACAGCCGTGAACTACCGCACTGTACTGTGTCTGCTGCTAATATATAGACTGGTTGATAAAGAGATAGTATACTCGTAACTAGTATGTATGTATAAAGAAAGAAAAAAAAACCACGGTTAGGTGGTATATACAATTATGGACGGGCTGCCGAGTGCCGACACAGAGGTAGCCACAGCCGTGAACTACCGCACTGTACTGTGTCTGCTGCTAATATATAGACTGGTTGATAAAGAGATAGTATACTCGTAACTAGTATGTATGTATAAATAAAGAAAAAAAAACCACGGTTAGGTGGTATATACAATTATGGACGGGCTGCCGAGTGCCGACACAGAGGTAGCCACAGCCGTGAACTACCGCACTGTACTGTGTCTGCTGCTAATATATAGACTGGTTGATAAAGAGATAGTATACTCGTAACTAGTATGTATGTATAAAGAAAGAAAAAAAAACCACGGTTAGGTCACTGGTATATACAATTATGGACGGGCTGCCGAGTGCCGACACAGAGGTAGCCACAGCCGTGAACTACCGCACTGTACTGTGTCTGCTGCTAATATAGACTGGTTGATAAAGAGATAGTATACTACTAATATTATATACTGGTGGTCAGGTCACTGGTCACTAGTCACACTGGCAGTGGCACTCCTGCAGCAAAAGTGTGCACTGTTTAATTTTAATATAATATTATGTACTCCTGGCTCCTGCTATAACCTATAAATGGCACTGCAGTAGTGCTCCCCAGTCTCCCCCACAATTATAAGCTGTGTGAGCTGAGCAGTCAGACAGATATATAATATATATAGATGATGCAGCACACTGGCCTGAGCCTGAGCAGTGCACACAGATATGGTATGTGACTGAGTCACTGTGTGCTGTGTATCGCTTTTTTCAGGCAGAGAACGGATTATAAATAAAAGTGGTGGTCACTGGTCACTATCAGCAAAACTCTGCACTGTACACTACTGAGTACTCCTAATGCTCCCCAAAATTAGTAAATCAAGTGTCTCTCTAATCTATTCTAATTCTAAACGGAGAGGACGCCAGCCACGTCCTCTCCCTATCAATCTCAATGCACGTGTGAAAATGGCGGCGACGCGCGGCTCCTTATATAGAATCCGAGTCTCGCGATAGAATCCGAGCCTCGCGAGAATCCGACAGCGTCATGATGACATTCGGGCGCGCTCGGGTTAACCGAGCAAGGCGGGAAGATCCGAGTCGCTCGGACCCGTGAAAAAAACCATGAAGTTCTGGCGGGTTCGGATTCAGAGAAACCGAACCCGCTCATCTCTAGTTATAACTTGCATTTATTTCTAAAGCAAAAATAAATTAAAAAAATAGTTCAGAGAAAACCTCCTAACCTGATGATTGCCTTGTTTGAGTATTCATTCTTTTTATAGAAGAAACTGAAGAAGTGTACCCTAAATAATATGAAATGAGAAAATCAAAGGATTGATGAGGAGTTGGAAGTAAATTAGGTATACACTACTTGATAAAAGAGTGTTAAAAAATGCATACATTCAATCTTGATATGTAACTTCATATGTGTGTGCATCTGGTTTGCTAAAGTCATTATCCTCAGAATGCACTTGTCCAGTAATAGGTAGAAAATATATGCCTCTAAAGAGGTTAGTTTCTGCTTATGTCCAGGTCTGCATGAGATGTACTTGCATAATCATTCCCCAGTTTAACTTTGCCTACGTGATGAAGTCCATTACTTCAGTCAGAATATGTGTATACAGGGGTTGGATATGCGTGACCGGCGGTCAGAATACCTCTACTGGTATCCCGGTAGCAGAATGCCAGCGGGGGGGGGGGGGGGGTAAAGTGCATGAAGCTCCTTGCAGGCTCGCGGTGCTTGCCTCGCTGCAGGCTCAGTGGTGACCTGCTGTCACCACAGGTTCTATTCTCAATCTATGGGTGTCGTGGACACCCACGAGTGGGAATAGTGCCTGTTGGTTGGCATGAAGACCGTCGAGATTTTCAGGGGTCAGGATGTAGGGGGAGGTGTTGTGACTGGCGGACTCCTGACTGCCGGTCACATAACTACATCCCATATACAGGTACTGTATGTATTGAAATTCATAACACTCATACATACGTGTGTGCATCCATTTTCAGTGTCTCTGCATGCAAGGTGCACTGCGCAAACAGGCATATGGTATAAAAAACAAAATTCTGTCTAATCTGTGTTTAATCAATGTTCTACAACTGATCGCCTTTGAAATGTGTCGGTAAATCTGAAATTAAGATACAATTAATATTATTGTTATCCTTTATTAACATAGCACAAACATATTTCAGAATGTTTTGCTTTAACAGAAAGGAAATGTACAATCTATTAAAGTATAAGAGAAGCTGAAAAGCCCCTAAATGTTATTTTACAATTTTCACTCAAACATATATTAGCTGATTTGAAACATAAAAATATAATTTGATAGCAAAAAGATACATACAAATTGACCTAGTTTTCCTTTTTTATGTGTTTGCTTTTGATTTTTTAATAAATCTCTTTTCATTTGAATGTTTCTAGTATACTATGTGTGCCTTCCTTTCCTTAATATGTACATGTCCAGATATTGAAGACTTTCTTGATAAGTTATGTAACTAATGTAACATTTTAGTAGCCCTCTTTTAATTGTTTTCAAGTATGATAATATATTTTGGAGATATAGTAGATCATTCAGAACTGTACAACTTATAAAGTGGCAATATAACATTAGTCAAAAGGGGTCTACACACTAGCCAATTTCTGTATAACAAATAAACAATAACAACATTTATTTAGTTACCGTTTATTTTTAGCTTGAAATCGGCCAGTGTGCATGGGGGTTAGATTCATGAACAATGAACAATGTGCGCTTCAGCACGTCACTCAGCGTTCATCAATATTGAGCTGACATGCAGCTCAACCCGTCAGTGGGCCTAATTCAGATCTGTTTGCAGCAGCAAATTTGTTAGCTAATGGGCAAAACCATGTGCACTGCAGTGGAGGGGGGGGCAGATATAACATGTGCAGAGAGAGAGTTAGATTTGGGTGGGGTGTGTTAAAATTGAAATCTAAATTGCAGTATAAAATTAAAGCAGCCACTATTTACCCTGCACAGAAACAAAATAACCCACCCAAATCTAACTCTCTCTGCACATGTTATATATTTTCCCGCTGCAGTGCACATGGTTTTGCCTATTAGCTAACAAATTTGCTGGTGCGATCAGATTTGAATTAGAGCCAATGTCGGGCTGAGCTGCATGTTCGGGAATGGCGGCAATGACATCACTGAATGTTTTCATTTAATGATAACATTCATTGTGTACGCACTATATCGTTCAACGATATAGTCATCCCTTGCTGCCGTTCTGCTGTCGGGTAGTGTGTACCTGCCATTACTAGTCATAGTATACAACAAAATGACCATGGATATCATTATAACAACACAAAGTGTGACTGGTACTGTAGTAGGGAAATTGCAACAGATGGGGTAATTTAATTTAAATATAAATGTATAACCCCTGGTAATGAAATGTTATGTAAGTTAGTGAAGTTGTCAATCCAAGTTCTCATGAAGCTTTCCATCCAAGTTCTCAATGATAAATGTTTATTATTCCTTAATCTTCAGTGTATTTTCCTTCAATGTATTTGGTGGGGCTAGTTTTTCACACTAGTGGTCATAGTCAACTATCTGAGTTACCAATAACCTCTGTTATACTGATGACACCACATTGCTAGCATAAAATGAAGACCTGAAACAGCTATTAATTAAGATAAAAGAATGTACTGTAGTCTGAAAATGGGTTTGCATTTTAATGTGAAGAAGACAATGTTTTTAACAACTGGCAAACTTTGTTATTTTCAACTAAATGGTGAAGAATTGAAATAGTAAATACTGAGATCAAAAATCAACACTAAAGAAGCAAGCAGTCCAGAAATCCGAAGAAGAATGATACTTGGTAAAACAGCCGTCTGGGATTTTAATAAGGTATTAAGTGCAAAGATGTGTCTTTGCATACAAAGATACAACTCCTTCAAGCTATGGTTTTTTGAGTAACATTGTATAGGTGTTTAAGCTGGACAGTTAAGAAGCAAAATAGGAAGATTATTGGTGCTTTTGAATTATGGTGCTAGAGGCGAATATTATGTTTACAATGGACTGCCTGAAGAACAAATCAATCAGTATTAGATGAGATAAAACCTAAACTCTCTCTAGATGCACAAAGGACAAGACTGCGCCTTTTCCTACTTTGGACACATCATGCTAAGAAAAGGATCCCTAGAGAAAGACATTATGCTTGGGATAGTAAAAGGCAAATGAAAAAGGGGAAGTCTAGCAGTGAGATTACTTGATATAATCACAACAACTATGAATACCACACTATCAACATTGATCTGCTTGACGGAATATTGAAATTTGTTCAGGACAGCTATCGATAGAGTCACCATAAGTTGGCAGTGACTTGGTGCCACTTAACAACAACAACAACAACAACAACAACAAAACTATATATTTCTGAAGCAGTTATTTTGCATGTTTGGCAGGATTGTAGCATTTTTTTGACCTATTTACTAAAGTTAAACCCACTGTGAAATCATGAGGTAAATCAGTGTAATTTTTTTTATAATAGGAGAGATAAACATCATTTTTAAAACTTCTGGCAAACCCAGTCAAATAAATTACTTGCATCATATAGGCACAATGGTGGTGAAACACATTCAAATCTATTCAGTTTGACTAAGCTTCATTATGTCCCTATAAAAATGGACACAAAAATGTGTAATACTGTGATTGTAGGTCATATGATGTTTGCAGGCAATTACATGTGCACCACTTACTTGTTATGCAGCAATCCACCATCTGACTGGGAAGAGCAAGAAGGCAGAAGATAAATAGCTAAATAGCTCCAGTAACAAAATGTACTGCATAATCTACACAAATCTACATTTTTTTTAGGGAGTGGCTAAAACTTAATGCACAGGTATACAGGTAGCGGACCCCCCCAACCCCTGGCCTCTCCGTCAGCCCAGGCCCAGGTACCCACCACCTCTCGGCGCCACTAGCAATTACAAACAGCAATTAGGACATTAAGGGGAGATTTATCAAAGCTTGGAGAGAGATAAAGTGTAGCAAGAACGAGATAATGTACCAAACAATAAGCTCAAAAAACTGCCTTTTTCAAACACTGCCGCTAAAATAACAGATGTTGATTGGTTAGTACTGTCAAAGTCAGAAAAATATCACGCTGCACGTTGCCATATATTCACCTCATGCTCTTGCCCGCTGCACATGCACTTTCTTTGGCGTGCGTGCACATACTCGCAGTTGCGTGACAGCGCCCCTACAGGCGTGCGCTCGAGCGCATGGTATGTGCACTTACGGTAGAGTTTGTGTGCGTCTAGCGAGTGACTCAATCGCTAGATAATAAATCCATATAGCAGGTTTTATAGGTAATGTTCCCTTTAGTGATAACTGTAAGTTTGGTTAATGTAACTTGTTCACGGACTTGGGAATCCCTCTTTACGTGGTACAAAGGGTCTGATTAAGGTAGAACAGTTGTGTCTGGTACCTAACCGAAGAGTATTTTAATAGCAATAATCCGGTGTTGGTTAGGTATAGATTAATCGCTCCTGCATGTAGTTATGGCCATTAGTAGTTTCTGGACATATTCTATATTTGCAGTTCATTATCCATGCGGCGGGAATCCGGAGATTCCCACCCACCTGAGCTGTTTGAAATAGTCACAGCCCACCTGTTCAAACTAACCTATGACCTTTAATATGTTGCGAGGAGACATTCCTGTGTCCAATGAACAATGAGATTGTAGGTCCCTTTGTAGTATACTGTACTCAGTGTATATAAGATCAGCCAGCCTGAACAGCTCCCTCACTCTCCACAAACGGTTTTCATATTGACTAACTCGGGGCTGGTACCAGGCTGCGCTGCGATCGTTCCCAGTGTATGTAAGTAATTCTCTGTAATCTTCTCGCTCTTTTGATTGTATTGGCCATATTCTCTCTCTCTGTTTTAGTATAAGATTGTAACGTTATTGTATATTTCTGTCTAGATATTCTGTTAGAATTATATGTTAGCATGTAGAGTATAACCTGTAACTGTGTACCCCTTTTGATATATCTAAAAGCTCGTTAGTAAAGGTGTTGGAACCTCAGCATGGTGTCTGTGTCTCTCTAGCTGGTACAAAGGGTTTCTGAGTTTCTAAATCGCTCTAACAGCATTTACATTAACAAGGTTAAGCAGCGTTATATCGCTGCAGTATTTCAGTAGTAAGGTTTACAATACAAACTCAATCATAGTGTGTTGCATACAAGGTTTACAGTGTAAGCATATTCTGTGTTTAAAGTTTATAAAGGTTACTGTCTGTGTGTATGCTCACTGTGGGTATTCCGTACACCCAGCACAGTGTGTGTACTTAATTTGCGTACAACGTGCGAGGTCTTCATACGCAAATAGCGTACGGAGTGCGTAGCATGTGCACTGGTTTAGCAGCCATTACGGCTACACGGTATTAGTATATAGCTAATGTTAAAAGGTAGATATTTGACTCTATCAAGTGGGGGCAAGCCCGGTCCATCTCATATCCTCAGTCAGGCGAAAATGCGCAGACTTTATCAATCAGCAAAGAGAGGAAAGGTAGTATCTTGTAGTGCTGATCAGATGAGAGTCTGCGTCTGATTCTTTTGGTCTGTAGGGATGCTGGTGGAATCCGAAGAAGGTAGGAACATTAAGCTATTGTCTTTGTAAATCTGGTTTTTATTTCTATTTGGTGCCAACTGCACACGCAGATTGAATGGCTTGTCTGTTTAAATAGGTTTAAAAGTATTTTTAATCGCTCTGCATAGCGTGATAGTTTTTAACCAGGCTTAAAAATAAATAAATAACTAAAAGGGGCTGGCATGATGATTTTCTTTGTGACAAAAAAAGAACAGCATGGTCTGTCCACCATTTTGTGTAACCCTCATGGAGGTGGAAAGGGGGAGGAGCAGCGGCCATTTTGGGAAGGTCACATTTTTTTTTCTAAGCGGCTGATTTTCAGTTGACTCAGGAAATAATCAGCCATCCATTGTCAAAAAGAAATCATCATTTAATGAGTTTTTTTAATGCATTTATTTAATCCATATCAAAGTCAATCATAAGTGGTTCAGATAGAGTTTAATAAAAGTTAATAATAAATTAAATATTTGATTTAGGAAATACACAAATAAAACGTAGTGTTTTTTTTTTTGTTTTGTCACTGTCTCTCTTCAAGAGCCTGGTTAACTCTGCTTGGTGTAGGATAACCATTGAAGTGCAAATTAACCTTTGTTTTTTGTTTTTTTTTTTCTCTCCCAGCAGTGAAAGAAAATCGCCTTTACAGAGTTAGTTAAAAAAAAAGCACATTCATATGCAAATTAGAAGCACTGAATAAGGTATCACATAAGTAATAGTGATTAGTACATATATGTAATATCTATATGCGTGTGCTTACATCAATGTATGTTATTAGATTAATTTAGAATTGCATGTTCATTTGTGTAAGTTTCACATCTCACTTTCCTGTTTGCCATTTCATAATTGATAACGTGCTAAGAAAGATTTGTTGCTATTGATAGTTAAAAAGTAAAAATAATACATTAAGGGGTAATTTGTAAAACACGCACACAGCTTTGCCTAAAGACATAATGAAAGACCTGTGTGGTGCTCGGTAGATGATTACATTTAAAGATCATCTACATTGATATAAACGTGTTAGTTGTGTTACTGTGGACATACCTGGCTTACGTACACGTGTCTCTAACAAGGGGCAGAACGAGTGTACGCGACGCAAGGGTCGACGCACGGAGCATATATTACGCAACGGAGCGTCTGGGTATGCCCACATAATACAAATCACATGATAGTATTGTTTTAAGTAGGCGAAAAGGAGGTAACGCGATAAATAGCGCAAGTCAATTGTAGTGTCCAAAATTTTAAGCTAATAGATCCTTCTCTAATTTGCGACTCATCTGGACTAGACTGTGTTACTGAATGAAAGGGATTTCTGCGCAGAAACGAAAGTAAAGAGTATATGAGGTGAAAGAGTGTGTATATATAATTTTCTAAAAATTTTTGGGGTTGAACCAAAGGAAATCGAGTTCTCGTGAAGGTACATACGTGTAAGTGACTGCATGGTGGCTTGGGAGGCATCCCTTGTTAAACATTAAAAAAAGAGCATTAGAGTATAGCAGACCAGGAGATTTACTGTAGCACAGACCAGGAGGTCCAGACATACCAGGAGGTCCAGGTACAGCAGACTAAGAAATCTGATATAGATAAAGAGTAGCACAACACCAGAAAGGGTTGGTGCGGAACCCATATAGGCCATTAAAGCTCAGGCTGAAGGAATTCTCAGCCGCAATTTTCGATTCCACTGGTCGCTCCGCACATAAGATTAGTTGCTTATGTGCAGAACGATTGTACCGCACGTAATTGTGTGCATTAGTTAGTAATTTGACCCAGTACCATTTGCGTACGCTAGAGGGGTCATAAACGCTATTTGTACATTCTAACGTGATTTGTGTAATTTTTTTTATTTTAAGGGAAGTTCGCTGGTCACTCGGGAACTATCCAACAACCAATAGTTACTGGAAAGGGTTAAGTGCTCTTCGGATCACACCCACATGTTCCAGTAAATAGAGGTTCGCAGGGGCCCTAGGTTGAGTACGCCAGCGCTAAGGCAGTGTGTGGGCGTATTGGTCGACGTGGGCGAGTGAGTGGAGTACTCGGTAAACTTTGCCGCCGGCCTGCCCAGGACATCTTGGTTTTGTAAGGGTTTGCTGAAGACCCTGATTTGAAGGTCAGAGGTAGTGAAAGCAACATCTGCAAGGATGGGGGCCAGTTGTTCAGGTAGGGGGCGATCAACCTCGGTTCGGGTTGACTTAGTAGACCGACCAATCGGGTCGGCAAGGTATGTAATGTGTGCACACACAGAGGTTTTGTGCAATGAATGGGAAAGAATGACTGTGCATGACGGGGAGAAGTTCCAACAAGTAGGAAGTTTTAGCCCAGATGTGTTACAAAGTCTAAGGAGAAGGATATGTCTCATTAAATCTGCAAAGAGACGGATCAAATATTATGATTGTTTACAGTTATGGCAACAGGAAGGTGAAATACAAGGAGAATTAGCTTATACAGCTGACTTTCACTTTGGTAAGAGAAAAATGGCAACAAGAGAGAAGATGGTTACAGAGAATGGCACACTGGTGTATGATAAAAATGCACTTAGCAACTGTATTATAGATGATAAGAATAATTGTAATAAACGTAACGATGATAATTGTAATACTGTTAAATGTACAACTATTAACTCATGCAAGTTGCACCCCATGTTAAACTTCCCTCAGGATTACCAGCAAGAAAGTGAGCCCAGCACGATGTCGGCACCTTTTCCAGCAGCCATCATACAAGACATCCAGGTTGACACGACCAAATCGATAAAGGAGGGTCAGGTGAGGTCGTGTCCACAGGTACGTACGATGTTATATATCACGCACAAACAAATGTACCCCATATTGTAAGACCAACACAAGATGATGTAATTGAATTTAGTCCTGTCAGGGTGATCACAGTCCCCAATGGGAAGACTGATGATCAGGGAATCATTCCCGTCAAGGACAGTGCAATGCGCTGTCCCTGGTCCCGGACCGAATTGAGATCAATCATGTCTGAATTCCCTGATCCTAGGAAAGATCTAGTTACATGTCAGAGATTTATTAAAGAACTAGGAAACTCCACAGAACCCACCAACAAAGATTGGCGGACAGTGCTGAGGGCATGTTTGCCCTCCAGTGTTGACCCTGCGAAATATATTGCTGATTGTAAATTAGACACGGAGGTACCTCATACGGAGAAACACAATCAGGAATGTATTAAGCAGATCAACCGATAGTTAGAAATATATTTCCCAGCCATTGTCGAGTGGAACAAAATCTTCTCCATAAGACAAAACAAAGGGGAAAGTACTTCTAATTATTTCCACCGGGCATTGCAGGACCTGACTAGGTATACAGGTATAGAAAACATCTAAACAAGTGCACCGCACAGAGAAGTAGCAGTATTTGTGTTAATGGATGGTTTAAAGGAAGTGTTGAGAGCAAGGATACAGACCACCAATCCATACTGGAGAGATAAATCAGTAACTGCATTAAGGAACTCCGCCGTTGGGCATGAGCAAAACATCATCAAGCACAGGGAAACAAAGAAGCCCCAGATCCCTGTGGGTAAGCCAAAGGTGAAAAGGTGTTATAATTGCCAGAAGGAAGGTCATTTTGCAAGAGATTGTAGATCAAGAAGTAGACCAAATTCATATAAACCCCCTAGACAAAGATATGAGCAAAGTTATGACACACCAAATTGTAATCAGGGATCACATAGGAAGGAGTTTGGGCCGCACCTGTAACATGCAATCAGGAAAGGTGATCATTAGGACTGATAGTAAGCCTGAGGTTACAGTTAACGAAATGGGAGGTCAGTTACTTGCAGGCACAAGGACGGCCGGGTAGACGTTGTAATTTATAAGTAAATGTTTTTTTTTTCCCATCTCTGACGGTCATCGGCAGGACTCAAACAACACATAGCTACTTGGTCTTTGCAGAAGTCTACCTAACCCCAGCATGACCTACCAGCATCGATGTATCCTGGCCAGATACAAGAGTATGGAAATGCTGGTGGGAGGGACTGCGCAAAGATACCAATGGATGTGATTGGTGTGACAGCCTGATGGTGAACGGAAGATCTGATAATGTTTTTTTTTTTTTTTTGTTGCTTAATGAAAAATGTGATGAATTGTTCTCTCTCGTTTTTTTTTTTTTTCTCTCTCTCTCTCTCTTCTCTCTCATGTTTTCATGTTTTAAAGATGGTATGTCACACATCAGTTAGACAAATGATAATGCAAGATTTTTGCTCATTACAGAGAGATCGCTGATTTGGAAGGAATATTGCATCACCGGAGTGTTCGTTTGGAGGACTGAGAGACAGCACCTTTGAGATGACAGCAGAGCAAGAAGAACAACAAAACAAGAGGACATAAGACATCGTAACATTTTTCTTTCCCCTCAAAGTATTTTTTGTACCCCCATTACAAATTTCTTTCTCCTCCTGTAAGATGGACTCGCCCCAAGAGACTGCAGTCCGTATTTTCCTGTTGACCATGATGTTGACCAGAGCAGTCTGTTTCGGTGAGAGTACCAGTGAGGTCGAGAAAGGATCCGGAATGGGTTTTTGATGACTGAGACGGAGGTGTAAATTTCCAATAGCAACACAATCACCGAGCAAAGGCGAGTACCGGAAACGATCAAGCAGCCATGTTATTTGTAAACATTGTGAAGGATTGTTAGCTAAAGAGATGTAGGCATTGTGTAGGCATTGTGTAGGCATTGTGATAAAGTAGTTGAGGATGGGTGCATCAAGAAATGTCAATCCAGTTTTAATGTCCACATGGACCGGCATCCATTGAGTGACTATCACTCCTTAGTGGGTAAAGTGTTAAATCAGACAGACTGTTGGGTATGCTCTCAAGTACCTCAAGGCCATAGTAAATCAGGATTAGTACCATTCCCTTTAACTGTAGGAGAGGTACTTGAGCTAAGTAGTGGGAGGCCGGTGGACAAGAGGTTTAATATCTCTAGTCCTCCTAGTTTGAAGCTCCACCAATATCATGTGGATAGGTCCTTAGTGTGCTTTAACATTTCCAATCCCCGAAAGCCGGGAAATTGGGAAGTGTCATGGAGTAATCAAACCATGACATTCTCACATAGAGCCGACAGATTGCCCATAGACACAGAACTTATACGCCAGATAGCCGACCATAGGAAATTCTTTCGGTATAGGTACACCTTAGGAAGTAGGATCATGCGAGTTGGAGAAGTATCACCAGGATACTGTGCACAGATCGTACAAACTGATACGTATACTAAACAGATGGAAGAATTAGGGTTAGGAGAGTTCACATGGAAAATCTGTAATATGGTTATGTCACACTCCGTCCCATATGTTCTCCCCGATGATGCATACTTCATATGCGGGAGGAAGGCGTATAAGTGGCTTGCCCCAAACTCAGAAGGGTTATGTTATATTGGAAAAGTACTGCCTGAGGTAATGACTGTATCCCACACAAAAATGAAAGATATTCACCGTGGTGCCCAAGCTCCTTTTACTCACACTCACTACGAACACATCGTTAAACGGCACCTGATAGAAGGAACAGAGCATTCAGCCTCTGACCTGATCCATGAATCCACCGGGATTCAATTCCTACTCGCGTTAGATATCACTCGTACCGCTAGAGGAGTGATAAAATATAAATATATATCTGCGCTTGCAAATTTATTAGACAATATCACCGAAATGTATGACGACACATTCAGGTACACTGGGAAAGAGTTACAAGCCTACAAAACAGAACTGGTTCAGCATAGGATGATTCTCAATTACCTCACAGCTGTGACAGGCGGGTATTGTGTAACCCTGGCAACTCAATATGGAATCAAGTGCTGCACGTACATTACAAACAGCACGGAGGACCCAGCCGAGGTCATAGACCAAAAGATGGATGACATTTTACAATTAAAATGGGAGTTCCGAAGGAAACACAATCTCACCCTTGCCGCTGTGGGTAATGAGCTGACCAGTTGGGTGTCATGGTTGAACCCACGAAATTGGTTCTCTGGTTTAGGAGAATGGGCCCAAGGTATTATTATGGATGTAGGGAAATTTCTTTTGTGCATTCTGGGTGTCATCATATTGGTCGGTCTGATATTTAGATGCGTTCGGGTTTTAACGAAGTGTAAACGTAGTGACCGAGTGATGAGTTTAAGAAGCGAGGACACTGTACTAACAACAACAAATTTGATGTATGACCCAACGATAGAGACAATGTTGTGATGAAAATGTGATTCCACGGTCCGTTTCTTTCACCTGTTTCTCCTTTGTTTTCCTCCAAGGTACAAAGACATCCACTTGGAAGAAGAATTTCAAACCTTTTATACAGACCACTGATGGACAATGCCATAGACCCCCCAATATCCCTAGTGACTTTTACATTTTACGATAGCCCAACACTTTAAAGATTGTAAGTCTATGGACATTGAGAAAGCTTTTTGCACACCGTTTATTGCAAAAGCATCGGGAGACTACAGTCAACATGTACATCGAGACAAGACTTCAGACAAGACCTCAATTGGCAAATGTACATTAAACTCACATAGTTTATGACTGCATTTACCATAATTGCTTCTTATCTTCATCTCTACAACCTTCAGGTAATGACACACATAGTCGATAGGGAATATAGGCGCAGATATCAGCACTCACATATCCCCCCCCATTCATGAATCATCAACTAAAATGTGCTCCCCCATTTTGTTGCAACCAAAAGCCGAAAAGAGCTCGGTAAAGTTTGACAGCCCATCCACAGGCCCGTAATACGGGATAAGAAGGAATTCAAATGTATACTTCGCAATACCTCGAAGCTTGATTTAAAACACGTACGGCACGATGATACATGACCCCTCAAACATGGACTCTACATACATGCTTCTACCTTCTCACTAGGTCATACCTTTTTCCCACCTTCTTCTCTTCTCCCTTACCCAATCATAGAAATGTATTTTTACATGACATATATTTTTCTCTTTTTGAACTGTTTTAGGAAGTGGCAGTTATTGATGACTGCCAAAGGGTGGACTGTCAAAGTCAGAAAAATATCACGCTGCACGTTGCCATATATTCACCTCATGCGCTTGCCCGCTGCACATGCACTTTCTTTGGCGTGCGTGCACATACTCGCAGTTGCGTGACGGCGCCCCTACAGGCGTGCGCTCGAGCGCATGGTATGTGCACTTACGGTAGAGTTTGTGTGCATCTAGCGAGTGACTCAATCGCTAGATAATAAATCCATATAGCAGGTTTTATAGGTAATGTTCCCTTTAGTGATAACTGTAAGTTTGGTTAATGTAACTTGTTCACGGACTTGGGAATCCCTCTTTACGTGGTACAAAGGGTCTGATTAAGGTTGAACAGTTGTGTCTGGTACCTAACCGAAGAGTATTTTAATAGCAATAATCCGGTGTTGGTTAGGTATAGATTAATCGCTCCTGCGTGTAGTTATGGCCATTAGTAGTTTCTGGACATATTCTATATTTGCAGTTCATTATCCATGCGGCGGGAATCCGGAGATTCCCACCCACCTGAGCTGTTTGAAATAGTCACAGCCCACCTGTTCAAACTAACCTATGACCTTTAATATGATGCGAGGAGACATTCCTGTGTCCAATGAACAATGAGATTGTAGGTCCCTTTGTAGTATACTGTACTCAGTGTATATAAGATCAGCCAGCCTGAACAGCTCCCTCACTCTCCACAAACGGTTTTCATATTGACTAACTCGGGGCTGGTACCAGGCTGCGCTGCGATCGTTCCCAGTGTATGTAAGTAATTCTCTGTAATCTTCTCGCTCTTTTGATTGTATTGGCCATATTCTCTCTCTCTGTTTTAGTATAAGATTGTAACGTTATTGTATATTTCTGTCTAGATATTCTGTTAGAATTATATGTTAGCATGTAGAGTATAAGCTGTAACTGTGTACCCCTTTTGATATATCTAAAAGCTCGTTAGTGAAGGTGTTGGAACCTCAGCAGGGTGTCTGTGTCTCTCTAGCTGGTACAAAGGGTTTCTGAGTTTCTAAATCGCTCTAACAGCATTTACATTAACAAGGTTAAGCAGCGTTATATCGCTGCAGTATTTCAGTAGTAAGGTTTACAATACAAACTCAATCATAGTGTGTTGCATACAAGGTTTACAGTGTAAGCATATTCTGTGTTTAAAGTTTATAAAGGTTACTGTCTGTGTGTATGCTCACTGTGGGTATTCCGTACACCCAGCACAGCGTGTGTACTTAATTTGCATACCACGTGCGAGGTCTTCATACGCAAATAGCGTACGGAGTGCGTAGCATGTGCACATGGTTTAGCAGCCATTACGGCTACACGGTATTAGTATATAGCTAATGTTAAAAGGTAGATATTTGACTCTATCAGTACTTTAGGCAGAATGTTATAAAGCAGAAATGTGGTATAAACCCTGTTTTTAGGGGTTTTATTGCATTTACAAATATACTATTACACTGATGCATTGGCTCCGATGTGGAGGGTAACACCAGCTATAGCTGGCGTTACCCTATGGCCTTCTTATTGCATCAGACTATGTGAGAGATCTGATAGGATCACTCTCAGCATGCCCGGTGGCTGCTGCATCCCTCTACGCATATGCAGATGGACTCCCAGGTCATGAACCTGGAAGTCCATGGACCAGAGTGCATTGCAAATGACAGCTTTTATCAAGAGAGCTGTTCTTTGCAATACTAATCACATGTACAGTACTAGTATAAAATTGTGTGGTGGGATGTACACTGCAAGGTTAGTACAGTGCATCCCACCCTGTATCTACAGTATCTCTACTTTACCTTTTTCCAAGCCTTAATAAATATACTCCTAAATCTATTATATTATTTGACCAGAAATGCAAAAAGAGGTTAATTTTTAACCCATACAAAACTCAGTCACAACACATTTCAGTTTATTTTCCCTCTGAACACTTGAAATAAAGCATGTATAAATCAGAATAAGCCAGTATGGGCCTTATTGTATGAGAAGCAATAGTTGGCCTGCTAGAGAGGTTTTTTACTATAGTTTATGTCATGTTTAAAACATTAAATCTTTTTTTTATGCTAAAAGAGGATAGACTCAGTTATAACTAGAGAGGAGCGGGTTCGGTTCCTCGAGATCCGAACCCCCCGAACTTCACCCATTTTACACGGTTCCGAGGTAGCCTCGGATCTTCCCGCCTTACTCAGTTAACCAGAACGCGCCCGAACATCATCATTCCGCTGTTGGATTCTCGCGAGATTCGTATTCTATATAAGGAGCCGCTCGTCGCCGCCATTTTTACTTGTGCATTGGAGATTGAACGGAGAGGACGTGGCAGCGTTCTCTCCCTCAAAAGCTCCATAATCTGTGCTCAGTGTGCTGCAAATATCTGTGCTCAGTGTGCTGCAAATATCTATGATCTCTGCCTGAAAACGCTCCATATCTGTGCTCAGTGTGCTGCAAATATCTGATCAGTGTGCTGCATTGTGGGGTCTGGGGAGCACCAGTATATAATAATTATAGTAGTACAGTACAGTAGGCCATTGCCGTATCTTGCATCTCTGTGTCACTGAGTGCACGTATCCATTCTATATCTGTGCGGCATTTTTGTGAGCAGTATATATAGTATTACAGTGCAGCATTTTGGTGACCCAACAGTATATAGTTGTGTACAGTAGGCAGTGGCGTAAGTTTGTCCCAGTTGCCCGGAGGCAAGAAAAATATTGGTGCCCCTCCATAAATAAATATATATATATATATATATATATATATATATATATATTTATTTATTTATTTATTTGCTCCTACATAGCAAGACTGCAGTTTCTAACTACATGAAGCCACTACAAAACCGTTGCAACTAGGCAGATCTATGTAGGGGTACAGCCACACACTACATAGATCTGCTCAGTCACTCACAATGCTGATCATTTCTCTGACAATTAATTTGTAAATGTCATACCCAGGATTAGAACCCACAACCTATTACACTGGAAGCATGCACCTTACTGAAGGATATATCTGCTCATGCATAGGAAGAGTGAGAATTCTAACTATATGAAGTTACGTGTAATTGTCAGAGAAATAACTTCATATAGTTAGAATTCTCATGCTTCCTTTATAGGAGCAAATAGCCCCATCAGTAAGGTGTCTGCTTCCTATGTATCTATAATAAAGAGGGCGTGATTTGTAAGGTGTAGTGACAAGTGGGGAAGTCAGCTACGGAAGAGGTACTGGCTGCTGTCAATTAACTTAATTGATTAATGTAGCTGAACACATGGAACAGGAGGAGAGGTGCCCCCCTTCAAAGCAGGAGCCCGGCGGCAGCTGACACCGTTGCCTCCCAGAGTTCTGCCTTTGACAGTAGGCCATTGCTGTATCTTGCAGCTCTGTGTCACTGAGTGCACGTATCCATTCCATATCTGTGCGGCATTTTTGTGAGCAGTATATATAGTATTACAGTGCAGCATTTTGGTGACCCAACAGTATATAGTTGTGTACAGTAGGCCATTGCTGTATCTTGCAGCTTTGTGTCACTGAGTGCACGTATCCATTCCTTATCTGTGCGCCATTTTTGTGAGCAGTATATATAGTATTACAGTGCAGCATTTTGGTGACCCAACAGTATATAGTTGTGTATATAGTTGTGTATTTGGGTGGGTTATTTTGTTTCTGTGCAGGGTAAATAGTGGCTGCTTTATTTTTACACTGCAGTTTAGATTTCAGTTGGAACACACCCCACCCAAATCTAACTTTTTCTGCACATGTTATGTCTGCGACCCTGCAATGCACATGGGGGGTAATTCCAAGTTGATCGCAGCAGGAATTTTGTTAGCAGTTGGGCAAAACCATGTGCACTGCATGGGAGGCAGATATAACATGTGCAGAAAGAGTTAGATTTGGGTGGGTTATTTTGTTTCTGTGCAGGGTAAATACTGGCTGCTTTATTTTTACACTGCAAATTAGATTGCAGATTGAACACACCACACCCAAATCTAACTCTCTCTGCACATGTTACATCTGCCTCACCTGCAGTGCACATGGTTTTGCCCAACTGCTAACAAAATTCCTGCTGCAATCAACTTGGAATTACCCCCATGGTTTAGCCCAACTGCTAACAAATTTAATGCTGCAATCAACTCTGAATTAGGCCCTTTATCTGGAAAGTAGTGCAGTAGATTTTGCGTTTTCCCCATCACCACTTTCATTCAAATGTTTTAAGGAATTTATCCTATATTATTTCTAAATATAAAATACAATTTGTTCATGGAAATGTGTACAAAATATGGTTAAAAGAAAAATACAAATGATAGGCCCAGAGCAACTGACATTTTTTAAATCAGTTACCTGTTTTTTTTCAGCAAATGCACTCTTCTATGGATCAAAATGGTGACATTTTTGTTGTTTCAAATTGTTGCATAGTGTATTTTGTTATGAAAAGCTAGACAAGATGAATGCACCTAATTATGCATATTAATGCAAAAATAAGATTGTGTTTCGCAGGATGAGTTTTCTTAACCACTTCACTGATAAGGATGAGTGGGAATTGCCATAAGTACTTCAGGATGTCAAATGAGGGGTAGGGGAACCTTATCTAAAAGCCCTCACTTAATAGCTGATGATGCTGAGAGCTCTTATACATAAATTGATGAGATAATCATACCAGGACTCGATAATATCCGTAAGCTGCACCCAAGCAATACTATACTTTAATAATCTTTCCAAATACATCTAAAAATCAGCAAACAGTGCACCTAATATTATAGTGCTGATTACATATTTTACCCTCTACTTTAGCAGTAGCTACCCCATACATTGGTGCTAGTTATTAATTTGAGGGAAGCATAAATAAAAGAAAAATCATTTAAATGTATTTTATATTTCAACTGTCATCATTATTAAGTTGATTTAATCAGTATATCTCCTCTTAGTACAAATTTGAGGTAAGCTGACATGGTGAAATTGGCCTGCCCCTTCACTTTGAGGGTTGATTTCAGTTGTGTGGATACAGTGTCGGACTGAGGCATAAAGGGCCCACCGGGGGAATGCAGTGGCAGGGGCCCATGTTTAGAGGTGTGGCCAGTCTCCTGAAGGGGTGCAGCCAGCCGCCACATTGGTTGCCTAACCATGAGAGAGTGCATAGGCTGGGCCACTTGACAAATATATATATATTAAATATTGCTAATGCATGCATGATAATGTACCAGAGTAATACAACATAGTCCTGTACAGTATAAGGTAGCATGTATAATATACAATTCAAGTGCACAGTCTAGAACCTGATCCATGGTGGAGGGGAAGGGGCCTCAAGACAGTGGGGACCACCGGTGGTTTTCTCTGTACCCCTGTGGGCCAGTCCAACCCTGTGTGGATATAACTCATTAGAACATCTTCCTTCATGAACAATGGGAGTTACAAATGTAAAATTGACTTACTGTACTACACCCTTTCATTTGTAGTTGTTTCTTTTTGCATACTCTATACTTGAGTATGAACTACAGTATCTGCATGAAGGACAAATTATTAATTAAAAAAAACTTACTGTGTATTCCATTTATTGGATGAGAATATTTGAGATTATACAATAGATTTCTTGTATATTTTGTATGTTTATGTCCATGTTCATGCACTGCCATGACAAGATTTACAACCGTTTACATATCTATACAATATAAAATTACAATTATTTATTGAGCATGTATCTGCTTTTGATTTGCTTTAGAGTTAAGTAGAATGTATTGCAGTAGATTGTGCACCATAGCTAAATTGCTGTTACTCTAGGTCTAATTCATGTTTGTATGCACTTGCTACGCAGCTGCAAATTTATAGGCTATGGAATTGCTAATCATCGTAAGTGAAACTGCCTCTGCAGAAAAGCAGCTAGACACCCTGAAGCCATCGTCAACTAATTTGCAACTGCATACATATACACAAGAGGAACATCGACTGCTAGGGTAGCCCTATGGCTATGCAAACTGGACACGGCAGTAGCGAAGCAGAAGCCATGTTTCTTTACATACATGATCATAGCTGATGGCAGATATATGCCCCTAAAAAAAAATTTCTGTCACTCCCCTTTACAACCCTCCAATAACAGTCCCTTGCTGTCAGTCATTATGCAAGTAAATCCTCACTGCGAGCAGCATAGCAGAAATACCTTGGCACATATGCTCTGTCAATAATCGCTCAGTTACATGAACATTGGCATTGCATAAAACATGAATTAGACCCTCTCTGCATTGATAGAAAACCATCAATTTTGTAGTGTTTAATAAGAAAATCAGTAATGACCATAACAGTAGCAATGGATGTTTACTGACAGAGCAAACTTTCAGAGAGAAGTTACGCAAATTTATTTCAAATCCTTATATCACCTACAATCTAATGAATTACACAAGTCTATGTTGCTTATCTCTAACAATTATATTATAGTCAAAAGATGTAAAATAATCTCATGTTGTGCATGAGATTTTCCAATGCATAACAATTCCCAATGGGTACAGTAAGCTTGCTGCTTTTCATACAAAGCATGTTTAGTAAGCTGTGTTTTGAAAACAAAACGTCCTGAACAAGAACTTGGAAATTAGATAGATGATTTACTTCCCTGTGGAATTTCTTAATAAAAAAAGAGATAAAAACATCACTCATTCTTTTAAAAGCCAAACTAAGATATGGAAGGAGGAACATTTTAATGAGTCTGAAACTAAACTAAGCAGTCATAAATATACAGTGCATGGACATTATAAACTAATGTAACAAACAACAGAGTGCTAGATATAAAGCCTGAGGGCTTAATTATTTAATAAAAAAGAAAATTACATCAGTGGTTGAAGTAAACTAGATGCTCTGTTTTGATATGAACTACTGTATAAGCAAATCTATTTTTAAGCTTTATTCAGGATACAAATATAATGATGTTTCCTTGCATTATTTGTTGTTTAAAATGGTGAATATATATTGATCTTATAGTAAACATGATGAATACAACTGCATTCTCAATTTAAGATACAGTAAACAGAAAACAGACAAAAAAGACTTTTGTTGTTTTTGAAAGGATTAGTAATAGAAATCCCTGCTACTTACAACATTCTTACCAATAATTAATGATAATAGCTTAATGCCTAAGGGAAATGGTCATGTTTTGGAATCCCAGATACGCACAGAGCATAACTATCCATGTTCTAGATTATATTGCAATTTGCAAATTGCAACCTAAATAATGGGCTTACAGTATGCATAGACTGTAGACTCTTAAATGTAATATAATTAATAGCCATCATCAAATGCTGTAGATCAGGAGTAGCCTTGCTGCACAGGGTGTAATGACTGCTCGCACGAAATCACACATTGTCCCCCACAGGTAAAAACCTCAAACACATATGCCCCCGCAGTGCCAGATACATATACAGATGGGTCCACATTTATCTTGCCCTTTAATCGGATTAACTGAGACTGGCTAGTGGGACTTAATCCCCTGCTGTAATGACTTAATCCCCTGCTGTATTATTCTCTGTATTGTATTGCAACTGAGAACAATAGATGAAGGGTTTATGCTAATAAATCATGTTGTGCTTAGGTGCAGAAAACTAGTCAAGATAACCGTGGACCCATCTGTATGCCCCCAGTGCCAGATATGCCCCCACAGTTCCACATATGCCCCCCACAGTGCCACATATGCCCCCCACAGTGCCACATATGCCCCCACAGTGCCATGTGTCCACAGTGACAGATATGCCCCCACAGTGCCATGTGCCGACAGTGCCACATATGCCCCCATAGTGCCACATATGCCCCCACAGTGCCAGATATACTTACATTAGCTGGCTGGAACCCCGCTGGCTGGCTGGAACCCTGCTGGCTATCTACCCAATGGCTGGCTGTCTCTCCGCTTCCTGGATCCTGCTCCCGTGCCTGCTCCCACATCCCGCAGCTGCTGCTGTCCTGCTGCTGCCGGCGCTGACTGGATCAAACCAGATCAGCAGGTGCACAGGCTCCTCACATTGTGCTCCTAATCGTGCATTGCACGGATGCGTGGATGACGTCATGACATCACCCGCACAATGCATCATTGGGAATGCTTCGGACTCAGGTATCAGAGGCGGCAAGTCATACTTGGATCACGATCTACTGCCTCTGCTGTAGATAATTGATTGTTATATATGTATGCACATTTGTTACCACAGCATGGATTCTTACAGTATTTATTATTTTTGAATAAGAGGGAATGTCTGTACACATAGCTTACTGAACTTAAGTATGTGCTAAAAATAAGTGTTTGTCCCTGTAAAACACCGTAACCCATCAGGTGTAAATAGGATCCTTAATATTAGTTTTTTTTTTTCTTGTGACCTGGCACATAAGGGACAATATCAAATTTCAGGATAGTGAGTTAGTTGAGATTAACCAGGTCAGCCATGGTGTGAAGCCATCTGGTTAACTTCTGAGGAATTGAAGACTCTGGCAGGGCCAGGATACACATCTTTTGGCTTGGGTTGTCAGCACCCGGGGACTTACCGGCGCGACGGGTCCACGGGGTCTGCGGTGCGGGCGGCTTCTGGGCAGCGGTGGAGGGGGGCTGCTGCAACGAGCCCGCTCGCGGTGGGTAGGCGGCTCTGAGGGGTCCACTCGTGGTGGCGGGATGCCGCTGCAGCGGCTCCCACTCAAGGGCAGTTACTAGGAGACCAGGGGCGGGGGAGTGTCTGGGTACCACCAAAGGTCTGCTGTACTGGGAGCCGCAATTTTGGAGACCAATTCTGAGGCCAAGGTGCAAGCTTCCTGTGTATCCAGCCAATCCAGGGAGATCTCTCCCTATAAAAGGGGGCTGATTCATGACAGGGGCACCAGTGCTACAAGTTACAACCCAGTTGTAGGTGCTATAGCTCTGTGCTCCCAGGATTCTTGCCGTTTCCTTGTACTCCCTGGTTTTGCCTGCCGTCTTTTAGTTGCTGCCACAGTCCTGCCATTGCTAACCCACTGCCATCCGTGGATGCGCTCCTGGAAACCCCAACCCAGTAAGGCTCTCCGGGCCGGACGGTTCCAGTATCTACAGCCTCGTCTTCCAAGCCACAGTCCACAGTTCTTTGTCTCCAGCCACATCTGTAAACCGCCATTCACAGTTCCGCAGTTCATTATCTACAGCCTCGTCTTCCAAGCCACAGTCCACAGTTATTTGCCTCCAGCCACGTCGTTAAACCACCATTCACAGTTCCGCAGTTCATTATCTACAGCCTCATCTTTCAAGCCACAGTCCACAGTTCTTTGTCTCCAGCCGCGTCTTTAAACCACCATTCACAGTTCCGCAGTTCATTATCTACAGCCTCATCTTTCAAGCCACAGTCCGCAGTTCTTTATCTTCAACTACGTCTTTAAGTCACCATTCACAAGCCACAGTTCTTTACCTCAGCCTCTATCTCAAGAACTACAAATCACTGACTCCTAGACCCGCCTACGTTCTCCATTACCCCTTGTCCCATGAGAAGAAACTATATACAACCCCCTTGTCTTCTTCATCCGCAGACAACTACTACCTTGGGCAAGTCTCAGCTGCCGGATCCTCAAACCCAATTAGGTGTGACATTGGTGTGTTCAAACTGAAATCTAAATTGCAGTGTAGAAATAAAGCATCCAGTATTTACTCTGCACAGAAACAAAATAACCCACCCAAATCTAACTCTCTCTGCACATGTTATATCTGCCACACCTGCAGTGCACATGGGGGGTAATTCAGACCTGATTGTAGCATCAAATTTGGTAGCAGTTGGGCAAAACCATGTGAACTGCAGGTGTGGCAGATATAACATTTGCAGAGAGAGTTAGATTTGAGTGGGTTATTTTTTTTCTGTGCAGGGTAAATTCATGCTGCTTTATTTGTACACTGCAATTTAGATTTCAGTTTGAAAACACCCCACCTAAATCTAACTCTCTCTGCAAATGTTATATCTGCCCCCCCTGCAGTGCACATGGGGGGTCATTCTAAGTTGATCGCTCGCTAGCTATTTTTTGCAGCGATGCGATCAGGTAGTCGCTGCCTGTGGGGTAGTGTATTTTTGCTTTGCAAGTGTCCGAACGCTTGTGCAGTTTCTTAGTAGGTCTGAACTTACTCAGCCGCTGCGATCACTTCAGCCAGTCAAGTCCTCGAATTGACATCAGACACCCACCCTGCAAATGCTTGGACATGCCTGCATTTTTCCAACCACTCCCTGAAAATGGTCAGTTGACACCCATGAACGCCTTCTTTCTGTCAATCTTCTTACGATCGGCTATGTGAATGGATTTTTCATTAAATCCATTGTCCAGCACCAATCCGCTTTGTACCCGTACGACACGCCTGCGCATTGCGGTGCATACGCATGCTCAGTTTTGCTGAGTTTTGACATGATAGCAGCGCTGCAAAAAATAGCTAGCGTGCGGTCAGGACGGAAATTTGCTGCTGCGATTAACACCAAATTAGGCCCATGGTTTTGCCCAACTGCTAACAAATTTGCTGCTATGATCAGGTCTGAATTACCCCCCATGACTGATCCAACTACTGCTGCTTCCCCATTAAATTAATAAAATCCAGAAGACAATTAAAAATATATTATATATATATATATATAACAATTATTCCAAGAATGAATGTCATTTAATGTAAGTACACAAATACCAGAGTGAAAAGGTTGGAAAGTGGCTCATTTAAAAGCCCAGAATATGCGGTATATGGCTAAAGAATATTTAGCTAATTTTAATGCTAATAATGAAGAAAAGGTTGAAATATCTGTTCAGTAGCTCTTTGGTATTTTACACTTTCAGACTATCAACATTTTTGTCTCTACAACTTACTTTTCACAAAGTAAAATAAAATGAATAAACCTTCCAATACTTATAGTTTTTAGAGATAAAACATAAAGGTACATTTTATTCCTTTTCACTCCTTGACAAGAAGTGTTACTTTGGTGTTTTTCATTTCAGTTCATGTGACAAGGCAGTTCTGAGATGACTAGGTTTATATTTTCACATATATTCTCAAATGCAGGTTTCTGTATGTGGCATAGACTAAAGAAAATGATTAAATCTATTTCTCTAATAAAATGTTATTCCTCTCAAATACCATATTATCTGTAATAATAGCCCTCTAAAATATATATTTTTTTAAAAACAATTGTACACTAATGACAAATTGCAATAGCATGCACAGCACAGATTTTTTTCTAAAAACAATTTAGTTCTAGTTGACAAAAATTCCTTCATCAGATTTTTATAAAATTTTATTCGTAGAAATATATATATTTACAACCATTTGTTCACCTTAGCTTTTAATAATTAGGCTGAACTGACGAACTTCGGATAACAAAGTATATTACCAACTTTAAAGGAATTTTTTTATTAATAAGTCTTTTTGAAAATAATGCATTTTAGAGTTCACTCTTTATCCCATCTTGTATTGTAGCAAAAGAGGCATCAAACAGAAAGTTATATACTGTATAACTGGAATGTTTTAAACATATTTTTCTTGAAGCAAAAGAGAGCAAGGGAAAAAAACATGAAAACAATGCAATAATAAAAAGTGATTGCATCACATTGACAGTTAAGACATCTTCAGTAAATGTTTGAGAGTAGAACATATCCAGGAAGCATTTAACAATGTCTCAATGCCATGATACACATACAGTACATTGTTGAGCATCAAATACTGTATAATATTGAACATGTGGAATCTGCGCTCAGGAAAAAAAAATACTAAAATCATAGTGGTGGGTCATTATCTACCAGTCAGAGTTTATACTAGGTAAATTGATTAAGCTACCTGTGAATCTGCGTGTAAAGAGAACTGAGGATACTAATAGTACTATAGGTTTCCCAGACCTCAAAAAGGGTCCTCTTTTGCTTTCCTTGTGAATTCAAATTTTGACCCTGACCATCTCAAAAATACTGCATGGGATATTTTTTTTCATGTACATTTGGAGCATATAGTGTGTTGGGTGACTCCAGAGTTAGAGTCACCACCACTTTTCACCACCAGTGCTATCAGAATCATCTTACTACTCCCTTATTAGTATGTGACTACCCAGAACTGGACCAAGTATGCTCATGCCATTAAATGTCACATAGTTAACAAATTGTGTGAGTCTGACTCCATTGAGTGAAAAAGATGATGTTTGTATGAGGTCCATAAAAAATGTATGCTTTGCTGATAGATATGTCTGGTGAAACAAGAATAGAATATTCTAAATAAATACAAGCTGTCAATGCTTTGTAAGTTATATTTAATGCTGTGATCGCACAGTATCTGATAAAAATTTTGGGGATATCCATCTAATAATTCTGCCCAAATTATTTATTTTTCATTGCAAGAACTGTTATAAAACCATTGGGTGGCACATCAGGAAAGACATTTAAAAAACTGTCCTTCTAAGGACCAGAAATATAGGCAATGAATGAAATTGGCCTGTTGGAGGACTAAAGTACAGTATGTGACACTTTTTTCCTAGTGCAAGTTGGACATTCTCTAACATAATGATGCAAAGGTAGCAAACATTGTGGCAGCCAGAATTGTATGGTGATTAAGTCTAAGTATTACCTAGATGACTTGCAGTGGAGGAATTTTGATGCTGCTAAAGAACAATTTAGCATAATGCAAAGTACAAATTATTGATATTGCATAGTTAAACATCTATCTTGGTGGATTTGAGATCCTTTGCATAATAAATCAGTTTCAATGCATTTTTTCAATCATTTTAAACTTTGATTTCTAAATATTGATCGAGTGATTGTGACCATTACGTTTCTCTCAATAAAATGAGTAATGTTACTTGAGATTGGTCTTTTACCATCTGGAATTACCTGTATAAGGCATTGCCTTGGAATCTTTTGTGCCTGGCTGATAAGTCTCTATAAAAAAGAACATTGTGAAACTAAGGCCGACAAAGTTTGCCTTTAAATTAATATAAACTTGGAATTGAAATGTTCCATTTTGTAGTGATCTGTATAAATGGTCATAGGATATGAAGTTCCTTCCAGAAGATGTCTCTATTGTATATGCCGCAAAAAAAATTGCAAGAAGCTACTAATCAGTAATAGCATAATCTTTTTCAGTGGGTAGCAATTTTTCAAGAAAAGTAACCACAATTGGGCAATATCTGCTTGAGACTTTAACATTGAGACAGGACATCTGCCACTGGAGTTTCTGATGTGGCCACTTCAAGTATAAAGCTTTGTGTTCTTGGATGGTCTGACAAAAGGGAACTACTTTCTGAGTGAGAGCAGTAAGAGGTCGAATAATTTTAGAAAAAACATTACTAAAATGCATAAAATAGTCTGCAAAACCCAAAAGACCTGAACTGCTTTAACATCACATGGTTTAGGCCAACCTTGAATGGCCTTTGTTTAAGTATGATCCATATCAATGCATCTTGAAGACACTACATGGTCCAGAAATGTAATACAATTAGTATAAGAATATATTTCTCAAGTTTAGCTTATTATCCATGAGTAAAGAGGTGCTTTTTGTATGTATAAGGTAAGACCACACAAAGTCCAGTTAATTCACACAATATAACTTTCAAAGGGTTCTTTGTTATAACATCTTATTTGTCAGCAATGCAGGTAACTTTGATCCTCCAAAAGCACGTGTTTGTGCTACAATCGATTAATCATTGATTCATTTCAATATATGGTCATAATTTTATATTTTTTTATTATAATTCTGTATATTTGCATGCAGCACCTATAGAATGGCATCATGAAGAGATAGAGGTGATAGAAATATGAGACGCAACTTAATTTTAAACAAAACTTTCAGTAAGGAATCTGAAGTTGAACCCATCAACTCTTTAATAAACTTGAAACTCTTTTAAAAGCAGAGACCAGACATTGGCTCGATTAAATGTTGCTAACTAAATACAAGTGTGAGAAGATGATACCTAAAGGGCTTAGAATTTTTTAAATCATGTTCCTTTAAGGATGATGTTGAATTTACCATAAAATGGAATGGTATCCTAGATGATTGCTCTTTTTCCTTAATTGACTTATTAATTTCACATTGTGAATCAAAAGTGTCTGCTATTTCTACTGAAGTGGGCAATATCCAAAAATTATTGAAACCCTTTGAAGTCAGGTCAGAATTCAGATATTTGGATTATATAGTTAATTGTAGGATTGAGGAATATGAGCAAACATTGATTACTACTAAAAACAAAAAAACTCAGAGAGATCAATATGATTATAATCAGGATCAAGTAAGAACCTTTAATAGGAGACAGAGAAAGAATTCTTTTAGACCCAGAGATACTTCGAACAGATCAAGGTCCAATAATAGGTACCAAAAACACAATAATCAATATTCCTTTAATAAAAAATATTTTCCTAAGAGTAACTCTGGAAATATTAAAAAATTCTACCAGCCTTCTAAGAACCCTGTAAGAGTTCTCCCACCCATTTTTCTTTACTGCAACAAAGAATGAGTCCATCTAAAAAACAACAACCTAACCATCAGGGAGCTAGACCCAAGGTACAAGAAGGTACTAAGAGAATATCTACAGGTACATTTTTAGATCAAGACTTGTATCCCATTTGGAAAAACAGGAACAAATACAGTGTGCTACAACAAGTTTCACCCAAGAGAAAAGAACTAGATTTAGAGGAGACAGAGGAGGTAGGAGGAAATGTATCCAAAAATGTAAGAAACAACTAAGAAATAAGGAAATATTTAATCTCTCTTCTTGTATTTTTAGAGAGAGTGAAAAGGTAATAATAGCTAAAGGCCTTAAATTTGCCCCAGCACAAAAACCCTGACCTTTTGGGGCTATTTGTTGAATTAAATAGATACACTAGTGACCTTTGCAGAAAAAAAAACTTGAAGAAACAATGAAATAGGTACCCCCATCATTTTAGATTTTACATATATGCCTGGTCTAAATATGTTATTAGAGTTAGAACAAGAAAGCAATATAGTTGGGGTCTTTACAACAAAGCTATTTGATGCTAATACAATTCTAGAGAAGAAAAATATCTTTAAAAACAAAACACACGGTATATGAGTGGAAATGTAGAGGCTTTTTATAATCTTACTCTCAGTGATTTTCAAACTTTATGTGACAAATCTAAATCTAAGCTCCACATGAGAGATAATTTACATCTGCTTGAGAGATTGTCCCTTAATAACCTTATTAAAGATAAAGCAATCATTGTAAAAGGAGCGGACAAAGGGGGAGGTACTGTAGTACAAGATTGTGATGATTATTTAATAGAAGCATATAGACAGTTAACAAACACATTGTTCTATACTGTTTTGAGAGTGGATCCTACCACTGAATACCAGCTGGAACTTAAGTTACTCTTGGATCTAGCTTTGATAGATGGAGCGATTTCTAAAACTTAGCATGCTTTTTTGTTTAATAAGTACCCTATTGTCTCCACATACTATCATCTTCATAAAATTCACAAGTCTCTCCAATCTCCTCCTGGTCGTCCCATAATTTCAGCTGTTGGGTCCCTCACTTCTAATTTATCAGCATTTGTTGATTATTTTTTACAACCTCACGTTATCACACTAAAGTCCTATATCAGGGACTCTATACATTTTTTGAATTCGATAAAAAATATAAAATGGAAAAATAAATATTTATTCATGACGTGATGTCAAATCCTTATATAGCAATATACCTCACAAACAAGGCCTAGGAGCAAGTGAGCTATACCTGGGGTGTGATGAGTCTCTAAATAATTCACTATGTCAATTCATCACTAATGCTATCCAATTTATTTTGTCCCATAATTATATTACGTTTGATAATCAATTGTATCTACAAGTCCTTGGTGTGGCAATGGGCACCTGGTTTTGCCAATTTATATAAGGGTCTACTTGAAGAATCTTTAATTTGGTGTGGCCCATTTGGTGCTATATGGTCGATACATCGATGACCTGTTCTTCATTTGGGCTGTAGATCTCAACTCCACATCACTATTTTTGAATTCTAATAAGTTTGGATTACATTTCACCAGCACTATACACGAATCAAATATTACATTTTAAGATATCACTCTGTCTATTACTAATGACGAGATTGTTACTTCTACCTTCCATAAAGTGGTAGACACCATTAACTTCCTCAACTATTGCAGTTGCCACTATCGAAATGGCTCAACAACATCCCTAAAAGTCAGTATTATCGAATCAGATGCAATTTTTCTCAACTTGAACAATTTGAGATACAGGCCTCTGAGTTATCTTCCTCATTTAAAGCACAGGGATATCCTAAAAATATTACAGAGGAAACTATACAAGAAGCTCAAAATAAAGAAAGGGACTCACTTTTGGTTTCCAAAGTGAAAACTAATTACCATTTTCATAATATACCCAACAACCAAGGTTTATTATTAATTCAATACTCATTCAAAAGTACTAAGAAAGATTATTTGTAAAAATTATCCAATCTTGAAAACCAATAGAATATTATCAACTATCCTTGATAATAAACCATGTGAAACATTTAAGAAAGCCGCAAACTTGAAAAATTATCTAGCACCTAGTAACTATAAATCCATAGAAACTAATATTATAGGGAATAAAGAAACTTGGTTACAGAAACACAAAAAACATAAGGGTTGTTATAAATGTAAGAAAAATGGTTGTATTACATGTAATTTTATTATTGATAAGACTAACAAGATATACTCATCCTTCTATGGAACCAATTTTGACATACAAGGGGTGATAGATTTTTGCACAACATATGTCGTTTATGTTATTAACTGCATATGTGGGGTTCAATATGTGGGTCACACCACTCGTATGTTACATACTTTGAGCATAAAAATAACATTCTTAGAGGTACCAGAAGACATAGCCTTGTACGACATGTGATTGATAAACACAAGGGAGATTTGAAGTGTTTAAAACTGCAGGGTGTTGAACACATTAAGGTCGCCAGCAGAGGAGGTAATAGATATAACCTCCTATGTAAACGGGAGGCTTTCTGGATCCACACTCTGGGGACCTTATTCCAGAATGGTTAGAATGATTGTATTGAAATTAATAATATCTAACTCCTATAAATTTATGTAAGGAAGATTGTTATAAGTAATATGATTATGTTCTATTAGATTCTGTTTTGTATTAAGCTCTAACAGAAGTGCCTGTACATTTTGTTTTTCCCTCACCCTCCCTCTTAATTAATTTTTTCCCATTATCCATATTGATAAGGATAAAACCTGGTAAAATTTAGTAGCTGTTCAATTTTAGGAGTTGATATAGCTGAAAAATAATAAGACTGGCGTCTCAATCCAGAATATACACTAGACATTGAATTTAAATTACTATCCTTAAAGTTGATACTATGTGATATTATTTTGAATAAATGTGTAATGATGTATAGTTTATCTAGTTCTAATCTCCTTTGAATTGTGTCACTATGATTGGATACAAAAAAGGTTTCAGCCCCAATATTGAAAGCAGAGTCAGAGTGGCTATCATGAGGCTAATTGTTAGATGTCTTATTACTAAATTGTTAAATATTAAGAACTAGATGACTATTACAAAATTATCTGAATAGTATAAGATGAAGACACCATATTTGGTGCTTCCTGATTATATAGTTTATTATAGGGAAATAGTTGTCAATCTTATATCTGAATTGAGCTACATATAGAAATAATTATAATTTTTATAATTATGATAATCATCCAGCGACCTCATTGCACCTCTTTTACTTATTTGCATTATTTACACTTTGGGGCCTAGTTTTTATAAGTGCCATCCTATCTGACACTGCAGTGCCACTCCTAGATGGGCCAGGTGTTTGTGTCGCACACTTGGGTTGCTTAGCTTAGTCTTCCAGCTACCTCATTGCACCTCTTTCCCTTCTTTGCATTATGTACACTTTGGGGCCTAGTTTTTAAATGGGCCATCCTGTCTGACACTGCAGTGCCACTCATAGATGGGCCATGTGTTTGTGCCGCCCACTTGGGTCACTTAACTCAGTCATCCAGCGACCTCAGTACAACCTTTTGGCCTAAAAACAATATTGTGAGGTGTGAGGTGTTAAGAATAGACTGGAAATGAGTGGAAATGAATGTTATTGAGGTTAATAATACCGTAGGATCAAAATTATCCCCAAAGTCTGTGATTTTAGGTGTTTTCGTGATTTTTAAAAAAATCATCCAGATCCAAAACCAAAACCCGAATGGGTGGTTTTGGCAAAAGCAATGCAGATCCAAACATGAGTGGGGATCCAGAACCAAAAACAAAATACACAAAACATTAGAAGTGCCCTCCGCACATCTCTATTGAACATGCACTAGCATTCAAGGCTGATTGGACCTGTAATCCACGTGTAAATAAAATACAGGAAAATCATGCACACCTATGCAAAAATCCTTTACTCAAAGAAATGCTCATTCACATATGCTATATTTTATTAATTTTTTGCTTACCAAATTCCAATTGGTGGAGATATCTTCCTTTCGTGTAGTTGGCTCAATCATGGCTTGTCAAAAAACCCTACCTGGAACAATGTGAGTTATGCCATCTGTAGACCTGAGACTTGAATCACAGCTACTAGTGTGGTTTTTCCCTTATAAACAGAGTGGCTTGGTCATGTGGATGCTGCTGCTAACCAATGATAATGACTTTTATCCAGTGGCGGAACTTGGTGGTGGTGGTGGGCCCAGCTGCAAAAATATACATTATAAGTGCCTTCCTATCTGACACTGCAGTGCCACTCCTAGATGGGCCAGGTGTTTGTGCCGCACACTTGGGTTGCTTAGCTTAGTCGCACATACCCAGCACCAGTACTCGCATATACTCGCACATACCCAGCAGGTATGTGCGCATATACTCGCACATACCCAGCAGGGGGTTCTCAAGTTCATAATATGTCGCTTGGAAGAGGGAGATGGGTATAGGCAGAGGGTATGTGAGGTATTTGTGGGAGAGAATCAAGGGGTAAATTGGGGTTAAAGGGTTCACTGGTGCTGGGTATGTGCGAGAGAGAGAGAGACAGAGAGAAAAGGTGAGAAAGGCCTGCGAGAGAATAGACATATAGAGAGAGACATATTTGTATGTGTCTGAGAGAGGTATACAGTATATATGTGTGAGAGCGATGTGTATGTCAGTGGCATGCGGTGGGGTAAGGCAAATGAGTCTTTCCTGTCATACTAACTTATACACCAGAGTTTTGACCATATAAAGTATATGAAAAATAAAAAGAATATATTTGAAATATCTTTTTTATATTATTCTAATAATTTTTATAGTAAAAAGTCTGGAGTAAAAAGTCTATGGCTCATATATTGTGTGCAAATCTGGCTCTGGTACTAGCCAGTGTTTCCTGAGCCATTTACCTCACCGCACATTACTGGCGTATGGTTGTGTGTGTGTGTGTGTGTGTGTGTGTGTGTGTGTGTGTGAGAGAGAGAGAGAAAGAGAGAGAGAGAGAGACTGGGGAAGATGTACATGTTTGAGAGAGATATACAGCATACAGCGTGTGTGTGTGTGTGTGTGTGTGTGTGTGTGTGTGTGTGTGAGAGAGAAAGAGAGAGAGACAATGGGTGAGAGAGAGAAAAAAAGGAAAAGTGGGACAGAGACAGAAAAAAAGAGACATGGAGAGACAGAGAAAAATGGAGAGAGACAGAGAGAGGGACAGACATACAGACATGGAGAGATACTCAGAAAAAGAGAGATACAGACATATAGAGATAGAGACATGAAAAGAGAGACATAAAAGATATAGAGAAACACAAACAGAGAGACATGAAAAGAGAGAGATACATAAAAAGAGAGACAGACATGGAGAGAAAGAGACAGACATGAAGAGAGAGACATAAAAATCACATTCAGTATTCTTGCAAGAGAAATATTTCTCATCAGTATTTTAAATTGAAAGTCATATACTCTGCAAATCAACTTTATACTTTTTAATTTAAATTTGGTTATAATTACTTAAATAGTTTTGTGTTACTCTGTAAAATAACAGAATTAAATTTGGACCACATTAATAAATTGGACTGAATGTGCACTTCAAATTGCCTTGGTTTTGCACCTGTGCACCTAGATAATCCGAGTTGTACACATCAAGATTTATACCTGTTCTTAACTCTCAGTAGACCTGCTTTGTGAGGAGATGGAAAAATCAGAAGAGACACACAGTAGAATACTTTCACATCAAATTCCAATCTTCTACTACTTTAGGACCATTCATTCATTTAAATAATTATTTCCATTTCTGTTCCAAAATAATACCCAAGTTAATTTATGATTTCAATTAATCTAGAGAGTGAAGGGCTATCAGAACTTTTTTACATTTGGCAAGTTCTAGAAATTATTCTCTCTGCTGACAGGCAATTTAAAATCTAGCTACACATAATGCGATTTTTTTGGTCAAACTGATAATCAGCATGATTTTTTTGGCAGTGGACGGCACCAATTTTCATGCTGCACAATAAACTGCTATTTTCAATAAAGTTACCAATTTTCTTGCACACTACACTGAATTTGCATATGTCCACCACCCAAGGATGAAGAGGTAATCAGATAAATTGTAAGCAATACAGGCAGATTATCATATGGACTTTTTACGCACTATCTATCAGACAAGTCTGACATTTAATAATCAAAGGAGGGTGTTTAGGTCTCTTTTACAGTTTTATCTTCCAAATGACCAGTGGTGTCACAAGGGGTGTGTGTGTGTGTGTGGGGGTGCAGCCCGCACGCAGGTGTCAACCACCGCCAAGTGACACCAAAGTGCCGGTTCCTGCTCAGCGAAAGGAGGTGGGTGCTGCACTGTAATATTACATGCAGCAACCTGGCTCCTGTCACCGTGTATAAGCCAGCACGGCAGGCACGAAAGTCTCTGGGGGCAGCCTGCATCTCCCGAACCCTGGAGTGACGAAAATAGTGGTCAGTACACTTAGCCACACCTCTCCAATGAAGCCATGCCCCCAACCATGAAGCCACACCCATTTTATGGCAGCAGCTACAATGGGTATAATCTATGTAAGTGCTGCAAATGACCATGCCTACACACTATGCAATAAAACATCCAAATCACCCGCTTTTTGCCAAATTGGACCAATATTTGTATACAGTAGTACAGCATGTACCTAGCTTTAGGAACAACATTTGTCCCATTAACAATATAGGCTAAAACTTGAAATAACCCCATCTCAAAAATGCTGCAACAGTGAAGTATTTATGCATGTCTCAGCAAAACGATGAGTATGCCTAAAAATTATACAATCTCTAAAAATTTACAGGATTTTAAAAAACACTCCAAAAATTATTGAGGCTTTAGTGTTCTTATTTTCTACTTAAGAAGAAATGTCATCACTTTGCCAAGTCCCTATATTGGCAAAAGCAAACATTTGCTCCTTTGCCATCTCATGTGCTTTAGAGAAAATGTTGGAGCACTTGGTTAATCTAGGGGTAAAGAGCCACCAAAGAGAGTTTTACATTTTGATCTGTGCTTGGCAATTTTGCATTTCATAATTACCTCCTAGTTTATGTGTTCAGGTGTGCAGTTTACATGTGTACACAATTTACATTCAGTATATGTACATGTTAAATCTAAAAAAAAAAACTACTTTCTAAACCAAATATTGGTAACTTATCTTACTATATACTGTAGGTCTATATAATGTTCCCCAAGCATAAAATATATGCATTTCACATGCATGATTACGTATATAAACATTGCCAGAAAGTATGAATTGCCTTATCTTGTTAATTTAAAAAATATACTCAAAGGTAAATTGAACAATAATCTGTGAAAAACAGCAATATTTTTCATGCTTTGAGTGAACTTTGAAAACTATAGAAACCCTGGACAGAAATGTTTCACTTGGGTAATGTTACTTGCGACATCAATATGTATATTGCCATGCTACTACTAACTAAGGCACAGCACCTCATTATATGTTCTTATTTGATGTCACAACACCTTTTAAGATGTTTATACCTTCTTACTGTGATGGAGAAATTGCTATCTGCATACTATTACATATTTAAAGAAAAAGTATTAAAAATGTGTAGTCTAAAAGCCCAAAAATTTAAAAGCTACAAAATTAGTTTTGTTCTCTGCTCAGTATAATTTTGATTAATCATTTCTCACTACAAAGTGTTTCTTTACTTTAAAACTGTTTCAAAATTCAAAAGGAGTTATATCTAAATTAACTTTGTCCTTAGGGTATATGCAACTTGTTTGAAAATATGTGTGTACAGGTATTCGGTTAAAATACCGCCCTTCGGGATCTGGATTGTCTCAATACTGATGCCGGGATCCCAACAGGGGTACTATACCACCGCCAGAATACCGGCGAAGTATGTGATTTCCCCTCTGTGGGTATCCACGGCACTCATAGAAAGAGCAAGGGGCTTTAATGTACTTGCCCCCCTGCTGTCATTCTAGTGCACAGGATGCCTATGTCAGTATACTGACATTTGGAATCCCGTGTGCTGGCATCCCATACCGATCCCTGTACACAATTATTGATGTCCTGAGACAATGATCAGCCCAATTGCTTAACCAGTGGGGTTGCTTATTGGTGGTAAAACAGGTAGTGCAATACTGACTGTTATACACAATTGTTCCTGTGGATCGGGATGTCATACAGCTCACCGGCTGGTGAGCATATGCAGATGTTAGGTAGTGGAGTAGGTACTCTGAAGCACATGCAGATCGCAGGTAATTGCAGGTTTCTACGGAGCAAAGTGGAAAACTTGTGTCTCCCACTGTGGTGCTCTTACACAGTGAACAAAACACTGCACGTGTGCAGTACTTACCTCAGTAGCCAGGTTCATAAAAGGAATGAAGCCTTATTGTAGTAACAATATAGAATCTGTGTAGTAGTGCTCTCCATCTTCAACACAACTCTTTACGCCTACAGTCACTGCCACTTCTCTCTTGGCCCATCCCATTTCCTCTAGGTATTCCCATAGTCTGAGCCAACTTGTATTCTAGGCAAAGTATAGGCTCAAATTATGGCTAATTTAGGCCATGGCTTAGATTTACCAAGCTGGACACCAGCTTGACCTCCAAAGATTTTCTATTTAATGTGAATTGCTTGCAGCTTGTTACCTCAGCTAAAGTAACTACTGCACACGTATTAACCTCCCCTTTAACTCTACTCCTTACTGCCTGCCCACTACATACTGGACTCTTGCCAGAACTCTGTGTTTCTTCCAAGAGTTCACCACTGAAACACAAGTCTACTTTGCCCTTCTTTGCCTCCATGCTTCTTCTGATAGCTCACTTATTTGTCCTGCTTACTGTTAATGCACCTAGTCATTTGATTACTTGTATAGAATAAATGCACCCTATTCTTGTTTACTTTAGACCCACTTTATTTCCTTATAGTTATCAACGCACTTTGCATCTTCTTAATTTAATTATGTGTTGTTATTTTAGGCTACTGTTAGTATCATTATTGTTATGTCACCTGCAGATCATATTGCTTTGCCACCCCTACCATGCTACATGGCCCATCTATTTTTCTCTATATAAATAACCATTAACCCCCTAAATCTTTTTTTCTCACTTCATGAACCCATACCATCCCTTCATACTGCAGTCATACACCTAGATCATAGCAGTGATAATGTGTACTCTTACCTGCCTTCTTCTCTGTCTCCATTCGTACTTTATGCATCACTGTATCTCTCTTTGCTTCCCACTGTCCTTACTGCCATTCACTGACTTTTCTTTCATCCCTAAACTCCTCTCCATTTATCCTTCTCTCGTCCTACCTACTCCCTCCCCATGACAAGTTCCTCACCCACTACCTCTCCTCTTTGAGTTTCCCAAGCACTCTTCACAAATCACATCTCCATATTTCTCTCTCACTCCCTACTACTACATCCCCATACTAAATCCCTCCCTTTCTACAGTATCCTCTCTAAAGTAAGGTACAGTATGTCTGTAATAAAATGATACCCATCCATAATAACTTTATTTCCATCTCCTGCACTCTACTCACTTTCATTAACTTCTGGCTATCCCAATCTGACAGCACAGCTTCCATTCTCTTTTTCAACATTTTTTTTGTTCTCTCAGACACTTTGAACTAGTTACCAGCAAGGTGGTGAAATGGAAATCCTTCTTTCCCACCTCTTCTCATTCTCCATCAAACCTCTGAAATGTTATCTATTATTCTCCTACTTTAAGTTCCACTTTATCACCTCTTCCACCATACCATCCACCGGACCCCATATACCACTGAAATCATTCTACTATCTTGCTCCAAAATTCTCTCTCCACTGACCTTCCTCACCTCACACTGGAAAAATCCAACATTCCTATTGACAATGCCATGAATACTGTTGCCTCCAAACTCCTATCAATGTCTACCTTTTCACTACAGTGGCCTCTCCCTTATCTAATATTTTACCACTGATGTGACATCTATTCTGTTTTAGCCTTTATAAAATGGTCACCCCTACCAATTCCCATGGCCTTCCTCAAAATGTAAGTGTAACTCCAACTACTCAGTCATATTCTCCTCTTTTCTGGAAACACTATTCTTCCCAATCTAAAATCTTCATTGCTCTAAAATTTAGAAAAATACAGGCAAACAATGTAGTGTTTGACAGGTTGAAGGAGCAATATAAGAGCATTTTATAAGAAAATGTACATAATGTATGTGCTGCATTCAAAATAGATCGAAAACTAAACTTCTGGTTAGGTGAAGACCAGTAAGGAGGGAACTGCAATACCTAATATAGAGGGTAAGTAAATAGGAATGTTTGCAGTGTCTTGTGCTAGATACTTACATACAGTCTTCTGTAAATGTTTCTTAGCTTTATATAAATGGATTTGTATACAGACTGTGGGGGGCGGATGAAATTTCTAGGTCAAGGATTAAATACAGGATGTGATTTTATGAGTCAGTGTTTGTTGTTGCATTGTCAACAGAAATAAATATGTCAGGTGGGTAGCTTGTGTTGACTGGTGGACTTAATATTAGCAAGATGAAATGGCAGGGAAGATTCTTTAAGTACATGTGAGTATTATCTGCATATAATGGTAAGGTTCCAAAAATCAGTTTAATCTGTTTCCCAAGACAAGTGACAGATACAGTAGAGAAGAGTATATGGGAAGACCTAAGAATAAAACTTGTGGTTCTCCAACTGACAGAGGTAGCAAGAGAAAGTTACATCTAGTGAGATAAACACTGAAAATGTGATTTGTTAAGTAGTATAACATTATCTCACTATGGCTTGTTGAAGAATGCAATGATGGCTCACATGGGAGAGCAGAGGGAGTGGGAAGTGTTACTCAATTAGCTAATGCCACTGAGAGGATGGATGGACAGGATCAAAGTTAAAGATGGGATAAATAGAGAGTGAGGGTTAATGGCTCACTGATGGCAAGTATAGTGCTAGGAGGAGAAAACAATAGAACAGAGCTATGCAAGAAAGTGAAAGTGGGAGGCACAATGGAAATAAATGTTGTTGGAGATGAAAGAGGAATTAGAATTATTGAGCAATTCAGATGTCAAGCTAAATAGTTTATACTGTATTCTGTCTTGTTTTGGGAGTATAGAAGCATTTTATATAGGGGAAAGAATGAGGCAGAGCAATGGAAGAACTTCATGGGTAGTAGAGTTAAAAAATCATTGCAGTGGGGAAAGGAGGATCAGAGATTGGTCAGAGAGGAGGTGGCAGTAATTTGACAAGAAATGTTAAGTGCATAGCGGAGAGTTTTTTGGTTCCCATGTTGAGAAAAGGTCTGAATTTTAGCAAAAAGTTTTAATTCAACCATGTCTTCCAAAAAAAACAACCTTTAGTCACTATTGCTGTTTGTTGACTGTGAAGTTCTGATACACATGGGAACATTGACATGTAACACAATCTACACATAATTGGTCACAATACATATTAAGGTATACAAAGACAATTGACAGAAAAAATACTTTTAAAGAGGATTTCAGGTAGCATACTATGCTACAACAAATTACAAGAAATACTGTATGACTATTATGTTAGCATTCATATGATCAATCATTTATCATGCTTTTAGAGAACCTTTGTGGTCATGTGTTCATATTTTTCCATCTTGAGTCTATTGGAAAAATGTAGTAGGCTGCAAGTTGCAGGATCCCACAAATTATAGGCAATTTAAGCACTAGATTGTGCATTTTAGCTTATTACTAATTTAAATTTATGGCTTGGCAAATAAAAGAATTGAAGGATCCTATAAATTGAGGCTACTACATTTACCCTACTATATGTTATTTTAAAAACAATTCCACAGATGCACTGGGACATAAAATATAAAATTATATTATCCCTTAGAAAACAGCATATATTTAACTATGGGTTATGTACAGGGGCACAAGCTGGGATGGGGCTGACAGGGCATGTGTGACAGCTGACAGAGGAACAGGGTACCAGCAGTAAATCTAGAGTCACAGCTTGCACCATGATAATGTGTCAGATCTGGTAAACCGATATTTAAAACAATGGAGTTAGAAAGACTCATCATTTAAGTGTGGTTACCGAGAAGGGCAACACATGAAGTGAGTGCTCGCTCTCAGTGGGCCATGTGCACTGTAGCTCCTGATGGGCAGAGCTTGGAGCATGTTCCCTCAGGTGACTTGTGAATCCAGGACAGATGCTGCTCAGTCATTTGCAGAGAAAACAGTAAGCATGGCCAGCAAGGCCATCTTATCAGCATTTTTGGCCCTGGGCAAACCACAGGAGGCATGGCCCTGCACCCTTTTGAAAAAAGTATATTAAAAAAAAACTTTAAGCATCTCCCTGGCCACAGTCCAGTACCGCATACAGCAGAGTGTGCTGGGCTGAGGTGACTGGGCTGCTGCTGCCAAGTAATGTGTGGAGGGCTTCAGCCCCTGCTGGGCCCATCCATCAGGCCTGGTCCTGGGTAAATAGTACCTGCCCCCCTCTCAACACCTCTGTCTGCTTCCCAAGAAGTTGCGGAGGTGCCAGCCTTCCCCTGGCCAAACCTGTCCCTGCTCAAAGGCTCCTAGAATTGTGAGGACCTGGGCAGCTTCCAAGTGTACCTATACAATAAGATGGCCCAGATCTACAATAATAACCTGCTTGGGGATAGGTGCTAATTCCAGTCTGGAAGCCTGGTAACCAGGATGATGGAAGGGGCACTTGTTTCTGTGCAGCCTCGGCTCCATCTACCTCTTGTCTGGACCATTAATTTGTGATATGCATAACAGATGTAGATAGCAGGCTGGAGCCTGATGCACTGTCTGGTAAGATGGAGTGATGCTTTGGGTAAACACTGGGTGTAAAAAAAAATTATGGTAATGGTGTTGTGTTAGGATGTGTATAGGCCCTTCATACACCAATTGCCTATGTATTGATTTAATGTTTTTTTTTCTAGTCTGGAAAATTTTACGTGCTGGGATGCCCCATATGGTAGTGAGATGTTGTTGAGTCCTGTCTGGGTAATGAGGCAGTGGGAAGTGTTGGCATTATGATGCAGTGGGGTGCTTGGTGAGGGTTATTGATGTGGAGGTTGCCTGGTCTGGGGTTATGATGTGGTGTGGTAACTTATCTGGTATGACTTTGCGCCAAGGTGCATGGTATGATATGGCAGATTTACCAGTGTGGAGTGATGATGTGATATGGTGCCGGCAGTGGAGTAACTAGTAGGGGGAGGTGCTAAGCTGAGTTTTTGCCCTGAGTGACAGAAAGCCTAGCTTCACCCTGAATGTGGATGTGATTTATATGGCCAAAGAAACATATAAAAAAAATTATGTTAAATGGCCATACTTAAATATAGCACAACCCCATCTAACTATTATCCCCAACAAATATTATTTTAATAACCCCTCTACAAGATTATTAATGAACCTCTTTGCAATACACAAAGCTTTGTAGGGACCAATACACAAAACAATAGAAGTAGCATTCATGTGACTCACATACATTACAGGAAACATTCTAGTGACACATACAAATTGAAGTAGGCATTATTGTGATCTATACAGAATATAGAACCTTAATCAAAGATGAACGCAGATCGCGGTATACGCAGCCAGGTCTGTGTTTATCTCCTCACATGCTGGGGGTAGCCCAGCACAGGGCAAGGCCGCCCAGCATGTGTGGGGCTGCCTCCCGATGCATCCGCAAATAGGTTATGGACACACTGGAACTAAGGTTGACCACTGGCAGTGTGTCAGGCAGTCTGCTGCCTTTTTTTTTAGAATGGCTGTGTGTGACATCACAGAGGAGGGACATAAGGCATGGAGCTGCTGGAGGGACACGGGTGGTGAGATGATGCAGTGACAGAGGCAGATATATGTATAAGGGGCATTACTTTGGGCATAATGTGTATAAGGGGTACTACTACTGTGTGCATTATGTGCATATGATTCACTACTGTGGGTATTATGTGTATAAGTGGCACTACTGTGGTCATTATGTGTATAAAGCAGCACTATTACTGTGGGCATTATGTGTAACGGACACTACTACTGTGTGAATTTTGTATAAGGGGCACTACTGTGGGCATTGTGTTTAAGGGGAACTACTGTGTGGCATAACATGTATAAGTGGTACTACTGTGTAGCACAGCGTGAATAATGGGCACTACTATGTGGTGTAATGTGAATTAGGGGCACTATATGTGATATAATGTGCAAAAGATTGTGCTACTGTGTGGCATAATTGAATTGGTGGTACTATTGTAACCATGCCCCTTCTTTGTGAAACCACACCCCTTTTTTGCAACATGAACCTTTAATATGCACTGTCACTTTCTAAAGTATTAAAGGCATATCACAAATTTATAGTTTGTAGGGGGGGTGCCAGAAACCCTAGCACTGCCCCTGGCTCCACCTAATTTGAGAGGAGTAGGTGGTGGGGGATGTGAGTTCCACCACATCTCCAGAACCACTTTAAACCCTAAACATTTTTTATATCATAACAGAAAAATTGGGGCTGTTTGTAAGGGCCTAATTCAGAGATGGATGCAATTGCGCAGTCACTCGCAGTGGCAGCAGCCATCTGTTTTGCTCACGTGCACTGACCACAGTGCACATGCATGACTATACATATTACAGCTGCATCTAGGAAGTATGCAACTGTAGTGTGTTTGACAGTGGTGGCTTTCAGAGGGGAGTCGTTATGGAGTTGGGGATGCAGGGAGTACCAAACGGGGGCATGTTGGGGCTGTTTTCAGGACAGCTGCAGCTGCTCAGGAAAAAAAATGCCAGCTGACCACCTGGCAGCGCAGCCTGGCTGCGCTGCTAGGATGCTAGGACTCAATCTTAGAACCGATGCATTCACAATTAAATTGCAAATGCATTGGGATGCGGCCCCAATCATGCTGGGCGGCCTGGCCCTATGCTGGGTGGCCCTCAGTATGTGCAGATTTGAACACAGATCTGGCTGCGTATGAAGCCATCTTCATTGATCTCTGAATAACCCCCTAAGGGGGTCATTCCGAGTTGATCGTAGCTGTGCTAAATTTAGCACAGCTACGATCAGGCACTCAGACATGGGGGGGACGCCCAGCACAGGGCTAGTCCGCCCCGCATGTCAGGCTCGACCCCCTTGCACAAGCACAAAAGCATTGCACAGCGGCGATGCTGTTGTACTTTAGGAGTAGCTCCCTGCCAGCACAGCTCCTGCACACTGGCAGAAGATACTTACTGCTGTGAGGGTCGCAGCGGCTGCGTGTGACGTTACGCAGCAGCCATGGCCTGCCCCCCCAACGGTCCTGTGTTGCCCGGACTGCACCCCCTAAACGGTGTCCAAATGCTTCCAGACCGCCCCATCCTGTCCAGCGTCCGCTTTTGCCTGTCATTCAGGCAGAGGTGATCGCAGGGCTGATACAGCTGTCAGCTGCCTGGCATGCCCCAGCGCACTGCGGTGTCGGTGCATGCACAGTTCAGACCTGATCGGCTGCTGTGCGAAAACACACAACACAGATCAGGTCTGAATTAGGCCCATTGTACTGTGCTGTTATTGTTCCTTTTATGCAACTAAGATATTAGATGCAGCCTGCACCAGCACATGAGGCCTAATTAAGACCTGATTTGTGCTGTGCGCTTTTGCACAGCAGCCGATCAGGACTGAACTGCGCAAGTGCTGGTGCCGCAGTGCGCAAGTGCGGCTGTCTCAGCCCTGCGTTTGCCTCTGCCTGATTGACAAGCAGAGGCGGTTGCTGGGTGTGACGACACGTGATGACACAGCCGGCGCTTTGTGTCGCACAGTGGTAAAAGACACATGGTTACTTTCCTAGCCCTGGTCCTACACATAGACTTCACCAATTGCCAATATGTTATTAGTTATATGCTAGGCAATATTGTATTGTATTGTGTGGTTATTATATTGTACAGTTATATTTTATCTGTTATATTTGGTATATGTAGTTTATTTGGTTATTATATATTCAATGTAATTGTTAACTGAATAAGTTTAGGCCAGAGTGTTAGTAACATAGTTAAATCAGTTCGTTGTAATGTAAGTCCCCTAGCTGTACACTCAGATGTGATTAGGATGAGTAGGTTATGTAGTAAACAGGTTCTGTATGGAGATGCAGGTAATCTGATCCTGTGCACTCCATTGTGTACAAGAGTCCAGACACCTCGTCTCCACTCCTGACTGACCAGCTTGTGTGATGAATAGACAGGGGAGGGTATAACAAGAGGAGTGAGCTCTGCTGGAGGGAGAGAGATCTGACAGAGAAGGTCAGAGAGTGGCAGGAGACTGGCTAAGAAGTAATGTTCTGTCAGGAGTTCCAGGAGGGAATTGTCGTGTAGAATTGGATCACAGAAGTGTGCTGAGCTGTTTATAACCCATTCTGTTCAATAAACCACTGTTGGTTTTTCATCTACCACCATGACTGAGTGATTTGGAACCCAGTATCCTCACATTTGGTGGCAAGCAGAGGGATCACTCAGGTTACAAGCATGGATGCAAGATATTACAGCAGATTGGAGGCAACAGCACAATATTACAAAGACATCAAGAAGGGAGTCCTGCAAGGACTGTGTCATGGAAACAAAATTGTAATCAATACAGTGGATACCAAGGAATCCCTAATTGGAAAACTGGCTCAATGGGACTTTGATCACCCTTGTGATAAGGAGGAAGAAGAGGATATGGTCCAGGCCTCAGCGGAGGAGACCAGTAATGGAACCAGGGCAGTGGAGCTTGTGGTTGGAAGTTTGTCAGCATATCGGCAGGCTGGAAAGCCGAATCTGTTATTTATAGTTACCAAAATGCAGTACATTTGGGAGTACTGGAATAAAGCTCAGTGGGAAATCAGCAGGTGGAGAGTATCCAGCATACAGGACAAGTTGTGTCATCTTGGGAATGCGTTCATGCACTGCAGCAGTGAAGCAGCCACATGGAATCTGCTAGGGGAGCCAGAGTTTGAGGAATTCAGGGAGGAAGTGATCGAAACAGTGGCCCAAATGACACAAAGTATACAATATACAGAGACGGAAGGGCAAGTGCAGAGTAAATTCTCATCCTGGACAGAGCCAGAGGAAGTGGCATTGGATCGGGGGCCCCTAGATACCCCAGCATGGCGAGATATTGAGGAAGAAGTCGCTACTATCACCCGACCACCACTCGAGCAACAGAGCCTCCAAGGGAATCCTTCAGGTGAGCACCAACCAGTCTTGGCTACTGAGCCATTTACGGTGTTGTGTTTGGGGGAGGCTACTGAAAATGAGAAGGAAGTGGGGTCTGTCATTCAAACACCCCAGGAGAAGATGCACTATGCCTTCCCATTTGCAGAGGTGGAAGAGGAGATCTCTGCGAGGGCAGCAGTAGGTGGTAATGTCCCAACTATAAGCATGGCTAGGGCAGACAGTGTCTCACTTCAGGCTGATCAGCATATTCGGCTGAGGGAGGCCTATTGTGAAGCTATGTTCATGACTGCCCCAGTTATTTTATCAGAAAAGGATGTTCAGGTAGGGCCCAGTGTATCCCCAGCTAATGTATCTCTCCCAGAAGATTCTGGAGGTCTGTTCCCATTCAGTGAACTTGATGGTAAGGAGCTGCAGTCTGAATGCCAGAATCTTCCCTGTGACTCAGAGAAAATCCAGGTATCAGACATGGTGAAAATAGCATCAGCTCTGTCACGATCCGGGTATCTGGACGCCATTACTTACCCTTCAGATGCCTCCTAAGGCTGGCTCAGCGTTCCAGGACCGGATCCCGCTGTTCCTGAGTTTCCACATGTAGAATGTCAGAGTGGTGATTTCATCAGCCGCGTCCTCCGCTGTGCCCACGTGGTTAAATGTGCGCTTGTCAGTCTGGCGTCTCCTGTCTCCTGTGGCCGGCGTCGCCATTACTGTTTCAATTCTCACATGGATTACAAACCAAACTTCCCTCCAAGTGTCTGCATGGGCGCAGCCATCTTGGATTCTGTCATCTGATCATTTCCACCAATCTGCTGTCTGTATTGTTGATTTGCATAATTGCCTAGCCAACCTCTTCCTTGCTGCAGGTATAAGTAAGCTGTGCCTGAGCAAGGAAGGCGTCAGTGCTTTGGTTGTCTAACCTAGTTCCAGTTTGTCTCTCTCCTGTGGTTGTCTTCCAGGTTCCAGCTCCTGTCTCCAGACTTCTGCTATAGAGACCCGCACCAGCATTCCATCTGCGGTGTAGCCTGACTCTCCGATCCATTCTGGACTCACCTGTTTCCAGTTACATCAATCACCTGCTTCCAGCCCAGCTTCCAGCAGTGTACAGCTTCTCTTAAAGGGCCGGTGTCCTTTCTGCAGTTTACCACTCTCCACCGGTAATATTATTTCACCGCTCTCAAACTCCAAACTTCATTATCAATCACCTGCTTCCAGCCCAGCTTCCAGCAGTGTACAGCTTCTCTTAAAGGGCCGGTGTCCTTTCTGCAGTTTACCACTCTCCACCGGTATTATTATTTCACCGCTCTCAAACTCCAAACTTCATTATTATTTCATCGCTCTCAAGTTCGTTTATTATTTAACTGGTTCCAGCCAGTATCCACTCCGTACCAACAACAGTCTGGTTCCAGCCAGTATCCACAGCAGCCGTTTTATCTTCAGCAGCCCAGCCTTTCCTGGAACACCAGCTGGTACGATCCTGGGGTCTCTCCATTGCTACAGTCAGGCCTGGTAAGGACTTTCCAACTAGAAGATTATAAGAACTGTCTCACACTACCAGTGCCTGTGGCCCTTGCCACCCTGTAGTACCCAGGAATTGTATTTATCCTCTGTTGACTTTTATGTTTCCTTTACTGCTGCTGTGTTACGGAGTTTGTCATAATAAACATCATTGACTTTTATCCTGGTTGTCGTGGTCACGCCTTCGGGCAGTTATTCTACATGTTACTTACATGTCTAGGGGTCTGATACAACCTCCCAGGTTCCGTTACATCTCAGCCCCTACAACTGAGGCTGCCTCCCGTCAGCTCAGGCCCTCAGTTGTGACAGTAAGCACTGACCTAATGAATCCAGCCGGAGACCAGGATCAAGCGACCAGGCCGATGCAAGAACTGGCAGCCCGACTTGAACATCAGGAGGCTGCACAGGGCCACATCATCCGCTGTCTCCAGGATCTCTCTACACGGCTGGATGGGATTCAAACGACCCTCCGTGGACCTGGCACGTCCGGTGCGTCCACTACAGTGACACCAGCTGTAACCCCACCCACCTTACCCATTTCCAGTCCACATCTTCATCTTCCAACGCCAGCAAAATTTGATGGATCTCCAAGGTTCTGCAGGGGATTTCTCAATCAATGTGAAATCCACTTTGAGCTTCTACCTGGCAATTTCTTCAGTGACCGTACCAAAATTGCCTATATCATCTCCCTTCTCAGTGGCTCAGCCCTTGACTGGGCATCACCTTTATGGAAGAAGTCTGATCCCCTGCTATCCTCCTATACTGACTTTGTAGCTACATTCAGGCGCATCTTCGACGAGCCAGGCCGGATAACATCTGCTTCATCTGAGATTCTCCGTTTACGCCAGGGAACACGTACTGTGGGACAGTATCTTATACAGTTTAAAATCCTGGCATCCGAACTGGCATGGAACGACGAGGCCCTGTATGCTGCATTCTGGCATGGCTTATCAGAACGCATCAAGGATGAGTTAGCTACCAGAGACTTGCCCTCTAAGTTGGATGAGCTAATTTCTCTTTGCACGAAGGTTGATCTACGTTTCAGAGAGAGAGCAACCGAGCGAGGAAGATCATCTACTCCTAAATCTTCTGCTCCTCCTCCTCGTCAACCATCTCCATCCAAGGATGAGCCTATGCAAATTAGTCGTTCCCGTCTATCTCCCGCTGAGCGCCGAAGACGTCTCTCTGAGTCTCTCTGTCTCTACTGTGCAGCTCCGTCGCACACTATCAATGCCTGTCCCAAACGTCCGGGAAACTCCAGATCCTAGCTCGCCAAGGAGAGGGCCGGCTAGGAGTAATGATCTCCTCTCCATCTCCTCATGACTGTAACCTCCCAGTGTCGCTCCAAATTGCTCAACGTTACAGGAACGTCATTGCCCTCCTTGATTCCGGAGCAGCTGGGAATTTCATAACCGAAGCTTATGTTAAACGGTGGTCCCTACCCACCGAGAGACTGTCCTCGTCCATCTCTTTGACTGCCGTGGATGGCAGCAAGATTTTTGACGCAGTCATTTCCTTAAGGACTCTTCCAGTTCGTCTGAGAGTGGGAGTTCTTCATTCTGAGTATATTTCTTTTTTAGTGATTCCAAGAGCCACACATCCAGTGGTTTTAGGCCTTCCATGGCTCCGTCTCCACAACCCATCAATTGACTGGACGACTACGCAAATACTGGCATGGGGTCCCTCCTGTGCTGAGACTTGTTTAGCCAAAGTTCTTCCTGTTTGTTCTTCCTTCCCCAGGTCATCTGATGTTCCGCCTCCTCCATATCAAGACTTCACGGACGTGTTCAGTAAAGCCTCTGCTGATATCCTTCCTCCTCATAGAGAATGGGACTGCCCAATCGACCTCATTCCAGGGAAGGTTCCACCGCGAGGCCGAACTTATCCGTTGTCTCTGCCTGAGACACACTCCATGGAAGAGTACATCAAAGAGAACCTGGCGAAGGGTTTCATCCGACCATCTTCTTCTCCAGCCGGCGCAGGCTTCTTCTTCGTTAAGAAGAATGACGGTGGTCTGCGTCCGTGCATCGACTACAGAGGTCTGAACGACATTACCGTCAAGAACCGATACCCTTTACCCCTGATTACCGAGCTCTTTGATAGAGTTAGTGGTGCAACCATTTTCACAAAGCTGGACTTGAGGGGTGCCTACAATCTCATCCGAATCCGTGAGGGTGACGAGTGGAAGACCGCCTTTAACACCCGTGACGGACATTATGAGTACCTCGTCATGCCCTTCGGATTAAGCAACGCTCCAGCAGTCTTCCAGCACTTCGTGAATGAGATTTTCAGAGACATCTTGTACCGCCATGTCGTGGTTTATCTAGACGACATCCTCATCTTTGCTAATAATCTCGAAGATCATCGTTTCTGGGTAAAAGAGGTTCTTTCCCGTCTCCGTGTCAATCACCTCTATTGTAAATTGGAGAAGTGTGTGTTTGAAGTTAAAACCATTCCGTTTCTAGGTTACATTGTGTCCGGTTCCGGACTAGAGATGGATCCTGAGAAACTCCAAGCAATCCAGAATTGGCCTATACCCTTAAGCCTCAAAGGGGTCCAGAGGTTCTTAGGGTTCGCCAATTATTATAGAAAATTTATACGAGACTTTTCCACCATTGTGGCGCCTATCACTGCATTAACCAAGAAAGGTGCTAATCCGTCCAAGTGGTCCGAGGAAGCTACACAGGCCTTTCACCTTCTGAAGCAACGGTTCATCTCTGCACCAGTTCTGAAACAGCCCGACACCGACTCTCCTTTTATCTTAGAGGTAGATGCCTCCTCCGTTGGAGTAGGAGCAGTGTTATCCCAGAGGGCCAAAGATGGACATCTACATCCTTGCAGTTTCTTCTCCCGGAAGTTCTCCCCAGCTGAGCGCAACTATGCCATTGGCGATCAGGAGTTGCTAGCCATCAAGCTCGCTCTGGAGGAGTGGAGATACCTGTTGGAGGGAGCTTCCCACTCAATCACCATACTTACCGACCACAAAAATCTTTTATACCTCAAAGGCGCACAATGTCTGAATCCTCGTCAGGCCAGATGGGCACTTTTCTTCTCCAGGTTTGACTTTAAACTCCAGTTCTGTCCGGGTTCTCAGAATCGTAAGGCCGATGCCCTTTCCCGCTCATGGGAGCAAGAAAATGAGTCCGAGTCTGCAGACAAGCATCCTATTATTAATCCGTTGGCATTCTCCACGGTAGGGATGGACTCTACGCCTCCACCAGGGAAAAGTTTTGTTAAGCCAGTTCTAAGGAAGAAGCTCATGCATTGGGCCCATGCTTCCCGTTTTGCTGGACATACAGGCATTCAGAAAACCCTTGAATTTATTTCTAGGTCCTACTGGTGGCCAACTCTGAAGAAGGACGTTATGGAATTTATTGCCTCCTGCCCAAAGTGTGCCCAACACAAAGTCTCCCGCCAGTCGCCTGCGGGGCAACTGGTTCCATTATCTGTTCCCCGTCGACCTTGGACCCATTTGTCGATGGACTTTGTTTCCGATCTACCTATCTGCAACAAGTTTAATACCATCTGGGTGGTAGTTGACCGGTTCACCAAGATGGCACATTTCATCCCTCTCACCGGTCTTCCGTCAGCTTCCAAGTTGGCTCAAGTGTTTATACAAGAGATCTTCCGACTTCACGGTCTTCCTGAAGAGATCATCTCGGATCGTGGAGTACAATTTGTAGCCAAATTTTGGCGAAGTTTGTGTCAAGCCCTCCAAGTCAAGTTAAAGTTTTCCACGGCTTACCATCCTCAGACCAATGGTCAAACCGAGAGGGTGAATCAGGACTTGGAGGCCTTCCTCCGTATATATGTGTCTTCCTCTCAAGATGACTGGGTTCAACTCCTTCCTTGGGCCGAGTTCAGCCACAACAATCAATACCATTCCTCATCTTCTTCTACACCATTCTTCATTAATTATGGATTCCACCCTAAAGTCCCAGAATTCCAACCGCTTCCCGCAACTTCTGTTCCAGCAGTGGATGTCACCTTGCGTCAGTTTTCAAATAACTGGAGGAACGTCCGCGCAGCCCTGCTTAAAGCCTCATTCAGGTATAAGAAGTTTGCCGATAGGAAGCGTAGAGCGGTTCCTGCTCTCAAGGTGGGTGATCGTGTGTGGCTGTCCACGAAGAATTTGAGGTTGAGAGTTCCCAGCATGAAATTTGCACCTCGCTACATCGGACCCTTCAAGATTGAACAAGTCATCAATCCTGTTGCCTACAGGTTACAGTTACCATCCTTCTTGAAAATACCCAGGACATTTCATGTTTCTTTGTTGAAACCGCTGATCCTGAATCGGTTTCATTCCGCACTTCCTCCAGCTCCCAAAGTTCAGACTCAACGGGGAGTCGAGTACGAGGTGGCCAAGATTTTGGACTCACGTTTCCGTTGCGGTCAGTTACAATACCTCATTGACTGGAAGGGCTATGGTCCTGAAGAACGCTCTTGGACCAATGCCTCAGACGTCCATGCTCCTGCCTTGGTTCGAAATTTCCACGCAAAGTTTCCTTTAAAGCCTAAGAAGTGTCCTGGGGCCACTCCTAAAGGGGGGGGTGCTGTCACGATCCGGGTATCTGGACGCCATTACTTACCCTTCAGATGCCTCCTAAGGCTGGCTCAGCGTTCCAGGACCGGATCCCGCTGTTCCTGAGTTTCCACATGTAGAATGTCAGAGTGGTGATTTCATCAGCCGCGTCCTCCGCTGTGCCCACGTGGTTAAATGTGCGCTTGTCAGTCTGGCGTCTCCTGTCTCCTGTGGCCGGCGTCGCCATTACTGTTTCAATTCTCACATGGATTACAAACCAAACTTCCCTCCAAGTGTCTGCATGGGCGCAGCCATCTTGGATTTTTGTCATCTGATCATTTCCACCAATCTGCTGTCTGTATTGTTGATTTGCATAATTGCCTAGCCAACCCCTTCCTTGCTGCAGGTATAAGTAAGCTGTGCCTGAGCAAGGAAGGCGTCAGTGCTTTGGTTGTCTAACCTAGTTCCAGTTTGTCTCTCTCCTGTGGTTGTCTTCCAGGTTCCAGCTCCTGTCTCCAGACTTCTGCTATAGAGACCCGCACCAGCATTCCATCTGCGGTGTAGCCTGACTCTCCGATCCATTCTGGACTCACCTGTTTCCAGTTACATCAATCACCTGCTTCCAGCCCAGCTTCCAGCAGTGTACAGCTTCTCTTAAAGGGCCGGTGTCCTTTCTGCAGTTTACCACTCTCCACCGGTAATATTATTTCACCGCTCTCAAACTCCAAACTTCATTATCAATCACCTGCTTCCAGCCCAGCTTCCAGCAGTGTACAGCTTCTCTTAAAGGGCCGGTGTCCTTTCTGCAGTTTACCACTCTCCACCGGTATTATTATTTCACCGCTCTCAAACTCCAAACTTCATTATTATTTCATCGCTCTCAAGTTCGTTTATTATTTAACTGGTTCCAGCCAGTATCCACTCCGTACCAACAACAGTCTGGTTCCAGCCAGTATCCACAGCAGCCGTTTTATCTTCAGCAGCCCAGCCTTTCCTGGAACACCAGCTGGTACGATCCTGGGGTCTCTCCATTGCTACAGTCAGGCCTGGTAAGGACTTTCCAACTAGAAGATTATAAGAACTGTCTCACACTACCAGTGCCTGTGGCCCTTGCCACCCTGTAGTACCCAGGAATTGTATTTATCCTCTGTTGACTTTTATGTTTCCTTTACTGCTGCTGTGTTACGGAGTTTGTCATAATAAACATCATTGACTTTTATCCTGGTTGTCGTGGTCACGCCTTCGGGCAGTTATTCTACATGTTACTTACATGTCTAGGGGTCTGATACAACCTCCCAGGTTCCGTTACATCTCAGCCCCTACAACTGAGGCTGCCTCCCGTCAGCTCAGGCCCTCAGTTGTGACAAGCTCAGGAACTGGAAGGGAACATGTTGCTCTACTCTAGGGCACCTGAATGTGTTTTGAAGTGGCATTGTGTGCAAGGTGAAATGACTGACTCTAACCAGGACAATGGTGTTCAGCCTGGACATGTAGCAGTGAATGGAGAAGGTAATGCCACTGTCCCTGTGAACCTACATCCATGTTCCAGTACAACCATGGTCGAGTTTGTGGGTACACACAAGGAAGCTGAGCAAATTGTACTCCAGGCCAAAGCATACAAGACTCAGAGTAGGATCCCACAAGTTACCCAGCCAGCCAGGATGGAGGAAGCATTTACCCAGGATAGCACGGAAGAAACTTCTGGCATGAAGGAATCCCCATTGTGCCCTGACAATTACCATACCCGTGGTTCTTGTTTGGGGGAGGGAAGACACTGTCCTGATGCACCAGAGGTGATGGAAGTGGGGTTCCCAGGGAATACATTGTTGGGGAGGGAGAGTGAGGGCCCCAGAGATCAGATTTTGTTTATGGAGGAAAACTGTGACTATCTGAAATTTGAGGTTACCCAGTTGGGTGTAGGGGAATTATTAAGTCCCCAGGCGCAGTTATTGAACTTACTGAATTACACTGTTGCACATGCTGTTACCCCAACCCAGCGGCTGTCTACAAAGGGGACTTTGATTAATGTATTTGGATGGGACACTGGGGGGAAATACAAGAACTATGGGCTGCTGATCACGTTTCCACCGGACCCTGGTAAGACTGTATTGACTTATGTACTGTGGGCCACACACCCACCAGACCAGGGAAAGAAATTCCCACACAAGCCTCATGACAATTACCACAGACTTTGGACATGGGACGCTGGTGGGCTCCCTACAAGCTGTACAATGCTATTCATTAAACCACCAGACCCACTAGAGAAACCAGCCAGTCATTGTTATGACGGGGCACAGACTGTCTGATGTAGAAGAACATCACTGCGCTCAGCAAGCTTCAGCTACTTATGACACAGGCCTATAAAGTAGGGGGAGGTAATGTGACGACACGTGATGACACATCCGGCGCTTTGTGTCGCACAGTGGTAAAAGACACATGGTTACTTTCCTAGCCCTGGTCCTACACATGGACTTCACCAATTGCCAATATGTTATTAGTTATATGCTAGGCAATATTGTATTGTATTGTGTGGTTATTATATTGTACAGTTATATTTTATCTGTTCTATTTGGTATATGTAGTTTATTTGGTTATTATATATTCAATGTAATTGTTAACTGAATAAGTCTAGGCCAGATTGTTAGTAACATAGTTAAATCAGTTCATTGTAATGTAAGTCCCCTAGCTGTACACTCAGATGTGATTAGGATGAGTAGGTTATGTAGTAAACAGGTTCTGTATGGAGATGCAGGTAATCTGATCCTGTACACTCCATTGTGTACAAGAGTTCCACTCCTGACTGACCAGCTTGTGTGATGAATAGACAGGGGAGGGTATAACAAGAGGAGTGAGCTCTGCTGGAGGGAGAGATATCTGACAGAGAAGGTCATAGATTGGCAGGAGACTGGCTAAGAAGTAATGTTCTGTCAGGAGTTCCAGGAGGGAATTGTCGTGTAGAATTGGATCACAGAAGTGTGCTGAGCTGTTTATAACCCATTCTGTTCAATAAACCACTGTTGGTTTTTCATCTACCACCATGACTGAGTGATTTGGAACCCAGTATCCTCACACTGGGCATGAGGGGACGGGCCAGCGGCATTTGCCCGCCGTGTAGGGGGCGCAGTCTGGGCAATGCAGGTGTGCGTGCACCGTTGGGGGGGTCGGCTGCGGCAGATGCATGATGTCAAACACAGCCGCTGCGACCCTAACAGCAACGAGTAGGTCCTGTCAGCACGCAGGAGCTGTGCTGGCAGAAAGCTACTTCTAAAGTACAAATGCATTGCCGCTGTGCGATGCTTTTATACTTGTGCAGGGGTGTCGGGCCTGACATGCTGGGCGGACTAGCCCTGTGCTGGGCGTCCCCCCACATGTCTGTGTGACTGATCATAGATGTGCTAAATTTAGCACATCTACGATTAGGTCTGAATTAGGCCCATCAAAGCTATTGTAACTTTAGGGAAATGCATGTACACACAGCTATGGTGTGCAGTCTGCCTTCCAGACTCTTCCTTCCCCATGGCTGCAATGCAGTTTAGCAGCAGCTGTCTGGTAATCAAACCAAGTATAATATTAAAACAGATCTGACTTTACCTCTCCAATATATAGTCACCTGAACCTTACATGTGAGTAATGTGATCTGCAACTGAGAACTGTAATTTAGCAATATAAATAGATCAGTCAGTGATTTGTTACTACTGAATGTCCTCCTACTGATCAGTCAGTGATTTGTTACTACAGGTTGAGTATCCCTTATCCAAAATGCTTGGGACCAGAGGTATTTTGGATATCGGATTTTTCCGTATTTTGGAATAATTGCATACCATAATGAGATATCATGGTAATGGGACCTAAATCTAAGCACAGAATGTATTTATGTTTCATATGCACCTTATACACACAGCCTGAAGGTCATTTTAGTCAATATTTTTTATAACTTTGTGCATTAAACAAAGTGTGTCTACATTCACACAATTCATTTATGTTTCATATACACCTTATACACACACAGCCTGAAGGTCATTTAATACAATATTTTTAATAACTTTGTGTATTAAACAAAGTGTGTGTACATTGAGCCATCAAAAAACAATGGTTACACTATCTCACTCTCACTCAAAAAAGTCCGTATTTCGGAATATTCTGTATTTCGGAATATTTGGATATGGGATACTCAACCTGTACTGAATGTCATCATACTGATCAGTCAGTGATTTGTAACTACTGAATGTCATCCTACTGATCAGTCAGTGATTTGTTACTGTTGAATGTTACCCTACCCTCTTCTGTTATTAAATGATCAGAGCAGGGACTTAAAGCAAACCACTTTAACATTGGTAAACCTTTCTGTTGCTATTCTGTGAATTGCAGCATTGCACAGTAGGGAGGAAGACCATGATATAAGGAATCATGGTACCTCACACACAAAACTTGCCACTTGCACCATTGCAGAGGACCATGATGAAGTCAACTATACTAATAACTTTTTTCCTGTAATAGAGTATATTCAATTGCAAAGTGTTTGTGCTGACTTAAGATAATGTTACTGGTATTATATGGTATTATATTATATTCTAAAACAGACATAACACAAGCACCGTAAATGTGACAAATAAACAATAACATATATTTTTCATTTATTTTTGCTAAACTCTGAATGCTGAATTCTACTTAACTTTCAAATTTTAGTAGACATTTATTAAAGATTGTGAATCAGTACTTTCATTTACATATTCATGTGTGTTTTAGACATGAGCAGAAGATAATATTGTCCTCCTGACTCAGTATGATATAGTGGGTGGACAGAGGTTTGCATATGGTGTTTGTATTTGTCTGTTGGTGAATGTGTGGATTTAATGTGTAGAGAATGGTGCTATATTTAAGTTTTACTTGGTAAAGTATGTAGCTTAAAATATTTTGTCTACAAAACATTGCTTGTTGCAGATTTATTTCAGCAAGTTTATTTTTTAGTTTATTTTGCATTGTTTTTTTTATTTAATTTTTTGCTTTGTTTTGAAAAGCTCTCATCTATGCTGGGTACACACTGGCCAATATATTGGCCGTTTAATTGATCGGCCGATATATATTGTGGGTCTGTCAGCCAGTGTGTACCAGCGATATGTTTGTGAATTACTTCATTCACAGACATATCGCATTGGCTCTGCAACACAGCCGGTGACCAATATATCTGGATGTACGGTGAGGTAAATGGCTCAGGAGGCACTGGTTAGTACCAGAGCCAGATTTACACACAATATGTGACCCAAAGGGTTCATGTGGGCATTACGTAAAGAGGCAGCAGTATATACTGCTGGAAATTTGGTGAGTTTTGATCACAGATGTGCGTAAAAGATAGGCCTTACCCGCCATAGACTTTTTAATCCAGAATTTTTACTATAACAGTGATTAGAATAATACAATGAAGATATTTCTAATAGATTCTTTGTATTTTTCATATACTTTTTATAGTCAAAACTCTGGATTATACATTAGTATAAACCTGCCTCATCTGCCTCACCCCACCACACGTTACTGCATCATTCTGTGTGTACTGGCAGTCAGCCGCCCACTCGTACACTCACTGCACAACACTGCAGTGATTAAAACCACAACTGGAGTAGGCCACATGTAAATTCCCACCCAGTAGTGACATCAGTCAGTTTGGAATTGGGCAGTGAGTATGCAAAACACACTGCCTGATCCATCTAGATATTAGAGATGAGCGCCTGAAATTTTTCGGGTTTTGTGTTTTGGTTTTGGGTTCGGTTCCGCGGCCGTGTTTTGGGTTCGACCGCGTTTTGGCAAAACCTCACCGAATTTTTTTTGTCGGATTCGGGTGTGTTTTGGATTCGAGTGTTTTTTTCAAAAAACTCTAAAAAACAGCTTAAATCATAGAATTTGGGGGTCATTTTGATCCCAAAGTATTATTAACTTCAAAAACCATAATTTACACTCATTTTCAGTCTATTCTGAATACCTCACACCTCACAATATTATTTTTAGTCTTAAAATTTGCACCGAGGTCGCTGTGTGAGTAAGATAAGCGACCCTAGTGGCCGACACAAACACCGGGCCCATCTAGGAGTGGCACTGCAGTGTCACGCAGGATGTCCCTTCCAAAAAACCCTCCCCAAACAGCACATGACGCAAAGAAAAAAAGAGGCGCAATGAGGTAGCTGTGTGAGTAAGATTAGCGACCCTAGTGGCCGACACAAACACCGGGCCCATCTAGGAGTGGCACTGCAGTGTCACGCAGGATGGCCCTTCCAAAAAACCCTCCCCAAACAGCACATGACGCAAAGAAAAAAAGAGGCGCAATGAGGTAGCTGTGTGAGTAAGATTAGCGACCCTAGTGGCCGACACAAACACCGGGCCCATCTAGGAGTGGCACTGCAGTGTCACGCAGGATGGCCCTTCCAAAAAACCCTCCCCAAACAGCACATGACGCAAAGAAAAAAAGAGGCGCAATGAGGTAGCTGTGTGAGTAAGATTAGCGACCCTAGTGGCCGACACAAACACCGGGCCCATCTAGGAGTGGCACTGCAGTGTCACGCAGGATGTCCCTTCCAAAAAACCCTCCCCAAACAGCACATGACGCAAAGAAAAAAAGAGGCGCAATGAGGTAGCTGTGTGAGTAAGATTAGCGACCCTAGTGGCCGACACAAACACCGGGCCCATCTAGAAGTGGCACTGCAGTGTCACGCAGGATGTCCCTTCCAAAAAAACCCTCCCCAATCAGCACATGATGCAAAGAAAAAGAAAAGAAAAAAGAGGTGCAAGATGGAATTGTCCTTGGGTCCTCCCACCCACCCTTATGTTGTATAAACAAAACAGGACATGCACACTTTAACCAACCCATCATTTCAGTGACAGGGTCTGCCACACGACTGTGACTGATATGACGGGTTGGTTTGGACCCCCCCCAAAAAAGAAGCAATTAATCTCTCCTTGCACAAACTGGCTCTACAGAGGCAAGATGTCCACCTCATCTTCACCCTCCGATATATCACCGTGTACATCCCCCTCCTCACAGATTATCAATTCGTCCCCACTGGAATCCACCATCTCAGCTCCCTGTGTACTTTGTGGAGGCAATTGCTGCTGGTCAATGTCTCCGCGGAGGAATTGATTATAATTCATTTTAATGAACATCATCTTCTCCACATTTTCTGGATGTAACCTCGTACGCCGATTGCTGACAAGGTGAGCGGCGGCACTAAACACTCTTTCGGAGTACACACTTGTGGGAGGGCAACTTAGGTAGAATAAAGCCAGTTTGTGCAAGGGCCTCCAAATTGCCTCTTTTTCCTGCCAGTATAAGTACGGACTGTGTGACGTGCCTACTTGGATGCGGTCACTCATATAATCCTCCACCATTCTATCAATGTTGAGAGAATCATATGCAGTGACAGTAGACGACATATCCGTAATCGTTGTCAGGTCCTTCAGTCCGGACCAGATGTCAGCATCAGCAGTCGCTCCAGACTGCCCTGCATCACCGCCAGCGGGTGGGCTCGGAATTCTGAGCCTTTTCCTCGCACCCCCAGTTGCGGGAGAATGTGAAGGAGGAGATGTTGACAGGTCGCGTTCCGCTTGACTTGACAATTTTGTCACCAGCAGGTCTTTCAACACCAGCAGACCTGTGTCTGCCGGAAAGAGAGATCCAAGGTAGGCTTTAAATCTAGGATCGAGCACGGTGGCCAAAATGTAGTGCTCTGATTTCAACAGATTGACCACCCGTGAATCCTTGTTAAGCGAATTAAGGGCTGCATCCTCAAGTCCCACATGCCTAGCGGAATCGCTCCCTTTTAGCTCCTTCTTCAATGCCTCCAGCTTCTTCTGCAAAAGCCTGATGAGGGGAATGACCTGACTCAGGCTGGCAGTGTCTGAACTGACTTCACGTGTGGCAAGTTCAAAGGGCATCAGAACCTTGCACAACGTTGAAATCATTCTCCACTGCACTTGAGACAGGTGCATTCCATCTCCTATATCGTGCTCAATTGTATAGGCTTGAATGGCCTTTTGCTGCTCCTCCAACCTCTGAAGCATATAGAGGGTTGAATTCCACCTCGTTACCACTTCTTGCTTCAGATGATGGCAGGGCAGGTTCAGTAGTTTTTGGTGGTGCTCCAGTCTTCTGTACGTGGTGCCTGTACGCCGAAAGTGTCCCGCAATTTTTCTGGCCACCGACAGCATCTCTTGCACGCCCCTGTCGTTTTTTAAAAAATTCTGCACCACCAAATTCAAGGTATGTGCAAAACATGGGACGTGCTGGAATTTGCCCATATTTAATGCACACACAATATTGCTGGCGTTGTCCGATGCCACAAATCCACAGGAGAGTCCAATTGGGGTAAGCCATTCCGCGATGATCTTCCTCAGTTGCCGTAAGAGGTTTTCAGCTGTGTGCGTATTCTGGAAAGCGGTGATACAAAGCGTAGCCTGCCTAGGAAAGAGTTGGCGTTTGCGAGATGCTGCTACTGGTGCCGCCGCTGCTGTTCTTGCGGCGGGAGTCCATACATCTACCCAGTGGGCTGTCACAGTCATATAGTCCTGACCCTGCCCTGCTCCACTTGTCCACATGTCCGTGGTTAAGTGGACATTGGGTACAACTGCATTTTTTAGGACACTGGTGAGTCTTTTTCTGACGTCCGTGTACATTCTCGGTATCGCCTGCCTAGAGAAGTGGAACCTAGATGGTATTTGGTAACGGGGGCACACTGCCTCAATAAATTGTCTAGTTCCCTGTGAACTAACGGCGGATACCGGACGCACGTCTAACACCAACATAGTTGTCAAGGACTCAGTTATCCGCTTTGCAGTAGGATGACTGCTGTGATATTTCATCTTCCTCGCAAAGGACTGTTGAACAGTCAATTGCTTACTGGAAGTAGTACAAGTGGGCTTACGACTTCCCCTCTGGGATGACCATCGACTCCCAGCGGCAACAACAGCAGCGCCAGCAGCAGTAGGCGTTACACGCAAGGATGCATCGGAGGAATCCCAGGCAGGAGAGGACTCGTCAGAATTGCCAGTGACATGGCCTGCAGGACTATTGGCATTCCTGGGGAAGGAGGAAATTGACACTGAGGGAGTTGGTGGGGTGGTTTGCGTGAGCTTGGTTACAAGAGGAAGGGATTTACTGGTCAGTGGACTGCTTCCGCTGTCACCCAAAGTTTTTGAACTTGTCACTGACTTATTATGAATGCGCTGCAGGTGACGTATAAGGGAGGATGTTCCGAGGTGGTTAACGTCCTTACCCCTACTTATTACAGCTTGACAAAGGGAACACACGGCTTGACACCTGTTGTCCGCATTTCTGTTGAAATACCTCCACACCGAAGAGCTGATTTTTTTGGTATTTTCACCTGGCATGTCAACGGCCATATTCCTCCCACGGACAACAGGTGTCTCCCCGGGTGCCTGACTTAAACAAACCACCTCACCATCAGAATCCTCCTGGTCAATTTCCTCCCCAGCGCCAGCAACACCCATATCCTCCTCATCCTGGTGTACTTCAACACTGACATCTTCAATCTGACTATCAGGAACTGGACTGCGGGTGCTCCTTCCAGCACTTGCAGGGGGCGTGCAAATGGTGGAAGGCGCATGCTCTTCACGTCCAGTGTTGGGAAGGTCAGGCATCGCAACCGACACAATTGGACTCTCCTTGTGGATTTGGGATTTCAAAGAACGCACAGTTCTTTGCGGTGCTTTTGCCAGCTTGAGTCTTTTCAGTTTTCTAGCGAGAGGCTGAGTGCTTCCATCCTCATGTGAAGCTGAACCACTAGCCATGAACATAGGCCAGGGCCTCAGCCGTTCCTTGCCACTCCGTGTGGTAAATGGCATATTGGCAAGTTTACGCTTCTCCTCCGACAATTTTATTTTAGGTTTTGGAGTCCTTTTTTTACTGATATTTGGTGTTTTGGTTTTGACATGCTCTGTACTATGCCATTGGGCATCGGCCTTGGCAGACGACGTTGCTGGCATTTCATCGTCTCGGCCATGACTAGTGGCAGCAGCTTCAGCACGAGGTGGAAGTGGATCTTGATCTTTCCCTAATTTTGGAACCTCAACATTTTTGTTCTCCATATTTTAATAGGCACAACTAAAAGGCACCTCAGGTAAACAATGGAGATGGATGGATTGGATACTAGTATACAATTATGGACGGGCTGCCGAGTGCCGACACAGAGGTAGCCACAGCCGTGAACTACCGCACTGTACTGTGTCTGCTGCTAATATATAGACTGGTTGATAAAGAGATAGTATACTCGTAACTAGTATGTATGTATAAAGAAAGAAAGAAAAACCACGGTTAGGTGGTATATACAATTATGGACGGGCTGCCGAGTGCCGACACAGAGGTAGCCACAGCCGTGAACTACCGCACTGTACTGTGTCTGCTGCTAATATATAGACTGGTTGATAAAGAGATAGTATACTCGTAACTAGTATGTATGTATAAAGAAAGAAAAAAAAACCACGGTTAGGTGGTATATACAATTATGGACGGGCTGCCGAGTGCCGACACAGAGGTAGCCACAGCCGTGAACTACCGCACTGTACTGTGTCTGCTGCTAATATATAGACTGGTTGATAAAGAGATAGTATACTCGTAACTAGTATGTATGTATAAAGAAAGAAAAAAAAACCACGGTTAGGTGGTATATACAATTATGGACGGGCTGCCGAGTGCCGACACAGAGGTAGCCACAGCCGTGAACTACCGCACTGTACTGTGTCTGCTGCTAATATATAGACTGGTTGATAAAGAGATAGTATACTCGTAACTAGTATGTATGTATAAAGAAAGAAAAAAAAACCACGGTTAGGTGGTATATACAATTATGGACGGGCTGCCGAGTGCCGACACAGAGGTAGCCACAGCCGTGAACTACCGCACTGTACTGTGTCTGCTGCTAATATATAGACTGGTTGATAAAGAGATAGTATACTCGTAACTAGTATGTATGTATAAAGAAAGAAAAAAAAACCACGGTTAGGTGGTATATACAATTATGGACGGGCTGCCGAGTGCCGACACAGAGGTAGCCACAGCCGTGAACTACCGCACTGTACTGTGTCTGCTGCTAATATATAGACTGGTTGATAAAGAGATAGTATACTCGTAACTAGTATGTATGTATAAAGAAAGAAAAAAAAACCACGGTTAGGTGGTATATACAATTATGGACGGGCTGCCGAGTGCCGACACAGAGGTAGCCACAGCCGTGAACTACCGCACTGTACTGTGTCTGCTGCTAATATATAGACTGGTTGATAAAGAGATAGTATACTCGTAACTAGTATGTATGTATAAAGAAAGAAAAAAAAACCACGGTTAGGTGGTATATACAATTATGGACGGGCTGCCGAGTGCCGACACAGAGGTAGCCACAGCCGTGAACTACCGCACTGTACTGTGTCTGCTGCTAATATAGACTGGTTGATAAAGAGATAGTATACTACTAATATTATATACTGGTGGTCAGGTCACTGGTCACTAGTCACACTGGCAGTGGCACTCCTGCAGCAAAAGTGTGCACTGTTTAATTTTAATATAATATTATGTACTCTTGGCTCCTGCTATAACCTATAACTGGCACTGCAGTAGTGCTCCCCAGTCTCCCCCACAATTATAAGCTGTGTGAGCTGAGCAGTCAGACAGATATATAATATATATATAGATGATGCAGCACACTGGCCTGAGCCTGAGCAGTGCACACAGATATGGTATGTGACTGACTGAGTCACTGTGTGTATCGCTTTTTTCAGGCAGAGAACGGATATATTAAATAAACTGCACTGTGTGTCTGGTGGTCACTCACTATATAATATATTATGTACTCCTGGCTCCTGCTATAACCTATAACTGGCACTGCAGTAGTGCTCCCCAGTCTCCCCCACAATTATAAGCTGTGTGAGCTGAGCAGTCAGACAGATATATATAATATTATATATAGATAATAGATGATGCAGCACACTGGCCTGAGCCTGAGCAGTGCACACAGATATGGTATGTGACTGAGTCACTGTGTGCTGTGTATCGCTTTTTTCAGGCAGAGAACGGATTATAAATAAAAGTGGTGGTCACTGGTCACTATCAGCAAAACTCTGCACTGTACACTACTGAGTACTCCTAATGCTCCCCAAAATTAGTAAATCAAGTGTCTCTCTAATCTATTCTAATTCTAAACGGAGAGGACGCCAGCCACGTCCTCTCCCTATCAATCTCAATGCACGTGTGAAAATGGCGGCGACGCGGGCTCCTTATATAGAATCCGAGTCTCGCGATAGAATCCGAGCCTCGCGAGAATCCGACAGCGTCATGATGACGTTCGGGCGCGCTCGGGTTAACCGAGCAAGGCGGGAAGATCCGAGTCGCTCGGACCCGTGAAAAAAAACATGAAGTTCTGGCGGGTTCGGATTCAGAGAAACCGAACCCGCTCATCTCTACTAGATATATCCATAGATCAATTGATCTGCAGCTATATTGATAGGTGTGTGCCCAGCTTAAGAACCCTGTAGAGGTGATGGGCCCAATTCTGAGTTGATCGCAACAGCAATTTTGTTAGCAATTGGGCAAAACCATGTGCAGTGCAGGTGGGGCAGATGTAACATGTGCAGAGAGAGTTAGATTTGGGTGGGGTGTATTCAAACTGAAATCTAAATTGCAGTGTAAAAATAAAACAGCCAGTATTTACCCTGCACAGAAACAATATAACCTACTCAAACCTAACTCTCTCTGCACATGTTACATCTGCTCCCCCTCCAGTGCACATAGTTTTGCCCAATTGCTAACAAACTTGCTGCTGCGATCAACTCAGAATTACCCCCGATATGTGGCTTTGAAAGTTTAATAAATAAACAAGCATGCTCTTTACTGTTTCTGCAACAATGATGATGAGCACAGTACTGTACACACCAGTGGTTAAATTCTAGGCAATGACTACTAAGGTATGCTTTACCAGGCCCTGTACATTTTTTTGTAGTAGTGGATGTACTTTACATCCATACTCAATGTTACAGATAGGGGCTGGAATGTAATGAAGTCCGAGTTCGGTGGCCATGTGAGATGCCGGCCGAACTCGGACAATTTTTTAAAGGGGCAATCATGTACAAGGCATGGTTTAGCCTTGTACATGATTTCCCCTTTAAAAAAGTCATAGTTCATCCAGCATCACACACGGCCACTGAACTAGGACTTCATTACATCCTGACCACTGTATCTGGTTCTGTAACCTGTAGTGGAACAAGGGTGCTGAAAGATCATCAATCAGTGACTGTCCTCTCTGTATGGGTAGTGGTGCTTTAACACTGGATCTAGCGGGTAACATCATAATTCTGTGGGGATAAGAAAAGGACATCTGTCCTCCACCATGTCGCTGATACACAGTGGCAAGATGGCACCACACATGCACTGATACCCTATCAGTGACCATGTTGTAAAATGAAGAATCCATTGAGTGGCCGATTTATTGCAGACTGCGCATTAGCGCATTTCACTACTAACATTTACTACCAATGAATTCACAATATTATATTTAGAATCTGCTTAACACAATATTTTATTTTTGTTTATTTTTGTAATGTCTAATGTGAAAAAAAATACTAATGAAAATTAGGACTATAACCAGTTTTTGTAGCATTTTCATTCAGTAGTTCTCAATTTTTATGTTGATAGTCCCATTATCTGCTCCCTTATGACAATTGTTTTCATTTCAGTTCATGCTATTGCTACAGTACATAGCAGCATGGACACACAATCTACAATATCATAAAACTGATATGAAACAATTAGAGATGGGTTATGCCATGAGCGTGTTTTGGAGGTTCAAAAAATGACAGAAAGCATGCACAAGTTAGATATATAGATCTTTCTGAGTTTGATCTAAACCTATAAAGAGACAATATATGAAGTTGGGTGTATTTTACAACCTAATTAATTAATGATTTAAATGTGCTGATAGCGGGAACCCGGCGCTTGGGATGCTGGAAGTCAAAATACCGACAGCGGTATCCCGATGCTTAGGATCCTGACACCTACAAGGTACCTGTGCTACCTATAATCCCTAATCTCCCTAACCCTCCTTTCCTGCAGCCTCACCCTAGCCCTCTCCCCCCCCCCCCCCTTGCAGCCTAACTCTAACACTCCCCAGTGGTGATGAACTGTACCCCTTACCTCCCCAGAGCCTAAACTTAACTCCACCCTGGTTATGCCTAACCCTACAATCCCCCCTACCCGCAGCCTGAACCTAACCCCCCACCACCACAAGGCTTACCTTGCTGCAGAGCTGGCCGTCCTTCATTCGGCGCCTGCATTGCGATCCATGTTGGGATTCTGAGCAGTGTTGGGATTCTGGCATGTGTATTCCAACTGCTGGGATCCTAACCGGGCAGTACAGACGGTGTAATGGTTAGCACTAATGCCTCACAGCGCTGAGGTCATGGGTTTGATTCCCACCATGGCTCTGACTATGTGGAGTTTGTATAATCTCCCCATATTTGTGTGGGTTTCCTCTGGGTACTCCGGTTTCCTCCCACAATCCAAAAATATACTGGTAGGTTAAACGGATCCAAACAAAATTAACCCTAGCGTGAGTGCGTTTGTGTGTACATGTGGTAAGTAATATAGATTGTAAGCTCCACTGTGGCAGGGACTGATGTGAATGGCCAAATATTCTCTGTAATGCGCTGCGGATTATGTTTGCACTATATAAATAACTGGTAATAAATAATAATAATAATAATAATAAATAACTGGATACCATTCAAACACTGTATGTGTAACAATGTATCCTGTATTTCATGGAATTTTATGTCTATAAAAATTTTATGATTAAGATGGATACAATTCATTCTACTTTGTGTTGTGGTTGAGGTACAGTATAAATAGAATATAACATGTAAAGTGTCACGATCCGGGTATCTGGACGCCATTACTTACCCTTCAGATGCCTCCTAAGGCTGGCTCAGCGTTCCAAGACCGGATCCCGCTGTTCCTGAGTTTCCACATGCAGAATGTCAGAGTGGTGATTTCATCAGCCGCGGCCTCCGCTGTGCCCGCGTGGTTAAATGTGCGCTTGTCAGTCTGGCGTCTCCTGTCTCCTGTGGCCGGCGTCGCCATTACTGTTTCAATTCTCACATGGATTACAAACCAAACTTCCCTCCAAGTGTCTGCATGGGCGCAGCCATCTTGGATTTTTGTCATCTGATCATTTCCACCAATCTGCTGTCTGTATTGTTGATTTGCATAATTGCCTAGCCAACCCCTTCCTTGCTGCAGGTATAAGTAAGCTGTGCCTGAGCAAGGAAGGCGTCAGTGCTTTGGTTGTCTAACCTAGTTCCAGTTTGTCTCTCTCCTGTGGTTGTCTTCCAGGTTCCAGCTCCTGTCTCCAGACTTCTGCTATAGAGACCCGCACCAGCATTCCATCTGCGGTGTAGCCTGACTCTCCGATCCATTCTGGACTCACCTGTTTCCAGTTACAACAATCACCTGCTTCCAGCCCAGCTTCCAGCAGTGTACAGCTTCTCTTAAAGGGCCGGTGTCCTTTCTGCAGTTTACCACTCTCCACCGGTATTATTATTTCACCGCTCTCAAACTCCAAACTTCATTATTATTTCATCGCTCTCAAGTTCGTTTATTATTTAACTGGTTCCAGCCAGTATCCACTCCGTACCAACAACAGTCTGGTTCCAGCCAGTATCCACAGCAGCCGTTTTATCTTCAGCAGCCCAGCCTTTCCTGGAACACCAGCTGGTACGATCCTGGGTTCTCTCCATTGCTACAGTCAGGCCTGGTAAGGACTTTCCAACTAGAAGATTAATAGAACTGTCTCACACTACTAGTGCCTGTGGCCCTTGCCACCCTGTAGTACCCAGGAATTGTATTTATCCTCTGTTGACTTTTATGTTTCCTTTACTGCTGCTGTGTTACGGAGTTTGTCATAATAAACATCATTGACTTTTATCCTGGTTGTCGTGGTCACGCCTTCGGGCAGTTATTCTACATGTTACTTACATGTCTAGGGGTCTGATACAACCTCCCAGGTTCCGTTACATCTCAGCCCCTACAACTGAGGCTGCCTCCCGTCAGCTCAGGCCCTCAGTTGTGACAGTAAGCACTGACCTAATGAATCCAGCCGGAGACCAGGATCAAGCGGCCAGGCCGATGCAAGAACTGGCAGCCCGACTTGAACATCAGGAGGCTGCACAGGGCCACATCATCCGCTGTCTCCAGGATCTCTCTACACGGCTGGATGGGATTCAAATGACCCTCCGTGGACCTGGCACGTCCGGTGCGTCCACTACAGTGACACCAGCTGTAACCCCACCCACCTTACCCATTTCCAGTCCACATCTTCATCTTCCAACGCCAGCAAAATTTGATGGATCTCCAAGTTTCTGCAGGGGATTTCTCAATCAATGTGAAATCCACTTTGAGCTTCTACCTGGCAATTTCTTCAGTGACCGTACCAAAATTGCCTATATCATCTCCCTTCTCAGTGGCTCAGCCCTTGACTGGGCATCACCTTTATGGGAGAAGTCTGATCCCCTGCTATCCTCCTATACTGACTTTGTAGCTACATTCAGGCGCATCTTCGACGAGCCAGGCCGGATAACATCTGCTTCATCTGAGATTCTCCGTTTACGCCAGGGAACACGTACTGTGGGACAGTATCTTATACAGTTTAAAATCCTTGCATCCGAACTGGCATGGAACGACGAGGCCCTGTATGCTGCATTCTGGCATGGCTTATCAGAACGCATCAAGGATGAGTTAGCTACCAGAGACTTGCCCTTTAAGTTGGATGAGCTAATTTCTCTTTGCACGAAGGTTGATCTACGTTTCAGAGAGAGAGCAACCGAGCGAGGAAGATCATCTACTCCTAAATCTTCTGCTCCTCCTCCTCGTCAACCATCTCCATCCAAGGATGAGCCTATGCAAATTAGTCGTTCCCGTCTATCTCCCGCTGAGCGCCGAAGACGTCTCTCTGAGTCTCTCTGTCTCTACTGTGCAGCTCCGTCGCACACTATCAATGCCTGTCCCAAACGTCTGGGAAACTCCAGATCCTAGCTCGCCAAGGAGAGGGCCGGCTAGGAGTAATGATCTCCTCTCCATCTCCTCATGACTGTAACCTCCCAGTGTCGCTCCAAATTGCTCAACGTTACAGGAACGTCATTGCCCTCCTTGATTCCGGAGCAGCTGGGAATTTCATAACCGAAGCTTATGTTAAACGGTGGTCCCTACCCACCGAGAGACTGTCCTCGTCCATCTCTTTGACTGCCGTGAATGGCAGCAAGATTTTTGACGCAGTCATTTCCTTAAGGACTCTTCCAGTTGACTGGATGACTACGCAAATACTGGCATGGGGTCCCTCCTGTGCTGAGACTTGTTTAGCCAAAGTTCTTCCTGTTTGTTCTTCCTTCCCCAGGTCATCTGATGTTCCGCCTCCTCCATATCAAGACTTCACGGACGTGTTCAGTAAAGCCTCTGCTGATATCCTTCCTCCTCATAGAGAATGGGACTGCCCAATCGACCTCATTCCAGGGAAGGTTCCACCGCGAGGCCGAACTTATCCGTTGTCTCTGCCTGAGACACACTCCATGGAAGAGTACATCAAAGAGAACCTGGCGAAGGGTTTCATCCGACCATCTTCTTCTCCAGCCGGCGCAGGCTTCTTCTTCGTTAAGAAGAAAGACGGTGGTCTGCGTCCGTGCATCGACTACAGAGGTCTGAACGACATTACCGTCAAGAACCGATACCCTTTACTCCTGATTACCGAGCTCTTTGATAGAGTTAGTGGTGCAACTATTTTCACAAAGCTGGACTTGAGGGGTGCCTACAATCTCATCCGAATCCGTGAGGGTGACGAGTGGAAGACCGCCTTTAACACCCGTGACGGACATTATGAGTACCTCGTCATGCCCTTCGGATTGAGCAACGCTCCTGCAGTCTTCCAGCACTTCGTGAATGAGATTTTCAGGGACATCTTGTACCGCCATGTCATGGTTTATCTAGATGACATCCTCATCTTTGCTAATAATCTCGAAGATCATCGTTTCTGGGTAAAAGAGGTTCTTTCCCGTCTCCGTGTCAATCACCTCTATTGTAAATTGGAGAAGTGTGTGTTTGAAGTTAAAACCATTCCGTTTCTAGGTTACATTGTGTCCGGTTCCGGACTAGAGATGGATCCTGAGAAACTCCAAGCAATCCAGAATTGGCCTATACCCTTAAGCCTCAAAGGGGTCCAGAGGTTCTTAGGGTTCGCCAATTATTATAGAAAATTTATACGAGACTTTTCCACCATTGTGGCGCCTATCACTGCATTAACCAAGAAAGGTGCTAATCCGTCCAAGTGGTCCGAGGAAGCTACACAGGCCTTTCACCTTCTGAAGCAACGGTTCATCTCTGCACCAGTTCTGAAACAGCCCGACACCGACTCTCCTTTTATCTTAGAGGTAGATGCCTCCTCCGTTGGAGTAGGAGCAGTGTTATCCCAGAGGGCCAAAGATGGACATCTACATCCTTGCAGTTTCTTCTCCCGGAAGTTCTCCCCAGCTGAGCGCAACTATGCCATTGGCGATCAGGAGTTGCTAGCCATCAAGCTCGCTCTGGAGGAGTGGAGATACCTGTTGGAGGGAGCTTCCCACTCAATCACCATACTTACCGACCACAAAAATCTTTTATATCGCAAAGGCGCACAATGTCTGAATCCTCGTCAGGCCAGATGGGCACTTTTCTTCTCTATGTTTGACTTTAAACTCCAGTTCTGTCCGGGTTCTCAGAATCGTAAGGCCGATGCCCTTTCCCGCTCATGGGAGCAAGAAAATGAGTCCGAGTCTGCAGACAAGCATCCTATTATTAATCCGTTGGCATTCTCCACGGTAGGGATGGACTCTACGCCTCCACCAGGGAAAAGTTTTGTTAAGCCAGTTCTAAGGAAGAAGCTCATGCATTGGGCCCATGCTTCCCGTTTTGCTGGACATACAGGCATTCAGAAAACCCTTGAATTTATTTCTAGGTCCTACTGGTGGCCAACTCTGAAGAAGGACGTTATGGAATTTATTGCCTCCTGCCCAAAGTGTGCCCAACACAAAGTCTCCCGCCAGTCGCCTGCGGGGCAACTGGTTCCATTATCTGTTCCCCGTCGACCTTGGACCCATTTGTCGATGGACTTTGTTTCCGATCTACCTATCTGCAACAAGTTTAATACCATCTGGGTGGTAGTTGACCGGTTCACCAAGATGGCACATTTCATCCCTCTCACCGGTCTTCCGTCAGCTTCCAAGTTGGCTCAAGTGTTTATACAAGAGATCTTCCGACTTCACGGTCTTCCTGAAGAGATCATCTCGGATCGTGGAGTACAATTTGTAGCCAAATTTTGGCGAAGTTTGTGTCAAGCCCTCCAAGTCAAGTTAAAGTTTTCCACGGCTTACCATCCTCAGACCAATGGTCAAACCGAGAGGGTGAATCAGGACTTGGAAGCCTTCCTCCATATATATGTGTCTTCCTCTCAAGATGACTGGGTTCAACTCCTTCCTTGGGCCGAGTTCAGCCACAACAATCAATACCATTCCTCATCTTCTTCTACACCATTCTTCATTAATTATGGATTCCACCCTAAAGTCCCAGAATTCCAACCGCTTCCCGCAACTTCTGTTCCAGCATTGGATGTCACCTTGCGTCAGTTTTCAAATAACTGGAGGAACGTCCGCGCAGCCCTGCTTAAAGCCTCATTCAGGTATAAGAAGTTTGCCGATAGGAAGCGTAGAGCGGTTCCTGCTCTCAAGGTGGGTGATCGTGTGTGGCTGTCCACGAAGAATTTGAGGTTGAGAGTTCCCAGCATGAAATTTGCACCTCGCTACATCGGACCCTTCAAGATTGAACAAGTCATCAATCCTGTTGCCTACAGGTTACAGTTACCATCCTTCTTGAAAATACCCAGGACATTTCATGTTTCTTTGTTGAAACCGCTGATCCTGAATCGGTTTCATTCCGCACTTCCTCCAGCTCCCAAAGTTCAGACTCAACGGGGAGTCGAGTACGAGGTGGCCAAGATTTTGGACTCACGTTTCCGTTACGGTCAGTTACAATACCTCATTGACTGGAAGGGCTATGGTCCTGAAGAACGCTCTTGGACCAATGCCTCAGACGTCCATGCTCCTGCCTTGGTTCGAAATTTCCACGCAAAGTTTCCTTTAAAGCCTAAGAAGTGTCCTGGGGCCTCTCCTAAAGGGGGGGGGTGCTGTCACGATCCGGGTATCTGGACGCCATTACTTACCCTTCAGATGCCTCCTAAGGCTGGCTCAGCGTTCCAGGACCGGATCCCGCTGTTCCTGAGTTTCCACATGCAGAATGTCAGAGTGGTGATTTCATCAGCCGCGGCCTCCGGTGTGCCCGCGTGGTTAAATGTGCGCTTGTCAGTCTGGCGTCTCCTGTCTCCTGTGGCCGGCGTCGCCATTACTGTTTCAATTCTCACATGGATTACAAACCAAACTTCCCTCCAAGTGTCTGCATGGGCGCAGCCATCTTGGATTTTTGTCATCTGATCATTTCCACCAATCTGCTGTCTGTATTGTTGATTTGCATAATTGCCTAGCCAACCCCTTCCTTGCTGCAGGTATAAGTAAGCTGTGCCTGAGCAAGGAAGGCGTCAGTGCTTTGGTTGTCTAACCTAGTTCCAGTTTGTCTCTCTCCTGTGGTTGTCTTCCAGGTTCCAGCTCCTGTCTCCAGACTTCTGCTATAGAGACCCGCACCAGCATTCCATCTGCGGTGTAGCCTGACTCTCCGATCCATTCTGGACTCACCTGTTTCCAGTTACAACAATCACCTGCTTCCAGCCCAGCTTCCAGCAGTGTACAGCTTCTCTTAAAGGGCCGGTGTCCTTTCTGCAGTTTACCACTCTCCACCGGTATTATTATTTCACCGCTCTCAAACTCCAAACTTCATTATTATTTCATCGCTCTCAAGTTCGTTTATTATTTAACTGGTTCCAGCCAGTATCCACTCCGTACCAACAACAGTCTGGTTCCAGCCAGTATCCACAGCAGCCGTTTTATCTTCAGCAGCCCAGCCTTTCCTGGAACACCAGCTGGTACGATCCTGGGTTCTCTCCATTGCTACAGTCAGGCCTGGTAAGGACTTTCCAACTAGAAGATTAATAGAACTGTCTCACACTACCAGTGCCTGTGGCCCTTTCCACCCTGTAGTACCCAGGAATTGTATTTATCCTCTGTTGACTTTTATGTTTCCTTTACTGCTGCTGTGTTACGGAGTTTGTCATAATAAACATCATTGACTTTTATCCTGGTTGTCGTGGTCACGCCTTCGGGCAGTTATTCTACATGTTACTTACATGTCTAGGGGTCTGATACAACCTCCCAGGTTCCGTTACATCTCAGCCCCTACAACTGAGGCTGCCTCCCATCAGCTCAGGCCCTCAGTTGTGACATAAAGCACTTATGGCCAAAGTCTGCTGCAGAAATGTACACAAATGTGTGTCTCAAATGCAGAACAAGGTGAAAATTCATCATGAACTATTTTTACTCATCTCTAGTTTTCACCATTCTCTGTCTAAATTTGTGGGTATTAAAAAACATGCTCAACAGTACAGTATGATGTTTTGCACAAAACACAACAGGATCCCTTTATGCTAAGATTAATTCTACTAGCTGCCAGATTGTTTGACATTGGTTGGGCATCTCAAACTACTAAAATAGAATTTTTCTTGACAGCTCTGTTATAAGTCTTATTAATGATAACCAGTTTCACTCCTGGTGGTGCAATATTAGTTTCAAAGCCGCCAGCTTTCTGTTTATTTCCATTGAATGAATTTGGTTTTGTTGAATTTATATTTCTAAAACATTATTTTTTATTTTTACTATAAAGGTAAATTGAATAAATTATAGAACTATGATAAAGTAAATGGAGTAAATTAAACAATATTTCTAAATGTATTTAAATAAAATGCAGCAAAATCAGTTAATTTATTAGTACTTTAACCTTTTCATTAATATTCTTTATCAATTGTTTATACTGTAGGCAGTGTGAAGCACTGCATAAGATTGCTTGTCTGGTTTATTAGCAACAAAATTATCATTATTAAGCATGATACTGAGGTTTATTGGAAAATGTAATTGTTGGAATTCTATAATATTCATGACCAGTATTTATCTCATGTGTAACATTGCAAGGTGTTTTTCCTTATGACTAAGCACAGTTTTCTACTAATACTATTCATGGGAAACTTACATTGAAACAATAGAAATTGCTTCAAAATGACTGCACCTATGGATACTCTGTAAGCAGTGAAACACACATACTGTAATAAATATCTAACAGTTAATTTCTTTTTATGTGATCAGTGTCAATGGCAGTCAAAAATAAACACAAAGTGGCAATCAAAGTTTCAAATACAACCAGTCTATGGGGGAATCCAATTGCATGCAGGAAATTCAAAAATCAAAGCAAATCAAAGTCTGATTTTTACTAAATAATTATTTTTATGAAATATCACCAGGACTTGCTCTGGGACCCCAGCGGCACCCTCCCCTGAGGACTAATTAAGCAATTGGAAGTTTCCAATTAGCTTAATTAGTCAATAATTACTCACCTTCTGAAGCAGTGTCTTCCAACATCTGGAGCCATGCCTCTGCAAGTGCACTGAGTATGTAGTATGTGTGGAGTGTGTGTAAGTGTTTGAAAGTGTGTATGTGTGTGTGTGTGACCCCAAGTGTGTGTGTGTGACCCCCACCTTATGGAGTATCATCCCTCCGGGAGCCGGCCGCTGGGAGAAGCAGCCCCTGGAACTCCCAGCATCCCCTTTCCCCAGTGGCAAGATGGATGGGAGATCATAGGAAGCCCATGAGACCACCGGAGAGCACCGGGCAGGTAAGTATTTTTTTTATAACTAGCATTGCAGAGTTCTCAGCTTTTTTAAATTGGATACCACAGGTATCGGGAGCAGATATACACGTAGTAAACCAAAATTGGGTGTGGAGGGCACAAGGTTTTTGTATCTTGCTAAACCTTGCACCCAAATGATTTCCGCCCTAAGAGTACTCTTTTTCCAAATAATGATAAAGTGGACATGGGGGGATTGGGAAATACAAACAAAACAGGGAGAGAAAAGACTAAATCAAATTTCACATACAGTAAAAAAAATTGTTATTCACAGTATACCTGTTGAACGGAGAAAAATCACAGTAAAACAGAGGCGCACCAACAGAGCTAAAAAGGTGAGCTATATACTCCTGAGTTTCTTGATACTGTAACCAGGCAAACCATGTGGCAATGAATTTCTGGTACCAAGAGATTCATCTACTGTATGTACATCTATTTTAAAATGACAACAAATTACCCCATTTGTAACAGCCCAGATTTTAGAACTAGGGCACCCTGTTTGTCCAGCTATATATTTTTTTGTCAAATGTGCAGCTTAGTCATGTCACTACATCAGTATTGCAACAAAAGTACTAGGGTACACAAGCACTTTAAGATACACAAGTACCCTAGACACTGCTGCTGCCTTTACATGCAGCAATGGTGTGCGAATAGGATGCTCACCTGGTTAAAAAGATTACAAACTGGTTCAGGGAATAAAAGTAAAATCTTGATTAAAAAGTGTTCCTTTCACCAGAAGGCCATATCCTGCATCTAAGAAGTGACATCAGAGAAATAAAGTCACTTAAAGAAAATATTAACTATCCCTTTTGTTTTCCATTCAGTATTGTTGATTGTAAGTAGTTAGAGAAAGGAAGAATTACAAAGTTTAGGGGTAAAACCTTGTTTTGGTGAGTCTCTTGTATGATATCCAAGGTGGTCTTCTCTGCATAAAATTAGGAATGAGTTTGTGCACATTAAGGCAATTTAACAGTAAAGGAAGGATTAATAATTTGTCAGAAGAAATATTGTAGCTACATAAAAGAGGGGTACTTAATAACCCCAGCAAAAGCAGGCACAAGGACCTGTGAAGTACAGAACCAACAAGATCATACCAAAGCAAAACAAAAAAGCAGTTGGGAGGGATACATGGGGGTTGGTTGTTCAATAAAAAATATAGCATAACACTAGAGATGAGCGGTTCTCAGAGAACCGAACCCTACCGGACTTCACATCACAAGCCCGGATCCGAGTCAGGCTCGGGTTTTCTAGCCTGACTCAGAAACCAGAACGAGGCAATACGTCATCGTCCCGCTGTCAGATTCTCGTGGGGTTGGATACCATATAAGGACCCAAGCGTCGCCCCCATTTTCACTCCAGTTTTGGAGAGTGTGGTGAGAGGACGTGTCTCCGTCCTCAGTGTCTGTGTTGACGGGAAAGTGGGGTGGTGATTCCAGTGCTGTCTTGTGCAGCTCAGTCCAGTGTAGTGTCTTATGCTGCATCAGTCCAGCCAGTCACAGTGGTGGTGTACTCTGCTGCTATATGTCCCCAGTGCTGCTGTATAAGTCTCTTGCAGTTTTGCTGTGTTGTCTTGAATTAGATACACAAGTACCCAGATGTCTTGTGCAGCATCACTCCAGTGACCAGTCACAGTGGTGGTGTCCTCTGCTGCCATATATCCGGTGTAGCTGTATCAGTCTCTTTCAGTGGTGCTGTGTTGTCCTGCATCAGACCAGGGGTAGTGTTTTGTGCAGCATCAGTCCAGTGACCAGTCACAGTGGTGGTGTCCTCAGCTGCCATATATCCAGTGTTACTGCCATATAATTCCCGTGATACTGGCGTATAATTCCAGTGATACTAGCGTATAAATCCTGTGTTACTGGCGGATAATTCCAGTGATATTGCTGTTTAATTCCTGTGATACTGGTGTATAATTCCTGTGATACAGCCGTTTATTCCTGTGATACTGGCGTATAATTCCAGTGATACTGGCGTATAATTCCTGTGATACTGGTGTATAATTCCAGTGATTTTGCAGTATAATTCCTGTGATACTGGTGTATAATTCCAGTGATTTTGCAGTATAATTCCTGTGATAATGGCATAAAATTCCTGTGATACTGGTATATAATTACTGTGATACTTGCGTATAATGCCAGTGATATTGCCGTATAATTCCTGTGATACTGGAGTATAATTACAGTGATATTGCCGTATTATTTCTAGAGATGAGCGGGTTCGGTTTCTCTGAATCCGAACCCGCCCGAACTTCATGGTTTTTTTCACGGGTCCGAGCAGACTCGGATCCTCCCGCCTTGCTCGGTTAACCCGAGCGCGCCCGAACGTCATCATGACGCTGTCGGATTCTCGCGAGACTCGGATTCTATATAAGGAGCCGCGCGTCGCCGCCATTTTCACACGTGCATTGAGATTGATAGGGAGAGGACGTGGCTGGCGTCCTCTCCATTTAGATTAGAAGAGAGAGAGAGAGAGAGAGAGAGATTGACCTGATTTACTGGAGCTTAGGAGTACTGTAGAAGTGTAGAGAGTGCAGAGTTTACTAGTGACTGACCACAGTGACCACCAGACAGTGCAGTTTTATTTAATATATCCGTTCTCTGCCTGAAAAAAACGATACACACAGTGACTCAGTCACATACCATATCTGTGTGCACTGCTCAGCCCAGTGTGCTGCATCATCTATGTATATATATCTGACTGTGCTCAGCTCACACAGCTTATAATTGTGGGGGAGACTGGGGAGCACTGCAGTGCCAGTTATAGGTTATAGCAGGAGCCAGGAGTACATATTATATTAAAATTAAACAGTGCACACTTTTGCTGCAGGAGTGCCACTGCCAGTGTGACTGACCAGTGACCTGACCACACTGACCACCAGTATAGTTAGTAGTATACTATATTGTGATTGCCTGAAAAAGTTAAACACTCGTCGTGTGACTTCACTTGTGTGGTGTTTTTTTTTTTTATTCTATAAAAAACTCATTCTGCTGACAGACAGTGTCCAGCAGGTCTGTCATTATATAATATATACCTGTCCGGCTGCAGTAGTGATATATATATATTTTTTATATCATTATTTATCATCCAGTCGCAGCAGACACAGTACGGTAGTTCACGGCTGTAGCTACCTCTGTGTCGGCACTCGGCAGTCCATCCATAATTGTATACCACCTACCCGTGGTTTTTTTTTCTTTCTTCTTTATACATACATACTACTACATCTCTTTATCAACCAGTCTATATTAGCAGCAGACACAGTACAGTACGGTAGTCCACGGCTGTAGCTACCTCTGTGTCGGCACTCGGCAGTCCGTCCATAATTGTATACCACCTACCCGTGGTTTTTTTTTCTTTCTTCTTTATACATACATACTACTACATCTCTTTATCAACCAGTCTATATTAGCAGCAGACACAGTACAGTACGGTAGTTCACGGCTGTAGCTACCTCTGTGTCGGCACTCGGCAGTCCGTCCATAATTGTATACCACCTACCCGTGGTTTTTTTTTCTTTCTTCTTTATACATACATACTACTACATCTCTTTATCAACCAGTCTATATTAGCAGCAGACACAGTACAGTACGGTAGTCCACGGCTGTAGCTACCTCTGTGTCGGCACTCGGCAGTCCGTCCATAATTGTATACCACCTACCCGTGTTTTTTTTTTCTTTCTTCTTTATACATACATACTACTACATCTCTTTATCAACCAGTCTATATTAGCAGCAGACACAGTACAGTACGGTAGTTCACGGCAGTAGCTACCTCTGTGTCGGCACTCGGCAGTCCGTCCATAATTGTATACCACCTACCCGTGGTTTTTTTTTCTTTCTTCTTTATACATACATACTACTACATCTCTTTATCAACCAGTCTATATTAGCAGCAGACACAGTACAGTACGGTAGTTCACGGCAGTAGCTACCTCTGTGTCGGCACTCGGCAGTCTGTCCATAATTGTATACCACCTACCCGTGTTTTTTTTTTCTTTCTTCTTTATACATACATACTACTACATCTCTTTATCAACCAGTCTATATTAGCAGCAGACACAGTACAGTACGGTAGTCCACGGCTGTAGCTACCTCTGTGTCGGCACTCGGCAGTCCGTCCATAATTGTATACCACCTACCCGTGGTTTTTTTTTCTTTCTTCTTTATACATACATACTACTACATCTCTTTATCAACCAGTCTATATTAGCAGCAGACACAGTACAGTACGGTAGTTCACGGCTGTAGCTACCTCTGTGTCGGCACTCGGCAGTCCGTCCATAATTGTATACCACCTACCCATGGTTTTTTTTTCTTTCTTCTTTATACATACATACTACTACATCTCTTTATCAACCAGTCTATATTAGCAGCAGACACAGTACAGTACGGTAGTTCACGGCTGTAGCTACCTCTGTGTCGGCACTCGGCAGTCCGTCCATAATTGTATACCACCTACCCGTGGTTTTTTTTTCTTTCTTCTTTATACATACATACTACTATATCTCTTTATCAACCAGTCTATATTAGCAGCAGACACAGTACAGTACGGTAGTTCACGGCTGTAGCTACCTCTGTGTCGGCACTCGGCAGTCCGTCCATAATTGTATACCACCTACCCGTGGTTTTTTTTTCTTTCTTCTTTATACATACATACTACTACATCTCTTTATCAACCAGTCTATATTAGCAGCAGACACAGTACAGTACGGTAGTCCACGGCTGTAGCTACCTCTGTGTCGGCACTCGGCAGTCCGTCCATAATTGTATACCACCTACCCGTGGTTTTTTTTTCTTTCTTCTTTATACATACATACTACTACATCTCTTTATCAACCAGTCTATATTAGCAGCAGACACAGTACAGTACGGTAGTTCACTGCTGTAGCTACCTCTGTGTCGGCACTCGGCAGTCCGTCCATAATTGTATACCACCTACCCGTGGTTTTTTATTCTTTCTTCTTTATACATACATACTACTACATCTCTTTATCAACCAGTCTATATTAGCAGCAGACACAGTACAGTACGGTAGTCCACGGCTGTAGCTACCTCTGTGTCGGCACTCGGCAGTACGTCCATAATTGTATACTAGTATCCATCCATCTCCATTGTTTACCTGAGGTGCCTTTTAGTTGTGCCTATTAAAATATGGAGAACAAAAATGTTGAGGTTCCAAAATTAGGGAAAGATCAAGATCCACTTCCACCTCGTGCTGAAGCTGCTGCCACTAGTCATGGCCGAGACGATGAAATGCCAGCAACGTCGTCTACCAAGGCCGATGCCCAATGTCATAGTACAGAGCATGTCAAATCCAAAACACCAAATATCAGTAAAAAAAGGACTCCAAAACCTAAAATAAAATTGTCGGAGGAGAAGCGTAAACTTGCCAATATGCCATTTACCACACGGAGTGGCAAGGAACGGCTGAGGCCCTGGCCTATGTTCATGGCTAGTGGTTCAGCTTCACATGAGGATGGAAGCACTCAGCCTCTCGCTAGAAAAATGAAAAGACTCAAGCTGGCAAAAGCAGTAGCACCGCAAAGAACTGTGCGTTCTTCGAAATCCCAAATCCACAAGGAGAGTCCAATTGTGTCGGTTGCGATGCCTGACCTTCCCAACACTGGACGTGAAGAGCATGCACCTTCCACCATTTGCACGCCCCCTGCAAGTGCTGGAAGGAGCACCCGCAGTCCAGTTCCTGATAGTCAGATTGAAGATGTCAGTGTTGAAGTACACCAGGATGTGTGAGGAGGATATGGGTGTTGCTGGCGCTGGGGAGGAAATTGACCAGGAGGATTCTGATGGTGAGGTGGTTTGTTTAAGTCAGGCACCCGGGGAGACACCTGTTGTCCGTGGGAGGAATATGGCCGTTGACATGCCAGGTGAAAATACCAAAAAAATCAGCTCTTCGGTGTGGAGGTATTTCAACAGAAATGCGGACAACAGGTGTCAAGCCGTGTGTTCCCTTTGTCAAGCTGTAGGGGTAAGGACGTTAACCACCTCGGAACATCCTCCCTTATACGTCACCTGCAGCGCATTCATAATAAGTCAGTGACAAGTTCAAAAACTTTGGGTGACAGCGGAAGCAGTCCACTGACCAGTAAATCCCTTCCTCTTGTAACCAAGCTCACGCAAACCACCCCACCAACTCCCTAAGTGTCAATTTCCTCCTTCCCCAGGAATGCCAATAGTCCTGCAGGCCATGTCACTGGCAATTCTGATGATTCCTCTCCTGCCTGGGATTCCTCCGATGCATCCTTGCGTGTAACGCCTACTGCTGCTGGCGCTGCTGTTGTTGCTGCTGGGAGTCGATGGTCATCCCAGAGGGGAAGTCGTAAGACCACTTTTACTACTTCCACCAAGCAATTGACTGTCCAACAGTCCTTTGCGAGGAAGATGAAATATCACAGCAGTCATCCTACTGCAAAGCGGATAACTGAGGCCTTGGCATCCTGGGTGGTGAGAAACGTGGTTCCGGTATCCATCATTACTGCAGAGCCAACTAGAGACTTGTTGGAGGTACTGTGTCCCCGGTACCAAATACCATCTAGGTTCCATTTCTCTAGGCAGGCAATACCGAAAATGTACACAGACCTCAGAAAAAGAGTCACCTGTGTCCTAAAAAATGCAGCTGTACCCAATGTCCACTTAACCACGGACATGTGGACAAGTGGAGCAGGGCAGGGTCAGGACTATATTACTGTGACAGCCCACTGGGTAGATGTATGGACTCCCGCCGCAAGAACAGCAGCGGCGGCACCTGTAGCAGCATCTCGCAAACGCCAACTCTTTCCTAGGCAGGCTACGCTTTGTATCACCGCTTTCCAGAATACGCACACAGCTGAAAACCTCTTACGGCAACTGAGGAAGATCATCGCGGAATGGCTTACCCCAATTGGACTCTCCTGTGGATTTGTGGCATCGGACAACGCCAGCAATATTGTGTGTGCATTAAATATGGGCAAATTCCAGCACGTCCCATGTTTTGCACATACCTTGAATTTGGTGGTGCAGAATTATTTAAAAAACGACAGGGGCGTGCAAGAGATGCTGTCGGTGGCCAGAAGAATTGCGGGATACTTTCGGCGTACAGGCACCACGTACAGAAGACTGGAGCACCACCAAAAACTACTGAACCTGCCCTGCCATCATCTGAAGCAAGAAGTGGTAACGAGGTGGAATTCAACCCTCTATATGCTTCAGAGGTTGGAGGAGCAGCAAAAGGCCATTCAAGCCTATACAATTGAGCACGATATAGGAGGTGGAATGCACCTGTCTCAAGCGCAGTGGAGAATGATTTCAACGTTGTGCAAGGTTCTGCTGCCCTTTGAACTTGCCACACGTGAAGTCAGTTCAGACACTGCCAGCCTGAGTCAGGTCATTCCCCTCATCAGGCTTTTGCAGAAGAAGCTGGAGACATTGAAGGAGGAGCTAACACGGAGCGATTCCGCTAGGCATGTGGGACTTGTGGATGGAGCCCTTAATTCGCTTAACAAGGATTCACGGGTGGTCAATCTGTTGAAATCAGAGCACTACATTTTGGCCACCATGCTCGATCCTAGATTTAAAGCCTACCTTGGATCTCTCTTTCCGGCAGACACAAGTCTGCTGGGGTTGAAAGACCTGCTGGTGAGAAAATTGTCAAGTCAAGCGGAACGCGACCTGTCAACATCTCCTCCTTCACATTCTCCCGCAACTGGGGGTGCGAGGAAAAGGCTCAGAATTCCGAGCCCACCCGCTGGCGGTGATGCAGGGCAGTCTGGAGCGACTGCTGATGCTGACATCTGGTCCGGACTGAAGGACCTGACAACGATTACGGACATGTCGTCTACTGTCACTGCATATGATTCTCTCACCATTGAAAGAATGGTGGAGGATTATATGAGTGACCGCATCCAAGTAGGCACGTCACACAGTCCATACTTATACTGGCAGGAAAAAGAGGCAATTTGGAGGCCCTTGCACAAACTGGCTTTATTCTACCTAAGTTGCCCTCCCACAAGTGTGTACTCCGAAAGAGTGTTTAGTGCCGCCGCTCACCTTGTCAGCAATCGGCGTACGAGGTTACATCCAGAAAATGTGGAGAAGATGATGTTCATTAAAATGAATTATAATCAATTCCTCCGCGGAGACATTGACCAGCAGCAATTGCCTCCACAAAGTACACAGGGAGCTGAGATGGTGGATTCCAGTGGGGACGAATTGATAATCTGTGAGGAGGGGGATGTACACGGTGATATATCGGAGGATGATGATGAGGTGGACATCTTGCCTCTGTAGAGCCAGTTTGTGCAAGGAGAGATTAATTGCTTCTTTTTTGGGGGGGGGGTCCAAACCAACCCGTCATATCAGTCACAGTCGTGTGGCAGACCCTGTCACTGAAATGATGGGTTGGTTAAAGTGTGCATGTCCTGTTTTGTTTATACAACATAAGGGTGGGTGGGAGGGCCCAAGGACAATTCCATCTTGCACCTCTTTTTTCTTTTCTTTTTCTTTGCGTCATGTGCTGTTTGGGGAAGGGTTTTTTGGAAGGGACATCCTGCGTGACACTGCAGTGCCACTCCTAAATGGGCCCGGTGTTTGTGTCGGCCACTAGGGTCGCTTATCTTACTCACACAGTCAGCTACCTCATTGCGCCTCTTTTTTTCTTTGCGTCATGTGCTGTTTGGGGAGGGTTTTTTGGAAGGGCCATCCTGCGTGACACTGCAGTGACACTCCTAGATGGGCCCGGTGTTTGTGTCGGCCACTAGGGTCGCTAATCTTACTCACACAGCTACCTCATTGCGCCTCTTTTTTTCTTTGCGTCATGTGCTGTTTGGGGAGGGTTTTTTGGAAGGGACATCCTACGTGACACTGCAGTGCCACTCCTAGATGGGCCCGGTGTTTGTGTCGGCCACTAGGGTCGCTAATCTTACTCACACAGCTACCTCATTGCGCCTCTTTTTTTCTTTGCATCATGTGCTGTTTGGGGAGGGTTTTTTGGAAGGGACATCCTGCGTGACACTGCAGTGCCACTCCTCAATGGGCCCGGTGTTTGTGTCGGCCACTACGGTCGCTAATCTTACTCACACAGCTACCTCATTGCGCCTCTTTTTTTCTTTGCGTCATGTGCTGTTTGGGGAGGGTTTTTTGGAAGGGACATCCTGCGTGACACTGCAGTGACACTCCTAAATGGGCCCGGTGTTTGTGTCGGCCACTAGGGTCGCTTATCTTACTCACACAGTCAGCTACCTCATTGCGCCTCTTTTTTTCTTTGCGTCATGTGCTGTTTGGGGAGTGTTTTTTGGAAGGGCCATCCTGCGTGACACTGCAGTGCCACTCCTAAATGGGCCCGGTGTTTGTGTTGGCCACTAGGGTCGCTAATCTTACTCACACAGCTACCTCATTGCGCCTCTTTTTTTCTTTGCGTCATGTGCTGTTTGGGGAGGGTTTTTTGGAAGGGACATCCTGCGTGACACTGCAGTGCCACTCCTAAATGGGCTTGGTGTTTGTGTCGGCCACTAGGGTCGCTAATCTTACTCACACAGCTACCTCATTGCGCCTCTTTTTTTCTTTGCGTCATGTGCTGTTTGGGGAGGGTTTTTTGGAAGGGACATCCTGCGTGACACTGCAGTGCCACTCCTAGATGGGCCAGGTGTTTGTGTCGGCCACTAGGGTCGCTTAGCTTAGTCATCCAGCGACCTCGGTGCAAATTTTAGGACTAAAAATAATATTGTGAGGTGTGAGGTATTCAGAATAGACTGAAAATGAGTGGAAATTATGGTTTTTGAGGTTAATAATAATATGGGATCAAAATGACCCCCAAATTCTATGATTTAAGCTGTTTTTTGGGGTTTTTTGAAAAAAAACACCTGAATCCAAAACACACCCGAATCCGACAAAAAAAAATTCGGTGAGGTTTTGCCAAAACGCGGTCGAACCCAAAACACGGCCGCGGAACCGAACCCAAAACCAAAACACAAAACCCGAAAAATTTCAGGCGCTCATCACTAATTATTTCTATGATACTGGCGTATAATTCCAGTGGCATTGCCATATTATTCCTGTGATACTGGTGTATAATTCCTGAGATACAGGCGCATAATTCCTGTGATACAGTACTGGCGTATACTTCCTGTGATATTGCCGTATAATTCCTGTGATACTGCTGTATAATTCCAGTGATATTGCCATTATTCCTGTGATACTGCGTATAATTCCAGTGATACTGGCGTATAATTACTATGATACTGGCATATAATTCCTGTTATACTGATGTATAATTCCTGTAATACTGGAGAATAATTCCTGTGATACTGGCGCATAATTTCAGTGATATTGCCGTATAATTCCTGTGATACTATTGTATAATTCCAGTGATATTGCCGCATAATTTCTGTGACACTGGCATATAATTCCCATGATACTGCCGTATAATTCCAGTGATATTGCCGTATAATTACTGTGATACTGGCATATAATTCCAGTGATATTGCTGTATAATTCCTGTGATACTGGCGCATAATTCCAGTGATATTGCCGTATAATTCCTGTGTTGCTGACATATAATTCCAGTGATATTGCTGTATAATTCCTGTGATACTGGCGCATAATTCCAGTGATATTGCCGTATAATTCCTGTGTTACTGCCATATAATTCCTGTGATACTGGCATATAATTCCTGTGATACTGGCGCATGATTCCAGTGATATTGCCGTAAAATTCCTGTGATACTGCTGTATAATTCCAATGATATTGCCATATAATTTCTGTGATACTGGTGTATAATTCCCATGATACTGCTGTATAATTCCAGTGATATTGCTGTATAATTACAGTGGTACTGGCGTATAAATCCAGTCCAGTGGTACTGCCATATAAATCCAGTGGTACTGGCATATAAATCCAGTAATCCTGGCATATAATTACAGTGGTACTGGCATATAAATCCAGTGATCCTGCGTATAATTCCATATAAATCCATATAATTCTGTATAAATCCAGTCCAGTGATGCTGCCATATAAATTCAGTGGTGCTGTCCTGTGCTGTATATTATTTACTCCAAATAGAAGGGTTATTAATATTTAATCCAAATTATTTTCACAGGGTTTGCCCTGTGTGGTGTAGAGGTACGCTCTCCTGTATGGCATATTGTTATATAACTTTAAAAAAAAATGGAGAACAAAAATTTGGAGGATAAAATAGGGAAAGATCAAGAACCACTTCCTCCTAGTGCTGAAGCTGCTGCCACTAGTCATGACATAGATGATGAAATGCCTTCAAAGTCATCTGCCAAGGCCGATGCCCAATGTGATAGTAGAGGGCATGTAAAATCCCCAAAAAAACAAAGTTCAGTAAAAAGACCCAAAAAAAAGAAATTGAAATGGTCTGAGTAGAAATGTAAACTTTCCAATATGCCATTTACAACACAGAATGGCAAGAAATGACTAAGGCCCTGGCCAATGTTCATGACTAGTGGTTCAGCTTCACATGATGATGGAAGCCATCATCCTCCCGCTAGAAAAATTATAAGAGTTAAGCTGGAAAAAGCACAGAAAAGAACTGTGCATTCTAAGATGGTATCATAAATCCCCAAGGAGAATCCAAGTGTGTCGGCGGTTGTGATGGCTGACCTTCCCGACACTGGATGGGAAGAGGTGGCTCCTCCCACCATTTGCATGCCCCCTGCAAGTGCTGGAAGGAGCACCCACAGTCCAGTTTCTTATATTCAAATTGAAGATGTCACTGTTGAAGTACACCAGGATGAGGATATGGGTGTTGCTGGCGCTGAAGATGAAGTTGACGATGAGGATTATGATAGTGATGTGGTTTAAATGAGGCACCGGGGGAGACACCTGTTGTCTGTGGGATAAATAAGCTGATTGTGATGCCTGGGAAAAATACCAAAAAAGCCACCTCTTTGGTGTGGAATTATTTCTCCACAAATTTGGACAACAGGTGTCAAGCCATGTGTTGCCTCTGTCAATCTGTAATAAGTAGGGGTAAGGATGTTAACCACCTAGGAACATCCTCCCTTATACGTCACCTGCTGCGCATTCATCAGAAGTCAGTGTCAAGTTGTGAAACTTTGGGTAAGAGCGTAAGAAGTCCACTGACACCTAAATCCCTACTTCCTTTTGTACCCAAGCTCCTGCAAGCCACACCACCAACTCCCTCAACGTCTACTTCCTCCTCAGTCTGGAAGGTCAGTAGTCCTGCAGGCCATGTCACTGGCAATACTGAGGAGTCCTCTCCTAACTGGGATTCCTCTGGAAGATCCTTGAGTGGTACACCTGCTGTTGCTGCCACTGCTGTTGTTGCTGTTGGGAGTTGATCATCATCCCAGAGGGTAAGTCGGAAGACCACTTGTACTACTTCCAGTAAGCAATTGACTGTCCAACAGTCCTTTGTGAGGAAGATGAAATATGACAGCAGTCATCCTTTTGCAAAGCAGATAACTGAGGCCTTGACAGCTATGTTGGTGTTAGATGTGCATCTGGTATCCGCCATTAGTTCAGTGGGACTTAGAGAATTGTTTGAGGTACTGTGTCCATGGTATCAAATCCCACCTAGGTTCCACTTCACCAGGCAGGCGATACTGAGAATATACAGAGACATCAGTAAAAGTGCGCTCAGTGTCCTACAAAATGCAGTTGTACCCACTGCCTACTTAACCACGGACATGTGAACAAGTGGAACTGGGCAGACTAAGGACTATATGACTGTGATAGCCCATAGGGTAGATGTATGGCCTCCCGCAGCAAAAACAGCAGTGGCACCAGTAGCAGCATCTCGCACACGTCAACACATTCCTAGGCAGGCTACGCTATGTATCACCACTTTCTGTAAGAGGCACACTGCTGACAACCTCTTAAGGAAACTGAGGGACATCATTGCACACTGGCTTACCCCAACTACACTCTCTGGGGATTTGTGATATCAGACAATGCCACCAATATTGTGCGTGCATTACATCTGAAAAAAATTCAGCACGTCCCATGTTTTGCACATACAATTAATTTGGTGTTGCAGATTTTTTTTTTAAAATGACAGGGGTGTGCAGGAGATGCTGTCGGTGGCCTGAAATACTGTGGGCCACTTTCGGCATTCAGCCACTGCATGCCATCAAACACTCCTGAACCTGCCCTGCCATCACCTGAAGCAAGAGGTGGTAACGAGGTGGAATTCAACACTCTATATGCTTCAGAGGACGGAGGAGCAGCAAAAGGCCATTCAAGCTTATACATCCACCTACGATATAGGCAAAGGAGGGGGAATGCACCTGACTCAAGTGCAGTGGAGAATGATTTTCATCTTGTGCAAGGTTCTCCAACCCTTCGAACTTGCCACTCGTGAAGTCAGTTCAGACACTGCCAGCTTGAGTCAGGTCATTCCCCTCATCAGTCTTTTGCAGAAGCAGCTGGAGAAATTGAAGGAGGAGCTAAGATGGAGCAATTCCACAAAGTATGTGGGACTTGTTGATGGAGCCCTTCATTCACTTTGCCAGGATTCAAGGGTGGTCCATCTGTTGAAATCAGAGCACTACATTTTGGCCACTGTGCTCGATCCTAGGTTTAAAGCCTATGTTGTATCTCTCTTTCCAGCAGACACAATTCTGCAGAGAAAGTGTATTGAGAAGTCTGATGGCGCTCCTAGTTCAAATCTCTGCTGCCTTCCTCCTACACACTGGATCAATCCCAGATGATCCAAAAATAACTAAGAATAAAGTAAAGGAAAATGGTGAGGGGGATTGGCGCTGAGGGTTTTTTTGAGAAGTCAATACTTATCTTAGATGTTATGTTGACTCCGATGAGGCCGATGTCTTTCTTCTTAGTGACCTTTGGTTTTGTTCCAGTATTCTTCCGATATGTTCACCGAGTAGGAAAAAGGGTTAAATTCTAGGTTAACCACTATTATTTGTGGTGTTCGGAAGATACTTTTAGAGAGATAAGGTTTAAAATCCTCCCAACTAGCTCTATGGATGGATATACCTTGCTTACATAAATGAATATGTTATTAAAGCTCATCAAGGTTTCTTTAGTATAATATATCCTATCTGTTGGTCTTCTTAGATCTAGGGCGTACCTTTACTTACACACAACAATGGTGGTAGCAGTCCTATCAAGGTATCTTTTTACGAGATCTTATTCCTTATATTGGCATTACACTTTAGGAAACGTATAAGACGAGATGGTCAGGGTGAATTTCTATTATGCGTACCTCACTTACACTAATATAGTGGGGTATCCTCTCATAAAGGTATCTTTTATATGGCAAAGGTTCGTACCAGTACTCACACGTGGCCGCAGTGGTCTAAGCTCATCAAGGTATCTTTGTCTTCTTTCAATCAGATGAAGACTCTTATAAAAAGGTACCAATTTTTAATGAAATACAAACGAAAAAGAATAAAAAAATAAAATAAAAATGTGGGCTATAGGAGATTGCCGCCCGTGATGGGGATTTGTCAGACCAACTTCATCCAGGCATTAGGGACCGGTTTCCTATCTGACTGAATTGTAATACACAAAAGTGGTCGTACCTTTCCCACAACACGGGTGGGGCAGTGTCCAGCGAGCAATAGTCCTCAGTCCTCAGCCGACGCGTTTCGAGTTTTATCACTCTTTTTCAAGGCTGATGAGGGACTGAAGGGATGAGGTTTTTATGGCTGGAGTCCGGGATTTACAATAAGTGACGTCATTTCCGGTTCCGGGTTGTCCTGGTTGAACCAGTGTACATAGACGTCTTATTCTCTACTAAATTACTTTCATTCATTGGTGGTGAAGGTGGTAATCGTATTTGCTGCAGGAGGACAAGAAGAAAAAACAAAAAACTGAAAATCCGGCCGGATCGCAGAGACCGGAAGTGACGTATCGGGGATTCTGGGAAATGTAGTTTGGTCTAAAACCGGAAGTCCCCGTCCGTGTTTCAAACCGGACGGCTCTCTCTTCTCTTGATTTAGTCCCATTTCTTGGTGGTATAGGTGGTGTCCATATGTTATTGTGTGGTAGTACATATGAGTGGCGGAAAAAAGAAAAATCTCTTAAAAACGTCTCTGCCGGAAGTGACGTGCCGCGGCTGCTGGGAAATGTAGTTTTGGCGAACAGGAAGTCCTCGTCTGTATCATGAATAATAACGGGCCGTGACGAGTATTCATCATCAAGGAGTGAAGAATTCTGGGAAATGAAGTCTTTTGTCTTGTTGTTTTAATATAAGATGGATTCTGAACTTTGTGATGAAATCTTAATTTTTTCTCCAATAGTGATTGCGATGATAATTGCAGAAATTGTTCATTGGTCTTCTGCAGGTATTATCTTCGCGTTTAACACTATATGAAGAAATAGGGTTCACATTAATGGCAGAAAAAAATATGTAATATATAAATAAATAAATAATGCTATGACTTTTCTCATGGGTGCATTGTGTGATTGAAGTGAATAAGAGGCGTAGAAAAATAAGAGGGGCGGACTGAGTGTTTAATGTTTTTATAGGAACCATTTGAGCTCAAAATCTTGGTTGAGCCCTCTTGGATTTAGTGTTTTTAAATTGAAAATGGTGCGCATTTCTGTCCTGGCCAATCTATTTTCCACATTTTTATCTTTCCAGGTGGCTTTGATATGCTTCAAGCCTACGAATCTAGTTATGTGTGTAGCAGAACAGTTGTGGTGGTCTTTGAAGTGATTCGAGAGGTGATGTGTCTGGAGACCTTTCTTGATGTTTCTTAGATGTTCGGAAATTCTTATTTTCAAAGGTCTTGTCGTCCTTCCTATGTACGCTAGGCCGCATGAACATTCCACTAGGTAAATCACATTGGCAGTGTTGCAGGTGATGAAATCTGTGATTTTCATAGATTTTTCATTGATCTTAAGTTCCGTGTACTTGGTGTTTGGATCTTTAATGTTGCGGCAACCTATGCACATGCCGCACCTATGAAATCCCTTGGTTCTGATCAAATTTTTTGTTGGTAATGGGAGAGTGCTTCTGACTAGATGGTCCTTAAGATTTTTCGACTTGCGGTATATAAATGATGGTTTGTTGGGAATTATTTTATTTAATACTGGATCAAGTTGAAGAAGGTGCCAATTTTTGTAAAATATTTTTTCAAGTTGCTTGTGTTGGGCGTCATATTTGGTAATGAATGCCCATTTGGATCTATCTTTATTTTTCTCTTTCTGGTGTTCTTCTTTCCTTGTTGGTTGTAGTATGGTCTCTCTTTCTTTCTTTTCCGTTTCTTCAATTACTTGGTTAAGCGTCTCTTCTTTGTACCCCTTCTCCAGAAAATAGAGCTAGTTGGGAGGATTTTAAACCTTATCTCTCTAAAAGTATCTTCCGAACACCACAAATAATAGTGGTTAACCTAGAATTTAACCCTTTTTCCTACTCGGTGAACATATCGGAAGAATACTGGAACAAAACCAAAGGTCACTAAGAAGAAAGACATCGGCCTCATCGGAGTCAACATAACATCTAAGATAAGTATTGACTTCTCAAAAAAACCCTCAGCGCCAATCCCCCTCACCATTTTCCTTTACTTTATTCTTAGTTATTTTTGGATCATCTGGGATTGATCCAGTGTGTAGGAGGAAGGCAGCAGAGATTTGAACTAGGAGCGCCATCAGACTTCTCAATACACTTTGTCTGCTAGTCTATATACATCCCATTTTTTGAGAAGTCCAGGGCAGCACCATGTTCAAACATTTAGAAGATAGAAAGAAAAGAACCGAAGAAGCATTCAGGACTAATTTCCATGAGGAGAACATAGAAATGACTGACGATAACCTAGAAACTGCCATGCAGAGGCTAAGTGAGTGGTTAATAAAGGAAAATAAACTCTGGTGGGAAGTAGCAACCTTAGAGAAATACACATCCGACCAGATTATCCCCAAAGGACTAAAAATAACCAAACCAGCTTCGTTTCAGGATGCATCAGTTTTTGGTCCGAATGGGATGAAATCTTAGAAACATGTTCCTTTTCACTAATGAGACTCATCCTAAAAGAAAGAAAAGAAAAACTTAGAGAAATTAACGAGAGAATTGAAATTCTTAAGTCTCTCATACAACCTTTCGAAAAGATTCCTCTTTTCAGTACCCTTGAAAAAGAGATTATCGAAAAAATTCAAAAAAATACAGATTTCCTGATAAAAAAGAAACAAGGGAAATTGCAACGGGATTTTGATTTCTATACGTTTGGAGTCATTAAGGAAAAAAAGAAGAAAGGTGCAAATGAGGAAACAAGGAATAAAAGTCCATTCAAAAAACCCCATTCCATACGGAATCCTAATTGGAAAGAAGATACTCGACAAAGAAGAAACAAAGGACTTTATGTGAACACAGAAAGGATAAGAAGAAATGAAAAATATCAAGATTCACGACAGCGATATCAACATGGTAACTGGAAGAACTACGAACCTAAACGGCATGAATACAGTCCAAGAAGGTACCATCAACATCATACGTTTAGAGAAAGAAAATACTCAGAATCCACAAGGCACAAGAGAACAAGATCTATGGAGTCCAGGTGCCGGGAAACACCGAAAAGACACCATTTAGATCAGGAACAAGATCGACTGGAAAGACAATATAACGATAGATACAGAAACCAACAACAAATCAGACCGAGAGTAAGAAACCACTCTAGAAGATCCCTCTTAGGAAAGAAATATAGAAGATCACATAGAAGGTCATTTATTAGAACTACCCCCAAAAAATCCTCACATCACACACAAAGGAGAGAAAACGAAAGAATCAAACATGTAACCGAAACCCCTTTTTTAGAAGAAAGGACCCGGTTATTGGACAAACGATCGAGCACACATCGAACCAACAGGAATCCAACAACAAACACTCACCCCCAAGAGCCCCAGTTAGAAAAGAGCCGACACTAAAAAAGAAACCTTCCAAAAGGAGAGGGTGTCGGGGAGGGTTCGAACGGAAAAAGAAAAAGAAAGACAACAACAAAAAAAGAAGAAAGAAAATCACAAGGATATTCACAACAACAGAATCAGAGTCTTTGGGAAAAAATCCCATCTACAATCTAAGCAAAAGAGTATTAACAAAAGAAGAAGAAAAAATCTTTAAGAAAGGCCTTAAATATGCCCCAACATCTAACATGGAAGAATTCGACAAATTTGTCGATATTCAAAAATTTGTGAGAAAGGTAACGTTAAAAAAATTCTTTGCAAACAAAGATAAAGAAGCAAAAATTGAACAACCACCCGACACCAGGAGTGACCATGTAAATCAAGAAGAAGACCCGATGAAAAAGAAGAAAAAGAAATCCACATTCTATCCCGCGTACATCAAAGGCAATTTCATAGAAACCTTCACAAAAGTAGTACTAAACGAAGTGGAACATCTGAAAAAGACTCACACCAAGCCCAATCTCACCAAAAAGGAGAAAGGACTGATCCAAGATCTGGCCAAAGACGAGACTATAGTGATCAAGCCTTGTGACAAAGGGGGTGGAATTGCCATTCTCGATAAAGAACACTACATAAAAGAGGTCTACAGACAATTGGCCGATGTCACAACATATGGGAAATTAAAAGGCGATCCCAGCAATAAAATAAAGGAAAATTTTGAAAAACTAATGCAGGAACATCTGAAAAAAGGAGGCATCAACAAAGATGAGTATGATTACATCGACGTCTCAGATTCCACCACTCCAAGTATCTACATACTCCCCAAAATCCATAAGGATATCAAGAATCCCCCAGGGAGGCCCATCATCGCGGGAACCAACAGTTTGACGTCCAATCTATCTTCCCTTATAGATTCCTTCCTGCAACCATTAGTGATAAAAAGTAGATCTTACTTAAAGGACACAGGAGATACACTAAATAAACTAAAAGATTTTGAATGGAACACCGATCGCATTCTAGCCTCAGCAGATGTAACATCGCTTTACACCTGTATCCAGCACACGAAAGGATTAGAAGCAGTTACCTGGTCTTTGGAAAAATCGGAATATTCTGTAGAAAAGAAGAACTTCATCATCGATGCCATTAAATTTATTCTGGAGAACAATTATTTCTTCTTCAATGGCGATTTCTACATACAACGCACAGGAACCGCCATGGGGACTAAATTTGCCCCAAGCTACGCCAATTTATTCATGAACTTTTGGGAAGAAAGACACATTTATAATTGCGTAGCTTGGGGCACACAGCTGATTAAGTGGCAAAGATATATAGACGACGTGTTACTCCTATGGGAAGGCAGTGAAGGTTCCTTAAAAGAATTCTTCGAATCAATCAACATGAATGAATTTAACGTCAATTTCACTTTGTCATACAGCAAAGATCAAATTAACTTCTTGGATCTTACCATTTACATAGAAGATAACTGTTTACAAACAAAAACCTTTCACAAACCTACAGATGTTAATACCTATATACCCACAGACAGCCAACATCATAACATCTGGCTGAAAGGAGTACCAAAAAGCCAATTTCTACGTGTGAAACGTAACTGCAGCAAGAAAGAAGTCTGCAGGGACCAAATGGAACAGATGAAACGGAATTTTCTGGAGAAGGGGTACAAAGAAGAGACGCTTAACCAAGTAATTGAAGAAACGGAAAAGAAAGAAAGAGAGACCATACTACAACCAACAAGGAAAGAAGAACACCAGAAAGAGAAAAATAAAGATAGATCCAAATGGGCATTCATTACCAAATATGACGCCCAACACAAGCAACTTGAAAAAATATTTTACAAAAATTGGCACCTTCTTCAACTTGATCAAGTATTAAATAAAATAATTCCCAACAAACCATCATTTATATACCGCAAGTCGAAAAATCTTAAGGACCATCTAGTCAGAAGCACTCTCCCATTACCAACAAAAAATTTGATCAGAACCAAGGGATTTCATAGGTGCGGCATGTGCATAGGTTGCCGCAACATTAAAGATCCAAACACCAAGTACACGGAACTTAAGATCAATGAAAAATCTATGAAAATCACAGATTTCATCACCTGCAACACTGCCAATGTGATTTACCTAGTGGAATGTTCATGCGGCCTAGCGTACATAATAAGGACGACAAGACCTTTGAAAATAAGAATTTCCGAACATCTAAGAAACATCAAGAAAGGTCTCCAGACACATCACCTCTCGAATCACTTCAAAGACCACCACAACTGTTCTGCTACACACATAACTAGATTCGTAGGCTTGAAGCATATCAAAGCCACCTGGAAAGATAAAAATGTGGAAAATAGATTGGCCAGGACAGAAATGCGCACCATTTTCAATTTAAAAACACTAAATCCAAGAGGGCTCAACCAAGATTTTGAGCTCAAATGGTTCCTATAAAAACATTAAACACTCAGTCCGCCCCTCTTATTTTTCTACGCCTCTTATTCACTTCAATCACACAATGCACCCATGAGAAAAGTCATAGCATTATTTATTTATTTATATATTACATATTTTTTTCTGCCATTAATGTGAACCCTATTTCTTCATATAGTGTTAAACGCGAAGATAATACCTGCAGAAGACCAATGAACAATTTCTGCAATTATCATCGCAATCACTATTGGAGAAAAAATTAAGATTTCATCACAAAGTTCAGAATCCATCTTATATTAAAACAACAAGACAAAAGACTTCATTTCCCAGAATTCTTCACTCCTTGATGATGAATACTCGTCACGGCCCGTTATTATTCATGATACAGACGAGGACTTCCTGTTCGCCAAAACTACATTTCCCAGCAGCCGCGGCACGTCACTTCCGGCAGAGACGTTTTTAAGAGATTTTTCTTTTTTCCGCCACTCATATGTACTACCACACAATAACATATGGACACCACCTATACCACCAAGAAATGGGACTAAATCAAGAGAAGAGAGAGCCGTCCGGTTTGAAACACGGACGGGGACTTACGGTTTTAGACCAAACTACATTTCCCAGAATCCCCGATACGTCACTTCCGGTCTCTGCGATCCGGCCGGATTTTCAGTTTTTTGTTTTTTCTTCTTGTCCTCCTGCAGCAAATAAGATTACCACCTTCACCACCAATGAATGAAAGTAATTTAGTAGAGAATAAGACGTCTATGTACACTGGTTCAACCAGGACAACCCGGAACCGGAAATGACGTCACTTATTGTAAATCCCGGACTCCAGCCATAAAAACCTCATCCCTTCAGTCCCTCATCAGCCTTGAAAAAGAGTGATAAAACTCGAAACGCGTCGGCTGAGGACTGAGGACTATTGCTCGCTGGACACTGCCCCACCCGTGTTGTGGGAAAGGTACGACCACTTTTGTGTATTACAATTCAGTCAGATAGGAAACCGGTCCCTAATGCCTGGATGAAGTTGGTCTGACAAATCCCCATCACGGGCGGCAATCTCCTATAGCCCACATTTTTATTTTATTTTTTTATTCTTTTTCGTTTGTATTTCATTAAAAATTGGTACCTTTTTATAAGAGTCTTCATCTGATTGAAAGAAGACAAAGATACCTTGATGAGCTTAGACCACTGCGGCCACGTGTGAGTACTGGTACGAACCTTTGCCATATAAAAGATACCTTTATGAGAGGATACCCCACTACATTAGTGTAAGTGAGGTACGCATAATAGAAATTCACCCTGACCATCTCGTCTTATACGTTTCCTAAAGTGTAATGCCAATATAAGGAATAAGATCTCGTAAAAAGATACCTTGATAGGACTGCTACCACCATTGTTGTGTGTAAGTAAAGGTACGCCCTAGATCTAAGAAGACCAACAGATAGGATATATTATACTAAAGAAACCTTGATGAGCTTTAATAACATATTCATTTATGTAAGCAAGGTATATCCATCCATAGAGCTAGTTGGGAGGATTTTAAACCTTATCTCTCTAAAAGTATCTTCCGAACACCACAAATAATAGTGGTTAACCTAGAATTTAACCCTTTTTCCTACTCGGTGAACATATCGGAAGAATACTGGAACAAAACCAAAGGTCACTAAGAAGAAAGACATCGGCCTCATCGGAGTCAACATAACATCTAAGATAAGTATTGACTTCTCAAAAAAACCCTCAGCGCCAATCCCCCTCACCATTTTCATTTACACAATTCTGCAGAGGTTCAAAAACCTGCTGGTGAGAAAATTGTCAACTCAAGCGGAACGTGACCCGTCAATAGCTCCTCCTTCACTTTCTCCCGCAACTGGGGCTGCGAGGAAAAGGATAAGATTTCTTTGCCCACCCACTGGCGGTGATGCAGGGCAGTTAGGAGCAAATGCTGGCATCTTGTTCGGACTGAAGGACCTGCCAACGATTACTGACATATCTACTGTCACTGCATATGATTCTGTCACCATTGAAAGAATGGTGGAGGATTATATGAGTGACAGCATCCAAGTAGGCATGTCAGACAGTCCGTATGTATACTGGCAGGAAAAAGGGGCAATTTGGATGCCCTTGCACAAACTGGCTTTATTTTACCTAAGATGCCCCCCCCCCTCCAGTGTGTACTCTGAAAGAGTGTTTAGTGCAGCCGGTAACCTTGTCAGCAATCAGCATAGGAGGTTACTTCCACAAAATTTGGAGAAGATGATGTTTATCAAAATTAATTATAAATTCCTCCGGGAAGACCTTGACCAACAATTGCCTCCAGAAAGTACACAGGGACCTGTGATGGTGGATTACAGTGGGGACGAATAAATACTCTGTGAGGAGGAGGATGTAAACACTTAAAGGGGTGGGGAATCGAAGGATGAGGATGAGGTCGACATCCTACCCTCATCCAGAGCCAGTTTGTGCAAGGAGAGATTGCTTTTTTTTTTGATAGGGGCCATTTTAGCCACAGTCATGTGGCAGACCCTGTCGCTGAGATGATTGGTTTGTTAAAGTGTGCATGTCCTGTTTATACAACATAAGAGTGGGTGGGAGGGCGGGCCCAAGGACAATTCCATCTTGCACCTCTTTTTCTTCTTTGCATCATGTGCTGTTTGGGGCCTAGATTTTTCTTTTTTAAAACAATATTTTTATTATATTTTAAGAGAAGAACAGTCAATACAAAAAGTGTACTGTAAAATATAGCCAAAGCAATATCAGTGAGCAACAAAAAGTACACAAAAACATACAACATACAACAAAATATCCATATAGCATGTAGCAGGAAAGGAAACAATCAAAACAAAAGAACAATGAAGGAAGATGATACCATCAGGGTAGAGGGGGTATAGTATAAGGAGACATAGGAATATCAGCAGAATCCAGGGAGGGGAGAAGAATGGGAAAGGAACCAGGGGGACCATATTTTTGGAAGGATGATACCATGTCTTACTGTAGACTTGTAATGTATTCCATCGCGGCAATAAAATAAATACATTTCAAAAGGGCTGTGGTTGAAGGCGCCATTGAGGAATTCCAATGTTTGGCTATAAGGGACTTAGCCGCATTACATACATGGGTTATAAGCTTGTCCTGTTGCCTGCTAACCGATGGGGCTGGGGCACACTATAGTGAAGTGGCGATGTTACCTGGTACTGGAGATTCCAAAATCTGTAATAGAAGCACCCATACTTGCTCCCAGAATACCTGAATTATTGGGCAAAACCACCATACATGAGGGAATGTGCCGACCTCCCCACAATTCCTCTAGCAGAGATTTGAGGTCAATGGAAAAATGGTGTGGAGTTTGGAGGGTGTCAAATACCATCTAGTATAGACTTTGTAACATGTCTCTCTGATAGATATACTAATAGAGGCTTTAGCGAGTATACTGCTGATAGTGGACTAATCCTCATTGTCCATGTTGGATGGAAGATCTAACTCCCACGCCAATTCATGAGGCTCACAGTCGGGAGGGTTTGGGGCCAGGATGGAGTGATAAAGAACAGAAATATTATCTTTGCAGCCAATTGAATAAAAGCAGAGGCGTTCAAAGTGGGTCAGCACATGAAGTTTACTAGAGGGGAATTGCGAGTTGACAAAACTCATACTTTGATTATATTGAAAGTGACAAGAGGTGGGGAGTGAGTGAGTAGCTTGGAGGTCAGTACACGAAGATGAAGCAAATTGACCCTTTACATGTTTAAATCAAGTAATGCGTAAACTCTGCCAGAAGGATGCCATATGTCTATCTGATCCCAGGGGGAATTGGGGGTGACCCCAGATGGGGGACATTGGTGAGGGAAAGGGAGCTAGGTCAGTGAGGGACATAGTTTATACCAGATCTTAAGAGTAAATTGAATGGTAGGGTCGCACAGGTCGAGGCTGGTCTAAGTGGTCTGGGCAGCCATAATATGTCATCCACTTGTGCCTCCTGAAATATCTAGTTTTCTAAATCTACTCATCATTTACAGCTGGGATCAGGGTGTCATGACACTACATGATTCAGCTGGGCAGCGTGATAATAAGAGCGGAGTATTGGCAAACCAAGTCCTCCATTGGAGACAGGTTTAGCCAAAATGGCTCTACGGAGGCTAGGTTTACCGTGAGCCCAGATAAAATGATTGCAGAGGGCTTCCATGGAATTCAAGGCCAAGATCGGGATAGATATGGGTAAGGTCTGAAAGAGATACAACAGTCTAGGGAAGAGATTCATTTTAATCATATTAATTCTGCCGAACCATGAAATAAAGAGGGGTTGCCAGCGCACTAGATCTCTCGACAGTGTTTGAAACAGAGGGGTGTAGTTAGCTTGGTATAATGAAGAGTATGACTTGTATAATGAAGAGTATGACTTAGTGATGGATATGCCAAGGTATTTAATCACAAAAGGACAACAGATAAAAGGAAAAGAGGTAGTGAGCGTTGAAACTTGGTGTGAGGGAACATAAAGAGCCATGGCTTCAGACTTAGAGCTATTAATTTTGTATCGAGGAAGGGTGCCATACATTTGTAGTTCTGATTGAAGATTGAAGAGCGATATTAAGGGAATAGTCAAAGTAAGGAGAATATCGTCAGCAAAGAGAGACACTTTGTATTGTTCGTCACCCACCTTGACCCAGGGTTAGCTCTAATTCTAGCCACCAATGGCTCAATGCAGATGGCAAAGATAAGAGGGGATAAGGGGAACCCTTGTCTTGTCCCATTTTCCTGAGTAAAACGTGGTGAGTGCAAACCATTGGTCATTACCGTAGAAGAAGGGTGTGAATAAAGAGCTCTTATGGCCTGTAGAAATTTTCCCAATATACCTACTGAGGCTAACGTGTTAAACATAAAAGGCCATAATAGGTGGTCGAATGCCTTTTTGGCGTCCATAGCCAAGACTACTGATGGAACCCCATGTGTGTTGGAGTGATGTATTAAGTCTATGGTACATGTAGTGTTATTTGAGGCTTGGCGTTGGGGAATGAAGCCTACTTGGTCATGGTGTATTAATGAGGGTAAAACTACATTCATTCATACATACATTCTGGGGAACAGAGAAAGAAAGGGAGGGGGGCACCCGGAAAAAGGCATCCCCGCACCGCACTCACCCCCTGACACCACCTTTGATATTCAGTGGCAGGACCAGCGTTCTCCTCTGGTCCTGCAGCCAGAAGCAGGAGCTGCCGAATCTCTCCTCCCTACACTCTCCACAGGCAAGGCGGCCACAGAAACCCGCCCGGCGGGGGGTTCATAGGCTGAACCGTCACACTAGGCAGTGCCACCACTTTATAAATAGCGGGATCGGACCAGGGAGGAGCCCAAATCAAGGCTCAGGGGTGGTGAACAGGTCGCAACCTGCAAGGACAAAGGGGCCGTCTCCCGGCTCCGCAGCACTAAGGCACCGACCCAAGGTGACAGGACACAGGTAACTGGGGCTCAGGCAGGTCCGGTGGGTGAGATAGGGAACTGGATTTAGACAAAATAGCAGGAGCTCTCACTCCATATGTCTCCCGGATAGCTTGCAAGCTACGCCCCCAGAGCCTAGATTTTTTTAAGTGCCATCCTGTCTTCAACTGCAGTGCCTTTCCTAGATGGGCCAGGTGTTTGTGCCGCACACTTGTGTCGCTTAGCTTAGTCATACAGCTACCTCATTGCACCTCTTTTTATTCTTTGCATAATTTGCTGTTTGGGGCCTAGTTTTTTTAAGTGCCATCCTGTCTGCAACTGCAGTGCCACTCCTAGATGGTCCAGGTGTTTGTGCCACACACTTGTGTCGCTTAGCTTAGTCATACAGCTTCCTAATTGCACCTCTTTTTCTTCTTTGCATCATGTGCTGTTTGGGGCCTAGTTTTTTTAAGTGCTATCCTGTCTGCTACTGCAGTGCCACTCCTAGATGGGCCAGGTGTTTGTGCTGCACACTTGTGTCGATAACTTAGTCATACAGACACCTCGGTGCAACCTTTTGGCCTAACAACAACATTGTGAGGTGTTCAGAATAGACTGGAAATGAGTGGGAATGAATGTTATTGAGGTTAATAATACCGTAGTATCAAAATTATTCCCAAATTCTGTGATTTTAGCTGTTTTTATGTCTTAGCCATGCCTTGTGATTTTTTTTAATTTGCTTCTTTAATATGTTACTTTATACATATTCTATTATGGCAAGGAAAAATGTTAAAATTTATCCACTCGCTACTAATGAAACACCGCTTAGCCGTGTTTTGCATGTTGTGCAGAATTGGTAAAAAAGCAAAGATGTAAGTGGACACATCTGTACCTGTATAGTAGCGTATAATAACATTGACATACAGTACCAAGAAAAACATATTGAATATACATGGTATATTAAACTCAAACAGGATAGCACACACTGTGTAGGTTTAAATAAACTTAATAAACTAACTACTGTACATGTGTCTCTAGAGGCAAAAGAACATATAGAAATGGTTCCCATAATGAAAGACCAATAGACAAACCAATAAAAACTCAACAGTATTTGACGTCTTTCTTCCTGAACTACTAAACTGCTAGTTTCAGGAATTAATGCTGTTGAAATGGATGCCAAGAAAGATTATGAAATATTTGTACTCTAGATACAGTACAATGAAGTCAATAGATGCCAATGATCTGGAATTGTGGAGGATCTGTTCTTTAACAAAGTAATAATGAAACTGGCATAAAATATCCGGGATCCGGTCTCTAGGTCGACAGTAACTAGGTCGACACTATCTAGGTCGACTACTATTGGTTAACAGTAACTAGGTCGACAGGGTTTCTAGGTTGACATGTTCTAGGTCGACAGGTCAAAAGGTCAACATGAGTTTTTTCACAATTTTTTCTTTTTTTGATCCTCTTCATACTTAACGGTCTACGTGGACTACGATTGGAATGGTATCCTGTGCCTAGCGAAGCGAGCCATGCAAGAGGACACGGTGCACTAATTGGGGTTCCCGGTCACTCTACAAAGAAAATGACACCAAAAAACCATTAAAAACTCAAGTCGAGCTTTTGACCTGTCGACTTAGACCATGTCGACATAAAGACGCTGTTGACCTAGATACCCTGTTGACCTAGATACTGTCGACCAATAGTGGTCGACCTAGTTACTATCTACCTTCCATACCATACCCCAAAATACTGGGTTGCAGTCAGGCATAATGTTTTCCCTCCTTTTTCTTAGTGCCATTATGGTTCTCAATCACAGACACAATGGGGTAGAGAAGTAAAGGACAGTGCTGGCATGTCAAATAATAAGTAGTAAGACAGCAGCATTTAAAGAGCCTAAGAATTAGCCACTCTACCCTAGGCTATTGTAACATGGTGGTGTTTTAACCCACTACCCATATATATATCAGGTGACAGTCCCCATATAGTATCTGAGGAACATACTGTAAAATTGGCATTGCACCTCTTTAGTGGGGAGAGCACATCAGTACTTAGAACCAATAAACTGCATAAGATTAAACCAGGAGGAATGCCCAGTCCAAATTGTGGGGATGGAGAAGTGCAGAAACAATCCAGTGAAAATCCAAACAGGTACAGGATGAACAGCAGAGTTTGGAACACTCACAATTTTCCAAGGCACTGTCTTTGGACCACCTTAGGATAAATATGCAAAAATGGAGCATGCTGGAACAGGATCCAAGGTGACCCCCATGAGAGGAGGAGTGACTCCATCCAACACGTCACCTAGGACAGAGCACACCAGTTGGTCAGTGATAAGTGTCATCTGGCAAAGGAGCACAAGATAAAGTGATGAAGTGGCCTCGCAGGGTCATGGTTGCACCAGGTCCGCCCTCCCAGGAGCAGCAAATAGTGGGCCTCTGTTCATGAGGTGAGGCCAAGAGGCAGAAAGACAGGAAGGGTCCACAGCATCTGCCACTGATGCAGCTGACAACAGTAAAAAGATTTTGTGAAAAGGCAGACATCCAGTGCACTATGAAAGTGCATCTGCCATATTAGACATCAAGCCAAACCCCTTAACTTTGTGCCTTATACTTTATATTCATGTTATTTCCTGAAGTATTATTCATTAGAGTACAAATGTTTTTCAGGAATTTTCTAAGTGCCCTCACAAAAAATTGGTGCACATGCATTTGATTTCCCTGGTAGGAGTGACATGACTTTAAGTTAATGGGAGCTATATTGTGATGTCTGTGCCAGTCATCTCACTTCCAGATATTTGATACCAAGGAAATACAAGAGATTGGCCTGCTAAGTACAATAAATATTGCTTTCTGCAATATATTTTTTTGCCTTATGCGTCACATAATGTATGTTAAAATGCAATATACATTTACTGCTGTTAACATCTGTGCTGTATATCATTTCAGGTAAGTCAGTGAATAGATGTCACTCCTAGTTAATGTTAAATCTGCCGCAGCTACAGATTCCTGCTTATTGTAATAATAATAATAATAATAATAATAATAATACTTTTATTTATATACACTCTTTCTAGAGGTACTCAAGGCACTTAACAGAATAAACAATACAGTATAGAAAAAAAGGAAATACAGAAAATCTTTTCATGAAATACAGAGAGCATGAAGAAATTAATGGGACAATAAAGGAAATGCTTGAGTAAACAGGAAAGTCTTGAGTCTTTTTTTGAAGGATTCTAGAGTGGCGTCCTCTCGAACTGTCTGGGGAAGCGAGTTCCATAAAGTCAGAGCTGCATGACTAAAAGCATTATCCCCAGATGAATTATGGGAGATTCTAGGTACTGCTAAAAGTCATTAATCTACAGATCACAGTAAGTGAGTGGGGCAGTATCAAATTAGAAGCTGCTTCAGGTACTGTAGCCCCTGATCATGTAGTGCTTTGAAAGTCAGTAAGTCAATGATTAAAACGATTGCCGCTTTAAAAAAACCTCCAAGGTTGGTCAGCATCCCGCAACTCCGGCAAACTAGGACCCCATTGTTGCATACAATCACCATAGAAAACAATGGAGAAAACTGCTGCAAGGACTGGTGACTGGGTAGCAAGAGATATTTTTGCTATCTTCTGCTTCTAAGCACTTAAGCAATGCAGAATCAATAGATTCCATTGGGGTAATTCCAAGTTGATCGCAACAGGAATTTTGTTAGCAGTTGGGCAAAACCATCTGCACGCAGGTGTGGCAGATATAACATTTGCAAAGAGAGTTAGATTTGGGTGGGTTATTTTGTTTCTGTGCAGGGTAAATACTGTCTGCTTTATTTTTACACTGCAAATTAGATTGCAGATTGAACACACCACACCCAAATCTAACTCTCTCTGCACATGTTATATCTGCCTCCCCTGCAGTGCACATGGTTTTGCCCAAATGCTAACAAAATTCCTGCTGCTATCAACTTGGAATTACCCCCCATATACAGAATTTAAAGGACAGAATTGCTTGTAGGCCCATGGATATGATCAACAGCATTATAAATCATGAAAAAAGAATCAGCATAGTGATTTCATATAAGTACAGGTTGAGTATCCCATATCCAAATATTCCAAAATATGGAATATTCCGAAATACGGACTTTTTTGAGTGAGAGTGAGATAGTGAAACCTTTGTTTTCTGATGGCTCAATGTACACAAACTTTGTTTAATACACAAAGTTATTAAAAATATTGTATTAAATGACCTTCAGGCTGTGTGTATAAGGTGTATATGAAACAAATGAATTGTGTGAATGTACACACACTTTGTTTAATGCACAAAGTTATAAAAAATATTGGCTAAAATTACCTTCAGGCTGTCTGTATAAGGTGTATATGTAACATAAATGTATTCTGTGCTTAGATTTAGGTCCCATCACCATGATATCTCATTATGGTATGCAATTATTCCAAAATACGGAAAAATCCCATATCCAAAATACCTCTGGTCCCAAGCATTTTGGATAAGGGAGACTCAACCTGTATCATGCAATGAAATATCACAGTGGTAAATGTTGCTTTGGAAAAGGGAAGTCAGTCGCACAAGTTCACCTAAATCTAATGATAAATTAATACAAAATTGTATTTACTTGGAAAAGTGTTTTACTAATTACTACATTTAATCATTGAAGCTACAGATGACTGCATAATTTAAAGTTCAATTTTAATATTTTTTGTCAGTTACTGTCATTTGTTTTTCCTAGTTCTGTACCTTTATTTCCTACCTTTATTTTCAGTGTAATGTTGCAAGACAAAAGTAAAACCAACTATTCCGCTTTATCTGTTAATACTCCATTATGTCTGTTGTTCCAAGTAAATCATCCATGGAAATATTTGTGATGCTCTGTAGTATGTGATATCATTGTAATTATGATAAATAACCAGAAAGGAATGCATTGGAACCTAATTATTATACATTATTCCCCTTATTCATGTTATTGTCAAATCCTTGAGTAAAGCAAATATATACTTGGTAAGCTCATAATTGAAAGAGCAGCTCAATATTTGAGCACACAAATCTCTTTCTAATAAAAAAAAAATAGTAGTTACATATTTACTTGTATATATTTTACAAATAAACCCAGCAAATACACGAATTCAAAAATCAGTTGGGTATGGTAATAAAAAAACAACAACTTTTGATTAGTTCTAATTAACATAATGTGATTGTTTTACTAATTTTATATTATATTGTAAATATTGAGGATTGGATAATATTTAAATTATTATTGGAACAGGACATTTGATTAAACATTTTAAATAAAAATGTGATCATTGTAAGACAACAATGTTTGTTTTCAGGATTATGGTGTATTATTATACAGTATACTGTAATACAACACAGGGTTTTTTTTTAATGAAAAAATAGCAGTAATACTCTTATTATCAAATGTGTTATTTTACTTAAATTGTACAATTCAGCAAATAAAAATGTAAAAAATTGCTGTATATAGATTTTGAGTGTTTGATTTTGCTTCGTACAAAATGCACTCAAGGTCCTAATTGTCATTATATGTCATGTATATTTTATGGGAGATATTTTTTTTATTTCCTTTTACATGTCCTCAGGGAAAAATATTATGGAGAATGATCCATGCTATACCCTTTCAATCCCAGGAAATATTGCTGTATTTTTATAATATCTCCACCAATGTCTAGTGATCATTTAACATCACAGTCACTTTCTGCTTTTCTCTGCAGTCAGCATTTATAAAATGTCATAAGTACTGCAATAACCATTTAATTGCATTAGACAATTTAACTCTCCAAAGACACCTTGAATTATGAGGAAGAGTTACAATATAAAAGATATGGTTCCATGTATGGGTTTATCACTTAGTCAAATGTTTCTTAAGATGAATGTGATATATTTAAATCACAGGTATCTTTGCATAAATATGTTTACATTGTAATACATTTTCACTTAAAAAATAATGTTCTGCTTGTTCACTTTATTTAATTAAATATAAATTTGTAGTCAGATGTGAAACAACCCTAACATTGCTTACATACTGTATCAGCAAACAAAAAAGTCACAGACAAAATACTGCAAGAAGAATAGCAAAGAAACTATAAGCATCTGGGCTGTCTACTGAATTTGTGTTTTGAGGTGGAGAGGTAATGCTGCCATTTATTTTTCCCAGATTGGTGGTGGGTTCCTGTTCAGGTACCACAGTACATAGGGGGTTATTCCAAGTTGATCGCAGCAGGAAATTTTTTAGCAGTTGGGCAAAACCATGTGCACTGCAGGGGGGCAGATATAACATTTGCAGAGAGAGTTAGATTTGGGTGGGCTATTTTGTTTCTGTGCAGGGTAAATACTGGCTGCTTTATTTTTACACTGCAATTTAGATTGCAGATTGAACACACCCCACCCAAATCTATCTCGCTCTGCACATGTTATATCTGCCTCCCCTACAGTGCACATGGTTTTGCCCAATTGCTAACAAAGTTGCTGCTGCGATCAACTCAGAATTACCCCCATAGGCCGCTTATTTGCAAAAAAACGCAGATGGCCCCTTTTCTGCCATCTGCGCATACACAAAGTCCGGACCATTTTCGGGGCAGCCACATGATATCACAAGCGGCCACTGCATCACGAAAAATGGCTGTGGTACACCTGTATATGCAGACTAGCTGCATATGCAGGGGGTCAACCCTGATTCCTGTCTCAGTGATGCAATCAACGCTGGCCGCCTATGCTGGACAGCCTTGCCATGCGCTGGGTGGCCCCCAGCATGTGATTTAATCAGAAGCAGATTCTGATACTGAATAGTCTCTATCTTGGTGAATGATAAGAGTTTTATTGCAATATATAAGTTTTGGTGACCTGTGCATGCACCTCCTACCTTAGTTGATTGGTCCTTCTATGGGTGGTGTTATATGCTGAGTATATGTGCCTGTATACAGTAGCACATTTTTCGCTGGAAGTCTAGTGATGTAATGGGGTTCTTATTGCAGTATGATACAGGCTTCTGTGTGAAAGTGACTGAGTTGGATTTTATCAATCATGCTGTCACAGATTAGATTAATAGATAGTTTCATTATCAGCAAAACTGTCTGGGAAGATAACAAATGAAAAGAAAAGAAAACAATTTTTTCCTCTAGTTGAAATATCTCTGCTTGTTACAGTATTTTTTTTAAGGTATGTAAAAAAAAACACGTAAGATTCTGTAGTTATTAAAAACAATACAGTATGTATCAAATACAATATTTAAAATATAATAGATGTTAAAAAACATTAAAAAATGGATTTTGGTTCTTACTGGTAAATCCCTTTCTCCGATTCCACAGGGGACACTGGAATGCACTTCACAATGGGTATAAAGTGTGTGCTAACTGGGAGCTGGCTCTTTAAGAATTAGAAGTGTGACTAGCTCATCCCCCTCTATACCCCTCCTACAAACCAGTCTTAGTAAACCATGCCAGAGGAGAGCTGGAAAAATAAACTCCAGAGGAGGAGTGAAACAAGTACACACAACAAACTAGAGATGAACGGGTTTGGTTCTCAGAGAACCGAACCGACCGGACTTCACTGCCCAAGCCTGGATCCGAGTCAGGCTCAGGTTTTCCCGCCTGACGCTGAAACCAGAGCGAAGCAAAACGTCATCATCTCGCTGTCGCATTCTCATGGGTTTGGATTCCATATAAGGAGTCGTACGTCGCCGCCATTTTCACTGTTGCATTGGAGAGTATAGAAAGAGGATGTGTCTCCATCCTCAGTGTCCCGCATCAGTTCAGTGTTAGTGTCTTGTGCTGCATCAGTCCAGTCACAGTGGTACTGTCCTCTGATGCCATATGTTCAGTGCTGCTGTATAAATTCAGTCCAGTGGTGCTGTGTTGTGCTGCATCAGCCCAGTGGTGGTGTCTTGTGCTGCATCAGTCTAGTCACAGTGGTGGTGTCCTCTGCTGCCATATGTCCAGTGCTGCTGTATAAGTCCAGTCCATTGCAGTGGTGCTGTGTTGTCCTGCATCAGTTCAGTGGTGGTGTCCCTGAGCTGCTGTATATGTCCAGTGGTACTGCCGTATATGTCCAGTGATACTGCCATATATGTCCATTGATACTGCTGTATATTTCAAGCGGTACTGCTGTATAAATCTAGTGGTACTGGCGTATATGTCCAGTCCAGTGAAACTGCCGTATATGTCCAGTGGTGCTGCCGTTTAAGTCCAGTGAACTGTCGATTAATTCCAGTGATCCTGCTGTATAATTTCAGTGGTACTGGCGTATAAATCCAGTGATCGTAACGTAGAATTCCAGTGATCCTGCCATAAAATTCCAGTGGCACTGGCATATAATTCCAGTGATCCTGCCGTGTAATTCCAGTGATCCTGCCATATAATTCCAGTGGTACTGGCGCATAAGTCCAGGCAAGTGATACTGCCATATATGTCCAGTGGTACTTAAATATAACTCCAGTGGTATTGCCTTAAAATTCCAGTGATCTTGCTGTATAATCCAGTGATCCTTCCATATAATTCCAGTGGTACTGGCGTATAAATCCAGTGATCCTGCCATATAATTCAAGTTGTACTGCCGTATAATTCCATTGATCCTGCCGTATAAATCCAGTGATACTGGCGTATAAGTCCAGTCCAGTGATACGGCCATATATGTCCAGTGGTACCGCCATTTAAATCAAGTGGTACTGCCGTATAATTCCAGTGATCATGCCGTATAATTCCTGTGGTACTGGTGTATAATTCCAGTGATCCTGCCGTATAATTCCAGTGATCCTGACGTATAATTCCAGTGGTACTGGCGTATAAATCCAGTGATACTGCCGTATAATTCCAATGATCCTGACGTATAATTCCAGTGGTACTGAAAGTACAGCCCAGTGATACTGCCGTATATGTCCAGTGGTACTGCTGTATAAATCCAGTGGTACTGCAGTATACTTCCAGTGATCCTGCCATTTAATTCCAGCGGTACTGGTGTATAAATCCAGTGATCCTGCCGTATAATTCCAGTAATCCTGCCGTATAATTCCAGTAATCCTGCCGTATAAATCCAGTGATCCTGCTGCATAATTCCTGTTATGCTGCCGTAAAATTCTAGTGATGCTGCCGTAAAATTCCAGTGATGTTGCCGTATAATTCCATTGGTACTGTCGTATAAATCCAGTGGTACTGACGTATAAATCCAGTGATCCTGCCGTATAATTCCATTGATCCTGCCATATAATTCCAGTGATCCTGCTGTATAATTCCAGTGATACTGCCATATATGTTTAGTGGTACTGCCATATAATTCCAGTGATACTGCTGTATATATATACCCTGTTGCAAAGTGAATTACTGAGGCCATAACAACTTTGCTGGTGTTAGATGTGCGTCCAGTATCTGCCATTAGTGCAGTGGGACTGCAGTGCCAACCCTAGGTGGGCCAGGTGTTTGTGCCACACACTTGTGTTGATTATCTTAGTCATCCAGCTACCTCATTGCCCTCTTTTACTTCTTGGCATGATGTGCTGTTTGGGTACTATTTTTTAAGTGCCAACCTGTCTAACACTGCAGTGCCACTAGTGGGCTAATTATTGGGCTAATTGTTGTGTTGCTTAGCTTAGTCATACAGCAACCTCATTTCACCTCTTTTTCATCTTTGCATGATGTGCTGTTTCTGGACTTTTTATTATATCTGCAGTCCTGTTTGACAATGCAGTACCACTCCTAGATGGGCCAGGTGTGTGTGTCGCTTAGTTTAGTCATACAGCTACCTTATTGCACTCTTTTACATGTTTGCATGATGTGCTGTTTGGGGCCTTTTTTATATCTGCCATCCTGTCTGACACTGCAGTGCCTGATGGGCCAGTTGTTTGTGCCGCACACTTGTGTCACTTAGCTTAGTCATACAGTCACCTCGGTGCAACCTTTTGGCCTAAAAACAATATTGTGAGGTGTGAGGTGTTCAGAATAGACTGGAAATGAGTGGAAATGAATGTCATTGAGGTTAATAATACCGTAGGATCAAAATTACCCCCAAATTCTGTGATTTTTAGCTGTTTTTATGTTTTTTTAAAAACATAATCCAGATCCAAAACCAAAACACAAATGGGTGGTTTTGGCAAAAACAAACCACGAGCGGGGAATTAGAACCAAAACACAAAACATGAAAAGTGCCTGCCGCACATCTCTACAACAAACACAACACAGAACAGGTGTCAAACATAAGGAAACAGTCAAAAGAAGAACTGAAAACAGTTAAACACATAATGACAATAACCATGGCAGGAAGGTACAGCACAGGGTGGGCTTCCAGTGTACCCTGGGGAATCTGAGAAACGGATTTACCAGTAAGTACCAAAATCCTGTTTTTTGACATTTTCTTGCAGAGTTTGGCCATATCTTCCTGGAATATCAAGAATTGAGGTCACCAGAGCAGAACACTCTGACAGAAGCCAGGGAGAGTAGAAGTTCCACTTTCTATGATAGATACTTCACCTCCACCTTCTCCAATTGTTCAAACAGAGAGGATTGTAAGAACAAAAGGACAATCTCCAGGTCCTACAGCAAGACCAGTTTCTTCTGGAAGGAGAGGGACAAGGAAGTGGGGAACGTTCCACAGCATTCACACCAGAATGCGTAAGCTTACCAGATGCGGTGGTAGTGACTGAAAGTAACTTCCTTCTAGTCCCAAGCATAGTAAGGATGAGTGCCACCAGAATCCCTCTTTGCCTTAGGATGCCCTTTAAACAACCATGCTGTCCTTCCTGTGGAGTTCAGCGGCCTTGGAAGTGGGTGTCCTAAGTCACTGCCCCCTTTCACAGGCTTGCATCTGTGGTGAGGAGAGTCCAATCACGCCAAACTCCAAACTACTAGTCCCGTATGTGAGATGAGGTCAACCACCAGAGTACTGATATTTGACTTCTCGGTGCCAATGTAATTCTCTGGTGAAGGAACAAGTGTGATCTCAATCACTGAGATAGGAGATATAGCTGAAAAGTTCTTGAGTAAAAATGGCTGTAAGGAATTGCTTCTAAGGCTGCCACCATACTCCCGAGTAGTTATATGCATAAATGCACCAACACTTGTATGTGTTGTTGGACCAACCAAACCCTATCCTGAATGTCTTTCACCTTGTCTTGAGGGATGAAGATCCTCTGTCCAAGGACACTAGGAACACTTTTTCCTTGAATCCTGCAATTACTAAATAAAAGATTCTGTCCTTAACTTGAAAAAGTCTCATAAACCGGATAAAGATCCGTTAAGTTCAGAATAGGTCTGAACGAGTCATCTGGCCCTGGAGCCATAAATAACCTGCAATAGAACCCTTGTTTCAGCTAATGTGTGGGGACTGGTACCAACATTTGTGCTGTCAGGAGTTTGTCTATAGCCTCCTGTAAAATGACATGCCTGAAGCTGGCAAACCGGTGGTGAAAAACCGAGGAGGAGGCTGGAACCAGAAATTGAGCTTGTACCCCTGAGTGATGAGGTCCCATTTCCAGGTATCCAGGCAGGTTTTGTGGTGGACTTGGTGTCCTAGAGAGAAGAGTTTACTGTGGTCCTGCCACATTCTATGGAACCACAAGAAAATGCTGATCCTCCTCTTGAACTACCGCTAAAGATTCAAGATCCAGAAAGGACTTTAAAGGAAGGTCCGGAATAAGGTCTTTCGAGTGGCTGGCACAGCTGAAGGGGTGAAAAGTAGACTTACCCACAGTTGCCTGGAAAATCCACTTGTCCAGGTCGGGCCTGAACAGGATATCACCAGTAAATGGTAACGCTTCCACCTCCCTCTTTGATTCTGTGTCTGCTTGCCACTGTTGCAACTAGAGAGCTCTGCGGCTTACACCGCTAAGGCGGAGGACCTAGAAACAAGATGACATACCTCCTTAGATGTCTCACCTACTGAAGCGGCTGACTCCTTAATATGCTCTGTAAAGGGGATAAGATCCTCCTCTGGGGGTCCTGCTTGCAGACCCTCAATTAGTTGTTTCACCCAGGCCTCAATAGCCCTGTTGACATGGCTACCTACCAGTGCAGGATGTAGTTTTGCCTGCTGCTGTGTTAATAGACATTCATTTTCAATCTCCTGTCTGATGCCTCCTTCAAGAAGGGACTGGAAGCACAGTCTCTTTGGACAGATGAAACACTGAGGAATCTACTGTAGAAGGAGTCTTGCATAACTTCTTGCTGTCAGCGGGGAAGGATATGTTGACAAAAGTGATGGGGCACCTGGAATATTTTATCTGGGTGTTTCCTGGTCGCTATGATGTCCTCTCCTGTGTGTGGAAACTCGACCCCACTAATGGGGACATATCCTTATCCTTTGAGCCATCCGACTGCAGGACAAAGGGTAACATTCTTAAAAACTAGGTTAGAGATGCCACAGAGTAGATGGCAGTGCCTCAACCGTATATGTGTTATAAAGGCCACTGGGACCTCTTCTATCCTTGTAAAGGGGAGTTTTAACCTTATCTCTTTCACACAACACCTTTTAGGAAATGTGTCACAGAGGAGGATGGGACTGTGGCCTTAGTGAGCCCTTCCACTGACCTTGCTAGGCCCCAAGCCCAGGTCAGTTCTGGGTCTGGTCAGGGGTCAAATTTCTAAAATCTGGAAATCTCCTGAAGAGGATTACAACTCTGCTGACAGGTGAGACATAACAGTATTAAGCATCAACACCCAAACTGGTGCATCCTGCACCTGTGGTGATGTATTAAGCCTTGTTGCTTCTAATCACAAGAATAATATAAAAGGGAACTACTGTATCTGATGTGAATTTCTATGCACTCCTAGTGCAGGTGAAGGTCTTCTGTGAAGCCTTATAGCCTTTTTCCAGTCATGGTCAAACACACTGAAACACAAACAACACAGTAGCATAGTGGACAGTGTGAGAGGAGAGACTAAGAGGTAAGACAGGCAGGAGAGAGGGGCAGAGGAGGAGTATAATCCCCCTTGCCCCAATCAGCACTGTTAGCAATGCTAAAATGCTAGGCACAGTATATGCAGTAACTAAAGTGAAATTGAAACTCAGTTACATGTGCTCAATTACTCTCCTGACAAAACCTCTACACCATCTATAACTCACAATCTTGTTTTAGGTCTCTCAGTCTCAGCGCTGCCTTAGAAGGTCAGCGCAGTCCTCAGCTGCAGCAACACCTATCAAACTGTGTTGCAGGGACCTCTGGAGAGTGTGTACCTTACCTTTAGTAATGGCCGCCGGCTTCTACTATACTGTGATAGTGCCAGGGCAGCTGAGAGCAAGGAGTTGAACTCTGGGAGATAGCACAGCCCCCCCTTTATGGTGTTCTTTTGTGTGGACTGTTGCTTGAACTTACTAAATCACTGCCATTTGTTTGTGCCTGGCATCCTGCTAAATGGGAGTCACGCATTATATTCACAGAGCTGCCCTTTGTTGGCCAGTGGCAGTTGTGTCTAGGAGGACCGAGATGTGCACTGCATGCAGCGGCGTCCTGTGCTATCCCAGAGATGTTGGTTTCTGACTTGGGAACCCCTGCATGAACTGTGAGCAGTTGTGGAGGGACAGCTCCATCGCCACAGACAGGCAGGGGCAGTCACTGCCTGTCATCTCCTCTTGCTTGACTTCAGAATCTCTGACTAACATTTTTTTTATAACTTTTAACCTTTGATGAGATTCCCAGGTTGTGACCAGCTCACTCAGGCATTAAATTAAGACTGGCTTGTAGGAGGGATAAAGAGGGGGAGGGGTTAATCACACTTCTAAATTCTTAAAGTGCCAGCTCCCAGTTAGCACACTCTCTATACCAATTGTAAACAGCACTCCAGTATCCCCTAGTGGATGAAGGAGAAACAACATTATTAAAACATATTTTTAAGTCCAGTGGTGTATTTTGCCTATGGGATGCAAGACTGCAGTACCCACAGGTAAAATCTGCCACCCAGTTCAGTGTCAGTGAAGACTTATGCTGTTTGATACTGTACTGGCTTCACTGTGACTGGCAGTGACTTTCAATAAGAAGTCTTACCTGTCAGTCACAGACACACAAGGTAGTCCAATTACAAAGTGTTTCCTCCATCCGGGATTGCCAGACCAGGCTGCGATAAGCCATTGGAAACCACTCTCTGCCTTTCACGCAGCCCAATTCAGCTTGTAACCAAGATCTCTACATTTTCTGTTATCATATAGTGTACATGTCTTGTTACTAATAGCCTTTATGGTGCACCCCTTTCTTGTCTAAAGTAACCCCTTATTGCAGCACCTGAGGAATGTTACCAGTTTGATTAGAGCAGTTTGCCATTATATATTGAAGATATGGAGGGTGGGCTGGAACTGAAGAGATGTAGAGGGAGATTTGGCTGGAGAGACAGACAGGGTATGAGTCTGGATAGACAGACAGGATGAAGAGGTATGCACTGGAGAGACAGAGACAGAGATGAGGATGGAGATAAGAGATGCAGAGAGGGGAATTAGGTTGTAAGTGGAAAGACAGAGGATGGTAAAGCTAGAGATGGAGAAACAGAGAGGTGGATTACACTGGAGAAACATAGATGGTGAAAAGCTCCAATATAAAGCTGGAGATACAGGGAGACAAGTCTGTGGTCAGCTGGCATATACCAATTGGATGGGAAGAACAGCCCCAAAATATGGGTGTAGCAGACCTCATAATTTAGATTGTTAACTCTGTGTAACCTAGGTTCTTCAAAATGTGGCTCTCCAGCTGCAGTGGAACTAAACATCCCAGAATGCTCTGCAATAGTTTTAGCATGACCTAAAAGCAAAACTGAGGTAGGGTATGTAGTTTCTCAACTTCTGGAGGGCCATATGTTAAATACCTCTGGCTTAACCTAATGGCCTGGTCACATATTAGGTCACAAACAGTATAATTTTTCATTTCAAAATGATATGATCTAAGTTAAAAGATGAATGGCAGCTCACCCTTCGTATTATATAAAATCAATTTTCTCAGTATGCTAGGGAGGCCACCAAACCCCGTACCTGTATTATACTTAAATATTGTTAGACCTGAACCCCCAAACTTCACCCATTTTACACGGTTCCGAGGCAGCCTCGGATCTTCCCGCCTTGCTCGGTTAACCTGAACGCGCCCGAACGTCATCATCCCACTGTCGGATTCTCGCGAGATTCGTGTTCTATATAAATAGCCGCGCGTCGCCGCCATTTTCACTCGTGCATTGGAGATTGAACGGAGAGGAAGTGGCTGCGTTCTCTCCCTGAAAAGCGCCATAATCTGTGCTCAGTGTGCTGCTAATATCTGTGCTCAGTGTGCTGCAAATATCTGTGCTCAGTGTGCTGAAAATAAGATTTTAAACCTACCGGTAAATCTTTTTCTCGTAGTCCATAGAGGATGCTGGGGACTCCATAAGGACCATGGGGATTACACCAAGCTCCCAAACGGGCGGGAGAGTGTGGATGACTCTGCAGCACCGATTGAGCAAACAGGAGGTCCTCCTCAGCCAGGGTATCAAACTTATAGAACTGCAAAGAAGTTTGAACCCAACCAAGTAGTAGCTCGGCACAGCTGTAGCGCCGAGACCCCTCTGGCAGCCGCCCTAGAAGAGCCCACCTTCCTAGTGGAAAGGGCCTTGACCGATTTAGGTATCGGCAATACCGCCGTAGAATGCGCCTGCTGAATCGTGTTACAGATCCAGCGAGCAATAGTCTACTTTGAAGCAGGGGCACCAATCTTGTTGGTTGCATACATGACAAACAGTGCTTCTGTTTTTCTGACTGTAGCCGATCTGGCCACATAAATTTTCAAAGCCCTGACCACATCAAGGGACTCGGGATCCTCCAAGTCACGTGTAGCCACAGGCACCACAATAGTTCATATGAAAGGATGAAACCACTTTTGGCAGGAATTGAGGACGGGTCAACAATTCCGCTCTATCCATATGGAAACCCAGATAGGGGCTTTTATGTGATAAAGCCGCTAATTCCGACACTCGCCTAGCCGAAGCCAAGACTAATAACATGACCACCTTCCAAGTGTGATTTTTCAACTCCACCGTTTTAAGTGGTTCAAACCAGTGTGACTTAATGAAACTTAACACCACGTTAAGGTCCCAAGGTGCCACCGGAGGTACAAAAGGAGGCTGAATATGCAGTACTCCCTTCACAAAAGTTTGTACTTCAGGGAGAGAGGCCAATTCCTTTTGAAAGAAAATGGATAATGCCGAAATCTGAACCTTAATAGATCGTAATTTTAGGCCGAAATTCACTCCAGTTTGCAGGAAGTGAAGGAAACGGCCCAGATGGAATTCTTCCGTAGGAGCATTCCTGGCCTCACACCAAGAAACATATTTTCGCCATATACGGTGATAATGTGTAGATGTCATGTCCTTCCTAGCCTTTATTAGCGTAAGAATGACCTCATCCGGAATACCCTTATCCGCTAGGATCCGGCGTGCAACCGCCATCCCGTCCAACGCAGCCGCGGTAAGTCTTGGAATAGACATGGCCTCTGTTGCAACCGGTCCTGTCTTAGAGGAAGAGGCCACGGATCTTCTATGAGCATTTCCTGCAGATCCGGATACCAGGTCCTTCGTGGCCAATCTGGAACAATGAGGATTGTTCTCATTCCTCTCCCTCCTACCATTCTCAACACCTTGGGTATGAGAGGAAGAGGGGGAAATACATAGACCGACTGGAACACCCACGGTGTCACTAGGGCATCTACAGCTACTGCCTGAGGGTCTCTTGACCTGGTGCAATACCTCTGTAGCTTCTTGCTGAGGCGGGACGCCATCATGTCTATCTGTGGCAGTTCCCACTGACTTGCAATCTGTGCGAAGGCTTCCTAAAGAAGTCCTCTTTTGGATGCAGGTCGTGTTTGCTGAGGAAGTCTGCTTCTCAGTTGTCCACTCCCGGAATGAACTGCTAAAAATGTGCTTACATTATCTTCCGCCCAGCGGAGAATCCTGGTGGCTTCTGCCATTTCCACTATGCTCTTTGTGCCGCCTTGGCGGTTTACATGAGCCACTGCGGTGATGTTGTCTGACTGGATCAGAAGCGTTAGGTCGCGAAGCAATGTTTCCGCTTGCCGAAGGGCGTTGTATATGGCCCTCAGCTCCAGGATGTTGATTTGAATACAAGTTTTTGGACTTGACCCAAAGACCTTGGAAGTTTCTTCCCTGTGTGACTGCTCCCCCACCTCGGAGGCTCGCGTCCGTGGCTACCAGAATCCAGTCCTGGATGGCGAACCTGCAACCCTGCAGAAGGTGAGCACTCTGCAGCCACCATAGGAAAGACACCCTGTCCCTAGGGGACAGGGTGATTAACTGATGCATCTGTAGATGTAATCCGGACCACTTGTTCCATAGATCCCATTGGAAAGTCCTTGCATGGAACCTGCCGAAGGGAATGGCCCCGTAAGATGCCACCATCTTTCCCAGGACCCGAGTGCAGTGATGCACTGACACCTGTTTTGGCTTTAATAGGTTTTTTACCAGAGTCATTAGTTCCTGGGCCTTCTCTATCGGAAGAGAAACCCATTTCTGGTCCGTATTCAGAATCATACCCAAGAAGGGCAGACGAGTCATAGGACACAACTGTGACTTCGGGATATTGAGAATCCAGCCGAGTTGCTGTGACACCTTCAGCGAAAGTGACACGCTGTTCAACAACTGCTCTTTTGATCTCGCCCTTATTAGGAGATCGTCCAAGTATGGGATAATTGTGACTCCTTGCTTGCGTAGGAGCACCATCATTTCCGCCAATTACCCTGAAATTGGTAATTACAATACTGTAGCGTAATTCTCAGGTACGCCTGATGGGGTGGATAAATGGAAACATGAAGGTATGCAGCCTTTATGTCTAGATACACCATAAAATCCCCCCCTTCCAGGCTGGCGATGATCGCTCTGAGCGATTCCACCTTGAATTTGAACCTTTTCAAGTATAGGTTCAGAGATTTTGATTTTAAAATAGGTCTGACCGAACCGTCCGGTTTCGGGACTACAGCCAAGTTTGAGTAATATCCCCTTCCTTGTTGAAGGAGGGGAACCTTGAGCTCAACCTGCTGGAGATACAATGTGTGAATTGTATTTAATATTATCTCCCTTTCTGGGGGAGAAGCCGGTAGGGCCGATAAGGAAAACCGGCGAGGAGGCACATCTTCGAATTCCAGCTTGTAATCCTGAGAAACAATTTCTATTGCCAGGGATCCACCTGTGAGTGAACTCAGATGTGGCTGAAGAGTCGAAGACGTGCTCCCACTGGGGCGGACTCCCTTAGCGGAGCCCCAGTGTCATGCAGTGGATTTAGTAGAGGCCGGGGAGGACTTCTGTTCCTGGGAACTAGCTGTGCCCTGCGCCCTTACCTCTGGCAAGAAAGGACGCTCCTCATACTTTCTTGTTTTTCTGCGACCGAAAGGACTGCATTTGATAATGTTGTGCTTTCTTAGGCTGTGAGGGAATATAAGGCAAAAGATCAGATTTACCAGCTATAGCTGTGGAGACCAGGTCCGAGAGCCCTTCTCCACACAATTCCTCACCCTTGTAAGGTAAAACCTCCATATGCCTCTTTTAGTCGGCATCCCCTGTCCATTGCATGTTCCACAGGACACGTCTAGCAGAAATCGACATAGCGTTGACTCTAGAACCCAGTAGACCAATGTCTCTTTGAGCATGTCTTATATATAAGACAGCATCTTTTATATATCCTAGGGTCAATAACATGGTATCCTTATCTAGGGTTTCAATCTCCGCTGATAAGGTATCTGTCCACGCTGCTACAGCGCTATAAACCCCTGCCGACACAATCGCCGGTCTGAGTAGTGTACCAGAATGTGTGTAAATGGACTTCAAAGTACTTTTCTGCACGCTATCTGCAGGATCCCTGAGGGTAGCTATATCTTGGTATGTCAGCGATACCTTTTGGGTAAACGTGTCAACGCCTTGTCCACCCTAGGGGAGGATTCCTATCGTATCCTGGCCCTAGCAGGGAAAAGATACGCCATGAGAATTCTTTTGGGAAACTGCAGTTTCTTGTCTGGAGATTCCCGCTCTTTTTCACACAATTCATTTGGTTCATGAGAGGGGGGGGAATATTATCTCAGCTTTCTTCCCCTTAAACATGTGTACCCTCGTGTCAGGGACAGATGGGTCATCAGTGATATGCAAAACATCTTTTATTACAATAATCATATATTGAATACTTTTCTGCCAGTTTTGGCTGTAACTTTGCATCATCGTAGTCGACACTGGAGTCAGACTCCGTGTCGGTATCAGTGTCTATTATTTTGGATAGTGGGCGTTTTGAGACTCTGAAGGTCCCTGCGACATAGGGACAGACATGGGTAGATTCCCTGTCTGTTCTCTAATCTTTTGTGCAATAAATTTACCTCAGCACTTAATTCCACATATCCAGTCAGGTGTCGGCATTGTCGACGGAGACACCACACACACACCTTTGCTCCATCTCATCCTTAGAAGAGTCTTTTACCTCAGACATGTCGACACACATGTACCGACACATCACACACTCAGGGAATCCTCTTAGCTGAAGACAGTTCCCCCACAAGGCCCTTTGGAGAGACAGAGAGAGAGTATGCCAGCACACCCAGGAAAAACACACAATGTGTTTACCCAGTAGCGCTGTAATACTATTATTTGCTGCCAATTATGTGCCCCCCCCCCTCTTCTTTGAAACCACCTTTCACCGTGGATAAGCAGGGGAGAGTCCGGGGAGCTTCCTCTCAGCTGTGCTGTGGAGAAAATGGCGCTGGTGAGTGCTGAGGGAGAAGCCCCGCCCCCTCGGCAGCGGGCTTCTGTCCCGCTTAAATATAATGAAAACTGTCGGGGGCTCTTTATATATACAGTGCCTAGCTGTATATATATCTCTTTTGCCAGAAATGAGGTTTATATTGCTGCCCAGGGCGCCCCCTCTGCGCCCTGCACCCTTACAGTGACTGCCGAGTGCGAGGTGTGTGGGAGCAATGGCGCACAGCTGCTCTGCTGTGCGTTACCTCAGTGAAGATCATGAAGTCTTCTGCCGCCTCTGAAGTCTTCTTTTCTTCTCATACTCACCCGGCTTCTATCTTCCAGCTCTGTGAGGAGGACGGCGGCGCGGCTCCGGGACGAACTCCAGGGTGAGACCTGTGTTCTGACTGCATCTGGAGCTAATGGTGTCCAGTAGCCTAAGAAGCAGAGCCTAGAAACTCACAGAAGTAGGTCTGCTTCTCTCCCCTCAGTCCCTCGATGCAGGGAGTCTGTTGCCAGCAGGCTCCCTGAAAATAAAAAAACTAACAAATATACTTTCTGTCAGAAAGCTCAGGAGAGCTCTCTGAAAAGCACCCAGTCTCCACTGGGCACCGTATCAAACAGGTCTGGAGGAGGGGCATAGAGGGAGGAGCCAGTGCACACCAGATCTAAAGTCTTTCTTAAAGTGCCCATGTCTCCTGCGGAGCCCGTCTATCCCCATGGTCCTTACGGAGTCCCCAGCATCCTCTAGGATGTAAAACGCTCCATATAAGTGCTCAGTGTGCTGCAAATATCTGTGCTCAGTGTGCTTTATTGTGGGGACTGGGGACCACCAGTATATAATTATACTTTAAGTAGTACAGTACAGTAGGCCATTGCTGTAACTTGCAGCTCTGTGTCACTGCAAGTATCCATTCCATATCTGTGCAGCATTTTTGTGAGCAGTATACTGTATATAGTATTACAGTGCAGCATTTTAGTGACCCAACAGTATATAGTTGTGTACAGTAGGCCATTGCTGTATCTTGCAGCTCTGTGTCACTGCAAGTATCCATTCCATATCTGTGCAGCATTTTTGTGAGCAGTATATATAGTATTACAGTGCAGCATTTTGGTGACCCAACAGTATATAGTTGTGTAAAGTAGGCCATTGCTGTATCTTGCAGCTCTGTGTCACTGCAAGTATCCATTCCATATCTGTGCTGCATTATTGTGAGCAGTATATAGTAGGACAGTGCAGAATTTTGGTGACCAGCAGTATACATATATAGTACACTACAGTAGGCCATTGCTCTATCTTGCAGCTCTGTGTCACTTCTAGTATCCTAATCAGTGCTCAATATCTGCTGCATTGTTGTGACCAGTATGTATACTGTACTGTGCGACTTGTGTTATACACCTGATGATTATACATTCTGTAATCTGTACTGAGCAATGTGTGAGATACACCTGGGGATTATACACCCTATAGACTGTACTGTGTGATGTGTGAGATACACCTGGGGATTATACATCCTATAGTATTATTATTATTATTATTATTATTATTATTATTATTATCCTTTATGTATATGGCGCTACAAGGGTTCTGCAGTGCCCAATTACAGAGTACATAAATAATCATACAGGAAAACAGCAATTTACAGTTGATGACAGTATAGGACAAGTACAGGGTAAATACACATAGTTACATCAGCAGATGACACTGGAATAAGTATCAGGTGGCAGAAGACTGCTGGATGTGGTTGAAGATTATTAAATTAAGACAAAGTATAAGCACATGAGGGAAGAGGGCCCTGCTCGTGAGAGCTTACAATCTAAAGGGGAGGGGTAGACAGACATGGGTGACACAGATGGGGTACATAGAGAACGTGGAACAGTGGATTAGGATGAGATTTGGCTGGGTTTGGTGAAGAAGTGGACCCCCAGAAGGCACAAGTCAATACTTAACATTGCAACATTTTACTGGGCTATGCAGGAGAAAATTAAAAAAAGGGGAAAAAATAAAATAAAAATAATCGATAACTTCTACCGCTCTCAAAAAGGTCAATGGAAGCTGAAATAATGGACAACTACCTCATGGAAGCCAGATACAGTATACCAAACAGTACTTGGCAGAGTTAGGAATGAGTGCTTATGAAATACAGTAACATTTTGTCATAATATGTCAGAAACTGCATGGCTGATCTCTTGCACTCTTTTGCTCTAATACACCACCTGCTTTAGGATTTATATTCAAAAACATTATGTCTCCATAATCCCAAAAACGTCAGTCTTCTTGAAAAGTGGTTTGTTCCTTTGTAAGGGAAAGAGAACAAACGTTCTCAAACAACGGTTTCTCAATTTCTTTTTCCTCTGGGAAGGGATTGTGGATTCGCTGGAATATCTGAGTATTTCTGTAATCAGAAAGCAGCGACTTTCTACAAATGTTTACGAATAATTCCAGTGATTTTGTCATTTTCTTCCAGTGATTTGGACCAATAATACCATTGATTAGAACAAATAATTCCTGTGATTTTGTCATTTTCTTCCAGTGATTTGGACCAATAATACCATTGATTAGAACGAATAATTCCTGTGATTTTGTCATTTTCTTCCAGTGATTTGGACCAATAATACCATTGATTAGAATGAATAATTCCTGTGATTTTGTCATTTTCTTTCAGTGATTTGGACCAATAATACCATTGATTACAACGTATAATTCCTGTGATTTTGTCATTTTCTTCCAGTGATTTGGACCAATGATACCATTGATTAGAATGAATAATTCCAGTGATTTTGCCTTTTCTTCCAGTGATTTGGACCAATAATACCATTGATTAGAATGAATAATTCCAGTGATTTTGTCATTTTCTTCCAGTGATTTGGACCAATAATACCATTGATTAGAACGAATAATTCCTGTGATTTTGTCATTTTCTTCCAGTGATTTGGACCAATAATACCATTGATTAGAATGAATAATTCCTGTGATTCTGTCATTTTCTTCCAGTGATTTGGACCAATAATACCATTGATTAGAACAAATAATTCCTGTGATATTGAAGTGTTTGTGTCGCTTAGCTTAGCCATCCAGCGATCACAGTGCACCTATTTTTCTCTTTTCTTTGCATCATGTGCTGTTTGGAGCCAATTTTTTGAAGTGCCATCCTGTCTGACACTGCAGTGCCACTCCTAGATGGGCCAGGTGTTTGTGCCGCCCTCTTGGGTCACTTTGCTTAGTCATCCAACGACCTCGGTGAAAATTTTAGGACTAAAAATAATATTGTGAGTTGTGAGGTGTTCAGAATAGACTGGAAATGAGTGGAAATTGTGGTTATTGAGGTTAATAATACTATAGGATCAAAATTACAACCAAATTCTATGATTTAAGCTGGTTTTGAGGGGGTTTTGAAAAAAAAAACACCCAAATCCAAAACACACCCGAATCCGACAAAAAATTTTCAGGGAGGTTTTGCCAAAATGCGTCCGAATCCAAAACATGGCCGTGGAACCGAATCCAAAACCAAAACACAAAACCCGAAAAATTTCCGGTGCACATCTCTAGATCCAAAAACTATCATACAGTAAATAGTGGTAGAAAGAGAGCCAGAATGAGCTGACAGGTATAACATGAGTTTGAGAGAAGAGGTTAAACAGTTTATCTGTGCAGCAGCTGGGCAGAACAGGGGTCCAGTCATGGCAGAGTACTGAAGCAGTACCCCAGCAGCAGAGATTAACTTAAAGGGGAGGTGCTGCAGTGTATGACTGGCATCAAGTGTCTATAATTCACCAGTGGTTACAGGGGCATGGCCTGAATGTGAGGTGCAGGCACCCACAAGGATACTGTAAATACTGTACATATCCCTGATAGCTCCTGAGATAGGAACTCAGGACACCACCTATGCACTATAGGTGGTGTCCTGCGTTCCTATCTCAGGAGCTATCAGGGATAAGTACAGTATTTACAGAATCCTTATATAATAGAAAGAGAGATGCAGTTCCACCATTTGTTTTCTAACACGACAGCCCCTCTGTAGTTAAGGATAGAATGAATGAGCCTAAACTGACTATTTAAGTAAATCCAGATGAAGTGAATAGTTAAACAAACCATCTCATATTTCCCAAATTTTTGTTAGGTCTGGGGTGTGGGACCCCATCATGTCGGCACAGGCCGGCTACCCCAGGGCAGCACACAGGTGAAAATTAACCCCGGACCCTCACCTAGTATTAGGGACCCCCAGTGACAGAGATGCCTTGCCGTTCGGCCTGGGGGCTTAACCCTATATCTGCAGATATACGCAACTAAGATCAATGTATTATCTGATTATTATGTAGTCTTATTTCTCACTCAGTGTGCATTAGGGATAGCAAAATGTTTTTCTCTTACCCAGAATTACCCCTCTCTTTTAGCTCCTGAGTGACATCACAATCTGATTGAGCAGCTTGCCAATAAATGTGCACTATATTTATCTTAAGCTGATTGTTTTTATATACATTATCAATCTATATCAAGCTTTTTGCAGCCAAACTGCTAAGAGAACCTCATAGAAAGGAGCTTTAGGTCAGTGGATAAAAGAGGTAAGGAGGTCTGTTAGCAATGCGGACTCTTTATATGGAGGTAAAGAGAGAGAGAGAGAGAGAGAGAGAGAGAGAGAGAGAGAGAGAGATATTTAGCTGTTAAATGGTCCATTGCCTTAGACTCAATAACTTGTAACTGTTACTCTGTTCAAACTTTAGCAAGAGCTTCACTTATTCAACTAAGTATTGTTTTCCCTCTTGCTTGAGAAGTTTCTGCATACAGTATGTTACTGGACTATAGTGACTCTTTAACCCTAATAAAAAATATATTTGCTAACAATACATACTTCAGTAATTGTCTACCCCGGACACACAAAACAGAATCTGAGAAGAAAAACCTTTGTGCACCACAAAGCTCATAGACTTGGGTAATATTCCATGAAGCAAATAATTAATTTGAGGGAATTTAAACTGCACTGTAAATAAAGTTAGAATACTATCTGGGAAAGGATTAAGTTTGTTTTGGGCTCATTGAAATGTACAAATTATTGTGTTGTGTAAGGTATTTAAAGAACAGTGTTTTAAGAAAGTCTAGCAGATAGTTTGGTGAAAGTTTTTTTATTGTTACAGTAGAGATCATTTGTTGAGATTGAATTTTACAACAATAATAATAATAATAATAATAATGATAATAATAATAATTGTGAAGACCCAGAGTATTAAAGTCTAAACTCACAGAATTTCCCCCCAGAACTTCTGGGTCAGGTCGTGCAGACAGAAGACAGATAAAGATACAATATATTTATTAGAGAGTAACTTAATAATGTACAAGTTCTCAAATCAGCTACTGTATATGATAAGCACATTTGAAATTAAAACTAGAACAGGTCCCAATAAATATCAGTTTGTTGTTAGACTTCACAGCACTCTCTCACACTGTCTATGATTAATGTCCAGATGTGGTATAACTCATGGAAGTTTGATGGAGTTTCTGTATAGCAGAGCAAAAAGTCTGGAAGTCCCCTATTGTAGAATAAGCCAGGCAGAGCAAACAAATCTGCAGTCCCAAGAGAATCTTGCAATCCAGTAGTCACAATGCTCCCAGGCACAATCCTCAGCACACCGGCAGGAGCTGAGACACCAAGACAAGTAGCTTTCAGAAGCAAAAACATGCACACACATGCATTGGTTCCTATTTCCACCAATGAAGTCCCTCCTGCAAAGGATAGTCTTAGCAAAAGGTCTCTGCTGACTGGTAGAGTTCAATGAAGGCCTGTAAAAGGGAATGGGATTGTTGGGTCGACCCTAATAAGGTCGACACTCATTAAGTCGACCAATATTGGTCAACAGGCACTAGGTCAACACCTGGAAAAGGTCAACACAGTCATGATGTTAACATGGAAAAGGTCGACATGGAAAAAGGTCGACATGAGTTTTTTGTTTTTTTGGGTGTTATTTTCTTTGTAAAGTGACCGGGAACCCCAATTAGTGTACTCTGCCTCCTCACATGGCTTGCTTCACTCGCCATACTTCGGCCAAGATTAGTATTACCATTCGTAGTCCACATACTGTAGATCGTAAAGTATGAAAAAGTTTTAAAAAATGAATAAAAATTTAAAAAACTCATGTCGACCTAATGCCCATGTTGACCTAATTCATGTTGACCAATAGTGGTCGACCTAATGACTGTCGACCTAAGAACCGTATCCACTGTAAAAGAAATGAGTCATGATTAGGTCACCCCTGCTTTTTTAATGCCACAGAATCTGACTCAATTCTCTGGAAGGACAGTGCGATCTTGATGCATTTAATCCTTTGGTAATGGTGGATGATAGCAAGTCACTCCCTTTTTAAACCCTTATAGTCATTTATGATGTCAGAATCCATTCAACTGATTAAGGCTTCCTGTGTGGAGTGTCCCAGCATCACATCCTAAAGCATACAGCTCACACATTTTACACTGGACAACTAGACATTACATTTACACTGGGCAACTAGACATTATACCACAGAATGCAATAACCAGTACACCTCTAGTTCTGCAGCCAATGATAAAGGGACTATCACAGTAGAACCAACATATTAAAAACAGTAATATGACATGTTAATATTAATCAATATCATGTCTGTTAATGTCCAAAGTATAGTTACTTTGAGCACACCAGAAGTTCACTGATTTGGAGTAAACACAGCTTTTACCCACCGCCTGCACTTACACATTGAAACGCAGAAACAGGCTGAAAAAAAGAGCAGTGGCCGCCATGTCATCACAATAATGATAATAATAATAATAATAATAATAATAATATGCATATGTTACCTTTTCTTTTGTGGAAAATGTGTCCCAGCGGAGATATCAGCTGTTCCATTCCTGCAAAATGTAGTTTATCTTGCTTGCAAAGACTGTATTACTTGTGACTAAGTTACACTAAGAATATATGGCCTAGTGGGTGAAATTGCCTCTGTGTAGCGTACCAGTAAAGTCAATAGTCAGCTTTGGGGTCACCACTCGGACACCTACACTCTGGTGATTGAGGGAAGAGCCAAATATAGACATCTATACTGGAGTCTGAGGGGCAACATGGAGATTGACACATACTGGGAACTGGGAGGAGGTGGACATGAAGATATACCATTGGGAGATGTAGACATATACACTGGTGACTGGTGGAGACAGATGAAAAGGGAGCAGGAAAGGGGCAGAGTTGCTCAGACACAGCACAGAGGGGAGGAGGATCACAGCACTGGTCATGTGGAATCACACTTACTGGTCTGTAGAGCATGGCCAGCTGTGAAGTCCCATCATTTTCCACTGTCCTTGAGATAAAGATGATGGGCTCAATACATCACTGTGCCAGCACCCATGCCCAACTCCCTGATAGTGCTGGTGGCTCTTCCTACACCATGCCCCAGCCTGGAGGAAGCAATTTCAGCCTGCTTTATTGGGTGACCCTTCCACATAGCACTCCATCTGGAAGCTGTATGATGGTTCTGCTGGCAAAGGCTATAACTGTTAATTAAAAATGTAAAAAAAAACTTTTGTTTTTACCACAATCTGCTGACAGTAAGAGAAGGGCACCCTTGTAATTAATCTGGCCTTGTATGTGTTTCTGCTCTTAAGGACTACCCTGGCATTATTTAGCTCTGGGCTGCCGAGAGACTTAGGGGTAAATTTACTAAGGTGGGAGTTTTTTTTAGAACAGGTGATGTTACTCACAGCAACCAATTAGATTCTACGTAACATTTATCTAGCTGCTTATAGGAGATAATAGAGAGAATCTGATCGGTTGCTAAGGGCACAATCACCTGTTTAAAAAACCTCCTGCCTTAGTAATTTTACCCCATAGGGGGAGATGTATCAATCCTTCAACCAAACACAGCTTGTAAAATGACAGCTAGAGCTGATGGGTTATTATTTTATATCTTTCCACTTTAAAAATGAGTAGGGGTCCACTGTATTTTTAGAACCAGCGCCAAGCTCAACTTGTGGGGGGAATGCCACAGCCAGGGTACACACTTCACGGGTCTCCCAGCCAAAGCATCCATCCTCTCTAACTAGTCAACCTAGGTTGGGGATACATGGCAAAGTGGGGACCCCCTGATATAGGGGAATATCCTCTCCAGTTTACCCCCAGCTCTGGGCTGAAGCACAGGGCTAGCCACAGCTCCCCTGGGTAGTGGGTGTGAGGTTGATAGCTTTCAGTTAATGTTAGTTTTTAAAAAATATTGTTTTTTACAGAAAGACTTCAGGTCCCAGCAAGCCTCCCCCACATGCTGATACTTGGATAACCACAAGTACTAGCATGTGGGGTATTAAGCGCCACTGGTACCTATAGTCCTTCTGTATAAGAAATATTCAAATAAATATAGTAGACACACTGTAGACAGTAAAACTTTAATACATACACTCAGACTCACATATACTCACTTTGTCCCTGCACTTGTTGGTCCCCTTTTCCACTATAATCCCGCTAGGGTTAAAAAAATATATGTGTACACACTCACCTAAAAGTGTACTAAAAATTAGAGATGAGCGCCGGAAATTTTTCGGGTTTTGTGTTTTGGTTTTGGGTTCGGTTCCGCGGCCGTGTTTTGGGTTCGACCGCGTTTTGGCAAAACCTCACCGAATTTTTTTTGTCGGATTCGGGTGTGTTTTGGATTCGGGTGTTTTTTTAAAAAAACCCTAAAAAACAGCTTAAATCATAGAATTTGGGGGTAATTTTGATCCCAAAGTATTATTAACCTCAAAAAACATAATTTACACTCATTTTCAGCCTATTCTGAACACATCACACCTCACAATATTATTTTTAGTCCTAAAATTTGCACCGAGGTCGCTGTGTGAGTAAGATAAGCGACCCTAGTGGCCGACACAAACACCGGGCCCATCTAGGAGTGGCACTGCAGTGTCACGCAGGATGGCCCTTCCAAAAAACCCTCCCCAAACAGCACATGACGCAAAGAAAAAAAGAGGCGCAATGAGGTAGCTGACTGTGTGAGTAAGATTAGCGACCCTAGTGGCCGACACAAACACCGGGCACATCTAGGAGTGGCACTGCAGTGTCACGCAGGATGTCCCTTCCAAAAAACCCTCCCCAAACAGCACATGACGCAAAGAAAAAAAGAGGCGCAATGAGGTAGCTGTGTGAGTAAGATTAGCGACCCTAGTGGCCGACACAAACACCGGGCCCATCTAGGAGTGGCACTGCAGTGTCACGCAGGATGTCCCTTCCAAAAAACCCTCCCCAATCAGCACATGATGCAAAGAAAAAGAAAAGAAAAAAGAGGTGCAAGATGGAATTATCCTTGGGCCCTCCCACCCACCCTTATGTTGTATAAACAAAACAGGACATGCACACTTTAACCAACCCATCATTTCAGTGACAGGGTCTGCCACACGACTGTGACTGATATGACGGGTTGGTTTGGACCCCCCCAAAAAAAGAAGCAATTAATCTCTCCTTGCACAAACTGGCTCTACAGAGGCAAGATGTCCACCTCATCTTCACCCTCCGATATATCACCGTGTACATCCCCCTCCTCACAGATTATCAATTCGTCCCCACTGGAATCCACCATCTCAGCTCCCTGTGTACTTTGTGGAGGCAATTGCTGCTGGTCAATGTCTCCGCGGAGGAATTGATTATAATTCATTTTAATGAACATCATCTTCTCCACATTTTCTGGATGTAACCTCGTACGCCGATTGCTGACAAGGTGAGCGGCGGCACTAAACACTCTTTCGGAGTACACACTTGTGGGAGGGCAACTTAGGTAGAATAAAGCCAGTTTGTGCAAGGGCCTCCAAATTGCCTCTTTTTCCTGCCAGTATAAGTACGGACTGTGTGACGTGCCTACTTGGATGCGGTCACTCATATAATCCTCCACCATTCTATCAATGTTGAGAGAATCATATGCAGTGACAGTAGACGACATGTCCGTAATCGTTGTCAGGTCCTTCAGTCCGGACCAGATGTCAGCATCAGCAGTCGCTCCAGACTGCCCTGCATCACCGCCAGCGGGTGGGCTCGGAATTCTGAGCCTTTTCCTCGCACCCCCAGTTGCGGGAGAATGTGAAGGAGGAGATGTTGACAGGTCGCGTTCCGCTTGACTTGACAATTTTGTCACCAGCAGGTCTTTCAACCCCAGCAGACCTGTGTCTGCCGGAAAGAGAGATCCAAGGTAGGCTTTAAATCTAGGATCGAGCACGGTGGCCAAAATGTAGTGCTCTGATTTCAACAGATTGACCACCCGTGAATCCTTGTTAAGCGAATTAAGGGCTGCATCCACAAGTCCCACATGCCTAGCGGAATCGCTCCGTGTTAGCTCCTTCTTCAATGCCTCCAGCTTCTTCTGCAAAAGCCTGATGAGGGGAATGACCTGACTCAGGCTGGCAGTGTCTGAACTGACTTCACGTGTGGCAAGTTCAAAGGGCATCAGAACCTTGCACAACGTTGAAATCATTCTCCACTGCACTTGAGACAGGTGCATTCCATCTCCTATATCGTGCTCAATTGTATAGGCTTGAATGGCCTTTTGCTGCTCCTCCAACCTCTGAAGCATATAGAGGGTTGAATTCCACCTCGTTACCACTTCTTGCTTCAGATGATGGCAGGGCAGGTTCAGTAGTTTTTGGTGGTGCTCCAGTCTTCTGTACGTGGTGCCTGTACGCCGAAAGTGTCCCGCAATTTTTCTGGCCACCGACAGCATCTCTTGCACGCCCCTGTCGTTTTTTAAAAAATTCTGCACCACCAAATTCAAGGTATGTGCAAAACATGGGACGTGCTGGAATTTGCCCATATTTAATGCACACACAATATTGCTGGCGTTGTCCGATGCCACAAATCCACAGGAGAGTCCAATTGGGGTAAGCCATTCCGCGATGATCTTCCTCAGTTGCCGTAAGAGGTTTTCAGCTGTGTGCGTATTCTGGAAAGCGGTGATACAAAGCGTAGCCTGCCTAGGAAAGAGTTGGCGTTTGCGAGATGCTGCTACTGGTGCCGCCGCTGCTGTTCTTGCGGCGGGAGTCCATACATCTACCCAGTGGGCTGTCACAGTCATATAGTCCTGACCCTGCCCTGCTCCACTTGTCCACATGTCCGTGGTTAAGTGGACATTGGGTACAACTGCATTTTTTAGGACACTGGTGAGTCTTTTTCTGACGTCCGTGTACATTCTCGGTATCGCCTGCCTAGAGAAGTGGAACCTAGATGGTATTTGGTAACGGGGGCACACTGCCTCAATAAATTGTCTAGTTCCCTGTGAACTAACGGCGGATACCGGACGCACGTCTAACACCAACATAGTTGTCAAGGACTCAGTTATCCGCTTTGCAGTAGGATGACTGCTGTGATATTTCATCTTCCTCGCAAAGGACTGTTGAACAGTCAATTGCTTACTGGAAGTAGTACAAGTGGGCTTACGACTTCCCCTCTGGGATGACCATCGACTCCCAGCGGCAACAACAGCAGCGCCAGCAGCAGTAGGCGTTACACGCAAGGATGCATCGGAGGAATCCCAGGCAGGAAAGGACTCGTCAGACTTGCCAGTGACATGGCCTGCAGGACTATTGGCATTCCTGGGGAAGGAGGAAATTGACACTGAGGGAGTTGGTGGGGTGGTTTGCGTGAGCTTGGTTACAAGAGGAAGGGATTTACTGGTCAGTGGACTGCTTCCGCTGTCACCCAAAGTTTTTGAACTTGTCACTGACTTATTATGAATGCGCTGCAGGTGACGTATAAGGGAGGATGTTCCGAGGTGGTTAACGTCCTTACCCCTACTTATTACAGCTTGACAAAGGGAACACACGGCTTGACACCTGTTGTCCGCATTTCTGGTGAAATACCTCCACACCGAAGAGCTGATTTTTTTGGTATTTTCACCTGGCATGTCAACGGCCATATTCCTCCCACGGACAACAGGTGTCTCCCCGGGTGCCTGACTTAAACAAACCACCTCACCATCAGAATCCTCCTGGTCAATTTCCTCCCCAGCGCCAGCAACACCCATATCCTCCTCATCCTGGTGTACTTCAACACTGACATCTTCAATCTGACTATCAGGAACTGGACTGCGGGTGCTCCTTCCAGCACTTGCAGGGGGCATGCAAATAGTGGAAGGCGCATGCTCTTCACGTCCAGTGTTGGGAAGGTCAGGCATCGCAAACGACACAATTGGACTCTCCTTGTGGATTTGGGATTTCAAAGAACGCACAGTTCTTTGCGGTGCTTTTGCCAGCTTGAGTCTTTTCAGTTTTCTAGCGAGAGGCTGAGTGCTTCCATCCTCATGTGAAGCTGAACCACTAGCCATGAACATAGGCCAGGGCCTCAGCCGTTCCTTGCCACTCCGTGTGGTAAATGGCATATTGGCAAGTTTACGCTTCTCCTCCGACAATTTTATTTTAGGTTTTGGAGTCCTTTTTTTTCTGATATTTGGTGTTTTGGATTTGACATGCTCTGTACTATGACATTGGGCATCGGCCTTGGCAGACGACGTTGCTGGCATTTCATCGTCTCGGCCATGACTAGTGGCAGCAGCTTCAGCACGAGGTGGAAGTGGATCTTGATCTTTCCCTAATTTTGGAACCTCAACTTTTTTGTTCTCCATATTTTATAGGCAGAACTAAAAGGCACCTCAGGTAAACAATGGAGATGGATGGATTGGATACTAGTATACAATTATGGACGGACTGCCACGGTTAGGTGGTATAAAAAAAACACGGTTAGGTGGTATATATTATAATAATAATACAATTATGGATGGACGGACTGCCTGCCGACTGCCGACACAGAGGTAGCCACAGCCGTGAACTACCGCACTGTACACTGGTTGATAAAGAGATAGTAGTATACTCGTAACAACTAGTATGACACTATGACGACGGTATAAAGAATGAAAAAAAAACCACGGTTAGGTGGTATATATTATAATAATAATACAATTATGGATGGACGGACTGCCTGCCGACTGCCGACACAGAGGTAGCCACAGCCGTGAACTACCGCACTGTACACTGGTTGATAAAGAGATAGTAGTATACTCGTAACAACTAGTATGACACTATGACGACGGTATAAAGAATGAAAAAAAAACCACGGTTAGGTGGTATATATTATAATAATAATACAATTATGGATGGACGGACTGCCTGCCGACTGCCGACACAGAGGTAGCCACAGCCGTGAACTACCGCACTGTACACTGGTTGATAAAGAGATAGTAGTATACTCGTAACAACTAGTATGACACTATGACGACGGTATAAAGAATGAAAAAAAAACCACGGTTAGGTGGTATATATTATAATAATAATACAATTATGGATGGACGGACTGCCTGCCGACTGCCGACACAGAGGTAGCCACAGCCGTGAACTACCGCACTGTACACTGGTTGATAAAGAGATAGTAGTATACTCGTAACAACTAGTATGACACTATGACGACGGTATAAAGAATGAAAAAAAAAACACGGTTAGGTGGTATATATTATAATAATAATACAATTATGGATGGACGGACTGCCTGCCGACTGCCGACACAGAGGTAGCCACAGCCGTGAACTACCGCACTGTACACTGGTTGATAAAGAGATAGTAGTATACTCGTAACAACTAGTATGACACTATGACGACGGTATAAAGAATGCAAAAAAAACCACAGTTAGGTGGTATATATTATAATAATAATACAATTATGGATGGACGGACTGCCTGCCGACTGCCGACACAGAGGTAGCCACAGCCGTGAACTACCGCACTGTACACTGGTTGATAAAGAGATAGTAGTATACTCGTAACAACTAGTATGACACTATGACGGTATAAAGAATGAAAAAAAAACCACGGTTAGGTGGTATATATTATAATAATAATACAATTATGGATGGACGGACTGCCTGCCGACTGCCGACACAGAGGTAGCCACAGCCGTGAACTACCGCACTGTACACTGGTTGATAAAGAGATAGTAGTATACTCGTAACAATTAGGATGACACTATGACGGTATAAAGAATGAAAAAAAAACCACGGTTAGGTGGTAGGTATATAATAATAAATAATACAATTCTGGTCGGACGGACTGCCTGCCGTGTGCCGACACAGAGGTAGCCACAGCCGTGAACTACCGCACTGTACACTGGTTGATAAAGAGATAGTAGTATACTCGTAACAATTAGGATGACACTATGACGGTATAAAGAATGAAAAAAAAACCACGGTTAGGTGGTAGGTATATAATAATAAATAATACAATTCTGGTCGGACGGACTGCCTGCCGTGTGCCGACACAGAGGTAGCCACAGCCGTGAACTACCGCACTGTACACTGGTTGATAAAGAGATAGTAGTATACTCGTAACAATTAGGATGACACTATGACGGTATAAAGAATGAAAAAAAAACCACGGTTAGGTGGTAGGTATATAATAATAAATAATACAATTCTGGTCGGACGGACTGCCTGCCGTGTGCCGACACAGAGGTAGCCACAGCCGTGAACTACCGCACTGTACACTGGTTGATAAAGAGATAGTAGTATACTCGTAACAATTAGGATGACACTATGACGGTATAAAGAATGAAAAAAAAACCACGGTTAGGTGGTAGGTATATAATAATAAATAATACAATTCTGGTCGGACGGACTGCCTGCCGTGTGCCGACACAGAGGTAGCCACAGCCGTGAACTACCGCACTGTACACTGGTTGATAAAGAGATAGTAGTATACTCGTAACAATTAGGATGACACTATGACGGTATAAAGAATGAAAAAAAAACCACGGTTAGGTGGTAGGTATATAATAATAAATAATACAATTCTGGTCGGACGGACTGCCTGCCGTGTGCCGACACAGAGGTAGCCACAGCCGTGAACTACCGCACTGTACACTGGTTGATAAAGAGATAGTAGTATACTCGTAACAATTAGGATGACACTATGACGGTATAAAGAATGAAAAAAAAACCACGGTTAGGTGGTAGGTATATAATAATAAATAATACAATTCTGGTCGGACGGACTGCCTGCCGTGTGCCGACACAGAGGTAGCCACAGCCGTGAACTACCGCACTGTACTGTGTCTGCTGCTAATATAGACTGGTTGATATTTAAAGAGATATTAGTAGTATACAACAATACTATACTGGTGGTCAGGCACTGGTCACCACTCCTGCAGCAAAAGTGTGCACTGTTAATTAATATAATTGTACTCCTGGCTCCTGCTAACAACCTGCAGTGCTCCCCAGTCTCCCCCACAATTAATTATAAGCTTTTAATTTATACATTGATGACTGTGCAGCACACTGGGCTGAGCTGAGTGCACACAGACTGAGTCACACTGTGTGACTGACTGTGCTGTGTATCGTTTTTTTTTTCAGGCAGAGAACGGATATAGCAGAGAGAAGTGAACGGATATATTATATTAAATAAAAGTTAACTAGCAACTGCACTGGTCACTGACTGTGGTAAACTAACTCTGTCTGCGACTATGCACAATCTCTCTCTATCTAATCTATCTATCTCTATTCTAATGGAGAGGACGCCAGACACGTCCTCTCCCTATCAATCTCAATGCACGAGGGAAAATGGCGGCGATGCGCGGCTCCTTATATAGAATCCGAGTCTCGCGATAGAATCCGAGCCTCGCGAGAATCCGACAGAGTCATGATGACGTTCGGGCGCGCTCGGGTTAACCGAGCAAGGCGGGAAGATCCGAGTCGCTCGGACCCGTGAAAAAAAACATGAAGTTCTGGCGGGTTCGGATTCAGAGAAACCGAACCCGCTCATCTCTACTAAAAATACGGGGACCACAACTCATTACATTGTAAATTGTGCGAGTTTAGAAAACAGAGAATTTGATAGCAGATAAGAACCACTTAGCCTATCTAGGGGTCTATGCAATTGCAGACGGAATTTCCGACAAGTCGGAAATATGGCTCTAATCCGACACACCCTATTCATTTGTGGCCATTTTCGATAGGTTTTTTGGTCCGTTTTCGACAATGCCCATTCGTCTTTTTTTATTAAAGTCGAATTGGCATTGTCGAGAACGGGCCAAAAAACTGTCAGAATCTCCCGCAAATTCGACAAAAAAATGTGGATCCACGGCTAATACGCCTATCCATGTGTTTTCTGACAAGTCGGATTTTTCGACAAGTTGGAAAAATTGCACTGGAATTGATTAGGTTGAATCCAGATTCGACCTAAAAAAGTCAAAAGGTGCAGTTTTTCCGACTTGTCAGAAATTCCGAAACTAATTGAATAGACCCGTAGTCTGCCCTTAACACATGTACTTGCACACACTTATAGCACACTTACTTTACACATTAGGGTTCAATTTATGTTGAGAGCCTATTAACCTACCAGTACCCAGAGGAAACCAACACAAGCACAGGGAACATATACAAACTCCCCACAGTTAGGGTCATTGCAGAAATTGAACCCATGACCTCAGCGCTGTGAGGCAGTAATGCTTGCCATTACACCATCCATACTGCCCCAATTACATTTCCTGGCATGCTGTTCGGCTTGCTGCATATAGTAACCCAGTATTTGCATTTATATTAAATCAACGTAACACATATTAGTATCATGAGGGCCCGTATTGTAAGATATATGAGAGATGATGTGCTACAAGTTACATACCTGTTTATCTGTCTCTGGCTCTAGAATGGCTGCATACATCATGGAACATATAGACTTCCCTATCTCTACTAATTTTCACCAGTTCTGAGTGGTTAACAATATTAAAAATCATGCAGATTTGAATATTCCTTTGTCTTGCTGGGACTATATAAAAGTTGAATTTGTATGGAGTATTGTGATTTCTGTAGCAGTGACTGATTGGATTCTTAGTGGCAATATTGATGACAGACATATACTTTGACAGACATAAGCTGAGTACAGTATATTATTATAATTAATTGCATGTTTTTTTGTCAGTATTAACTGTATTTACAGTTACACCATTTATAAATCCTGAGTATCAGTGACATATTAACTGACTACCACAGAATCAATTGACTGATACCTGTCAATCATAGTATCTTGCACTAAACAGCCCCTGTTGTTTTCCCTTTACAGTATGTTCTTCTTTACTTCATGTGGTACGCTGAATATATATGTATTTTGATAAATTTTATGAGTAATAAAATTGGTTGATGCACAATTTATATTACTGCAGTAACCAATTGAGTACCAGACTGTAAGCTACATTTTTACTGTGACAGCTACTAATGTCTGGAAGAACCAAATGCACAGAAGTACAACATAACTAGAAATGTTCGGCGGGCACTTTTTGTGTTTTGTGTTTTCATTTTGGTTCTGTTTCCATGCTCGTGTTTTGGATCTAGATTGGCTTTGCCAAAACCATCCTTTCATGTTTTGGTTTTGGGTCTGGATGATTTTTGAAAAAAACATAAAAACAGCTAAACATGCAAAACGGCTAAGCGGTGTTTCACTAGTAGCGAGTGGATACATTTTAACATTTTTCTTTGCCATAATAGAATATGTATAAAGTAACATATTAAAGAAGCAAATTAAAAAAAATCAAAAGGCATGGCTAAGACATAAAAACAGCTAAAATCACAGAATTTGGGGGTAATTTTGATCCTACGGTATTATTAACCTTAATAACATTCATTTCCACTCATTTCCAGTCTATTGTGAACACCTCACACCTCACAATATTGTTTTTAGTCAAAAATGTTGCACTGAGGTGGCTGTATGACTAAGCTAAGCGACACAAGTGGGTGGCACAAACACCTTGCCCCTCTAGGAGTGGCACTGCAGTGTCAGACAGGATGCCGGATTTAAAAAATAGGCCCCGAAAAGCGCATGATGCAAAGAAGAAAAAGAGGTGCAATGAGGTACAATGAGGTAGCTGGATGGCTAAGCTAAGCGACACAAGTGTGCAGCACAAACACCTGGCCCATCTAGGAGTGGCACTGCAGTGGCAGACAGGATGGCACTTAAAAAAACTAGTCCCCAAATAGCACATGATACAAAGAAAAAAAGAGATGCACCAAGGTCGCTGGATGCTTAAGTCTATATGACACTTTTTCACATTATTAGATTGCATTTGAAAAAAGTAATACATTTTTTTTATTTTACCAATATGGGAGTCTATGTACTAAGCCTAGTAGAGAGATAAAGTGGATGCAGATAAAGTACCAACCAACCAGATCCTAACTGTCATTTTTTAAACACAGCCTGTAACATGGCAGTTGGAGTAGGGGCTGATTTGCTGGTATGTTACCTCCATCCACTGTATCTCTTTACAAGGCTTGGTACATAGACCCCCTAAGTCACATAAACATATTCTCAAATCACAGCAAATAGCCCTGTTTAGTTCAACATGAGGGCCTGATTCATATTTGTAGATAAAGCAAATTATCAAGCAACAGGGCAAAATCATGTTGCACTGCAGATGGGACAGATGTAACATGTGCAGAGATAATAAGATATGGGTGGTATGTGTTCAAGTTGAAATCTACTGTAAATTGCAGTGTAAAAAGAAAGTAGCCAGTACAGTATTTACCTTACACAGAAAAACTATAACCCATCCAAATCTAATTCTCTATTTACATGTTACATCTGCCCCACCTGCAGTGCAACATAGTTTTGCCCAGTTGCTTAATAATTTGCTTTACTTACAAACATGAACCAGGTCTTATGTGAATTTAGAAAAAGTTAGAAATCCCTTCATATAGGGCTAAATGTTGTACTTTAAAACATGCAGATCACTGTATCCTTCTATAATTTGATGGATCCCTTAGTGCTCAGTCCTCATACATACATACATACATACATACATACATACATACATACATACATACATTACAGTTCCCAACAGAAATGTAAGAAAAGTGCATATTTATTTATTAATTATTTATTAACAGTTTCTTATATAGCGCTTTACAACTGGACACAATGAAAAAACAAAACTGGGTAATAACAAACAGTCATAGAGGTAAGAAGGCCCTGCTCGCAAGCTTACAATACTGTATATTGGCAAATTAGCATTGATACACAAGGATAGGTGCTATCTATTGCATAGTTGTCCACCAGATTGCAAAGGTTTTTGGTCTGCAGCATTATATCACATCACAGCAATGATGAACCAGGGTCAGGAGGAAGGGAAGTGAAGAAAGTGAAAATATGTGGAGGTTATGTGTGGACTATACAGTGGGGATATAAGTGGATAGGAAAGCTTTTGAAGGTTGTGTTAACAGTTCTGGAATTTGACAAGCTTGTCTTAACAGGTAAGTTTTCAGGGAACGTTTGGAGACTACAGGAGAGTCTTATTGTATGTGATAGGGCATTCCACAGAGTGGGTGCAACATGAAGAAAGTCCTGCAATCGTGCACAGAAGTAACGAGTGTGGATGAGAGACGTAGATCTTGAGAAAAGCGAAGGGGCTGGGTTGGGAGATATTTTGAGATAAGTGAAGATATGTAGGTTGGTATACAGTAGTATGGCTAATAGCATTGTGTGTGAGTTAAAGTATTTTATATTGAATACATTAGAATACAGTTAACCAATGGAGGGACTGACATAGTGGGTCTGCAGACGATGAACGTCTAGCGAGGAAGATTAGCCTCACAGCAGCATTCAGAATTTATTGTAATGGTGAGAGCCTCTTTTTGGTAAGACCAGTAAGAAGACTATTGCAATAATCAATGCGGGAGATAATGAGAGCATGCATTAGAGTTTTTTCAGTGTCTTGTGTAAGGTATGGTCATATTTTGGATTATTTTTTTTAGATGTATGTAACATGATTTTGAGACAGATTGAATGTGGGGAACAAAGGACAATTGAGATGCAAGGATGACACCTAGGCAGCGATCTTGTGGTATAGGGTTGATTGTCGAGTTCTCAACAGTGATAGAAATATCAGGTTGCATATAGTGAAGCATAGTTTAATACGTAAAAATATTAAATGCAATAAATCAAACAACCATTGCACAGGGTGGGTATTCTATAGTGGCTGAAAAGTTAACAATTACCTGCAGGGCAAAGGAGAAGTTCTTATGAGTTTCAGTGAGATTTTATATCTCAGTACTGGTCCCAGGTCCTTCACTGGATCTAGCTCTTGTTCCCAACAGCCTGCTCCTCTCTCCCGATCGCCACTGGTCCCCACAGCCAAACCAACTTGTTTTTCAAGGTTCAATAGTCAAAAAAGGAGATGTCCTCCTTTATGCCATAATCCCCTTATAAATCTCCACATCCAGTCCTCCTGGCAAGTGCAGCAGATCTCTATACCTCAATTTACTACAAGTACCAATATCCTTGGCGGTGCCCAGCCAATCAATATCTGCAAGTAGAGTGTCTATATCCGGTATTGTCAAAGCAATCAGACTGTGCTCATACATCACTTCCTAGTCATTGTTATGGCAGCGTCTTAGTAAGGCGCATTGATTTGACTGGCCGTTATTTGTCCTGTATTGAACTTCATAATACGTGTATCTAAGCTCAGTAGATCCAATGAGTTTCAGCACAACTATACATGACATCACAAGACATCCTGGAGGAATGATCTGTTTTCTCCTTCAGTGGCACAATCGCATTGGTACAGACAAATTCTACCAGAAATTAATAACTTCAATATAAGCAAATAACGCACCAATTAAGAAATAGTTCACATTAACACTAAAACTAAAAGCATGGAAGCATAAAGTGAAAAATTGCCAAAATGTTCCAATGTGCAAAGACTAGAGATATGCGGCGGGCACTTTTCGTGTTTTGTGTTTTGATTTTGGTTCTAATTCCCAGCTCGTGTTTTGCTTTTGGATTGGTTTTCCCTAAAACCACCCTTATGTGTTTTGGTTTTGGATCTGGAAGATTTTTCACAAAAACATAAAAACAGCTAAAATCACAGAATTTGGGGGTAATTTTGATTCTACGATATTTATTTACTTCAATAACATTCATTTCCACTCATTTCCAGTCTATTGTGATCACCTCACACCTCACAATATTGTTTTTAGGCCAAAAGGATGCACCAAGGTGGCTGTATGACTAAGCTAAGCGACACAAGTGTGCGGCACAAACACCTGGCCCATCTAGGAGTGGCACTGCAGTGGCAGACAGGATGGCAGATATAAAAAGGCCCCAAACAGCACATCATGCTAAGATGTAAAAGAGGTGCAATGAGGTAGCTGTATGACTAAGCTAAGCGACACAAACAATTGGCCCATCTAGGAGTGACACGGCAGTGTCAGACAGGATGGAACTTTAAAAATCTAGTCCCCAAACAGCACATTATGCAAAGAAGGAAAAGATGGACACAGAAGTTGCTGTATGACTAAGCTAAGCGACACAACCACCTGGCCCATGTAGTAGTGGCATGCAGTGGCTGAATGTCGAAAGTGGCCTGCAATTTTTCAGTCCACTGACAGCATCACCTGCACGCCCCTGTTATTCTTCAAAAATTCTGCAATTGGTGGACTTATACGGCAGTACCCCTGGAACAATACAGCAGTACCCCTGGACTTATACGGCAGTGTCAGGCAGGATGGCACTTTAAAAAAACATGCCCCAAACAGCACATGATGCAAAGATGAAAAAGAGGTACCCCAAGGTTGCTCTATGACTAAGCTAAGTGACACAACCGTGCGGCACAAACACCTGGCCAATCTAGGGTTGGCACTGAAGTCCCACTGCACTAATGGCAGATACCAGACGCACGTCTAACACCAGCATAGTTGTTATGGCCTCAGTAATCCACTTTGCAACAGGGTATATATATATATATATATATATATATATATCTGTTAAAAAAGCATATATAGGGGGCGCTCCATAGTGCATAAAAGTATTTAATAAAAATAGACAGACGTACAGAATAAGATTAAACTCGTACCGCAAGGTAACCAGTGTGGGCTGGTTACCACATGATTTCACAATAATCTCCCGACAAAGGCTGGAACCAGAAGTCACCTAGTCCGTATTGAAATCCTCACCCCGCCGTTAGCTGCTGCCTTTTGAGGGCCGCGAGTAGGAACACATCAGCCGTGGACTTCGGGATTCAGCAGCCCCAGCGAGTACATGCGTCAGTTAGCTCCGCCTTAACGCGTTTCATCATCGACTTCGTCAGAAGGCTGGAGTATCTGACGCTGTGATCATCTTTTATAGATCAAGCCCGTGAAGTTATACATAATTATACATAATTACAATTCATTTTTACCTAAATAACGGCATTGGACGCCTTAATCAGATCCAATCCATGTTGGTTATTAGACATTGATCGATAGAAGATTTTTATAAAGAATCACTTACACTCCGATGGTATCTCCAAAGTGATATATATATATATATATATATATATATATACAGTGGCAGTATTACTTCTTTCTTTCTGCTGCTGATTCTTCTCCCAATGCAGCCAAGCATCTGACTAGCCTTCCTCATTGCTTTGTTAAATTGCTTACCTGCCTTTAAGTCACCTGAAATAGTGACTCCTAGATCCCTTTCCTCCTCAGTAGTTTCCAGTATAGTGCCATTAATACTATATTTAGCCTTTGGATTTTTGAGACCCAAGTGCATGATTTTGCATTTTTTTGGCATTAAAATGTAATTGCTACACTCTTGACCATTCCTCTAGTCTTCCTAGATCCTCAATCATTTGTTTTACCCCACCTGGTGTGTCTGCCCTGTTGCATACCTTTGTGTCATCTGCATACTTTCCCTTTAATGCCATTTGCAAGGTCACCAATAAAGATATTGGTCCAAGTACAGATCCCTGGGGTACTCCACTGGTAACATTTCCCTCCTGTGAATGCACTCCATTTACCACAACTCTCTGTTTTCTATCCTTCAACCAAGATCTTATCCATTCAATAATCCTAATATCCAATCCCAAACTTTCAAGTTTATTTAGCAGTCTGTGATGTGGGACAGTGTCAAAGGCCTTACTAAAGTCTAGATAAGCTATATCTATGGCTCCACCTTTATCCATCACTTTAGTCACATGGTCAAAAAAGTCAATAAAATTTGTTTGACATGATCTCCCCCCAGTGAATCCATGCTGTTTGGTATCCTGTAAATTGCTGGATTTGAGATAATCTACAACTCATTCTTTTAAGAGAGTTTCCATCAATTAGTTGTTTGCCTCTTCCTTGCTTCCACTTTTGTGCAGTGAGACTACATTTGCTCTTTTCCAGTCCTCTGGAATTACTCCTGTAGCTAATGACTGGTTGAATAAGTCTGTCAATGGTGCTACCAGCACCTCTTTAAGTTCTTTTAGTATCCTTGGATGTATCCCATCTGGCCCCATAGATTTGTCCACTTTCAGCTTTGAGAGTTCTGTTAGGACCTACTACTCTGTAAATGTATGTGTTTAATTTTCCTGAATATCCCTGCAACGTATCTGTGGCCCCTTCCCCTCTCTTTCAGTAGTAAATACTGAGCAAAAATAATTATTAAGATGATCTGCTATTACATTGTCTCCCTCAACAAGACTCCCAGTCTCTGTCTTTAGTTTTATTATTCCGCATTTTGTTTTTCTCCTTTCGCTTATATACCTAAAAAAAGTTTTGCCTCCTTTACCCACTGACTGGGCCATTTTCTCCTCAGCTTGTGCCTTTGCACATCTGATTACCTTCTTAGTCTCCTTTTGTCTAACAAGATATATCTCTTTGTCTTCATTATTTTGTGTCTGCTTATATTTCCTAAAAACCATCTTTTTTGCTTTCCCAATATTTGCTACTTATTTCGCAAACCACAATGGCTTCCTTTTCCTTGTGTTTTTCCTAACACTTTTGATACAAAGGTCTGTTGCCTTTAATATTGCACATTTTAATGTTTCCCACCTCTCTAGCACTGCTTTAAAATTCCTCCATTATGTCAAAGAATCGCAAACACATTTTCCCATCTCTACAAAATCAGCCTTCCTAAAATCCAACTCCTTTGTTTTTGTATAGCATGAGTCAGCCTCTGTCTTTATGCTGAACCATACTGCTTGATGATGATAATGCTGAAATATCCTTAGGAAAGAAAGCTATACCTTAAACACACCTTAAATACACTTTACCATGAAGCCGCTGCGGCCGCTGTACTTAACACACACTCTGCGCACTTTGCACGCTATTAGCCTACAAAGTCCTGTACTGCGTACGGACTTCGCGTACAAACGCCGCGCTGACGGTACAAAGTACTCACAGCGCGTACACACCCAGAGATACACCACAAACCCTGAACAGTTATGCAATGCAATGAAAATACACTTTAAACCTTAGCAGGGCAATGAAGACACGACACCAGTTGTGATTTTACCGCTGGGTTCCGACACCACAGTGGATTATTGCTAAAAGGGGGGTTACAATACAAACAATACAATATAATATTACAGAGTAAATGGCTACATTCAATGGTACCTACGTGAGTAGATTCGCTTGCGCTTCCCGGCCCGGTCCTCGGTCATCTGATAGATAACTTTGTGCGTCTTGTGTCAGACCATGCCTGCAGCAGCTCTCTTTAAACAATTCTTCCAAAAAGCAATACAATAGATACTGTAATCTCTTTGTCCATTGGACACAGGAATGCACATTTACAGTACAGGAGAGGTCATAGGTCGGTTTGAATAGGTAGGCGATGTCTTTCCCAACTGCTCTTGTGGGTGGTCTCCTCTGGATTCCCGCCGCATACATAATGTACAGTAAATACAGTTTATATCTATATTCTGCTCCTGCACATAACTATCCGCAGTAACATGCGATCTTTCTCAAACCAACACCGGAATGTTACCCTTAAAATACCCTTCAGCTGGATACCAAACACCACCTTATGACCTTGTTCTGTCCCCTCCTATTCTGTAAAGGTGAATCCCTTTGTTCTGTTACCATTTAAACTGTTGTTACTTTCTGATGTAGTGCAGGGATACTATGTGTACATTGTGCACTATTTGGATTAAATATGTAATGTGTTTTGATAGCCTTCCGTGCGTTCACAAACTCTACCGTAAATACTCATACCACGCGCTAATGTGCAGGACCGCGGAAGCGACCATACGCAAATTGCGGATATGCGCACGCACAACAGAACAAGTGCACGCAAGGAGGCCATCTGTGTGTAGTTTGTACGTAATGTGTGTACTGCAATATTTTTCGACTTTGACAGTCCACCCTTTGGCAGTCACCAATAACTGCCACTATCTAATCACTAAACAGAAAAATATCTATACAATATCTACAGAAGCTTTGATGATCGGAGAGAGTTGTAGGTGGGAAATGTATGACCTAGTGGGATAGTAAAAAGCATGTATGTATGAATCCATGTCTGAGGGGCATGTTTCATCGTGCCGTATATGTTCTAAATAAGCTTCGAGGTATTGCGAAGTATTCATTAAATCCTTCTCATCCCGTACTAAGGGTCTGTAAATGGGCCAACAAACACTACCGAGCTCTTTTCGGCTTCTTGTTCCAACAAATGGGGTGCACATTTATTTGATGATACATGGAGGGGGAACATATGTGAGTGCTAGTATGTAGATATCACCTATTGACTATGTGTGCCATTAACTGGAGGTTGCAGAGATGAAGATAAGACACATATCTAAAATACATTTACATAAACATTTTGGGTAGGGCTGATGTCTTTTCCGGATGGAGGGGGAAACAAAAGAAAAATGGGTGAAAGAAACAGGCCATGAAATTAATTTGCAATCCTTATCATAACACGGTCTCTATGGATGGGTCATAAATTAAATCTGCTGCTATAACAGCGCCCTTGCTCCTTAGACTCATCAACTTTGTGCCGTGCTTGCACTGCGTCAGAATTCGAACACACCTAAATATCAAACCAATAATTATGACGACTCCCAGGTTACAAAGGAAAAACTTCCCTACACTCATAATAACATTTTGAGCCCACTCTCCTAAACCTGAGAACCAATTTCGTGGGTTCAACCATGAGATGCAGCTGGTCAGTTCATTACTCACAGTCGCCAAGGTAAGGTTGTGTTTCCTCCTGAACTCCCACTTCAACTGCAAGATATCATCAATCTTTTGATCGATAATCTCCGTTGGGTCATCAGTACTGTTCGTAATATATGTACAGCACTTCACCCCATATTGAGTTGCCAGAGTAACACAGTACCCACCTGTCACGGCTGTGATATAATTCAGGACCATCCTCTGCTGAATCAGTTCCTTCTTGTAAGCTTGTAACTCCCTTCCCATATACCTGAAGGTGTCGTCATGCATCTCAGTGATATTATCTATCAAGTTCGCTAGCGCATGGATATACCTATAATTTATAATTCCTCTGGCAGTACGGGTGATGTCTAATGCGAGAAGGAATTGATTCCCGGTGGATTCGTGGATCAAATCTGAGGCTGAGTGCTCTGTTCTATCTATGAGGTGTCTCTTGATGATGTGTTCATAGTGAGTATGAGTATAAGGAGCCTGAGCACTGCGGTGAATGTCTTTCATTTTATCATGGGTTATGGTCATGACCTCTGGCAGTACTCTCCCAATATAACACAATCCCTCTGAGCTCTGGGCAAGCCACTTGTACGCCTTCCTCCCACATATGAAATAGGCATCATCTGGGAGAACATAGGGGACAAAATATAACATCACCATATTAAAAACTTTCCAAGTGAAGAAACCAATCCCTAGTTCTCCCATCTGCTCAGTACAAGTATCGGGCTGGATGATATGAGCACAGTACCCTGGCGATACTTTTCCAACCCACATGGTCTTGCTTCCACGAGTATACCTATACTGGAAATACCTCCCACTGTTGGCTATTTGGCGTACAAGTTCAGAGTCTATGGGTATCCTATCAGCTCTGTGTGAAAAGGTCATTGTCTGGTTATTCCACGTCACTTCCCAATTTCCAGGTTTTCGGTAATTGGAAATATTGAAACATAATAAGGATCTGTCTACATGATACTGGTGGAGCTTCAAACTAGGGGGCCTATAAATATTGAATTTCTTGTCCACCGGTCTCCCACCCCGTAATTCGAGTACCTCATCTATTGCTAAAGGGTATGGTACTAATCCTGACTTGCTCTGACCTTGAGGTACCTGTGAGCACACCCAACATTCTGTCTGGTTTAACACCTTAACCACTAGTGAGTGGTAATCACTCAACGGATGATGGTCCATGTCAATATTAAGGTTGGACTGACATCTCTGGATGCACCCATCCTCAACTATATTCTCACAATTCCTACAAATGCAATATTCAGCAGACAATAACCCCTCACAGTGCCTCCAAGCTCCTTGACTACCAGAGCGCTTACTGATGCCAGCCTTTACCAAAATGATGTGCTGATCTTGAGATCCTACAAATTCGTACTTTCCATCAGAACCCATTCCAGATCCCTGCTCGACCTCTCTGGGACCCTCACAATCAAAACCAGAATTACTAACAGAACCCGAAACGCAGTCTCTTGTGATCGATCCATTTCATTAGGGGAAAGGAGCAAAATAAGAAGGAGAAAAGAAAGGAAAAAATGTAGGGGGAGGTGAAAAAAAGAAATTGGTACGACAACCGTTCTAGCTCTTGTTACTCTCTGTGCTCAGATGCCCTTCAACAGTCCTGCCTCTCAACTTTCCCGGAACAGACACTCCAGTGATACGAGATTCTCTACACTCTGCTCTTTGTCACGAGTTCTCTCCGAGTCAGCGACCTTCTTGCAGTGGGATGAGTGGATCCACGTCTCTCTTTCGGCGACTTTCAATGCTGTTGTGCTGGTTAACAAGACTTGATATGGTCCTTCCCACCTGTCTATGAGGCAACCTGAGCGTAAGAAATTGCGAATCATCACATAATCCCCAGGTTCAATGTCATGATAATTACTGTTCGGTAGGTCAGGAATCACCAGCTTTAAATTTCTCTGTTGATTTCTCAGCTGCTGGCTCATCCCAACCAAATATTTCACAGTCACTTCATTATTACATTTCAAATCATCCTGGGGGTCTATCATTACATGAGGTTGTCGACCAAAAAGGATTTCAAAGGGTGATAGGTTAAGGGGAGACCTGGGAGTGGTTCTGATGCTGTACATTACTAGTGGCAAAGCCACGACAATCCAGTTTCAACCATTAATTTGCTCAGCTTGTTCTTAATAGTGCTATTCACTCTCTCCACCTTTGCACTCACCTGTGGACGGTACGGAGTATGCAGCTTGCTATTAATTCCCATCAGTTTGCACATGACCTGAAAGACTTCACCTGTAAAATGGGTACCCCTATCACTTTCAATTATTCTAGGGATACCATATCTACACACAAATTCCTGCACATTTTTCTTTGCAGTGAACGTAGCAGTATTTGTGGCAGCAGGGAACGCTTCTACCCAATTTGAAAATACGTCAATACAAACTAATACATATTTTAAATTCCTACAGGGTGGTAACTGTATGAAATCGATTTTGTATTACCTGAAAAGGGCCATCTGTCGGAGGGATATGGGATGGCTCTGTTGGTATTGACTTTCCAATATTCTTCCTCAAGCAAGTAAAACATGTCATTGCTCTCTTACCTGCATGAGAAGAAAATCCTGGCGCACACCAATAGGCTCTCACCAGCTTACACATACTCTCTTTACCCAGATGAGTCAGACCGTGTGCCGCCTCAGCTAAGCTTGGAAGATATGCTCTGGGGGCTACTGGCTTACCTTGTCCACCTGTCCACAGACCCGAGGATTCCTGGCCATATCCCTTTGACCTCCAGACTGCCTTTTCCTGTAGAGAACACATATCTTGCATTTCAATTATTTGTTGTGTATTGATCGTGTTAAATGTCATCAGTGATGTGATGTTCGTTTGTATGGGGGTGCTGGCTGCTGATTTAGCAGCTTCGTCTGCCCGGATGTTACCAAGTGAAATTGGGTCTTGGTTGTAAGTATGTGCTTTGCACTTGATAACAGCCACTCTGTCTGGTTCCTGTATCGCTGTTAGAAGTCTTTTTATGTGGGACGCATGCGCTACAGGTGTGCCAGCTGCCGTCATGAAATTTCTGAGGCGCCATAGGGCCCCGAAATCATGCACCACTCCAAAGGCATACCTAGAATCTGTGTATATATTAGCTGACTTACCCTTGGCTAATTCACACGCTCTGGTTAGGGCGACCAACTTAGCAACTTGTGCTGAGTGCGGTGGGCCCAGGGGTTCAGCTTCTATGATACCTCTGTCGTCTACAACTGCGTATCCAGTGCACAGGTCTCCCGAGTCCGTCTGTCTGTGGCAACTACCGTCAGTGTAAAAGGTAAAGTCTACCCCTTCCAGTGGGTTGTAACTGATGACAGATCTCGCTGTGAAAGTCTGATTCAGGTATTCCATACAATCATGCGTATCAGTGTCTGCACCAAATCCTCCTTCACCATCATTCTCATCCTCCACCCTTTGTGCCTGTCCAGGCATACTTGGCAAGTAAGTTGCAGGATTTAGTGAGCTGCATCTCTTAATGGTGATGTTTACAGGGACCATCAGTGATAATTCCCACTTTGTAAACCGAGCAGATGAGACATGTCTGGTTTGGGCGGAGTTCAGTAAGGCTGATACTGCATGAGGTGTATGGATGGTCAGGTTGTGTCCTAACTTTACGTCCTCGCTTTTACTTACTAGCAAAGCTATTGCTGCAACACTTCGCAAGCATGTGGGGAGAGACCGCGCTACAGTGTCCAACTGTGCACTGTATTAAGCTACCGGCCTGCTGACATCACCATGTCTCTGGGTTAAAACTCCTGCCGCGCACCCTGCACTTTCTGTACCGTATAATTCAAAGGGCTTCCCATAATCTGGCATACCTAATGCAGGTGCCTGTGATAGGCACTGTTTGAGTTTCTCAAATGCCAGTTCAGACTCATCTGTGTGTGAGACCCATTCTGGTTTGTTTGAAGAGACCATTTCTTGCAAAGGTAAAGCCAGTATAGAGAACCCTGGAATCCAGTTTCGACAGTACCCACACATTCCAAGGAAAGTGCGGATCTGTTGCTGCGTTTGTGGTAGAGTCATGTCGCTAATCGCCTGTATTCTATCAGCGGTGAGGTGTCTAAGTCCTTGAGTCAAGCAATGTCCCAAATATTTTACCCTGGTCTGACACAACTGCAACTTATCCTTTGAAACCTTGTGTCCCATTTGGGAAAGATGAAACAGAAGCTGTTTAGTGTCTTTCAAGGACGATTCGAGTGAATCAGAACACAACAATAAGTCATCGACATACTGTATTAGCACTGATCCACTCTCAGGTTGAAAGGATTGTAAACAGTCATGCAAGGCCTGGAAGAAAATACTCGGGCTGTCAATGAAGCATTGGGGGGGACGAGTCCTGGTGTACTGTACTCCTCTGTATGTAAATGCAAAGAGGTATTGGCTGTCAGGGTGCAGAGGGACAGAAAAGAAAGCAGAACAGAGGTCAATAACAGTGAAAAATTTAGCAGTAGGGGGAATTTGCATGAGGATGACAGCTGGATTGGGCACTACAGGGAATTGGCTCTCAACTATCTTGTTTATCCCCCTTAGATCCTGCACTAGCCTGTTCCCCTTCCCCCACTCTTTTTCACAGGGAAGATGGGACTATTGGCAGTGCTGGACGTCCTGACTAGGATACCCTGTTGTAGCAATCGCTCTATGACGGGGTACACTCCTAATTCCACCTCTGGCTTCATAGGATACTGAGGGATTTTTGGAGCTATCCTACCATCTTTTACTTGCACTACTACTGGAGCTACATTCGCCATCAATCCAGTGTCCTGTCCATCTTTGGTCCAAAGGGAACCCGGTATTTGTGACATAATTTCCTCTACCTTTGATGGACACTTGTCTACAACAGCAGAGTGCGACATTAGCCTTTGAGGGGTGTCTTATATATCTTGCACTTCTTGAACGTGATTCTCGGGTATATCCAAGAAGACACCCTCAGGAGTACAATATATGACACACCGCATTTTACACAATAAATCTCTGCCGAGCAGATTAGTTGGAGCCGATGCAGCCAGCAGAAAAGAGTGTTTGGTCTGCAGGGGCCTATCGTAATCTCTGCCGGTCTACTCAAAGGGTAGTGTTGCACCGTTCCTGTTACTCCCATTGCCGAAATTGTTTTTTCCCGTGGTTTTTATACCTACAGACAAATTTAGCACTGACCTGGCTGCCCCTGTATCTACAAGAAAAGGTAATGGTACACCAGCTACACCAACCGTGACCTCAGGTTCACTACCAAGGCTAGCAATCAACTTCACTGGCTGCAGACTACAGGTGTGGCCCAACCCCTATTGTGTGGTGAGACCCTCCCGCAGCGCCTTGGCAGCTACGATATGTGGGGGAGGTAGCTGAGAATTTCCGGAGGTCTGCCCATCTCTCCTTGGTGGGTACCTCCATGTTTCCCCTGCATGTGGCTCGTAACTTCTCCTATGTGGTCCCTGATCCCAATTATGTGTGTAGTAGTGTGATTCGTATTCTCTGTCTAGGGGTCAATCTTGGCTATGTGCTCTACTACTCTTACAGTCTTTGGCAAAATGCCCTTCCTTCCTACAAATGTAACATGTTCTAGGTCTGTCCCAAACAACAGGGGTCCGGGTTTTCGGCTGATGGGGTTTTGCCGTAAGGGCCTGTATACTTACCGTCATCAGTTTTTCCCCCTGTGACTCCCTGTGTTTAATGATGTTCCTATCATGCTCGATAGTGGACTCTCTCAATGCAGCCACCAAGATACCTCTCCAGTTTGGTAGAGAGGTCTGTACCCTTGTTCTGAGTGCCTCCTTCAACCCGTCCATTAATACTGAAACAGCTACCTCCCTATGATGTACATTGTCTCTAATGTCCTCGATCCCAGTGTATCTAGCCATTTCCTGCAGTGCTCGATGGAAATATTCGGATGCCGTTTCACCTTCCTTTTGTCTTATGGAAAAGATTTTATTCCATTTGACAACAGTAGGGAAATATATTCCTAATTGCAGATTGATTTGTCGTACATTCTCCTGAGTGTACTCATCAGTGAGAGGTTCTTCTGCGTCTAAGTTGCAATCAGTTATAAATTTTGCAGGGTCAATATTGGAGGGTAAACATACCCGTAGCACTGTTCACCAATCTTTGTTTGTGGGTTCGGTGGCGTTACCTAACTCTTTAATGAACCTCTGGCATGCTACTAGATCTTTTCTGGGATCGGGAAATTCTGAAATAATTGACCTTAATTCTGTCCGGGACCAGGGACAATGCATGGCAATGTTCCTGGCGGGAGTTACTCCCTGAGCGTCAGTTTTCCCATTGGGGACTGCGATCACCCTGACAGGATTTAATTCAATTACATCATTTTGATTTGACTCTACAATGTGAGGTGCTATTGTCTCTGCATAATGTATGGTACCATACTTACCTGTGGACACGACCTCACTTATCCCTCCACTAGGGGGCATGACTACTGCTCTTGTTGGTTGGGCCGTGCCCACCTGAGTGTCTTGTATGGTGGCTTCTAGAGAGAGTGCCGATATCGTGCTGGGCTCATCTTCTTGTTTGCAGTCCTGGGGAAAATTTAAAACAGGGTACAACTGGCAAGGGTTAGCGTTAGTACATTTTGCAATTACACTCCTATTCTGTACCAATGTATCATTGCCTGTAGCCATTTTCTCCCCAACAATATATGGTGGTGGTGGTGTGGTCGCCATTGTTTTCCCACTAGGTTTGGAACCTGCTGCGCGAGCTAATTCCCTTTGCACATCCCCCTCCTGTTGCCATAAATTTAAACAGTCTGTATGTTTAATCCTTTGTTTCTTGGATTTTATCAGACATATCCTTAACCTTAAGTTCTGTAATACCTCTGGTTCAAAGCTGCCCACTCTAGGGAATGGTACCCTATCATTGTTAGTCATACATACCCACTCATTGCATAAAACTTCTGTGTGTGAACCATATTTTTCACACATGATAAACCTTGCTGAGCCTTTTGGCCACAATTCTGCCTGAACCCTGTCTAAACGTCTCTTACTTGAGCAACTGGCTCCCATATTTGTGGGTCTCTTCTAATAATTTTAAAAAAATTCCCACAAACACCAAAATAATCAATATAAGTATACGGTGGAAGTATACCCGAGCGCCTTCGACTCGCTTTCGCCCAAGCTGGCCAGTACAACGATACACTGTTGGTGGAGGATCGCAATGTACCCAACATAGGGCTCCTATCAGACCTTACACCGTAATTTCTTTCGGTGGAAGTTCTGTTTGGAATATTTTCCTGAGAGAGGAAGTGAAAATTTCCTTTTCGGTATCTTTCAACTGGAATTGTTTGTAGGGTGAAAAACAGAGAAATTAGATAACTATCTTTCACCCTTTCCAGTGAAGCCCACCAGGGAGATTTCCCGAATTTATCAAAGAAAAACCCCTTTGTCTATACAATCACGTCTGCGTATGCTCTTCCACAGCGCATAGGACACAATAATATCATGTTGCGCTGTGCAGAACAAATGGACATGTGATGCAATAGCACAGCCTATAGATACTAGTTATCTATATGCCCTACGATTGCTGTAGACCACCTAGCCTAGACCACTTCAGACCACTAAGAGTTGTATGGGATACCACTCAGTCCACTAAGACCACCTAGTTAATAATGCAGGGTTGCGAACCCTACGCCACCGGGCCTCTACTAACCGAGTGTGTCCACCTAGACCACCTAGCTTAGACCACCTATACCACTTCAGTTCTTGGGTTCAGTATCCACTCACTCCTGCATTCGCTCACTCAAATACACTTTATTTTTCTGTACAGAAAATTAGGATTCATTCAAGTTGGCAGCTTTACCCCCAGAGGCAATTTAAAATTTTTTTTATTTATACTAAATTTTGTTTTTATACTAAATTTCTTTAGAAACCAGGTGGTTTGGTGTTATTGTAGCGCGGCTACTGTACCACCTTTAAACTAAACGAACCTATCGTGTGGTTTTATTATGCGTGCACAACCCTACGCAAGCTTGTGTAATTACGCAACCGTGCATACCTCTATGCCACGTGTGCGGCCTTGCGCTACGTGCACGTTTTCGTACGCTGTCCTCACGTTCTGTACCACGTTTACCAATGTGCGTATGCAATAAAACAGATCATACAACTTCTATAAATGTGAGCAATAAAAATACTATTGCCCACTAAACACAACACAGTTTCTTTCTGTATAAACCTTTACAACTAGGCCAGACTGTGTTTGTGCTTTACGCTTACTTCCGTAAATATATATATATTTTTTTTAACTATAAAGCAACAAATATCTCCGGTTTCACACAAGTCTAAATGAATCTAGCAATCTGAATGTTATGGCAACAATGTGAGAGAGTATGCAAAGAGTATGGGTGCTGTGTACGGTTTTGGCGCCAAAAAGAAATTCACAGGTTTTAAATAGCTTTTTTCCTGTTTACCTTACGGGTTCTACCAGCATCTCTACAAACCATACAGAGCTGACGCCATCTAATCAGCAATCAAGCAGAGTTTTCAGCATCCATCGACCAAGAAAAGGATACGTAGGATACTTTCTGTCCACCCTTTTGCTGATAGATTGAGTCTGCTGTGACCTGTTAGGTAGTAAGTATGTGGAAAACCGGAGAGCCCCCAATTGATAATGCTGAAATATCCTTTGGAAAGAAAGCTATACCTTAAACACACCTTAAATACAATTTACCATGGAGCCGCTGCGGCCGCTGTACTTAACACACACTCTGCGCACTTTGTACGCTATTAGCGTACAAAGTCCGTACTGCGTACGGACTTCGTGTACAAACGCCGCGCTGACGGTACAAAGTACTCACAGCGCGTACACACCCAGAGATACACCACAAACCCTGAACAGTTATGCAATGCAATGAAAATACGCTTTAAACCTTAGCAGGGCAATGAAGACACGACACCAAATGTGATTTTACCGCTTGGTTCCGACACCACAGTGGATTATTGCTAAAAGGGGGGTTACAATACAAACAATACAATATAATATAACAGAGTAAATGGCTACATTCAATGGTACCTACGTGAGTAGATTCGCTTGCGCTTCCCGGCCCGGTCCTCAGTCATCTGATAGATAGCTTTGTGAGTCTTGTGTCAGACCAGGCCTGCAGCAGCTCTCTTTATACAATTCTTCCAAAAAGCAATACAATAGATACTGTAATCTCTTTGTCCATTGGACACAGGAATGCACATTTACAGTACAGGAGAGGTCATAGGTCGGTTTGAATAGGTAGGCGATGTCTTTCCCAACTGCTCTTGTGGGTGGTCTCCTCTGGATTCCCGCCGCATACATAATGTACAGTAAATACAGTTTATATCTATATTCTGCTCCTGCACATAACTATCCGCAGGAACATGCGATCTTTCTCAAACCAACACCGGAATGTTACCCTTAAAATACCCTTCAGCTGGATACCAAACACCACCTTATGACCTTGTTCTGTCCCCTCCTATTCTGTAAAGGTGAATCCCTTTGTTCTGTTACCATTTAAACTGTTGTTACTTTCTGATGTGGTGCAGGAATACTATGTGTACATTGTGCACTATTTGGATTAAATATGTAATGTGTTTTGATAGCCTTCCGTGCGTTCACAAACTCTACCGTAAATACTCATACCACGCGCTAATGCGCAGGACCGCGGGAGCGACCATATGCAAATTGCGGATATGCGCACGCACAACAGAACAAGTGCACGCAGGGAGGCCATCTGTTTGTAGTTTGTACGTGATGTGTGTACTGCAATATTTTTCGACTTTGACAATGATCACTGGAGCCCAGGTTTTCACCCACTTTTACGTCCGATATTCTGTCTCCATTTGTAAGTATTAAATCTAATATTGCATCTTTCAGAGTGGGCTCCCTCACAATTGGTGGAGGGATGCTCCCTAAAGGGAATTTAAAATGTCCTTACTTCTAGTGGAACTAGCAACACACACCTCCCAGTTTACATCACGAAGATTAAAGTCTCCCATGATTATTACCTCTCCTTTTAATGCCATTTTAGTTATATCCTACAATAGGTTCTTGTCAAGTTCCTCTTCCTGACCTGGTGGCCTGTATATCATGCCAATATGAATAATTAACTTCTCCCCTGTTTCTGTGGGCACCCCTCCTCCGATTTGTCCAATTCTGTCCTTCCTAAATAAAGTATATCCCGGTATAGCTATGTCCCAGTCATGATTTTTATTGTACCATGACTCTGTGATTGCCACAATGTCTAGCTCTTCCCTTGCCATTATTGCAATTAGTTCTGGGATTTTATTTCCTAAGCTCCTAGCATTTGCACACATAGCTTTTAGTGTTTGTTTGTGCTTTTTCTGTTCCTAGCTATGCTCGTCTCTCTACCTATGTTTATTTGGTTTTGATCTGATTTATCTTCTGTTGCTGTGGCTATGCTTCCTATTCCCTTTGCCTGCAGAAACAATACCTCTGTTTTGGGGGAGCAGATTTCTTTTTTCCTGTTTGGTCCACTGCCCCCTCTGTTAGTTTAAATAGTTCTTGATGAAGCATCCAAACTGTTCAGTTAGTATTCTCATACCCCTTGAAGATGGATGCAGGCTGTCACTTTTGTATAAGCTTCTATCTTGCCAGATGGTGTGACTATGGCCTATAAATCCAAATCTCTCCTCATTGCACCATGTCCTTAGCCAAACATTGAAGTTTCTGATGCAATGAGTTTTGTCTTCCCCTCTGTGTACTGGCAATACTTCTGAAAAAGATACAGTGGTTGTCACCTGCTTCAGAGCAGTCCCTAACTTCCGAAATTCATCATTAACGGCCATGAGTTCAGCATTTGCCAGGTCATTTGTCCCTAGGTGGACAATGACATCCACCTCCCCATCTTTTCTTGCTGCCTTCACAATTCTTAGCATGCACTCTTTATCCCTTGGAGCTGTGGCTCCAGGTAAGCACCACTGGATCACTGGAATTATACGGCATGATCACTGGATTTATATGGCAGCACCTCTGGACATAAACGGCATTATCAATGGAAATATATGGCAGTACCTCTGGACATATATGGCAGTATCAATGGACATATACGGCAGTATCACTGGACATATATATGGCAGTATAACTGGACATATATGGCAGTATGACTGGACTGGACTTATACGCCAGTATTACTATAATTATACGGCAGGATCACTGGAATTATAAGGCAGGATCACTGTAATTATATGGCAGGATCACTGTAATTATACGGCTGGATCACTGGACTTATACGACAGGATAACTGTTATTATACAGCAGGATCACTGGACTTATATGACAGGATCACTGTAATTATATGGCAGGATCACTGTAATTATATGGCAGGATCACTGAAATTATACAGCAGGATCATTGTAATTATATGGCAGGATCACTGGACATATACAGTAGTATCACTGGAGTGGACTTACACAACAGTACCACTGTAATTATATGGCAGGATCACTGTAATTATACGGCAGGATCACTGGACTTATACATCAGGATCACTGTAATTTTACAGCAGGATCACTGTAATTATACGACAGGATCACTGGAATTTTACGGCAGTACCGCTGGACATACAGTATACGGCAGTATCAATTGACATATACGGCAGTATCACTGGACATATATGGTAGTATCACTGGACTAGACTTGTACGCCAGTACCACTGTAATTATACGGCAGGATCACTGGACTTATACGGCAGGATCACTGGAATTATATGACAGGATCACTGGAATTATACAGCAGGATCACTGGAATTATACGGCAGGATAACTGTACTTATACGACAGGATCACTGTAAATGTACAGCAGGCTCACTGGACTTATAAGACAGGATCACTGTAATTATATGGCAGGATCACTGTAATTATATGGCAGGATCACTGAAATTATATGGCATGATCATTGTAATTATATGGCAGAATCACTGGACATATATGGTAGTATCACTGGACTGGACTTATACGCCAGTACCACTGTAATTATACGGCAGGATCACTGGACTTATACGGCAGGATCACTGTAATTATACGGCATGATCACTGGATTTATACGGCAGGATCACTGTAATTATATGGCAGAAACACAGTAATTATACAGCAGGATCACTGTAATTATACGGCAGGATCATTGAAATTATACGGCAGTACCGCTGGACATACTGTATATGGCAGTATCAATGGACATATAAGGCAGTATCACTGGACATATATGGTAGTATCACTGTACTGGACTTATACGCCAGTACCACTGTAATTATATGGCAGGATCACTGGACTTATACGTCAGGATCACTGGATTTATACGGCCGGATCACTGTAATTATATGGCAGGATCACTGGAAATATACGGCAGGATCACTGGATTTATACAGCAGTACCGCTGGACATATACAGCAGTATCAATTTACATATACGGCAGTACCACTGGACATATATGGCAGGCAGGCGGCATAGTAACACCACCACTGGACTGATGCAGGATAACACAGCACCACTGAAATGGACTGTACTTATACAGCATCACTGGGCATATGGCAGCAGAGGACACCACCAATGTGACTGGACTGATGCAGCACAACACAACACCACTGGACTGATGCAGCACAACACAGCACCACTGGCCTGGACTTATACAGCAGCACTGGACATATGGCAGCAGAGGACACCACCACTGTGACTGGACTAATGCAGCACAAGACACCACCACTGGACTGATGCAGCACAACACTGCACCACTGGACTGTGCAGCACTGGACATATGGCAGCAGAGGACACCACTACTTGACTGGACTGATGCAGCACAAAACTCCATAACTGGACTGATGCAGCAAAACACAGCACCACTGGACTGTACTTATACAGCAGTACTGGACATATAGCAGCAGAGGACACAACCACTGTGACTGGACAGATGGAGCACAAGACACAGACACTTAGGACACTGAGTACGGAGACACATCCTCTCTCTACATTCTCCAATGCCAGAGTTAAAATGGTGCGCGACAAGCAGCTCCTTATATGGATTGCAAACCCCGCGAGAATCCGACAGCGGGATGATGATGTTTTGCCTCATTCTGGTTTCCGATTCAGGTGGGAAAACCTAAACCTGACTCGGATCCGGGCTCATGATGTGAAGTCAGGTAGGGTTTGGTTCTCTGAGAACCGAATCCACTCATCTCTAGCAAAGACTAAAGTTCATACAATAAAAAAAAATTGATCTCAAAATCAAGGTTCAATCCCCCATGGTCTTAAGGTGCCTAACTCAAAAATGCTTCCCATTTCTGCCTTGGCAAGTTGGTTTGCTAGATCTCTCTGGTGCCAGTGCCTTTTGACCCACTATAACCCTAAAAATATTTTAATACCAAATGCACACATGTTATGGCAGTGTTTAAGTGGTTGGACAGTACATGTGTTTCAAGCCCCCATTTGATCTTTCTCAAGTGTTCCCCAATACAAACGTTCAGGGGTCTGGAAGTACATCTTATATAAAAGAGACCACAATTACATTATATTGTGTAAATTACGCTTTTGATGTTACAGTGGATGTGGGTTTGGATGGTAGTGCTGCACACGTAACTAAAAATACCCCAATGTTGTGTATTGATTTTTCAATGTTTTTATACTAACTGCTATAGGTGGTCAGAAAAGCCCACTCATATGAGGAACCTTCACTGGTTTTGCCTACTTTCTTTTTATTTTCTAATAGCTTGTAATTTCTTTAATGATTTGCACTTTTGCACGGACTATGGCAGGTGCATATCCTGATGCAATAAAACTGGCTTGCAAATCCACAGCTTGTGTTTCATATACTCCCAAATCTGTGCAATGTCTCTTAAATATCCTGATTTGTCCACCCAGAATCGAATTTAACCATTTCAGGTGAGGTGGTGACTGCTCTCAATTTTAATATAAGCATGTGAGTTGGTCGGTTTACTGAAATTTATTGTATGCACCTTATTATTCTCAATGTAAATACAAGCATCCAAGAAATTAACACTAGTCTTGCTACTCGTGAATGTGAAAATAATTTGGTCTCCTCTCCAAATAAGATATATGTCATCTATATATCTTGACAAGGACACCAGGTTCACTCAGAAGGCATTATTGTTCCAAATAAATTCCTTTTCCCAAACTCCCATGAATAAATTGGCATAGCTTGGAGTGAACCTGGTGCCCTTAGCAGTCCCCACCTTCTGAAGTAGTTATTTGTTAAATTCTACAATCAAAACCTTGTTTAAAATCATTGTCCTTAAAAGCCTCTGGCACTGCTTTAATACCATCCTGATGGTCAATGAATGTGTATAGTAACCATACTGTACATCAGCTGTCATTATTATGAGAGTCTTTTCCCATTGAATGGTAGTTAATCTATTTTAAAAACATCCATAGTGTCTTTCAGATGGGAGCTGTTCTTTAACATTAATGGTTGAAGGTAGTAGATTATGAATTCAGACAAATTTACGGTTACTGAGTTGATGCCTGATACAGTGCATCTTCCTGGTGGTTTAAGAGGGTCCTTGTCTATTTTGGGTAACAAATAAACCACCAAGGTAACAGGTTCTGAATTTTACAGGAATTTGTATTCTATATCCACCAATACATTGTTATTTCTGTATTTATAAAGTGACTGTAGTTTGTCCAAAATGTAGTTTGTGTGGTCTGATCTAAGCTTATGATAAGTACCCCTATCATCTAGCTGTCTCAAGACTTTTTGTTCATACATAGACCTATCCATTATTACAACCTCCCTGCCTTTATCGGCTGGTTTCTGTACCAATTTGGTGTTTTCTCTCAAAGTCTTTAATGTTTGTCATTCTTTAAATGATGAGTTCTTGTGTATCTTTCTGCTGTCTATTTTTCACCATCATCATTCACCAACTCAAAGAAAATATCCAGGAAGTTTGCTCTCATGTAGACAGGATTAAACACAGATTGGGACCTAAAAGGGGTGGATTCCTTCTCGGGTACACTGTTTAAATCAGTAATCTCTTTTCCAAGAAAAATCTTTTTAATAATTTCCTAATATACTTGTTTAAATTGTCAAAGGTGGAAAACGTATTCAGTGGGATGGATGGAGCATATGTGAGGCCCTTTTCCAGGACAGTTATTTCCTCCTTTTCGAGTATATGACTCCTCAAATTAAAGATGTTGACTGTACCCTCTTTATTGTTAGTATCTTAGTCTCTTGATGTCCCTTTTGATCATCTACAGTTAATCTCTGCTTTTATTCCTTGGTTTTCTGTTTCTCCTTTTTATCTTTCTATTAGGCTTCCCTCCCCTACAGCTCCTCTTACGGGCATTGTGTCCTCTCCTGTAATAATAGAAGGAGATGGGTTCTCCAAATTGGTCAGCAGTAAAGACCAATTGTTTTCAGAAGCTAGTCTTCTTCTACTCCTTTCTTAGTTTGACCCCATTAGACTAGGGGGCTCCTTCTCCATGACAACCCCCTATCTCTTGCTGTGTTATCGGAGGGTCTATCCATAAATTGTGTTATGAAATTTTTCTAATTCTGTGTTTTTTGCCAGTCTTCACTTGTGAAAGGCATGTCATCACTGGAAAAACTTTGTTTATTACGATGTTTGGGAACCCATTCATTCCTTTGTGCTCTATATTTTCCCCTATCTTTATAGTGATGAGTGAAAGGTGGTTTCTTCAATTTATTTATAACATTCAACTGTGGCTTACAAACTTACAGTTTGTATCATTGGGTTGTTACATAGGGTTGCTTTGTAATGAATTATTTTTGTCCCTATTGAATAGTTTGACTTTACCAATTCTTAGTTTTCTTTAAGTTATGTTCTATTCTCTAACTCTTTATATTCCTATGTGTCTACAAATGTTTCATTCATCTCTTTGTAGGAGGAAATTTCCCTCTATAATTTCATTAATTCTTTCCTCCTGTAGGCTATAATCATGCTAATGAGAGTTAAGGACATTTTATGAGTACGGATGGTGTAATGGTTAGCATTACCACTTCACAGCACTGAGGTCATGGTTTCTATTCCCACCATGGCCCTAACTGTGTGGAGTTTGTATATTCTCCATGTACTTGCGTGGGTTTCCTCTGGGTACTCCGGTTTCCTCCCACAATCCAAAAATATACGTGTAGGTTAATTAGCTCCAAACAAAATTAACCATAGTGTGAATGTGTCTGTATGTGCATGTGATAGGGAATATTGATTATAAGCTCCACTGGGGCAGGGACTGATGTGAATGGGCGAACCCTCTCTTTGTAAAGCGCTGCAGAATATGTGTGCACTATATAAATAACTGGTAATAATTTTGTCCCATTCCTATTTAAAGTAACCACTTGCAGATGTAAATGAGGCATTTTTCTGTATTATTAAACCCTTGGGAATTATCTGGCGGGCCTGGTATCTTTCCAATGTTACTGTTTCCCATTAGATACAATTATCTTTAAATGATAACCTGTTCTAATTTTTTCAGAATATTTCCCAAATCTTCGTCTAATAAAACTGCAGTTTCTCCATACTCCCTAAAGAATTGGCAAATACAGATTTCCTGTTCTCACAATATTTAAACATCATGCAGCACCAAAAAGATTTCCTTATCCCTTCACCAACAGAATTCAGATCTTTTTTTCATACATGTAGTGCTAGATGTTATAATTTAAAACACGCAGATGGATCACCGTATCTTTCTGTAGTCTGATGTATCACTTAGTATTTGATCCTCATACATACATTACAGCTCCAAAAATAAATTTAAGAAAAGTGCATATAGTGAAGCACACTTCAATACATAAAAACACTAAAAACACTAAATACAGTAAATAAAACATCCATTGCACAGGGTTGGTTTCCAATAGTGGCTGAAAAAGTAACAATTACTGGCTTGTGGTCAGAACTGTCAACAGTCAGTTATATGAGTTTCAGTGAGATTTTATATCTCAGTACTGGTCCCTGGTCCCTTACTGGATCGAGCTCTGGTTCCCAACAGCTGGATCCTCTGTCCCGATTGCCACTGGTCCCCACGGCTAAACCAATGCATTTTGATGCTTAGCTCTGGTATTTTTCAAGGTTCAACAGTCCTCCTTGCGGCATAATCCTCTTATAAACCCCCCACATCCCGTCCTCGCAGGATAGTTGAGGTAGAGACTGAAGCCTTTTATGAGAAACAGGAGGGACATGGGAGCTTCTGCTGATCAGTCTAACAGGGAGCCCACAGCAATGATTGCTTCCTAGTCACAGGCTGAGGTCTGCTTTGATATTTGCAGGAGCGATCATTACTCCTGTGGTACTGATATAAGACACTACTCACTGTCCCACACTAAATGTTGACCCCAGCTGTACCCCATGTAGCCCCACCCCCATGTAGCCCTGATCCCATAGTTACATAGTGGAAGTAAGCAGGAGTGGAAGTGTACAGCTGTCTGTGATCGGCAAGTTGCTGCATGGTGCAGCCAGTGCAATAACCACTTCTTTCTCCACTGTCATAATTTTCATGTCCCATGTGGTGCAGGAAGGAAGTGGGACATGTTAGTGATGTGGGCACCATAGCAATTACACTGAACACTGCTACTGCAGTACCATTTTTTGCCAATTTTGTGGAACTGTAGAGCCCTACCATTCTTCTTTTACTGACTCACTGAAATTGTCACTGTTGGTTCCCTTTTGTCAAAAATTAATTCATCTCCTGCTTTTGGATTTGGGTTTGTTTTGAACTTCAGTCATGATGTGGTTTTGGTTTTGTATTGTTTTCCAAAAATTGATGTAGCCCTATCTTCCCTTGGGCCTACTAAGGTGTTCTGTATCCAGTGCCTCCACCCAACCTAACTTACCCTGGCTTGCTTGGGTAAGCCTCCCTGGAAGGTCATAGTTTCTACGGGTACTAGTACTGAGTGATTCTTTACCTGTGGGATGTTTCAGTGTTATTCTTAGGAGGTTTACCTTATTTTTGTTGTTTCTTTCCCTCAGGTCACGACTCGCCTCCTCAACCAAGACAATTATGGCTCAGGTAAGTAACATTTATTGTTGATCGCAATAAATAGAGTTCATAAATAGCATAACAAATATAGTAAATTTCATATACCAATAAACTAATACAACACCTTAGTATTGTGTTTTCTAACCTATTTTACAATATGTCTGCATGCAATACAAAAAAACCTTTCGGTACATTCAACAAAGCCGGATAGACTATGGACACAGGATTTTTTCCTTGTAACTGTGACATGCGGGTTTCTGTAAAAAATGGTGTTACTTCAACTCTAATGTCCATGAACAGTCAACCGAGGTATATTTCAGACTGGAGGTACTGTATGTTGGATGTTGGAGATATAGATATATACACTGCTCAAAAAAATAAAGGGAACACTAAAATAACACATACTAGATCTGAATGAATAAAATATTCTTATTAAATACTTTGTTCTTTACATAGTTGAATGTGCTGACAACAAAATCACACAAAAATTATCAATGGAAATCAAATTTATTAACCCAAGGAGGTCTGGATTTGGAGTCACACTCAAAATTAAAGTGGAAAAACACACTACAGGCTGATCCAACTTTGATGTCCTTAAAACAAGTCAAAATGAGGCTCAGTAGTGTGTGTGGCCTCCACGTACCTGTATGACCTCCCTACAATGCCTGGGCATGCTCCTGATGAGGTGGCGGATGGTCTCCTGAGGGATCTCCTCCCAGACCTGGACTAAAGCATCCGCCAACTCCTGGACAGTCTGTGGTGCAACGTAGCGTTGGTGGATGGAGCGAGACATGATGTCTCAGATGTGCTCAATTGGATTCAGGTCTGGGGAATGGGTGGGCCAGTCCATAGCATCAATGCCTTCATCTTGCAGGAACTACTGACACACTCCAGCCACATGAGGTTTAGCATTGTCTTGCATTATGGGGAACCCAGGGCCAACCGCACCAGCATATGATCTCACAAGGGGTCTGAAGATCTCATCTCGGTAGCTAATGGCAATCAGGCTACCTCTGGCGAGCACATGGAGGGCTGTGCGGCCCCCCAAAGAAATGCCACCCCACACCATTACTGACCCACTGCCAAACCGGTCATGCTAGAGGATGTTGCAGGCAGCAGAATGTTCTTCTTGGCGTCTCCAGACTCTGTCACGTCTGTCACATGTGCTCAGTGAGAACCTGCTTTCATCTGTGAAGAGCACAGGGTGCCAGTGGCGAATTTGCCAATCTTTGTGTTCTCTGGCAAATGACAAACGTCCTGCACGGTGTTGGGCTGTAAGCACAACCCCCACATGTGGACGTGCCCTCATACCACCCTCATGGAGTTTGTTTCTGATTGTTTGAGTAGACACATGCACATTTGTGGCTTGCTGGAGGTCATTTTGCAGGGCTCTGGCAGTGCTCCGCCTGTTCCTCCTTGCACAAAGGCGGAGGTAGCGGTCCTGCTGCTGGGTTGTTGCCCTCCTACGGCCTCCTCCACATTTCCTGATGTACTGGCCTGTCTTCTGGTAGCGCCTCCATGCTCTGGACACTACGCTGACAGACACAGCAAACCTTCTTATGACAGCTCGCATTGATGTGCCATCCAGGATGAGCTGCACTACCTGAGCCACTTGTGTGGGTTGTAGACTCCGTCTCATGCTACCACTAGAGTGAAAGCACCGCCAGCTTTCAAAAGTGACCAAAACATCAGCCAGAAAGCATAGGAGCTGAGAAGTGGTCTGTGGTCACCACCTGCAGAACAACTCCTTTCTTGGGGGTTTCTTGCTAATTGCCTATAACTCCCACCTGTTGTCTATTCCATTTGCATAACAGCATGTGAAATTGATTGTCAATCAGTGTTGCTTCCTAAGTGGACAGTTTGATTTCATAGAAGTGTGATTGACTTGGAGTTACATTGTGTTGTTTAAGTGTTAACTTTATTTTTTTGAGCAGTGTATATATATATATATATATATATATTTATCGTTAAAAATAATGGACAGCGCCTCAGGTAAATCTAATAAGACACACTGATATGTAATTTAGAAATATTAATATCTTAAAATCCTTTGCTGGAATAGCACGACACACCTCAGAAGTGAATGAGTGGCAGCTCTTGCACGGTATGTGAATAAATAGCTAAAAAAATTAAGTGAATAAGAGCACCTACTAGTGTCTAATTTATAAAATTCAGTGAAGACACCCTGTGAATTGGGTATACACAGTGATAAGTAGCAACTTAGCTTAAAAAAAACATTTTCAGGCTGATGACACTTAGATGCAGAACATGTAAAAAGAGAAATAAGAACGACATAGTGTGTACTGTTTTAAAACAGTTTTCACAGAAGCTCAAAATTAGGAAAACTGGTGGTCCCAATAATCATTTAGAGAGCAGGAAAGATAAAAACAATAACAGTTTAATAGACACAGTCCTGTCGCAAATGCAGGTATCAAACGTACAAGATTAGAAAGTATATATAGCTTATCTGTCCACTTATGGGAAGTCCAAGGGTGAGCATCAAGTCCCTGTCCCAACGCGTTTCATCCTAGAGTGAGGACGTCATCAAGGGGATGAAGTCCTCACTCTAGGACGAAACACGTTGGTACCGGGACTTGCTGCTCACCCTTGGACTATGTTTGGACGATGTTTTTTTAAGCTAAGTTGCTACTTATCTTATCACTGTGTATACCCAATTCACTGGGTGTCCTCACTGAACTTTATATATTAGACACTAGTAGGCGCTCTTATTCACTACTTATATATATATATATATATATATATATATATATATATATATATATATTCTGTTTGGGGGTCAGAGTAAATCAGCTGGGGGTTTTGGGTCTTTAATATGAAGCAGGAGTGAAGGTATACAGATAACCAGAAAATAGGGCATGGTGTTTCAGATTGATGCTATCCTTCTGAGTAACTTTTGCCTATCGTTGTAGCACTTAAGAGATCGAGGTAGCAGACAACCTATATATCCAGATAGAAATGGGTTCATAAATAAGTTTATATTTACAGACATCAATATATCATTGGATTTTCAGTTCTTTAGGGAAAACACACTTTTTGTCCATATCCCAAGACAATGAACCGGGCAAATAACATCTGAGTTAACAATATTGCAATCTGTAGCTTGTTATCTAACCTCTGGCAGAAATAGGACTGGGACTAATCCACTATCTGTGCTCACTCCCCCTGCTCCCAGCTGCAGCTGGCTTACTTCACTGTAGCCACTCCCAGGGTTAGATGCTGGAGGGCTGCCTCAGCCTGTCGATCACTCCCCCAATGGAGTTAACTGGTCACTGGGCTTGTCTGTCTAGCCTTTGCCCTGCCTTCCCTGCTTCCAAGCTACTAACTCTTACCTCTGAAGATGCAGCAGTGGCAGTCTCACACCACCTAGGGGGAGGATGGAGATGGATATCCCTTCAATGGCCTAGTTAGGAGATGGCCCGCAGGGAGCTCCTTTCCCCTCTGCTAAGGGGCTGGTACTGATGCTTTCTGCTCCCCACAGCTTCATCACCGCCTCTCAACTCCGGCACTCCTGCTGCACTTTCAACAGCGGCTAGTGGTTTAGCAGGGCTTTGATAGGTGGAGATCCCACTGCTTGCCTCCAGCAGTCACAGCGGTGCCTCCAATATCTCTCTCCCTGTAGCCATGGTGACACCTCCAGTCTGGTGCCCTCACCATCAGCAGTGTCTCAGCTAGCTACAGCGGATCCCCTTCACTCCTCTCGCCACAACAGGTACTACTCGGCAGCTCTCCTCCTGCCACCAGTTCAACCATCCCGGCCGCACTCCCTTGTGCTCTCCAACCACCTATACCACCCCCTCTAAGGGTCCCATGTGCCAGCACTAGAAACTTCCCCGAGGCCCACTCTCCCCAGTCGCCTCCATGCGCAGGGCACTACACATTGGCATATACAGTATACACACCATCAACAATACACAATCAATACACATTGCATTTCCCAAAGTGTAAACACTCCCAGCCCACATATTTATAGCAGGCTACATTGACTACAAAAGCTAAAATCACATAATTTGGGCATTTTTGTTCCTAGTATTATTAACCTCAATAACATTCATTTTCAGTCATTTTCAGTCAATTTTGACTACCTCACAGCTCACATTATTGTCTTCCAACATAGGCTAAAGGCTTGCTGGCCCAACTAAGCAACAGAGCAGCACAAACATACAGTATGACAGTTACAGTATTTCTGTTCAAAATATGTTTTGCAAATTTGTAATGTACTGTATTAACAATAATAACCAACTTGCAAGCACTTTCAATTAAAAACAATCCAACACAGAACTTTACTAAGAATCATGTGTGGCATATCATTGCTCATACCATCAGTAGCAGTTAAAAAGCAGGAAAGAAAAAAACCCTAGACCATGTGTAACATAGCAACAGCAGACATGGATGTCCCCTACACAAAAACACATACTCCAAGAACATGCCTGTTCTCAGTGCCCAATGTGTACTTCCTTCATGAGGGCACTGGGTCACTGATGACTGGCACTTTGTGCCCATGTAAAGCCCCAATCAATCAGCCTTTTGCTGAGCAATTCACCAAAATTTTCCCAACTGTAAAAACAGAGTTCTATACCTGTGGGTTGGAAACAGTGTGGGTTGGATAAAGTGTGGGTTGGATACAGTGCAGCTTACAGTGTGTCTCAGATATAGTGCGGGTTAGATACAGTGTGGGTCAGATACAGTGCAGGTTGGATAGAGTGCAGGTTGGATACAGTGCGGGATGCAGTTTTTGTTGAATACAGTGCAGCTTGGATATAGAGTGTGCATAGGCGTGCGCAGCACATATTATTAGAGGGTGCACCGTCAGAGGGGTGTGTCTAGCACCGCCTTAAGGGCATGTCTAGCACCATCTATTGATGGTCAACGCAATATAAAATATTCACCCTTGTACCAATCCTAATAAAGCAGATACATTGTCAGATGTTGTGGTGTGCCCCAAACAAACACCCCTGATGGCACTCATTGCAATTACACTGCTCCTCCTCAGCCTGGTCTGGCTCCCCCTCTATTTCCCCTGCAAGTTGCAGCACCTTACTTACAAGTCAGTCACTCACTGACACTGACAGTCGCAGACTAGTACTGCTGCTGGAAAAACGAGTGACGTGTCAATACTACTGCCGACAGCCTGCCAGTATTGTATTTGTCTTCCTAAGAGGAATGCTGGCTGCATGCTGATCCTCATCAGTGGCTGGCGTTGGCATAGCATTGAAGAAGAGTGGCGGGCGTGTGGCAGTTGTAACGGGTGTGATGGTGGGTGTGCGAGCAGTGTGACATAATCACGTCACATCATGCTGTTTTTGTACATGGAGGTGGAGCCGGGAGTTTAAAAGCCGGTGGCAGTGGCACCTTTCATTAACCCAGGCGTCCGGTCAGTAATGCAGTCCAGACAGGGTGCAGCGCAGAGGGGACACTGTATCAGGGGATCGCTGCATCAGGCATGTGAGATCGGGGGTTCCAGACATTAGGAGGTGCCTGTGTGCACCAGGCACCCCCCCCCCTGCGCACACCTATGAGTGTGTGATACAGTGTGGGTTAGATACAGTGTGGGTGGGATTCACTGCAGGACGGAAACAGTGCAGAATACAGGGCCGGTTCAGATACAATACAGGATACAATGTGGGGTAGATACAGTGCAGATCAGATACAGTATGGGTCAGATACAGTGTGGGTCAGATACAGTGCTGGTCGGATACAGTGCAGTATACAGTATGGTTTGGATGCAGTGTATGTTGGATACAGTTTGGGCTAGATACAATGTGGGTCAGATACAGTGCAGTGGGTCAGATACAGTGTGGGACACAGAGTGGGTTGGATGCAGTGCAGGTTCGATACAGTGCGGGATAGATACAGTGTGGGTCAGACACAGTGCAGGATATCATGTGGGTTGGATACAGTGTGTGTCCAACACAGTGGGGGTCGACACAGTGCAGGTCGGATACAGTGCGGGTCAGATACATTGTGGGTTGGATACAGTATTGATTGAATACAGTGAAGGATACAGTGCAGATCAGATAAAGTGTGGGATACAGGGCAGGATGTAATGAAGTCCAAGTTCAGCGGCCATGCGGGATGCAAGCGGAACTTGGATGTTTTTTTTAAAGGGCAATCATTTACAAAACAAATTCATGGCCACTGAACTCAGACTTCATTACATCCCGGACACATTACATCACGGCCACAGTTTGGGCTGGATACAGTGCAGGACAGTTACAGTGCAGGTCAGATACAGTATGGATTGGATACAGTGTGGGATACAGTGCAGGTTGGATACAGTATATGTTGGATACAGTATGGGGTGGATACAATGTGGGTTGGATACAGTGCAGGTTGGACACAGTATGGGTCAGATACATTACAGATCAGATACAGTGTGAGATACAGTGCAGGTCGGATACACTTACTGTTAGTGCATGTACTGTTACAGGGGGAAAGAGAAAGAAGTTTTCATCCACACCAGAGACACAAATTAATAATTGAGCAAAGTTTCAGGGTCTGTTGGTCCTTTGCAGTATTGGAAACTATGGCCCTCATTCCGAGTTGTTCGCTCGCAAGCTGCACACGCTAAGCCGCCGCCTACTGGGAGTGAATCTTAGTTTATCAAAATTGCGAACGAAAGATTTGCAATATTGCGAAAAGACTTCTCTGTGCAGTTTCTGAGTAGCTCGAGACTTACTCTTCCAGTGCGATCAGTTCAGTGCTTGTCGTTCCTGGTTTGACGTCACAAATACACCCAGCGTTCGCCCAGACACTCCTCCGTTTCTCCAGCCACTCCCGCGTTTTTCCCAGAAACGGTTACGTTTTTTCACACACTCCCATAAAACGGCCAGTTTCCGCCCAGAAACACCCACTTCCTGTCAATCACATTACGATCACCAGAACGAAGAAAAAACCTCGTAATGCCGTGAGTAAAATTCCTAACTGCATAGCAAATTTACTTGGCGCAGTCGCACTGCGGACATTGCACATGCGCATTAGCGACTAATCGCTCCGTTGCGAGAAAAAAATAACGAGCGAACAACTCGGAATGACCCCCTATATTGTTTACCTAATTCTGACCAATTTCATGGGTGCTACCCTCCAATTAAATAACATGTTTAGAAATTTAACAAGAAGAAAAAAGAATTGGATTCAAATGGGTGCACACCAACCCACTAAGTTATTGTTTAAAATACAATTTATTATGTTTTATTAAAAATTTTTGGATATAGACATACGACCCTTATCTTAAACCTGTGGGGCTAGATATTGTGTTTTCCAAATCACCCTTATTTTCGGCTGAATAAAGCAAAGTATAAAAGAATAAATAAAAAGAAAAATGTGACAAGAATAAAGTTATGAGAAAAAACTTAAATGTGTTTGTGATTAAAATATTAAAATTATTGTTGTACCCATTCCATCGTGTGACTATTTATTTCAGACTTCGCTTAAACTTGCTACTAGTGCTTATAAGCCTGTGACACAGTGTTCACATGCAGAATGTTATTCGATACATTTGTTTCTACAATGATTCTGATACTTTATGTATCGACTAATGTATCCAAAGTTGTGCCTTGTCGTGGGGAATAATAATCCTGTTATATGGGCTATCTAATGAGATTGTGATACTACATGTATAGACCACACCGTTGCTATGTGTCAAGGAACAGATGATAAATCAAACTGTATACATGTAATCTGCCACTTGTAATAGTGGTTAGATGTCTTTTATAGAACAGACCAGGAACTGTGTTATACCAATCTACTATAATGGAAATTGGCAAGTAGGTATTTGTTAATACTGTACCTCAGGTAGTTGTATCATGTAAGAGAGATTCAATTCAACACGTATCGTGTGTGGAATTATCTCTCACAATATTTTTAACACCATTCCTTTATGCCTATTTATGATTTCAATCTGTTCATGTGAATAGATGAACTGGCACAGACTTATGTTGCATGTAATTTAAAATGTATAACTGACTGGCTAAATATAACACTAACTGCACCACCTGATATCCGTGCAGTATTACTGCACAAGATTAGCTCACAGTCTATACCTTTAATCTATGGGATTACTTTTACAGAATTCTGCAGCACAAGTCCCCTTCTACCCGTTATATTTCCTTTACTCATATGTACATTGAATCACTCAGCATGATCATACATTTATTCTGCCCACCACTAAAAGGCACCGTCCCCTCTATATGCATTTATCACCAATAAACTGGCATGAGTAGTTCACCTGTGGAATTACTGTATTTGTTAAATCACTGCCAGATCTGATAAATTCATTCTCTTGGCTACCACAGTGTTAAACATGGGTATAGTGTAACATGTGATGTTTTATTTTGAATATAAATTTATTCATTTACATGCAATTAGAAGGTCACATAAATATTGCCTAGATATTTGTATTGCATCTAGTGCTAGGTATATTTCTGGAGTGCTCTGTCTCCGTTATCCTGGTATAGGTGGGCATCCCCACTATACCACGAACTAATGGAATTACATATACTATTACTAATTACATTATCCAGCCATGATGGCCTCTAACAATAGTATCAATCTGATCGTGCACTCCTAAAACCTAAGACAATCACAGTTTTATAGAAGTCTGGTAAATTGTTATCGTCCTAGAACGGGTACATTACTACCCATGCGCATTTTGCTTATCTAAAGCCTCATCAGGGGGTGCACTTACAGATACAGAGGTTGCTGGCAGTGTCCTCACTGCAAGGGTGGCAGCAGTTTCAGTACTGCTGAGATGCCACCATTGCGGGGCAACCTGTTGTGTCCTCATTGCAGGGGTGCCATCTTGTCCTCATTGCATAGGTGCCGGCGTGCAGGCAGTGCTGGAGTCCCAGCGGTGTTCTTGGTGCAAGGGTGACGGATGGAAATGTGTCTAGTGCAGGAATGCTGGAGGTGTCCTCACTGCAGGAGTTCTGGCAGGGTTGGCAGTGCGAGAGTAGTGGCAGTGTTCTTAGTGAAAGGATACTGGTGGTGTCCTCCATATTGGGTTGTTGGTGGTGTCTGCTGTGTGAGGGTGCCGGTGGTGTCAGCAGTATTGGGGTGCTGGCGGTGTTAGTAGTGCAGGCGGAGTTGTTCTTAATGCAGGGAGGGAAGAAGCCTCCATCTTCATGCATCTGCCTCATTAAAATCTATAGGAAGTGCAGACATCTCTCTCAGCCAATAATAGGTCAGCTTATTGATATTATTGGGACTTTTAAAATTGCGCTGAGGCAAAACCGCGAGATCGTAAAAGGGATCTCAAGGTTTTGCTTTGGATAGGGATCCGGTATAGGCAGCCGCAGCTTGGATTGGCTTGGATCACGGAAGTTTGAGTGGGTTTGGATTTCCAAAAATCTGAACCACTTATCTCTAATTTATGGTAAATATCTATCTATCAATCTATCTATCTATCTATCTATCTATCTATCTATCTATCTATATAAATGGGAAAATGGTGGCACTCGCAGGACTTATTACCAATAATAAATGACACAGCGGTCAATGGTCGAGAATCAACGTTTCGTTAATTTAATAACGTCATCAGGATACAGACAAAGTAAATGACAAACAATTTATACCCACTTACCCCACCTCGTGTGTCCCTGCCATCGCCGTCGGTGCCGGGTCCTCTGACAACACCCTCCGGTGCTGCGCACTTCCTGTGTGCCCGGCCACGTCTGGCGGTTGCTAGGCAACATAGTGCAACAATAAACGAAAGTGACATGTAGCATGAATAAAAACAGGCTGTCAGCGCTCGCTCCTGTAACTCTCCTCACACATCGTCTGCACAAAAATAACATACTGCACTACACGTTATAGACTCAAGGAGACTCAGGGAACATAATCCCCAAGATAAGGGACACACCATATTAAAAATATAGACCAGTGTCGCAACAATAATAACATAGCAGACTGAGGGGTAACGGGTAAACTGGGCTGAATCTTAAACATATACTCTCAAAATACCAATATGCAACTTCAGTATATTACTAATGGAGTGAACAAAGGACATATGGCGTATGGCGATCCGTTCCCCCGAATGTGGATGGGCGAACGAGTCCCCATACTCCATGAAACTACAGGTGGTACAGCCCGTACAACGGTAACACCCAGGTTTTCTGGACAGAAAGGTAATCGGACCATCCACATTCGGGGGAACGGATCGCCATATGCCATATCTTGACCTGCAGCAGCACTCATGTTGTTTACATTATTCATTGTCCCTGTGGTCTCCTCTACGTGGGGAAAACCACTAGACAATTTAAAGAACGGATGGCATTACATAGATCTTCTATACGCCAGGCATTGGAAGGTGGCAAGAGTGGTACCAATCAGCCTGTTGCAAGGCACTTTAGAACATTAAATTATGGCCTTGCAACACTGAGATATAAAATCATTGACACCGTCCCTAAAAACCTACGTGGGGGTGATAGCGGTAAAGCCCTCCTGCAGAAAGAGGCACGGTGGATCCACCGTCTCAGTACCATAACTCCTAAAGGTCTCAATGAGCACCTTCCGCTAAATTGTTTTCTCTAAGTGCTTATGTCCTTTGTTCACTCCATTAGTAATATACTGAAGTTGCATATTGATATTTTAAGAGTATCTGTTTAAGATTCAGCCCAGTTTACCCGTTACCCCTCAGTCTGCTATGTTATTATTGTTGCGACAATGGTCTATATTTTTGATATGGTGTGTCCCTTATCTTGGGGATTATGTTCCCTGAGTCTCCTTGAGTCTATAACGTGTAGTGCAGTATGTTATTTTTGTGCAGACGATGTATGAGGAGAGTTACAGGAGCGAGCGCTGACAGCCTGTTTTTATTCATGCTACATGTCACTTTCGTTTATTGTTGCACTAGGTTGCCTAGCAACCGCCAGACGTGGTTGGGCGCACAGGAAGTGCGCAGCACCGGAGGGTGTTGTCAGAGGACCCGGCGCCGACGGCGATGGCAGGGACACACGAGGTGGGGTAAGTGGGTATAAATTGTTTGTCATTTAGTTTGTCTGTATCCTGATGACGTTATTAAATTAACGAAACGTTGATTCTCGACCATTGACCGCTGTGTCATTTATTATTGGTAATAAGTCCTGCGAGTGCCACCATTTTCCCATTTGTATCCGGTTGTGAGACCAGCTTGGGAGGCACCGAGGCACTGCAAAGTGTGAGGAGAGAGTGCCGGCTACTTCTGCCTATATATATATATGTTTATATAGTGCTTGTGTGATTGTAGCTTCGAAATGTTTCCCATTGAAAATACAAGTTTTTACCTGCTTTATGAAAGAGTTCACAGTGCCTTCTGTTTGGTGAAGATATATATATATATATATATATATATATATATATATAGACGAAGTTCCACGAAGAGTGGAGGGGCACTCACATACTCAATAGGGTCAAAGTTCGTAATCTTTAATCCATATATGTCTGTTCAAAAATACGCCATCAGTCGACATTTCGACCGAACACATGGGTCTTTCTCAAGACCAGCTGTTATATAACAATTTCTTAGATGAGATCAGGCAAGACATATCGAGAAGATAACTTCTGCAAAGCAAACAAAACACACATAAACACTTAATGCCTCCCAGGCTCAATTGTCAGACAAACATGTACAGTCAAAGCCAATAAAGGATCCCAGAGGCCCAACTCCAGGTGAGAAAAAAAGGAAAATAAACTATAACCGTCAGCATACACCCAGTGGAATCAATAAACTACTTACATGAGGAAAATCCTCACAGGTGAAAGTCAAAAAGCCGACCACCAGGGTAGAATAAAATATTAACCTGCCATGTGCAAATATACAACATCCTGTAGGGTTAACCAATAATAGTACCGGTTGAAGTACCTGTGATAATACTAAACCAACATGATCTAATATTCATACTAGATAATTAGAGGTTGATGGCCCAAGCGAGTAGCAGTCCTGCGGTTGGGTACGCAATACATAGAAATCCTACAAAAAATCAAAATAAATCCAATGTGTCACTACCAAACATATGTTATGTTATACTAAAGAAATATACATTTTAAAAGACTTGCTTAAACACGCCAAAGTAAACAAGAAAGCCATCCTGCGCTCCAGGTATATCATGAGAGCATACACTAAAAGATGCATAAGTATCAATATCATTCAAAATGTAACTGTACGTCTTATAAACATCCGATAAATCCAGCCGAAGAAACAAATACAACAGGTAACTGTACTAGTCACAACATCCTGGATGGCTACAACATATATGGCAATGGGACGGGTTCTTATACCCCATGACCCGGAAGTGCAGACTATGGAAATTCAATCACAATGCAAAAGCTGAACCGTTTAAATTACACACCATCCATCTAGGTACAACCAATACCGCTCCTCTATTAGTATTATGAGCAGTGTAAGTCTCAGATAAAAAAAACAACTTAAGGGCAGCATCCACAAGAAAGCACAAGCTGCCACTAGCACTCCAGGACCAGAAGTGCTATGCGCTCCAGCAGCAGGAAATACATGGGGATTCTACCGGTATTCTCATTGGAACGCACTCTGTGTTCCACAGACTGGAAGTATAAGTGCACTCCATCGATCTTCACCATGGAGCGCATATCCAGATGGTTAGGGCCAGTAAATAAAAAATAATAATAAGGTCCAACAACAGAACCTGGGAGAATTCATGAAGCTAGAAAAGCATCATTCTACTAACCAAAAAATCTAAATATGCAAAAGGGATTTTTTAAACCTATACATAGTTACAGGGAAAATAAATATAAACATATGCTGATACAATAAGATAAATAAAAACAAAAATACAAACAGAACACCAATATGAATGCAAATATATACACATATCCATATGGATATGCACACATGCCCAACCACACCCACACATACCCAGGCACATGCAGGTAGCCTCACACACATATCCAGCCACACCCACAAATACCCAGCCACACCCACACATACCCAGGCACACCCAGGTAGTGTCACACACATACCCAGCCACACCCAGCCACACCCATGTAGCCTCCCACACATACCAGCCACACCCAGGAACACCTAGGTAGCAGATACTTTTATGTACCCTTCCCGAGATTTGCGCATCAAGACAATCCTGTCTCGGAGGTCTACAGACAATTCCTTTGACTTAATGTTTGGTTTGTGCTCAGACATGCACTGTCAAGTGTGGGACCTTATATAGAAAGGTGTGTGCCTTTCCAAATCATGTCCAGTCAACTGAATTTACCACAGGTGGACTCCAATTAAGCAAGGATGCACTTGAGATCAATTTTGAGCTTCATGGCAAAGGCTGTTAATACTTATGTACATGTGATTTTTTAGTGTTTTATTTTTAATAAATTTGCAAAAATCGAAAAAACTTTTATTCCGTTATCATTATGGGGTATTGTGTGTAGACTTTTGAGGACAAAAATGAATTTATTCCATTTTGGAATAAGGCTGTAACATAACAATATGTGGAAAAAGTGAAGTGCTGTTAATACTTTCTGGATGCACTGCATGAGGGGCTACCTGTTTGCAATGTGTATAAGGGGCTACCTGGTGCAGTATGTATAAGAGGCTCTATCTGGCACAATGTGTATAAGAGTCTCTACCTGGTGCAATGTGTATAAGGGGCTACCTGGTGCAATGTGTATAAGAGGCTCTACCTGGCACAATGTTGTAAGGGGCTCTAACATGGTATAATATGTATAAGGGATACTACTGTGTGGTGTAATGTGACTGATGGACACTACTGCGTGGTGTAATGTGAATTAATACTATTCTGTGGCCACGTCTCTTCACCATGAAGCCACAACACTATTTTTTACGCGCACCTCTGGCGCGCACTTTCCCTGTTTTGAATTGGGGGGCTCCAAATGAAATGTTAACTCTGGGAGCCACAAGGTCTAGAACCGGTCCTGCCTACAGCACATTTATATATTAATTGAGAAATACCAGTGGATGTTCACAGATGTATTGAACAAAGACTTATCACTTGCATGTAGTACACTGTGTTCTTAACTTACATGGTTTAATGCCTGCATTACATCACAGCTAATAAATATATTGTCCAAAGTACACTTTCAGATATGCTATGGCGTATAGAATTAATTAAAAAATGACAGCTGGAAAAGTATAATAAAGACTAAATAAAATGTGACAGAAGTCCAGTCATTCTTTCTCGTTCAATATCTTTTCAGTAGATTTAGCAGGACTTATGTACTTCTATCACAATGAAACATTTCAATTTCATTTCTAAAGGCTTAAGAAGTAAAATAGAAAAAAGCAATAGCATTAGTACATTCTATAGCCACATTGACATAGAAGTGGATTGAATCTAATATAAAAAAGAGATGTATTTACTTTTCATTTTAATATGATATTTAATAAGCAAAAAAAATCATACAAATCTGTAAAAATGGTTTTATAAAGAGTGTGTGTGTGTGTGTGTGTGTGTGTGTGTGTGTGTGTGTGTGTGTGTGTGTGTATATATATATATATATTATCACAACTTCAAGTGGAACTGCATCTTTGCAGGTATGGGGTGTCTCATTCCATATTTAACATAGAAATTATGTTCAGTGCTTAGACTAATGTATCTCTCTAAAAAACACATCAGCCTTACAGAAACTGCACATTTTTTAAATATTGAATTAAAAACTTTGTGCTCAATAAATTAAGTGTTCATTTATGTTGAATATATTTTTTGTATAAACAATCTTTCCATTGTACACACCAATGGTAGGCAACCTGTGACACTTAAGTTGCTGTGGAACTACACATCCCAGCATGCCCTAACACAGTGTCAGAATGCCCTAGCAGCAAACCTATGACATGATTGGCTTGGATGTGTGTGTAGTTCCACAGTAGCTGGAGTGCCACAGGTTGGCTAGCCTTAGTATAAACATTATTTTCTTTTGTCTAGTTGGAAAAGACTATAGGGGTAATTCCAAGTTAATCGTTCGCAAGCTACTTTTTGCAGCACTGCGATCAGATAGTCGCCGCCTATAGGGGAGTGTATTCTTGCTTTGCAAGTGTGGGAACGCCTGTGCTGCCGAGCTCTGCAAAAACATTTTGTGCAGCTGAGTAAGTCTGAACTTACTCAGCCCTTGCGATCACTTCAGCCTGTCTGGTCCCGGAATTGACGTCAGACACCAGCGCTGCAAATGCTTGAACACGCCTGCCTTTTCCCAAACACACCCATAAACACCTTCTTCCTGTCAATCTCCTTGCAGTCGGCTGTGCGAATGGATTCTTCGTTAAATCCATCGCTCGGCAACGATCTGCTTTGTACCCGTACGACGCGCCTGTGCATTGCGGTGCATACACATGCGCAGCAGTAACCTGATCGCTGCGCTGCGAAAAACAGCAGCATGCAAACAGGTCGGAATGACCCCCTATGTACATCCATAATACCTCCTTTGTTTATTTGAATATAAAGCATTACCTTCTATTTATAAAGAAACATACAAATGTGTCTTAACAGACCCTTCCTGATCAAAATATTGATCTAAAATGCATGACTAGAAGTGACAAAGCTACTCTGCTAGATTACACTGATTAATTTGATGTGTGACATTTGTCTATTTGTGAGACTAAGGCGCGTATTCGGACCTGATCACTAGGCTGCGTTTTCTCACATCCTGTGATCAGATCTGAACTGCGCATGCATATTCACTGCAATGTGCAGGGGACGGTCCGCAGCAATGGGGATCGTCGGTCAGCGACGGGATGGTGCGAAACCTCGGAACACACCGGCGATCGCAAGGAGATTGACAGGAACAGGGCGTTTGTGGTGGCAACTGACTGTTTTAAAGAAGTGTCCGGGAAACACAGGTGGGGCCAGGCATTTGGAGGGAGGTATTCTAACATCAGCTCCGGCCCCGATCATCGCAGCGCAGTAAATCCTGGGCTGAGCAGAAACTGCACAAACTTATGTTTGTGCAGTTCTGCTACACATGCGATCGCACACCTGCACACACTTCACACCCTTCCCCTGTAGGTGGTGACTACCTGATCGCAGGGATGCAAAAAATGCACCCTAGCGATCAGGTCTGAATTACCTCCTGAGTCTGAATTTGTATCTGAAATATTACGATGCAGCAGCATTGGCTTTTTTGTGTTTTTCCATTGTGCTTCAGCTGCAACTTTGTATGTGTTTAAACCTCTTTCTTGTATGGCTATAATCCCATCTAGCACCTTTGATACACTTTATGTAGTGTTTTGCTGCAATGCGAACAAGATGCAAAATTGCAGCACTGCAGGAGAGTCGGCAGTGTCTCAGTAAATGGGGACTTATCACACAACATCAAAACCCAACCTCATGAATGCTCTTGTGGCTGAAACAGAGTCATGTTTCGAAATTTAGAAGAAGAACTTTTCATAAGACTTGAATATATATATATATATATATATATATATATATAAAAAAAATTTTTAAAGGTGTGGTCAAAACTAGATAACATCAGTGGCATTTAATATAAATTACTATGCTTCGTAGTGCAGTTTCCTACAGGAAGGGGCAGATTGGGATGGAAAACCAGCCCGGGAAATTTATGGAAACAGCCCTAATGGAGGTGGGGTCTCTTGTGGAAGGTAGAGTCTGTTTGATGCTGAATTACTCCTCATAGGGTCTGATACTGAGTTGGGCACTGTAGCTGCCTTCCTTGCATCTGTTACTTTATTCTAATTACACTACAATGCTCTTCCCAGGTGTACATCAGTGCATGCAATTATGCAAACACAGAAATGCCCACTTTCAGTGTCTACATATGCTGCAGTGATGCTTTATGTATCTTTAGATGCCACCATTGGTCGCACCATTTTAACTTTCACCAGCCCTATAATACTGTAGGTGCAGATTATCTGTCCTTGCTACTGTAGGTAGCCACAAAATCGGTTGAACGAAGGAAAAATAAACACTGATTTTGCGCATGAATCCTGTTTTTTGGGTGCGGAAAAAAAACACACTGATATCATGCGTGAATTCCGATTTTTGGGTGCGAGAACATTTTTATTTTATTGAATAGCCTTTTCCTGTGCCGCAGGGTTTTTTGCCGAAAACTAGTTGGAGGAAAACCCTGCAGCTAATTCGATTCCCCCTAAATATGAATTTATTTATTAACATTTATGTAGCGCTAGAATATTCCATTGCACTTTATTTCAGTGATGGGTAGGGGTAGATTGGGACTGAAAGTGGTCCTGGAAAACTTTGTAGAAGTGGCCTCACATGGCAGCACCAGAGGTATACCGTGTAACCATGGTAGACAGCACCACCACTCACATGTCAACAAATAAAACCAGACCCACATGCACATTGGTCCACCGGTGATCTTCCAGGTGGGCCCTATGGGCAATCCACCTCTACCTACAGGGAGCAGATAGTCTTATAGTAAAGAGCACTGAAAAAGTAGCTCCAAAGATCTCCACCACAGACATGGAAAGCCAGAGATGGACAAGCCAGTAGGGAATCACAGCGACACCAGAGACCTTGCAGCATGAGTGGGACCTTGCAGGTAGGGAACCACACATCAAGACCACCAGAGGGATCATAGAGCTACTTCAGTGGGCGGGTCCTCAACATCCACTATGAGAGCAAAGCAGGCATGCAGTCCATTCCACCCCCCACTAAGCTGCTAGCGACAACAGCAGTCAGCGGAAGTGATAATATTATTAATATTATGATATTATAACCCTTTACCTGGATAAAAAGTGCTTTCTTATCTAGAATGTTTTAAACATGTAATCTAAAGCCTTAAGATTGGAGCCTTTACCTTGCTCCATGTCCTAGTAATTTAAGGTAGGATCTGAATATTAAGTGTACTTCTTCAACAAGGAAGATTTTGTTTTTTTAATATCACAACACTTATACTGTATCTTTCATGTAGATGTTGGGCTAGGCAAGGTCCCATTTATTTCACAAACCCCACATCATGAGTTATACTGTATACAATATTTAAGGTTTGTTTACTGCTTTATTTTATTTTTTAGAGACTATCAATTAGTGTAATAAACTAAGGATTTGTATGAGAGTTCTTCCCTTATTGCATTACTACACTGACTTGTAGTGACCAGTGATAGATAATCACTAATAACTGCTGCTTAGAAACGGGCAGTAAGGTTTTGTTTGTTTGTTTTTTGGTCAATGCTGCCTTATTGGATTCCTTTGAATATATATGAAAATGTAAACATGCCAATATGTGTTTACATACAAAATGTTTGGTTCAGGATGTGGCATGAAAGGAATCTGTTTTACAGCATGAACACAACAGCTCCTTTAACTATGGACCTAATTCAGATCTGATCGCAGCAGCAAATTTGTTAGCAGTTGGGCAAAACCATGGGGGTCATTCCGAGTTGATCGTAGCACAGCTACGATCAGGCACTCAGACATGCGGGGGGATGACTAGCACAGGGCTAGTCCGCCCCACATGTCAGTGTGCCCCCCCCCCCCGCAGGAGTGCAATAGCATCGCACAGCGGCGATGCTTTCGCATTTCAGGAGTACCTCCATGCAAGCACAGCTCCTTCGGCTGGCTGGGAGAGCGTCTTTGCTGCCTGGGTCGCAGTGGTTGCGTGTGACATCATGCAGCTGCCGCAGCCCGCTCCCCCAACGGTCAGGCCACACCTGCATCCAGCCTCCTCCCACCCATCGACCGCCTCTATCTGTCAATCAGGCAGATGCAATTGCTAGGCAGTGACGGCCTTCGGCCATCTGGCATGCGCCGGCGCACTGCGGTGCCAGAGCATGTGCAGTACTGACCCGATAGCACCACTGCGATAAACTGCAGCGTGCAATCGTGACAGATATAACTTGTGCAGAGAGAGTTAGATTTGGGTAGGGTGTGTTCAAACTGAAATCTAAATTGCAGTGTAAAAATAAAGCAGCCAGTATTTACCCTGCACAGAAACAATATAACCAACCCAAATCTATATCTCTCTGCAAATGTTATATCTGCCACACCTGCAGTGCACATTGGGGGTCATTCTGACCCGTTCGCTCGCTACTTTTTAACGCAGCAGAGTGAATGGGTCCCTACTGTGTATGCGCTGGCGTCATAGTGCGCTGGCGCATGGCAGACGGCCGAAGGCCATAGCAGGGATGAGATCGCCTCTGCCTGACAGACAGGCAGAGGCAATCGCTGGGCGGGAGTGGGCGGAACGGCGGCGTTTGGCTGCCGTTTCATGGGTGCAGTCCGGCCAATGCAGGCGTGGCCGGACCGAACTGGGGGCGGGCCGCAGCGGCTACATGACGTCACACGCAGCCACTGCGGACCGGGCAGCGATGAGTATCTCCCAGCCAGCACGCTAAAGCTGCGCTGGCTGGGAGCTACTCTTGAAGTGCAAAGGCATCGCCGCTGTGCGATTCCTTTTCACTTCTGCGGGGGGCACCTAGCCCTGTGCTGGGCGTCTCCCCGCATGTCAGGGAAGATGATCGTAGCTGTGCTGAATTTACCACAGCTACGATCAACTCGGAATGACCCCCATGGTTTTGCCCAACTGCTAACAAATTTGCTGCTGCGATCAACTCTGAATTACCCCCTATGGCAACAGTATGGAAACACTATTCATGCCTCCCATTTAATTTTAAGTAATGAAAAGGTCTAAATATGGTATGAAGAACCCTTTTTGCTGAAGGAGAGTCTTATAATTGTCTATTTAACAAGAGAGCTAATGAAGGTAATTATAGAATATCTCTAATATTTCTTGTTATCATGGTTTAATTTAAAAAGTAAAACAAAGGTGAGATTTTTGTCACAAGGGAATCCAATTTTGCGATAGCATTGCCTTATACCAGTCTATAGTAGACATCTCCTTGAAAAATGTACAGGTATATATATATTATAGGTATTTTTGTGAACATTTTAGGTGAGTTCCAGATATACTGTAATATAGCGCGACTCATCAAAAGCCATGATTAATAATAACCCTTCTGGTTCCTAGTCATGGTCCCTCTACATGTAGCCAGAACTTCTACACCTGCATGGTTCTTTATTCATCATATGCCCATATGCCTCTGGATTGTCCGTATATTGGACTCCTACTCATGGCTACAATACTCTGGATATTCTCCTGACTGTATCATCCCTTACATGCTGCTGGACCGTCTTGTCATTGAAACTCACTCCTGGACTTTTCCTGCCTTACTGCTGCTAGTATCATCTTCTGCTACCTTGAACTCATGGTATTTCATGTTATTACTTTGTGTATTGATTATACTAATGTTTAAACACTGCCTATTTATGTCACTGAGTTTGTTTGGCTCTTATTTTAACAGTGTACAGTATACACTCCCTATGTCTTGGTCACTGACATGGGGATAGCATGGGAAGTCTCCCCTAACTGCACTATCTGTGTCCTACCCCCTAAATCATCTATTTCCATTATTTATTTCAACACTTAATTGATCTTTCACCCAATTCATCTTCATGTGGAAGTCATCTACCAACCCCATGCTCCCACTTCTACCAAGCCCACCTCCCACTGTGCTGCCTAATTGCCCCATTTCCTCTCCTCTGACCTTCCATGGATAATACTGGGTGATTCCAATATTCCATCCAAGAAAAACCCTGGAAGCACCTTCTTCCAATAATACTGGGTGATTCCAATATTCCATCCAAAAAAAAAAAAAAAACCCTGGAAGCACCTTCTTCCAAATACCTCTCTCCCTTTTTTTTTCCTGGTCTTACCCCATGCATCTCCTCCCCCTAAAACTGCAGTGGTCATACTTTCTAGCTAGTCTTCTCCCACCACTATGCCCTCTCAGACTTAGTAAATGACCTCTTCTTTTTCTCATAATATCTTACAGTCTATTCTGCATCTCTTTCTCTTTTCCCGAGGTCAATCTCACCAAGTGCAACCTTCAGTCACTTGACTCAGCATTATCCTCCTTCTCCCTGGACTTTCTCATACTTCTCATAGCCAACTTTTCCTGCTCAAGGCTGTCTCTATAATTCCTCAATCTATTGCCCACCCCAACTGCGCTGCTAAGCAGTATTATAAATATTGTGCTCCCACATTGATTTACTCCACTTCAAATTTATTCTCTCAGCCTACTGCTTTGCCCTTGCCCACAGTCTTAATTCAAGTCTTTTATCTCATCTGAGTCTTTCACTCCTTGGACCATTATGACCACATTCATCTTCCTACTTTTCCCTTCCACTCATCCAAAACCTTTTCTCCACTGACTTATCTACTGTACCTCTGTCCTCCCCCAGGTAACTTTCGGCTACTGTATCTCATCCTGGATATTAAGAATATTTCAAACTAAACAAGATACTATAATATAAACTAGTGTTATGTTGTTAATCTATGAAAATGTAAACATTTTAAAACATACAGGATGGTTGAGATAAAAAAACACAATTTTTTTTATTATTCCTAAAATCATACAGTATATAAAATCACACTGAAGGAATAGGGAAAACGCTTACAATTGATAATTTTCTGTCACTTAGGACATACTCAATATATGGGATCCTAAACTATAACTTATGGCTTAGTTCTACAAACAAGCAAAGGTTGAAGTAAAAAGCAGCTGGTACAGTATATTACCCAATTAGCAGTGGTGGAATGCTCAGGCACAGTCTTTAAGCATGAAGCAAATGGCAATTTCAGTGTTAGATGTTCCACTGGGTATCCATAAGGTGCTGCTTCAGTGCAAGTTGTTTTTTTTTCAAGATAAACTTGACCAAATCTGGACTAATTGTTTTCCCCACTTCCAGGGCCACATCTTATCCACCTCTTTTTGTTCTATTTGAATATCTCATTTCTGGCCATTCTACAAGTCTGCTGCTGGAGTTTCAGTCTTGATCCCTGTCTATCATTTACACCACATATTCAAAACATATCACTGTCATGCTGTTTCCATCTTCAAACATCTTTAAGATCAGGCCCTTTCTCATCCATGATGCCAAAAACCCTTATCCATGCGCTCATCATCTCCTGCCATGACTATTGTAACATCTTTCTCTCTGACTTCTCCTCGCCTGACTTTCCCATTAAAACTAGGGATGTGCTCTGGACCATTTTGATGGTTTTGGTTCTAATTCATCGTCCAGTTTTGGATTTCAGTCGTGACTGGTTTTGGGTTTGTATTTTTTTACAAAACTTGACATAAAAAGCTAAAATTACATAATTTAGTCCTTTTTTGTTCCTATAGTATGGTTACAAAGTGACAGAGCAGCATCACAAACACACATCCGTTTATAACACAGCTAAGAAACATTGGTACACAACAGTGGCAGAAAATAAAAGTGGTGCAAAATGGAATTGTCCTTGAACAAAGTGAACAAAGGGGTGCTGTATGCAGACAGTACAAACAAATTATACAACAATATATATTTTTTTAAACTGGTAGCTCGGTTCACACTGCATGGAGTCAGACCACTTTTATGCATGCACACTGGAGTACAGAGCATTATGGGGTGCAGTACACAGAACAATACAACCAATGATACAACATTTTTTTAAAGTGGCAGCTCACACTGTTTGGAGTCAGACTGCTTTTATGCACATGCACTGGGGTACAGAGCATACTGGGGTGCGGGATATTGGTGTGCAGCATGCAGAACAGTACAAACAAATGATAAAACAATATATATATATATATATATTTATTTTTTTATATTTTTTTTAATTGGCAGCTCGGCTCGCACTGTGTGGAGTCAGATCACTTTTCCATATAGCAATGGAGAAAGGATTGCTATAATCTGATTGTTTGCTATGGGCAATATCAGCACTTTTAATTTTTAAAGGTTTCCATTAATGTATGCCCCCTAGTCTCTGTCTTGTTGAACAGAGGCACAAGGTAAAGGTTTCAGCAGGTTTGAGGAAAGAAATGCTTCTTCAGAAAACTTAAGTTGTAATGGGTTTTAATGTGACTAAAATAGCAATAAAAGGCAAATTATATCAGACCCCAATAATTAATTAGATGAGGATGAGTGTTTGGTAATACCCACTAGGAGATAGATAGATAGATAGATAGATAGATAGATAGATAGATAGATAGATAGATAGATAGATAGATAGGGCAGTACGGATGGTGTAATGAGTATGGATGGTGCACTGAGATCTTGGGTTCAATTCCCACCATGGCCCGAACTGTGTGGAGTTTGTATATTCTCCCCGTACCTGCGTGGGTTTCCTCCGGGTACTCCGGTTTCCTCCCACAATCCAGAAATATATTGGTAGGTTAATTGGTTTCCAACCAAAATTAACCCTAGAGTGAATGTGTCTGTGTGTACATGTGATAGGGAATATAGATTGTAAGCTTCACTGAGGCAGGGACTGATGTGAATGGACAAATATTTTCTGTAAAGCGCTGTGGAATATGTGTGCGCTATATAAAAAACTGGTAATAAGTAATAAATAAATAAATGATAGATAGATAGATAGATAGATAGATAGATAGATAGATAGATAGATAGATAGATAGATAGATAGATACAGAGCTGTAGCTAGGTGCCATGGTGCCTGGAGCAAGGGTATGTTTTGGTGCCCTCTCTCCTGTACTAATTTGGGTTCCGGTTACATTTAAAAAGAAAAAATATAAAAAAATCCTAAATCGGTGACAAAGCCAGTTCCAGACCTTGTGGATCTCAGGTATAAAGTTTCCTTCAGGTGCCCCCCATGTGTAAAAATAGGGGCCGTGCACACGGTGCGCAGCAAAAATATAGGTGTGTGGCTTAATGTGGAAGGGGCATGGCCCCTGAATGGTATCAATTCAGACTTCATGGCACAGTATTGTCCATTATTCACATTACACCACAAAGTAGTACTACTTATACACTTTACACCACACAGTATACATGTTAAACCACACGGTAGAGCACCTTTACACGTTACTCAACACAGTAGAGCCGCTTATACATGTTATAGAACAGTAGAGCCACGTATACATGTTACTTTGCAGCTTCTAATGCAGAGTGAGGTGCTGCAGCAGCAACTGGGGCAGAGAGAGGTGCTGCAGCATCAATGTAGAGAGGTACTGTAGTAGCAGGGGCAGAGAGGGGTGCTGCAACAGCTGGGACAGAGAGAGGTGCTGCAGCAGCTGTAACAGAGAGTGGTGTAGCAGGAATTAACCCTGCTTCACAGCTACAAGCTGACAGTGAGTCATATAAAGAGGGCAGACAGAGCTTTGACATGTGCCGGCAGTCAGTGTCTCCTGCTGCCGCCTTTGGCCTGCCATGTTCCCTACCTAGTCTCCGAGTCCGAGTTAGTGTGAACCCCTCTGCATATCCTCCTCCTGCTCTGTGGCTAACTGTACAGCGGCCCACGGTATAGTTGGTGGAGGGAGGGGGGAGGCAGGCGGCAGCATGCCTTCTAACTGTTTTGGAGCCCAGAGCTCGCAGTCCACTGGAGACACCCTCGCTACACTCCTGGATAGATAGATAGATAGATAGATAGATAGATAGATAGATAGATAGATAGATAGATAGATAGATAGATAGGCATTACATGTTTCGTTCAGTAATCTTACATTGTTTTTTTTTTTGCCTAATTCCAAATTATATTCGGTGTACATTTATTATCAAATAAAAGCTGAGGTCAATCAAAGTCTTAAAGGATAAACTTTCTTTGTCCAAAGCTTGCTTTCACCTTACAATATATCCCTTACACAAAACCTCATATTAGATAACAATGTGAAAAGGTATTATCTTTCTAGCTCTGTCAAATATTAAAAGACACACGTTTTTATCCCACATATCTTTCTTTTAAGTAACACAGGAGAACATTTGAAATGATTGACAATTTTGACACACAATGAAATTAAAAATGAAAGGATTTAGTCAGAGTTGTGAAAATCTAAACACTGTTTTCTCTAGTATTCAAATTTTTTTTTATTACAATACCTCCACAGCTCCAAAAGTACAATATTTTTTATTTTTTATTTCAGTCTAGAATAATTGGCTAATAAAATATCAATTGTTTCAAAATCTTGGTACAAATTGAATAAACAAAACAGAATTCATGCACTGTGTAATTTGTCTAACATTTAATATTTTATTGGAAATAATAGCAGATTGATATAAATAATGTTAAAGGACTACTGAAAAAAATTCCAATAGGTGTCGTAGATATTGTACAGAATATGGTTAATTAAGAAGTGTCATAATACAATGCATGCATGTATGTAGTTTACTGTAGCTAATACATCATCTCTGATCAGGGTCAATTAAAGTATGAAAGGTAATCCTGCACCCACAAATTTACTTTCTTAGCCAATCAGCTCAGCAGTCAAAAATAGGTAATTTACAACAAAAAAACCCACAAAAACATCTTAATTTTATACTGATGCACTTTAGACATCCAACCAGCAGACTTTAGAGTGTGTGCCTACTGCTTTTTCAAGGATATACCCCCTATCTCTTTAGTAAAACCTCTTTCAAAAAGAGTGCCACCGGCTGAGCCTGTTACAAGGTCATGCTTACTGGCAGGTGCTGTTGGCAGTTTTTGTGACTTTTGGCCCTATTCAGTATGGAAAACAATAGGTGCATTAAACACCAAATACTCCTGGCGCAATATTGGATTATTATTTTATTTCACTTATGTTCAGTGTTCACTAGCTGCACAAACCAAGGCTTTGCTGGAGCCTAAAAAACAGAACTATAGACAAAAATATGTCAGTGCGCTTCAGTGACTCAAAACACAGTAATTAGTAAATGGGTGTTTGTTTTTACTCACAAAAAACCGAGAGACTTGTTTTATAATATAACCTTTTTACTAAGACACATATATTGTTACAATTTTGAAGTGTATGATAAAATGTAGCAGCTCTAATCTGTCACATAACAATCATTGTACACTCTCACATGTTAAAAATTATACAATAAAGGCCAATCAACTAGTGATTAATTAAACCAATAGATCAATAAAAAATTGCCTGATAATAAATATATATATATATATATATATATATATATATATATCACAGTGTCTCTTAAATCTGCAGTTAATCCCACAAAGTTATTTCTCATTAGTGGAATAAATTGTAATAGGGATCTCTCATTGTAAATGAACAAATGACTCCAATTATCCTGACACTGGGGTCCCAGTGCAGGGTAAGTCCACCTTATATGTTTTTACTTGATCAAGTGGGATTTGTAATAATTACCCCCTTCTGGAGCAGTATTTCCACTGCAGCACTATAGCACAAGTGCACTGATCTAATATCCAAGTGGGTACCATCAGGGCCGTTTCTTGGGGCAGGCGAGCAGTGCAACCGCACTGGGCGCCCGCCGCGGCACTAACTGTGGCTCCCTGCTTCCCCCTCCTATTTCTCCCCGAGTAACCCGCTGGGGGTGGGGCGAGTTTCACGGAATGACGTGGTTGCGCCGATACGTCACGACGCAACCCCCGTCACTCCGCGAAACTCCCCCCCCTCCCCACCGAGTGGAGTACAGAGGGGGATCCAAGTTAGGAAGAGGGAAAGGCCGGCGCGAGGAGCGACTGGTGAGGCAGGCCGAAGAGCGGTAATCGCCTCTGTAAGTATTCTCTCTCTCTCTCAATGTGTAAAAAAGGGGACACCTGCCGTAATGTGTGAAATGGGGACTCTTGCCTGCCGTAATGTGGGGATTTAATGTGTCAAGGGCATTGCGGTGTGTGGCATAATATTGTGCAGGGGGCATTACTGTGTGGGGCTTAATATGGTAGAATTTTTTTTTCCTGTGGTGGTCGTGATCTGTTGGAGCATGGTCAAAAACTGGATTGTGAGGTAGTCTTTTCAGACGAGGCCATGCCCATTTAAATGAGGCCACACCAATTTAGATGAGGCCGCCCCCCTTGCGCGTGCAAGTTTTTTTTTTTATCTAGGTGTTTGTGGTGGGGGGGGGGATTTTTTTATGTCATGGGGGGGCACAGTTTTAAATCTTGCACTGGGAGCCAAATTAGCTAGAAACAGCCCTGGGTACCATCATCACCCGTATTCAGCCGCTGCCTGTGTTGTTGCTCACGAAGGTCTCTGCCGCTTCCACATTTGCCGGTTCCTGCTGCCTCCGTGTGTGCCCTACATCAAGGTTACCTGCTACACTTATGATCCTGCTATTATTGCGGTCTCCGGGCCGTGCTCGCTGCAGTGCCGGCTACCCGCTGTGGTCTACGTTACTTCCATCTTTGTGCTTCTAAACGCTGCCCACCAGCTGGAATCCAAAAAGGTACCCTCTTGGATATTAGATCAGTGCACTTGTGCTATAGTGCTGCAGTGGAAATACAGCTCCAGAAGGGGGTAATTATTACAAATCCCGCTTGATCGAGTAAAAACATATAAGGTGGACTTACCCTGCACTGGGATGCCAGTGGCAGGATAATTGGAGACATTTGTTCATTTACAACGGGAGATCCCTATTACAATTTATTTCACTAACGAGAAATAACTTTGTGGGATTAACGGCAGATTTAAGAGTCACTGCGCTATATATATTAACAGGCAATTTTTATTTGATCTATTGGTTGAATTAATCACTAGTTGATTGGCTTTTATTGTATAATTTTTAACATGTGATAGTGTACGATGATTGTTATGGGACAGATTAGAGCTGCTACATTTTATCATACACTTCAAAATTGTAACAATATATTTGTCTTAGTAAAAAGGTTATATTATAAAACAAGTCTCTTGGTTTTTGTGAGTAAAAACAAACTCCCATTTACTAATTACTGTGTTTTGAGTCACTGAAGCGCACAGACATATTTTTGCCTATTCAGCATGGAACACATCAGTGATGCGATTGCATACTGAACTGAAACCTGAAAAATGGGTGCTCTGTGCCTGCCTTCGCAGCCAGGCTGCGGAGGCAGGAAGGCATCAATAATTCAGCAATCTGATCACAACTGAATTGCGATCACATCGTTGCTAGCCATTTGCATGCTGAGCGGGTTTGCCTTGTGCTCGGTGGCCCCCAGCATGCTATTGTAAGTAGTTGCAGTTTTTCTAAAGTAGAAAAACTGCAACTGTAGCTGACTAAGGACCTTATATTTTCTTCACACAAGAAATTGAGTTCAGTTCTATCTTAGATACATAGACTTGTTGAAAAAAAGTGTGCTACTGCACTAACTCCGGTCTTCCTGTTCTCCAGGAAAGCTTCATGCCCTATCTAAAGATCGGAAGTGAGATCTTTAATGAGCATGTGTCAAGTTGAGTCACCTGCTTAGCTCCATAGAGGCCTGCGATTACCTGCAATTCACATCAAATCACCACTGGTTACGTTACTGAATTGTTTAAAGTTTGAATAATCTGTTGGTTTGTTCTTATATCACTGCAATATCAACACATGTACTCATCATTTTGACCAGGTTATGTGCTCAGGCACACAAAGTTTATGTAAACAAGTCACAAGCTACAAGAATGTCCAGAGCAGCACAAAGATGCCATCTTACGTACATGTTTAGTGCAGACTGTCATAGAGCACAGAATGACGACAGCACATTGGGGGTCATTTCGAGTTGATCACTAGCTGCATTTGTTCGCAGCGCTGCAATCAGGCTAAAAAATGGCAGTTATGCGCATGCATATGCGGCGCAATGCGCATGCGCATCATACGGGCACAATGACTGATGTAGTTTTGCACGGGGTTTAGTGAAGCATTTCAGTCGCACTGGTGGTCGCAGTGTGATTGACATGAAGAGGGCACTTCTGGGTGTCAACTGACTGTTTTAAGGGAGTGTTGGTAAAAACACAGGCGTGCCAGGAAAAACGCAGGCGTCGCTGGGCGAACGCTGGGTGGGTTTGTGACATCAAAACAGGAACTAAAAAGTCTGAAGTGATCGCAAGCACTGAGTAGGTTTTGAGCTACTCTGAAACTGCACAAAAAACTTTGTATCTGCTCTGCGATACATTAGTTTGCACTTCTGCTAAGATAAAATACACTCCCACTGGGCGGCTGCATAGCGTTTGCATGCCTGCTAAAAACTGCTAGCGAGCGATCAACTCGGAATGACCCCCATAGTGTTTCCAGTGCAGTTTGTCAGTACAGAGACTAATTAGTGTACAGAACCTGCATAACTATGTCTGTAGGAAGCATGAATACAGAGCAACAAACATATTGGAGTTTACAAGATACTAGGTGCAGAAAATTGTATAAATGTGAAGTTTGCTATGGAAATGCAATTGAAGCTTGAAAGTTTGTGGAAAGTTACAGTAGATCCTGATGCATAGTCAAGGCCAGATGATGTAAAGAGTGCCACAGGCACTATTGATTTGAGTGTCGAGTAACAAGTCTACTCTATTATACATGGGACGATATCAGCTAAAGACATGTGGACAACACTACTGACAGTGTACCAAGATCGAGGTCTCACGAGGAGAATAAATTTACACATGTATTGTATAATATAAAATTGCGTGAAAACAGCAGTGATTACATAGACAAAATTATATCTGTTTCTTAGTAACTAATGTCTCTGGCGTGCAAATATGATGAAGAGATTGCAACAGCTATGTTATAGAACTTGATACCTGAGTTTGATCTCCTAGTTGTGGCATTAGAAGTAAACACAGCAAAGCTAACCACAGTCATAGTCAGAGCAAAGTTACTAATTTCAAGAATGTGTACCTTATGATTAAAGTGTTGAGACTACCGCATTGCATAAAGAAAGTGAAAAAAAAATCAGAATATTCAAGTTCAAGTGCTACAAATTTCACACGATAGGTCACAAAGCAATTGATTGCAAGCAAAAGAATATGAATCCTATACAAAGAAAGAAATGCAAAAGCAAAGACGCAGCAGCTGTGAGTGTTACAGATATCCACAAATACAGTTATTGGCAAAATGATTCAGGTTCAACAAGGCAATGAAGAATGGTTCACCAAATTAACAAGATATGCAAATAATCAAACTAGTCACAGAATTAAGACCCTAAGGTCTGACAATGGTGGAGATTATCTAAACAGAGAGGTTAAACAAATCTTAAGAATATACTGTATGGAATAGAGCATCAGTTGTCCATGGCCTATACTCATGAGCAAAATGGTGTCAGTGAACAGGCAAACTGTACACTAGTAAAGAGAGCAAGATGCGTGATAGAGGATAAAGATCTAGACAAGACAGTTTTGGTGGAAGCTGGATTCAAAATCAGTAAAGTGCATCATGCTTTGTTATTGTCATGAGAACAATGGCTTTTATTGAATCCAAATATCAAAAATCTAGTCAAGTCTAGAGATGTTATCAAGAAATAAATTGTGCAAGTTTTAAGAAAGCTAGAAGTTGGTATGCAGAACATTTATGTGTCACTAAACATGCCAGCAGCTCAACATATATCTGAGTCACAGCTTGTTAGCATGAAAGTTCAGCCAGAGAAAACGTCTTCTGAAAGATCAAATTAAGCCACCTAAGAGGTGTAAAGAAGCCAAAGCCAAGACCTGATTGGTTTGACTTTAAATCTAAGATAATGTAGGCGAAGAGACTTTGCAGATAGAAAAGCCATAAGTATAAAAAGTATCATAATTAGAGATGAGCGGGTTCGGTTCCTCGAGATCCAAACCCCCCAAAACTTCACCTATTTTACATGGTTCGGAGGCAGCCTCGGATCTTCCCCCTCGGATCTTCCCGCCTTGCTCGGTTAACACGAACGCGCCCGAACGTCATCATCCCGCTGTCGTATTCTTGCCGCCATTTTCACTCGTGCATTGGAGATGATAGCGAGAGGACGTGGTTGCGTTCTCTCAGTTTCTGTGTTCAGTGTGCTGCAAATATCTGTGCTCAGTGTGCTGCAAATATCTGTGCCCAGTGTGCTGCAAATATCTACGTTCTCTGCCTGAAAACGCTCCATATCTGTGCTGCATTGTAGTTGTGCGCAGTATATAGTAGGAGGACAATGCAGAATTTTGCTGACCACCTGTATATATATAGCAGTACGGTACAGTAGTCCATTGTTCTACCTCTGTGTCGTCAAGTATACTATCCATATCTGTGCTGCATTGTAGTTGTGAGCAGTATATAGTAGGAGGACAGTGCAGAATTTTGCTGACCACCAGTATATATATAGCAGTACGGTACAGTAGTCCATTGCTCTACCTCTGTGTCGTCAAGTATACTATCCATAACTGTGCTGCATTGTAGTTGTGCGCAGTATATAGTAGGAGGACAGTGCAGAATTTTGCTGATCACCAGTATATATAGAGCAGTACGGTACAGTAGTCCATTGCTCTACCTCTGTGTTGTCAAGTATACTATCCATATCTGTGCTGCATTGTAGTCGTGCGCAGTATAACGTAGGAGGACAGTGCAGAATTTTGCTGACCACCAGTATATATATATATATATATATATATAGCAGTACGGTACAGTAGTCCATTGCTCTACCTCTGTGTCGTCAAGTATACTATCCATATCTGTGCTGCATTGTAGTTGTGCGCAGTATATAGTAGGAGGACAGTGCAGAATTTTGCTGACCACCAGTATATATAGAGCAGTACGGTACAGTAGTCCATTGCTCTACCTCTGTGTTGTCAAGTATACTATCCATATCTGTGCTGCATTGTAGTCGTGCGAAGTATATAGTAGGAGGACAGTGCAGAATTTTGCTGACCACCAGTATCTATCTATCTATCTATCTATCTATCTATCTATCTATATATATATAGCAGTATGGTACAGTAGTCCATTGCTCTACCTCTGTGTCGTCAAGTATACTATCCATATCTGTGCTGCATTGTAGTTGTGCGCAGTATATAGTAGGAGGAAAGTGCAGAATTTTGCTGACCACCAGTATATATATATATATATATATATATATATGGCAGCACGGTACAGTAGTCCATTGCTCTACCTCTGTGTCGTCAAGTATACTATCCATATCTGTGCTGCATTGTAGTTGTGCGCAGTATATAGTAGGAGGACAGTGCATAATTTTGCTGACCACCAGTATATATATAGCAGTACGGTATAGTAGTACATTGCTCTACCTCTGTGTTGTCAAGTATACTATCCATATCTGTGCTGCATTGTAGTTGTGCACAGTATATAGTAAGAGGAAAGTGCAGAATTTTGCTGACCACCAGTATATATATAGCAGTACGGTACAGTAGTCCATTGCTCTACCTCTGTGTCGTCAAGTATACTATCCATATCTGTGCTGCATTTTAGTTGTGCGCAGTATATAGTAGGAGGACAGTGCAGAATTTTGCTGACCACCAGTATATATATAGCAGAACGGTACAGTAGTCCATTGCACTACCTCTGTGTCTTCAAGAATACTATCCATATTTGTGCTGCATTGTAGTTGTGCGAAGTATATAGTAGGAGGACAGTGCAGAATTTTGCTGACCACCAGTATATATATATAGCAGTACGGTACAGTAGTCCATTGCTCTACCTCTGTGTCGTCAAGTATACTATCCATATCTGTGCTGCATTGTAGTTGTGCGCAGTATATAGTAGGAGGACAGTGCAGAATTTTGCTGACCACCAGTATATATAGAGCAGTAGGGTACAGTAGTCCATTGCTCTACCTCTGTGTCGTCAAGTATACTATCCATATCTGTGCTGCATTGTAGTTGTGCGCAGTATATAGTAGGAGGACAGTGCAGAATTTTGCTGACCACCAGTATATATAGAGCAGTAGGGTACAGTAGTCCATTGCTCTACCTCTGTGTCGTCAAGTATACTATCCATATCTGTGCTGCATTGTAGTTGTGCGCAGTATATAGTAGGAGGACAGTGCAGAATTTTGCTGACCACCAGTATATATATATATATATATATATATATATATAGCAGTACGGTACAGTAGGCCATTGCTATTGATATATTACTGGCATATTATTCCACACATTAAAAGATGGAGAACAAAAATGTGGAGGGTAAAATAGGGAAAGATCAAGGTCCACTTCCATCTCGTGCTGAAGCTGCTGCCACTAGTCATGGCCGAGATGATGAAATGCTATCAACGTAATCTGGCAAGGTCGATGCCCAATATCATAGTAGAGAGCATGTAAAATCCAAAAAACAAAAGTTAAGTAAAATGACCAAAAAATCAAAATTAAAAGCGTCTGATGAGAAGCGTAAACGTGACAATATGCCATTTACGACACGGAGAAGCAAGGAATGGCTCAGGCCCTGTCCCATGCTCATGGGTAGTGGTTCAGCTTCACATGAGGATGGAAGCACTCATCCTCCCGCTAGAAAAATTAAAAAACTTAAGCTGGCAAAAGCACAGCAAAGAACTGTACGTTCTTCTAAATCACAAATCCCCAAGGAGAGTCCAATTGTGTCGGTTGCGATGCCTGACCTTCCCAACACTGGACGGGAAGAGGTGGCGCCTTCCACCATTTGCACGCCCCCTGCAAGTGCTGGAAGGGGGTCCCGCAGTCCAGTTCCTGATAGTCAAATTGAAGATGTCACTGTTGAAGTACAGGATGAGGATATGGGTGTTGCTGGCGCTGAGGAGGAAATTGACAAGGAGGATTCTGATGGTGAGGTGGTTTGTTTAAAGTCAGGCACCTGGGGAGATACCTGTTGTCCGTGGGATGAATATGGCCATTGACATACCTGGTCACATTACAAAAATAATCACCTCTTCGGTGTGGAATTATTTTAACAGAAATGCGGACAACAGGTGTCAAGCCGTTTGTTGCCTTTGTCAAGCTGTAATAAGTAGGGGAAAGGACGTTAACCACCTAGGAACATCCTCCCTTATACGTCACCTGGAGCACATTCATCAGAAGTCATTGACAAGTTCAAAAACTTTGGGTGACAGAGGAAGCAGTCCAATGACAACTAAATCCCTTCCTTTTGTAACCAAGCTCCTGCAAACCACACCACCAACTCCCTCAGTGTCAATTTCCTCATTAGACACGAAAAACAATAGTCCTGCAGGCCATGTCACTGGCAAGTTTGACGAGTCCTCTCCTGACTGGGATTCCTCCGATGCATCCTTGAATGTAACGCCTACTGCTGCTGGCGCTGCTGTTGTTGCTGTTGGGAGTCAATCGTCATCCCAGAGGGGAAGTCGGAAGACCACTTGTACTACTTCCAGTAAGCAATTGACTGTCCAACAGTCCTTTGCGAGGAAGATGAAATATCACAGCAGTCATCTTGCAGCAAAGCGGATAACTCGGGTCTTGGCAGCTGCGGTGGTGTTAAACGTGTGTCCGGTATCCACCGTTAATTCACAGGGAATTAGAGAATTGTTTGAGGTACTGTGTCCCCGGTATCAAATACCATCTAGGTTCCATTTCTCTAGGCAGGCGATACCGAGAATGTACACAGACGTCAGAAAAAGACTCACCAGTGTCCTAAAAAATGCAGTTGTACCCATGTGGACAAGTGGAGCAGGGCAGACTCAGGACTATATGACTGTGACAGCCCACTGGGTAGATGTATTGCCTCCCGCAGCAAGAACAGCAGCGGCGGCACCAGTAGCAGCATCTCGAAAACGCCAACTCGTTCCTAGGCAGGCTATGCTCTGTATCACCACTTTTCATAAGAGGCACACAGCTGACACAACCTCTTACGGAAACTGAGGAACATCATCGCAGATTGGCTTTCCCCAATTGGACTCTCCTGGGGATTTGTGACATCGGACAATGCCACCAATATTGTGCGTGCGTTACATGTGGGCAAATTCCAGCACGTCCCATGTTTTGCACATACATTGAATTTGGTGGTGCAGAATTATTTAAAAAACGACAGGGGCGTGCAAGAGATGCTGTCGGTGGCCCGAAGAATTGCTGGCCACTTTCGGCATTCAGCCACCACGTGCCAAAGACTGGAGCACCAGCAAACACTCCTGAACCTGCCCTGCCATCATCTGAAGCAAGAGGTGGTAACGAGGTGGAATTCAACCCTCTATATGCTTCAGAGGATGGAGGAGCAGCAAAAGGCCATTCAAGCCTATACAGCTACCTACGATATAGGCAAAGGAGGGGGAATGCACCTGACTCAAGAGCAGTGGAGAATAATTTCAACGTTGTGCAAGGTTCTGCAACCCTTTGAACTTGCCACACGTGAAGGCAGTTCAGACACTGCCAGCCTGAGTCAAGTCATTCCCCTCATCAGGCTTTTGCAGAAGAAGCTGGAGAGATTGAAGGAGGAGCTAAAATGGAGCGATTCCGCGTGTGGGACTTGTGGATGGAGCCCTTAATTCGCTTAACCAGGATTCACGGGTGGTCAATCTGTTGAAAGCAGAGCACTAAATTTTGGCCACCGTGCTCGATCCTAGATTTAAAAATTACGTTGCATCTCTCTTTCCGGCAGACACAAGTCTGCAGAGGTTCAAATACCTGCTGGTGAGACACTTGTCAACTCAAGCGGAACGTGACCCGTCAACAGCTCCTCCATCACATTCTCCCGCAACTGGGGCTGTGAGAAAAAGGCTAAGAATTTCGAGCCCACCCGCTGGCGGTGATGCAGGGCAGTCTGGAGCGAGTGCTGACATCTGGTCTGGACTGAAGGACCTGCCAACGATTACTGACATGTCGTCTACTGTCAATGCATATGATTCTGTCACCATTGAAAGAATGGTGGAGGATTATATGAGTGACCGCATCCAAGTAGGCACGTCAGACAGTCCGTACGTATACTGGCAGGAAAAAGAGGCAATTTGAAGGCCCTTGCACAAACTGGCTTTATTTTACCTAAGTTGCCCCCCCTCCAGTGTGTACTCCGAAAGAGTGTTTAGTGCAGCCGGTCACCTTGTCAGCAATCGGCGTACGAGGTTACTTCCAGAAAATGTGGAGAAGATGATGTTCATCAAAATTAATTATAATCAATTCCTCCGTGGAGACATTCACCAGCAATTGCCTCCAGAAAGTACACAGGGACCTGAGATGGTGGATTCCAGTGGGGACGAATTAATAATCTGTGAGGAGTGGGATGTACACAGTGAAAGGGGTGAGGAATCGGACGATGAGGAGGAGGTGGACATCTTGCCTCTGTAGAGCCAGTTTGTGCAAGGAGAGATTGATTGCTTCTTTTTTGGTGGGGGCCCAAACTAACCAGTCATTTCAGTCACAGTCGTGTGGCAGACCCTGTTGCTGAAATGATGGGTTTGTTAAAGTGTGCATGTCCTGTTTATACAACATAAGGGTGGGTGGGAGGGCCCAAGGACAATTCCATCTTGCACCTCTTTTTTCTTTCATTTATCTTTGCATCATGTGATGTTTGGGGCCAATTTTTTTAAGTGCCATCCTGTCTGACACTGCAGTGCCACTCCTAGATGGGCCAGGTGTTTGTGCCGGCCACTTGGGTCGCTTAGCTTAGTCATCCAGCGACCTCGGTGCAAATTTTAGGACTAAAAATAATATTTTGAGGTGTTCAGAATAGACTGGAAATGAGTGGAAATTATTGTTATTTAGGTTAATAATACTATGGGATCAAAATAACCCCAAATTCTATGATTTCAGATGTTTTTGAGGGGTTTTTGAAAAAAAAACACCCGAATCCAAAACACACCCGAATCCGACAAAAAAATTTCAGGGAGGTTTTGCCAAAACGCGTCCGAAACCAAAACACAGCCGTGGAACCGAATCCAAAACCAAAACACAAAACCCGAAAAATGTCCGGTGCACATCTCTAATCATAATTTGGTAGTTGCAGCAGTCCCAAGTCCATAAGTCGAGAGAAGGTTGTTATGGCCCATGCTGTACTTAAATTAAATTTTTACTAATGTAACTTTCAAGGAGGCTAAGCTAAATTTACATGATATGTTTATGCCTTTTCATGTGTTTCACCCAATATATTTTACAGGTTACTACAGAGAAGCTGTAATTAAATACTTTAAATGTTTATGTAACATGGAGAGGCTTGTAGTGATGGGTGGGGGGGGGTTTGATCAAGGAGTGCGCTACTGCACAAACTCCAGTCTTCCTGTTCTCCAGGAGGCTTCATGCCCTATCCCAAGATGGCCACCAAAATGTGTGTGTGGAGCCATCTTGGGACTGTGGGCGTAATTCAGACCTGATCGTAGCAGCAAATCTGTTAGCAATTGGGCAAAACCATGTGCACTGCAGGGTGGGCAGATTTAACGTGCAGAGAGAGTTAGATTTGGGTGAGGTGTTTCAAACTGAAATCTAAATTGCAGTGTAAAAATAAAGCAGGCAATATTTACTCTGCACAGAAACAAAATAACCCACCCGAATCTAACTCTCTCTGCACATGTTATATCTGCTAAACCTGCAGTGCACATAGGGGGTAATTCAGAGTTGATCGCAGCAGCAAATTTTTTAGCAGTTGGGAAAAACCATGTGCACTGCAGGTTTGGCAGATATAACATTTGCAGAGAGAGTTAGATTTGGATGGGTTATTTTGTTTCTGTGCAGGGTAAATACTGGCTGCTTTATTTTTACACTGCAATTTAGATTTCAGTTTTAACACACCACACCCAAATCCAGGGGCTGGCTGGACAGGGGGGAAGGGTGCCACCTGCCCCCTGGGCCAGTGCAATTTAAGTGTTCCAAGGCCAACTGATTGCAGATTCCCTGTAAAAAGCTGGGTCATATGCTTGAGTCTGCCCCCCAGGCTGAAAGTTGCCAGCCGCCCCTACCCAAATCTAACTCTCTCTGCACATGTTATATCTGCCTCCCCCCTGCAGTGCACATGGTTTTGCCCAACTGCTAACAAATTTGCTGCTACGATCAGGTCTGAATTACCCCCTGTGTGAAATTGTGTGGCTTGACATGGTGTTAGATAAAAGTCTCCTGTTTAGCTACAAAGAGACCTGATTTCCTGCAATCCACATGCTGTTCCAGCATTCCTGCACTACTTCCCATTTGCCGTATGCACTCACTGACTTGTGAGCTGTATGATTTTCTACCCTGTTTAAACTCCTCTGCTATCTATCAAGAATCCAACACCACTGGTTAAGAAACTAGGCTGTTCATAGTTTGAGTCATCCACTGGTGTGTGCCTATATAACTCTGCAATATTAACATCTACACACACATAATTTCCAACAGTACCATCCCCTGATCCAATGCATGTTCATTCCATTCCATTCCAAGGCTTCACTGTGATGAAGAGGAGCCAAAAGAAGCACTGGCACTGGATTGACAGTGATGCAGAAGAGTAGATAAAGACCACCTTTCTGTCAAAGTGACAGGTACCACGCCCCCTTTCTCCTGGGGCACGTCCCCTTTAATATTAAATTACAGTGTTTGATATTGCTTTTATATAAAATTTAATATAAAATTTCTAGAGTTCGATATTAAACTGTATTAAAAGATAATGGCTTTGAAAAGAGTGTCACGTAACACCAGTCGCAGAATGTCACGCAACGCAGCGCGTCAAATCAAGCGGCTGAAAGATGCATATTACACAGTGTTAAAACCAGGTATTGATAAATATTATGGGTCGGTTAAAAATAAATGTAAAAGATCCAACGTAAGAAAGAGGTTACAAGAACAAGACGCATACACGTTGCACAAACCGGCAAGAAAAAACTATAAAAGGAACATGATTTGTGTATCGGGTGTAAATCAACAGTGGCAATGCGATTTAATTTTGCTGATAGATCTGTCAAAATACAACGATGGTATTAAATACATATTAACAGTCATTGATATATTCAGTAAGAGGGCCTGGGCTGAAAGTCTGACCGCTAAGAATGCCGCTACAGTCGCTAATGCTTTTGAAAAAATATTCCAGCGGGGTGCTGTGCTACAAACCGATAATGGTAAAGAGTTTCTAAACAGAAACCTAAAAAAGGTGTTAGAAAAATACGTTATAAATCATTTCACGACCAATAATGATGTGAAAGCTGCTGTTATAGAGTGCTTCAATAGGACTTTAAAAACACGAATGTGGTGCTATTTCACGGCAAAGAATACCTACAGATATATAGATGTTTTACAAGACTTTATACGCAGCTATAATAACACATACCATAGAGCGATTAAGTGCGCTACAAACGATGTGAATGACTCTAATGCATTGAGTGTCTTCAAAACGACCTACAGTGATTACTTTAGACGTAAGAAAGCCCCCGTTTGTTTAGGAATCGGTGACCACGTCCGTATTTCTAAATATAAGGGCATATTTCAGAAAGGCTACGAACAGAGTTTTTTTGAGGAGATATTTGTTGTACATAGTGTGAACACTAATGGGCTTAAGCCGCTTTATAAGTTGACAGATTTGTAGGGTGAAGTTATAACAGGTAGTTTTTACCCCGAAGAGCTTCAAAGCATACCAAAAAACTATAACATGGTTTACAAAGTGGAAAAGATTTAAAAAAATAAGACGGTCAGAGGCCGAAAACACGCGTTAGGCAAGTGGCGCGGGTACCCCGCAAAATTTAACAGTTGGGTCACGGCATCGGTGATAAAAGACATATAAAGCTCATCACTATCTAAACAAGATGAGCGATGGATGACAATTCGTTCTACATAACCTTACCCAGTAACGCCTCGGCGGTTACTTTCCTGCAAAATAAGATTTCTAACTATACGACAAAATTGGCTAAACCGATAGACTTAAATGGCGAATGGGAAGTAGCACTTACTGAGATACAATATCCGCACACGTGGAATACATTGGATTTACAAGATTGTAGACTGCAATTATCATGGGATGGAACGGCGGATCAGCCCATGGCGAGAGTCGCAAGTTTGTGCATTAAACCGGGTTTTTATGAAACAATCGAAGCGCTACTGAATGTAATCAATGCTGAAATTGTACAACTGAAACTGGGTTTTGGATTAAGACTAACGTACGATCCGTTTGCACGTGTTGTAACATGCGACAGTAAGCTGTTGTATCAAATCCACGCCGGTTCTAAGCTGACATGGATACTGGGTTTACAACCTAAAACTAAGATTTCTAAACCATGCGCCGACATCAAAGGCGGCCAATATACGATGTACGTGTACACAGACATTATCGAACACCAGCGGGTCGGGGATAGCTATGTACCGCTACTTCGCACTGTTGAAATGAAGGGTTATAACAATGAGGTGGTCACAATACGATACAAGAAGCCCGATTACGTACCATTGTGCAAAACACATTTTGACACGATAGCCATAGAGATAAAGAATGACCAGAATGAGAACATGGCATTTAAGTTTGGGAAAGCGATCGTGAAGCTACACTTCAGACGCCGCAAAACTGAATTTTTTTAACTAATCAGAATGGTCGCTGTTAAAAATTATGGCGATCCGGGTCTCTACGCGCAATATTATAAATCTCAAGCCGGTAATGGATTACCAGGTTTTCACTGCAGCGCGTACATGTACGGCTGCGGTTTTGGCTGTATTTTTCGAAGTCTTTTCATAAAAGCTGTTCCTCTTTTCCGGAGAGGTTTAGAGTTAGCTAAACCGCATATGAAGACCGCGGCACGTTATATAGCAAAAGATGTTATCGGACAAGCCACAATGGCCGTGGTGAATAAGACACACGATGCGAACCAAGCAAAACAAGACGGTTCAGGACTAATATATACAAGAAAAGGCGTGTCTAAAAGAGAGCGGAAGCGTATGATAGCGCTTCTGCCTTGGGACATACCCTTTTTAAATAAAAACCAGAGACGACGCAACTCAAAGAAGAAGAGAAAGCCGAAGCGCACCGTTGGTGATATTTTTTAAACATGTCTTTCATACACCACGAGTCCGTCAAATGTGCAAAAACAGAGCTGGATCTTTTTGACGTGCCCCCGACACAAACTAGCGTAGAGAAAAGTCTATACGTCGAAGTTCAACCTTTAGCGGCGTTATCCGACACAGCTCCGCTTGAATTTTATATAGCTGCCAGCGGTGAACACTACTACGATCTGAACAACACGCTGTTGTACGTGACGTGCAAGATCGTACAAACCGATAACACACCGATACCGCAAGGTGCGCGGGTCGCACTTATTAATTACCCCATAGCGACTTTATTCAACCAAGTGGATGTAACTTTGGGCGACAGGCTCATATCACAATCCAACAATCTTTACGCGTACCACGCATACATTGAGACTATATTGAATTACAGCTCGGATGCTTTGTCAACAAAGCACACAACAGGATTATTTTACAAAGATTCGGCATGAGAATTTAACAACACGGCACTGCACGGTCCGAATACAGGGTTAAAAAAACGAGCAGGCGCAACAGAGCAGAGTCGCATGGTTGAATTGCTAGGACGGCTTCACTGCGACCTTTTCCATCAACATAAACTAATTTTAAACGCCGTTGACCTGAAGATTAAACTAACCAGAAACAAAGATGCATTCTGCTTAATGTTGTCTGAAGCGGATGCCTTTAAAATACAGATCACAGCCGCATCCTTTTTCGTGAAAAGAGTGCAGGTCTCACCGGCCGTGCGGATATTGTATCTCAGTAAGTGCTACATACCTTATGCCATTTAAGTCTATCGGTTTAGCCAATTTTGTCGTATAGTTAGAAATCTTATTTTGCAGTAAAGTAACCGCCGAGGCGTTGCTGGGTAAGGTTATGTAGAACGACTTGTCATCCATCGCTCATCTTGTTTAGATAGTGATGAGCTTTATATGTCTTTTATCACCGATGCCGCGACCCAACTGTTAAATTTTGCGGGGTACCTGTGCCACTTGATGCGTATTTTCGGCCTCTGTCCGTCTTATTTTTTAAATCTTTTCCACTTTGTAAACCCTGTTATAGTTTTTTGGTATGCTTTGAAGCTCTTCGGGGTAAAAACTACCTGTTATAACTTCACCGTACAGATCTGTCAACTTATAAAGCGGCTTAAGCCCATTAGTGTTCACACTATGCACAACAAATTTCTCCTCAGAAAAACTCTGTTTGTAGCCTTTCTGAAATATGCCCTTATATTTAGAAATACGGACATGGTCACCAATTCCTAAACAAACGGGGGCTTTCTTCTAAAATAATCACCATGGTCGTTTTGAAGACACTCAATGCATCAGAGTCATTCACATCGTTTGGAGTGCACTTAATCATTCTATGGTATGTGTTATTATAGCTGCGTATAAAGTCTTGTAAAACGTCTATATATCTGTAGGTATTCTTTGCCGTGAAATAGCACCACATTTGTGTTTTTAAAATCCTATTAAAGCGCTCTATAACAGCAGCTTTCACATCGTTATTGGTCGTGAAATGATTTATAACGTATTTTTCTAACACCTTTTTAAGGTTTCTTTACCATTATTGGTTTGTAGCTTCATCGGCACAGAACCCTGCTGGAATATTTTATTCAAAAGCATTAGCGACTGTTGCGGCGTTCTTAGCGGTCAGACTTTCAGCCCAGGCCCTCTTACTGAATATATCGATGACTGTTAATATGTATTTAATACCATCGATGTATTTTGACAGATCTATCAGCGAAACCAAATTGCATTGCCACTGTTGATTTACACCCGATACACAAATCATGTTCCTTTTATAGTTTTTTCTTGCCGGTTTGTGCAATGTGTATGCGTCTTGTTCTTGTAACCACTTTCTTACGTCGGATCTTTTAAATTTATTTTTAACCGACCCATAATATTTATCAATGTCGCTAAAACTACCTGGTTTTAACACTGTGTAATATGCATCTTTCAGCCGCTTGATTTGACTCGCTGCATTGCGTGACATTCTGCGACTGGTGTTACGTGACACGCTTTTCAAAGCCATTATCTTTTAATACAGTTTAATATCGAACTCTATAAATTTTATATTACATTTTATATAAAAGCGATATAAAACACTATAATTTAATATTAAAGGGGGCATGCCCCAGCAGAAAGCGTGCGTGGTACCTGTCACTTTGACAGAAAGGTGGTCTTTATCTACTCAGAAGCCATCACTTACTGTCAGAGAAGTTAATTTGGCAAGTGCAGCCACTCTGTGTGAATGAGATATATATATATATTTGCTTCATTAGTTGATATGAAGTGCCTGCACTTCTCCCACAAACGTATCTACAGTTGTAACCACATTTTTGGTAAAATTACAATGTGCTGACCCAAATTTATAAAAACAGACTTCATTACACCTTACACAATGCAAGATTTGTGTTTGTATTTGTTTTGCTGATAGAAAATGGCTTATACAGATTTTTTCATTTATGATCATCTTATCTGTGATTACATTTAATATTGAACAATAGCAGTACACAATAAATGTTTAATAAATTAAAATGATATAAATTATACCATAGCTATTTAACTTATGAACTAAAAAGATACTCAAATGAAATTGCCGTGATATATGTCTAATATAATTTTTAAATACAATGCTCTTATTTATATACTTTTTTTATAATGAATCCACCAATGAAAGAGGCAAGGAAGTCCACACCGATGATAGTTGGGTATTTTACTAAGGAAAGGAAAACAAAATCAAATAATAAAAGTTTCAAGGGCAATAAATATCCCAAATGTACCAAGGTATTAAGTCTGCAGAAGCAGTTTGAAATTTGGCTGATAAAAGTTTGTAATAATCTCCACACAAATCATCAGGACAAAGGGGGCCATTCTGACCCGATCGCTCGCTGCAGTTTATCGCAGCGCAGCGATCAGGTCGGATCTGCGCATAAGCTGGCGCCGGAGTGCACCGGTGCATGCTGGATGGCCAAAGGCCATTGTTCCCCAGCGATCACCTCTGCCTGATTGATAGGCAGAGGAGGTCGCTGGGTGGGAGGGGGCTAGATGGCGGCGTTAAGCCGCCATTTAGGGAGCATGGTCCGGCCAACACAGGCATTGCTGTACCATTGGGGGGCGGGCCGTGGCGGCTACATGATGTCACATGCAGCCACTGCAACCCAAGAGGCGAAGAGGTTCTCCCGGCTAGCCGCAGGAGCTGCACTGGCTGGGAGTTACTTCTCAAATGCAAAAGCATTGCCGCTGTGTGATGCTTTTGCATTTCTGCGGAGGGAGGGCGTCACTGACATGCGGGGCAGACTAGCCCTGTGCTGGGCGTACCCCCACATGTCTGAGTGCATGATAGTTGCTATGCTAAATTTAGCACAGCTACGATCAACTCGGATTGACCCCCCATATGCCTTACCTAGTCTAAGAACTTTCATGGCTTTTTGAGCATCAAGGCCAGTTAATTATCTGGTGATAATTGGGGTAAAGAAACAGGTAAATCATCTATGAACATTTTGGGAAATAATTAGAATAATGTACGCTGTAATTGAGCAGAAAAAAAGGAAAAAATAGGAAAGGTGGACCGAATGGTGGTGAAAACATAAAGGAGGATTCATACAGTGGACACGTAACACATGAGGAATAAAACAATTAATGTAGACATGTCATGTGCAACTGAAGCCTACAAAACAAACAAAAGTGACTACCATATGGTATATTATGGGAAATACCACAAAAGTTGAAATACAGCAACATGCACCTAGCCAAACAAAGTCATTCCTATGTGGACCAAGTTTATGAACATGCTCTATGGTCAGGTTTGCAGAGACCTTTAGAGTTTCAGGAAGTCACAGTATCTTGAGGTTATTTCTCCTAGACCTGTTTTCTAATTTAACAATATTATTACACCGTTAGAGAAGTGACTTACTGTATGTATCTTATCATAATTAGATTTAAATGCAGCAGTATCCTATAAAAAATATCCTACACCTGTTATGCACTTGAGATGTGCTAGAACATTTGGTGATTCTGGCCCTTTAACTCTATCATGGCTTGTTGGAAGGCTGCCAAATGCTCCTGTAATAGGGGACCCATAGCTCATGGCCTTAGCTACATCTCCCTAAGTGAGAATGGTTATCATCAGTACTTGAAGGGGTGCTAACTGCAACACTGGATACATGATTGCCATATGGGATTCTAGGCAGTGTTTTATGTGCAATTTTTTGAGGTTATTTGAGGTTTCCATGATTGTGGAGAGTTAAAAAGGCAACTTCTCCATACAGATGGCACCCACTTCTAGGCAGTGTCGGGAGCAGGTGGGCATGATGTTGAAGCCATCAAGTGGACATGAAAGTGTGAGTGGCTGTGTTGGTAACAGAGCACATCTAAACCGGAACTGAAAGTCAACAAAATATAACTTTTAGCATGTTAAAGATTTGTTTCTGTAAATATATATATATATATATATATATATATATAAAAACAGCATAAAGGGGCACTCACCAGAGATTTGCACGTAAAAAGCATTGATTTTAATTATACTTATCAAGGTGATTTCTCAGAAAGATAATTTATTTCAACGTTTCGATCCATCAGGATCATCATCAGGAAAATACAACAAGGACAGCACGTACAGCAAGTTGCATCTGTTCATATACACCAGTATCTTATGGTCAATGCCTAACAAGCCTCCTAAAATACCCCCAGCACTTCCAAAGGACAGCCCAGTCTATCAAACAATCATTGAAACCAATGCATCCCCAGACTATACCAACTGCAATGGGGGAAAAAAATTAAACATAATAAAGCATAATAAAGCAAGGAGTTTGAGTGTTAAAAGTGGGAAACCAACATTTCCCTATTCAGATGGTACTTACCAAACAAGTGGGCTAGCACTACATTTAGTGCTGATAACCTCAACAAGGGTGCTGGCGTGCATTCCAATACACTTAGGTGGAACGCATTGCATTTCCTGTAGAATTCGCGGGTATTGCCCGCATCACCACCTCCCGAAAACACACCCCCAAGAGCAAGACACAGGATATCTCAGCCTGCGCTCCATTGAACTCAAATGGAGCGCACCGCACTTCCTGTTACGCCGATAGATAGTTTCAGCGTCACTTCCGGTTGCGGCCACAATATGCCACTGTGCACTAGGTGTATTCAACTGTCCGTTGTCATGGTTACCCGCGGACATTATTTGTACGGCTATTACCGAGGGAATCTGTCATATGAAGTGTGCAACAAACCTGGTGCCTATACAGAACCATAAATAGGCTACATGTGGGCATATCCATACTCCTAAACATATGTACATAAAAAGCAACGTTTTTCTGTGTATGTTTATACCATCATAAAAACTGAAAATGACATGACTGCATATATAACCAGTAGGGGCTATCTAGGACCATGCTGAGAGCACTAGGAGACCCGTTGTAGGAAGTTTACATAATATACATAAAAGCATTCTGTACCAAACAATGTGACCACATATACATATGTATACCACATCATGTGTAACAAAATACCCTAAAAAACACTTAAATCTAATATATAATATAATATAGAAACCTACACCTAAAACACCACATGTAAATCTATTCCTATGTGCAATTTTTTTAGGTTTTTTGAGGTTTCCATGATTGTGGAGAGTTAAAAAGGCAACTTCTCCATACAGATGGCACCCACTTCTAGGCAGTGTCGGGAGCAGGTGGGCATGATGTTGAGGCCATCAAGTGGACATGAAAGTGTGAGTGGCTGTGTTGGTAACAGAGCACATCTAAACCGGAACTGAAAGTCAACAAAATATAACTTTTAGCATGTTAAAGATTTGTTTCTGTAAATATATATATATATATATATATATATGAAGAGTGTTGAAAAAATATATATTTTACAATAGGAAGTACAGTAGGACCATTATGTGGTATTATTATTTTTTCCCATAAGTGTCCTCACTCATTTTTTTATGTTACCGTGGTTATTATTCTGTTGTTACCATGTACATTAGAGACTGGGTTTGGTGTCAGTCTCATTTTCATGGCCCATTGTTTTAAAACTGTTTTTCCTACCCCACCACCAGATGTTACTCAATTTCTAATTCTTAGACAGGATGCATTCAGTGTGTATCATACTACACATGTTTTAGGGTACATGTACTAAGCAGAGATAAAAGTGGAGGTGTGAGCCAGTGGAGAAGTTGCCCATGGCAACCAATCGGCATTGACGTAACATTTATAATTTGCATACTATAAAAGTATACAGAGCAGCTGATTGGTTGCCAAGGGCAACTTCTCCACTGGCTCACTTCTCCACTTTTATTACTGCTTAGTACATGCCCCCTTAAGTAACCTGTATATGTCTTAGGACCTAATGCAGACCTGATTGCACCTCTGCGAATTTGCAGAGGTTTGCAATCGGATAGTCTCCGTCCAGACAGAGTGAAAAAACACCCTGTGCAAGTCTGCTTATGCAGTGCAGAAGGTTTTGCAAATGCCGGTCAACTGCAAATCTGTTCGCAACTCACTCACCATCAAATGTTTTTTTACAGTCTATGCAATCTGTGCGTAGCCCAGGACTTACTCCTACAGTGCGAAAGAAACAGGCTGATTGGGCTGGAGCTGACCTCACACACCTCCCCTGAAAATGCTTGGGAATGCCTACATTTTTCCTGATACTCCCAGAAAATAGGCAGTTACCACCCCAAAACATCCGCTTCCTGTCACTCAGCCTGCGTTCGCCTAGCAATCAAAAAAGTTGCAGGATTTTTTTGCAGTTTGACATCACACCTGCGCATTACTACAGCGGTCAGGTCTGAATTAGGCCCTTCATTTCTTGTATGGTTTATCTCACATATTGTAATCTTTGTAGTGCACCCACAATGGCTGCTTCTTCACCTGGTACAACTGTGGGTGAAATGAAAAATACTTGGAGCTGTTGGTTATATAAGGGCTCTGCTTATAGCTCTAGTAAGCTGCAACTTCCCCATTTTGTATCATCTCTTCTGGGCATTTCCAATTCCACCCAGAGTAACCGATGTAGCAGCCAAAAATGGCTACCTGGTACCTTTCTTTGGTGGGTTATGTAACCGGTGGAATGTATTACCCAAAATGTCTGCACTAACCTTGTATTAAACTTATTGTGCCATTATGTTCCTGCTTTCACTGTTTTTTTGTTTATTTTTGTCATGCTGTAATACTAAATTTCTCAATGTTTTTAATGTTTTTAACTTTGAGCACTGGTGCCACAACTGGGTGCAGGGGGCATGGTTCGCATTCAGGTGTCATCCGCCGAGGGGTTACACTAAATAGTTGACTCTTCCTCAGTGACAGGAGGTGGGTGCTGTTCTGTGACATTACGTGCAGCACCCGGCTCCTGTCACTGTGTAAGAGCTGACATTGCTCTCACACTGGTCTCCGGGAGCAGCCCACTCCATTGGGACCCCGAAGTGATGAAACGGGGGCTAGCACCGCTAACTGATGAGGCCATGCCCATTACCCATGAGGCCATGACCGTTATTGGGGGTGTATGACTGCACCGCATTCACAAGGAATCCACCCACACTAGTGCCACCATCATTAGTGACACCTCTGACTTTGAGTCCTGCTGCAGAAAAGTGCTACAGTATATAAAGTTATTATTATGTCACGTGAGTGCCCAATGGCCAAATAGCATAAAAGGAGTCTGTGTCACCTGTCAATATAAAGAACAATTGAGATTTTGTTTAAGTTGGACACAAAAGAGCTGCAGTATTGGAATACCTTTTATTCCCATTATTATACTGGATGTTCAGCATGATGGTTTAAGAGGGTGCAACTGATCAGAGATAATAGTATTGGCTGTTACCCAATATTTAGTGCTTTTTAATGCTCGTATTGTGTACTGTTATATGAATAAGCATTTTGAAAATGATTATCAACTTTTCAAAAAACAGTAAGGGGAACATTTTATCATGGGCACAATAGTGAACCTTGCTGAACCTTGTAGAAACCCATAGGTCTTGACTCCACAATAGCATAATAAGCAGTATTAGCAGTACATATTTAGAAATATAATAAAGGCAAATGTCATGGTATCAATCAAAATGGAATATCAGAAACAATTCTCCATACGGTGTGACTGAGGAGTCTACCATCTTTTTATTTCAATTTGCATCTAGTTTGCATCAGAGAAAAATCTCTCACAATGTACTATAGATGCTAAACTGTGACTCTAATTGCACAGGAATTAGTTTTAAATGTACAAATTTGAAGATGAAGCACAATAGAACTTGGCGCCTTATTCAGGTTTGTTATCAAACAAAAAAAGCACACTAATGGCAAAACCATGTTGCACCGCAGGTGGAGCAGATATAACATGTGCAGAGAGAGTTAGATTTGGGTGGGGTGTGTTCAAACTAAAATCTAAATTGCAGTGTTAAAATATAGCAGCCAGTATTTGCCATGCACATAAACAATATAACACAGTCAAATCTAACTGTCTCTGCACATGTTGCATCTGCCCAACCCGCAACATGGTTTTAGTGTGCTTTTTTTAGTTTGATATCACACCTGATTAACCTGTGAGAAAAAGCCACGGCGTCTACGTCATAGTACTTCTTATACAGATTCAGACTGAGTCACACACAGATGTACAAATATCCCACATCACATTGATCACTGCAATCTAGTAATTTAGTTTTGTCAATTCCAGTTGTTTTATTTATATAGGCTAACCATATTATCCCTTTAACCTGGGACATTCATGAATTACACAGGTTCTGTGGCTGCTTAAAACCAGGTGAAATGAAGGCTTGTAGTCAGTCAGCCACAGAACCTGTGTAATTCACGAGTGTCCCAGGTTAAAGGGATAATATGGTCAGCCTAATTTATATGAATACAATGCACATTTTGAACAACAAAGATTCTTGCACGAATAAGCCGCTCGTGACCTGGCACACTGAGAAGGGCTGTACAGTGCAACTAAAGCCACAAATCTGTACATTAAACCTGGTTATTTGCAGAGCACCTTATGATTTATAAATACTACAAAAACATTTTTTTATTATCTTGAGAGATGTTCTTTAAAATGAGTTGATGAAATGCTTTCTGTAATTAATACTGTATGTGTTGCCTCTCATTTATGTTATCTTGTATAAGCTCTAAATGGTATAGAATAGATACTGTAGTAAACTGTTCTCATATGAATTTATAAATCATCTACTGTATACTGTATTACCTTGCAACAATTTAGTCATATATCTTGAAGGGTAGTGAAGCCAAGTACTAATAATTACATTTTGAATAGCTTTATTTTGAATGATCAGTGAAAAAAAAAAAATAAACAAATAAACAACCCATGAATAGTAAAACTTCTGTGACTATGGGGTATATTCAATTAGCAGTGATAACGGACTTTTAACGTGAAAAGTCCGGTATTCGGGTGAAAAAACAGACTTTTCACGTGAAACACAATTACAGGCTATTCAATTATCCTGGAAAATTTATCGGTGATCATTTTTTCACTAATTTCACTTCACCTTCTCTGAAGCAGGTGAAAAGTTGGGAAAAGTCACTATTTTAAGGTAAAAATGTTTGGATATGGTACAGAACTCCTGGGACACCCCCCTTAATGACTAATTAGGCACATTGAAGTTTTTAATTATTTTTAATTGGCCAATAATGACATGTAATTTTTGGGGTGAAAAAGTAAAAAGTCATGGAAATTGGGGTTCAAGGTATGGGACAGGTATATTGGGGTGCTTTATGAGTGGGACAGGTGTTTTTTAGGCTTGCAGATGGGAGTAATCAGTCTATTTCCACTTTTTTTAAAAGTACCCTAAAATGACCCAAATATATACTTATACCCATTTTCATGTACCCCAAATTTAATGAGAGCCTTTTTTTTTGCTCAAAAAAAATAGCTTTCTTTAATTTTTTTGCATTTTTAAAAAAAATGCATATAACAGCCATTTCACACAATTTAAGTCCCCAAAAACGCTCTAATGTGATCTCTAACACACTTCTCTTCTGTTTTCCTATGTTAGTTTAGCATTTTTTGGGGTACAGGCTGAAATCCCCATTTTCACCTGCACTTTTCACTGCAAGAATTTTCACGTGAAACCCGGTCGGAATTGAATAGGTCGAAAAACGGAGCGTTTTCGCTGCAATTTTCGGCCGATTGCCGCAAAAAATTTTCGGGCGCAAAATTGCAGCGAATTTGCGGATAATTGAATACCCCACTTTATGTCAGTTTGCAAGTTATCAATGGTGCAATAAAAGTGTGATAACATTACCAAAATTTTAATACCAACCCATTGTTTACAAACACAGACTCATTTTATTAAATCAGTTAACAATTCTAATAACCTAGATTACTGTACTTTAAGCATTATATATTTCTCCTTTCATTTAAATTTGCTTGGTATTCATTCAAACCCCTAAAAAGGCTCTTATTTACAAATGACTGGAACTGCTCATGAATAACATATGTTTAAGGATATTTTATCAAATGTACTGAAAGGAATTACCATCAACTCTAACTGTTAATGGCATTATGAAAACAGCATGCTAACTGTTCCTTAATTTAGAATTGCTAATGATTGATTATAGCTCTACTAATGCCAATACATCTTGAACAAGATGCCATGAATACCAACATATATTGAATTATTTTGAGGTCATGCATGAAAGGCCTATCTTACAATTTAAAATGTAGCAATAATAAGCTAAGATTTCACTATCAATTCATTGTTTAGATGAGCTTCTAGGAAGTACACTATAGACTTGTAGGGGTCATCATGATTTGAATATAATACACACAGTGCTAAACAAATGTATTTATTTACACAGAGATAATTTATCTGGACCTTTTATAGCTTATATGCATAAAATAATCTATCCAGAACTTTCTATGGACTCTACCCACTAGGGCATATCATAAAGTGTATAGATAGTTACATGTAGAAGATGAGCCCATAAGGTCCCCTTGATCCAACAGTTACTAATACTTTTTGGAGAGGATATTGTGGTTAAAATTAGATATTATATTATAACACACAAATAAATTAAGTACAGATCTCTCTCCATTTATTGAATCAGTTATAGAAGAACTTCATGGAGCCTTTTCACATATAGCTACTTTTGACACACTTTTTTCATCTCTTTTGACACTTCATTACTTTTTAAACTAATTGAATTTTCGCTTTTTATGAATATATTTTTATTCAGAATACTAATAAAGGATATATTTTAGCTAATGTGTACCTTTCTGTGCACCACAGATTGGACATTGTTTTCTTTTGAATAATGTGATTGTATCTTCTATGTATCCGTGGTAGCACCCCCCCCCCATCTCTTGATAATTCAATAATGAAATGTAACCAATATTTTTGGTGGGTCTCAATTTAAATTTCTAACAATATATATATCTGTACCTTAGCTTGTGTGTTCCTATTCCCAGTAACTTTAATATTATGCAGGAAATTCACTCACAACTTTGAGACTATGGGGCTAGTGAGGAGTTGGCCATATGCTCATCAGCATAGCATATAATACAGAAATTTGTGCTGTTTCCCCACCTACACAAAATAATATATGTATACACCCATCGGTATATCTCTCACTCACACCTTCTTACAACTTGTAGAAACTGAATTTGAGAGGGATGGAGTATTTTATTGTGGCAATGACATATTGACATATTTGTGTAATAGCAAACTGAGGAAAAGTAGCATAAAGACACAGATACTCTATTTATGTTTGGAGTTGTTAGAGTTGGGGCTGCTGGAGGTTAGTTACAAATGCACAATGATGATGATGATGGTCAGCAACACTAATTATTTAATTCTGATTGGATGATTGCTAAATGATTTTTGCAACTGGTAGCATTTTCTTCATTGTTTGCAGACTGCTACTTATCAACATGAAAACACTAATCCTAATACAATATAAGTGGTCTAATACTCAAAATTGAGGAAAAAGTAGCACAAGGAAGAAAAAAGTGGTAAGACAAAATAGAAAACGTGAGAAATGTGACAAATCGCCATAAGAGATCCCGTTTGTGTACCAACTGCTGCAGCTTTATAGTGGATTATCTCTCACCTGTCCTGCAGGACAGTTTTTCCAGCAAGCACTTTGCATGGAGCTGGTGGTCAGCTGTGATTCCTGAAATCCAGTACAAGCTTTGCTGCACATGACAGCTGCTGCCAATCTGCAGCCAGGACATCCTATCTAAATCCCTATAGGTGCATCATTCATTGCCAGTGCAACGTCTGCTGATTCTCTATGTCCATTCTGACTTACGTGTTCAGAGTTTGGCTCTTCAATTCCATTCCCACTGCTACTGAATAAAGTTCACATCTTGCTTATCCTGTCTCCAGTGAACATCAAACTGTCAGCACTAGTCACAGTCTGTTCCTGTTATTGGTGCACTACAAGCAAAAGTCTGCTCCTTTCTATTGTGTATTAATTTTCAACACAAGTCTCTACACATTATTCTGTTCCTGTGTATTACTCACATGCTACAAGTATCAACACCTGTCTCAGCACATTCTACTTTTCCTGTCTTTTGTATATCAAGTGTCAGCATGGGTTGGGTATGGGATTTCGACAGTTGGGATACTGGCGGTCATAATACCGACCCCAGCATCCCAACTGTTTAAAATGCCAACAGTGGTTCATAAGGGAGCTATGCCTAATCCTCTCCCTCCCACTAACCCTCCCTCCCCACAACCTAAACCTAACCCTCAGTTCCTGCAGCCTAATACTAACCTCCCCTCCAAAAGACAGGACTGATACAAGTGACCTGCGCCATGCATCATTCTGCCTAAACTGTGACTTTATACCAATTTGCTTACTACCAAAATAAAATCCTAAGTACCTAGTACACTATTTTCAAACTAATGTACAAAATTGAGTTAAAAGTTTCATAATTGTGTAAAAAGTAGACAATGTGGGAATTGTGGCAAGTGTTTTACACCATATGGTACAAAAAAGATAAGTGTATGAGGTACAAATTTGTAAATTGGTAGACCTTTCTACATTTTATTTTACAGTATCTCATAAAGTCATGTGCATAATCAAGAATTTCCCACTTTTACTAGCCATGGGCACATGGCCCAACGGAATATGCTGCACTATATAAGAAACTGTTAATACAGATGGAGCCACGCTCATCTAGGCTTCTCTGCTGCGCCTAGGTGCACCAAGGTTTATTAGCATAAGCCTTTCATCTATTGTTCTCAGCTGCAACACAATATAGAGAGAACAATACATCAGGGGATTAAGTTATTACAGCAGGGGATTTAGTCCGAGTGCTCTGGCTCAATAAATCCTATTAATGGCAAAGATGAGGAGGGCTACATCTATAAATAAATAAATAAACAGTACAGCAGGACCCACAACACTGCTATGGGATAGGGTAAAAGGCTGATTTTCACAGATATCAGACATGATGGTGACCATTAATGTAAAGAGCAATATGGAGGTAGGCACATCATTAATTGTCATCATCATATCTGATATGTGCCTACCTCCATATTGCTCTTTCTAGCCATTTATGATGGGGTTCTTGCTGGCAATTAATCTCCTGGATGGTTTGATTGATTTAAACCAAGATAGCATTGGCTTGTTTAGAAACCTCTGTAACCCTCCAGGAAACCATACAGATGGTAAATGTGATAGAAACCATGTTGTGCTGATGAATAATATTACAGATTTTTTTTTAATATTTAAATATGGTCTTACTGCTAAAAGTAGGCACCCGCAGCTGTATTTTTTTATTGTGGACTTTACCGTCACTCACAGCAATGATGCATTTTAAAATATATTTGGGTGTGAGCTACTGCATGACCAACTACAGACCGGTATCAAACCTTCCTTTTCTAGGAAAATATATTGAGAAAGTGGTTGCAAATCAACTGGCCTAACAACCCATGCTATCTATGATCCATTCCAATCAGGATTCAGGATAAGACAAATCACTGAAACAGCCCTGGTGTGTGTGTGTGTGTGTGTGTGTGTGTGTGTGTGTGTGTGTGTGTGTGTGTGTGTGTTAAATGATCTTCTGATGGCAGGAGACAGAGGTGACTGTTCAATATTAATTCTTCTGGATCTCTCTGCAGCATTTGATACCGTAGACCATGGGCTTCTGATTGAGTAACTGATACATTTTTGTGGACTGGATGGCACAGTACTAAGCTGGTTCAATGATTTCTCACTGGCAGGTCACAGAGACTATAGAGTAGATAAATAGAAGTATACCAGCGCTGGCTGTATATGTTAATACAGTAATTGACTATTAGGCTTGTTATATTACATCATATCACATTTATTGTTAGAAAATAAACATTACAATTTTAATAAAAAGTTCACAGCTAAATGTTGTATATGTGCCAATAATTAAAGCCACTGGTCACCCAGTATTCACGTATGGCTAGGGAAAAAACCTTAGAGTCTAAGATCATATATTCAATGGCAGGTATTAGATTCAGGTCTGTAAATCTCTGAGGGTTTTTTGTGAACTTTTTATTAAATTTTTAATGTTTTTTTTATAACAATAAATGTGATATGATGTAATATAACAAGCCTAATAGTCAATTATTAGCATATACATCCAGCGCTGGTATACTTCTATTTATCTACTCTGTTCTTTATATATGGGATTTAGACCACCCCTATACCAGCAGCTGTTGATAGTGCACCTGTACACACATTATCTTTTTTTCTATCACAGAGAGTATAGTCTGGAGTATACTCATCATCATCAGTGCCATTTCCATGTGGTGTCCCACAAGGTTCTATAAAATCCCCCATGCTTTTTGCAGTATACATGCTCTCGCTGGGTGAAATAATCAGGTGCCATGGGCTGGTCTACCACTGCTATGCAGATGATACACAACTGTACTTGTCTTTTGCTCTGGTCACTGATACCCCAATAGCAACATTAATGGCTGTCTAGCTGTTCTCCAGGAGTTGATGAGTGCCAGTTGGCTGCAACTGAACCCGGATAAAACAGAGTTCCTTATGATAGGACCGCAACATCAAAGGACAATACTGCAGGATAGCCACCAACCAAATGGACTTACACTTGGGGATTCAGAATTACAAGCCACTGATCAAGTGCGGAATCTTGGCGTTGTCCTGGATGGTGGCTTGACACTTAAACATCAGATATCAGCCACAATCAAATCCTAATTCTTTCACCTGAGGAACATAGCCAGAATCAAGCACTTAATTTCCTCAGATGATCTGCAAAAAGTCATCCATGCATTTCTATAATCTCAATTAGACTACTGTAATGCCCTCTACCTAGGTCTCCCTGCAAAAGAATTACACTGCTTAAGTATCTACATGCTTCTGTATTTTATGAAAAGCTTTTCTGTACTTCATTATTTTCTGTACTATATTATGCAATGTATCTGTTAAGCATCTTGAGTCCTATTGGAGAAAGAGCGCTATATAAATACAAATATTATTATTATTATTATTATTATTATTACTACTGTACCCTGCAAATTTCTATACAGTATATTGTGAAAGTACTGTATATATAAATCAGTATATATAAATCAGTATGCCAGACAAGTAATGACAGTACTTATTGTATGTCATTCAAAGGTAATTTTAAAATATGAAAAAGCTGGCATAGACAATTCTATGACATGTAACTATGGGAACTGTTGCCTAATATATACAGTTTATTTACTTACAATCTGTGTATTTTTGATACAGTATTGATAAACTGTATTTTAAAAGACAGTAATCATATCTGTAGATGTACAGTATATACAGTAGAAACAGTATTACATTCCTGTGTCATTGTAAAGAAAATTGACATATAGCCCTTCTGATTAGGTACTTGTACAAATGACAAATATATTGCAGACATCTATTATTTGCAGATTTTTTTTTTTACTTCAAACAATGTAAAGGCCCAACTGTGCAATTTTTGCAAGTCTTCGACATCCACCCCCACCCACCCCCCAAACAAGCATGAAAGTACTATGTAATACTTACATTTAAAAATATGGTTATAAACTTTAATAAAGCCCACAAATTTACAATTTTTCCTATTAAAAATATTACTCTGCCTCCACTATTTATAAACTGTGAACAATATTTTCATTCTTTAAAAAAAATAAGTTTTCAAGTGTTAACATTGGCATTAGTATACGTTACATTTTTATTAAAAAAGCAAAATGTATAAGTATTAAAATAATGTCTTAAAAAATAAGGCTCTTAATGGGCAACCTTGGTAAAATGGGAAAGCAAAATGGGAAAGCAAATGTTCATTTAAAGGTGCAAAAAAAATTATTATTAACTGAGTACAGTATGCCTGCATATAGTTGCCAAATGCGTATTTTCTGTTTTATCCTACTCAAAACAGAATATTCAATTTTGATCAAAAAATGAATAGCAGTTTTTCTTTTTGTTTATAATTTTAAGGATAATACATATAAAATATTGTTTTGTTCATTTTTTTAACAAAGTACTTATTGTGTTTAAATGTGCTTGTTTACTTGAAAATAAACTGGATTAATTGATTAAAATGAAAGGGAAATTTATTTTTAATCAGTGTGCTTAATATGAGCTATTAGAGGTGCAGTAACAGTGCACATTAATTTTACATAATAAGTTGTAATAAACAAGTGTCAAAAAATAACTTTTTACAGTTATTGAAGTTACAGTATATTCACTATATATAGAAACAATTGATACACATAATAAAGTTGTAAAAATCACAAATAGGGTGCCTAATAAGGATTTGACAAAACACCATAAATATGCAGTGCTGATGTAGTATTATTATTTGCTTCATTTATAATATGGTGTAAAGATTGCTTTTGTCATTTTTAGCAGTTTTAATTCAGAAATATAGCATTTGATAAACTGTACATTCTCAAATGAGCCTACTTTATGCTAGATGTACCTGTACATAGAGATGAGCAGGTCCTGTTCTCCGAGAACTATACCCACCAGAACTTTGAAATCCAAGGCAGGACTTGAGTCCGGCTCGGGACTTCCCTTGTTACTCGGATCCCAAATTGAGGATGAACGTCATAATCATGCTGTCAGATTCTCGCAGGATTTGAATTTTATAAAAGTCCCCGGTGATCGGCGCCATCTTCACTACAGCTGTAGAAAGTGTACTGGACGGACATGTCTGTCTCAGTACTGTGTTGTCTGGCATGGGGTGGGTGCCCTGTCTGCTGTATCAGTCCAGTGGTACTCTGTCTGCTGTATCAGTCCAGGGGTGCTCTGTCTGCTGTATCAGTCCAGGGGTGCTCTGTCTGCTGTATCAGTCCAGGGGTGCCCTATCTGCTGTATCAGTCCAGGGGTGCCATGTCTGCTGTATCAGCCCAGGGGTGCTCTGTCTGCTGTATATGAAAGGGGTGCTCTGTCTGCTGTATATGAAAGGGGTGATCTGTGCATCCATCCAGGGGCTCCGCCCCAGGGTAAAATTAAAATAATAAAATCTAAAAACAAAAAGGCTAAAATATAATTATATATTTTTTTTGTTTGAGCTGTACCCAAGTGAACAAAACATTTTTTTATTATTTTCATAAGTACTGTGACACTGCTTTTCAGACCGCTGCATATATATGTATTGTGCGACATTGTTGGTGAAGGTCAACTGCAGTGTTCGATTACTATTTCTGATGCACACACATATTGTGTGATGCTGTGGGTGAAGGTGGTACCACATTCATGAGAAACGTTTAGGGGTAGTCACATCAGCTATGTGTGAGTCTGATATTTCTCCCAATGTCCTCATAGAGAAACCTCTTTCACCTCTTTCTACCATTTCTGAACCATGTGCACATGTGGGGAATAGTACAAGTAAAGATGATGATGATGATGAGGAGGAGGAGAACAATAGAAAATTGAGGATTCATGTGTGGAAGTGGAACATGATGAGGGGGATATATGTGTACTACTACTATCTGACACTGAGGATGTTGATGATGTTGTTTGTATATGTCAGTCACCAGTGGCTGCAGTTGTTGACCATCATATAAAAGAAATCCATTGTGATGCCCTGGATTAAGACCAAAAAGGATACCTCTTGGGAGTGGGAATATTTTTACCCCATTCTTGACAATGTTTGTGAAAGCATCTGCTCCATTTGTGAGGTCAAAGTTAGTAGAGTTAGGAACATTAGCCATCTAGGCACCTGTTCCATGTTACGTAATTTGCAGTGAAGACATGCAATATATTGTAAAATTCTAATGTAAATAACACCTCATCAGCAACATCCTCAGAGTCATTACTTATCAGAGGAAGTCCTTCTAAAAAAATATTTTGTGGGGGCCCAAACAAACCAATCATTTCAGCCACAAGTGACAGTCCCTGTCACTGAAATGATTGGTTTGTTAAACTATGCATGTCCTGTTTAATATATACAACATAAGGGTGGGTTGGTGGTCCCAAGGACAATTCCATGGGTGGGTGGGAGCTCCTAAGGACAATTCCATTTTTCACCTCTTTTCTTTGCATTACGTGCTGTGTGGAGCTTTGCTGACTGTGATGACAAACATTTGTATAGTTTATTAAACTGCCACCCTGTCTGCCACTCTAGTGCCATTCTGTTTCCTAGATGTGCCATGTTGGAAGTTTAAGTGCCACATGTTTGTGCCACCCACTGCTGTCGCTAAGCTTAGTCATCCAGCTACCTCAGTGCAACCTTTTGACCTAAACTGGATGAAAACAATATTGTGACCTGTGAGGTGGTCAAATTGACTGAAAAGGAGTGGAAATTAATGTTAATGAGGTAAATACTACTGTAGGAACAAAAACCTGCCCACATTCTGTGATTTTAGCGGTTTTTATGATAAAAAAAAATACAAATTCAAAACAATGACAAATCCAAAACTCACATGGGAGGTATTGGCAAAACAAGTACACATCCAAAACTAGAGATGAGTGGGTCGGGTCTCAGAGAACAGAACGAGGCAAAACGTCATCATTCCGCTGTTGGATTCTCGCGAGTTTTGGTTTCCATATAAGGAGCCGCGTGTCGCTGCCATTTTCACCCCGGACTTGGAGAATGAGGGAGACAGACCTCTTTCTCTCTCTGTGGGTGGTGGTATCGGGTGAGGTCAGTGTGTGCTCTGTAGGGGTGCTGCTCCTATCACTGTGGTGTACCTGTGCTGTTAGGGGTGGTGTCCCGGCTGTCACTGGTGTTTCATATGCTGTTAGGTGTGCTGAACCTGAACATGGCTGTTGCTGTCCTGGCTGTCACTGTGTTGTACAGCGGACAGGGGCACTGTCCTCCTGTATGCAATGAAAATACAGGGAAGCTGGCCCTGTCTTGTATTCTGTAAAAATTCTAAGGTGCAGTGAAAATAAATGTACACTGGCCCTGTTTGTATGCTGCAAAAATTCTCAGGTGCAGTGAAAATAAATGTACACTGGCCCTGTCTTGTATGCTGCAAAAATTCTGGGATGCAGTGCAGTGAAAATAAATGTACACTGGAACTGTCTTGTATGCTTTAATAATTCTAGGATGCAGTGAAAATACATGTATACTGGCCCTATCTTGAATACTGTAAAAATTCTGGGGTGCAGTGAAAATAAATGTACACTGGCACTGTCTTCTATGTTGCAAAAATTCTGGGGTGCATTGCAGTGAAAATAAATGTACACTGGCCCTGTCTTGTATGCTGTAAAAATTCTGGGGTGCAGTGAAATTAAATGTTCACTGGCCCTGTCTTGAATGCTGTAATAATTCTTGGGTGCAGTGAAAATAAATGTACACTCTCCCTATCTTTTATGCTGTAATAATTCTGGGGGCAGTGAAAATAAATGTACAGTGGCCCTGTCTTGTATGCTGCAAAAATTCTGGGGTGCAGTGAAAATAAATGTTCACTGGCCCTGTCTTAAATGCTGTAATAATTCTATGGTGCAGTGAAAATAAATGTACACTGGCCATGTCTATTATGCTGCAAAAATACTGGGGTATGGTGCAGTGAAAATAAAAGTACACTGGCCCTGTCTTGTATGCTGTAAAAATTCTACAGTGCAGTGAAAAAAATGTACACTGGTCCTGTATGCTGTAAAAATACAGGGATGCAGTGAAAATAAATGTACACTTGCCTTGTCTTGTATCCTGTAAAATTACAGGTGTGTTGTGAAAATACAGGGGTGCTGGCACTGTCCGTGGTTGCGTTGTCTAGGTCTGACCTTCACAACACTGTATGGGAAGATGAGGCTCCTACCACCATTTACATACCCTCTGCAAGTGCTGGGAGGAGCACCGCTAGTCCAGTTGCTGATATTGAGATTGAGGATGTCACTATAGAAGTACACCAGGATGAGGAAGATATGGGTGTGGTGGTACTGCAGAGGAAGATGACAATGAAGATTCTGATGTTGATGTGGTTTGTTTGAATAAGGCACCAGTGGAGGCAGTTGTTGTCCATGGGATGAGAAAGCCCATTGTCATACTTTGGCAAACTAACAAAAAAGCCACCTCTTCAGTGTGGAATTATTTCTCCACAAATCCGGACAACATGTGTCAAGACGTCTGTTGCATTTGTCAATCCATAACAAGTAGGGGTAAGGACGTTAACCACCTAGGAAATTCCTCCCTTATACACCACCTTCAGCGTATTCATCATAAATCATTGTCAAGTTCAGAAACTTTGGGTAATAGCGTAAGCAGTCCACTGTCACCTAAATTATGTAGTTTTGTTTGAATATTATTTCTCTGTGAGGATGAGGATGTAAACACTGAAGGGGGGGTGGGAATCTGAGGATGAAGACAACATCTTGCTGCTGTAGAGCCAGTTTGTGCAAGGAGAGATTAACTGTTTTTTTATTGGCCCAAACAAACCAATCATTGAAGCCACAGTCATGTGGCAGACCCTGTTGCTGAAATAATAGGTTTGCTAAAGTGTGCATGTCTTGCTTATACAACATAAGGATGAGTGTGAAGGCCCAAGGACAATTCCATCTTGCACGTCTTTTCTTTGCCACATCATTCCAGGGGTGCTGCCCTATATGGGGTCTGCCCTATAATTCCAGGGGTTCAGCCCCACTGCCGTTTAAGTCCAGGGGTGCTGTTGACTATTTGCTGTGCTGTGTAATTCTCCAGGGGTGCTGCCAATGCTGTATAAGTCCAGGGGTGCTGCCGTATAATTCCAGGGATGCTGCTGTACTTGATCCTAGGTTTAAAGGAAAGCCTAGAGCAGATATGAAACAAGCTGCAACATCACAGATTTGTGAAAACATAGCCGCAAAGGTGGAAATGGAAATTGCTATTTTGACAAAGTGTTTTTAAATAAAGTTGGAGAGACCACACTTGTGGCCAAAGTCAGTGTGACTCAGAAGAGACAGAATCATAATCCAGCACAACTGCTGGAGTGCTAAAAGTTATATTTTCTGCCGGAGCATTAGAGAGAGGTTCTTCTCAATTATTTCATGTTATGGTCTAACTCAAATGAATGGCTCCAATTAGTCAACCTTAATTTCTATTTATTATTGATCTTCCACATTTTGGGATTATTTATTTAGAAGATGCGCATTTGTTGTACGGGGATCTTCTTTTCCTAAGGGCTGCATAGGGTTATCGCAAGACCTTGCGGTTTTAAAAGAACAGTTTCAGTGATCTTGCATTTCATCAGCTTTCCATTGCACTGCAGCACTAGATGGGTCAGGAGCTCCTGTGAGGCACAGTTACTGAATAAGGCCCAGTATGGAGTCTCATGGTGGCTTACAGCCAGGAAGATGTCTGGCTTGTCAGACTAAGACATGCTGTGGGGACAGAGGTTAGAATTGCTTCCTCCCACAGTCCTACTTATAGTATGAAATGAGTTTCAACTGTAGAGTGGTACGCTCCACTAGTGCAGGGGCTCAATAACAAGAAAATTCACTGCACAGTCGTTCTTAGCACTTTACCGAACCCACCTGAACTCAACTTGCCTCATCCGGGGCTGCTGTGGGGGCACAAGAGGGTCTGCTAAAACATCTAAAGGGCTACTTTATTTAAAAATTAAATATGAAAAAAACAAGACACACAGGTATGCTCACATGCATGTAACTGGGACACACAGGTATGCTCACATACGTTTAACTGGGAGCTGTGCAAAAAAAATAAGGCATCTGCCACAAAATATGTAAATAAAAATGCAATAAAAAATGTAAAAAGAGAAACACATGAGATTTTCACAAAATAAGTTTCCAGACTCTGTGCAGGGGAAAATAACCAATCTTGATCCTGTGATATACACCAGTTTATTTGCATCCAGCATTAAATCCGAGATTATCTTAATCCCTGAACATAGAGAAGGGGGTACAAATTTGGAGGCTTTGGCCCCTAGTTTTTCAGTTTGTCCATTAATGTAATAATTAATAATTATATATTTGCTTGGTTGAAGTCCTTTCTGTTCCACACCAATATTGGAGTGGAGGTGAAAGCCTGTGCATTGTTCCTGATTGTGTGTGCCTCTCTAATTTTTAATCACCTTCTTGACACTGTCCTCTTCCTCTTGTCTCTTCTCATAATGTTAAACGTCATCAGATATGGAGGTGGTATGTTTTCTAGCTAGCTATGATTCGGAGAACTTGACAAGCTTTTTCCAGGGGGACCACCTGTCGCTGAAATTAGGGGTTTATTAAATTGTGCATGTCCTGGTTAAACAATATATGGGTGGGTGGGAGGGCCCGGTTAGTGGGAGGGCCCAAGACAATTCCATCTTGCACCTTTTTTTTTTCTTTGCACTATGTGCTCATTGGGGTTTATTTTTTAAAACTGTCATCCTGTCTCACTTCTAGATGGGCCAGGTGTTTGTGCTGCCCACTTGTGGTGCTTATCTTAGTCATCAAGCTACCTCGGTGCAATCTTTTGGCCTAAAAACAATATTGTGAAGTTTGAGGTGTTCAGAATACACTGGAAATAAGTGGAAATGAATGTTATTGAGGTTAATAATACCGTAGGATCAAAATTACCCCCAAATTCTGTGATTTTAGCTGTTTTTATGTTTTTTTAAAAAATCTTTCAGATCCAAAACCAAAACCTGAAAGGGTGGTTTTGGTAAAACCAATCCACATCCAAAATACTAGTGGGGATCCAGATCCAAAACCAAAACCCCAAAAAGTGTCTGCCTCACATCTGTATCCAAAACATGAATGAGATACAGATCCAAAACAAGAACCCAAAACCCGAAGATATGGGTCAGTGCACATCCCTACCTGTATATTCTGGGTTCATTTACAGTAAGTAGGTATATCTCTGATACACAGTATGCCTTAAAAAACCCTCATATTTTAAGTTATACACAGAGGCATACAGTATTAAGAGATAAGAGGGCTATGTGCAGTTTCCATCCGGGCCCCCTCCTCTCTAGCTGGCTGTGCAAATGCATGGACTCTAGAACTGTGCATGCTCAAAAATATTTGTGGGGTGGCACTGAAACACAGGCTATACAAACAATATGCAATAGAATAGCAAAAAATATATAAATACTGAATATCATAATAATGGCTCCCGGGAGTGCAACTATACAAAAATATAATCAATAAATCTTCACTTATGGGAATGAGTCCCTACTGACAATAAAACACACAAATACAGATATTCTTTTTTTTTTTTTAAATGTTTTATTGGACATTCACAAAAAATATACGCATACATTACAGTATACAACAACTGAAAGTGACAATAGCGGATCGACATGGCATAATAGAAAAATAAACATTAATGGTCAGGCAAAGGAAGAAACAAGTTACAAACTATGTCAGTTTCACAATTCCTAGAAAGGGGGGCGACCTAGGATAAGTAATTCAAGATTGTACCAAGTGGTATATTTTACAGCCTGTCGGAGGGGAATCTTGATAGTATCATCGAGCCTCTGTATATAAGGGAGAAATATATCAAAGAATTTTTCACTTTTACATTCTTTATCAATAGACATCTCAAGCCACTCCATATGAAATAGGTATGATAACCTTGGCAGTAACAGAGCTAGGGACAATGAATCAGTAGCTATCCATTGTGACAGGATAGCCTTTTTGCTTGCAGCTGCTATTTTGGTCAACAGCCTGCGCTGGCCAAGGGACAGCCCAGGCGCTGAAGATTGACAGTGGACGTCCCAAATAGCCCACCCAGGGGTGGCCACCACATCGATATGCAGTTTATTTTTAACATAGTTTTGTACTAAATCCCAGAACTTGAGGACTTCAGGACAGCTCCATAAACAGTGATATATATCTGCCTCAGGCGCTCCGCATTTAAAACATTTGGAGTCAGGAGCCGTACCCATTTGGAATCTTAATTTCGGTGTGATATAGGAGCGATGTAATATTTGGTAGTTCATTTCAGCATAAGATGCTGATGGGAGAGTTTTGTTGATTTTGTTAAATGCTGTGAGCATATCAGAAGTGGTGATAGTTGGGAAGTCCACTGCCCATTTAGTCAGTCCTGATGGTGTAGCTTCCCAGTCTATGATTCTTTTAAGAAATGTGTAAAGAAAGGCCGTAGAATAGCGAACCTTAGGTGTGGCTTGTAGAACGACATCTAAATTGTTAGTTTTGTCTTGTACTGTCATTATGGCTAACGATTTGTGAAGATAGCTATGAATCTGAAGATATACAAATAGTGGGATTGGAAGTTGTGGAAACCTCTCACGAAGAGTAGAATATGTGTACATCTGGTAAGTGTCTCGGTCAATCAACTGGTACAGTAATCAAATGTCTTGATGTGCCAGAGCAACCAACGTGTTATGTATGGTCGTCCCGTGAAAATCTGGATTGTGTGATAAGGGGAGAAAGGTGGTGGTATGGCTGGAGACGCCCATCCTAGAACGTGCTTGTCTCCAGGCCGTGCATGTTGACATTAGTAGGATGTTACTTTGTATCTGAGGGGGGAAAGAGGACGGACGTGTGTGCAGCAAGCCAACGAGTGGGGTGCCAGGACAAAAGGCCTGCTCCAAGCCGGTGTTAGCGAAAGCCTCCGTCCCATATATCCAGTCGACTGCGTAACGATAATTCGCAGCCAGCATATAACTTCTGATGCAGGGTAAGTTGACACCGCCCAACTTTTGAGATTGGGACAACTTAAATAGCGAGATCCTAGGTTTTTTATGTGCCCAGATAAATTCACTAAAGGCCCTGTTGAGAGTTTTCAGGTCTGCCTCAGAAATCAGTAAAGGCAACATTTGAATGGGGTATAGTAATCTCGGGAAGGTGATCATTTTAATCAACTGACATCTGCCTAGATAAGAGAGGGGTAAGTGTTTCCACTTCTGAAAGTCGTCAAGGATACGTGCAATGACTCGTGGGAAGTTGTATCTATATAAGTCAGCTGGGTTAATAGGTATATTAAGGCCTAGGTATGTGATCGTCTGTTTTGCCCATTGAAAAGGGAATTGGTCATCCCAGTCGCACCGGGATGGAGGGCTAGAGCCTCAGTTTTAGAGTTATTGATCTTGAACCCAGAAATTGATTCAAAAACCGTCAGCAGAGACATTAAGCTAGGAAACGCATCTTTGGGATTCGAGAAGTAAAGCAGTAAGTCATCAGCATAGGCCGTGACTTTAAGGTCCTGATTACCAATTTTAATCCCGCGCCAGGTGGTATTGAGGTGACAGTGTCTGATGAGCGGATCCAGTGCAAGGTCAAATAAAAGTGGGGATAATGGACATTCCTGTCTCGTGCCCCTATGCAACATAAAGGTATCAGTGTTCATTCCATTCACTGTGAGGAATGCGGCCGGAGAGGCATAGATAGTGCGGAAAAATTTAACAAAATCAGCCCCAAATCCCTGACAGTGAAGGACTCGCAGCAGATGCGACCACGACACACGGTCAAATGCTTTATCAGCATCGCAACTCACCAGCAGGGACGTTACCCCCGGTGACTGGGTCGATGCGGTCAATGTCGCCAACAATTGTCTAATATTATGTACTGAAGTTCTTCCCTTCACGAAGCCGGTCTGGGACGGATGTAATATCGTGGGCAGTATGAGTTGCAGCCTATGCGCCATAAGAGCAGTTAGAATCTTAAAGTCCTGATTTAGGAGGGAAATTGGGCGATACGACTGAACTTGGGTGGGGTCTTTCCCCGGTTTTGGTAGTACTATCACCCGGGCCTGATTAAAAGTAGGAGGAGCAACATTTCCCGATAAAATGGAATTAATAAGTGATAGGAGATGAGGTGTAACATGGGGTAACAATAATTTATAGTACTCTGCGCTCAAACCGTCTGGGCCAGGAGATTTGCCGTTAGCTAATTGTTTAACCACCGTTAATAATTCTAAGTCGGTGACCGGTGCCATGAGGGAAGCTCTGTCGTCTTCAGTCAGTGTAGGAGATCCGGCAGAGCGGAGTAAGGCCATGCCACCAATAGGGTCATCCGGTGGGGCAGTGTAAAGTTCCTTATAGTAGGTCAAGAAGGAGTCAGCGATGACTATTGGGTCAGAGGATAGTTGGGGGCCTGCATGCAGGGATAGAATAGTTGGGGTGGGGCGCTGACTACGAACCATGTTCGCAAGAAGCTTGCCTGCTTTGTTACCCCACTTATAATATCTATGTTTTTGAAAGTCCAGGGCGTATTGTGCCCTTTCCGTGCAGAGAGTATCATAGAGGTGTTTCGTTTCGGTATAGGTTCTACGATTATCATCTGTTGGGGAAGATAACAGTAGTGCATATGAATTAGTGAGTGCCAGACCCAGGTCCCGATATCTCTGATTAAGATTCTTACGCTTATTTGCAACATATGCAATTACGTAACCCCACATCAACGGCTTGGAGGCAGACCAGAAGAGATTTATGTCTTCTTCATGCTGTGCATTGTCTTTAGCATAATGTATGAAATTAGTCTCTAAGTAAGTCTTAAATTCAGGAGATGTGTATAAGTAAAAGGGAAATCTCCAGTTAAAAGAGGTAGTTTTGGGAGACTGCAGATCTAATGTGAACCATGTGGGTGCATGGTCAGAGATGGCAATGTTTTCTACTTTGGAGTCGCCTACCCTGGAGAGCAGCATATCAGAGAGCATCCAGTAGTCAATTCGGCTGGAAGTAGCATGTTGGTGTGAGAATAACGTATATTCTCGTCCGACAGGATGCTGATGTCGCCAAGGGTCTACCAAATTAAGTGAGGACGATAGAAATTGTAATGCGGCTGGTGTGGAATGTGTGCGGCCACTAGATGTATCTGATCTATCCAAAGTAGGGTGAAGTGTAGAATTAAAATCTCCCCCAATTATTAACCTGCCCTCAGCCCAATCCTGAAGTTGGACATATATATCCGTGAAGAAAGCGTTATGTTCTGAATTAGGTGCATATAAAGTCACAAGGGTGTAAAGTTCCCCTTCCAGTTGTAATTTTATAAACAAAAACCGGCCTTCGTCATCAGTACGGGTATCTAATATAGTATATCTGAGAGATTTGTGAAATATAATTATAACACCCCTTTTTTTTTAAGTAAACGAGGCCGATTTGTAGTCTTGGAACCAATTGTCCATCAGGACATTAGGGTCTCCTAATTTCCAGTGTGTCTCTTGTAACATCGCAACATCTGGCCGTAGCCGCTTAAGGTGCTGCAATATCTTCCTACGCTTGATCGGGGTATTTAAGCCTTCAATGTTCCAAGTAAGGAACTTGAGGCTTGTCTTAGTCTCCGAAGAAACCGCCATTTCAAACAAAAATCAACCGATGCCTGTCCTGTCGGAAGTGCAAAACATCAATACAATAAACCATGTGGCTCCCCCCATCCCAGCGAGTAGGGAGGCCCAACTATTGTAAATACCAATGAATCTATACCATGTGATCAGTAGGAAAAACTGTTGTATGCAAAATATAGTGGTGTGTCCATTTTCTAATGTTGTTTTTTTAACCCAAAACAGTGGTCCAAAGGACACTTTATAAACCATAAACATAATTCTATCTAAATAAACAGAAAAGAGAGGGGGAAGAAAGGGGATCAGGATTAAGAAAATAGAGAGAAGCGGGAGAAGGGGGGGTTGGGATGTCCAGGAACAGTCAGTTCCACAAATATACTGTGCAGCAATAATCATAACAATAAGGTAATTTGTAAGCAGCCATACATTACCAAACATGAAAGCATTAAGAAAGATGAGTAATATTCTGAGTCCATGGGAAAACATGTTATAAGTCTTTGTCTCTGGAGGCAGGCGAGGACGGATCTCGTAACGATTCCGCAAACGTCTTGGCTGCTGAAGAGGTGTCGAACAAATACGTTTTCCCATTATATTGAGCACGAAGCTTTGCTGGATAAAGCAGGGCAAAACGGATTCCTTCTTCAAATAGGATTTTGCAAGCTGGAGAGAATTCCCGCCTTCTCATGGCTACATTATACGAAAAGTCTTGGAATAGAAGCAACTTATCGCCGCGATAGGCGAGGCCTTGAGCTTTGCGGTATGCTTCCATCGTCTTGACCTTGTCCGTGTAGTTAAGAAATTTAAATATGACTGGCCGGGGTCTGCAGCGATCTGCCTGGAAGTCAGGACCAATGCGGTGAGCTCGCTCAATCAACATGGATTCACCTTCCGTCAAGCAACCAAGTTCCGTCGGCAGCCAGGCAGAAACCAAGGACAGCAACTCCTGAGGTTTTAACGGATTCCGGCAAGCCGATCAGCCGGAGATTATTTCGACGATTACGATTTTCTAAATCTTCGAGCTTTTCTTGTATGGCAGAGATAGTGGATGCTTGACTATCGACGACAGAACGTGTCGCCGTCAGATCATCTTCCAGGTTCGAGACTCGTTGTTCGGCCTCATCCAGCCGGGAGCTGTGCTCTTTTAGCTGCGTCATGGTGGAGTCAATGGCGTCTTTCAGACCAGCGAGTTTCTTATCCAACAGCGGTGAGAGGATGTCAGAGATTTCCTGCGCCCTGGTCACCGCGTCTGCCGTGTATCTGGAGGGGTCCGGTACACTGTCTAAGACATTGGCGTTGGGTGAAGGAGGTGGAGAACAAGCATGCATGGAGGCCGAGGCCCTAGTTTCCTTAGTTTTCACCGGTGATGATCCGCGACCCCCTCGCTGAGATTTCACCACATATTTATCCATGACAATAAAAAGAGGATGTGTCGTGTCACGATGAGAAAGTAGATGAAATCAATTATCCTGCCCTGCAGGGAGTATTATGTCTGTCGAGTTGCAAGTGCGTGGGCACAGCTGACGACAAAACGGCACGTCAATCGCCTATGGGATAATATATATTCTGCACGCAGCAACTCCAGAAGCTGTGCGAGGGTCAATAACCTCTCCTCCCTCTCCACTGATAAATGTGTCGGCACAAATGGAAGGTAGTCAGGATTGTAGGGAGAGCAAGTATCCCTCTCCTCCCGAGGGGAGCAGAGTAGGAGGGCTGCGCTTATGGATCCTGTGGCACCTGTGGTCTGGGAGAGGCACCAGGCAGGGACTCAGGCAGCAGGGAATCACACAGGGCACAACCAGTAACGTTGGAGAGCACACCGCTGGTGAGTTTTATGCTGCCGGCTTATATTGCTCAGCAGAGCGGTCTGGTGCGGCCAGAGACTGTACTTGTAGAGCGGGGACGGGGGGGGGGGCTAAACGGCGTTCTCCCCAGACATCTAGCGGCGTCCTCTCTCCGCAGGCTTAGTCCCGCTCCATTGCCTAGCAGCGTCCGCTGCTACGAGCCGGAGCACGGGGACGCGGGGAGCCGTCTGCAGTCACCCGCTTCGCTCGTCGTGGGCGGTAGGCAGAGCGGGGGAGAAGGGGAGCAGGGCGCCCGGCCACTCTCAAAATGGCGGCCGCGGGCAGCAGACGCCACAGCTGGCGTCCGAAATCCGGGGTTGAAGGCGGTGGGGAGCCGGGGTGATGTTACCCTCTTGCCCACCTCTATCTCCGCCAGGCCCCGTGATATTTTGAGGGGCTGGAGTGTGGTGTTGATCCCCTTAATAGGTGATAAGGGAGCAAGGGGACAGAGAGCTCTATTAAAATGCGGCCAGTCGTAGGTCCGCCCACCGGAAGTAAATACAGATATTCTTATATAACTGTGCTATGATATAGAAATACCTTGTTCAAGAGAAATTAAAACTGCTTGAAATAATGTAACATGCCAAACTGGGTCTGGATCCAAACAGCCGGCATATAAAATGCCTCCTGTATCGGGTGTAGTACATTATGCCAGCGCTTGGAATCCTGGTACCCAGCATAACGGCACTGGGATCCCGACCGCCAGCATGCACTCACCACGCTGTGGGCACAGTGGCGCGCTATGTGCGCCACATGTTTATTTTTCCTCCAGGGGTGTCGTGGACACCCCAAGAGGTAGAATAGTTGTTGGTATACCGGCTGTCAGGATTCCGGCATCGGTATGGTGAGCGCTGGGATCACGACAGCCAGCATATCAAATGTCTACCATATCCACAATACAATAGGCAGAAGCTTTTGGAATGTAGTGTGTAATCAGGTGTATATACAGCCTACAGCAGTGTGCAAGCACCTACAGCCTGAAGACAGCAGGTGTTCACGAATGGTGAGAAGGTTACTGTCCTGTATGGGGCCCCCTTAACAGGTATACCTCGATCTCTGTATAGCAGGAAAATGCGTGTTTCACAAATAAATGCAGTTTAACTTGATTGCATTAAAGGTCTAGTCAGGTTAGAGGTGTCAGTTATTCACACAATTGGTGAGGTTTGGTACCTGACCTCAAATGGGGAAGAGTACTGACAGTGCAGTGGGAACGCTGCTCCCATCAGTTAAAAGGGGGCTGGGCTTTCACAGGCACCAATGTATGAAGCACCATGGGCAGGTGAATACCGGCAGTTAGAGAGCTCATCCGCAACTCAGAGCTCATAGATGAGAGCAGCCAGCAATAGACACTCTTCCTCAAATCGGCCAAATAAACCAAGATAGAATGGTAACAGATGCAATGTGTCAGTAATGTGGATGCCTACTCAAGGATTCACCACACACAGCAGCTTTGTCAAAGGGCAGTAGTGGTTCTATTCCATGTGCTCTGTGCTTCTATTGCACATACAGGGGTATATGTACTAAAAATCGTATTTTCCGGAATGAGATTAAAGTTCCAACACGAATGACATCGAATGTGTAAAGTTGCAACTTTTTGAATTTATTACGACTTATTTACTAAGCTGTCATATTTTTCATATTCGTGTTTTCCGATGTCGATGTCATTCGTGTTTTTCAAAGGTAGAATGCGAGCGATTTTGAGGATTTGCGGCCGTGTTATGAGGTTTTTTCACGACTGCGTAATTTTTCGTTTACGGCAGTGTTAATCCGTTTCCGGCTGCGGTTTTTTTCTAAGTTTCGTTTTTGTCACTCGTCCGTGATTGGTTTGATTCATGATGGAGGAGTGTCTGTGCTCTTAGGGATGTGCACCTGAAATTTTTCGGGTTTTGTGTTTTGGTTTTGGGTTCGGTTCCGTGGCCGTGTTTTGGGTTCGAACGCGTTTTGGCAAAACCTCACCGAATTTTTTTTGTCGAATTCGGGTGTGTTTTGGATTCGGGTGTTTTTTACAAAAAACCCTAAAAAACTGCTTAAATCATAGAATTTGGGGGTCATTTTGATCCCATTTTATTATTAACCTCAATAACCATAATTTCCACTCATTTTCAGTCTATTCTGAACACCTCACACCTCACAATATTATTTTTAGTCCTAAAATTTGCACCGAGGTCGCTGGATGGCTAAGCTAAGCGACACAAGTGGCCGACACAAACACCTGGCCCATCTAGGAGTGGCACTGCAGTGTCAGGCAGGATGGCCCTTCCAAAAAATACTCCCCAAACAGCACATGACGCAAAGAAGAAAAAAAAGAGGCGCAATAAGGTAGCTGTGTGAGTAAGATAAGCGACCCAAGTGGCCGACACAAACACCTGGCCCATCTAGGAGTGGCACTGCAGTGTCAGGCAGGATGGCCCTTCCAAAAACTACTCCCCAAACAGCACATGACGCAAAGAAGAAAAAAAAGAGGCGCAATGAGGTAGCTGTGTGAGTAAGATAAGCGACCCAAGTGGCCGACACAAACACCTGGCCCATCTAGGAGTGGCACTGCAGTGTCAGGCAGGATGGCCCTTCCAAAAACTACTCCCCAAACAGCACATGACGCAAAGAAGAAAAAAAAGAGGCGCAATGAGGTAGCTGTGTGAGTAAGATAAGCGACCCAAGTGGCCGACACAAACACCTGGTCCATCTAGGAGTGGCACTGCAGTGTCAGGCAGGATGGCCCTTCCAAAAAATACTCCCCAAACAGCACATGACGCAAAGAAGAAAAAAAAGAGGCGCAATGAGGTAGCTGTGTGAGTAAGATAAGCGACCCAAGTGGCCGACACAAACGCCTGGCCCATCTAGGAGTGGCACTGCAGTGTCAGGCAGGATGGCCCTTCTAAAAAATACTCCCCAAACTAGAGATGAGCGCCTGAAATTTTTCGGGTTTTGTGTTTTGGTTTTGGGTTCGGTTCCGCGGCCGTGTTTTGGGTTCGAACGCGTTTTGGCAAAACCTCACCGAATTTTTTTTGTCGGATTCGGGTGTGTTTTGGATTCGGGTGTTTTTTTCAAAAAACACTAAAAAACAGCTTAAATCATAGAATTTGGGGGTCATTTTGATCCCAAAGTATTATTAACCTCAAAAACCATAATTTACACTCATTTTCAGTCTATTCTGAATACCTCACACCTCACAATATTATTTTTAGTCCTAAAATTTGCACCGAGGTCGCTGTGTGAGTAAGATAAGCGACCCTAGTGGCCGACACAAACACCGGGCCCATCTAGGAGTGGCACTGCAGTGTCACGCAGGATGGCCCTTCCAAAAAACCCTCCCCAAACAGCACATGACGCAAAGAAAAAAAGAGGCGCAATGAGGTAGCTGTGTGAGTAAGATTAGCGACCCTAGTGGCCGACACAAACACCGGGCCCATCTAGGAGTGGCACTGCAGTGTCACGCAGGATGTCCCTTCCAAAAAACCCTCCCCAAACAGCACATGACGCAAAGAAAAAAAGAGGCGCAATGAGGTAGCTGTGTGAGTAAGATTAGCGACCCTAGTGGCCGACACAAACACCGGGCCCATCTAGGAGTGGCACTGCAGTGTCACGCAGGATGGCCCTTCCAAAAAACCCTCCCCAAACAGCACATGATGCAAAGAAAAAAAGAGGCGCAATGAGGTAGCTGTGTGAGTAAGATTAGCGACCCTAGTGGCCGACACAAACACCGGGCCCATCTAGGAGTGGCACTGCAGTGTCACGCAGGATGTCCCTTCCAAAAAACCCTCCCCAAACAGCACATGACGCAAAGAAAAAAAGAGGCGCAATGAGGTAGCTGTGTGAGTAAGATTAGCGACCCTAGTGGCCGACACAAACACCGGGCCCATCTAGGAGTGGCACTGCAGTGTCACGCAGGATGGCCCTTCCAAAAAACCCTCCCCAAACAGCACATGACGCAAAGAAAAAAAGAGGCGCAATGAGGTAGCTGTGTGAGTAAGATTAGCGACCCTAGTGGCCGACACAAACACCGGGCCCATCTAGGAGTGGCACTGCAGTGTCACGCAGGATGTCCCTTCCAAAAAACCCTCCCCAAACAGCACATGACGCAAAGAAAAAAAGAGGCGCAATGAGGTAGCTGTGTGAGTAAGATTAGCGACCCTAGTGGCCGACACAAACACCGGGCCCATCTAGGAGTGGCACTGCAGTGTCACGCAGGATGTCCCTTCCAAAAAACCCTCCCCAAACAGCACATGACGCAAAGAAAAAAAGAGGCGCAATGAGGTAGCTGACTGTGTGAGTAAGATTAGCGACCCTAGTGGCCGACACAAACACCGGGCCCATCTAGGAGTGGCACTGCAGTGTCACGCAGGATGTCCCTTCCAAAAAACCCTCTCCAATCAGCACATGATGCAAAGAAAAAGAAAAGAAAAAAGAGGTGCAAGATGGAATTGTCCTTGGGCCCTCCCACCCACCCTTATGTTGTATAAACAAAACAGGACATGCACACTTTAACCAACCCATCATTTCAGTGACAGGGTATGCCACACGACTGTGACTGATATGACGGGTTGGTTTGGACCCCCCCCCAAAAAGAAGCAATTAATCTCTCCTTGCACAAACTGGCTCTACAGAGGCAAGATGTCCACCTCATCTTCACCCTCCGATATATCACCGTGTACATCCCCCTCCTCACAGATTATCAATTCGTCCCCACTGGAATCCACCATCTCAGCTCCCTGTGTACTTTGTGGAGGCAATTGCTGCTGGTCAATGTCTCCGCGGAGGAATTGATTATAATTCATTTTAATGAACATCATCTTCTCCACATTTTCTGGATGTAACCTCGTACGCCGATTGCTGACAAGGTGAGCGGCGGCACTAAACACTCTTTCGGAGTACACACTTGTGGGAGGGCAACTTAGGTAGAATAAAGCCAGTTTGTGCAAGGGCCTCCAAATTGCCTCTTTTTCCTGCCAGTATAAGTACGGACTGTGTGACGTGCCTACTTGGATGCGGTCACTCATATAATCCTCCACCATTCTATCAATGTTGAGAGAATCATATGCAGTGACAGTAGACGACATGTCCGTAATCGTTGTCAGGTCCTTCAGTCCGGACCAGATGTCAGCATCAGCAGTCGCTCCAGACTGCCCTGCATCACCGCCAGCGGGTGGGCTCGGAATTCTGAGCCTTTTCCTCGCACCCCCAGTTGCGGGAGAATGTGAAGGAGGAGATGTTGACAGGTCGCGTTCCGCTTGACTTGACAATTTTGTCACCAGCAGGTCTTTCAACCCCAGCAGACCTGTGTCTGCCGGAAAGAGAGATCCAAGGTAGGCTTTAAATCTAGGATCGAGCACGGTGGCCAAAATGTAGTGCTCTGATTTCAACAGATTGACCACCCGTGAATCCTTGTTAAGCGAATTAAGGGCTGCATCCACAAGTCCCACATGCCTAGCGGAATCGCTCCCTTTTAGCTCCTTCTTCAATGCCTCCAGCTTCTTCTGCAAAAGCCTGATGAGGGGAATGACCTGACTCAGGCTGGCAGTGTCTGAACTGACTTCACGTGTGGCAAGTTCAAAGGGCATCAGAACCTTGCACAACGTTGAAATCATTCTCCACTGCACTTGAGACAGGTGCATTCCACCTCCTATATCGTGCTCAATTGTATAGGCTTGAATGGCCTTTTGCTGCTCCTCCAACCTCTGAAGCATATAGAGGGTTGAATTCCACCTCGTTACCACTTCTTGCTTCAGATGATGGCAGGGCAGGTTCAGTAGTTTTTGGTGGTGCTCCAGTCTTCTGTACGTGGTGCCTGTACGCCGAAAGTGTCCCGCAATTTTTCTGGCCACCGACAGCATCTCTTGCACGCCCCTGTCGTTTTTTAAAAAATTCTGCACCACCAAATTCAAGGTATGTGCAAAACATGGGACGTGCTGGAATTTGCCCATATTTAATGCACACACAATATTGCTGGCGTTGTCCGATGCCACAAATCCACAGGAGAGTCCAATTGGGGTAAGCCATTCCGCGATGATCTTCCTCAGTTGCCGTAAGAGGTTTTCAGCTGTGTGCGTATTCTGGAAACCGGTGATACAAAGCGTAGCCTGCCTAGGAAAGAGTTGGCGTTTGCGAGATGCTGCTACTGGTGCCGCCGCTGCTGTTCTTGCGGCGGGAGTCCATACATCTACCCAGTGGGCTGTCACAGTCATATAGTCCTGACCCTGCCCTGCTCCACTTGTCCACATGTCCGTGGTTAAGTGGACATTGGGTACAGCTGCATTTTTTAGGACACTGGTGACTCTTTTTCTGAGGTCTGTGTACATTTTCGGTATCGCCTGCCTAGAGAAATGGAACCTAGATGGTATTTGGTACCGGGGACACAGTACCTCCAACAAGTCTCTAGTTGGCTCTGCAGTAATGATGGATACCGGAACCACGTTTCTCACCACCCAGGATGCCAAGGCCTCAGTTATCCGCTTTGCAGTAGGATGACTGCTGTGATATTTCATCTTCCTCGCAAAGGACTGTTGAACAGTCAATTGCTTACTGGAAGTAGTACAAGTGGGCTTACGACTTCCCCTCTGGGATGACCATCGACTCCCAGCGGCAACAACAGCAGCGCCAGCAGCAGTAGGCGTTACACGCAAGGATGCATCGGAGGAATCCCAGGCAGGAGAGGACTCGTCAGAATTGCCAGTGACATGGCCTGCAGGACTATTGGCATTCCTGGGGAAGGAGGAAATTGACACTGAGGGAGTTGGTGGGGTGGTTTGCGTGAGCTTGGTTACAAGAGGAAGGGATTTACTGGTCAGTGGACTGCTTCCGCTGTCACCCAAAGTTTTTGAACTTGTCACTGACTTATTATGAATGCGCTGCAGGTGACGTATAAGGGAGGATGTTCCGAGGTGGTTAACGTCCTTACCCCTATTTATTACAGCTTGACAAAGGGAACACACGGCTTGACACCTGTTGTCCGCATTTCTGGTGAAATACCTCCACACCGAAGAGCTGATTTTTTTGGTATTTTCACCTGGCATGTCAACGGCCATATTCCTCCCACGGACAACAGGTGTCTCCCCGGGTGCCTGACTTAAACAAACCACCTCACCATCAGAATCCTCCTGGTCAATTTCCTCCCCAGCGCCAGCAACACCCATATCCTCCTCATCCTGGTGTACTTCAACACTGACATCTTCAATCTGACTATCAGGAACTGGACTGCGGGTGCTCCTTCCAGCACTTGCAGGGGGCGTGCAAATGGTGGAAGGCGCATGCTCTTCACGTCCAGTGTTGGGAAGGTCAGGCATCGCAACCGACACAATTGGACTCTCCTTGTGGATTTGGGATTTCGAAGAATGCACAGTTCTTTGCTGTGCTGCTTTTGCCAGCTTGAGTCTTTTCATTTTTCTAGCGAGAGGCTGAGTGCTTCCATCCTCATGTGAAGCTGAACCACTAGCCATGAACATAGGCCAGGGCCTCAGCCGTTCCTTGCCACTCCGTGTGGTAAATGGCATATTGGCAAGTTTACGCTTCTCCTCCGACAATTTTATTTTAGGTTTTGGAGTCCTTTTTTTTCTGATATTTGGTGTTTTGGATTTGACATGCTCTGTACTATGACATTGGGCATCGGCCTTGGCAGACGACGTTGCTGGCATTTCATCGTCTCGGCCATGACTAGTGGCAGCAGCTTCAGCACGAGGTGGAAGTGGATCTTGATCTTTCCCTAATTTTGGAACCTCAACATTTTTGTTCTCCATATTTTAATAGGCACAACTAAAAGGCACCTCAGGTAAACAATGGAGATGGATACTAGTATACAATTATGGACTGCCTGCCGACTGCAGACACAGAGGTAGCCACAGCCGTGAACTACCGTACTGTACTGTGTCTGCAGCTAATATAGACTGGTTGATAAAGAGAAGATGTCTATGTAACTATGTATGTATAAAGAAGACTGAAAAAAATCCACGGTTAGGTGGTATACAATTATGGACGGACTGCCTGCCGAGTGCAGACACAGAGGTAGCCACAGCCGTGAACTACCGTACTGTACTGTGTCTGCAGCTAATATAGACTGGTTGATAAAGAGAAGATGTCTATGTAACTATGTATGTATAAAGAAGAATGAAAAAAATCCACGGTTAGGTGGTATTACAATTATGGACGGACTGCCTGCCGAGTGCAGAGACACAGAGGTAGCCACAGCCGTGAACTACCGTACTGTGTCTGCTGCGACTGGATGATAAATGATATAAAAAATATATATATATCACTACTGCAGCCGGACAGGTATATATTATATATTATATAATGACGGACCTGCTGGACACTGTCTGTCAGCAGAATGAGTTTTATTTTTATAGAATAAAAAAAAAAAAACACACAAGTGAAGTCACACGACGAGTGTTTAACTTTTTCAGGCAATCACAATATAAGTATACTACTAACTATACTGGTGGTCAGTGTGGTCAGGTCACTGGTCAGTCACACTGGCAGTGGCACTCCTGCAGCAAAAGTGTGCACTGTTTAATTTTAATATAATATGTACTCCTGGCTCCTGCTATAACCTATAACTGGCACTGCAGTAGTGCTCCCCAGTCTCCCCCACAATTATAAGCTGTGTGAGCTGAGCAGTCAGACAGATATATAATATATATAGATGATGCAGCACACTGGCCTGAGCCTGAGCAGTGCACACAGATATGGTATGTGACTGACTGAGTCACTGTGTGTATCGCTTTTTTCAGGCAGAGAACGGATATATTAAATAAACTGCACTGTGTGTCTGGTGGTCACTCACTATATAATATATTATGTACTCCTGGCTCCTGCTATAACCTATAACTGGCACTGCAGTAGTGCTCCCCAGTCTCCCCCACAATTATAAGCTGTGTGAGCTGAGCAGTCAGACAGATATATATAATATTATATATAGATAATAGATGATGCAGCACACTGGCCTGAGCCTGAGCAGTGCACACAGATATGGTATGTGACTGACTGAGTCACTGTGTGTATCGCTTTTTTCAGGCAGAGAACGGATATATTAAATAAACTGCACTGTGTGTCTGGTGGTCACTCACTATATAATATATTATGTACTCCTGGCTCCTGCTATAACCTATAACTGGCACTGCAGTAGTGCTCCCCAGTCTCCCCCACAATTATAAGCTGTGTGAGCTGAGCAGTCAGACAGATATATATAATATTATATATAGATAATAGATGATGCAGCACACTGGCCTGAGCCTGAGCAGTGCACACAGATATGGTATGTGACTGACTGAGTCACTGTGTGTATCGCTTTTTTCAGGCAGAGAACGGATATATTAAATAAACTGCACTGTGTGTCTGGTGGTCACTCACTATATAATATATTATGTACTCCTGGCTCCTGCTATAACCTATAACTGGCACTGCAGTAGTGCTCCCCAGTCTCCCCCACAATTATAAGCTGTGTGAGCTGAGCAGTCAGACAGATATATATAATATTATATATAGATAATAGATGATGCAGCACACTGGCCTGAGCCTGAGCAGTGCACACAGATATGGTATGTGACTGACTGAGTCACTGTGTGTATCGCTTTTTTCAGGCAGAGAATGGATATATTAAATAAACTGCACTGTGTGTCTGGTGGTCACTCACTATATAATATATTATGTACTCCTGGCTCCTGCTATAACCTATAACTGGCACTGCAGTAGTGCTCCCCAGTCTCCCCCACAATTATAAGCTGTGTGAGCTGAGCAGTCAGACAGATATATATAATATTATATATAGATAATAGATGATGCAGCACACTGGCCTGAGCCTGAGCAGTGCACACAGATATGGTATGTGACTGACTGAGTCACTGTGTGTATCGCTTTTTTCAGGCAGAGAACGGATATATTAAATAAACTGCACTGTGTGTCTGGTGGTCACTCACTATATAATATATTATGTACTCCTGGCTCCTGCTATAACCTATAACTGGCACTGCAGTAGTGCTCCCCAGTCTCCCCCACAATTATAAGCTGTGTGAGCTGAGCAGTCAGACAGATATATATAATATTATATATAGATAATAGATGATGCAGCACACTGGCCTGAGCCTGAGCAGTGCACACAGATATGGTATGTGACTGAGTCACTGTGTGCTGTGTATCGCTTTTTTCAGGCAGAGAACGGATTATAAAGTAAACTGCACTGTCCTCACTAGTAAACTCTCTCCACTCAGTCTCTACACTTCTACAGTAACAGTACTCCTCCTAGTCAGCTCCAGTAAATCTCTCTCAGTCTCTTATAATCTAAATGGAGAGGACGCCAGCCACGTCCTCTCCCTATCAATCTCAATGCACGTGTGAAAATGGCGGCGACTCGCGGCTCCTTATATAGAATCCGAGTCTCGCGATAGAATCCGAGCCTCGCGAGAATCCGACAGCGTCATGATGACGTTCGGGCGCGCTCGGGTTAACCGAGCAAGGCGGGAAGATCCGAGTCGCTCGGACCCGTGAAAAAAAACATGAAGTTCTGGCGGGTTCGGATTCAGAGAAACCGAACCCGCTCATCTCTACCCCAAACAGCACATGACGCAAAGAAAAATGAAAGAAAAAAGAGGTGCAAGATGGAATTGTCCTTGGGCCCTCCCACCCACCCTTATGTTGTATAAACAGGACATGCACACTTTAACCAACCCATCATTTCAGCGACAGGGTCTGCCACACGACTGTGACTGAAATGACTGGTTGGTTTGGGCCCCCACCAAAAAAGAAGCAATCAATCTCTCCTTGCACAAACTGGCTCTACAGAGGCAAGATGTCCACCTCATCATCATCGTCCGATTCATCACCCCTTTCACTGTGTACATCCCCCTCCTCACAGATTATTAATTCGTCCCCACTGGAATCCACCATCTCAGATCCCCGTGTACTTTCTGGAGGCAATTGCTGCTGGTGAATGTCTACATGGAGTAATTGATTATAATTCATTTTAATGAACATCATCTTCTCCACATTTTCTGGAAGTAGCCTCGTATGCCGATTGCTGACAAGGTGAGCGGCGGCACTAAACACTCTTTCGGAGTACACACTTGTGGGAGGGCAACTTAGGTAGAATAAAGCCAGTTTGTGCAAGGGCCTCCAAATTGCCTCTTTTCCCTGCCAGTATACGTACGGACTGTCTGACGTGCCTACTTGGATGCGGTCACTCATATAATCCTCCACCATTCTTTCAATGGTGAGAGAATCATCTGCAGTGACAGTAGACGACATGTCAGTAATCCCTTCAGTCCGGACCAGATGTCAGCATCAGCAGTCGCTCCAGACTGCCCTGCATCACCGCCAGCGGGTGGGCTCGGAATTTGTAGCCTTTTCCTCGCACCCCCAGTTGCGGGAGAATGTGAAGGAGGAGATGTTGACAGGTCGCGTTCCGCTTGACTTGACAATTTTCTCACCAGCAGTTCTTTGAACCCCTGCAGACTTGTGTCTGCCGGAAAGAGAGATCCAACGTAGGTTTTAAATCTAGGATCGAGCACGGTGGCCAAAATGTAGTGCTCTGATTTCAACAGATTGACCACACGTGAATCCTGGTTAAGCGAATGAAGGGCTCCATCCACAAGTCCCACATGCCTAGCGGAATCGCTCTCTTTTAGCTCCTCCTTCAATGCCTCCAGCTTCTTCTGCAAAAGCCTGATGAGGGGAATGACCTGACTCAGGCTGGCAGTGTCTGAACTGACTTCACGTGTGGCAAGTTCAAAGGGCAGCAGAACCTTGCACAACGTTGAAATCATTCTCCACTGCGCTTGAGACAGGTGCATTCCACCTCCTTTGCCTATATCGTGGGCAGATGTATAGGCTTGAATAGCCTTTTGCTGCTCCTCCATCCTCTGAAGCATATAGAGGGTTGAATTCCACCTCGTTACCACCTCTTGCTTCAGATGATGGCAGGGCAGGTTCAGGTTTTTTTGGTGGTGCTCCAGTCTTCTGTACGCGGTGCCTGCATGCCGAAAGTGGCCCGCAATTCTTCTGGCCACCGACAGCATCTCTTGCACGCCCCTGTAATTTTTTAAATAATTCTGCACCACCAAATTCACGGTATGTGCAAAACATGGGACGTGCTGGAATTTGCCCAGATGTAATGCGCGCACAATATTACTGGCGTTGTCCGATGCCACAAATCCCCAGGAGAGTCCAATTGGGGTAAGCCATTCTGCGATGATCTTCCTCAGTTGCCGTAAGAGGTTTTCAGCTGTGTGCGTATTCTGGAAAGCGGTGATACAAAGCGTAGCCTGCCTAGGAACGAGTTGGCGTTTGCGAGATGCTGCTACTGTTGCCGCCACTGCTGTTCTTGCAGCGGGAGGCAATACATCTACCCAGTGGGCTGTCACAGTCATGTAGTCCTGAGTCTGCCCTGCTCCACTTGTCCACATGTCCGTGGTTAAGTGGACATTGGGTACAACTGCATTTTTTAGGACACTGTGGAGTCTTTTTCTGACGTCCGTGTACATTCTCGGTATCGCCTGCCTAGAGAAGTGGAACCTAGATGGTATTTGGTAACGGGGGCACACTACCTCAAGAAATTGTCTAGTTCCCTGTGAACTAACGGCGGATACCGGACGCACGTCTAACACCAACATAGTTGTCAAGGCCTCAGTTATCCGCTTTGCAACAGGATGACTGCTGTGATATTTCATCTTCCTCGCAAAGGACTGTTGGACAGTCAATTGCTTACTGGAAGTAGTACAAGTGGTCTTCCGACTTCCCCTCTGGGATGACGATCGACTCTGTTATGCACACCAGTGCCTGCAGGAAAGTACTAGTGTCAGAACTGTTATGCACTCCAGTGTCTGCAGGAATGTACTGGTGTTTGAACTGTTATGCAAAACAAATGGACTCTCAGACAAACTGGGGAATATGACATAACGTACACAGAAGGTGATAGGGTAACAAAATACACACACAGTGAACAGAGAAGCCCAGAGGCTAAGGAACTGGGTATCTCCCTTGTATTAGAACTGCTCAGATGTAAAAAGCAAGATGTTGTGTTTTAATACGTAGAGAACCCGAAATGCTGTTGCTAAGGGCAACAGCAAAACCCTAAAGGGTTACCAACGGGTGTGGCAGTAAACTCCTTGGTCAGAGATGGAATGATAGACACAAGGAGAGCCTCCACAATCCTGATTCTCACTTGCAGTGCACAGGTTTAAGCTTACTGCCACTAAACTGACCCCTGACACCTAGCACAGTGAGACAGGATTAGACAGGCAAGTGTTAGAATACAGCCGCAAACTTGCTAAGTTCACAGAGTAATAACAGAACCCCAGCAAGCTAAACGACTGACTCCAGTCTTACTGCTAGGTCTGGATTGGCAGAGTGTAATACCAAATCCCCAGGCCTATTTGCAGTAAGCAACAAACAAATACAAAGCTACACAGTACTGGCTAACTTTCATGAACTGACTAACCAACAGAGATTCAGCAGCATCTGCTTACCCTGAAAAGAGGCCTTATAAAGCAGGTGCTGTCCACGCCCCACTCAGACCTCACAGACTGTGAGCACAAAAACCAGCACCGGATCCCCTGCCGTGCACAGAGCCTATAACCACTGCACAGCAAAAGACCCGAACCGGAGTATCAGCTGCGCTCAGGTTACTCCACTAGCACTTGTCTCCCGGTTGCCATGACGACGTGGCAGCACAGGGCAGGAGACCCTAACAGTACCCCCCCTCTGACGAGGGGTCAAAGAACCCCTACCACCGGGTTTATCTGGGAACTGCGAGAAGAAAGAGCGTATCAGTCTGGGGGCATGAAGATCACAACTGCGCACCCACGACCGCTCCTCCGGGCCATACCCCTTCCAGTGCACCAAAAATGACAGCCGACCCCGAACCACCTTGGAGTCAAGAATCCTTTCAACAACAAACTCCCTCTGGCCACGTATCAGAAGAGGGGAAGGTCTTCCACTGGAAGAAGGATTACTAATCGCCCGTTTTAAAAGGGAACAATGAAATGTTTTATTGATACCCAAAGAACGGGGCAGATCTAACTGAAATGCCACCGGATTGATAACCCTGGTGATCTTATAAGGGCCGATGAACCGGGGCCCTAACTTATGAGATGGCTGTCTCAACTTCAAATTCTTGGTAGACAACCAGACGAAGTCTCCTAATTTGAAGCTGCAGGGTCTTTTCCGCTTATCAAAAACCCTTTTGGTCACTAATGACACAGACACAAGGGCTTTCTTCACTTTCCGCCAAATACCTCTAAGGACCGAAACCACAGAGGAACCACCAGGCGTGGAGTCCAGGGGGTCAAAAGAATTGGCCTTAGGATGATGCCCATACACACAAAGGAAGGGAGAGATCCCTGTAGCAGAGTGAGCCGCGTTGTTATAGGCAAACTCCGCCATGGACAGATGAGCAACCCAGTCAGTCTGACACTTGGAGACATAACACCTGAGGAACTGCTCCAAGGACTGGTTCACCCTTTCAGTCTGCCCATTAGACTGCGGATGGTAGCCTGACGACAAGCTGACAGAAATCTGGAGATCGGAACAAAATGCCCTCCAGAATTTGGCCACAAACTGGGATCCGCGGTCAGAGACCACATCAAGTGGCAACCCGTGGAGACGCACAACATGCAGCATAAATAATTCAGACAGGCGTCTGGCTGATGGCAGCCCAACCAGTGGAACGAAGTGCGCCATCTTCGAAAACCTGTCAACGACAACCCAGATGGCTGTCATCCCCGAGGATTTGGGCAAGTCCACCACAAAATCCATTGAAATGTGGGTCCATGGCTTAGATGGGATAGAGAGTGGATGTAATGGGCCAACAGGAACCCCTCTAGGAGTCTTATTTCGGGCACAGATGTCACATGCCCGAACCCACTGATCCACATCCTTAGCCACCGAGGGCCACCACACCGCCCTAGATAGCAACTCCCGAGTTCTGGCAATACCCGGGTGACCTGCCGACTTCTTGGCATGGAATTCCAGGAACACTCGCTGTCTTAACCTAGGAGGCACAAACAAAAGACCTACCGGAAGGTCTGGAGGAGCCTGCTCCTGTGCTCTAAGGACTAATGATAAGAGGTCCTGGGTAATGCCCACTTTAATACATGATGGGAAAACAATGGGCAACGGCTCCTCGGTGGTCTCCTGGATTGGAGCAAAACTCCGCGAGAGCGCATCAGCCTTGATGTTTTTTGACCCAGGGCGATATGTTATCAAAAAATTAAAGCGAGCAAAAAACAAAGCCCATCGTGCCTGCCTGGCATTGAGACGCTTCGCTGACTCTAAATATGCCAGATTCTTATGGTCAGTGAGAATTGAGACCACAAACTTAGCCCCCTCAAGCCAGTGTCTCCACTCCTCGAGTGCATCCTTAATAGCCAACAATTCCCGGTTACCCACGTCATAATTCATCTCGGCAGGCGAAAATTTACGGGAAAAGTAAGCACAGGGATGAAGGCGATTATCAGACACTCCCATCTGAGAAAGCACTGCCCCAATACCCATCTCAGAGGCATCCACCTCCACCACAAAAGGACGCTCTGGATCTGGGTGTCGCAGCACCTTGGCCGAAACAAATGCCCTTTTGAGACGGGCAAAAGCCGCTTTAGCCTCACAAGACCAGTGAGCAACATCCGCCCCTTTCTTAGTGAGTGCCACCAAGGGCGCCACTATAGACGAAAATCCAGCGATAAATCGTCTATAAAAATTCGCAAAGCCCAGGAAACGCTGAAGCGCCTTCAAACTAGTGGGCTGCACCCAATCCAGGACTGCCTGTACCTTGGAACCCTCCATTTGGAAACCTTCTGGGGAGATAATATATCCTAGAAATGCGATTTGCTGAACTTCAAATTCGCACTTCTCCAGCTTCGCCCCAAGCCGGTGGTCTCTGAGTTTCTGGAGGACTAAGCGTACATGCTTCCGATGTTCCTCCAGGGAATGGGAGAAGATTAGGATGTCATCTAAGTATACAACTAAGAATCTATCCAAATATTCCCTGAGCACATCATTCATGAAATCCTGGAAGACTGCCGGGGCATTACAGAGCCCAAAAGGCATCACCAAATATTCATAATGCCCTGAGTGGGTATTAAAGGCAGTCTTCCATTCATCCCCCTCTCTTATTCGGATTAGATTGTACGCACCGCGTAGGTCAATCTTAGAAAAAATGGTGGCAGTACGAAGCTGGTCAAACAAGACCGAAATGAGAGGCAGTGGGTATGAGTTTTTAATCGTGATACGGTTCAATTCCCTGAAGTCGATGCAGGGTCGCAACGAACCGTCCTTTTTACCCACGAAGAAGAACCCCGACCCAACTGGAGACTGTGAAGGTCTGATAAATCCCTTAGCCAAGTTCTCCTGAATGTACTCTGCCATAGCCTGAGTCTCAGGACGTGACAGGGAGTACAACCTGCTCTTGGGAAGCTTAGCATTTGGCAACAAATCAATGGCACAGTCATAGGGGCGATGGGGAGGTAGTACCTCTGCAACTTTTTTGGAGAACACGTCCGCAAAATCTGCATAACACCCTGGCAATCCTGGCAAACTTAGCTGCGAGAGCCTGACTGGAAGGCTCAAGCAACTCCTGAAACAATCAGTACCCCAACTAAGAATCTCCCCAGAGACCCAGTCAAATTGAGGATTGTGGGCCCTTAACCAGGGTAACCCCAACACCAATGGGGCAAAAGTACAGACAGTCACATAAAAGGACAATTTTTCAGAGTGTGTGGCTCCAATAAACAAAGAAATCTGGCTAGTGCAAGAGGTAATTTTACCTTGGGATAATGGTTCCCCGTTTAACCCACAAATCTCAATTTCCGATGCCAAGGGTACTAAGGGAACAGAGTGTTTTAGGGCGAATTGGCGGTCCATAAAAACCCCGTCGGCCCCACTGTCCACAAAGGTCTCAGTCTTGACAGTTTGACTGAGGATCTTCAAGGTCACCGGAATGATAAAAGTCTTCTTGGGAAATTCTGACTTCTGGCCTGACAGGATATTTCCCATCACCCTCAGGCCCTGAAGTTTTCCGGCTTTTCTGGGCATGATACTACCACATGACCTTTATTCCCACAGTACAAACACAACCCCTGCTGTCTCCTCCGCGTCTTCTCACGCGAGGAGAGGCGGGTAGCCCCAATCTGCATAGGCTCCTCAGAAAATTCCTCAGAGTCTGAGGTTCCCTTGGGAAGGAAGGAAATCTCAGTCTCCCTTTCAAGCCTACGCTCTCTCAGCCGTCTATCCACCCGGATGGATAACTGCATGAGCTGATCCAAGCTATCAGGCAAGGGATATTGTACCAGTTGGTCCTTTATCTGGTTAGAAAGACCTCTTCGGTACTGGTGTCTCAGGGCTGGGTCATTCCACTGGGTATCATGGGCCAACCTCCGAAACTCCGTACAGTAAACCTCAACTGGCCTTCGCCCTTGCTTAAGGATCGAAATCTGAGCCTCGGCTGAGGCCGTCTTGTCAGGGTCATCATACAACATGCCCAGTGCCGTAAAAAAAGCATCAACACTTTTAAGCGACGGACAGTCAGGCTGCAACCCATATGCCCAGACCTGTGGGTCTCCTTGTAGCAAGGAAATCACTATGCCCACCCGCTGAATCTCCGACCCAGAAGACTGAGGCCTAAGCCGGAAGTATAGCTTGCAGCTCTCCTTGAAACAAAAGAACTGCGAGCGATCTCCAGAAAAACGATCCGGGAGATTTACTTTCGGCTCCTTAACCCCTGCAGGTGCTGCTGCTGCGGGAGCTCCGCCAGCAGCCTGGGAGGTGTGCATTTTAATGGACAAATCATTAAATTGCCGAGTCAGGACCTGCACCTGATCGACCACCTGTTGCAACGTATTTTGAGGGGTATGCTCCATATTCCCACAAAATTTCAACAGGAGTATTAGGCTGCTGAATATGTTATGCACACCAGTGCCTGCAGGAAAGTACTAGTGTCAGAACTGTTATGCACTCCAGTGTCTGCAGGAATGTACTGGTGTTTGAACTGTTATGCAAAACAAATGGACTCACAGACAAACTGGGGAATATGACATAACGTACACAGAAGGTGATAGGGTAATAAAATACACACACAGTGAACAGAGAAGCCCAGAGGCTAAGGAACTGGGTATCTCCCTTGTATTAGAACTGCTCAGATGTAAAAAGCAAGATGTTGTGTTTTAATACGTAGAGAACCCGAAATGCTGTTGCTAAGGGCAACAGCAAAACCCTAAAGGGTTACCAACGGGTGTGGCAGTAAACTCCTTGGTCAGAGATGGAATGATAGACACAAGGAGAGCCTCCACAATCCTGATTCTCACTTGCAGTGCACAGGTTTAAGCTTACTGCCACTAAACTGACCCCTGACACCTAGCACAGTGAGACAGGATTAGACAGGCAAGTGTTAGAATACAGCCGCAAACTTGCTAAGTTCACAGAGTAATAACAGAACCCCAGCAAGCTAAACGACTGACTCCAGTCTTACTGCTAGGTCTGGATTGGCAGAGTGTAATACCAAATCCCCAGGCCTATTTGCAGTAAGCAACAAACAAATACAAAGCTACACAGTACTGGCTAACTTTCATGAACTGACTAACCAACAGAGATTCAGCAGCATCTGCTTACCCTGAAAAGAGGCCTTATAAAGCAGGTGCTGTCCACGCCCCACTCAGACCTCACAGACTGTGAGCACAAAAACCAGCACCGGATCCCCTGCCGTGCACAGAGCCTATAACCACTGCACAGCAAAAGACCCGAACCGGAGTATCAGCTGCGCTCAGGTTACTCCACTAGCACTTGTCTCCCGGTTGCCATGACGACGTGGCAGCACAGGGCAGGAGACCCTAACAGACTCCCAGCAGCAACAACAGCAGCGCAAGCAGCAGTAGGCGTTACACTCAAGGATGCATCGGAGGAATCCCAGGCAGGAGAGGACTCGTCAGACTTGCCAGTGACATGGCCTGCAGGACTATTGGCTTTCCTGGGTAAGGAGGACATTGACACTGAGGGAGTTGGTGGTGTGGTTTGCGCGAGCTTGGTTACAAGAGGAAGGGATTTACTGGTCAGTGGACTGCTTCCGCTGTCGCCCAAAGTTTTTGAACTTGTCACTGACTTATTATGAATGTGCTGCAGGTGACGTATAAGGGAGGATGTTCCGAGGTGGTTAACGTCCTTACCCCTACTTATTACAGCTTGACAAAGGCAACACACGGCTTGACACCTGTTGTCCGCATTTCTGTTGAAATACTTCCACACCGAAGAGCTGATTTTTTTGGTATTTTCACCAGGCATGTCAATGGCCATATTCCTCCCACGGACAACAGGTATCTCCCCGGGTGCCTGACTTAAACAAACCACCTCACCATCAGAATCCTCCTTGTCAATTTCCTCCCCAGCGCCAGCAACACCCATATCCTCATCCTGGTGTACTTCAACACTGACATCTTCAATTTGACTATCAGGAACTGGACTGCGGGTGCTCCTTTCAACACTTGCAGGGGGCGTGCAAATGGTGGAAGGCGCAAGCTCTTCCCGTCCAGTGTTGGGAAGGTCAGGCATCGCAACCGACACAATTGGACTCTCCTTTGGGATTTGTGATTTCGAAGAACGCACAGTTCTTTGCTGTGCTTTTGCCGCAAGTCTTTTCTTTTTTCTAGCGAAAGGATGAGTGCTTCCATCCTCATGTGAAGCTGAACCACTAGCCATGAACATAGGCCAGGGCCTCAGCCATTCCTTGCCACTCCGTGTCGTAAATGGCATATTGGCAAGTTTACGCTTCTCCTCAGACGCTTTTAATTTTGATTTTTGGGTCATTTTTTTACTGATCTTTTGTGTTTTGGATTTTACATGCTCTGTACTATGACATTGGGCATCGGCCTTGGCAGACGACGTTGATGGCATTTTATTGTCTCGGCCATGACTAGTGGCAGCAGCTTCAGCACGAGGTGGAAGTGGATCTTGATCTTTCCCTATTTTTTTAACCTCCACATTTTTGTTCTCCATATTTTGCGCACAACTAAAAGCCACCACAGGTATACAATGTAGATGGATGGATAGTATAGTATTACTTATACTTATGGACGACGAGTGCACTGACGACACAGAGGTAGGTACAGCCGTGGCCTACCGTACTGCTGCTTAGTGCTTATATATAAATATAATATACTGTATAACGGACCTGGTGGACAGTGTCAGCAGACTGCTAAACAAACTAGTATGAAGAAAGAAAAAAAAAAACACCACAGGTATACAATGTAGATGGATGGATAGTATAGTATTACTTATACTTATGGATGACGAGTGCACTGACGACACAGAGGTAGGTACAGCCATGGCCTACCATACTGCTGCTTAGTGCTTATATATATGATATACTGTATAACGGACCTGGTGGACAGTGTCAGCAGACTGCTAAACAAACTAGTATGAAGAAAGAAAAAAACACACCACAGGTATACAATGTAGATGGATGGATAGTATAGTATTACTTATACTTATGGACGACGAGTGCACTGACGACACAGAGGTAGGTACAGCCGTGGCCTATAGTACTGCTGCTTAGTGCTTATATATAAATATAATATACTGTATAACGGACCTGGTGGACAGTGTCAGCAGACTGCTAAACAAACTAGTATGAAGAAAGAAAAAAAAAACACCACAGGTATACAATGTAGATGGATGGATAGTATAGTATTACTTATACTTATGGACGACGAGTGCACTGACGACACAGAGGTAGGTACAGCCGTGGCCTACCGTACTGCTGCTTAGTGCTTATATATAAATATAATATACTGTATAACGGACCTGGTGGACAGTGTCAGCAGACTGCTAAACTAGTATGAAGAAAGAAAAAAAAACCACCACAGGTATACAATGTAGATGGATGGATAGTATAGTATTACTTATACTTATGGACGACGAGTGCACTGACGACACAGAGATAGGTACAGCCGTGGCCTACCGTACTGCTGCTTAGTGCTTAATTATATATATAATATACTGTATAACGGTCGGACCTGGTGGACACTGTCAGCAGACTGCTATTAACAAACTAGCATGAAGAAAGAAAAAAAAAAACACCACAGTGTTTTTCAGGCAGACAAACGTATACTGGACTGGTGGTCACTGTCAGCAAAACTGTGCACTGTACTCCTGCTATAACTGCTCCCCAGTCCCCACAATTAGGCAGTGTGAGCAGTGCACTCAGCACAGATATATCATGCAGCAGTGCAGCACACTGAGTGAGCACAGATACGGTGGAGCTCTAGTTTTTTGTCTTTGTTTTTTTTTAATGTCTATTTTCATTGTTTGTGAGTGAGTGAGTGAGTGTGTGTGTGTGTGTGTGTGTGTGTGTGTGTGTGTTTGGTGTGTGGTGAGTAGTGGTAGTGGAGGAGTGTGTTTAGTGGTTTTTTTTATCAGTGTTATTTGTTGTTTGTCCTGATTATGTCCCAGTCAGAGGTGAGTGTGGTGGAGGAGGTGAGTGAGAGGGAGGAGGTGAGTGAGAGGTAGGAGGTGAGTGAGGTGGAGGAGGTGAGTGAGAGGGAGGAGGTGAGTGAGGTGGAGGAGGTTAGTGAGGAGGAGGGGGAGGTTGCTGCTGCGGCCTCCAGTAATAGTGACAGTGATGATGCTGTGGCTCCGCAGCCACGCACCACTACAAAGACGGGGCTACGCTGAGAATATGGCTTTGGTGCGGGAGCTGATGAGGCATCATTGACAGCTGTTTGGCCATGATGCTGCAAAGGTTTCTTCACGCAGGAAGACTGTTCTGTGGGGGAATGTTGTTGCGGCTGTGAATAGTGAGGGTGTGGTGAGGCGGAACGAGGACACGTGTCGTAAGCGATTCTACAACATCAAGCGCCGTGTCAAGGCTAAGATGTCGAAGGAGGCTAAATCAGCCCGCCAAACAGGGGGTGGACACCCCTTCCGAGCGTCCTATCGGGATTGGGAGGAGCCTGTGCGTACTCTGATACCGCCAGAAGTGGTTGGTGCGACTCATGTCCGGGATTCGGATCGGCCAAGGCAGGATGGTGAGTTTATTATTGTTTTTTATTTATAATTTTAACATATGTGCTTTGTCCTTAGTTTTCTGAAATGTCTTCTAGCTAATTGTGATTGTAAGTTGGTTCATTCTTATAATGTGTTGGTGATGTAGTTTTAATCACAATTATTTTTGTTTTTTTCCTTTGTATTGTCAATTTAGCAGGTTGTCTTTGCCTTTTTCTGGTGTTTTAATTCAAAAGTAAATTGTTGTAGGTGTATTTTAATGAAGTGTGATTCATGTGTTTTCTGAAAAGTTTTTATTTTTTATTTTTTCAATGGACTTATGGTTATTGTGTGTTGATCTGGGTTTTCTTTTGTGTGGTTGATGTGATTTTTCAAGCATATTTTTTTTTTATGCTTACTATTTGTTGTAGATATTTGTGGGTAGTGGTTTGTTGTTAGCAGCAAAATTTAGTAACATATCGTGCTATATTCTGGTAGTGTCAAGCTACCAAGGGGTAAATTTACTAAGATGGGAGTTCTATTTAAGATGGGATGTTGCCCATAGCAACCAATCAGATTCTACTTCACATTTATCTAGCACCTTCTAGAAGATAATACCTGGAATCTGATTGGTTGCTATGGGCAACATCCCATCTCAAATAGAACTCCCATCTTAGTAAATTTACCCCCAAGTTTGGGTTTTAAGTAGTATAATATTGTGCATTATGCACCTTTGTGTATGGATTGGTTGGTGAAATTGTTTCTTAATTCAACTATACACACCCAATGAAGTCAGGCAGAAAAGCATAAGCATAGTTTAGTTTAGTTTACTTCTCATCAGGTTCCACATATGTTTACATCACAATAAGGAATTTGCATAAACAGATAAACATAATAGTATGTTCATTAGTACATTCTTCATATTTTTACAGTACGAAAGAGAAGCAGCACAGCCAGGCCACATCACACACTGCCAAGAGATGCAGACGCTGGCGATGCAGGTAAGAATTTAGTGTAAACACATATTCTGAAAACACAGAGAAACGCAGAATGTTAATGTTTATCTTGTCACATAGGTTCTTCTTCAGCAAACCCCCCTCCACTAAGGCGCCCATCACAGGGCTCGGATCCTCAACATAGGAGGCCAACCAAGAGACGCCATCTTGAGGCTGAATCACCAGCAGCATCCTCACCACCCCAACGGCGCATCTCCATAGTGTCGGCCCTGCCACCACAAGCCATTTTGGCCAGCCCACAAAGCGAGGATCCTCAATCACCTCAGCTGTCTGGTGAGTAAACATAACAATTACTTGTAAAGAAGTTAAAAAACAGTGGGGTAGATGTATTAACCTGGAGAAGGCATAAGGAAGTGATAAACCAGTGATATGTGCAAGGTGATAAAGGCAGCAGCCAAACAAATCCTAACTGTTAATTTACATATTGGAGCTGTTTGGCTTGTGCCTTTATCACCTTGCACATATCACTGGTTTATCACTTCCTTATGTCTTCTCCAGGTTAATTCATCTGCCCCACTGTTTGTGCACAGCAAAAAAAAGGTGTCACAAATAAATATTCATCCTTGTAATAATCATCAACAGCAAGCACATGGGGGTTTAGGGTTTTTTTTTGTGCATAATTTTCAGAGGTGATGTTGGGCATAGCAACAATTTTTTTTTTAATGTTTACTAGAAACAGCTACATAAATGTTAAGTCTCATCCTATTGTTTTGCATGCCCAACACCTTAAGACTTTTTCCACCATTGTTAATGTTTACATTTTTTACCACTATATTTGTTTAAGTTTTGGCCAGACCACTGACTGCCTTGAACAATGTATGAGTGTATGGCTCAACACATTTATTGTATTGTGTGTGTTCTTCAAAAGGAAGCTTCATACACAATATGTAAATGTAGTAATTTGTATTTGTTAGAGTTCTTCGTGTACGAACAGTAATTATGGCTCAGAGTCCAACAATTCCCTTAAACATTTTTCAACTGAGTAGTGAACATTTAAAGCAACATATTTATACAAAAAGGTGAGCTAAATTGTGAAGTTTAGCCAACAATCTATTTATCAATACCAACATGAATATTAAGAAGTAATGCATGTTGACGTAAAGCTATAATTAGACCAATGCTAAATAATGACTAAATAGTGGCTGTCTTCAACCCCATACAGAACCACCCATCATGGCCGAGGATGCCCAGCAGGAAAGTGACCAGCAGGATACCTACACACTATACCTGCAAGCCATAGATCCTACCCAGACAACCACGCCGCAGGACATACCCCAACCACCCCAAATATCCCACAGCCCCCAATTGAGCCCAACACCACCCCATCAACAAATGGCACCCGAGTTTTGGAGCAGTTGGGCCACACAACAGGCGCAACACTATGCGTGCCTGAACACCCACACCCAATACCATGCCAGTCTGCCCCATCATCTGCCGCGACTCAGTCGGAACTCAGGCAGACTTATAGTTCAGGTTGGCAGAAATTCCAATTCAATGGAGCAGATGAGGGCAGACAACACCCAAATGCAAGCCAATCTGCAACGCATCATGGATGAACATCAGCGGCAACAACAAACCCTAATTCAACTGATTCAACACAACCAAATGATTAACGAAAACCTGTCCAGAATTATAGCAAACAACACTGCCGCTAATACCCAAATGACTGCAAGCCTAAATAACCTCAGCCAAAGCCTTAATGTGTTGGCATCACACCAACTAAGCTCTAGCTCGGGAACAACTACACGAAGCCAGACCCCAGTTAACTCCCCAGTTAGACGCTCAAGCAGAACCCGGCCCAACGAACCAGGGCAAGCCTCTGCACCCAGCACACACACACACACAAAAAATAATGACGCCTGCAGAAAATAGTTTGTTCCAAATAATGTTTTTGAATTTGTTACACAAAAAATGCCTGTGTTCAAGGTAATAAATTATTCACATGGAATATGTGTAATGTTTAATTTGCAACACAAACCACCTGCACATTAGTGGATTGGCCCAGATGTCTATTCGTATAAATATATTGCCTGCCCCTAGGTGGGCTCAGCTCAACGTGTGTGCAATCTATGGCACCCAGCACATTGGCCATGCCAGCAAGCTCAGAGAAAGATACCCTGACTGCATGCCACTGCGACTCCTGGGTAGGGAAGTAGAGAGAGGCATCTATGTGGGCATCCAAGACATCCAAAATCTGAGTGGACATTACCAAATTTAAGGTGAGTGTCATGACCTGTAATCAATACAATACTGTGTTATATTACATAACAGAAGCACCACTTAGACATAGACGTGTATGTATGTTTTAACTCACCTGAATTAAATATTTAGAAATGGTGGCCTGTGAGATACTAATTACATCGCCAGTCACAGGCTGGAAGCTGCCAGTAGCCATAAAGTGCAACACAGCCAGGAGTTTGTGCAGGCCTGAGATAGAGCAAGAGCGTGCTGTCTCAGGGTCTAGGTTCAGTTTGACAAGGTCATATAGACGGATAATGTTTATTCTATTTAGCCGGACCATCTATATAACCTGGTCATCGGCCAATTTGTTCAAGTTTAAACGCCCCCTAAAAAAAACAGGCCTGCCCAGCCTACGCGGAACCTGTACAACCTGCTGACCATGTTCAGTTTCCTGGCCTTGCTTTATTGTAGCCTCATGGAGCAGTCTCAGGTATCCCCCAGCAAACACGAAATCAGTACTACACACGGTAGCAGCCATTTCACAGTGAGAGATGTGAAACATGTGCTTGGGTCCCTTTTAAAGGTCCAAAAAAATCAGGTGTGAGTAATGTAGAATTGGAAACACATGTAAACACACTTCTCAAAAGCAGGTCTACTTTTTTTTAGGCTTATTTTACGAATTGCATTTTTTCACGGATGCACATGCATTTTCACGGAAGAGATTTCAAATATGAATGCTTAGTAAATGACCGAGTTCTATACCTAAACTGCTGTGTTTGACCGATGGTGTATTCATTCGTATTTTTACTACACAGCCGTAAAAAAAATACGAATGCCCTCATCACTGCCGTGATTTCAGTTTAGTAAATTCCCGAGATGACACTTTGAAGAAAATACACCATCTCGGTCAAAATCGGGAGCTTAGTAAATATACCCCACAGTATGCAGGTTTCTGAAAAAATGGCTTGGTGACCATATTCACAGTGAATGTTCTACTGTGCTTGCACATAGCAAGAAAATGGATGCAGTGTTATTTTCACATTGATTCGTGTAACACTGCATCTGCTAATACAGGACTCCAGAGAGGCAAGAATTGAAAAACATGGGTGCATGGTGTGTAGAGTAGACCCCTCTGCACCTAGGTGTCCAAAAAGGGGGTTTAACCAGATACATTTAACAATTCCAGAAATGCTTGGATACAAAAATAATAATGTTGTGTGTACCAAGTATACACTGTCAAAGTGTATGAAATTGGATTTTGATTAGGCATAGTTGAAGGTCTAATTTACAGTATCTAATTTTTTTTACATTATGGTAAATTACATACTAGCAGTGATACCTTTCTCTTCCCATATCAGGATTGTCAGTTTTTGTCTTCCCATCCCCAGTACTGGCCCATTTTTATGACAACAATGACTCTTTCCTCTCCCATCACCAGCAGACATGGGGTCATTCCGAGTTGTTCGCTAGTAGTATTTAGCAGCCGTGCAAACACTATGCCGCCTCCCACAGGGAGTGTATTTTAGCTTAGCAGTAGTGCGAACGAAAGGATCGCAGAGCGGCTACGAAATAATTTTGTGCAGCTTCAGAGTAGCTTCAGACCTACTCAGCGCTTGCGATAACTTCAGACTATTCAGTTCCTTGTCACGATCCGGGTAACTAGTCACCGGTTCCTACCTGTTAGGTGCCTCCTGAGATTGGCTCAGCGAGCTAGGGCTGGGCTATAGCTATGTTTTTAGTTGTGGCATGCAGCGCTGGTTTTAGCGGCCTCCTCAGTGTATGCATTTGCTGTGGTGTGGCGATCTTAGCCCCGTCACGGCTTTCACTGCCGCGCCCGTGGTCCTCTGCTGGATGTGCGTCCTCTGTGTGCTCCGGCTGCCGCTTCCATTCCTGTGGTCGATGTGCGCATCTGGGCACGTGGAGTTTCTACTGCTGCGGCCTCCGCCGCCATTGTTGTTTAACACATGGGTTCAGAGTGCTTCTTTCCCCTTCAATCTCTGTCTATGGGCACAGCCATTTTGGACTTGGATCACGTCACCATTCTCACCTATCCACAGTGCTGCTGGAGCCAGGGCATAATTGTCAGCCAATCCCTGCTATCCAGCAGGTATAAATATCCTGTCCCAGCACCCAGAAGGTTGTCAGTGCTTCAATTGTCTCTCCAGCGATTCCAGAGTGCAGTTCTCTGTGGACTCTCCTGTGGACCTTCCCTGTGGTATAGCCTGACTCCCTGGTGCTTTCCCTCTGCGGTGCAGTTCCATCTCCCCTGTGCTAAAGCTCTGTGGTGCTTCCTGCCTCACTTGTTCCCACATCCAGCGCTAGTAGAGTGTATGAACCCAGCTTTCCAGCAGCCACTCTCCAGCAGTTCTCTGTTTACCTCCCAACCAGTATTCATCCATACTAAGGGAATACAAATCCTGCGAACCCCAGCATCACTCACAGTTTACCTGCGAACCCCAGCTTTGTTCCCAGTTTACCTGTGAACCCCAGCATCGCTCTCAGTTCACCTGTGGACCCCAGCTTCATTCAAAGCTTCACCTGTGATTCCCAGCATCACCTTTAACCTCACCTGGGCTCCCAAGTATTATACAGCACTTTCACTCCAACTCCGGATTACTGGTCTCTACCAGTTGTGTTTCAGAGACTTATGTTTTCACTTATTGTTTGGTTGCTTATCCTTGAATTTTATGATTTAATAAAAACCCTCAAAGGCATCTCCTGTTGTCGTGGTTATGCCTTCGGGCATTTGGGTGCTACTGCTTTAAGTGCATGTCTAGGAGCCCTCTCTCACCTCCTAAATTCCAGTACCCATAAGCCCCTACAACTGAGGCTTCCAGCTACTGACACCAGCCCTCAGTGGTGACATTCCTGTTTTAACATCACAAACACGCCCTGAGTTCACCCAACCATGCCTACGTTTTCTCTGGTACGCCTGCGTTTTTCTGAACGCTCCCTTAAAACGGTCAGTTGACACCCAGAAATGCCCTCTTCCTGTCAACCACTCTGCAGCCAGCAATGCGACTGAAAAGATTTGCAAGACCTTGTGTGAAACTACATCGTTCGTTGTAATAGTATGACGTGTGTGCCCATTGTGCAGCGTACGCATGCGCAAAAGTGCCGTTTTTTTTGCCTGATCACTGCGCAGCGAACGAAACAGCTAGCAATCAACTCGGAATGACCCCCCATGTCCATGTGCAGCACTTGTAATTAGATGGTAGTAGATAGTCCTGATTAAGGAACTGGTATATACTACAGTACATCTCTTAGTTGGGAATGTGCAGCCTATTGCAATAGCCCATGGCCCCTACTTCTTACCTTCCCTCTGATAGCCTCTCCTCACAGAGATAGAGAGACATGCTTCTTCCTTCACAGTAGCTGTAGCTGCCACAGCACAGATCTGGAGGAAGATGTATAACTGATTGGAAAAAGATAGATAGATAGATAGATAGATAGATAGATAGATAGATAGATAGATAGATAGGCACTTTTTTTTATAATTTTTCTACATTTACAGTACTAATCGGAAAGGTTTTGTGAAATCTGTTATATGACTTCTGCACATGCAGTTTTCATGACAGCCAGCATCCCAAACGTAAGTAAAGCTGGTGTGTTAGGGCTGGGTGGGAGGTTTGGCTTAGGTACTAAGGGGAGTGGTTAGGATTAGACTGTGGGAAGGGAGGTTTTTGGGATAAGGGAGAGGGGGCAACATACTTTCCTCACCCCTGTCAGGCTTTCAAACATCAGGATGCCGGCATCTATATTGTGACCACCGGCATCCCGTCCCCGAGTCAGTCATACTGAACCCGGTTATGTTTACTGTTTGTTTTATGCTCAGGGGTACCTTTACATTTTAAATGCCATTGTTAAAATTCTGTGAAATCGTAATGTCAAAATTCTTGCAATGTCAACATATCAGTTATAATATACCACACCTGTGGGCAGGTGCATATGCACGAGACTGCAAAAATATGTTAAAAAAAACAAGATTACTAGGTAGTGCCTAATACTGCAGACAGTTAATAATTAAAACTCAAATTATTAAACACAATAAAGACGCTAAAGAATAAATATATAAAATCACAATTAGCAATATGCAACAAATATTGCATGTGTTACCAATTTATGATCACACAATGACACTTAGACTCGTAGATGCAATTAATTTGCATATCAGAGGGATGATTCTGGAGTTTATAAAAAGCAGATACTGGATATATGCTCAGGTATAGTATAATTACTGTTATACTTTAGATAATAGCAAGCAGAGACTATCAGTTTGTAGTCAGTCAGTCTCAACGCTAGATCCACTTAGCTAATTGTTAAGATGCCCGGGTTAATGATCCATTCAACAAAATGTGGAATGGTAATCCGCTGGTGATATACTTGTAGCGCACAGTGTGATATACTGAGTATACAGTAAGGCTCCCTATTCCACTTGTGCTGCTCCGTGTTAGTATGTTGTATCAGCCGTTCACCTGTTCCACATCTCACCATTGTTAAAGGTGAGGGCAGGCAGGGACAATCCGACTCTGCGGGTATTCAGTCTACCGCTAGCTGTTCGGTAGGGGATGCGGCAATATGGAAGTCCCGTAATAGTAGTAAGCAAACCAATATAATATGTAAACACCACTGGCTCTAGAACTCCTGTCCCCTGTGTCCTCCATGCGTTTCTCCACACACGGGACTGCTTTGTCAAGAGGCTTGCTCTCCAGGATAAACACAATCCCCTACAGTATAGTAGCTAGAATATACAGTAGGTGTTTACCCACTATAATACAAGTGGTCTTACAATGCTTACATGCAAGGGAGACCTGAATAAAGTCCTATAGCTGTTTTGCAATATATAAATTGATAGAAGCTAAAATATATACTGTTAGCCACAACTAAAGGGAATATAGTTGCAAACTCCTCATAACAGACTTTGGGCGATATTTAGCTGATATATGATACCTGAACTCCCATCTAAAGTGATGAGAAATCGAGGGGTGATATTCAATTGTCCTCCGTTATTGTCCCGATCACACCCATAGCAGCCAGTTTTAGCTGCATAAAGCAGCTAAACTTGACTAAAGTCATTGGCACGATCACAAAAAGTCCCATGTGGGCACCCAAAACGGTCACTTTGCATGTATTTCAGTTCACCACCTCGTGGGGTAGCAAGCTGAAATGCTGATATCGTGCCCATCGACAGAAACAATTGAATAGCTACTGGCGGGAGGAATAGGATGTAGGAGGGGGGAAACAATTGAATTCCTACTAAAGGGTGGAGCTTTTGAGTGCTTTACATCTAGGATGCAAATATTAGTTGTATATTTTCTGCAAACATACAAGTTTGAAATTAAAATGATTAAAAGTGTTTCATAATTATACTAAAGGCTTTGGGCTGGTCCCATGATTGTATGGCACATATTAATTATGTAGTAGGGATGGTAGTTCTCATGCTTCTCCAACCGCTAATATCATAAAATATTTTGTGAGTACCAATGGAAAAACAATATATAGTCTACCCTGTGTTAAACAAGTACAATAAAATCCAATATACATTATGCTAATCCTTAGATGTAGGGAAATGTGCTGTGAGGATAACGGGTTCCAAATCACTCAGTCATGGTGGTAGATGAAAAACCAACAGTGGTTATTTGAACAGAATGGGTTATAAACAGCTCAGCACACTTCTGTGATCCAATTCTACATGACAATCCCTCCTGGAACTCCTGACAGAACATTACTTCTTAGCCAGTCTCCTGCCACTCTCTGACCTTCTCTGTCAGATCTCTTCCTCCAGCAGAGCTCACTCCTCTTGTTATACCCTCCCCTGTCTATTCATCACACAAGCTGGTCAGTCAGGAGTGGAGACGAGGTGTCTGGACTCTTGTACACAATGGAGTGCACAGGATCAGATTACCTGCATCTCCATACAGAATCTGTTTACTACATAACCTACTCATCCTAATCACATCTGAGTGTACAGCTAGGGGACTTACATTACAATTAACTGATTTTACTATGTTACTAACACTTTGGCCTATACTTATTCAGTTAGCAATTACATTGAATATATAATAACCAAATAAACTACATATACCAAATATAACAGATAAAATATAAATGTACAATATAATAACCACACAATACAATACAATATTGCCTAGCATATAACTAATAACATATTGGCAATTGGTGAAGTCCATGTGTAGGACCAGGACTAGAAAGTTACCATGTGTCTTTTACCACTGTGCGACACAAAGTGCCGGCTGTGTCATCACGTGTCGTCACATTACCTCCCCCTACTTTCTAGGCCTGTGTCCTAAGTATCTGAAGCTTGCTGAGCGCAGTGATGCTCTCCTACATCAGACAGTCTGTGCCCCGTCATAACAATGACTGGCTGGTTTCTCTAGTGGGTCTGGTGGTTTAATGAATAGCATTGTACAGTTGGAAGGAGCCCACCAGCGTCCCATGTCCAAAGTCTGTGGTAATTGTCATGAGGCTTGTGTGGGAATTTCTTTCCCCGGTCTGGTGGGAGTGTGGCCCACAGTACATAACTCAATAAAGTCTTACCAGGGTCTGGTGGAAACGTGATCAGCTGCCCATAGTTCTTGTATTTCCCCCCAGTGTCCAATCCAAATACATTAATCAAAGTCCCCTTTGTAGACAGCCGCTGGGTTGGGGTAACAGCATGTGCAACAGTGTAATTCAATAAGTCCAATAACTGCACCTGGGGATTTAATAATTCCCCTACACCCAACTGGGTAACCTCAAATTTCACATAGTCACAGTTTTCCTCCATAAACAAAATCTGATCTCTGGGGCCATTACTCTCCCTCCCCAACAATGTATTCCATGGGAACCCCACTTCCATCACCTCTGGTGCATCAGGACAGTGGCTTCCCTCCTCCAAACAAGAACCACGGGTATGGTAATTGTCAGGGCACAATGGGGATTTCTCCATGCCAGAAGTTTCTTCTGTGCTATCCTGGGTAAATGCTTCCTCCAGCCTGGCTGGCTGGGTAACTTGTGGGATCCTACTCTGAGTCTTGTATGCTTTGGCCTGGAGTACAATCTGCTCAGCTTCCTTGTGTGTACCCACCAACTCGACCATGGTTGTACTGGAACATGGATGTAGGTTCACAGGGACAGTGGCATAACCTTCTCCATTCACTGCATTCACTGTTACATGTCCTGGCTGAACACCATTGTCCTGGTTAGAGTCAGTCATTTCACCTTGCACACAATTCCAGTCCAAAACACATTCAGGTGCCCTAGAGTAGAGCAACATGTTCCCTTCCAGTTCCTGAGCTGATGCTATTTTCACCATGTCTGATACCTGGATTTTCTCTGAGTCACAGGGAAGATTCTGGCATTCAGACTGCAGCTCCTTACCATCAAGTTCACTGAATGGGAACAGACCTCCAGAATCTTCTGGGGGAGATACAGTAGCTGGGGATACACTGGGCCCTTCCTGAACATCCTTTTCTGATAAAATAACTGGGGCAGCCATGAACATAGCTTCACAATAGGCCTCCCTCAGCCGAATATGCTGTGCGACACAAAGCGCCGGCTGTGTCATCACGTGTCGTCACATGTGCCTTAGATAATAATCAAGGGCATAGCTACTGTGGGTTCAGTGAGTGCAGCTACTATGGGGCCCAGAACTGAGAGAGTCCTACCTCTCCTGTCAAAGGGGGTAATTCAAAGTTGATCGCAGCAGCAAATTTGTTAGCAGTTGGGCAAAACCATGGGAGTCATTCAGACCTGATCGCACGCTAGCTTTTTTTGCAGCGATGTGATCGGGTCTTAACTGTGCATGTGTATGCTCTGCAATGCGCATGTGCATCAGCCGCTGGCAATGGGGATCGCTGGACAGCGAAGTATTTAATGAAGAAAGCGATTGCACTGGCGATCGCAAGAAGATTGACAGGAAGAGGCGGTTTGTGGGTGTCAACTGACCGTTTCTAGGGAGTGTCCAGAAAAATGCAGGCATGCCCAGTCGTTTGGAGGGAGTATTCCTGACGTTAGCTCCTGGTCAGAACATCGCAGTGGCTGAGTAAGTCCTGAGCTGTGCAGAGTCTGCACAAGCGATCGCACCCCTGCACAGCAATTACCCCCTCCCCCTGTAGGCGTAAACTACCTGACCATAGCACTGCAAAAAAACGCCTGCATGCGATCAGGTCTGAATCACCCCCGTGTGCTCTGCAGGGGGGGGGGGCAGATATAACATTTGCAGAGAGAGATAGATTTGGGGGGGTTATTTTGTTTCTGTGCAGGGTAAATACTGGCTGCTTTAATTTTACACTGCAATTTAGATTTCAGTTTGAACACACCCCACCAATATCTTACTCTCTCTGCACATGTTTAATAATCTGCCCCCCCCCCCCTGCACTGCACATGGTTTTTCCCAACTGCTAACAAATTTGCTGCTGCGATCAACTCTGAATTACCCCGAAAATTCCATGTGTTACAGATGTGTCATCTTACAACTTTGCTCCATGCACTACAAGTGGTGTTACACATAATGTGTGAGTACCATGTGACTCAGTAGCGAAGACTAAGCATTTTTTTTGTGTCTTTTGCCACAAAAATGCATCTAAGATGCAATGTAATGTAATAGGATGCACAAGCAGCTTCTGCTGATTAAAATTATGAGGCTAATTCCAAGTTGATCGCAGCAGGAATTTTTTTAGCAGTTGGGCAAAACCATGTGCACTGCAGGGGAGGCAGATATAACATGTGCAGAAAGAGTTACATTTGGGTGGGTTATTTTGTTTCTGTGCAGGGTAAATACTGGCTGCTTTATTTTTACACTGCAAATTAGATTGCAGATTGAACACACCACACCCAAATCTAACTCTCTCTGCACATGTTAAATCTGCCTCCCCTGCAGTGCACATGGGGGGTAATTCCAAGTTGATCGAAGCATGAAGTTTTTTAGCAGTTGGTCAAAACCATGTGCACTGCAGGGGGGACAGATATAACATATGCAGAGAGAGATAGATTTGGGTGTGGTGAGTTCAATCTGCAATCTAAATTGCAGTGTAAAAATAAAGCAGCCAGTATTTACCCTGCACAGAAACAAAATAACCCACCCAAATATAACTCTCTCTGCAAATGTTAAATCTGCCCCCCCCCCCCTGCAGTGCACATGGTTTTGCCCAACTGCTAAAAAATTTCCTGCTGCGATCAACTTGGAATTACCCCCATGGTTTTGCCCAACTGCTAAAAAAAATTCTGCTGCGATCAACTTGGAATTACCCCCAATATGCAGCATGCCTATATTCTGTGTGTGACTGCGACTGTATTTAACACTGGAAAAAAGCCGCTCAGCGCTACCGAGTCCCACCATGTCATGTCACGACTTGTAGGGCTGTTGATCGTGACTGCAGCAAGGATGTAAGAGGAGACATCTGTATATGCATTTTTTTACCATTGGTTGATACATAAGGGCCCTTACAAACTTTAGCCTTGGGGCCTACAATACTGTATATCTGATTATGTACCTAGAATTACTCATTTTAATATGGTATAAAATTAACTGGAAGGTATTATAATTTGGCAATTGGGAATTTCGTCTGTAGTTACAGACACATATATACGGAGTGACACAGACACACATATACAGTTACACAGACACATATATACAGGTACACAGACACATACTGTCTAAACACAGAAACATATATACAGACACATATATAGTTACTCAGACACATACTGTATGTACAGAGATACACATACACGGTTACACAGACACATATAGAGTTACACAGATACACATATACAGTTACATAGACACACATATACACAGACACTTATGGGCCCTACACACAGCGTGACACATATAGAGTTACACAGATACACATATACAGTTACATAGACACACATATACACAGACACTTACGGGCCCTACACACAGTGCGATGCGCCGCCAAGGTGCCTGATGGCCGATACGGCCACCAGGCGATCCGGTGGCGGGGGGTGATGGGGGAGTGAAGTTTCTTCACTCCCCCCTTCACCCAGCTCCATAGCACTGAATGCTAACATGGATGAGATTGTCCATACTGGCTTGCATGTTTAAACGAGCCAGCACCATCGATGAACACGCATCGTTCATCGATGGTGCCTACACACTGAAAGATATGGACGCTCATTAATGAAGGAGATTGTTCATATCTATAAGTGATATCGGCCAGTGTGTAGGACCTATTACTTTATATACACAGACACATTATATACACAGACATACCGTACATAGACAGGGTTACACAAAGACACATATAGTTACACAGATAGTTACATAGACACACATATACACAGACACATACTGTATATACACAGAAACATTATATACACAGACATAAGGTACATAGTTAGGGTTACACAGAGACACATATAGTTACACAGATACACAGATAGTTACATAGACACACATATACACAGACACATACTGTATATACACAGACACATTAAATACACAGACATACTGTATATAGACAGGGTTACACAGAGACACATATAGTTACACAGATACAGGTTGAGTATCCCATATCCAAATATTCCGCAATATACGGAAAATTCCAAAATATGGACTTTTTTGAGTGAGAGTGAAATAATGAAACTTTTGTTTTCTGATGGCTCAATGTACACAAACTTTGTTTAATACTCAAAGTTATTAAAAATATTGTTTTAAATGACCTTCAGGCTATGTGCATTAGGTGTATATGAAACATAAATGAATTGAGTGAATGTACACACACTTTGTTTAATGCACAAAGTTATAAAAAATATTGGCTAAAATTACCTTCAGGCTGTGTGTATAAGGTGTATATGTAATATAAATGCATTCTGTGCTTAGATTTAGGTCCCATCACCATGATATCTCATTATGGTGTGCAATTATTCCAAAATACGGAAAAATCCGATATCCAAAATTCCTCTGGTCCCAAGCATTTTGGATAAGGGATACTCAACCTGTAGTTACATAGACACACATATACACAGATACATGCTGTATATACACAGACACATTATATACACAGACATACTGTATATAGACAGGGTTACACAGAAACACATATAGTTACACAGATAGTTACATAGACACACATATACACAGACACATACTGTATATACACAGACACATTATATACACAGACATACTGTATATAGACAGGGTTACACAGAGACACATATAGTTACACAGATAGTTACATAGACACACATATACACAGATACATACTGTATATACACAGACACATTATATACACAGACATAAGGTACATAGATAGGGTTACACAGAGACACATATAGTTACACAGATACACAGATAGTTACATAGACACACATATACACAGACACATTACCTTGATAAAGCTGCTGATACAGCGAAACGCGTTGGTTAAGAGAAGCTGGGCATTACAGACTCCACTACTCTACACTTGGAACAAGCCTGGAAGTCCATCAAACGAGCTAAAACGGGGATTCGGCAGACATCCACAAAAAGCACAGGAGACCAAACTTCAAATAGGACTGGGCTGCTGCTCGGAACAAAGCTAAGGTCTGTCCTTATGATTAATGTGGACTTTTATCTGCCAGCATTGAAAACTGCCACCAGGACTGTGGCATAAGTTCCTTGGAGTCCATACAAACAATCTTTGCCCAACTTCCTGTATGGTAATATACCAAACTTATTGCTGTGCCTGCCCTATTTCTTATTATTTTATATTTTGAAGTTTATTTATATTCTTCATATATATTGATGTACATCTATGAATTGATTTTTAAATTAGTTGTTGCAACAAATTTTATGTAATAAAACATAATTGTTTTTCCATATCCAGTTTATAAGCGCTGTATATACTGTTTTCTCTTGTTATCTTCAGGGGCTAACTACCCCTTTAAACAGCAGCTTTTAACGTGAAGCATCTCATCTTAAAAGCGCCGAACCTATTACCTTGGTAATTTCCTCCTTACATATACACAGACACATACTGTATATACACAGACACATTAAATACACAGACATACTTAGACAGGATTACACAGAGACACATATAGTTACACAGATACAGTTACATAGACACACACATACACATATATATTTACAGACACATACATAGTTACTCAGACACATATGTAATCATATACATGAATACTGTAGTTACACAGACACAATAGTCCTCATACCTTACATATACTGACAGTTGTGTCACTGAGTGGGGACTGTGGCAGCTCCATCACTCCTACAGGTATGTCCCATATGGCACTGCATGACTGCAGGAAACAGTACTCGGTAGCCCCGCCCCCTGCTGGGACACTGCCAATTTCTGTTTCTTCTTTTTCTCTTCAGGATGGCCCCATGAAGGAGGGATGCCTTGGACAGGCCCCCTGAGACCCCCTTTGTGAGCCACTATTCCCCTGTGACTATAAGCAGCTGCTACCCTCCTCGTGTGGGAGGTGGAGCTTCTGCCTGCCCTGGAGGATAGGGTAGCATAGCAGGAGCCTGGAGGAGGTGGAGCTGCACTGGCTTACCAGACTGTCTGTTACTGTATTCACAGCTGGTAAGGGCCTGGGGAGCACAGCAGGGGACAAGTGAACAGCACAGCACCATTGATGCGGGTGACCTGGCCTGGAAGCTGGCTGAGACAATGGAGTACAAGTGCCCCCTTAATGGCTGGAGCACGGCTGCAGCTGACTCCATCCGCCCCTGTACCCAGCTGAAGACACATTTTGCAGAAAGCATTATAAAAATGTCCATGAGCAAGAGGCATACTCTAAAACTAGAGCCAATGTGCTGTCAGTGTTTCCATGACAACTGTGAGCTGAGAAAGCAAATGACCCTCTTTAGTTAAACTGACACATTTCCTGTGTCCCATATCCGAGTGAACCGGGGGCAAAAACTCTTAAGCCAAAACTAATGCATGTAGGCCAGGGATGGGGAACCTTTGGCCCTCCAGCTGTTGTTGAACTACACATCCCAGCATGCCCTGTAACAGTTTTAGCATGGCCAAATAGCAAAACTATAGCAAGGCATGCTGGTATGTGTAGTTCAACAACAGCTGGAGGGCCGAAGGTTCCCCACCCCTGATGTAGGCAGTGTCCAAAAACCTTTGACCACTCAGGAATGACAATGCTGCAGAAAGATGTACAGTATCTGTGTTTATACTGTGCAAATACTGTGCTTTTTCTGTCCAAATGTCCTATGAGGAAGAAACTAAATACATTTTCTGTAAATGCCAGGGCCCCAACTCCATAAAGAAGGAAAAGTGGGGTTAGTCCTGTTGTTGCCCTTCTACAAAAAGTATTAAACTTCTTCCTGACTGTTATATTCCCTTACTGCTGACAATCCAATCCAAATACAGTACATTGTATTTTATGGTATACATAGCTTCAGAGTCTATGATAATTTATACTGATAAACAAAAAACCTCAATACCTGTGGCTAGCAAGACAATTAGTATACCACTAAAGATAATGAATAATTTCACCATAATACTTGGTCTAGTGAATCAGAAAACACAGCTAATATCATTTCAGATGATACAATGTCACTGTGAAACTATCATTATTAATATTATATACTCTCTGACATTTCCTATTGTCCTTGGAATGTCATAGCTAACTAAACATATTGCCATTATTGATTGTGGAACCAAAAAACATACTACTTGAACTTCTCTAATGTCTTGTATTTACTCTATTGCAAGTATTAAAAGTAAAATAAGAACTCACCAGTTAATCTTAAACTTAAATGTATGTGGTGTTAAATAGACTATAACCCACAGTAACACTTGAGGATAATTCCAAATTAGTTTATTAGTAATCACATTTAGTCTGTGAAATTAAAACAATCTTCACAACAAATGATGAGGGAGTGCTCGGAAATGAGCAGGAGGGAATGTAATCACCTAGAAATGTGACTTATTGTGTACCTGAACAGGGTGTTGATTGGTTAGGTATTTCCATCGTTAGTTTGTGTTATCCAATGCAGAGTCTTAGGGGTGTGTTGATAGGTGACATCCATTTTGTGTGAGGTGAGGCAGGAATCTGCCTCTTTATCAGTTTGATCCTGAGCTGAGCAAACGTATTTCTGTGAGTACCTTAATTGTTTGTGACTTTGTCTTCCTTTTTCCTTTCATTTCTCCCTTTCTGATTTGCTCTTTTCTGTCCTTGCATACTTTTTTTCCCTGTCTCCCTTTCTGTCTTCTTTGCTTTTGGGAAGAATGTCTTGGCCTTGGCATGCTGTGGGATCCCTGGTCAGGTTTGCTGACTCGGCAAGGGCAGCTAACCTGAGCCAGGGCCATTCACCCTCCTGGCTATCATCCCATGTTCAGTGTCCTTCCAGTCGGCATCTGCCTGCTGGGCTGGCCAAGACCTCCAGAACTGTGGGTTTGCATATCCGGTCCCTCCACTGCCTGCAGAGCAGCTGGTGGTGAGTACAAGAAGGAGGGCACATCAGAAGAGGGCTCTGGTGTCTTCTTTGTACCAAGAGCCATCTTCCAGCACTGATGATCCTGTGTTTGCTGGCTCAGTCCATGGTTAGCGTGGCCCCCTGGACATGGTGCCTCTCACACATGGAGCGTGGGCTGATCAAGAGCGTGGCAGCTGAGTGACTCCTGTGGCTGGGGATTTTGCAGGGCCTGCTGATTGCAGGTCCTCCAGTCATTGGTCCTCCCCTAGTAAACAGTGGGTGAATTGTTACTCTAAATTAGGCATGCGACCTGTTGCACCTGCTGGAGTGTTACTTCCGATGGTTAGGCCAGCAGTGCTCATCAATTTACCAGCTATAGCTGGCTTGCTGGTTTTTTGGTTGGGCCGCTGACACTCATGTTGGCTGTTTCTATGTTGCCTGGCATTGTGTGGCCTAGTGGTGATGTTAGGATTTTTTTGTACCCCTGGTGGCTCAACTCACTGCATTGTGTGCTCCTGTTCATCCTGTTGTGCAGGCCTCTTTGCCTACTAGGGCAGTATCAGTGGTGGCTGAGCTTTCTTTTTGGCATAGGTTGACAGCTGCTTTGCCACTTGTTCCCCCCTGTGTCTCCCTCTTATGTTTAGGGCCCTGTGTTCTGGGGGAATATTGTCCGAAGCAGTGGCTGCCACTGATCCTGGATCCAGTGACCTATTCAGGTGAGAGTGGCAGTAATGGGACCTGGTTTTCCTCTGCATCTACCTCTAGAAACTCTTGAGCCAGGAAGCATCTTGGGGCCAAGTGTGCTAGGAGCGGGCATTTGTGCAAGTGTTTGCAGTCAGTGATACAGTCACCACCACTGGGATAGCAGAGGTGACAGTTCCTCATCTAGCCATGGTAATGTGGGGGAGTGTGCTAATACATCAGTTTTGTGGGGTTTGCATTTACGTATGTGCAAGTGCATTGAGAAAGGAAAATACATTGATGTTTTTTGCGCTTATCTATAAGAGCTGTCACGCCGTTGCCCGCTGCAAAAAAAAGGCAGTGTAGGCGAAACGTGCATAAGTCTTACTTGTATTGGCTGCAGGATTTCTATGTTTTTGCTGCATGTAATATGACAAAGCGACTGGATGAGGCCATGCATATTGTGCATTACTTGTACTTCATTCACGGGCTTCACAGCATGGCATTTGGACAACAGGAAATTGAGGTGTGGTTGGAGGTCACTCAACCTAACCCAAGTGCAGTGTATTCAGAAGGCTATGCAGTCATCCTTTCCATGCTGTAAGTGCATCCAGGAGCAGAGGTCATGCTGCGGTGCTTCCCACCCAGCCAAGGAATTTCCCGTGGGATTCCCTGCATCTGCAAAGTCCAGTGATGGGGCTGCACCAAAGTAAGGCAGTGTCTCCTATGCAGTGGGTGCCATGCACTCTTTGTTGTCTACATATCCCTTGCATGAGGACATTGAGTTCTTGTTGGACGGTTCCGTTGTCAGTTTTAGGCTCGCTGTTTGTGGCACTGTTGCTGTGGGTTCCCCTAGGAACTTGCATTCTGCGATTGACATGCCAACAGTGGTGAAGGACAAGGTGATGAAGGAGGTTCAGTTAGGCTGCATGGTTGGACCTTTTTCATCTCCGGTCTGCATTGTGCCAAAGATGGTGCCGGGTAAGTTTTGGTTTATCCAGAACCTTTCCCATCTGCCTGGTGGGTCAATTAATAATGCCATTCGGAAGTGTTGTCCAGGATGTGTTATCAATCCTCTAACTTTTCTTGACATCATTAAGGCCGCAGGTCCTGGGGAGTTGCTGGGCAAGGTCCATGTGGAGTCTGCCTTTAAGTCTATTTCCTCTGCACCCTGGCTCTATCAGATTCATGGGCTTCAGGCTGGAGGATGGTTTCTACATTGACAAATGTACAGTAGTTTTCAGAGAGGTGCTGTTTGCTGCAAATGCAGCAATGATGTATGATAACAAATCTGTATTGATGAAATGGTCTTGATGTAACTTGGGTAACATGTGGAGGTTGGCCTAGTGCAGTGTGTTTCAGAAAACAGAAAACAGTGTACAGAAAGAAGATCGACATTAACCACTTCATACATTTGCCAAGTAAACACTATTCAAAATGGCTAGAAAATATACCTAAATGTCAATGCACCAGGCTCCATAGAAACTGTACTGATATAGAGTGTTTTATACTGTTTAACATAGAAATGAACTCAAAAACAAATTCAGTCATAAGAAATATGTTGAGTCCTTAGTGGAAAAAGCATTTCAAGAGATTTTGGAAAAAGACAGAAACCAACTAGATTTTTGATCAGAAAGAAAAACAGACAGTGATTTGAACTTATGATTTACAACACAGTACAGCTCCTCAATGAAGCAAATCAATCAGATTCTACATAAACACTGGTCCATTCAAACTAAAGATGGAACCGTAGCAAAGTAGTTATCGCAAACCCCAAGAGTAGACTTCAGAAAGCGACAGATCTGAAAAAGAAATTTGTCAATAACCATCCATCAACAACAGGCCTCACACTAGCTTCTTTGACCATAACAAAAACAAAGGGTGTTTTTTCCAATGTGGAAAATGTTTCAATTGCATAACTTCCAACTACAGAATAGAGATGTGCGCCAGACCATTTTTGCTGGTTTTGGTTCTAATTCAGCGTCTGTTTTGGTTTTTTATTTTGTTTTGGGTTTAGGTTGTGACTGGTTTTGGATTTGTTTTTGTATTTTACCCAAAAATTAGCAAAAAAGTCTTAAATCACTAAAGATGTGCACCAGCAATTTTTGCTGGTTTTGGTACTGTTTCATCATACAGTTTTGGATTTCTGCCGTGGATCGTTTTGGTTTTGGATTTTTCACCAAATATTAAAAAAGAAAGCTAAAACAACAAAATTTGAGCCCATTTTGGTTCCTAGAGTATAATTAACCCCAATAAAATTAATTTCCACTCAATTTTGACCACCTCACAGCTCACAATATTGTTCACCAACATAGACCAAAGGCTGGCTGGCTACACCAAGCAACAGATCAGCGGCACAAACATGAGTGTGGTATACAAGATCTACTAGGTCAACAGTGATTAGGTTGAACCGAAATAGTTGACATGCATTAGGTCGACATGGACAAAAGTTCGACCTATAAAAGTTAGATCTAAATGGACAAAAGGTTGACAGGATCAAAAGGTTGACATACAAATGTTGACACAAAATTGGTCAAGACAGTTTTTTGCATTTTTGGGGTTAGTGTGGTTAGTTTTTTCATCTGGGACCACAATTTGTAGAAATGCGTCCTCTCGTGGGCTGGCTTCGCTCGCCACACTTCAGGCACGGTGTCTCACTCCACTCTGCTCAACACAAGGTTACTAAAGGTTATGATTTGTGATGTGGACAGTCAAGGATGGAAAAAGTCAAAAGACATGAAAGAACCCAAAAAAACATGTGTCCACTATATGTGTGTGTTAACCACTGGCATATCAACCATTTGAACCTGTCAACCTTTTGTCCATGTCAACCTTTTCCAGTGTCAACCTTAAAGTACTTGGTTGACCTTTTGATCATGTTGACCTTGTGTCAATGTCAGCCATATGGTGTCGACCTAGTGACTGTCGACCAAGACATTGTCGACTTTTTGCCCTAGATCCACACAAACACATGGCAGTTATTTATTTTTAAAATGTTTTGCAAATCAGTAATCTATAAGAAATAACCATTAAAACCAACTCACAAGTACTTTCCAGAGAAAACAAAGCAACAATCATACTATGGGGTATGTGTACACCTGTCAACTGCAAATCTGTTCGCAACTCACTCATCATCAAATGTTTTTATCAGTCTGTGCGTAGCCCAAGACCTCCTCCTGCAGTGCGATAGCAACAGGCTGTTCGGGGTCAGAGCTGATGTCACACACCCTCCCTGAAAATGCTTGGAAATGCCTGCATTTTTCCTGTAAATCAACTTGCGTATGCCTAGCAACCAAAAATTGCTGAATTCTTTTGCACTTTGGCCTTGCGCATATGCATTACAATCCATATGCATACACATACAGATACAGTGTGTGTCGGATACAGTGCGGGTGAGATACAGTGCAGGTCAGATACAGTGTGCATCAGATACAGTACAGGTTGGCTACTCCAATAATGCACATACTGTGACATAGGGTGCCAACACTGTCCTCAGGGCAGGAGTACCAGCAGTGTTATCAGTGCAGGGCTGTTGGCAGTGTCAACAGTGCAGGAGTGATGGCATTGTTCTCAGTGCAAGGGGGCCAGCAGTGTCATCAGTGAGATGGTGTCAGCAGTGTGGATGTGCCAGCAGTATCAGCTGTCAAGGGATGCCATCTGTGTTTTCAGTGCAGAAGTGTTAGCAGTGTCGGCAGTGCAGTAGTGTCAGCACTGTTCTCAGTGCAGGAGGCCAGCAGTGTCAGCAGTGCCAATGGTGTCAGCAGTGTGGGGGTGCCAGCGGTGTTGGCTGTGCAGGGATGCCAACTTTGTCCTCAGTTCAGAAGTGCTAGCAGTATCGGCAGTGCAGGAGTGCTGGCATTGTAAGCAGTGCAGGAGTGCCAGCAGTGTTCTCAGTGCTGGGCTGGCACCCCTAGCAAAAAAAGTTTAATTTTTTTTATACTTGTGTGTGCTGTAGGTGCTGTACCACACTGCATTCATATAAATAGAAGCACTGTGACTGCAGTGCAAGTTATCAATTGTGAAAAAAGTTTAAATAATATATGTATTATTTGTACAACTTGTGTGTGCTGTAGGTGCCATACACTACTGCATTCATAAACATTAACACCATGATTTGTCATTAATTAAAAAAAGTTGTTTAAAAAGCTGTTTTTATTTTTTTTCAAGCTCAATAGGTGTCATGCTGAATGGCATTCATAAATATAAGCACTGTAAGTACGCAACTTGTGTGTACTGTAGGTGCCATACAACTTGTACAACTGATGTGTGCTGTAGATGTAGTCCATTTGACTACTGGAAGTTAAAAAAAGCTAATTTTGAGGTCATTGTACAAACTAACTTTGCATTACTTAAGCTGCCCACCCTCCAGTGTGTACTCAGAAAGAGTTTTCAGCACAGCTGGGAAACTTGTGAGCGATCGGTGTAGAAGGCTACTTCCTTAAAATGTGGAAAAGATGATGTTCATCAAAATAAACTATAAATTCCACAAAGAAGACCTTTATCTGCAATTACATCAAAGTACAGAGACTTTTGTAATGGTGGATTCCAGCAGGGGTGAAATAATATTGTATGAAGATGATGTAAACACTGATGCTAGTGAGGATGATAATGACAATGCCATCTTGTCACTGTAGAGATAATTGATAGCACTGTTAATTTAGTTGTCTTAAGTCGATTGTTAGCTTGTTTTGTAGGGGGCCAAAACAAATTAAACACTTCAGCCACAAAAGTGGCAGTCCCTGTTGTTGAAGTGCTTGGTTTGTTAAACTGTGCATGTACTTTTTAATATCTAACATAAGGGTGGGTTGGAGGTCCCAAGAACAATTCCATCTTGAGCCATTTTTCTTTTCTTCCGCTGCTGTTTGGCAATGTACTATAAATTGGTGTTTTGTGCCACTGCGCTGTCGCGTAGTAACCAGCCAGCTTGCTGCAGCCTTTTCTAAACTGAATGAAAAAAATATTGTGAGGTTGTCAATATTGACTGGAAATAATTGTTATTTAGGGTACTATTACTATAGGAACAAAAAAAGGCCAACACTACATGATTTTAGCTGTTTTGATCAATTTATAAAAAAAATACAGATCCAAAACTAAAACCAAAACATGGGGGTCGGCGCACATCTCTAATTATATTCAATATGGTACTACAATATTGCCTCAGACTTTCCCCAAAATAGTGGTATGTCTGCATATGAGTGGGTAAGTTAATGGGTAAGATTTGTAAGTTTTAGTATATCCAGGCAACTATGAAAAATGCATACACTAGTTGAATAATTATTTGTAAATTATTAAATTGTATTATTGTTACATAATTACAGTATGTAAGTTTTAAAATAAAACATTAAAATGAAAATAAAAGAGTGATATAAACATTGCAATTAATAAAAAATTATTATTAATAATGTAAATTATTATTCCCCATGATTTCTGAATAGATAACAATAGAAAGTTAAAAATACTGGTGGGTGGGGGTTAAATTATTGTTTATGGAAGACATACAGCATAATTGAACTTCAAAAACTTTTAAAATAGCATTAAAAAAACAGTATATATGATGGAGGATGGGAGCATAAAAGCTCAGTTATGAAATCCTTTATTTTCTATCACCACATTGTTACTGAGATGCCATATCCCAGCAAGGCATTCACACAGTACAATACATATTGTGTTGGTTTTGCTTTTCTTCTTCAGTTTTCTAGAATAACCCTTACAAATAATTCAGCTATTCTCCAACTACAAAACACTGTTTATGTCCAGTAACATCTCTGTTTGGGGATTTTTACAACATTAAATTATACTGTGGGAAGATACTGAAATTGTCCAGTTTCATATAGTTCAAACATATATTGTTTCAATATAGCACATTTATGTTTAATAGACATTCTAGAGATGTATAGAGTAACTCATTGTAGAGATTTATACAGTAACTAGAGAACAGATTTGCCTTATTTTGCACAATTTTATAAGGCTTTTTTGTCATGTTAAATTCTAGAGAGATGTAGGATTCCATATTTATAACAACAATAACAACAACAACAACAACAACAACAACAACAACAAAAACAACAACAGTAAGGGGTGATTTTACTTAAGCTTCTAAAAGTGATCAGTGGTGATGTTGGCCATAGCAACCAATCAGATTCTGTCTATCTTTTCTTTGCTGCATCCTAGGAAATGATAGACAGAATCTGATTGGTTGCTGTGAGCAACATCACTAATTTTCAATTTTAGTAGCTTTAGTAAATTTAACCCTAAGAAATCTATTCATGAAGCAGTGAAAGGTGTGAAGAAGTGAGCCAGCGGAGAAGTTGCCCATGGCAACCAATAAGCATTGGAGTAACATTTATAATTTGCATACTATACAATTGTACGGAGAAGCTGATTGATTGCCGTGGACAACTTCTCCACAGACTCACTTCTGCACTCTTTTCACTGCTTCATGAATAGACTCCTAAGTGTCTGACTTAGAGTAAGAAGTTACTTGGTGAAAAATTGTAACTGGAAAACCAGTTTGTGTTACAGAAGGCAGGGTACAAGGGAAAGTGCATGTACTGTACTTCAGCTCACTTTGTATTACTACATGATTTGCTCAGCTGCAAATTCTGCAAACAGTACTGGTAGGACTTGCACCAAATTCTATATCAGCTGATAAGTTTACAGAAGTACTTGCAATTTTAGCAACGTAATCATCTATTGCATGCAAATTTGTATGACCATGACCATAGTTAACCTGAACTTAAAGGATATTTTGCAAACTATATGCTTTTTAATTAAATTAGTTTCATGTTAATTATTGCCTCTTATCAAGAGATTGTGTTTGCCATAAAATATACTCTGCAGCTTTTTGTATAGCTAAAAAATGTGAAGTTAGGCAAATGCAAGCAAGCATGAAACATGCAATGAAGGAATAATTGTGGTCATTCCGAGTTGATCACAGCCAGCAACTTTTTGCTGCTGCTGCTACGATCAACTAGTACACGCCTATGGGGAAGTGTATTTTAGCTTAGCAGGGCTGTAATCGCTTGTGCAGCCCTGCTAAGCTAAAAAAAATTAAAGCAGATGTAGACTAGGCCTATACCTACTTACCCTGTGCGACGATCCCTGCGATACTGGGGCCAGCTTTGACATCAGACATCCACCCTCCGTTCTCCTGAACATGCCTGCGTTTTCCTTACCACTCCCCAAAAACGGCAGCCAACAGTCCGGATCCGCCCTGGAACGCCTTCTTCCTGTCAATCTTCTTTGCGGTCGGCTCTGTGACCGCTTCCTTCATTAGCCGCGATGTAACCCAACGACATCTGTCGCACACTCGCACTGCGACTGCCGCGCATGTGCATTCCGGACCAGTTTGCACCGCAACAATAAACCGTTGCGTGCGAACGAGTTGGAATGACCCCCAATACCAATTAGCATTACAATAAACAAAAAGAGAACAGTGTAACCCATAACTCCATGACACTCAGAGTTGCAGCCAAAGTTAATCCTTTAGCCCATATGGCCAAGCAAACTCAAAAAGAAATTGCTTAACAAAAGCAAAAATGTAAGTGAACCAATGAATGCAAAGTAGGCAAATAATTAAAAAGAATGAATATGACCCTCAAAATCCCACACTAGTTCAGTAAAGATCCAACACAAGGCTCGTACTCATGCCACTGCTATAATAAATCAAGGTATCCAATAGTGGAATTTGCACATAAATAAATGTGCTACAAGTTCTTTTTTTATAACTTGTGTAAACGGAATTATTTTTTGAGTAAATCATGCTCTGTATTCAATTTTTCCATTTACCTTTTACTTTATCTTCCAGAATCACCTACAGGACAGAATGATCCACCTCTTTAGTCAGCACAATACTGTATATCAGCAATGGCTCCTACCTGACCGTGGCAGGGAAAGAAGACACTCAGGCCATCAACTGGGTTCCAGCACCTGCACAATGGATCTGGCAGTTGTTGGGGCCAATGCATGTGCAATCCCCTGACCAGGGCTCAGAAAAAGAAATCTTGGGGCCAGTTACAACAATTTTGCCACCCCCCTCTCCAAAACCACCCTGAACCCCAATACCCTCGACCGCCAAACCAAACCATACCTGCCCTGTTTCAATACCTGTAACATTTAAGTACCAAATAATAGTATTACAGCACAAACTGGATAGGGGTAGGACAAAAAACTAGCAAATTCATGAGCCATCAAACATTCACATATGCTTTGGAAAAGATTAAATTAGCCATGGGTGTAGCTCAGTTGCAGCTTCCTGGTTTAACACCATAGGCTTTTCAATTACTTACCAATTTCCACACAATTTAAGCCCACAGTAAATGCATGTATTTTTAACTCATAGCTCCTAGGTTAAGAGCCAAGATCTATGAATTACGCTGTATCTTGGGCTTAGTGCATAGGGTAGCTCCAGTAACTGAATAGCTCATGGCAGATCTGTGGTTATTTGAATCTGCCCCTCTGCTTAACATATCCCTATGGCTATACCACAGAATACTAAGCAGCAGCCTTCTCTGCCTACTGGATTAAGAGAGAGAGAGAGAGAGAGAGGGAGAGGGAGAGAGAGAAAAAGAGGGGAAAGAAAGGGGAGGGAGAGGGGAAAGATTGGAGAGAGATGGGTGGGAGAGGAGTGTGGAGAGAGAGAGAGAGTGTGTGTAGGGTGAGAGGGGGTGTGGGGAGGATAGTTAAGAGAGAGGGATGAGAGAGGAGAGTAGAGAGGGGGAAGAAGAACAAGAAATAGGAGGAGAAAAGAGAGGGGAGGGAGAAGAAAGAGGGGGAGAAGAGAGCGAGAAGAGAAGGAGAAAAGAGAGAAGGGGAGAGGAGGAGGAAGAAGAGAGAGGGGAGGGAGAAGATAGAAAGAGGGGAGGAGTGAGTGAGAGAGAGAGAGAGGGGGTGAGAAAGAGAGAGGGGAGTAGAAAATGAGAAGAGAGAGAGATAGGAGAGACCAAGTTTGAAATGGCAATTGAACAAAATAAAAATACCCTGACAAAACTATCACCAGTCAGTGTGTACTTCTTGTATAGTAGTCTGTGTCTGCAGAGTTGCTGTGCATGCTGAGGCTGTCTCAAATGTGTGGAGGTTGTCTGCACTGCAGTGGATGGTGGTGCTTGCTGTTGAGCCACAGCCTGAGCTGTGTGCTTGCTCCCACCTGGCTCACCTTTCCTGCTCCTCTTCGATGGCTTTGGCAGCACTAACTGTTGCATGTGATGCTGCATTACCTAAGTAGACATGCGGTCTGTGCTGGGATAGCAGTTCTATAGTGCACTCTCTGCCTTACTGCCATGATACGGATGTGGACAGTAAGGCTGATGCCGAGCATTACCGATGTGCACGTGCATAGGCAGCAGATTCTTGGTCAATGGCTGATTCAGTTGCAGTCCATAGAAGCTGGCTAGGGCTGATGATTCAGGAAGTGGCTATCTACAAGAAGCAAGCTCTCTGCTAATTGCAGCCTGGTCTGGCAGTTCCAGAGGGAGGAAACAACTCCCAATGGGACTGCCTTGTGTGTCTGTGACTGACAACTACGACTTCCAATAGGAATACACTGCCAGTCACAGTGAAGCAAGTACAGTTGTGGATTTAGTCCTGTAGCCCATAGGTAAAATCCGCCATTGCTGTATATGCATTAAGACACTTTTGCCTTGTGTGTGTATTTTGTCTTACAATTAAGGAACATCTGACAGATTTAAATGCATTACAGCTAGTTATTGAGTACTGTATCTCTCTATCAATAAATCCATCCATCCAAGTAAAATGAAGCTGCATATGCCTCACTCCCCTGCCTGCTCCACTCTACAGTATCTCATATCAACCTCTTACTGCTCAACTCCATACCCCACCAGCTCTCATTCTCCCTTGGTGGCCAGATGGGTCCTGAGGTGATAGATCTGGCCTATCTCCCTTCCTTGCTCTGGGAGTCATGGAACACATGTATCAGTTCCCACTGGGTGCTTAAAAAAAAAATATATATATATATATATATAGATATATTGTATTAGAGAGCTCAGCACTGGGTAGCACTTGCTGTGGTGCCCTCCTAGTACATGCAGGTTCAATGTAGACATAGGAAGAAGGCAGCACTCAGCAGACTGTCAGCATAGTTTAAAACATTTGTCCTTTATTTAGGCTCCTACATTTCGAGGAACAACTCCCCGTTGTCACGGACAAGCAGATACAGATATCTGCTGTTCCCTGACGACAGGGAGTTGTTCCTCGAAACGTTGGACCGTAAATAAAGCACAAATGCTTTAAACTACGGTGACAGTCTGCTGAGTGCCCCTTCATCCTATGTCTCTCTCTCTCTCTCTCTCTCTCTCTCTCTATATATATATATATATATATATATATAAATATACTGTATAGTGACACAATTCACATAAATGGGGTAGAATTCAACTCAATTTTAGTTCTGACTTAGGCTGGTAACAGCTTCATATGCAGGATCTGCAGGTCAGGTTTACAGCAAGTTCTTACAACAGCAGATAACAGCCCAAATACTGATAACTAAAAACAGTGCATGTTCCAAATGGCTCCTAACATAACCCTATACACCCATCTATCGCCTGGGCACTAACTGCCATCAGGAGCAATGTCTCTGTTCACTGAGCACATACTTAAAAGCATATTACAGGTGCCATTAGTTAATTAACATATATATTGGTAGATGCTCAATTAGCTTAGTCTCTGAATTCTATTATTATGTGGAATTTATATCTGGTTACGGTTATCATTCAGGGTGCTTGGGGAAACAAATGCCTTTTTTTCTTGCCATTAGTTAATTAGCCTAGCTTCTAGCTGACAACAGATTGAGGCAACACCTGACCTGTACTCTTCAGTCCTGCTGCTTTTGCTCTGCTAAACCTGGGAAATACTGATGTTCCACATAAACTCCATGTGGAACTATACTGTCCCTGCCACACTCCTCTCCTCTTAGTTTTAACCACCCTGGTCAAGCTAAGAACTTTTCAGGTGAGCTTCCTGCCTCCACCACATCTATTTGTGCCATCCATCTAGGTACACAACCCTCTTCCATTTTCAAGAGTTTGCCTTCTTCCCTCTTTCCTCATCCTCCCCTAGCTGTACCATAGGGTTGCTTGGAGGATCTGGACCCACAAACTTTCTGAAAAGTGCATCAGCATTGGGGTGCTGTTTCCTCGGACAATGCTGTATCTCAAATTTGAAAGTCTGTAAAGTCAAAAACCAGCGGGTCACACGAGCATTCACTTCTTTGTTCATGTGCATCCACTTTAAATTTACATAATCTGTAATTAGTAAGAACTGCTGCCCCGGCAAACATATTTTAATGAGTCTACTGCCCACTTGATTGCCAAGTACTACTTTCTACAGTTGAGTACTTGCGTTCCCTGGGGAGCAATTTCCGGCTAAGGTAGAGGATGTGTTTCTCTTCCCCGTTGACCACTTTGGAAAGGACAGCCCACAATCCTGTACTGAGGCATCTGTCTGAAATATAAATTGCTTCTAAGAATCAGGAGCCTGCAATACAGGCTCTGCACACAAAGCATGTCTTAAATACTGTCATGCAGCCTCTGCTGGTCTAGACCATATTATCTTGTCTAGGGACTTTTTTCAAATACTGTACTCACAGTGGCAAAAATCACAAATTAATCTGTGATAGTAGCCACCCAGACCAAGGAATGTTCTGAGCTCTGAGCTGGGATTTACATTTAGGTTTAGGACCACCTACACTTTACTGGGCTGAGGTTATACCTGCCCTCTGCCTACAATATATCTAAAGTATTTTGCCCCCACCATTCCAATGGCACATGTCTCAGGATTAGCAGTAAACCTGTGTGCCCATAGAAATTGTAACACTGCCTCTAAGCTTGGAAGGTGTGACTCCCAGTCAGAACTAAAGATTACTATGTCATCTAGATGTGCAGCTATATATTCTCTGTGAGGTCGCAGCAACTTGTTAGTGCTCTGGAAAGTTGCTGGAGCTCCATGCAAACCAAATGGCAGCACTTTGTTCAGAAAAAAAGCCCTCTGGGGTAGAGTAGGCTGTTTCGGCCTTAGCAGCCTAAGTCAAATAAATCTGCCAATACCCTTTTGTCAAATCCAGAGTGATGAGATACTGTCTGTTTGCTAGGTTCTCCACCAGCTTGTCCACAAGGACATTGGGTAGGAATCAAACCGAGAAACTTTATTTAACTTGAAAAAATCATTACAGAGTCTTAAAGCACTTGAAGTCTTAGGCATTCAAACAAAGGGAATATTCCTTTCAGTGTCCGATTCCTCTATGACCACTAGCTGCAGCATTTCTTTTACTACTCATTTTACTGCTGCCTCTGGTATATGGTATGGCCTCTGTTTTAATACCACCCCAGGTGGAATAACAATAACATGCTGGATTATTTGGGTTTTCCCCGGAATGGCAGAGAATACCTAAAGGTACCATGCCACTAAGTTCACCATTTCCTGTTTTTGACTAGGATTAAGGGTAACTTCAATGGGTTCCTGACATTCTGGCATTTTCTTGACCACCATTGTGTGCTGACTGGCACTGTCTTTCCAAGGCTTTAACAGGTTTACATGGTAGATTTGTAACTCCTTCCTTCTACCCAACTATCAAACCCTATAATTAACAGGTCCCACTGCCTGTATGACTACATAAGGGCCTCACCAATGAGTATACAATTTCTTTTATTGGTGGGCCCAAAACCCAGTACCTTGTCTCCTGGTTTAAAAGACCGGTTGACCATGGTCATGTCATAATTATGTTTTTGATGCTGCTGGACCCTATCCATGTGCTTTTTCTGGAGTGGCACAATCTGCCTTAAATGGCAATACAATTGGGACACAAATTGAATGATGTTAGGTTCATGGCATGACTGTTGTTCCCACCATTCTTTAACAGATCTAAAATCCCTCTAGGTTACCTCCCATAGAGGGGATCAAAAGGACTAAACCCATAAAGGTTTGGGGCACCTTTCATACTGCAAACATTAAAGAGGGTAGCAGTAAGTACCAATCTCGCTTTTCTTCAGACACCACCCTTTTTATCATTGTATAAAGGTCTGGTTAAAGCATTATACCAGGCTGTTTGGGATGATGTAGGTTGCTGGATTTGAAATGCAGATGCAGCCATGCTCATTGTGTCTATATCTAGGCATTAATGTGCATCTGTAGTCTACAACTCTTTCTTTAAAGATTGTTTCCAAGGCTTACTGGTCAGTAGTTGCTTGCCTTTTACTTGCTTCCACTTTTATGCAGTTGGACTACATTCTCTTTTATAGTCCTCTGAAAATACTACTGTAGCTAGTGACTGGTTAAATAATTCTGTTAATGGTGTTACCAGCACCCATTTAAGTTTGCTTAGTATCCTTAGATGTATCCTATATGGCCCCAATGACTAATCAACTTTCAGTTTTGAGAGTTATGTTAGAACCTTCTCTGTAGATGTACTTGTATCTACCTTATTGTTATGAATATACTTACAATTTAACTATGGTCCCTTCCCATCTCTTTCATTAGTGAATACTGGTGGTCATTCCGAGTTGATCGCAGCCAGTAACTTTTTGCTGCTGCTGCGATCAACTAGTCCACACTTATGGGGGAGTGTATTTTAGCTTAGCATGGCTGCGATCACTTGTGCAGCCCTGCTAAGCGAATTTTTTTGAATGCAGAACAAGACTAGTACTGGACATACTTACCCTGTGCGACGATCTCAGCAATGCTGGGGCTGGCTTTGACGTCAGACATCTGCCCTCCATTCTCCTGGACACGCCTCCATTGCGGTCAACCGCTGACCGCAAAGTTCCCACCACTGGATACAATGGAGCGCATAGGCGCAACATTGTATCTCTGCCGTGTGCAGCCTGACAGACACTACAGGAGCACACAGCCAATCGGGAGAGTGCCACGACGTGGTGCTCCCTGATTGGCTGAAGGGACCCTCTTTGACAGGAATCAGGGGGGGTCCTGGCAGTCGGGGAAAGGGGTCCCATGTGTAAACATGGGACCCCTTTCAGTGCGTGGTCGGGTTTCCATTTTTTTGTTTTGCCAAGTACGTGGATTATACAAAGAACAGAAGGTATACTGCATTATGTGAGTATCATTTTTTTCACAGGTACCCCTAGGATTCTACATGGAGAAGAGGACCGAGCCTCTTGTGAACATAGGTAAGTATGTTTGTTTGGAGGTGTGCATATATGTAATAAACTTATACTGTCACGGTGTGTGTGTCCTGTTTTTTTTGGGGTATTCTTTTAGTAGTAGTACTACTACAGGTACCAGCGGGCCCGGTTTTCCACCGCATGCTGGTACTTGTGGTTCTCCAAGTAACAGCTTGCGGGGAGGCTTGCTGGGACTTGTAGTACTGCTACTAAAAACAATATTCACATTTTTTTCAAAAGGTTATCAGCCCCCCATCCGCCGCCCTTGGATGGGGGGGACAGCCTCGGGCTTAACCCCTGGCCCTTGGGTGGCTGGAGGGGGGGACCCCTTGATTTAAGGGGTTCCCACTCCTCCAGGGTAACCCGGCCAGGGGTGACTAGTTGGGTATGTAATGCCAGGGCCGCAGGGACCTAGATAAAAGTGTCCCCCGGCTGTGGCATTATGTACCTGGCTAGTGGAGCCCGGTGCTGGTTTCAAAAATACTGGGGACCCCTACGCTTTTTGTCCCCCGTATTTTTGGAACCAGGACCAGGCGCAGAGCCCGGTGCTGGTTGATCAAATATGGGGGAACCCCTGACATTTTTTTCCCATATTTTGTCAACCAGGACCGGCTCAAAGAGCCCGAGGCTGGTTTAGCTTAGGGGGGGGGACCCCACGCATTTTTTTAAATGATTTGTAACAATGTTATTTTTTTATACGAAAGGTGCACAATGAAGCCCTGCACGCATCTCACAGATCCGGCCGAGATTCATTGTGTTAATGTCGGCAGTGTTTTACTATTCACTCCCGTAAAACACTGCCAAAAAATACGAATGACATCGACATCGGAAAACACGAAAATGCAGAATACGACAGCTTAGTAAATTAGTCGTAATAAATTCAAAAAGTTGCAAATTTACACTTGCGATGTCATTCGTGTTTGAACTTTAACCTCATTCTGAAAAATACGAATTTTAGTAAATATACCCCATAGTCTCTGTCTTGTTATTCCACCTTTTGTTCTTCTCCTTTCACTTATAGACATAAATAAAAAGTTTTAGTCCTCTTTAAATTGAGCCATTTTCTCTTCAGCTTGTGACTATGTACATTTGATTACTTTCTTAGCCTCCTTCTGTCTACGATAGTACACTTCTTTCACTTCATTGTTCTGAGTCTACTTATATTTCCTTAAGGCCATCTTTTTTTCTTTCACAATACTTGTTACTTCTTTGGCAAACCACACTGTCTTCCTCTTCCTTGTGCTTTTCCTAACCATTTTGATAACAAAGATATGTTCCTTTCAATATTGCAATTTTCCACCATTGCTAACACATTTTCCCATCTTTACAAAGGCTTCCTAAAATATAACACCTTTGTTTTTGTATGGTATGAGTCAGTCTCTGTCTTTATTCTAAACCATACTTTCTTATTGTCACTAGATCCCAGGTTCACACCCGGGTTATGTATGAAATGCCGGTGGTCACATGACCGAAGTATTTTACCCCTCTCTTCTAACCCTAACCCTCTGGGGGTGTTCACATTATCTAACCCCCCTAGTGCCTAACCCCCCCAGGCCCTAACCCCCACCTTGATACTCACCTTTGAAATGCCGGCTGTCAGTGTTCTGCTGCCTGTCTCCCGAGGTTTGTCAGGATTGCGGAGTTGGACCACCAGCATCCACACCACTGGGATGCCAAATGCATCCCCCTCACACACATTTACATACTGATGGGGCAGCTCCATCACAAACGTGCACTCCCGGCGTGACTAGGCGATTCCACTCTGAGTGCCTCTGTCTGGGCGCGTGGATGGAGATGCTCTCCATTTAAGTAAATGGGGCATGTCTCCATCGTGGGCACACGCGGCTGGCCAGACAGGGACGTTCTCGGCGATAGGTGCATCTGCGTGGTTCCATCTGTACATCAGATATTCTGTCACCATTTGTATATAATACATCTAATATTGTGTCTTTACAAGTGAGTATCGTTACCAATTGCTGGATGGATGCTCCCAACAAGGAATTCAGAATGTCCCTACTTCTAGAGGAACTTAAACAGATACCTACCAGTTTAAATCAGATAAATGAAAGTCTCCAATGAATATTACCACTACATTTAATGCCATTTTAATGAAGTCCTGCAATAGTTCCTGCCCATTCTTCTTCCTAACCTGGTGGTCTGTAGATCAGCATAAAATGAAGAATAACATTCTTTCATGTTTCTATTTTTACCCAAAGGGCTTTCATTTTTCTTCTTCAATACTTTGTATCCTTTGCTTTTTCTCACAAACATTGCTACCGCACCTCCTATTCTATCACTCTGTCCATCCTAAATAAAGTATATCCTGGTATAATAATGTATGTCTCAGTCATGATTTTCAATGCACCATAGCTCTGAAATAGCCACAATATCAAAATCATCCCTTATCATTATTGTGATTCATTCTGGGATTTTATTTTCTAAGCTCCTAGCATTTGCACACATAGCTCATATAGTTTTGTTTGTGCTTCTCCTATTCCTAGCTGTGTTCACCTCTCTGTTTCTGTTTATTTGCTTTTTATCTGCATTGTATTCTGTTGCTATGGATATACCTGTTCCATTTGACTACAGAAACAATACCTCTGGGTTGGGAGAGCAGACTGCTGTATTCCTATTTAGTTCACTGCCCCCCCTCTGCTAGTTGAAATAGTTTCTGATGAAGCATCTAAACTGCTCACTTATTGGGGGTAATTCAGAGTTGATTGCAGCAGCAAATGTGTTAGCAGCTGGGCAAAACCATGGGGAGTAATTCTGAGTTGATTGCAGCAGGAATTTTGTTAGCAGTTGGCCAAAACCATGTGCACTGCAGGGGAGGCAGATGTAACATGTGCAGCGAGAGTTAGATTTGGGTGGGTTGTATTCAATCTGCAATCTAAATTTTAGTGTAAAAATAAAGCAGCCAGTATTTACCCTGCACAGAAACAAAATAACCCACCCAAATCTAACTCTCTCTGCACATGTTATATCTGCCTCCCCTGCAGTGCACATGGGTTTGCCCAACTGCTAACAAAATTCCTGCTGCGATCAACTCAGAATTACCCCCTATGTGCACTGCAGGTGTGGCAGATATAACATTTGCAGGGAGAGTTAGATTTGGGTGAGTTATTTTGTTTCTGTGCAGGGTAAATACTGACTGCTTTATTTTACACTGCAATTTAGATTTCAGTTTGAACACACTTCACCCAAATCTAACTCTCTCTGCACATGTTATATCTGCCTCCCCTGCAGTGCACATGGTTTTGCCCAACTGCTAACAAATTTACTGCTGCGATCAACTCTGAATTAGGCCCATTGTTCTGTTTCCCCTTGAAGATGGGTGCGGACCATCACTTTTGGATAAACCTACATTTTGCCAGATTACATGATTATGGTTTATTAATTCAAATCATTCCTCATTAACCATTTCTTTAGCCACATATTGAAGTTTCTGATGAGTTATTTCTTCACCTGTCCCCATATCCTCCTGGTTCTTCACCTGTCACCTCTTCCCATATCCTCCTGTTGTCAATCAGGCAAAGGTGATTGCTGGGCTACGACAGCCGTCGGCTGTCTGCCATGTGCCGGTGCACTGCGGCGACGGCACATGCGCAGTTCAGGCCTAATTGCTGCTGTGCAAACACACACAGCACCAATCAGGTCTAAATTAGCCCCTAAGTTAGCACCTTGGTTGTTTCTCGACTTCAGTAGCTTTTTCCAGACATCCTCCTCTAATACTGAAATCTCCAAAGAGAATTGCATTCCTTCTTGGACATTTACATTTCCTTTATTCTATAGGTTGTAAATGTCCCCAGATCCTCCTGTTTTATATTACCTATATTAATTGAACATTCCAGCCCTGCAACAGCAGCATATGAGTTTTGCAGGGTCCTTACTTGTAGAATGTGTTTCTGTAAATCTCTACCTTTCACAGCCCATAGTAGTCTAGGCAGGGTGTAACCTGGGGGGATATCTGAGGCAGTGGTGGCTTCAAGGATTCAGACATCCTAAATATCTCAGCATTCAGTTTAGCAATCTCCTCCCACAGCAAAGAAAATTGTTTACAAATTTGACAGTAGCCAAGTCTCCAGAATGCCTCTCACAAAATAAATGCATTACTTAGGGTGTGTACACACGGTGAGATCCTTGCTATGCCTGATTTTTACTTGCGATTTCCCTTGAACTCCCCGGAGCCCAGATAGCACAGATTTTGACTAACTTTTCTTGAGATATGGACTATGTGTGCTTACGATTTTGGCTTATGTACGATTTTGGCTTATGTGAGATGAACTAGATAGTACACCGATCTAGCAAGGATTGACTTGCCTGCACAGTCTATCTTTTCTTGCGATGCTGACCTGGCGGGACCGCGCATCGGGATCGCAAGGTGACTTTCACCTTGCGATCTGCACTAACTTTTCTTGAGATTTTGACTATATAGTCAAAATCTCAAGAAAATATCTCACCGTGTGTACACACCCTTACACTGCACTGCACTAGATCAAACATTGTATCAGATTGTACTGACAATATTTTTGCTCCTGTCTCTGTATTCAACCTCATCTACTTCTGTCACAGATGTCAATTCCCATTTCATAATTTCTCTTCCTATTTAGATTACTGCATGATAGAAGTTTGCTATTGAATTTTTAAAGGGTAAAACAATTGGTGTTTTCATATAATTTAATTATATAACATTTGTATTTTTTTTACATTTTATATTGTAAGTGCAACTTTTGTATTTATTAATAACAGTAATAAAATGTTTTCTTTGTTGTACATTAGACTTTACTACTTTTTATATTATATACATATATGGGGGTTATTGAGTATGGCGTGCAGATTCTGCTAAAAAAGCGTCATGCAGAATGGCCTGCACAGAAGCAGCGACCACAAATTAATTGCGATCGCAGCAATGGGACGACCCCCTGCAGCTGTTGCTAGGCTTCATATGCAGGTGGTCAACCGCCATTTTTCTCATCAGAGTGGCTGCATGTGACATATGCAGCTGCCTCAAAAATGCTGTTGTTCTGCCCCCATTTTCCCGTGCCGCCACTGCAAAGCTCTGTCGCCACTCCCCGCCTGCCTCGTGAACGCCTCTGACTGTCAATCAGGCAGAGGTATTCACAGCTCATGTGATCTGATTGCATTGGCTGGTCATGCACATGCATGACGGGACCTGTGCGTGCTCATTGTCACCGGGACAGGGGTTATTGCGATCGCATTGCTTAGTGATGCAGCCTGAATAACCCCAATGGTAAGGTATACATATATACAGTTGTCCATGTTTCATAATTTATAATAAGATGCACTTTTGTTGTTAAAATACTTTAAAAAATCAATTGTAACATAGCATACGTAATCAATAACATATTGTACACTACAGTAGCGCTATATATTTTAGATGTTATATTGTTTATACAGCATGTGCTCAAACTTAGACATTTTCATTGTCTCAACAAGGTCTTTTCTAAGACTTTTGCCAAAGCATCTGGCAAGGGGTTAGAGAGCACTCAAGTCGCCCAAATCTCTGGATATTGTTTTCTATTCTGTGCCATCTGTGGGGTGTTAAATATTCCTTACTATTGCCAGCTCTCTGTGAATTTATATGTTAAATCAGTTACAGAAACTACTGTCCAAGAAGCTTCAGGAGGAAATGTTATTATGATGCATAACATTTTAAAAACAATCTTCCAATTGGCACTGGAAAGTAAAGTGCTGCCATTGACATGAAAGTGTGAAGCTTCTGGCCTTGTACTGGAGACAATTAAAGATAATTATTTAAAGGGCAATTCCTTTCACTTGGCACAATAGGCAAATAGCATGTAGCATCTGTAGATATTCTTAACTAGCAATAGATTTCTTAAATAACATAGTTTTATACTGCTGAGTATCCTAGTAAATAAGTTAGGTCACTACCATCTGGATCTTCATTAAAGCCTGAAATTGTTTTTGAGCTGTATTAATGATTTCCTTTTTTTTGGGTATGTTACATGTCTAGTATTATTTTGGACACCAAACACATTGTCAAGTATGTCCAACTAAATGCTAAATCTACATTCCTAACAAATACTAATTTATGTCTACTGATAAAAAAAAAGTTCATAAATGTAAACAATGTGTTAGAATATTATATATATATATAATGTACATAATTATTTTTGTGGCTAAAAGTAATTTATATTAGCATCCCCACCCAAGCCCCTTCTCTCTCTCTCTCTCTCGCTCTCTCTGCTCAGACGTATGGAAGCCTATATTTCTTCTGATTATTTCTTGTTGAAAATACTTCACTGCGGCTAATATGATTACTCTATGTCAGTGATGGCTAACCTTGACACTCCAGCTGTTGTTGAACTACACATCCCAGCATGCCCTGCATCAGTTTTAGCAAGGCCAAATAGCAAAACTGTAGCAGGGCATGCTGTGTCAAGGTTAGCCATCACTGCTCTATGTGAAGATACACTGTGTTGAAGACAATATTTATTTTATTGTGTACAGATTTAAATGAAGCAACATCTTTCTCAGTGGAATTCAGCTTCAAAATAAATAAATAAAAATATGCAATTATCATGATTAAACTAACAACTTTGGGCATTACTCATTGTTATGGTTATATTATAGGTTTATCATGAGCCTACCTGTTTGTGTTTCAACTGTTTGACCTGTGTCTGTTTTTGTCTACTTAGAAATGTAGACAAAAGCAGATATAGTCTGTGTCTCACCCAATCAGTGCTTCCCCATAAACGTAAGTGCCTATTGAAGTCTATTGGGAAACACTGATCGGCTAAGAGACAGCCAGTCTCAGCCAATCAGTGGCCTGTTACCATGATAGTGGCTGAGGACTGCCTGGTGGCCGTGCAAATGACAGAACACACGTGGGTTCCATCATTTGCTGGGAGAAAAGCTATATGTGTATACACATTTAGCATTTCTCAGTCTGGCATGTATTGGGATTGTATTTTTTTTAACCCCAGGGATACATAATTGGAAAAGAGGACCAATCAGCATACACAAGGTGAGTATTATGTTAGTGTACAGATGTAGTCATGCTCATTGTGGCTACGTCTAGCAGCACCCATGATTAGGTTGCCACGATGCGTGCGCATGCTGGTGTGTGCATGCGTATAATCTCACTTGCAACCTGTACACATTGTATTGACGGATTGCAGGTACAATTGGGTACAGCTAGTCATTGCCGCAAAGCGTATGCACATGCATGTGCATCTCGTGCTGGTTCATTAAATAACGGGACAACCTACACATTTTGTTCCCATATTTTTTGATCCAGGGCCAGCTTAAAGAGCTCAGGCTGGTTATGCTTGGGTATTTTTTAAGATTTTCAACACTTAATTTTACACACAGATCACACTGATTTGTACACACTTCTGCAAGCATGCTGTGAGGTGGTCAGAATTGACTGGAAATTAACGTTGTTGAGGTTAATAATACCGTAAGAACAAAAAGAAGCCCAAATTACATGATTTTAGCTGTTTTTATGTATTGTTTTTAAAGATATATTTCCTAAACTCATAAGGGTGGTCTTGGCAAAATCAAAACACAATGAAAAATTAGAACCAAAACACAGGGGTTGGCACCAGTGGAGGCTCCTTCCTTATTTAGGTAGGGGGGCTGCCTCTACCCATGCTGGAGAGGAGAGTCCCATGTCCAGGTGCCAATGAAATGGAGCTGACAGGCACCAGGAATGGTACATGCACAAAAGTGTCAGCTTGATTGCGCATGTGCAAATCACCAGCTTCTGTGGACTGTATCAGCTGTAACCCATAGAAACCAGCTAGGGCTGATAAGCTGAGCTCTCTTTAGGAAGCTAGCTCTCTGCTAATTGCAGCTATGCTTGTTAGTCCCAGAAGGAGGAAACATCTGCCAATGAGTCTTGTGTGTCTGTGACTGACAGGTAGGACTTCTAATAGGAAGTCACTGCCAGTCACAGTGAATCCAGTGTAGTCACAGACTGCATTTGGCTTCACTGACAATGATCTGGGTGGTGGATTTTTACTGGGGTGCTGTAGTCCTGAAAGCCCATAGGCAAAATCCACCTTTGGTCGGCACACATCCCTAGTCTAAACCACCCTCAAGTGTTTTGGTTATGAATTTGTATTTCTTTAAAAATGTATAAAAATTACTAAATCATGCAACTTTGATGATAGTATGTAGTATTACAGCATGAACTACAGAATGCACTCTCTATACAGTCTGATGTGAGAAATTGCACCTGAAAACATGCAATCCAAAACACCCAAGACCTGTTTTTGAGATCTAAGTTCTGAACTTGATGGGAAGACCCAAGTCGGGACTCACTTTTACTCGGAACCCCAAAATGATTCTAGCTGGGACTCAGTTCCACTCAAAACCCCAAAGTTCGGGTGTGTTTGGTTGTCAGAAAAAACAGACCACTCATCTCTTTTAAGAAGTATTGTCATGCTATGTCTTCTGAATTCTATCTCTGCTGTCTGTGAGTTCAGCCAAACCAGAATCTGTTTTGTTAGTTATTATTTGCGACCTTTGTCTTATATCTTGCTAACTTAATTGTCTCTAACTACATCATTTGGATTCTTGTCTCTTCAGTTTTGTTTTATTTCAGACCTCCATTCCCAGCCTACAAACAGTATAGGTACTCTTCTAGTTGTGAGTGGGCTTGTCAATCTGCTACAATTAGAATCTGCCCTTTGAATGAAATAGACTCTGATTCTGGAAACTGTTAAACTGAAGAAAGATTGTAGTAGGACATTAAACCAATTACTTGCACGTATAGTAAAGATTTAAAGTTCAAAATTATAAGAAATTAACATATGTATATAGACTAGCAAAGCAATGCAATGCTATGCTTTCTTTATTAATCCCCAAAATTACTTGATGGATACTAAAGGTTTTACTTACTAAATTAGTTTAAATGTACAATTTACAGTAAAACACAACAATCAGAAGTTAGATGTTGACGGTCTAATGCAAGTCAGTTAATAATACCAAGTTTCTGATTACTATAGGTTTATTGAAGACGGAAAGTTCACCTAAGCAAGCCATGTTGCACTGCAAGGAGTGCAAATACAAATTTATGTAAAATATTTCATGTTATTGAATACTAGACAGCTCTATATTTACACATACAAAATGGTTAGTAGATTTTCCACCTTTAAAGATTTCCCAGGTGCATATTTCCACTCAGCTAGAATTTCCATGACCTATGTCAGTGGTTCTCAAACTGTATGCCGTGGCACCCTGGGGTGCCTAAGGTCACTTTCAGGGGTGCCTTAGATTGGTAGTCCAGGACCAATTCAATTTTCTCATATGTCCTAGAGGATGCTGGGGTCCACTTCATGACCATGGGGTATAGATGGTTCTGCAGGAGCCATGGGCACTCTTAAGACTTTTCAATGGGCGTGAACTGGCTCCTCCCTCTATGCCCCTCCTCCAGACCTCAGTTTTAAAAATGTGCCCAGGCAGACTGGATGCACTCCAGAGGAGCTCTACTGAGTTTCTATGAAAAGACTTATGTTAGGTTTTTTATTTTCAGGGAGAACTGCTGGCAACAGTCTCCCTGCTTCGTGGGACTGAGGGGGCAGAAGTAGGAACCAACTTCCTGAAGAGTTTCATGGCTCTGCTTCTGGCTGACAGGACACCATTAGCTCCTGAAGGGTACTGAATGCTAGCCGTGTCTAGATGCTCACTCCCACAACGCGCCGTCACCCCCCTCACAGAGCCAGAAGACAGGTGAGTGTAAGAAGATAGATCTTCAATCAAGTAAAGTGATGGCTGAGGCACCGCGAGGCTGGTGGGAGTGCAGCGCGCCATTGCTGCCCACACACACAGGCACTGCAGGGTGCAGGGCACGGGGGGGCACGCGGGGCAGGAAAATACCTAAAAAAACTACCCCCACCAGTATAAATATTATGTAAAATCTCTGAGCTAAAAACGTGCCATTGCAGGGGCGGAGCTTCTTCCTCAGGCAGCCAGCACACTGCTCAGCACCATTTTCTCTCTCTCCTCAGGCTGCAGAGACATCGCTGGTCCTCCTCCTCTTCTGACTACAAGTATCAGGGTGCAAAACAGGGGGGGCACAAACGAATTTGGTGCTTTACAAGTGTGTTTACTGTGTAAAACAGCGCTGCATGTTAGTGGGCATTTTGTGTTCACAAGCATTAGATACTGGCACTTGGGTTGTGAACTGGCTGCTCCTAAACTCTGTCCCTCTGACATATTTTACTGTGGGTCTGTCCCCTATAAATCCCAGTGTGTCTGTGTGTGTGTGTTGTGCACGTGTGTAAGACATGTCTGAGGAAGGGAGTTCCTCCCGGGAGGAAGCCATTTTAGGGACATAGTCTTGTAATGTGGTGGCGCTGCCAACACTCCAAGAGCCTGCATGGGTGAAAAAAATACGTGATAGTATGCAACATATCAATAGTAGATTAGATAAGTCTGAATCTCATGCAGAATGCTGGAGAAAATCTGTGGAAGATGTTATATTTCAGGGTTCTGTTCTTCCATCCACAAGCGACCCCTCTGGGTCACATAAGAGACCGTTTGCAAATATTGTGAATACTGATACCGACACGGACACTGATTCCTGTGTTGACGATAGTGACTCCAGGGAAATAGATCATAAATTGGCAAAATATATACAATATATGATTGTGGCTATAAGGGAGGTTCTGGAAGTCACGGAAGCCACTCCTGTACCTCAGGAGAAGGCTTATTTCTATAAAGAAAAGTAATCTAAGGTCACTTTCCCTCCTGTCCCATGAGCTGAATACTCTCTTTGAAGGGGTGTGGGTGAATCCCGAAAATAAATTTCGTATTCCCAAGAGGATTCAGATAGCTTATCCTTTCCCTGTGGAGTACAGAAAAAAAATGGGAGTCACCCCCTGTGTTAGACAGTGCACTGTCCAGGTTGACAAAGAAGGTAATTCTCCCTGCACCTGGCACGGCTTCACTAAAGGAGCCGGCAGACCGCAAAATGGAGACTACATTGAAATCCATTTATGTTGCCAACGGTATGCTACTCAGGCTCACAGTTGCTTGCGCATGGGTGAGTCGCGCTATTGAAAAATGGTCAGAAAGCCTGTCATCGGAAATTGACACGATTGATAAAGATGAGATACTCCTTAAGTTAGGGAATATCAAAGATGCTGCCGCATACATGCTAGAGGCGATGAAAGATATTGGACTCTTGGGTTCAACAGCCGCTACCATGGCAGTATCGGCTCGGCGGGCATTGTGGATTCACCAGTGGAACGCGGATGCAGATTCCAAACGGAATATGGAGGCTCTCCCATATAAAGGTGAGGCCTTATTTGGTGAGGGACTAGATGCGTTAGTCTCGGCGGCTACTGCAGGTAAGTCGACTTTTTTGCCTTCTGCTCCTGCACCGGCAAAAAAGACATATCACTCTCACATGCAGTCCTTTCAGCCCAATAAATACAAAAAGGCAAAAGGTTCCCCCTTCTTTGCAGGTTGGGGAATTGGAAAGGGAAAGAAGTCCACATCGGCTTCAGGATCCCAGGAGCAGAAGTCAACCCCTACTTCTGCCAAATCTGCAGCATGACGCTGGGGCTCCCTTGCAGGAGACCGCTCGGGTGGGGGCACGTCTCAAACTGTTCAGCCAAGGTTGGATTCAGTCTGGCCTGGACCCCTGGGTTCTGCAGATAGTATCCCAGGGGTACAAGCTGGAGTTTCAAGACGTTCCCCCATGCCGATTTTTCAAATCGACCTTGCAAGCTTCTCTTCCAGAACGAGAGGCAGTAACAGTGGCAATTCAAAAATTATGTCGGGATCAGGTCGTAGTCCTGGTACCTTTGTCACAACAATGGGAGGGGTTTTATTCAAGCCTCTTTGTAGTTCTGAAGATGGACGGCTCAGTCAGACCGATCCTAAACCTAAAAAAATCTGAATCTCTACTTGAAATGGTTCAAGTTCAAGATGGAATCACTCAGGGCAGTGATTTCCAGTCTAGAGAAGGGGGATTACATGGTGTCAGTAGACATAAAGGATGCTTACTGCATGTTCCCATTTATCCTCTTCACCAGGCTTATCTGAGATTCGCGGTTCAGGATTGCCATTACCAGTTCCAGACGTTGCCTTTCGGTCTATCCATGGCGCCGAGGGTATTGACCAAGGTGATGGCGGAGATAATGGTCCTCCGTCAAAAAGAAGTCAATATAATTCCTTATCTGGATGATCTCCTGATAAAGTCGAGATCCAGAGAGCAGTTGCTACAGAACATCACACTCTCCCTGTCCATACTACAACAACATAGTTGGATCATAAATTTTCCAAAGTCACAGTTGGAACCGACGACATGATTATCTTTTCTCGGGATGATTCTGGACACAGAAGTTCAGAGAGTATTTCTTCCAGTGGAAAAAGCTCTGGAAATCCAGAAAATGGTAAAACAGATATTGAAACCATCAAGTGTGTCGATCCATCAGGGCATTTGGTTGTTAGCAAAATGGGGCAGCCTACGAGGCCATACAGTTTGGCAGGTTCAATGCCAGAGTATTCCAGTGGGACCTGTTGGACAAGTGGTTGGGATCCCACCTACACATGCACCGGAAGATAGTCCTGTCGTCAAAAGCCAGGACTTCGCTCCTACTAGAGGGCCTCAGGTTTGGGATTCAGGACTGGGTCCTGATAACCACAGACGCAAGTCTCCGAGGCTGGGGAGCTGTCACTCAGGGGGAAAGCTTCCAAGGAAAATGGTCAAGTCAGGAAGCCTGCCTTCACAGGCTTCTCAACAAGAAGCTTCAGAAATATTGTTCCAGGTCGAGAGACCCTCAAGCAATAGCAGTGGATGAGTAGTGACCAAGTGGGTATTCCGGTCAGTGTATGTCTTCCCTCCACTTCTGCTGATCCCAAAAGTGCTCAGGATCATAAGAAGAACAAGATTTCGAGCAATATTCATTGCCCCAGACTGGCCAAGGAGGGCTTGGTACCCAGATCTTGAGGAGTTGATCATAAAAGATCCTTGGCCTCTTCCTCTTCACGAGGACCTGCTGCAGCAGGGGCCATGCATGTATCAAAACTTACTGCGGCTACGTTTGACGGCATGGCGGTTGAGCGCCCGGATCCTAGCCCAAAAGGGTATTCCAAAGGAAGTCATTCCCACACTTATTCAGGCCAGGAAAGGAGTAATGTCAAAACATTACCACCATATTTGGAGAAAATATGTGTCTTGGTGTGAGTCCAAGAAGGCTCCTACGGAAGAGTTTCAGTTGGGACATTTTCTCCATTTTCTACAGGCTGGTGTGGAGGCAGGCCTTCGATTGGGGTCAATCAAGGTCCAGATTTCGGCCTTGTCAATTTTCTTCCAAAAACAATTGGCCGCTCTTCCAGAGGTTCAGACCTTCGTGAAAGGGGTTATGCACATCCAGCCTCCATTTGTCCCTCCAGTGGCACCATGGGACCTTAATGTGGTGTTGCAGTTCCTTCAATCGGATTGGTTTGAGCCTCTACAAGAGATAGAGTTGAAGTTTCTCACTTGGAAAGTGGTGATGCTTTTGGCATTGGCATCCACAAGGCGGGTGTCTGAATAGGGGGCCTTGTCTCACAAGAGCCCTTACCTGGTCTTCCATGAAGATAGGGCAGAGTTGAGAACTCACCAACACTTTCTTCCAAAGGTGGTTTCATCTTTCCACATAAACCAACCTATTGTGGTGCCAGTAGTTACTGACACGTTCACTGAGTCAAGTCTCTAGATGTGGTTAGAGCTTGAAGATTTATGTCACTAGAACAGCTAGGATACGGAAAACAGAGGCTCTGTTTGTCCTGTATGCTCCCAACAGGATTGGGTGTCCTGCTTCCAAGCAGACTATTGCGCGCTGGATCAGAGGTACGATTCAGCATGCACATTCTACGGCTGGATTGCCGTTACCTACGTCAGTGAAGGCCCATTCTACTAGGAAGATGGGCTCATCCTGGGCGGCTGCCCGGAGGGTCTCGGCATTACAACTTTACCGTGCAGCTACTTGGTCAGGGTCAAACACATTTGCTAAGTTCTACAAGTTTGACACCTTGGCCGATGAAGACCTCAAGTTCGGTCAATCGGTGCTGCAGGGTCATCCGCACTCTCCTGCCCATACTGGAGCTTTGGTATTAACCCCATGGTCATGAAGTGGACCCCGGCATCCTCTAGGACGTATGAGAAAATAGGATTTTGATACCTACTGGTAAATCCTTTTCTCCTAGTCCGTAGAGGATGCTGGGCTCCCGTCCCAGTGCTTACTTTACCTGCAGTTTTTTGTTCATTAGAATTATACATGTTGTGTTATTTTAGTTTCAGCATGTTGCTGTAATTGGTTCATGCCTGTTGACGTGTGTTCTGTTGAATGCCAAGTTGTGCGGCATGGTTGAGGTGTGAGCTAGTATGTATCTCACCACTAGTAATAAAGTAAATCCTTTCCTCAAAATGTCTGTCTCCCTGGGCACAGTTCCTATAACTGAGGTCTGGAGGAGGGGAATAGAGGGAGGAGCCAGTTCACACCCATTGAAAAGTCTTAAGAGTGCCCATGGCTCCTGCGGAACCGTCTATACCCCATGGCCATGAAGTGGACCCCAGCATCCTCTACGGACTAAGAGAAAAGGATTTACCGGTAAGTATCAAAATCCTATTTTTTATGGTCAATGTAATAGGCAAAACCATTTCTGGTGGTTGTCATTCATAAAATATGTGAATAAATAGAAGCAAATCTTGTCCCCCACCACACAATTAAACCTAAGGATGACATATAAACACAATTTACTTAATTTCATATTTCTTTCCAAATTTCTCAATAAGAAACTTCTGGATTAGGGGTGCTGTGAAAAAAAATCTGATACTTTTGGTGGCCGTGATTTAAAAAAGTTTGGGAACCACTTCCCTGTGTAAGTAAATAAGCCTTATTATGTAACTTCAGTGTAGGTTATACAAATAGAGTAATATACATCCCTTGGGAAAATGTGTTTAGTTTCCTTGGTTCTTCCTCATTCAGTGTAACAGCAGTGGATACAATTCAGCATATGAGGAAAGAAAATAAATGGCAACATGTGTAATATGCTATAGTTAATTTAATAACATCCAGACATATAAACAGTGCACAAAAACATATACATAAAATCACAATAAGAAAATCACCTTAGCATCAGCCACAGTGGACATGTGAAACAATATTACCCGAGAGATTGAGAACCGATGGTAAACAGTTCTCAAAAAAGCTTTTTTAGTCGCCAGGTATCCTCCCGGGTATGGAAACTGGGAATCCTCCTTGGCCCCTGTTAGACAGTTCAGCTGGTACTGGCTGGTGCAGAGGGGGTAACCAATGCATTTTGACCCCTATTCTAAGGGTCTTTATCAAGTCAAAGTAAATTTCCCAAGTTTTTATATCCCTTATGTCCAATCACTTTTCCCCTTTTTGGCAGTTCCCAGCTGTTTAGTGGTTGCTAACAGCGGTACCATCTTCCAGTTGCTATGACAATGCTGAAGCTGGTCAGTCACTTCCAGCTTTCCGTGTCTAGGTACAGACCTGGTCGGTAGTACCGCCTGTACTTGCGCTCCTTGTCCATGGCCGCTGCTTCCGTGTGGTTGTCATAGTGATATCCTCACACATTTGTCCTGTCGCATCATTTCCAGCCCGTTGTCATAACAACAAAGTACGTTTCTAAGTACTCACTTTTGACTATGTTTTTTTCTGGTAATGCAGCATTCAGAATCCAAAAAATCCATAGTTTATATTTAAGAGTCCCAGACTTGTCACCAACCGGTTTCACTGCTAGAGCAACTTTTTCGAGGTATACCTTGAAAAAGCTGCTCTAGCAGTGAAACCGGTTGGTGACAAGTCTGGGACTCTTAAATCTTTGACACAAGCCTGCTGTCCAGTGATTGGGAATTGCGGTCCTATTGGGACACTTTCTGACAAGCCATTGTGAAAGATCTTGCCACGGTCCACCCTGTAGCAGAGTACCATCATGGAAAAATACAGCCAGTAAGAGGATCTCCATTACTACACAGGAGTGCTAACCTATTGGAGGACTCAAATGGAACTGGTAATCTCTGGCTTAATACATTTCCCTAGGAAGCAGGCCTTCATATGAATTCTCCCAGCTAAACAGATCAGTATTTACTGAAATATTTATTTTTTAGCAGTGTTGCTCCTTGCCCCACATTTATTGGTGTTTTTTTATATTTTTATTTTTCCTGTTGCAACAGTATATTTATATATAATCTCTAAATGTATGTCATATATATGACTAGCACTATTTATGTGTAATAAACATTGAATGTTTTTATCTTTAGCGCTGAATTATTTTTATTCTTGTTGTTCTATTGCAAGGGTCTGACTAGCCCTTTATATTCAGCAGCTTGAAGTCTTACAGCACTTGTCAGCACCAATTCTACCTTGGTAGTTTTTGCCTTACACATCTTCAAAAGGGATGTATATTTCTTTACCTTTTTTTATATTTTGTGTTATTGTCTAAATTGATATTGTAAGATTTAAGGCGCCTAATGGAACATTGATCCTATGAGAATTTCCACATATATTGTTTGCAGGTGCTTTGGGGAGATACATTTTGGGATTTTTGAGCCATAGGGCAGCCTTACTTTTTCACATTTTTTGCGCAGATTATGGGAAATCAAATACTCTTTTTATCTCTATACAAATACAGTGTCTTTTTAAGTACTAGAACGATTAAATAAAATCTATAATTATGTCACATTTTTTCTGTCATCCATTTGTTAAGTTTTAGTTTGACTCTTTTGGTGCTAAGTATGAGGGAAAGTCTATCTAATAGTTGCTACTGCTGGAAAACAGAAAGGGGCAGATGACTTGGGGCCAAATTCAGCTTGAGTTGCAGTTTGGCAAAAAATTACAAAACTACAACTCCTTTCTCTAGCATGCAGGGGGCAGCCCAGCACAGGGCAAGGCCGCCTCACATGCCGGGTTCTTCACCTCCCCCTTGCTAAAATGCAGGTGCTTTGCTAAACAGCGAATCACTTGCATCTTTAGGGTAGCCCCCTGCCTTCGCAGCCTCACTGCAAAGCTAGTCGACGGGCCACCATGTTTTGGGTTGCAGCAGCAGCGAGTGACATCATGCAGCCACTGCACCACACCCCGCAAGCAGTCTGGACACACCTCCATTGTCCGGACCGTGCCCCCCCATGCCGCACCACCATCCATAAAGTACTGCAACATAGCACGTTTACCGCTCCATGCCGGGGGCTAAGATTGCGGTCGCTCCGATCTAAGTACTGTGATATAATTAAGCAACATCTCCTCCAGGCATTATACAACTGAAAATGCTAAAAGCCTGGGAATGGGGAGAGAGCATTAAATGTACTATATCGACCTTATTCTAGAACCTACAAATTCATTGTTACCTCATTTGAGTGCTCTTTTCCACATGATTTGGCCATTTTAATTGTCTGCTGATCACCTGCAGATAAATTCACAGAGCCAACAAACAAGGGCAGAAATTTACCATGCCTTAGCTCCATCTACACACTTGGGGGCACTAGTTTAAAAGATGAGACTGAAATAAATCACTGCTGTAAACAGTGGCTGACCTACATTTTGGGTATATATAGTGGCAGATGCTCAATTTGCTTAGTGATATCTTTCATGTGCTTGAAAGGGAGGGGGTTTTCTAAGCAAGAAAGAGATCTCAGTTACTTATATTTGCGCAAATGTATGAATAAGCCCCAAAACCACGTCAAGGCCTCTCTGTATATTATATATATATATATATATATATATATATATATATATGTATATATATATATATATATGTATATATAGCTATAGCACTAGGGACCCCAACTATACAGAGAGGCCTTGATGTGGCTTTGGGGCTAATTCATACATTTGCGCAAATATATGTAACAGATCTCTGAATTCCAATATTGTGTGGGATTTAAATCTGGTTGCTGTTATAATTCAGGGTGCTGGGGGAAACAAAACTACATTTTTGGGTCCCTGAAGCTTTATGGGAGCCCCTTCACAACCAGCAACAATAGGGCAACATCCAACAAGGTCCAAAGGGCCATGCTACCCTAGCATGGACCTCAAGGCCCAAATGACAATGACCAAGGTGGTTAGGTGGAGTCCTTGAAAGTGGGCCATACAGTGAGCCCCTTCCCACCAGGCTGAGTCTCTGTGGACAGATCAGGTATTTGGTGCAGTGCTAGAGTCTGTGGGGGCAGATGTGATAGGTGAGAGATCATATGGGGCAGATGTGGATAGTGACAGCACGCTCCCTAGCCCCTTTAATGTCTTCTTCAAACAGCACTTCCCCCTTCAATAATCACTGAACAGCACCCCCCTTAAGTAATCACCTCACAGATACGCCCTCTTTCAATAATCACCTCACAGAACCCCCTTTAGTAAACTTCTCACATGCACCCCCTCTTTCAATAATCACCTCACAGAACCGCACTTCATTAATCACCTCACAGCACTCTCTTTGACCAGCCCTCTCTTCAATGATCACCTAACAGCACACACCGCTCAGCTCCACCAAAATTACCTTATTAGATGCCTCCTTGTCCCAGTGTCCCAGGCTCCTCACCTTTCATTGCTCCCAGGCTCCTTTCTAGGACAGGCCCTCTAATAGCAGCTATGCTGTACTAGAAAACAAACACTGTCTTAGATGCTCAATCACTCGAGATACTTATCATGTGCTAGAAAAGGGAAGGGGTCACAGCAAACAGCAGAGAGGGGGGTGCTTTTATGCCCCCTGGTATCCCCCCAGCAGACTGACTAATACCCATAGCAATACCTGAACCTATCTGGTAACAGAATTTCAGAGATATTTGTTACATGAATTTGCAAATACATGGTTAGCTGCTGAGCCACTTCGAGGTTTCTCTGATATCAGCAGTCCTAACACTACCTAATAGCAGTGCCCAAATAAGGCCATGTGATTTGTCTATAATAAAGCCTCATGATAAAGGCTCATACAAAATGACATCCAGACTGAGGGCTAGCTTACCTGAAAGCCACCCCTAAAATAGCCTATTAGCACTGCAAGAACAAGCTTGCCTTCTAAATGCTGCTCCCATTTAATGTCTTTTTACACATGCAAACAAACACAGTGGTAGCTGCTTAATCACTCTAGAGATACTTATCAGGTGCTAGAAAAGGGGAGGGTTCACAGCAAACAGCAAACAGAAAGGGGTGGTGCTTTTCCCCACTGTTATCCCCCCAGCACACTGACTAATCCCCGAAACAATACCTGAACCTATCTGGTAATATAATTAAAGATATATTTGTTACATGAATTTGAAAATACATGGTTAGCTGCTGAGCCGTGTCAAGGCGTCTCTGATATCAGCAGTCCTAACACTACCTAACAGCAGTGCCCACATAGGGCCATGTCATTTGTCTACAGTAAGGCCTCATGATATGGGCTCATACAAAATGACATCCAGTTTGACGGATAGCTTACCTGAGAGCCACCCCTAAGATCTCCCATTAATTGAAAAAATAACTATCGTCAGAGTTTTTAAGAAACACTCTAAAAACAACTAAAATCAACTTTTACTGTATACTGTATGAGTGAAAGTAACACCATTTACCGTTTGCAGAAACCTTCACCTCAAGAAGCATCAGCAATAATACAAATCAGTACAAACTCCTTACCAGAGTGATAATATGCTAAAGTGCAGAAGATAAACTGGAGAGGATGCAAATCCTGATTTAATGATAAAAATGGCTCTAAAACTGGATCACTTAATGATTTAACTACAGATTGTATCAACAGAATTACATCAGAACTAAATATAAATAATTCTTGAAGATTTCATATTTACATACTATTAGGGATCACATTTAAAAAAATAACTTTGTTTTTCTTGTAAAAAAAATTACAATTACTTTTATTACTTAACACTGTAGAAGCTATAATTTCTAATGCTCCTTGACTTTCTAAAAAAATAGCTTCAATTATCTCTGGGAGGATTTGCACAAAAATTGGATCTTCTAAAAGTATATTCCAATGATTCTTTACAACCCTTTTCTTAATCTCTTATTTGAATTACAGTATATGTACTGTAGTGATGAAAGAAATATAATTTTACTGGGGTGCTCGACATGCAGATGTCCAACTGTTGGTAAACTACATACCCAGCAGGTCCTATCACAGTTTTCCTATTTGGGAATGCTAAAGATTTGGCAGGGCATGCTGGTATGTGCAGTTCCACAACAGCTAGAGGGCCTCATGTTGAGCACCCCTTGAATAGAAGATTTTTTTTCTTTCCTCTCTTTATATACTAAAAGGTTACTTCTTTGTGTAGCTTTAGTTTAGCGTCTATCTTTAAACTTATCTGAAAAGACTTTTAACTGTTTTTCACATTCCGGGTCACTCCTACAGTTTCTTTTTACTCCACAAAACTGAGAAAAGTATATCCTATTAAGGTCTTACTGTACTTCTATAATGATGATAACTACTGGAGTCTAGTTATTTAATATTTGATCTTGTTTTTATTCTGTTGTTATGAGGACAATATTTCTTTAGAATAATAATAAAAATTGTAAAGAATATTGTCTTACAGTAGATAAATGTTAAAAAGATGACATTTTAATATAATGGAATGGTACTGCAGAAGAATTTTATGAATTTCTGTCTTTTATTAGTACTAATGATTTTAATTTGAGATTTACTTCCAAAATTGATGATACTTCTATTGAATATGTAGACCTTATATTAGAGTAAGATAACATTAGATTAAACCCAAGAAAATATATTAATAGAAGTGGACACCTTAATAGGTGCATGTGGTATTCAGATGTAGAGTTGCTAGTTACACAATACATGTATTTATGTTTGCACAGACACTTTATTACAGTGAGCAGGTATATCACACAAAGGGGCAGCCTACTATTTTCGTGTATGTATAATCTTTATTTTATATGAGTAAATCACACACACATAAAATGCATATGTAAAAAAGGCAGGAGCACCAATATTTCCAGATACAGGTGGAATTGTGTGGTGTGGGGGATGGATATTCTAAAAATCAATACAATTCAGAGTCCAAGTTAAGAACTTGTGAAGATTATATTAACTTGAAGATCAGTATATTTTGTCATCTTTTCTCCTCTAGTTTAATTTTACTGTATCTAAGCTTTTACACGTCTGCTCATCCATTACCACAGCTTGTGTTTTCTTCCCATCTTTGTTTTTGCAGATGTAGAGGGGTGGGTTAGCTTACTTACCCCCCAAATATTCTCGGGTTCAGGATGCTGGGGTCATTCATTTGACTGTAGGCATCCCGTCCGCCACGATTTCATACCTAAACTAGCAGTTGAGATGCTAATTTTGCATGTTTTTAGTGGTTTTAAATCAGCCAATAAAAAAATGAACATTTTTAATCTCTAGCACAAAAACTGTTTTTAATAAACTATTATTATTGTATATGACATTCTAAACAATTATGCATATGATGTAATTAAAACAAAAGACAATTGATTATGCATACAGTAAGTAAATATTTTTTAACATCTACAAATATTTAGTAGTTATATTACTCACCATAGATTTCCACTAATTGTAGTTACAATAAAAAATAATATAGTTTACTTAATATTATATTATCTTTATTTCTAACTGAAGTGGCCATTGTTAATATTACAGTATTTTTTTGTTCACGATTTTATTAAATTGTATAGAAAAAATTGTATTTATAAAATATTCCTGTATCATACACCTGACCTAAACTGCATCTTATCAATGAGTTACCTAAACTGAATGTTATCAATTAACTACCAAGATGGTTATACATGTAAAGTATTATTATACATGTACCAAGTACTTAGATGGTTATATGTGTATTAGTTTGTAACACTATTATTAAGTATTGATTACCTGATGTGGAGTTTAATGCATTTTCCATCAGAAATACATTATGATATGCACTTGAACAAATATGCAATTTGTGCAGTATGCATCCAGCACTGAAAGGCTGTGTCAGGTTTACATCTGGAGAAAACAGTACCACATGTGCCAGGTCTGTGGAAGGATAAAACCGTGTACCAGATACAGTATGTGGGGTCTTGTGTGTTTTGGATTGCATATAAGTCCCTTATGGTCATATTCAATTCTACTTCCTAGTTCCTATTCCTTGTTGAAACCTTTCTGCCTGTAGCTGGGCTGATAGCACTGCACAGATCAATGAGATCTATGCAGACTTAGTTATAAGTAAGAAACAGAATAAATAGTCAATGTAAAAACAATTGTGGGGTCCTCCGCCCAACTCAGTAACTTGTTCTGGACCAGAACTAGTTACTGATTCTTTCTGGCAAAGAATCAATATAGTGATCTCCTTATTTATGATAACCAGCAACAGCTGAACTAGCTGGGGGGATGGACACTGATTCTATAGCAGGGGGAGACAGAGTGTTGGACCCTCTGCCATAACTGCAACCAGCCCCAGAAATTGATTTCTTCAGTCAGAACCCCTAACAATATTAAGTCCCCCCCCCTCCTGGCAGTGGGTATGGGGTTAATGGTTAAAAATAGAAAATATTGTTCTTCACAGATGGATTACAGGCCTCAGCATGCTATTTGTCAAGTGTTGATTTAATTGTTCCTCAGGAGGTGGAAGCCCAGTTTAGTTTTGGGATTCCCACTTTCTGAAAAATTCCTGCCCTGGGCTGACCAGTATGGGGTTGATTGCCTTTATGGCAAGAAGATCCTATGATGTGTGCCTCACTGTTATAGCATCAGCCCCAGCTGGTTCAGCCTGGTAGCAGTTATTGTAAAATAGGAGAGACTCCATGCCATTCGTCCATATGTTCGAAAACCAGATCGGGCACAGAGGTCCAGGGCTGTTATTGACCAAGGGAAGATCCTACACTTTTTTGCTGCTGCTAGCAGCATCTAAACTGATTGTCACTCCAATGTGACTTTGGAGAAGTGTGTTGGTAATATATTATATTTTCTACTAGGCTTTTCATTTTAAGCTATTAGTTCTTGATTGATGAAGACATTCTATAGCATACTGTAGTGTTATATAGTTTATTAAACTTCCATCCAGTCTGCCACTGCTGTTAAACTATGTCTGCTGTATTAACTACCATGTGTTTGTGGCACTGCTCTTTTGCTTAGTTTAATTAAGCAATATTCATGAATTTTCAATGTCTTGTACTAGCCTGTTACTCTGCCAGCTGCCATGGATGAACACTACAATTGATATATGACAGGCAAAAGAAAACGTGTTCCAGATTATAAGATTTTTCTCCACAAGTTCAATTACATTTTGAATTAAAATTGTCAAAATTTTTGATTGAAAGATCATGTGGACAGAACTTTCACTGAATTTGCCTGATATTTTAGTCCTCTGATTTAATAAAATGTACATTTGCAACCTTCCTGTGGTTGATTATGTTGGCAGCTACCACCACTTCACTGTTAGTGCTATTACTACTACGACTGCTACTGCTTAGAGACAAAACTACCATTTGTGCTGCAAGTGCATTGCACCAGGGCCCCAGGAGACTAAGGGACTCACTTCTGTCCAGACCAGTGATGAGCTTTCCCCTAGGCCACTACACAACAAATTTGAGAAAAATCAGATCACCGGCTCAGTGAAGGGTGGATCCCACTGCCTGTGGAACCTATCTCTTACCTCAGGAAAGCAGGGTTAACCTTGTATCTGTGCGGCCACATTAGTTTGCTATCTGAGCTGGTCTAATAGGGAATCCTGCTGCCTGTCAGCGCTCATGATCACAGATGCGTACTGCCTCTATATCACAGAGTTGTGAATTTTTCCTGAACTATAGTTGTCTGTGAATTAAAGGCAGCTCATGGCAGGTGTAATTTGTGCTATTAGAGCCTGCTTTACCTCTTCCTGTCACCCACTGCCTTTCCCTGTGAAACGTTACTCTTCCTGTCATTCTGTGCCTCTCTCTACCACCCACTGATTCTCCCTGTCATCCAATGGCTTGTGGCATATTATAAACTTGGAGTGGGTCAGAAGAGGGGGCCCCAAAGTATATTTTTGCTCTTGGGCCCACCACTGACAAGTTCCACCACTGCTGCTACTACTACTACTACTACTACTACTACTACTACTACTACTACTACAACAACAACTACTGCTGCTGCTACTTCTACTACTACTACTACTACTACTATCACTACAACTACTATTATTATTAATATGGTAGATTTTTTCAAAATGCAATATTTCCCAAAATGCTACATGGAAATATGGTTGCACATCATGCAGAAGATGTTATTTTCCATTTTATTCTTAAGAGTCTAATGTAACGGAACATAATTTAATGCTTTATTATTATCTGGTATTCTGAAAAATATTTCTTAAAATAGATTAGTTTGTCATCACTTTAATTCAAATGCCTAGATTAAATTGGACATGTCAACTAGAATGTTTGGGTGTTGACAGCTACATTTCCTTTGTTTTTTAAAAGTAATGTAAAATAGTAAATACTATTTTTATTTTCCTGTATTGAAATAATATGGTTCCCTGGAGATCACAGAACAAAGAAAGTGTACAACATTTCAATGTTTAAATTCCAAACAAAAATATTGTACTGTGGAATACTGCCTCATGAGGGAATATTAAAATAAAACATCCATCTTGGATGGTACTTTTTGAATTTGTTTAAAATGGAGCTACAGTACAGTCTGGCTTTCACCAATATGTGTTTTGAATGCATCATACTGTATGTTATATACTTAACCTTAAATTAATGTCACTAATCTTTATCTACCTGACATGACAGTGACTCTAGGGTGAAGGTAAAACAGAAAAATGCAGCGCTTGAATGGTCACATAAGCAAAAACAAGTAGCGTATAAAATCCTTGTTTTAATAAAACATATGTTAAAAGATGATCTGTAATAATTGGGTATATGTATCTAATAAACTTTCACATAGTTTTCAAATATCAATCATGATAGGTGTTTTTTCAAATGTCAAAAAGTCCTTGTAGAAGGTCGGTAATATAGTACCTGTTCCTATGATAGTCCCCTTGCATAGAAGGACCCTGTGTCCTATCCGTGAGTTTATAGTTACCACCAGCGTCCCTTGAGGTAATTAGGCGAAGCTGCGTCCGCAAAATGCTGTTCCTCAGAGGGTGGTAGATGTGACTCCTCCACGGTACAGTACAGGTTCTTTTAAGGGTCCAAGTTGTTGAAAAGGCAATTGTGGGGGCTTGGTCCAGGTCCAATCCTTCCAAGGTTTAGGCAAACACACTATCCGGCAAGTCCCACCAACGCGTTTCGTTGCTTGCAACCCTTTTTGGCAGGCCTTTTAGCACCTTGAAAAAGTTGCATGCAAGCAACGAAACGCGTTGGTGGGACTTGCCTGATAGTGTGTTTGCCTAAACCTTGGAAGGATTGGACCTGGACCAAGCCCCCAAAATTGCCTTTTCAACAACTTGGACCCTTAAAAGAACCTATACTGTACCGTGGAGGAGTCACATCTACCACCCTCTGAGGAACAGCATTTTGCGGACGCAGCTTCGCCTAATTACCTCAAGGGACGCTGGTGGTAACTATAAACTCACGGATAGGACACAGGGTCCTTCTATGCAAGGGGACTATCATAGGAACAGGTACTATATTACCGACCTTCTACAAGGACTTTTTGACATTTGAAAAAACACCTATCATGATTGATATTTGAAAACTATGTGAAAGTTTATTAGATACATATACCCAATTATTACAGATCATCTTTTAACATATGTTTTATTAAAACAAGGATTTTATACGCTACTTGTTTTTGCTTATGTGACCATTCAAGCGCTGCATTTTTCTGTTTTACCTATTGCCTAGGGGACTGACCAACCCTTTCCTATACAGCTGCTGTGGGGAACCACCCATCTAGCGCCTGGGTATAGGTAATACCTTCGGGTATTGCTTTTTTAATCCTCTTGCACACTCTAGGGTGAAGGTCTATCTTCCTTTGTAGAGTTATTGTGATGCTAAAATCCCCAACCTGGATATGTCCTCCAAATTTAGGATAAAACATTATAGTACTTTAGGCAAGTGCTAAGTGCTCCAAACTGGATACCTGTGTTCTATGTACACATACATCAGTGCTTTTCAACCACTGTGCCGTGGCACACTAGTGTGCCCTGAGCAGTCTCCAGGTGTGCCACCATAGAAGCACAGCCAGGCCCCTCAGTGTTTTGCCGCTGCTGAGGCCCTGGAATGATCAATACTGGTGGGTTTAGTGGTTGCAGAGCCAGTTCTAATTTTGGGCCAGGCAGTGTTGGGCTCTTCTGGCTTTCTCAGATATGGCTCAGGCATTGCCTATGGAGAAGCTGTGACATGACATCCTAGGACACGCAACTGCACCATGCATCACCATTATATCTGAGTGTGCCTTGGCAATATTTACATCTTGTTCAGTATGCCACGAGTTGTAAAAGGTTAAAAATCTCTGACATACATAGTGCCATGATTCATAGAAATAATGATGTAATAAAACTGCTGTGCTTGGGGCTCTTTAAATGATCTCCTTACAGTTGTAAGCTATATCTACAGTATACATAAAAAGGAAGCATGTAGTGCCACTTACAGAGTGATTTCCCATCCATCAATGCTACTACAGAATGGAGTATTTGTTTACTGATGTAAGGATTCCTGTTTAGAATAAAAATGTAAAAACATAAAGTAAATAAATATATAAACAACACTTGATAAATTGTATTATGACCTAAATAGTCACTACAAATAATTTACAGACTGAAAAAAATGGAATCCTGTAATTCCCATTTATGTGTGTAAGCCCACCTTCTATACCTGCAGTTTTGTGGATATACCTGAAAATGAACATGTGTGGCAGGAAATCACCTAATTCAACTTGATGCTGCTTCTGGAAACATGGTGGTCTACTTCCCTGGTCCCTAGGTTGACTATCACTGCCGCCACAGACCACAGTCTACCACACTAAGCCACACGGCGAACTGGGGCAAGCAATTGCACCTGCCAGCTGCATAAACCACCCCGTAGCTGCTATAGTACCCCTGATGACAACTCTCCCCAGAACCAGAGACACTAGTCAATAACAATATGGGCTACAATCTGCCTAGTAGAGATCCACTGGGTCCTAGAGCCAGTACCCAAACACTTATTACAACCCACTTCTTGGTGCCTACATTCTCCACACAGGTATGATCTACGGTATGAGCTATACATTTTAATGCCACAGGCTACCTTCTTCCCTACTCTCTGGCATCACATCTATTACTCACATATAAGTGGTCTGTGAACCTTTAGCTGGACATAAATGTTCATATCTGTAACACCTCTTCTAGAAATTATCTACTCTGCTGTTACAATATTGAATTGACTCAATATTAAAGCTTTCTGCAACTCCACATACTTCAAAATGCTGCTCCTTAAGATGTAATATGCTGCTATTTCCCCAATCCCCTCCCTTTGTCCTGTGGGTCTCAGTTGATTCTCGCATGTCATCTTTGAGGCCTTTCAAACATACTGTCTTTATGATCATTTAAACCTTGTTCCTTTATCAACACAGATATCCTCAGTACTAAACCCTCTTTTTGTCGTTGTGTGTGACCTTTGTCGTGGAACTATGAAAAAAAAATTGGTCACCTCTATAAATAAAAATGTTATCTGCCATTACCACCACCTCGTGGATAAAGCAATTCTCATTTGCTACATCATCTTTTTATTCCCAACCCTTCATCTCATAACTATTGGTCCGACTCATTTTCCTTGTTCAGGAACAATATTGCTATCAGAATAATGCTCTGCATGTCTACAGTAATTGCCTGATGGCTGCTGGTTCATCCTTTGTTGTACAGCAGAAATCACACTACTGTTTATTGTAATGCTTATTGTGTGGTATTGTGAAGTACTTATCATTACTGTATATTTATTATTTTATTTATTTATTTATTAACAGTTTCTTATATAGCGCAGCAAATTCCGTTGTGCTTTACAATTTGAAATAACAATAACAAAATGGGTGATAACAAACAGTCATAGAGGTAGGAAGGCCCTGCTCGCAAGCTTACAATCTATAGGGAAATAGGCATGTGTACAGAAGGAAAGGTGCTATCTATTCCATAGAATGAGAAGACATGTGAGGATGTGTGTGGACTGTACAAAGTGGATGCAATTTGATAGGAAGGTTTATGAAAGTTATGTGGGCGGTTCTTGAATTTGGTATGCTTGCATGAAGAGGTGAGTTTTCAGGGAACGCTTGAAGGTTTGGAGACTAGAGGAGAGTCTTATTGTGCATGGTAGGGCATTCCACAGAGTGGGTGCATCCCGATGAAAGTCCTGCAATCGTGAGTGGGAGCGAGTAATGAGTGTGGATGAGAGACGCAGGTCTTGTGAAGAGCGAAGAGGTCGGGTTGGGAGATATTTTGAGATAAGCGAAGTGATATACGTTGGTGTAGTTTGGTTAATGGCCTTGTGTGTGAGTAAAAGTATTTTATATTGAATGCGGTAGAGTACAGGTAACCAATGGAGGAACTGACAGAGTGGATCTGCAGACGATGAACGTCTAGCGAGGAAGATAAGCCTCGCCGCTGCATTCAGAATGGATTTTAGTGGTGAGAGTCTCGTTTTGGGAAGACCAGTTAGGAGACTATTGCAAAAATCAATGCGGGAGATAATGAGAGCGTGGATTAGAGTTTTAGCAGTGTCTTGTGTTAGGTATGGTCGTATTTTGGATATGTTTTTTAGATGCATGTAACATGATCTTGAGACAGATTGAATGTGGGGAACAAAGTACAGATCAGAGTCAAGGATGACACCTAGGCAGCGAGCTTGTGGGGTAGGGTAGATAGTCGAGTTTTCAACAGTGATAGAGATATCAGGTTGGCACCTACTATTGGCCGGTGGAAATATAATTAACTCTGTCTTTGAAATATTCAGTTTGAGGTGGCGAGATGTCATCCAGGAGGAAATGGCAGAAAGGCATTCAGTGACACGGTCCAGTACAGATAGGGACAAGTCAGGTGAGGATAGGTAGATTTGAGTATCATCTGCGTACAGATGATACGGAAAACCAAAAGAGCTGATTAGTTTACCAAGATATGAGGTATAGATAGAGAAAAGCAGAGGACCCAAGACTGAGCCTTGTGGTACTCCAACTGAAAGAGGTAGCGAAGAGGAGGTATATTCAGAGAAGCGAACACTGAAGGAGCGATTAGATAGGTAGGATAGGAACCAAGAAAGGGCTGTGTCTTTAAGACCTAGGGATTGTAATGTCTGTATGAGAAGAGAGTGGTCTACAGTGTCAAATGCAGCAGATAGATCTAGAAGAATAAGTAGCGAGTAATGGCCTTTAGACTTCGTAGTGACCAAATCATTAACCACTTTAGTCAGTGCTGTCTCTGTGGAGTGTTGGGAACAGAAGCCTGACTGAAGTGGGTCCAATAAAGTGTATGAGTTAAGAAAGTGTGTGAGTCGAGTGTACGCAAGTCTCTCAAGTAGCTTAGAGAGACAAGGGAGCTGAGAGATAGGGCGGTAGTTTGAGAGAGCATTAGGGTCAGAATTTTGTTTCTTTAAAATGGGAGTAATCACTGCATGCTTGAAGAGTGAAGGAAAAATACCAGTAGAGAGAGAGAGATTACATATGTAAGTTAAGGTAGGGATGAGCACCAGAGACAGAGCTTTACTTATTTGTGAGGGTAAAGGATCAAGAGGAGAGGTAGTGGAGAAGCAGGATGAGAAGAGTGATGATACTTCATCTTCATTTGTGGATCAAATGAAGAAAGAGTGCCAGAGGGTTCAGGTAAAGAACGGAGCATGACACTGGCTGCCGAAGAGCATACCATTTCATTTCGGATCTTATCAATCTTCTCCTTGAAGTAGGAAGCAAGATCCTGTGCCTTGATAGTGGCTGGTGGGGTAGGTGAGGGAGGATTCAGAAGTGATTTAAATGTATTAAAGAGTCGTTTGGGGTTGGAGGCTTGAGCAGAGTTAAGAGTTTGGAAATATGTTTGTTTGGCAGTGTCCAGGGCATTTTTATAAGAATGGTAGACAGTCTTATATGTGAGGAAGTCACTTGAAATACCAGATTTACGCCACTGTCGTTCAAGTTTTCGTGTGAGTTTTTGTAGTTGTCTTGTTAATTTGGAGTGCCATGGTTGACATCTAGGCCTATGTGGAGTGTGATGGGTAGCTGGAGCCACCTTCATCAAGGGCTAGTTCTAGAGTCTCATTAAGGTGTGATACAGCCATCTCAGGAGAGGTGAATGCAGAAATAGGTGAAAGCAGTTGTTGGAGTGAAGTGGAAAGTTCTTGAAGATTAATTGTGTTAATATTTATGCGGGTTTGAGGAAGATTGGAGGACTTCAGCAACACAGGGTTTGAATTAACGGAGGAGAGCATGCAGGTGATAAGGTTGTGATCTGAGAGGGGGAAAGGAGTGTTAGTGTGTTCAGAGATGGAGCATAGTCTGGTGAATACTAGATCAAGGCAGTGGCCTTCCTGATGAGTAGAGGAGTCAGTCCATTGGGAGAGGAAGTTAGAGAGAGTAGTTTGGAGGCATGAGCAGCAGATTTTGGACAATCAATAGCAATATTGATTTCTATTAGTTTCTATTAGTTTCTATTTCTATTAGTGATTCTATTTGCATTTCTAATTTAGTGATGTGCACCGGACATTTTTAGGGTTTTGTGTTTTGGTTTTGGATTCGGTTCCGCGGCCGTGTTTTGGATTCAGACGCATTTTGGCAAAACCTCCCTGAAAATTTTTTGTCTGATTCGGGTGTGTTTTGGATTTGGGTGTTTTTTTCAAAAAAACCTCAAAAACAGCTTAAATCAGAGAATTTGGGGGTCATTTTGATCCCATAGTATTATTAACATCAATAACCATAATTTCCATTCATTTCCAGTCTATTCTGAACACCTCACACCTCACAATATTATTTTTAGTCCTAACATTTGCACCGAGGTCGCTGGATGACTAAGCTAAGCAACCCAAGTGGCCGGCACAAACACCTGGCCCATCTAGGAGTGGCACTGCAGTGGCAGACAGGATGGCACTTAAAAAAATTCCCCAAACAGCACATGATGCAAAGAAAAAAAAAGGTGCACCAAGGTCGCTGGATGGCTAAGCTAAGCGACCCAAGTGGCCGACACAAACACCTGGCCCATCTAGGAGTGGCACTGCAGTGACAGACAGAATGGCACTTAAAAAAAATAGTCCCCAAACAGCACATGATGCAAAGAAAAAAAAAGGTGCACCAAGGTCGCTGGATGGCTAAGCTAAGCGACCCAAGTGGCCGACACAAACACCTGGCCCATCTAGGAGTGGCACTGCAGTGTCAGACAGGATGGCACTTAAATAAATAGTCCCCAAAAAGCACATGATGCAAAGAAAAAAAGAGGTGCACCAAGGTCGCTGGATGGCTAAGCTAAGCGACCCAAGTGGCCGACACAAACACCTGGCCCATCTAGGAGTGGCACTGCAGTGACAGACAGGATGGCACTTAAAAAAATAGTCACCAAACAGCACATGATGCAAAGAAAAAAAGAGGTGCACCAAGGTCGCTGGATGGCTAAGCTAAGCGACCAAGTGGCCGACACAAACACGTGGCCCATCTAGGAGTGGCACTGCAGTGTCAGACAGGATGGCACTTAAAAATATAGTCCCCTAAAAGCACATGATGCAAAGAAAAAAAGAGGTGCACCAAGGTCGCTGGATGGCTAAGCTAAGCGACCCAAGTTGCCGACACAATACCTGGCTCATCTAGGAGTGGCAGTGCAGTGTCAGACAGGATGGCATTTAAAAAATAGTCCCCAAACAGCACATGATGCAAATAAAAAAAAAGGTGCACCAAGGTCGCTGGATGGCTTAGCTAAGCGACCCAAGTGGCCGACACAAACACCTGGCCCATCTAGGAGTGGCAGCAAAATTTTGCACTATATTCATACTATATACTGCGCACAACTACAATGCAGCACAGATATGGATAGTATACTTGACGACACAGAGGTAGAGCAATGGACTACTGTACCGTACTGCTATATATAAACTGGTGGTCAGCAAAATTCTGCACTGTCCTCCTACTATATACTGCGCACAACTAAAATGCAGCACAGATATGGATAGTATACTTGACGACACAGAGGTAGAGCAATGGACTACTGTACCGTACTGCTATATATAAACTGGTGGTCAGCAAAATTCTGCACTGTCCTCCTACTATATACTGCGCACAACTAAAATGCAGCACAGATATGGATAGTATACTTGACGACACAGAGGTAGAGCAATGGACTACTGTACCGTACTGCTATATATAAACTGGTGGTCAGCAAAATTCTGCACTGTCCTCCTACTATATACTGCGTACAACTACAATGCAGCACAGATATGGATGGATAGTATACTTGATGACACAGAGGTAGAGCAATGGACTACTGTACCGTACTGCTATATATATACTGGTGGTCAGCAAAATTCTGCACTATTCTCCTACTATATACTGTGCACAACTACAATGCAGCACCGATATGGATAGTATACTTGACGACACAGAGGTAGAGCAATGGACAAATGTACCCTACTGCTATATATATATATATATATATATATATATATACTGGTGGTCAGCCAAATTCTGCACTGTCCTCCTACTATATACTGCGCACAACTACAATGCAGCACAGATATGGATGGATAGTATACTTGACGACACAGAGGTAGAGCAATGGACTACTGTACCATACTGCTATATATATACTGGTGGTCAGCAAAATTCTGCACTGTCCTCCAACTATATACTGCGCACAACTACAATGCAGCACAGATATGGATAGTATACTTGACGACACAGAGGTAGAGCAATGGACTACTGGACCGTACTGCTATATATATATATATATATATATATATATATATACTGCTGGTCAGCAAAATTCTGCACTGACCTCCTACTATATACTGCACACAACTACAATGCAGCACAGATATGGATAGTATACTTGACGACACAGAGGTAGAGCAATGGACTACTGTATCGTACTGCTATATATATACTGGTGGTCAGCAAAATTCTGCACTGTCCTCCAACTATATACTGCACACAACTACAATGCAGCACAGATATGGATAGTATACTTGATGACACAGAGGTAGAGCAATGGACTACTGTACCATACTGCTATATATATATACTGGTGGTCAGCAAAATTCTGCACTGTCCTCCTACTATATACTGCGCACAACTACAATGCAGCACAGATATGGATAGTATACTTGATGACACAGAGGTAGAGCAATGGACTACTGTACCGTACTGCTATATATATATATATATATATATATATATATACTGGTGGTCAGCAAAATTCTGCACTGTCCTCCTACTATATACTGCACACAACTACAATGCAGCACAGATATGGATAGTATACTTGACGACACAGAGGTAGAGCAATGGACTACTGTATCGTACTGCTATATATATACTGGTGGTCAGCAAAATTCTGCACTTTCCTCCTACTATATACTGCGCACAACTACAATGCAGCACAGATATGGATAGTATACTTGACGACAAAGAGGTAGAGCAATGGACTACTGTACCATGCTGCTATATATATACTGGTGGTCAGCAAAATTCTGCACTGTCCTCCTACTATATACTGCGCACAATTACAATGCAGCACAGGTATGGATTGATAGTATACTTGACGACATAGAGGTAGAGCAATGGACTACTGTACCGTACTGCTATATATATACTGGTGGTCAGCAAAATTCTGCACTGTCCTCCTACTATATACTGCGCACAACTACAATGCAGCACAGATATGGATGGATAGTATACTTGATGACACAGAGATAGAGCAATGGACTACTGTACCATACTGCTATATATATACTGGTGCTCAGCAAAATTCTGCACTATCCTCCTACTATATACTGCACACAATTACAATGCAGCACAGGTATGGATGGATAGTATACTTGACAACATAGAGGTAAAGCAATGGACTACTGTACCGTACTGCTATATATATACTGGTGGTCAGCAAAATTCTGCATTGTCCTCCTACTATATACTGCGCACAACTACAATGCAGCACAGATATGGATAGCATACTTGACAACACAGAGGTAGAGCAATGGACTACTGTACCATACTGCTATCTATATATATATATATATATACTGGTGGTCAGCAAAATTCTGCACTGTCCTCCTACTATATATTGCGCACAACTACAATGCAGCACAGATATGAATAGTATACTTGATGACACAGAGGTAGAGCAATGGACTACTGTACCGTACTGCTATATATATACTGGTGGTCAGCAAAATTCTGCACTGTCCTCCTACTATATACTGCGCACAACTACAATGCAGCACAGATATGGATAGTATACTTGACGACAAAGAGGTAGAGCAATGGACTACTGTACCATGCTGCTATATATATACTGGTGGTCAGCAAAATTATGCACTATTCTCCTACTATATGCTGTGCACAACTACAATGCAGCACAGATATGGATAGTATACTTGATGACACAGAGGTAGAGCAATGGACAAATGTACCCTACTGCTATATATATATATATATATATATATATATACTGGTGGTCAGCCAAATTCTGCACTGTCCTCCTACTATATACTGCGCACAACTACAATGCAGCACAGATATGGATGGATAGTATACTTGACGACACAGAGGTAGAGCAATGGACTACTGTACCATACTGCTATATATATATATATATATATATACTGGTGGTCAGCAAAATTCTGCACTGTCCTCCTACTATATACTGCGCACAACTACAATGCAGCACAGATATGGATAGTATACTTGACGACACAGAGGTAGAGCAATGGACTACTGTACCGTACTGCTATATATATACTGGTGGTCAGCAAAATTCTGCACTGTTCTCCTACTATGTACTGTGCACAACTACAATGCAGCACAGATATGGATGGATAGTATACTTGACGACACAGAGGTAGAGCAATGGACTACTGTACCGTACTGCTATATATATATATATATATATATATATACTGGTGGTCAGCAAAATTCTGCACTGTCCTCCTACTATATACTGCACACAACTACAATGCAGCACAGATATGGATAGTATACTTGACGACACAGAGGTAGAGCAATGGACTACTGTATCGTACTGCTATATATATACTGGTGGTCAGCAAAATTCTGCACTGTCCTCCTACTATATACTGCGCACAACTACAATGCAGCACAGATATGGATAGTATACTTGACGACAAAGAGGTAGAGCAATGGACTACTGTACCATGCTGCTATATATATACTGGTGGTCAGCAAAATTCTGCACTGTCCTCCTACTATATACTGCGCACAATTACAATGCAGCACAGGTATGGATTGATAGTATACTTGACGACATAGAGGTAGAGCAATGGACTACTGTACCGTACTGCTATATATATACTGGTGGTCAGCAAAATTCTGCACTGTCCTCCTACTATATACTGCGCACAACTACAATGCAGCACAGATATGGATGGATAGTATACTTGATGACACAGAGATAGAGCAATGGACTACTGTACCATACAGCTATATATATACTGGTGCTCAGCAAAATTCTGCACTGTCCTCCTACTATATACTGCACACAATTACAATGCAGCACAGGTATGGATGGATAGTATACTTGACAACATAGAGGTAAAGCAATGGACTACTGTACCGTACTGCTATATATATACTGGTGGTCAGCAAAATTCTGCACTGTCCTCCTACTATATACTGCGCACAACTACAATGCAGCACAGATATGGATAGCATACTTGACAACACAGAGGTAGAGCAATGGACTACTGTACCATACTGCTATCTATATATATATATATACTGGTGGTCAGCAAAATTCTGCACTGTCCTCCTACTATATATTGCGCACAACTACAATGCAGCACAGATATGAATAGTATACTTGATGACACAGAGGTAGAGCAATGGACTACTGTACCGTACTGCTATATATATACTGGTGGTCAGCAAAATTCTGCACTGTCCTCCTACTATATACTGCGCACAACTACAATGCAGCACAGATATGGATAGTATACTTGATGACAAAGAGGTAGAGCAATGGACTACTGTACCATGCTGCTATATATATACTGGTGGTCAGCAAAATTATGCACTATTCTCCTACTATATGCTGTGCACAACTACAATGCAGCACAGATATGGATAGTATACTTGATGACACAGAGGTAGAGCAATGGACAAATGTACCCTACTGCTATATATATATATATATATATATATATATATATATATATATATATATATACTGGTGGTCAGCCAAATTCTGCACTGTCCTCCTACTATATACTGCGCACAACTACAATGCAGCACAGATATGGATGGATAGTATACTTGACGACACAGAGGTAGAGCAATGGACTACTGTACCATACTGCTATATATATATATATATATATATATATATATATATACTGGTGGTCAGCAAAATTCTGCACTGTCCTCCTACTATATACTGCGCACAACTACAATGCAGCACAGATATGGATAGTATACTTGACGACACAGAGGTAGAGCAATGGACTACTGTACCGTACTGCTATATATATACTGGTGGTCAGCAAAATTCTGCACTGTTCTCCTACTATGTACTGTGCACAACTACAATGCAGCACAGATATGGATGGATAGTATACTTGACGACACAGAGGTAGAGCAATGGACTACTGTACCGTACTGCTATATATATACTGGTGGTCAGCAAAAATCTGCACTGTACTCCTACTATATACTGCGCACAACTACAATGCAGCACAGATATGGATAGTATACATGATGACACAGAGGTAGAGAAATGGACTACTGTACCATACTGATATATATATATATATATATATATATATATACATATACTGGTGGTCAGCAAAATTCTGCACTGACCTCCTACTATATACTGCACACAACTACAATGCAGCACAGATATGGATAGTATACTTGACGACACAGAGGTAGAGCAATGGACTACTGTATCGTACTGCTATATATATACTGGTGGTCAGCAAAATTCTGCACTGTCCTCCAACTATATACTGCGCACAACTACAATGCAGCACAGATATGGATAGTATACTTGACGACACAGAGGTAGAGCAATGGACTACTGTACCATACTGCTATATATATATATACTGGTGGTCAGCAAAATTCTGCACTGTCCTCCTTCTATATACTGTGCACAACTACAATGCAGCACAGATATGGATAGTATACTTGATGACACAGAGGTAGAGCAATGGACTACTGTACCGTACTGCTATATATATATATATATATATATATATATATATATATACTGGTGGTCAGCAAAATTCTGCACTGTCCTCCTACTATATACTGTGCACAATTACAATGCAGCACAGGTATGGATTGATAGTACACTTGACGACATAGAGGTAGAGCAATGGACTACTGTACCGTACTGCTGTATATATATTGGTGGTCAGCAAAATTCTGCACTGTCCTCCTACTATATACTGCGCACAATTACAAAGCAGCACAGGTATGGATTGATAGTATACTTGACGACATAGAGGTAGAGCAATGGACTACTGTACCGTACTGCTATATATATACTGGTGGTCAGCAAAATTCTGCACTGTCCTCCTACTATATACTGCGCACATCTACAATGCAGCACAGATATGGATGGATAGTATACTTGATGACACAGAGATAGAGCAATGGACTACTTTACCATACTGCTATATATATATATACTGGTGGTCAGCAAAATTCTGCACTGTCCTCCTACTATATACTGCACACAATTACAATGCAGCACAGGTATGGATGGATAGTATACTTGACGACATAGAGGTAGAGCAATGGACTACTGTACCGTACTGCTATATATATACTGATGGTCAGCCAAATTCTGCACTGTCCTCCTACTATATACTGCGCACAACTACAATGCAGCACAGATATGGATAGTATACTTGACGACACAGAGGTAGAGCAATGGACTACTGTACCATACTGCTATATATATATATATATATATATATATATATATACTGGTGGTCAGCAAAATTCTGCACTGTCCTCCTACTATATACTGCGCACATCTACAATGCAGCACAGATATGGATGGATAGTATACTTGATGACACAGAGATAGAGCAATGGACTACTGTACCATACTGCTATATATATACTGGTGGTCAGCAAAATTCTGCACTGTTCTCCTACTATGTACTGTGCACTACTACAATGCAGCACAGATATGGATGGATAGTATATTTGACGACACAGAGGTAGAGCATTGGACTACTGTACCGTACTGCTATATATATACTGGTGGTCAGAAAAATCTGCACTGTACTCCTACTACATATTGCGCACAACTACAATGCAGCACAGATATGGATAGTATACTTGATGACATAGAGGTAGAGCAATGGACTACTGTACCATACTGCTATATATATATACTGGTGGTCAGCAAAATTCTGCACTGTCCTCCTACTATATACTGCTCACAACTACAATGCAGCACAGATATGGATAGTATACATGATGACACAGAGGTAGAGCAATGGACTACTGTACCGTACTGCTATATATATATATATATATATATATATATATATACTAGTGGTCAGCAAAATTCTGCACTGACCTCCTACTATATACTGCACACAACTAAAATGCAGCACAGATATGGATAGTATACTTGACGACACAGAGGTAGAGCAATGGACTACTGTATCGTACTGCTATATATATGCTGGTGGTCAGCAAAATTCTACACTGTCCTCCAACTATATACTGCGCACAACTACAATGCAGCACAGATATGGATAGTATACTTGACGACACAGAGGTAGAGCAATGGACTACTGTATCATACTGCTATATATATATACTGGTGGTCTGCAAAGTTCTGCACTGTCCTCCTACTATATACTGCGCACAACTACAATGCAGCACAGATATGGATAGTATACTTGATGACACAGAGGTAGAGCAATGGACTACTGTACCGTACTGCTATATATATATATATATATACTGGTGGTCAGCAAAATTCTGCACTGTCCTCCTACTATATACTGCACACAACTACAATGCAGCACAGATATGGATAGTATACTTGACAACACAGAGGTAGAGCAATGGACTACTGTATCGTACTGCTATATATATACTGGTGGTCAGCAAAATTCTGCACTGTCCTCCTACTATATACTGCGCACAACTACAATGCAGCACAGATATGGATAGTATACTTGACGACAAAGTAGTAGAGCAATGGACTACTGTACCATGCTGCTATATATATACTGGTGGTCAGCAAAATTCTGCACTGTCCTCCTACTATATACTGCGCACAATTACAATGCAGCACAGGTGGGGGGCGTGGCCTAACTCTCACACTGAGAAGACGTGCTTTTTAACTGCTCCTGAGAGCTATCCACCAAACCTCTCTTAAAATAAATTGGCTCCCTCCCTGGGTTCCTGGAATTACCCCAGGCAGCCTTTCTTACCCTGCTGTGCTTGCTGGGGAGATCTCGCGGAGTCGGGGAGCGCTTCTCAGCCCTCCTGCGGACTGCGGCCTTCCCCTCAGCGCGAAGCCGGGACCTGGAGTTCAGACTGTGGCCGGGCGAGACTTCCGGAGACGTACTACTGCCTCGAGGACCCTCTTTGGACCCCTGGAGAGCTCCTGGCGACCAGCCCGACGGACCCCCTCCCACCGCAACACAGCCTCGGTGCACGGGACACGGAGCGGGAGATGCGGCTCTTCAGGACGGGGACGGAGACGGAGCGGCGGCCATCTCACCTCCGGCTGTGCAGAGAACGGGACTCTGGCCGGGTAAGCTGCAGCACCCTCCCCTCGATCACTGGTCCCATTGCCGCAACACAACCTCGGTGCACGGGACACGGAGCGGGAGACGCGGCTCTTCAGGACGGGGACGGAGACGGAGCGGCGACCATCTCACCTCCGGCTGTGCACTTCGTGCAGAGAACGGGTCTCCGGCCGGGTAAGCTACAGCACCCTCCCCTCGATCACTGGTCCCATTGCCGCTGAGGCGGCCGGCGCCCACTAGCGCTGGGCCCAATCTTTCTGAGCTCCAGCCACCGCACCTCCCGCCAGCCTTTAGCCACCTCCCGCCCCGCAGTGGCCACAAGAGCCCCCAGGGTGGCCACATCATTACAGGCCACACTGCCAGAGATCATAAATAGCCACAGGCTATAGGGCTAATCATTAAGTCCCATAAGCCGCAGAGCTCACACCCGCTGCACGGAGTGGTGACCCGACTGCGGCAGATAGGGGAGCCACGTGGCGACAATTGTACCGGACCCCGCTGAGGTCACTGGCCGCCATCACTGCCTACTGACAGACAAAGCGGCCACTAGACGCCATCAGACCCGACAGGTGAGCCCACACACTGCATACTGCGGGACCCACGACCTCTCCATTTCACCCCCATAAGCAATAGCCTGGCTGAAGCCAACGACACAGGACCCCTGGACCCTCTACGACACGGCATCCTAATCTGGATCCCTGGGGAGTGCCCGTGTTCTGGAGGCACGGACTCGCCAACCCTCCACCCTCCCCTCGCTAACCACGGGGAAAGCTGCGGTCCCACAGTGCAGACACTTGGAAAGCTCTCACCCCACCTACCCACCGCAAGAGCGACCTGCAAGAGTGACCTGCACTCCATTACCAAACCAAGTCTCTCTCCCCGCTCGATGAGCCACATAGAGCTCATGGCTCCTTAAGCATAACGACCACGAAGTGACAGGGGGCTCTGCTATTCATATTGCATTAATCTATTACATTGCTACAAAACGCCTTATCTACAATGTCGCAAAAAAACCGCAAGAACTCTCAGATACCTAAAGCTAGTGTCCTGCGTGCTTGGGAGAAGTCCGGCTCCTCCACCCGGAACTCCCCATCAACTGAACAATCCTTTGATCCTGCTGACATCACCACCTCCAGCAGCCCACTGACCACTCAGGATGTAGTAGCTATCGTTACAAAAACGATCCAGTCAGAAATGAGGTCAGTTTTAACTGAGTTCAGATCCGAAATAGCCGACCTGGGCTCCCGCACAGACACACTGGAGCGCAAAGTGGACGACGTCTGCCAATTTCAAACGGTGGTGGAACAGGAACTTCTGGATATTCGGGCGGATATGGAAGCGTACAAGGAACAACTAGAGGATATGGACAACCGCAATCGTCGGAATAACATCCGAGTCCGCAACATCCCTGAAAATGTATCCCCTGGCTCTCTTCCTGAGTATCTGGAGAGCCTTTTTCTACAACTGACGCCGGATGTCCCTGAAGCCCTTCTCCAGCTAGACCGAGCCCACAGGGCCCTCCGCCCTAGACCGCCTCCAACACAGCCGCCACGAGACGTCATTATACGTTTTCATTATTACGCCACCAAAGAGCGAATCATGCTGGCGGCTAGGGGTCTACCGACTGTGTCTTATGCGGGCTCCCAGTTACAACTGTTTCAAGACCTTGCCCCATCCACCCTCAAAAAGCGCAGGGACCTAGCACATATCACCAAGATCCTCCGAGCCCATTCCATAAAATACAAATGGGGCTTCCCCTTCTCACTGCAAGTAACGCAGAATGGGAAGACTTTCACAGTCAAGACACCAACGCAAGGGGCTGATCTACTTCAAACTTTCGGCATTTTTGAAGACCTCCCTGAATCAACCCAAGACCAGATGTCACCCTCAATCTCAAGCCCACGGGCCCCAGCCCCGGAATGGTCTTCTACTTGAAAGATTTCAGATACTTCAAGTTACTATCCTTGTTAAATGTACATTTAATAATTACTTAATGCTTACACACCGCGGTTCGCCACGTATTCATATAAGTTTTTCAGGCTCGCCGCGTGACCGGCTGGCTGCGGCGCCATGGGCGATGCTCTCCACTTGGCTACACATGAGAACCACATAGTTCTCCAGATATAAGTTTTTGTCTTATTTAATTATTTTTATCTTTATTTCTTTAGTATGAAGGCTTTCATACCTCGGTTTGCCATGTTTACGTATAAGTTTTTCGGGCTCTCCGCGTGGCCGGGTGGCTGCGGCGCCATGGGCGGTGCTGCCCGCTTGGTTACGCGTGAGAGTCAAATAGTTTTTCAATTCTATTTTATTTCTTTATTCTTACGTATATAGCATGTCTTCATGTCTGTATATACTGGTTTGTGATTAACTGGGTGCACATCCGCTATTGATATTATTCACAATTTCATGGTTAGTCTGATGTCGACTTTGACCCAAGACCGGATGTCACCCTTAATCTCAAGCCCAAGGGCCCCGGCCCCGAAGTAGTATTCTATTTGACTGCTCTCAGGCAACCCTTGATACAATCCTTGTTAAACCCGTTATGTACAGTTGCTGAATGCTTTAATCTGCATACTTTACTGCCTTGACATGCTACATAATCACATGTGTTTACTCAGGCCCTCTGCGTGGCCGACTGGCTGCGGCGCCTTGGGCGGCGCGATCCGCTCGGCTACACGTGAGCGTCAAACTGTTTTCTTATTTAAATGTTTTTTCTTGTCTGTTTTTATGTTTGTTCATATTGGCCCATGATTAGTGTGGCGCTCATGTGTTACGGTTCATAATCTTCTGATAAGACTGATGTTGATCTAGTGTCCGCCACCAATGCATGCTTTATCCTTCTTCCTCATCATGTCTATACCGCTCACACTACTCTTTCTCATTTCAACAATGCGATCCCCCTCGCTCCCTTTATTCCCCCCTGTCACTTGGTCGTTCCTATTACAACCTCTCCCTCCCATATGCTCCTGCTTACCCTAATTATCGTTCTGTCACAATGCCACGTCCCCCCCCGAAGGATACGCCAGGATGGCGTTTTTCCTTTTAGTGTTAAACCTGGCCCTTCTACAGGAAAAGGTTCTTCCCCGCTGTACTCTCATACAGTCCCTTTCCCCTTTTCTCTCCGCCTCTATCTCTCCTTTCCCCCTCCCCATCCCCATGGTCGGACGGCTCCCATCCCGCCCCTCTATTTGCGTCACCCACAGTTCTTCCCACCATGACCCTGAAAATTATATCGGTTAATGCTAATGGCATTAACTCTCCCACTAAACGAGCCATGGCCATCCAATTCTTTAACAGACAAAAGTCTGATGTGGTACTAATTCAGGAGACCCATTTTAAACCCCCACACCCCTCTATGTCCTGCAAACAATTTCCACATGTCTATTATTCAAGCATGCCTAACAAACGAAGGGGAACCGCTATTATGATACGCCGAGGCCTCCCTATAACTGTTCATGATACTATCTCGGACCCCCAGGGCCGTTACGTTATCCTTTCATGTTCCTATAACCAAGCTCCCCTGATTCTGGCCTCCATGTATGCCCCTAATGCGCAGCAGGGTTCTCTGTTTACAGCCTTTTTTGACAACCTATCCCGCCTCCCTTCGGGCACGACTATAATTGGAGGAGACTGCAATGTCACGCTGGATCCACTCCATGACAGATCTCGCCCCGCCTCTACTACCTCTACTCCCGCCAAACTGGGCAAGCGTCTGCAGACACATTTAACACTATATAACCTGTATGACAGCTGGAGGACTTTGTACCCTTCAGCGCAGGGTTTCACTCACTACTCCCCGCCCCACGATCTCTATACCCGCATAGACTATATGTTCGTCGACCGGGACACTACTCGTAAACTCCTCAGTGCCCAGACGCTCCCTATCTCCTGGTCGGACCACTCCGCTGTTTTGCTCGAGATCTCATCCTCTTCACCCCTCCCCACCAGATTCTGGCGGCTAAACGAATCTCTTCTGCTTAAAAAAAGCACCGTAGCTGATATTGCCACCGCCTTAGCTAACTATTATGCGGAAAATGCGACCCCTGACGTCTCTCCCTCCCTAATATGGGAAGCGCATAAGGCGACCATCCGAGGCCATCTTATCAGCCTTACGGCCGCCCAGAAGAAGACTGAAGCCCAACGGATCCGAGTCTTAGAAACAGAACTTGCCGCCCTGACCCTTCTGCACCAGCGCTACCCCAGAAAGAAAACTTATTCCAAACTCCTAGCAGTTAAAGGTCAGCTATCCCAAATCCTCACCAAAAAGGCAGTCAAGGCACTCTTATGGGCACGCCAAAGGTTCTATGAGAAATCTGATAAAGCTGACACTCTCCTAGCCCAAAAACTAAGAGTGAAACGCACTCAAAATCGCATTGTATCCCTACGCTGTGCGGACGGGTCTGCCACATTTGACCCATCGCGAATGGCCGCCCAATTCCGGGATTATTATACATCCTTGTACAATCTCCCTTCCACTCTTGATGCTGACCCTGATCATGTCTCTAAACTCCGAGACTATCTTTCCACTTGCAAACTCCCTAAACTTTCCGACTCGGATATATCGACACTCAATGCCCCCATCTCCACTGAGGAAATCTCAGTGGCCATTCAGCAGTTACGCCGCACAGCAGCCCCCGGCCCGGATGGCTTCACGGCTTTATATTATAAAAAATTTACTACCTCTTTGCTCCCCATGCTCCAATCTCTGTTTAACGCAATCCTAGATGGAGGCTCATTCGACACAGCTACCACTAGGGCCAACCTTATCCTCATCCCGAAACCAGACAGGGACCCGATGGAGATGAGGAACTATCGACCCATCTCGCTCTTGAATGTGGACCTAAAGCTTTTCGCCAAATTTTTGGCTAATAGACTGGCTCCATTCTTACCCGCCCTCATTCATCCCGACCAGGTCGGTTTCATTCCCTCCAGACAAGCCGCAGATAATACTAGGCGTCTCATTGACCTCATCCAATTGGCACATGACAAGTCCCTTCCGATGCTGGCCGTGGCTCTCGATGCAGAAAAGGCCTTCGATAGGGTAGCTTGGCCATTCCTACAACAGACACTCCTAAATATGGGCCTACATGGCGCCTTCTATAAAGGCGTTACCTCGCTGTATCAGAACCCCTCAGCCTCTATCTTAATTAATGGCCTTTCCTCCGATCCTCTTCCCATACGCAACGGCACCCGACAGGGCTGTCCCCTTTCCCCCCTACTCTTCGCTCTTATTATGGAACCGTTGGCAGCTAGAATTAGACTAAACCGTAACATAACTGGTATCACGTCAGGAGCTCACAACCACAAAATCGCTCTATATGCCGATGACGTCATCCTCACCCTGACTGACCCACCTGCCTCCCTCCCACATTTGATGGAGGAGATAGCTACGTACAGCAGGTTCTCAAATTACAACATTAACTCAGACAAAACCGAAATACTGGCCCTACATGTCGCGGACCCAGATCTTCGACTCCTACAGGCCGCCTTCCCATGTGCTTGGCGAGCTGATAAGCTCAAATACCTGGGCATCTATCTTACTAAGTCCTACTCTGGTCTCTATGCTGCCAACTTTCCCAGACTCTTAACATCTATCAAACACGATATGACAAAGTGGAATAAATACATTCTATCTTGGTTTGGACGGATGACGGCCGTTAAGATGACACTACTGCCCCGTCTGTTATATCTGTGGCAAACTCTCCCCATCCACGTCCCCACCTCAATCCTTAAAAATCTCCAAGCAGACCTCACTAGATTTATCTGGGCAGGGCGAAAGCCCAGAGTAAAGATGCGAATCCTTCAAAAGCATCGTCTAGAAGGGGGTCTAGGAGTTCCTGACCTCCTCAAATACTATAGAGCTGCTCACTTAACCACATGTGTCCTTTGGCACGATAATCCAGGACACAGAATCTGGACGCAACTAGAGGCTACCACACTCCACAGATATTCCCCTTACAGTTTGCTCTGGTGCCGGCCGAATAGCCGTCCCCCAGCTTCCTCGCTGTTGCCCACAGTGAAATTCACCCTTGCCATATGGGACCTTTGCTCACGTCTTTACCGGCTACGCTCTTTTCACCCTCTACTCACCCCTCTGTGGAACAACCCGGCATTCCCGCCAGGGGAGAACCACTTAGCCTTTGATTCCTGGACCAACCATAACTCCCTTTTCCTTCTAGACATCGCCCCGCTACATACGTTCCCCACGTTTGACGACTTACAATCCCGTTTCTCGCTCCCACGCTCAACCTTTTATCAATTCTTGCAGATACGCCACTTTTTTGCCTCTACCTCCGGAACACCACCCGTGGGAGGTAAAACGAGCTTTGAATCCCTCTGCTGTACCTGCCGATCAACTAAAGGCTTACTTTCAACTATATATCAAATCTTATTAGCTCACAACTCGCCCCTGAAGGAACCCCACGAAGTAGCGTGGGAGCGGGAGGTAGGTGAAACCCTGACGACAGATGAGTGGTCTGAGATCAGGCAAGAAATTTCCACGAGCTCCATTGCGGTCCGAATTAAAGAAAATGCCTACAAATTATATTACCGATGGTACCTGGTACCATCGCGTCTCCATTCAATCTACCCCTCCTGCTCGGATAACTGTTGGCGTCAATGTGGCCAGCGTGGAACCCTGCTGCATATTTGGTGGAACTGCCCGCAAATTAAGGGATATTGGACTAGGGTCCATAGACTTATTTTTAAGGTCCTCGGAGTGACGATCCCGATGTCTCCTCTCTACTCCCTGCTCTCTCGCCCAATACCTCACACCCCTCGCCACCAACAAAAGCTAATTAAGCATATTTTAAATATGGCCAAATGCCAAATCGCGGCCAACTGGAAATCTCTGTCACCCCCCACGACCCCTGCTACCATTAACGCTATATGGCAAACCTATAGATTGGAACGTATTACAGCGGTTCTCCGGGACACCCCAGATAATTTTACCAATACGTGGTCACCCTGGACGTCACACTTCGGTGCTGAACCTCCACTAACTACCATATAAGACAAAGGGAACCATCACAATACCCTATCCAAATGAGGATAATCTGACGCACTGCCCAGGCGACTGGGACCGCCCGACCATTCCTCCCTTACCTCCCTTTCCAATCCTCCCTCCCCTCTTCTTTCTTCCCCCTCCTTGTCTCTTTTCTCTTCTACTTCTAATCTTAAGCTTACTCTTTGTTATTCTTTTATAAGCTATAATGCTTCATTAAGAGATATTCCTTCGCCCTTAGTTATGGTACACACCAAATGTATTACACTATCTATTGGCAACTCTCTATACACTGGCATACATGCCTGTTTGATTCTTCACTCTCTCAATGTTGTACATGGATAGATATGCTGTCACTGTTATTTAACAGTTAACTACGATATGTACCGATGTGTGATTCCTGTAATGTATATCTTACGAATATCTTGTTAAAAGTACAAAACTCAATAAAACTTTTTCACAATGCAGCACAGGTATGGATTGATAGTATACTTGACGACATAGAGGTAGAGCAATGGACTACTGTACCGTACTGCTATATATATACACTGGTGGTCAGCAAAATTCTGCACTGTCCTCCTACTATATACTGTGCACAACTACAATGCAGCACAGATATGGATGGATAGTATACTTGATGACACAGAGATAGAGCAATGGACTACTGTACCATACTGCTATATATATACTGGTGGTCAACAAAATTCTGCACTGTCCTCCTACTATATACTGCACACAATTACAATGCAGCACAGGTATGGATGGATAGTATACTTGACGACATAGAGGTAGAGCAATGGACTACTGTACCGTACTGCTATATATATACTGGCGGTCAGCAAAATTCTGCACTGTCCTCCTACTATATACTGCGCACAACTACAATGCAGCACAGATATGGATAGTATACTTGACAACACAGAGGTAGAGCAATGGACTACTGTACTGTACTGCTATATATATATATATATATATATATATATACACTGGTGGTCAGCAAAATTCTGCACTGTCCTCCTACTATATACTGCGCACAACTACAATGCAGCACAGATATGGATAGTATACTTGACGACACAAAGGTAGAGAAATGGACTACTGTACCTAACTGCTATATATATATACTGGTGGTCAGCAAAATTATGCACTGTCCTCCTACTATATACTGCGCACAACTACAATGCAGCACAGATATGGATAGTATACTTAACAACACAGAGGTAGAGCAATGAACTACTGTACCGTACTGCTATTTATATACTGGAGGTCAGCAAAATTCTGCACTGTCCTCCTACTATATACTGCGCACAACTACAATGCAGCACAGATATGGATGGATAGTATACTTGACGACACAGAGGTAGAGCAATGGACTACTGTACCGTACTGCTATATATATACTGGTGGTCAGCAAAATTCTGCACTCTCCTCCTACTATATACTGCGCACAACTACAATGCAGCACAGATATGGATAGTATACTTGATGACACAGAGGTAGAGCAATGGACTACTGTACCATACTGCTATATATATACTGGTGGTCAGCAAAATTCTGCACTGTTCTCCTACTATGTACTGTGCACTACTACAATGCAGCACAGATATGGATGGATAGTATATTTGACGACACAGAGGTAGAGCATTGGACTACTGTACCGTACTGCTATATATATACTGGTGGTCAGGAAAATCTGCACTGTACTCCTACTACATATTGCGCACAACTACAATGCAGCACAGATATGGATAGTATACTTGATGACATAGAGGTAGAGCAATGGACAATTGTACCATACTGCTATATATATATACTGGTGGTCAGCAAAATTCTGCACTGTCCTCCTACTATATACTGCTCACAACTACAATGCAGCACAGATATGGATAGTATACATGATGACACAGAGGTAGAGCAATGGACTACTGTACCGTACTGCTATATATATATATATATATATATATATATATATATACTGGTGGTCAGCAAAATTCTGCACTGACCTCCTACTATATACTGCACACAACTACAATGCAGCACAGATATGGATAGTATACTTGACGACACAGAGGTAGAGCAATGGACTACTGTATCGTACTGCTATATATATATATAGGTGGTCAGCAAAATTCTACACTGTCCTCCAACTATATACTGCGCACAACTACAATGCAGCACAGATATGGATAGTATGCTTGACGACACAGAGGTAGAGCAATGGACTACTGTATCATACTGCTATATATATATACTGGTGGTCAGCAAAGTTCTGCACTGTCCTCCTACTATATACTGCGCACAACTACAATGCAGCACAGATATGGATAGTATACTTGATGACACAGAGGTAGAGCAATGGACTACTGTACCGTACTGCTATATATATATATATATATATACTGGTGGTCAGCAAAATTCTGCACTGTCCTCCTACTATATACTGCACACAACTACAATGCAGCACAGATATGGATAGTATACTTGACAACACAGAGGTAGAGCAGTGGACTACTGTATCGTACTGCTATATATATACTGGTGGTCAGCAAAATTCTGCACTGTCCTCCTACTATATACTGCGCACAACTACAATGCAGCACAGATATGGATAGTATACTTGACGACAAAGTAGTAGAGCAATGGACTACTGTACCATGCTGCTATATATATACTGGTGGTCAGCAAAATTCTGCACTGTCCTCCTACTATATACTGCGCACAATTACAATGCAGCACAGGTATGGGTTGATAGTATACTTGACGACATAGAGGTAGAGCAATGGACTACTGTACCGTACTGCTATATATATATACTGGTGGTCAGCAAAATTCTGCACTGTCCTCCTACTATATACTGCGCACAACTACAATGCAGCACAGATATGGATGGATAGTATACTTGATGACACAGAGATAGAGCAATGGACTACTGTACCATACTGCTATATATATACTGGTGGTCAACAAAATTCTGCACTGTCCTCCTACTATATACTGCACACAATTACAATGCAGCACAGGTATGGATGGATAGTATACTTGACGACATAGAGGTAGAGCAATGGACTACTGTACCGTACTGCTATATATATACTGGCGGTCAGCAAAATTCTGCACTGTCCTCCTACTATATACTGCGCACAACTACAATGCAGCACAGATATGGATAGTATACTTGACAACACAGAGGTAGAGCAATGGACTACTGTACTGTACTGCTATATATATATATATATATATATATACACTGGTGGTCAGCAAAATTCTGCACTGTCCTCCTACTATATACTGCGCACAACTACAATGCAGCACAGATATGGATAGTATACTTGACGACACAAAGGTAGAGAAATGGACTACTGTACCTAACTGCTATATATATATACTGGTGGTCAGCAAAATTATGCACTGTCCTCCTACTATATACTGCGCACAACTACAATGCAGCACAGATATGGATAGTATACTTAACAACACAGAGGTAGAGCAATGAACTACTGTACCGTACTGCTATTTATATACTGGAGGTCAGCAAAATTCTGCACTGTCCTCCTACTATATACTGCGCACAACTACAATGCAGCACAGATATGGATGGATAGTATACTTGACGACACAGAGGTAGAGCAATGGACTACTGTACCGTACTGCTATATATATACTGGTGGTCAGCAAAATTCTGCACTCTCCTCCTACTATATACTGCGCACAACTACAATGCAGCACAGATATGGATAGTATACTTAACAACACAGAGGTAGAGCAATGAACTACTGTACCGTACTGCTATTTATATACTGGAGGTCAGCAAAATTCTGCACTGTCCTCCTACTATATACTGCGCACAACTACAATGCAGCACAGATATGGATGGATAGTATACTTGACGACACAGAGGTAGAGCAATGGACTACTGTACCGTACTGCTATATATATACTGGTGGTCAGCAAAATTCTGCACTCTCCTCCTACTATATACAGCGCACAACTACAATGCAGCACAGATATGGATAGTATACTTGATGACACAGAGGTAGAGCAATGGACTACTGTACCGTACTGCTATATATATACTGGTGGTCAGCAAAATTCTGCACTGTTCTCCTACTATGTACTGTGCACAACTACAATGCAGCACAGAAATGGATGGATAGTATACTTGATGACACAGATGTAGAGCAATGGACTACTGTACCATACTGCTATATATATATTCTGGTGGTCAGCAAAATTCTGCACTGTCCTCCTACTATATACTACTCACAACTACAATGCAGCACAGATATGGATAGTATACTTGATGACACAGAGGTAGAGCAATGGACTACTCTACCGTACTGCTATATATATACTGGTGGTCATCAAAATTCTGCACTGTCCTACTATATACTGCGCACAACTACAATGCAGCACAGATATGTATGGATAGTATACTTGACGACACAGAGGTATAGCAATGGACTACTGTACCATACTGCTATATATATACTGGTGGTCAGCAAAATTCTGCACTGTCCTCCTACTATATACTGCGCACAACTACAATGCAGCACAGATATGGATAGTATACTTGATAACATAGTGGTAGAGCAATGGACTACTGTACCATACTGCTATATATATATTCTGGCGGTCAGCAAAATTCTGCACTGTCCTCCTACTATATACTGTGCACAACTACAATGCAGCACAGATATGAATAGTATACTTGATGACACAGAGGTATAGCAATGGAGTACTGTACCGTACTGCTATATATATACTGGTGGTCAGCAAAATTCTGCACTGTCCTCCTACTATATACTGCGCACAACTACAATACAGCACAGGTATGGATAGTATACTTGACGACACAGAGGTAGAGCAGTGTACTACTGTACCGTACTGCTATATAGAATTTGACGGCAGATAAGAACCACTTGTCCCATCTAGTGTGCATATATATATACTGGTGGTCAGCAAAATTCTGCACTGTCCTCCTACTATATACTGCGCACAACTACAATGCAGCACAGATATGGATAGTATACTTGACGACACAAAGGTAGAGAAATGGACTACTGTACCTAACTGCTATATATATATACTGGTGGTCAGCAAAATTATGCACTGTCCTCCTACTATATACTGCGCACAACTACAATGCAGCACAGATATGGATAGTATACTTAACAACACAGAGGTAGAGCAATGAACTACTGTACCGTACTGCTATTTATATACTGGAGGTCAGCAACATTCTGCACTGTCCTCCTACTATATACTGCGCACAACTAAATGCAGCACAGATATGGATGGATAGTATACTTGACGACACAGAGGTAGAGCAATGGACTACTGTACCGTACTGCTATATATATACTGGTGGTCAGCAAAATTCTGCACTCTCCTCCTACTATATACTGCGCACAACTACAATGCAGCACAGATATGGATAGTATACTTGATGACACAGAGGTAGAGCAATGGACTACTGTACCGTACTGCTATATATATACTGGTGGTCAGCAAAATTCTGCACTCTCCTCCTACTATATACTGCGCACAACTACAATGCAGCACAGATATGGATAGTATACTTGATGACACAGATGTAGAGCAATGGACTACTGTACCATACTGCTATATATATATTCTGGTGGTCAGCAAAATTCTGCACTGTCCTCCTACTATATACTACTCACAACTACAATGCAGCACAGATATGGATAGTATACTTGATGACACAGAGGTAGAGCAATGGACTACTCTACCGTACTGCTATATATATACTGGTGGTCAGCAAAATTCTGCACTGTCCTACTATATACTGCGCACAACTACAATGCAGCACAGATATGGATGGATAGTATACTTGACGACACAGAGGTAGAGCAATGGACTACTGTACCATACTGCTATATTAATACTGGTGGTCAGCAAAATTCTGCACTGTCCTCCTACTATATACTGCGCACAACTACAATGCAGCACAGATATGGATAGTATACTTGATAACATAGTGGTAGAGCAATGGACTACTGTACCATACTGCTATATATATATTCTGGCGGTCAGCAAAATTCTGCACTGTCCTCCTACTATATACTGCGCACAACTACAATGCAGCACAGATATGGATAGTATACTTGATGACACAGAGGTATAGCAATGGACTACTGTACCGTACTGCTATATATATATACTGGTGGTCAGCAAAATTCTGCACTGTCCTCCTACTATATACTGCGCACAACTACAATGCAGCACATATATGGATAGTATACTTGACGACACAGAGGTAGAACAGTGTACTACTGTACCGTACTGCTATATAGAATTTGACGGCAGATAAGAACCACTTGTCCCATCTAGTGTGCATATATATATACTGGTGGTCAGCAAAATTCTGCACTGTCCTCCTACTATAAACTGCGCACAACTACAATGCAGCACAGATATGGATACTATACTTGACAACACAGAGGTAGAGCAATGGACTACTGTATCATACTGCTATATATATACTGGTGGTCAGCAAAATTCTGCACTGTCATCCTACTATATACTGCGCACAACTACAATGCAGCATAGATATGGATGGATAGTATAGTTGACGACACAGAGGTAGAGCAATGGACTACTGTACCGTACTGCTGTATATATACTGGTGGTCAGCAAAATTCTGCACTGTCCTCCTACTATATACTGCGCACAACTACAATGCAGCACAGATATGGATAGTATACTTGATGACACAGAGGTAGAGCAATGGACTACTGTACCATACTGCTATATATATTCTGGCGGTCAGCAAAATTCTGCACTGTCCTCCTTCTATATACTGCACACAACTACAATGCAGCACAGATATGAATAGTATACTTGACGACACAGAGGTAGAGCAGTGTACTACTGTACCGTACTGCTATATAGAATTTGACGGCAGATAAGAACCACTTGTCCCATCTAGTCTGCATATATATATACTGGTGGTCAGCAAAATTCTACACTGTCCTTCTACTATTTACTGCGCACAACTACAATGCAGCACAGATATGGATAGTATACTTGACGACACACAGGTAGAGCAATGGACTACTGTACCGTACTGCTATATATATACTGGTGGTCAGCAAAATGCTGCACTGTCCTCCTACTATATACTGCACACAACTACAATGCAGCACAGATATGGATGGATGGTATACTTGACAACACAGAGATAGAGCAATGGATTAATGTACCGTACTGCTGTATATATACTGGTGGTCAGCAAAATTCTGCACTGTCCTCCTACTATATACTGTGCACAACTACAATGCAGAACAGATATGGATAGTATACTTGATGACACAGAGGTAGAGCAATGGACTACTGTACCGTACTGCTACATATATATACTGGTGGTCAACAAAATTCTGCACTGTCCTCCTGCTATATACTGCACACAACTACAATGCAGCACAGATATGGATAGTATACTTGATGACACAGAGGTAGAGCAATGGACTACTGTACCGTACTGCTATATATATATATACTGGTGGTCAGCAACATTCTGCACTGTGCTCCTACTATATACTACAATGCAGCACAGATATGGAGCGTTTTCAGGCAGAGAACCTATATGTTTTCAGCACACTGAGCACAGGTATTTGCAGCACACTGAGCACAGATATTTGCAGCACACTGACCACAGATATTTGCAGCACACTGAACACAGAAACTGAGAGAACGCAGCCACGTCCTCTCGCTATCATCTCCAATACACAAGTGAAAATGGCGGCGATGCGTGGCTCTTTATATGCAATACGAATCTCGCGAGAATACGACAGCGGGATATTAATGTTCGGGCGCGCTCGGGTAAACCGAGCAAGGCGGGAAGATCAGAAGCTGCCTTGGAACCGTGTAAAATAGGTGAAGTTCGGGGGGGTTCGGATCTCAACGATCCGAACCCGCTCATCTCTAATTTCTATGTGATTTCACAACAATATTCATATGGTCTCTTTTCCTCAGGGTGTTTTGGAGAATTGATGTGGGTCCATATGGCCAGGATTTCCTACTCACTACTGACAGTAGGATAGCATTCCACTATGATAGGTTTGCCTCACCCTGTACTTGCACTATATGCAAAAGGGGTTCTTCCCATTTGTTCTACTGTTTGAAGTTTAAGGTTATTTTGTAAGCTTCGTTATATTTTTGTATTTTTTCTGGTGGCTCTGAAATGCTTTAGTTTTGTTGTTTAGAATATAAGTTATCAGACATTTGAGATGACTATGTTTTTAAACTCTATGGTGTTTGTTTACTAAAGTACTACAGTAATTTCCTTGAAGGTTCCATAAACAATCTTTTGGTTTGTGGTACAAGAGAAGTTGCTCAGATTGAAATGGCTCTTTAAAACTACTCAATAAAAAATATTATTATACAGTAAATATGCAGTAGATACACATTCTTTAGCTAGAGCAAAAAGACTGGCAAACTCTTAGGCATTGGATATGGGATGCTGGCAGTTGGGATCCGGTGGTCAGCATAATGACGCCAGGATCCTGGCTGCTAGAATGCCAGCAGGGGAGAGAGTGCAATGAAGCTCCTTGCAGGCTCACTGCACTCGCTGCGCTGTGGGCTTGCTGTGCTCGCCACAGGTTCTATTCCCACTCTATGGGTGTCGTGGACACCCATGAGTCGGAATTGCCCTTGTTAGCTGGAATTCCAGCTGGCGGCATTATCAGTGGTAGTGATTCCGGTGTCTGTATCCTGACTGCCGGGATCCTGACTGCTGGCAATGTAACTACATCCCACTCTTAGCTACAGCCATTCATAAGCCTGTATCTGTCAGTCAGAAAATAAAATATGCCACAGGCTCTCTAGTTCACACTACAGTAGACACTGCAGCCCTTTTCAATGATATTTTGTGGTCTTGAACAGCCAGCTATCTTCTGTCTCCTCTCAAGGCTATTTTGACCATCAGATTGCTTCATATCTTGATAAGGTTTTCTTTCCTAGACTGCTGGAGTAGTCTGTGTTTCTAGTAGACAGGCCTTTTATAATGAAGAACTGGAGAAGACTGTCCTCTGTCCCCAAAAGGAAGAGCCCAGGCACTTATAGCTTTAACTCCACCTCTTCTAAAACATTTTAAAGACAACTTGTCCACTATTATGCTGTGGATATTCAATTATATTTGAAATGATTCCCCTTTTCATCCTCAGGCTTTAGAGGTACACTTCTGCATTATCCTGAAAGAGTGTGAGGGTCCGACCAAATGCTCAGCTGCAGACCTGTGATGTGCAATTAGGTGAGGCAGGTGAAGCAGAGCCTCATCTGTCATAGCCCAATATACTCCCAAGTTTGGACTATAAAAATCATATGAAAAATACAAAGTTTTTATAAATATATTACTAGTATTATTCTAATCATTTTTATAGTGAAAACTCTAGACTAGAGAATACTGGAAAAGGACATGTGAGGCACTGCCTCACCTGCCTACCTTGTCTGCACATCTCTGATCAAAACTCACCAAACCTTTATAAAAGGCCTACATGAACCCTCAGGTTCATATACAGTATGTGTATGTTAATCTGGATCTGATACTATCCAGTGCCTTCCCAGCCATTTACCTTACTGCACCTCCCTGCTTCAGACCTATATCACTCTTAAATATTGATGTGAAACTCTTTGCTAAATGAATAGCTAATCACCTTAAGCAATGGCTATCAGATTATGGGCCTAATTCAAGGTTGAATGCACATGTATCAGCAAAAGCATAGTTGCAAAGCAAATCTGCACACAAAAAACAATACATGCCCAAAGTGCAAACTAACAAAAAAAAATCATAATATACAAAATAGGAGTCATTCTGAAAGCTATGCAAACTAGCGTTAGAAGCAATTATACTGCAGTTTGTTTGCAGATGAGCATTCTCTTGCACTAAGAGAACCTCTGCCTTAGTATTTCTAGTAAATTAACTACAAAAACAGGGTAATGTGAATATGTTACTAATGTCCTAAATTGTAATACATAAACAGTTTCAATGATGCACTCACCAACATAAGCTAAACAAAGGAATAAAACTGAAATTCAGAATGCATAAGGGTCAAAAATCGACAGCTAAAATGGTGAGGCAGCACACAAGCTGTGTATAATTTAACTAAACAACATCAGCTGTGTGCGATTATTCCTAATTGAGCAGCATCACATCAATCATGAATGTTACTGCTGCAATTATAGTGACTTGCAAAGTGTGCTTAGCTCTACACCTGCCAAGAATTCTGCATTGAATTTTTGTGTACTTTAAGCTTGTGTGTCTGCAGCAGAGCCGGCCCTAACCAATATGATGCCCTAGGCAAGATTTTGGCTGGTGCCCCCTAGCACCACCCCTGGTTCCGCCTCTGACCTTGCACTTCTTTCCCAGAACCATCACCCCTCAGCCATAACAGTCCTTATTTTGGTGTTTGTACCCCCTATATTTTAAATAGGAACAGTTCGCACATTTGGCGCACAGCCCAAAAAGGGGTGTGTTTTTGCTGGCAAGGGGCATGGCCACACAATAGTAACCCCAATTCCAAATACGCCACACAGTACTGCACTTTATTCACATTTGATCATGCGATAGTTTCCATAATTAATATTACATCCCACAGTAGTATCACTTTACCTTATAAACGTTACTCCTCACAGTAGAGCCCCTTATTCACATTACATCACACTGAATTGCTCCTTATTCACATTACACTACACCCTATTGCTCTTTATTCACATTAGACGACACAGTAGTGCCCTTTCTATACGCAACACCACATAGAAGAGCACCTTAAACACATAATGCCACACAGTAATGCCCCTAACACATATGAGACACATTATTAATGTCCTTCTAAACATAATGTGCTTACACATTATGACGACCTTTATTAATGCCCTTTTACACATAATGTCCCTTACACATATGCCGCACATTATTAATGCTCTAATACACATAATGACACACATAGTGCCCCCTACACATTTGCTGCACATTGTTAGTGCCCCTATACACATAATGACAAATACAGTAGCACCCTGTTACACTAATACCCCTTTTCCACTTACGATCACGGGTCGCAGCCGGGAGCCTGACACGGGAGCTGCCCCCTGCTGCGACCCGTGCTCGTCCCCTTTCCCATCAGCAGTCACAACCCGGCATATGCCGGGTTGGTGACGCTTCTAGTGATGCGGCAGGGGCGGCGCAGGGAGATCACATGATCTCCCAGCGCCGCCCTTCCATACAGTGTAAACGGGAGCCGTGTCGCATCGACACGGCTCCCGTTTACACTAGAACCCTACCCGGATCATTCCCGTGTCCTACCCAGGTAAATAGCCGGGTAGGATTCACGGGTCACTTGATCCGGGTTGACCCTTTTCCACTTGCCAAAAACACGGGTAAATGCGCGCCCCCGTGCATTTACCCGTGTTTTTTGAGCTAGTGGAAAAGGGGTAATACTGTATGCCACACATTATTAATGCCCTTATACACATAATGACACACATAGTGCCCCTTATACATATGTTGCACATTAATGCATTTTTACATGACACACATAATGCTCCTTACACATATTCCAAACACTACTGCACAACCAACCCACTCACATGCACACAGCACTCACACTTCCACTAACACTGTGACCTCTGCCTCTGCTTGGATACAGATGTGTCCTCATAAATCTTGCCTCAGTGCTAACGTCGGGCACATTTTTTTAATGAAAATGCATCTTATTTGCATTGTTATGTGGCTAGGATGCACAAGCAGCTTCTGCTGATTAAAATGATATACAGCATGCCTTTATACTGTGTGAGACTGTGGCTGTATCTGCATATGAAATGCTACACAGAGAATATAGGCATGCCGCATATCATTTTAATCAGCAGAAGCTGCTGATGCCCCTGGGCATATCAAATGCCCTAGGCAATTGCCTAGTTTGCCTATAGCTATGGCCGGCTCTGGTCTGCAGATATGCATATGCACCGCCCTAGACCCAGGTACAGGTTCAGACTGGCCCACAGGGGAACAGGGTAAACCACCGGTGGGCCCCACTGCCTGTGGGCCCTCCTCCTCCTCTAGGGATCAGGTTCCAGACTGTATCCTAGTGCACTTGAATTATGCATTATACTTATGTTACATTATACTTCACAAGAATATGGTTTATTATATATTTACCAAGGGGAACAGAACATGTACTCTGTAATAATTAGCCAAACCTCTGTGGTGGCTGGCCACGCCTCAATGGAGCCTGGCCACACCCTTAAGCATGGACCTCTACAACAGCATCCCCCCGGTGGGCCCTTCATGCCTCAGTCCGACACTGCCCAGGTACATACTCCCACTACAAGCCCCTGTTACATGCCCAGATTTTTAAACATGCGGACACTGCCCACAGACACTCCTCATCCATGCCTTTTTAAGATTGTTTAGTTGAGGGGTTGTTTTTATGAGCAAGACTGCTGAATTATTTAGCGGCAGTGAATTTTACTCTATTGCGTAAGCAAATATAGCGGCAGACGTGTGCCGGATGAATTTTGCGCATGCACAATGTATAATTTATTAGAAACTGAAAAAGGCATTTAAATTTGCATTCAACCTTGAATTAGTTCCTATATCCATTAAAATCAGGTAGGCTTTGTCCCAGACAGAGATGCTAAGGATAACACCACAAAAAATTGGATTTGATTGTTTATATCTCTTCTTCCATCTGTTGTCATTCTCTCTACTGATGCTTAGAAGGTGTTTGATCATATAAATTGGCATTTTCTCTCAGGTTCTGGCACATTTGGATCTGGGTGTGGTGTGTAGTGCTTGGATACACTCCTTTTATCATTGTCTATCTGCTCGGGTATGGGTAAATGGGATTATACCAGGCTTTTTTGGAATCACCAATGGCAATCAGCGGTGTTGTCCCTTGCCAAAACGTATTTTTATTTTGTGCATGTAGGCCCTCACTCGAGCAATTAAAGCCAACCCTGATATTTCTTATGTTTCTTTTGGGAGGCTTAGAGAATATGCTTCCATTGTTTATGATGACTTATTTATTATAGTTGTTCATTCCAATGGTCTCCATCACTAACTTCACCAAAGACTTCCAAAGTTTTAGCTTCTTATAAAATCCATTGTTTTAAATGTTATTGCATCCCCACATGTGGTGAATGAGCTGAAACAAGTATTTCAGTACCCATGGCATCCCTCACACTTGAAATACCTCAGGGTAATATAAGTAATCATTCAGATACTGTAGAGCACAATAATGCACAACATTATTCAGCATTCAGCCAAGACACTATAATACCCAGCTGATACAGTGGGAGCTTGATACTGTGTACGTATAAGTATGGTATGATAAGGAAATAATGATAAAGTATGAGATTATCAAGAATGGTATGTGATAGAGTGTAGAATATTACTTTTAGAGATAACTGGGACTTCGTATGAGAATCTAATATGTTTAATATTAAAATACAGTGAAAGAGTATTGTTATGATGTGGTGAAGTGTATTAGGGAAAAGAGTCCCATAGTGTAAGTACCTATAAGCCAGCAGAAGTGGACACTATTTCTGTTTTTCAATCCATGCCATGTGAACTACTCTCTCATTGGTCCATTCACTGTACTTGCACACAGACCAAAAGTAGAAAGTAGTTTACCCACAAGGAACTTCAATTTATTTATTTTCTATTTACTGTGCATTATATATATATATATATATATATATATGTTTGGTTACCATTATTTTCCCCTAATTCTGGCAACATAAATTACAAAGGTTCTGTGCTGGCTAAGCGCCTTGAGTCCTGTAGGAGAAAGAGGGCTATATAAATAAAATTATTATTATTATTATTATTATTATTATTATTATTATTAAATTCAAATCTGCATTTCGACCAGTTTTATTCAGCCACAGCTGACTAAGGGGGTCATTCCGACTTGTTCACATGCTGCCATTTTTCGCAGTGCAGCGATCAGGTCACTACTGCGCATGCGTATGCACCACAATGTGCAGGCACGTCGTATGGGTACAAAGCGGATAGTTGCTGAGTGATGGATTTAATGAAGAATCCATTCGCATGGCTGATCGCAAGGAGATTGACAGGAAAAAGGCATTTATGGGTGTCAACTGACCGTTTTCTGTGAGTGTTTGGAAAAACGCAGAGACGTGCCCAAGCGTTTGCAGGGCGGGTGTCTGACATAATTTCCGGGACCAGACAGGCTGAAGTGAGCGCGAGGGCTGAGTAAGTTCAGACCTACTCAGAAACTGCACACAATGTTTTTGCAGAGCTCGTCTACACATGCGTTCGCACATTTGGAAAGCAAAAACACACTCCCCTATAGGCGGCGACTATCTGATTGCAGAGCTGCAAAAAGTAGCTAGCGAGCAATTAACTCGGAATGACCCCTAAATACAAGCTTGCATTTCACCTAATTTAAATCAGCAACTTAACCTATATAAATCCTAGGTGTCCCATATTAAGGGGATATAATGGCAACCCTACTTACTGTATATGCAAATTTAACACATTTCAAAGTAGGTGAGAATCTCTGAATTATATCTGTCCTAATGGAGTGTTGACTCATGTTGGTATTATTGTGCCTTATCTGAGTGCTTACTTATAGTATTCTGGCCAATATTGCAATTAAAACATTTGATATGTTATACTATTACATAGGCCTTTTCAGTTTATCCACATGTATAGAAAGTGTTTTTTATGCAAACTGATGTTTCAATAAAATTATAATTTGACATACTGTATAGTCATGTCTATTGATATAACGATATATTATTTGGTTATTCATATTTTTTCCTATAACAGTGAGCATCTACTGTATTTTTGTATTTTTCACTGATTTTTACATTGGGTGGCTTACCCCCTTTTTAAGATTTTGTAACATCTCGATTTACATAAGTCAAGTGGTTATTATTTAACTGTCCATCCTTTCTTTCACCTTCATATTTTAAGTTATTTAATAAATATCTTAACTTTTTTGAATGCCACATACTGTATGGTTGTTTGTGTTTTAATTTTAGATGAGTTTAGATTATGTTAGCTTGGTTGAACTGCACTGCAAAGGATTTAGCATGAAATCTGCTGCTAGGGCATTTATAAGTTATCCTTATTCTAAGAAACCTAATTTATTGCTCAAAGGAAGTATTTATTGAGTAAATAACTTTCAGACACAGATAGTATTGAGTAAATGTTAATATTCTATCCATGCCACATTTACAAAACAAACGGGAGGCAATAATAGTACAGATAATTCCATTTCACTTGGTGATGAGGAAGTGCATGTGATTCCCAAGAAATATACTGTATGAGCATTTAAGTGGGAAATCAATGTAGCGAGTTGGCTGCAAATTGCATCCTGCAACATACAGACAAAGATATTTCATGACCAGTAACATCATTAATTATGACTTACGCCACATAGTGTTGTACAGGAATTTTAACAATGTTCAGTTATAGTACTGTCAGGGCCAGACACAGTTTTTCTGGATGGGGGCTTATAAATGTTTGATTTCACAGACACACACACGCACACACACACACACACACACACACACACACACACATACAAAGCAGAGTTGGTAGGGAAATCTGATGCTACAGTGGCACGTGTAGCAGATACAATCTGCCCTTTAATATTCGTGTAGTGACTGCTGGCCAGTCTATGGATATGGGGGGTTTCCAGGCTATTGAAAAAAACCTGCATTTGCCTATGACTGTATCTCCTATATAAAAGCCCAGAGTGACTGTGTGTATAACGCTGGGCACGGCTAGGAGCTCTCATTGGGTTAGCAGCAGGTCTATCACACCCAGTCCACAGCTGATTGGGCGAGAAACGCCCTCCCACACAGGTTATGTCCAATGGGAGGCTCTGCCCTTTGGCTGCTGTGTGTTCCCAGAGCAGGATTAACAATGGGGCTGATGTAGCTGCAGCTCCAGGTTCACATCCCAAAATAGGCCCACAGAATCTGCAGCAACATACCGTCCGACAATTTACACATAAAAAACGGTACAAATTCGAAAAGTGGGTGTGGCCATGCCTCTTTTCCTATATTTCAATGGAAGTTTGGAGAGCAAAAAATCAGTACAGACCATACTGTACCTGCCAAAAAGGTACCGTTGGAGGGTATGCCACTGCATCTGCAACAAGACTCTGCGCTGTAGATAAAGAAAAAAAATTGTTTTACTGCAGTGTCCTATGTCCTGATGCCACCTCCGACATCAACAATTCCCACTCTCCCCCAACCGCAGCACCCCCGCACCTGCCCCTTCCCCACCAGCCACGTGACTGCACCCGCCCCTCCCCCTTCCGTGGCATCCCTGCAACCGCTCCTCCCCCACCCATGGTGGCTCTGAACCCCCACCCGCGGCACAAATGACCCGTGCTTCCCCCATCAATGACACCACCACACCAGTCCCTCCCCTACCCATGGCACCCCCGCAACTGCCCCTACCTGCAGCACCCCAGACACCCTCCCCCATCTGCATCTCCCCCACACCTGCCACTCCCCCAACCACGTCAGGCCCTGCATGTGCTGTTTACACCATTGCAAGGGGCTATGACCCCTTAACCATCGCATGCCCTTTGTACGTGCAATATTGACCACGCACACAATTATGATTGGAGGTAAAATACCATATAATACAAATATTGCATGCCACAAGGGCGTGAAAGGGTTAAGAGGGCGTAGCCCCTTACGACGGTGTGAAGAGTGCCCATAGGGCACAATGAATCACCTAGTTAAGTTGTAATGCTCATAGCCTAACATCTTGCTGAATTGAATTTCCCATTAAAGGTGATTAGTTCATCAGACAAATCAATTTTCAAAGTTTGGATTTTCTTTTATTTAAATTTTATGCACATCTGGCTAGCTAATATAAGGATCCTAATGAACTGATAAGACTGACCAGGAGTTACTTTCAGAAACAGTAATTGCTCTAAGAAATTGTGAAGTGCAATATTACGCATTGCTATAGAGTAATTGAGCTACTTATAAAATGATAATATGTGCTTTATAGTTGAGTAATGGAAGCACTTTAGAATACATCTCTATCTCTAAGAAGCTGTGAGCTACAATGGCCTGTTACCACATATTTTTCTGCATACGACAGATAATGACAGAAAATGAGCTTTTGAACAACTGAACATTTGATCAAAGGAGAATTTTATATTTTTTTTAAACCATGATGTATTAAATAAATGTATTTTTACATTTTATGAATATGGAGTAATGTAACCATTTAATAAAATTAACAATAGGAGGTAAGATCAAAGGCGATAACAAAGAAAAATAGGATTATAAATATACGTCACTTAAATGGTATGAAGTCCTTCTCGGAATTGTCCCTCTTTTGATCGTCTCACAACATCCAGATGTTATACATGTAAACAAAAGAAAATACACACACATGGGTGGTATTGCATAATATATAAATTAAACAGCCCGTGAATATCCAGAAAGGATAAATTCAGAAGTGCCGGACCAGATTTTATAGATGATAAGGATAGTCTCTCGCCACCACTTCACTTTGTTTATAGACGTACCGAAACTCACATCAAATTTGGCAAGACCAGGTGTATAAAGGTATCTTTAGTACTATATCCCACGTGATATAGAACAGGAAGAGGAGCTACTGAAGAAAACGTACCCAACTAACTTATAAAAGGAGATTAATCCCACGTATCAAGGTATCTTTAAACCAGGATCATAAAGATGACATCCAAGATAATTCAACAGGTTTATTCATAAAAGTCCATAAAACAGCAATCTGCTACTTTTCTGTGATAATTCCACTCTCCAGTTTGTACAATAACATACAGGTCAGATGTAACAGACAAAAACTGGTGTAATCCGGTTTTACAACAGTACTGTAGTGCACACTTCTAAAGTGGTATCCACATGAAAAGAACAGAAGTTGGAATAACAAATGGTTGTCAATAAAAATGATAAAACTCACTGCCTGGTAGCACCAACGGCGTTTCGACCACTCGGGTCTTTGTCAATGTGTGGATCCAGGCAGTGAGAGCAAATATATTTATGCTCCCAAACAGGAAATAGTATTACCCTGAGGCATGATGGGTAATTTTTCAAAAAACTGACGAATTCAAACAAATACCAAATAGTATATACTTTTGCCAATTGTATTACACTTCCATAATGTGTACTAAAGTGCTGTGTGGACATAAACAATGTTATAGTAGTTGGCTAGGTGATGGAGGACTTGATGACAGATGCCCTGCGTTCCATCTTGCGTTCCATATGACCGGAAGTGGAACGCCGTGCGTTCCACGTTGCGTTCCACTTACCGGTAGTCGGCTCGCGGCACTTCCGTCTGGCGGGTTTGGATCACCTGAACTGCCCTAAAGTCCCCTCCTTAATCAGACTCCCAAAGACCATCACAATCCGTTCCCAGATATTTATACTACACTACATCACATGATGTGTAAGATTTCAAAAGAATAATACATTCTACAAACCCGGAGGTGGAAGAGTAAAAAATTATTATCTCTCTCAGAGTAATTAATGTGGATTTTCTCTCTCCCAGGGGAACTTAATCTAGATTATTTTCAGAACTAATGCCATATGAGAGATGTGAACCAATCGATGAACATTCTACTTTGGAGATATAGTTAGTCCAATAAATAAATGTAATATAATATGTTTGAATATAATGTCTCCACAGTATATAAAGTCACCCAAAATTGCATACACAGAGAACCAAAATGGCCTTCTTTAGATGAACCATTTAAGTTCAAAGTCAGAATTTAGGCCAAAGGGAATGAGGGTATTTAGTTTAAATATCCAATGCATCTCTGCCTTGGCCAAATTACCTTCTATATCCCTATCTCTCCAATTGGACCTTACTTGCTGAATTCCCCAAAAAAGAGCTATTTTGGACGTGGAACATTTATGTATCTTAGAAAAATGTTCAGATAGTGTATGTGTTGTCACGCCCTTTTTGATGTTGCGTAAATGTTCTGCTAAACGAGTCTTAAGGGCTCTTCCTGTGCGTCCTACATACAGTAAACAGCATTCGCATTTGATCAAGTAAACAACATTAGTTGTATGGCACGTTATGAAATCCCGAATTTCATAATGGGTGTCATTTACTGTGAAGGAGGTAATTTTAGATGTTTCAGAAGATATGGTTCTACAAGATAAACATGTCCCACACCTGTGGAAACCTTTCGTGCGTATTGGATTAAATGAATCAAATGGTAAAGCACTTCTAACCAAACAATTTTTTAAGTTGTTACTTTTTACTGTAAATAAACCTGGGTTTCTCAGGGATCGTCTCCTTCAAAATTGGATCTCTTAGAAGGAGATGCCAGTGATTCTTGATGATGCGTTCCTGTTTCTTATAGTCTGCCCCAAAACCTGATATGAAGGCCCATTCAGTATTGCTAGTAGTAGTTTCCAATTTATTTTTGTTTTTTTGTAATAGTTGTTTACGTTCTATCTTAGATACTTCATCTTCAGCTTTATCCACAATTTCTTTCTTATATCCCTTGGAGATAAATTTTTTCTTCATCATTTCTTTTTGTTACTCATAATTCTGATGCTCACTACAATTTCTTTTGAGTCTTAGAAACTGCCCTTTTGGGATTTCCCTCAGCCAATGCGGATGATGTTGTCTTGAAAAGGGAATTAAACTATTGCAGTCTGTCGGTTTGGTATAGCCTTTGTTATGAATAGTATTCTCCTTAATGTAAACTGTAAGGTCTAAAAAATGTATCTGTTCTTGACTTATAACAAAAGTGAGTTTGATATTTAACTCATTGGAATTCAGGTTGGTACAAAATAAATCAAGATCTTGGCGCTCTCCCTTCCATATGAAAATTATATCATCGATATAGCGATGCCATGTCACCAAGTTCGCGCCGGCTTGCATGTTGTTCCAAACTGCATCCACCTCCCACCATGACATGAAGAGGTTTGCATAGCTTGGCGCGAACTTGGTGCCCATGGCTGTGCCAACTTTCTGGAGGAAATAATCTCTGTTATAGAAAAAATAATTATTCTCCAAAATAAATTGAATACTGTCCAAAATGAATTCAATCTTATCTGAAATCATATCCGATCTCTCTAAATGCCACCTTACAGCCCTCAAACCCTCTTGATGGCTGATGATTGTATAGAGTGAGGTAACATCAGCTGTTACCATAAAGAAACCACTTTCCCATTTTATCTCTTCCAACCCCTGGATGGTATCAGTGGTGTCTTTTAGATGAGATTTTCCTTTTGTAACAAAATGTTGAAGATGGTAATCAACCATTTCTGACAGATTGGTAGTCAGATTTCCTGACCCAGAAATTATGGGACGTCCAGGTGGTTTTTTAGGGTCCTTGTGGACTTTTGGAAGGGTATAAATTGTGGGGGTTTTGGGATGTTCAATGTTTAAAAAAACATATTCCTTATTGTTAAGGACGCCTTTCTCATGATACTTTGAGGTAAGTTTGGAATAGTTATTTTTGATCCTAATTGATGGATCAGATTTGAGCTATTGGTAGGGGTCATTGGTGTTCAACTGAGATGTTATTTCCTTAATGTAATCTTCCTTATCTTGTATCGTGATCCCCCCACCCTTATCACAGGGTTTGATTATGATATTGGTATCATCTTTCAATGATTTGATGGACAATCTCTCTTTCTTAGTTAAGTTCTGAAAATGGGTGTACTTCTTAGTCTTACTAGATTTCATCTCCTGTACATCTTCTAGGACCGATTTGTTGAAGCTTTCAACCATACAGCCTCTAACATGCGATGGGAAGAAGGTGGATTTTTTTCTGAAGGGAGTTGTTTCTTCTGCCTCTTCTGGGTTTACTTCTGATTTATTGATGGTAAAAAACTTTTTTAAGGTTAATTTCCTGGAGAATTTGTGTATATCTATATGTGCATTAAAAGAGTTGGTTTCTGCTGTTGGGGCAAATTTAAGTCCCTTTTGCAGAACTTTTTCCTCATCTTGCGTGATGACCCTGGAGCTCAAATTGAAAATTTTTACTAAATCATCATTAGTTACCTGGTCATCACTTGGGGTAGATGTTTTTTTGTTGTTGTTACTTTTCCTCCTTTTCTTTTGACCTCCTCTCTTTCCCCTTTTCCTGGGGTTAAGTATCTTGTATTCCTGAGATAGTCTCGTTGTCCTAAAAAAGTTCCTCTACCTTCTCTGTAGGTATTGAAAGGTACAGAGAAGGTAGAGGAACTTTTTTTTAGGACAACGAGACTCAGGAATACAAGATACAAAACCCCAGGAAAAGGGGAAAGAGAGGAGGTCAAAAGAAAAGGAGGAAAAGTAACAACAACAAAAAAAACTAGATTACATTAAGGAAATAACATCTCAGCTGAATACCAATGACACCTACCAAAAGCTCAAATCTGATCCATCAATTAGGATCAGAAATAACTGTTCCCAACTTATCTCAAAGTATCATGAAAAAGGCGTCCTTACCAAGAAGGAATATGGTTTTTTAAACATCGAACATCCCAAAACCCCCACAATTTATACCCTTCCAAAAGTCCACAAGGACCCTAAAAAACCACCTGGATGTCCCATAATTTCTGGGTCAGGAAGTCTGACTACCAATCTGTCAGAAATAGTTGATTACCATCTTCAACCTTTTGTTACAAAAGGAAAACCTCATCTAAAAGACACCACTGATACCATCCAGAGGTTGGAAGAGATAAAATGGGAAAGTGGTTTCTTTATGGTAACAGCTAATGTTACCTCACTTTATACAATCATCAGCCATCAAGAGGGTTTGAGGGCTGTAAGGTGGCATTTAGAGAGATCGGATATGATTTCAGATAAGATTGAATTCATTTTGGTCATTATTCAATTTATTTTGGAGAATAATTATTTTTTCTTTAACGGAGATTATTTCCTCCAGAAAGTTGGCACAGCCATGGGCACCAAGTTTGCACCAAGCTATGCAAACCTCTTCATGTCATGGTGGGAGGTGGATGCAGTTTGGAACAACATGCAAGCCGGCGCGAACTTGATGACATGGCATTGCTATATCGATGATATCATTTTCATATGGAAGGGAGAGCGCCAAGATCTTGATTTATTTTGTACCAACCTGAACTCCAATGAGTTAAATATCAAACTCACTTTTGTTATAAGTCAAGAACAAATTAATTTTTTAGACCTTACAGTTTACATTAAGGAGAACACTATTCATACCAAAGGCTATACCAAACCGACAGACTGCAATAGTTTAATTCCCTTTTCAAGCCAACATCATCCGCATTGGCTGAGGGGAATCCCAAAAGGGCAATTTCTAAGACTCAAAAGAAATTGTAGTGAGCATCAGAATTATGAGGAACAAAAAGAAATGATGAAGAAAAAATGTATCTCCAAGGGTTATAAGAAAGAAATCGTGGATAAAGCTGAAGATGAAGTATCTAAGATAGAACGTAAACAACTATTACAAAAAACAAAAATAAATTGGAAACTTCTACTAGCAATACTGAATGGGCCTTCATATCAGGTTTTGGGGCAGACTATAAGAAACAGGAACGCATCATCAAGAATCACTGGCATCTCCTTCTAAGAGATCCAATTTTGAAGGAGATGATCCCTGAGAAACCCAGGTTTATTTACAGAAAAAGTAACAACTTAAAAAATCGTTTGGTTTGCAGTGCTTTACCGTTTGATTCATTTAATCCAATACGCACGAAAGGTTTCCACAGGTGTGGGACATGTTTATCTTGTAGAACCATATCTTCTGAAACATCTAAAATTACCTCCTTCACAGTAAATGACACCCATTATGAAATTCGGGATTTCATAACGTGCCATACAACTAATGTTGTTTACTTGATCAAATGCGAATGCGGTTTACTGTATGTAGGACGCACAGGAAGAGCCCTTAAGACTCGTTTAGCAGAACATTTACGCAACATCAAAAAGGGTGTGTCAACACACACACTAGCTGAACATTTTTCTAAGATATATAAATGTTCCACGTCCAAAATAGCTCTTTTTATGGGAATTAAGCAAGTAAGGTCCAATTGGAGAGATAGGGATATAGAAGGTAATTTGGCCAAGGCAGAGATTCATTGGATATTTAAACTAAATACCCTCATTCCCTTTGGCCTAAATTCTGACTTTGAACTTAAATGGTTCATCTAAAGAAGGCCATTTTGGTTCTCTGTGAATGCAAATTTGGGTGACTTTATATACTATGGAGACATTATATTCAAACATATTATATTACATTTAGCTATTGGACTAACTATATCTCCAAAGTAGAATGTTCATCGATTGGTTCCAATCTCTCATATGAAGAAAAAAATGGTGAACAAAGTGTCGCTGGCGCTAGATCCGTATGGATGTGTGAGGAACCCCAATATGGGGGTTCTATATCCCTGAATGGGGATTTAATCCTTCAAATGATAGGTAGTAACTCAATAACAATGGATATAAAACACATATAAATATTTATTGTTAAAAACATACAATACATTGTATCATTGATTGGGACAAAGGAAAGGAAGCAGTGGAATTTTTTCTTGAGAAAAGCACCTATAATAATACCACAAAGGAATTCATCCTGGAAGCTATTGATCTCATTTTGAGAAATAATTACTTTTACTTCCAGGGCACTTACTATCTACAAGTCAGGGGAACCGCCATGGGCACCAGGTTTGCCCCCAGCTACGCCAACCTCTACATGGCCTACTGGGAGGCATCCACAGTGGACCCTTTGAGAGAGCTGGGGGCAGGCCTGGTGTGCTGGTGGCGGTTCATTGACGACATTTTGATGGTCTGGAAAGGCAGTGAGGCATCCCTTCGCGAATTTCAGGATCTTCTAAACTGCAATCAGTTCAATATCATCTTAACCTATACCCAGAGTAATGAAGAATTATCCTTCCTGGATTTAAGTATCTATATAGAAAACAACGAGATTTGCACTAAAACCCATCGGAAGCCAACGGATTCAAATGCCTACCTGAATATAAACAGCGAACACCACCATAGGTGGCTAGAGAACATTCCTGTTGGCCAGTATAAAAGATTAAAAAGGAATTGCACCAACAAGGCGATTCTGGATACACAGATGGATGAAATGACAGACCGCTTCCGGGAAAAAGGATACAACGACGGACTTTTGGAGAAAGCAAAAGAGAAGGTCAATAAAATAGATAGAAAGGATCTGATTGCAGAGAAAGTGAAGGAGCAGCAAGGAGAGAATCCGTATCAATGGGCCTTTATTACGAGATATGGGGGCTACCACAAGAAGATTGAAAACATTTTCAGAAAAAACTGGCGTATATTGAAAGATGACCCGGTACTTGGGGATCATCTTCCACCCAAACCGGTGTTCATCTACAAAAAAGCCAAATGTTTGAAGGACCATTTGGTCAAGAGTAGCCTCACGGAGAACATAGGGGTCAGAAGCTGCAACAAAGGCTTCCATAGGTGTGGGGAATGCCTGATGTGCCGCACTACTAGTAAAAAGGACATATCGCGCAAAATCACTGAATTTGAAGTGAATGGTTCAAAATATAGGATAAATGACTTTGTGACATGCCATTCCCGAAATATTGTGTATTTACTGGAATGTAAATGCGTATTGATATATGTAGGTAAAACCTCGCGCCCTTTGAAAACTCGAGCTGCGGAGCATATATATAACATCCGCAAAGGGTTGGAAACCCATCCCCTATCCGACCATTTTAGGACCACACATAACAAATGTGAAGGCCATATAAAACGATTTTTAGGTCTACAGCAAATCAAACCAAATTGGAATAACAAAAATTTAGAAAAGCGTCTTGCACAGTGTGAAATGAAGTGGATTTTTAATTTAGATACTTTGAAACCCAGGGGACACAATGTACACTTCGAGCTAAAATGGTTTTTAGAATAATATGCTTTGGCGATTGTCATGTTCCTGGAGTCATCACTAATTGTCCATAAATATTTTAAATATTTTAAATATCCACTTTTAAATATCCACTGATATTTTAATGATTTGCTGATATTTTAAATCATTTAAATGTTATTTCAAATGGCATGAAATGATATTGTAAATAATATATGGTTTTCCTGTATGTCATCTATAGTCACCTTATAGGATAGTCCTAATTTATATTTTTTATCTCTTTTTATGTATTTAACGACTTTTATACAAGCACCAGAATGTGGAATCAAAGGAGCTGGTTTGGGACCCCACTCGGGTAATTAGGGATGGACAGGCTGGGAATACAAAGTACCACAAAGAAAGGTATAGAGTGGGTGTTCCTGGCCTCTCTAAGTTTATACACGCCAGCATCTCATCCCTCAACCAAGATGGCCGAATATACTTCACAGCGTTAATTCCCCAAATGTGCCGTGTGGAACGCATGCGTGGACCGCATTTCCGCTACTTCCGGAGGGAGAAGATGTGAGCGTTCCAGCGACACCAGGAAGCGGAAACGACACTGCGCCCATGTGATTGTGATGATTCCTTGTGGAACGCATGGGAGAACCTGATTACCGCTACTTCCGGAGGAAGTAGATACATGCGGCACAACAACAACAGGAAGCGGATATGACTCGGCGCCCATGTGACTTCCGGTTGACAAAAACGGAAGTCAACAGACGGCTGAGATCTAGCCCGTTTTTGGACATTTCTTACATAGAATGAAGTGGAGTTATTAGATAATGTGATAACGTACTAAACATGAACAGAGTAAGACATTTTAATGGAAGGAACATTTTGCAAAATTATACTGGAATACAAATATGTCACTTCCGTTTTCATACAAACAGGAAGTGACGTCATAACCAATTAATCAATTAAGTAACTCATTTATCAGGTATAAAAGACACCACAGGATAGGAATCCTCATCCAAATCTTGAGAAAGGTTCTGTGGAACCGAAACGCGTTGTTTTTGGACTGAGGAGAAGCACATGTGAACTGGAGGTGAATCCATGCTGATAAATCTTCTGCGGTGGTGCTAGGCTGATTCAGCCCAGGACCATACCAGCTTATTTCATAAGCTAGCCCACCGCACCACAGTAAAAGGGTGAGAATACTTTTTGTGGTTTATAAAGAAAAACAGCACAAGTCACCTTCTTGGATTGTCCATGGTTACCATGCACGTTCAGTATTCACGTATTGTATGTTTTTAACAATAAATATTTATATGTGTTTTATATCCATTGTTATTGAGTTACTACCTATCATTTGAAGGATTAAATCCCCATTCAGGGATATAGAACCCCCATATTGGGGTTCCTCACACATCCATACGGATCTAGCGCCAGCGACACTTTGTTCACCATTTTTTTCTTCATGTTATATTGGGAATTGGTGTTTTGTCCCTAACTGAACAGTGTGTCTGGGCGGCTTCTTTTGTTTTACTGCGCAACTCTGGTATTGTATAAATCTTCTTTTATTGTCCAATCTCTCATATGGCATTAGTTCTGAAAATTATCTAGATTAAGTACCCCTGGGAGAGAGAAAATCCACATTAATTACTCTGAGAGAGATAATAATTTTTTACTCTTCCACCTCCGGGTATGTGGAATGTATTATTCTTTTGAAATCTTACACATCATGTGATGTAGTGTAGTATAAATATCTGGGAACGGATTGTGATGGTCTTTGGGAGTCTGATTAAGGAGGGGACTTTAGGGCGGTTCAGGTGATCCAAACCTGCCAGACGGAAGTGCCGCGAGCCGACTTCCGGTAAGTGGAACGCAACGTGGAACGCACGGCGTTCCACTTCCGGTCATATGGAACGCAAGACGGAACGCAAGGCGTCCATCATCAAGTCCTCCAGCACCTAGCCAACTACTATAACATTGTTTATGTCCACACAGCACTTTAGTACACATTATGGAAGTGTAATACAATTGACAAAAGTATATACTATTTGGTATTTGTTTGAATTTGTCAGTTTTTTGTAAAATTACCCATCATGCCTCAGGGTAATACTATTTCCTGTTTGGGAGCATAAATATTTGTGCTCTCACTGCCTGGTTCCACACCTTGACAAAGACCCGAGTGGTCGAAACGCCGTTGGTGCTACCAGGCAGTGAGTTTTATCATTTTTATTGACAACCATTTGTTATTCCAACTTCTGTTCTTTTCATGTGGATACCACTTTAGAAGTGTGCACTACAGTACTGTTGTAAAACCGGATTACATCAGTTTTTGTCTGTTACATCTGACCTGTATGTTATTGTACAAACTGGAGAGTGGAATTATCACAGAAAAGTAGCAGATTGCTGTTTTATGGACTTTTATGAATAAACCTGTTGAATTATCTTGGATGTCATCTTTATGATCCTGGTTTAAAGATACCTTGATACGTGGGATTAATCTCATTTTATAAGTTAGTTGGGTACATTTTCTTCAGTAGCTCCTCTTCCTGTTCTATATCACATGGGATATAGAACTAAAGATACCTTTATACACCTGGTCTTGCCAAATTTGATGTGAGTTTCGGTACGTCTATAAACAAAGTGAAGTGGTGGCAAGAGACTATCCTTATCATCTATAAAATCTGGTCCGGCACTTCTGAATTTTTCCTTTCTGGATATTAACGGGCTGTTTAATTTATATATTATGCAATACCACCCATGTGTGTGTATTTTCTTTTGTTTACATGTATAACATCTGGATGTTGTGAGACGATCAAAAGAAGGACAATTCCGAGAAGGACTTCATACCATTTAAGTGATGTATATTTATAATCCTATTTTTCTTTGTTATCGCCTTTGATCTTACCTCCTATTGTTTGTTTTATGCTAATGTTTGATCCGTTATTTGGGCGGATTTGCTGAGGATACAGATTTTACTTTGTGCCAGAATTTACACCATTCCTTTTCTTGCATTTAATAAAATGATATATTTGTTTTTTTTACTTTTATTAGTTAAGAATTTCTTTTCTTATACTCAGCATATGATACGTGGTATTATGCAGTGTACTTTCTTTCTAGATGTCTAAGACTTTTTAGAATAAATCATCATTGAGTAAAGTAACTTTTTTGAATATTTTAGACGTGATTTGAAAATCATGAGGTTTATTAAATGCCCAACCGTCCTAAAATAGTATGTTTTGAAACCATACAATTTAATAATATTGTCATGCTGATTATTTCAAATCCAAAGGGTACAAACAGTGATTTATTAATGTAAAGTTTACAATACCTCACACCAAACCACTAGAAAAAAGGCAAGTTTTTATAAACATGATTCTGATAGTTAAGATAACTTGTACTGTAAACTGTTTGCCTTGAAGGACAGAGGAAAATGTATTAAATTAAGAAATGCAGTATAATTCTCTGCACTTACTTAATGTAAAATTCCAGATCCACTTTGTCTTGAATGCAGTTTTATAGGGGGGTGGATGATAATATGCTGTTTCCCATGGACAGTACCTGACAAGCTCAGGTACATTGCAAAATGGATTATGAGTTATCCTAAAAGTCTGGATATTGCTAAAACAGGTACGTTGTTAATTACTGTTGGAGAGTATAAAGAAGGCATTTGTTTCTTGGAACTTTGCATTTTATAGCTCCCAACTGTGCAAAACACAACCAGGAACGATTCTAGTACAAATCCCCATAAGAAGCAGAAAAGCAAAGAGAAGCTAGTTACAGTGGGTTACCCCCTGAAAGTGGGAAGATCATTAGTCTTCTTATTTTTGGACTTGTTACAATCAGGAACGAAACCATTTGAAAAATGCTAAAAAAAAAAATCTGACATTATCTTAATTTATGAAGGCTCAATATGTTGTTACACAATAGTCCACCTTATTTTGAAACATTACCTTTCCAAAGATATATTTTAAAAGACATTAACATACTTCTACTCATATACATATGTATGTAGAATGTTACGTTTTTGTATACTTGGCTTTTTGTCTTGGTTAGCATGCTTGGCATAGTGGTTAGCATCAATGTCTAACAGCACTAAAAACCTATCTGTGTGGAGTTTGTATGATTCTCCATTTTTCTGTGGGTTCCTTCCAGGTTCTTCAGTTTCCACCTACAATTAAAAAATATACTCGTAAATTAATTTGAGTATGACAATAAATGAATCCTAGTGTTCATACGAAAGAAAGAAAGAAAGAAAGAAAGAACTGTACTAGTTTGTCTCACCTGCATGATAACAATAGCAGTTATAATTATGTTTATACATAGTAGTTATACAACTTCCTCTCCTGTCTAATAACATAATAACACATACTATATTTATCCTGTCTGACATTTAAACTGGATCAATATAAGCATTATTATTAGATTTAATTTAAATTAAGTCCAGAAGTACTGATAAAAAGGAAAAATCTATCAACTAAAAATAATAAATTTATAAGATAAAAAAAAAAGTAATTAAACAATTACTTAGCTTTTTTTGAAAATTCATATTTTAAATGTAAACATTTTATATGTTAAATAGAATATACATATTAGGTGTTGGCATACTTGCAGACCTATTTTTTAGGAATACGGGTATATACTGGGTTTAAATTCTGTCTCTTTAAAACCACTTAACTAGCATGGTCAGATTACATGCGACCGCGCCGTCCCATTCTGTCCCCCAGTGTTTGACTAGGAGATCCGTTCTGCAGATGTGCATAATGTGATATTTAAATATTAATACTTTTTAAACTGTGTGAAATAAAAAGTGAATAAAAAACAATTATATGAACAATTTGGAAGGAAATAATCATCAGTTAAGTGGTTAAGAGGGTGTATATGAGAAACTCCATACGAAAAATAAAAAGCATATACACTATATACAATATTGATGAAAATACTAATTTAGGTGCACAATATTTAATTTCATTAGATGTTTACACTTGAGACAGTCTCTTTCTTTTTTCAATACAATAAAATTAAGCTGTAAGTTTGTTGTTTCAACCCTATAACTTGATCATATGTCCTATGATAAATGTAAATTAGAAGCTGCTAAGTCCTGATGATTCATAATGCAATCTTGCAAACAGGCCAGGAAATTTACCATTTCAAAATTGCTTAAATGACATTTCTGCCATTATCTTAATTTATGGCGACACTATATTTTGTTGCACAATACTCCATCTTATTTTGAAACAAAACTTTCCCAAATAGATAAACCAAATTGCATTAACATACTTTTATGCATTTTCATGTATGTCCATTTTTTTAATATTTGCCATCTCTTTCTTTTTCTATAAAAATGTTTTTGTTGCAAACCATTCACAAATGCTATAAAGATTCATCATTCGCTTAAATACTTTTATTATAAATGTAGAATATAAAACATATACTGTTTGTTGCACGCAGTGATTCAGTAAAGGTCAGTACAGTACAAAATTGTCATATTGTTACACTTTTAAGTTCAAATTATAGTAAAAAAATATTAAGGTGTTGATTGATGAAACCATTGATAAATTACCCAAAACTTTTTGTTCCTTATCACCGCTATGCACAGCAATTTTGGAACATTTTTCAGTACAAGGTTTTTATATTTATACTGTAAGTGTATCTGGAGCTTATATTTATTTATTCTAGAGCTTGCTGGACTAATGCTGAGCAGCAGGAAATGTGATTTCACACAATACTGGGTATTATGTATCTGGAAATGATGATGATTATGATGAAAAGAACCAACCTTATGGTGTATCTGAATATACAGTATCAATAATTAGTGGTCTTTTAAGTTGGTTGTGCTTCCAGTGCATCATATACATTTATTATGAAATATGAATAATCAGGAATGACCTGCTTCTAAATAAAACCATTCTTGGAAGCAGTATTATGTATGGCACAATGATAAAAAAAATTTTAAGCCTGGGTGACAAAATACTGTAAGTCAGCACTGATAGTCAAAGATAAAAGTCCAAAACTTGTTTTTCCTGCATCTTCTTACTGTCTATTATCTTATCAGAGAAAAGCGATGAGATATGGGGCCTAATTCAGCATGGATTGCTAATTCAAAAATTCGCAAGTGGAGTGATTATCAAACGACTGCGCATGCGTAGCTTCGCATTGCACACACACGGGATAATAGTGACAAAAAATGCATACAGATCGTAAACGCAATGTAGCCGCTGTTTGACTGACAGGAAACTGGTGTTTCAGGGTAGAAACCTGATGTTTTCTGGGTGTGCCAGAAAAAATGCTGGCGTACCCAGGCATTTTTGAGGGGGGGTCTCTGACATCAGCGCAGACCACTTCCAGCCTGTCTCAGTCGCAGATTAGTGGCAGCCTCAGACCTAATAACATTCAGGGTCGGACTGGCCCACAGGGGTACAGGGGTAACCCCCAGTGGGCCCCACTGCCTGAGAGCCCACCCCCTCCTCTAGGAATCAGGTCCCAGACTGTATTACTGTGATATGCTACATTACACTGCACAGGAATTTGGTGTATCCTCTGCAATGCATTGCTGTTATTAATCTTGTACATTACCATGCACTAGCAGTCTGAAATATGGGCCCCTATCTCAGCATTTTCCCGGTGGGCCCTTCCTGTCCCAGTTCTACACTGCTTACATTAGCGCAGATGGAAAAGACTTATCAATGTCGCGAGATTGCATATGCATCTTCGAGTGTATTGCAATCTGCAAAGCATTCGCATATTTGCATGGGCATTTTTTCTTTCTATCAGAGCGCCGCCTTTATACTCGCAGACTACTGCAATATCTCAGATTAATGATCCATGCTTATTTAAGCCCATGGAGATAAAACTTTCATTAAATTTCATGGCGGTATATCATCAAGTAATCCTGATATTGATATACATTGCTGGGTGAATGTGGCATTTCCTAGCAAGAGGGCGGAAAAGAGAGATGGAACGTCTGTAGTCAAGACAAGTGCGGTATCTTTAGGTGTGAGAGGTGGGTGGTCTTCAGTTTGCCGGCTGTCGGGATCCCGGCGCACAGTATATCAGCGCCGGAATCCCGACAGCCAGCATACCGACACTTTATCTCCCTCTTGGGGGTCCTCAACCCCCCTTGAGGGAGAATAAATAGCATGGCGTGCGTAGCCCACCACCGTGCCCACAGTATGGTGAGCGCAGCGAGCCCACAAGGGGCTTATTTGCGCTCACCTTTCTGACGGTATGCCGGTGGTCGGGATTCTGGCGTCGGTATGCTGGTCGCCAGGAGCACGTCCGCCGGCATACAATACGACACCCTGAGAGGTTTATGTTCTAAACTGACAGAAGCCTGGTGTTGTGTGTGCACCTGAAAATAATGTATGAATGATGCACTTTTCTCCTTTTAGGGTTTGGGCACATGTTTGCCTATTGTCAATACAGTAAGTTGCATCACAGCGGGTGTGCTACACTTGTGCGCGCTATGTGTCTTCCTATCTACAGTACGTGTAGGGGACAATAAGGTCAAGTTATATGCAACTGAATTTTTTTTTCCAGAAGACTTCATTAGATGCATGCATTAAGAAGATACAGGAAAAAAATGATAGTTCTATTTTCTTTTCTAATTCTCATAATTTATTTATGTATACTCGTAACCTTGCCTACCACTTCATGATTCAGTCTGTTCTGTATCTCTATTCTTATACTTCTTAACTTCTTTGCTGAAATTGTTCAATTGAACATTATGTTCTCAGACAAAGTGTTAAAACAAAATCCTGTTTCTTAACTTTTATACTGCTCTTTTTATTTCTTGCAACATATACTTCCATCTGTTTTCACAATGTTCATGAAATATCTGAGAAGGACCCAAATGCCCTTTTTGTAGTTACTATTGTGTGATATATTGTACTGAATTTATTCTAAGATTTACATATAATATATATGCTATTATGTTACTTGCCTTACAACTGTATAGCTGTAGATTGTATTGTACCAACAAGTTTGTAAAAAGTTTAAGTTCTCATATTTAACAGTAGTTATTTTCCCAATACTGCTGATGACATTTTGATGACCACAAACAACATACTTTAGCAACTGTGTTGATAGTATGTTCATGCTAAGTTGCATTTCTGCCTGCATTCACAGTTCAAAAAACAAAAAGCTTATTTTTATGCTGCTTAAATGTAAGGCCCTTATACAGAGCCAGTTTCCCCAATTCCCCAATCTGATGACACCATTGATCTGTTGATCAGATAAGTTGATTGGCGTCCATCGATGATTGGCAATCCATCTGGAATCAGGGAATTTCTTTACTTTAAAAATCTCTGATTTGCAGATCCCAACTGTTTTCAGCTAGGATCGGGGAATCAAATTTTTTAAAACAGTATTATTATTCCTGATTCCCTGACCCAGCTGCCATGGGATCAGGAAATTATGGCAATCTGCAACTGATGTATGGGAGCCCTTAGTTGTGTACAACTCTGTCAGGAGCGTAATGTTGATTTTCACATTTCTATTATTTTAATTTGTTAAAATTTTTATTGAGTTTTCACAATTTTAATGGGTACAGAGATTACAAAAGTGAGATAATACAAGAGTAGACATGACAAAACAAGAACCTAAATAAGCATTTATTAACATTGCTGAAAGTACTGTATTTGCAGTTTGTGTACTGTTAATGGTTTATACTGCTTCTATAGCATGCTGTGGGCCACCCACAGCAGGGCAAGGCTGCCCAGCATGCTAATTGGCAGGCAGCAATGTGATCACAAAACAATTGCAATCGCATTGCTAAAACCAGAATTAATGATGAACCCCTGCATAGCTAGGTTGCGTATGTAGGCGATCCGTCACCACTTTCTTCATTGGAACGGCTGTGTGACATCCGGCCACTCCTATGTTGGCCAGACCACTCCCCTGCAATGCCAAAATGCTGCACCCCCCTTCAGGTATGCAATCACACTGTGAATGCAGTGTGGAAGACAGAAATGTGATCACAAAACAATTGCAATTGCAATGCGGAGTCCAGCTTATGCTGTGTGGCAACAGCCCATGCACAGTTTGTCGAAAATTGGGCTTTTGCAATTTTCTGTAAATATTTATCCTTACTGAATAATCCCCTTTTTGCACAATGCCACCTTTGGACTTTTGCAAGGAGTGCTGGCTGAGGTCTTTTTTTTTTATCTATCTCACAGAGCTGCATGTGGGTATATGTACTAAAGCTTCAAAAATAGACAAGAGGTGAAGCTGCCCATAGCAACCAATTCTGACTATAATTTTCTAGGATGTAAAAGAGAAATGATAGCTAGAATCTGATTGGTTGCTGTGGGCAGCATCACCACTTGTCAATATTAGAAGGTTTAGTAAATTTATCCCATGGCTTCTTTGAGAGGAGCTTTGCCATATGTGTCTGCTTGCACACCCTGCTCTGGATTTATTTAAAACATATACACATCAGTAGAGGTCATTATTCCAAATAGTTTTTTATACTGTATCTGACTGATAAATGATTGGATTCATCGTTACAAGCACATTATCATATGGTTCCTTGTTGGTTTTAATATATATATATAAATAGATATGTCTTTCATATCCACTGAAAATAAGGAATGGCTTACTATAGGGATCAGTTTGGTCCCAGGAGAAACATTCAGTTACTCAGATACTGAGGCTGAATATACAGTATTTTATAAAATTAAATTCTCTAAGACGAAGGTGGTACAGGGCTGGCAGTAGATATTTATAAGGAACTGCTAAAATTTAAGAAAGAGTGATAGCCTTTTCTATCATTGGGTTACGCTCTCAGATTATTTAAAAAATAAGATTTCATGTGTTTTTTTCGATAACACACATTCCCACTTTTGTACTTAACATTAGGTGGCAGTTTTAAACAAATACTCCTTTGATCTAATTTTATTGGTTCTCGAAGTCTCTAGAAAACTTAAAGAGGCAAAGGACAAATTTATGTATTTGCAAGATCTTAATGAGACTATAAGAAAGGCTGATTCTAAAACTGATTTGATGGATACATTTATCAAAACATTGATTGCGCAGTGGGTTTAGCACCTTACCTGTTTTTTTGGTGCCCTGTGGTCGCATCAGTCACCAGTCTGCTCACAGACAGTCAGACAAACTGCATTTGCATCTGTCTGTGACTGTATTGGATGGTAGTTGTTGTAGTACTCTCGCCTCTAGTTGGCTGTGCCTGTCAACTGAGCTTGCCACCTCCCGTGCCTGGCCTCCTGCCTGTCTGGCCTTGCTTCCTACAGAGCCTCTGTGATCTTGGTGTTCTCTCTGTATGAAAATGGAGATGCTACCTGGGACTCCTGTGATCTCTGTGTCCTCCTGCAGTACCCAAATCATTGCACCCAGCTTCCACTACTTTACTGTTCCACCTGTGGATCATTTCTTGGTGGCCTCTGCCAATCTTAAACTGCCTTGTAGCAGCCACCATTGTAGCCAAAACTGCACCCCTTGTGCACCCAGCAGCTGTGTTCTGGTCCCTCCAGAATCCTACAGCTCATGGAAGAAAAAAAGGGGTTGTATCTGTAAGGTGCACTCAAGATAAAAATTCACTTTTATTAATGCATATGAAATTACCATCTTGCAGAACTTGATGTATAAGCAAAAAATTACATTAAAACTAATTCAGAATATGATAGAAATGTGCTTGAAGATAGAAACAATGTGAATAATTAAAGAAAAAAAGAAAATGTCTGCTCCGTTGATTATTACTTTTTATTTCAATACGTACACAGTTTTGAGTGTTATTGCCTATTCCAATCCACATGTATATATTATTAAACACAGGTTCAATTTATGGATATTTATTATGTATCATAATTTATATTAATTCCCTTACTGTGGTATAAATATATACATATCTCTCAGGGGGCATCAGTGTATTGGTCCCAGACAGATATCATAAGGTTTTTAATTCCATAGATGACTCACCCTCCAAATACAATGAGGGTGAGTCATCTATGTTTGCCAATTGCTAGTAAATGGATACATTTGTACACACAATGTTGCAAAGTTAAATCCTTCTGCCAGGGATCCCAGTTGACTTTAATATGGAAACTGTATCGTATTACTGATACATGTTCTCTGTGTCACCAATTGGTATTCATGTGTTGTGTACTGAAAACTTGTACCCTCAAAGTGATTCTAGTGAGGCAACTTGTATCTGGTTGTCAATACACACTCTCTGTAAATCAATGATGTGTATCTATGTACAGGACACTTGCCTACTTAGGAGTACACTGTTCATGCAATAATTAAATAATAAATGTGCCAACTTTATCTTATGGTAGCATAACTCTGGTTTCACACATAAAATGCAGCCTAGTTAATTTATTCATTTCTGCTGATTAGAGACGTTTTAACCAGCCCTATCAGCACAGCATTTTCTCTGTTATATGTGACGATGTTGGGTAGATGTTAATTGTGTTTATCTTTAATTTGTAGATACAGTCACATCCAACCCAATCCCCATTCATACAGGGGTATATTATTATTCAAATACCTGAATTCTGGGGCAGGGAAAAATCCATATGGAGAGAAGGAAATCACGCCTGTTAAATGGACGGGATTTCTTATTTTATTTAAGTGTGAACACACTAATAAATGTTCCTAATACCTCCTATGCCAGTTGTACATGCATATATCAGTAGTTTAAATATTGCAACTGATTTGTATAGTGCTTGATTTGCATTAATTAGCTACGGTGAGTATACGTGTATCGCATTGGTCATATTCATTCTCGAATCCCATATATCAGGTAATAAGTATTAAATGAGTTGTAATTAAGCGCAATTCATGTACATATGACTCCCCAATCCACTAGGTGTTTTTCAGATACAATTAAATACACACTAATGTGTAGTCGACACAGTTTGCCAACAAACAGATTAACTAGACCCTTGTAAATGGATCAGTTATACATTGGTAGGTTGCAATTTGCTGCATGAAAACCAAGCTACTTCTTCTGTTGTATTACATATTTAGTTGGACATGATACAAATGTGTGGGTAACATAAGTTGTTAGCGGACAAATTCTCTGATCTCCCGCCAATTATTCAGTTGTGTGTTTTTACGATATAATAACTGCTCAGGGACCAGATTGCTACTGCAGCTATACTTTGGCTATAATTAACCAAATATAAGTGTATAAACAGCACAATAGCTGCACAAAGTTACACTAACTGCACAGAGACCGAGTTACTGCTGCAGCTGTACTCCAGACATAATTAGATATAATATGAGTGTGTAAGAGACACAGTTATCCTACACCCCTTTGGATAAATTTATTGTAGCCTTGTAAATTACATTAGCTGTAAGGGAACCTGGTAGCTGCTATGGCTGTGTGTTTGATTGGCATTTGTCCAATTGACAGGTAATCCTGTAGAAGCCGTGCAGCACTGAGTCTCCCTTGCTATGTGTGCATATGGGCTAGGCAAGATAAATCATAAACTCTAATGATCAATCCGGTGCAGACACTATGCCTTTACACGTATTTCCCATCAGCCTCCAGAATTCTGTCAGGTAGTGCAGGATGCCTTGGCTTTACAACAGGAAAACCTTTTTCGCCATCAGCCACATCTCTGCAGCCTTCCTCCTGCAATTACTGTGTCCAGCACTCTATGGCTATTTGGAACTGTATCCCTCATAGGTGAATAATCAGATCTCTGCTTACTGCAGACCCACATTGATGTCCTTTATCCTTCTTTATCCTCTTTATCCCAGTGCAGCTGTCCAGACTACCATATATAGCTTCTCTGGGAGCTCATTGTCTCTTCTCCACAGCTTGTTACCTGCTGCAGTTTCTGTGTGGGCTTGTGACTTGCTTGCCTGTTAAATAATAGCATTTCTTGCTATAATCACCTACCTGCATTGCTGTTTCTTTCCAGCCAAGTTATTTAACTGCTGTATCATGTTGCCCTGCTCCTAGTGGAAATGATTCAGTGCATATTCTACTTTTTTGATCATGTAATATTGCTATGTGTGTGCCTTGTCCTGTTTGTTGCACTTATGTGTTAGAAACTATCCCCTTTCTACTCTGGAGTTAAAGTTAATCTTCCTCACACTTCTCTCCATCTGCAATACTCATGGGAAAAAAATTGGAATCCCACATCCTTGTTGGTTACTTTAAAATCACTTTGGTCCTATCCTCCCAAAAGCCCCATTTTTCTTCATCTTCTGGCAATGTCCCAGATAGGGATTTAAATGAGGAGGTCACTCTAGCACAGGGGTGGGGAACCTCCGTCCCGCGGTCCGTATATGGCCCGCGAAACCATTTGGTCCGGCCCACCAGCTTGTGTCAGAGAGACACACTGCCGCCGGACTGAGCGGCAGCGTGTCTCAGCTGTCAGAACAGGGAGACGGAGGAGAGCGCGGCTGTCGAGTGGGAGCGGCGGCATGTAGTTCTTCAAACCAGCTGCCGGTCCAATCAGGAGCCGCGGCTGCCGGTCCACGAGCTCTGATTGGCTCTCGAACAGGCGGCTGGTTTGAAGTACTACACGCCGCCGCTCCCACACGACAGCCGCGCTCTCCTTCATGTCCCACAGTAAGCAGCACAGAGGGGAGGGGGGAGGGCATCTGTATAGCTGGCACTGTGGGGACATTTGTATACCTGGGGCTGTGAGGGGCATTTGTATACCTGGCACTGTGAGGGGCATTTGTATACCTGGCACTGTGGGGCATTTGTATACCTGGCACTGTGGGGGCATCTGTATACCTGGCACTGTGGGGACATTTGTATACCTGGAACTGTGAGGGGCATTTGTATACCTGGCACTGTGGGGGCATTTGTATACCTGGCACTGTGGGGGCAATTGTAGATCTGGCACCGCACTATTGTATCACGTCCCATTTTAACTGGCCACACCCATTTTTTTGGCGCGTGCGCGCCTCCGGCGCGCACACACAGTACCTCTAAGGGGCAGACCTACTGGGGGGCAGGGTAATTTTTTAAGTTAAGAATTTTTGTATGGCAGCCGAAAAATTTTATAAATATCCAAATGGCCCTCGGTAGAAAAAAGGTTCCCCACCCCTGCTCTAGCACCATCCATTATGGTGAACATTGCCATATCTAACAGAATTTAAAATATATATATACATTACAACAGCATTTGAGGAAGTTCAAGATGCTCTATCTGGCCTTTCTAGATGGAAATTGTTGACATTGGCTTCAGGGTTTATGCTCTAGAAAGAAACAAGATGAGTATATTGCTTGCCAACAGGAGTCTGAGCAGGAGGTTGCCTAAATAAATACTGATTTCCTACTCTTGGCTGACAATTAGGAAGACCTTGATAACAGAGAGAGACAAAACAATATTTGCCTCAGCAACATTCTGGAGTCTGTGGTACTTGCACAACCTATGAACTACAGTATCTTTTTCTGACTCTTCCATGTTCTTGCTCTCTCTATCCCGGATGATTTGCTTCTGCTAGAGTTCATTGTGTCATCCACCCCAGTTCTCAAGATGCCATGACACCTGGAGATCTGATCAATGTGCAATAACACTATTATACAGCAAAAGACCACATTTTCATAAAGGCTCAGATGTCTCCCAACATTAAATTTTTTTCCAAAACCTGTCCTTCATTACATTTATACAAAATCAGAATTGCTTTGTGTGGAACAGAGCAGCCACACATGCACTCTCTCCTTGAAGGTACCTCCACCCTTCACCACTCATGCATAAAAATATATAATGGAGAGACTTAGCTGGTGCTATTCAATGTGAACTTGAGCCACTCTGTTTCACAATGTGTCTCCCAATAATGGATGTATCATGTGGGAATGAAACAGAATATTGATATAGTGAAGAACAGTTTTAATCAAAACACATAACACAATAAAACACAATATCCATAGGATAGGCAATGATTAAGAATGGCAGAAGTCCATATGCAAAAAAAAACAGCAGCAAATAATTACCAGATCATATAGAACTGCAGCCAAACAGTTCTAAAAGCACTTGGTAACAATGGGAATTCCGGATAACCCCATATGCTCATGCTTCCCCACAGCACTATCCTCTTGTCTACACCATTCCTCCCAACCCGCCCTCCTCCACATACACATACACATACACACACACACACACACACACACACACACACACACACAAACAAGGCCCTGACTTCAGCCTGGAACACTGCTGATTTCAATCCGCTGAATGTAACATGGAGGGTCTATAGCAGATATGTCATTATCTGCTGTACTCATTCCATTTTCAATAGCAGCTACAGCCCTCATAAATGTTTATGGGGACTGCAAATTTATCAGATTTACATAGCTCTGGAATGCAAAGCATTCTGGAGTTTGGCCCCAGCAGCAAAATCCATCTGAAGATGATGTTAGCCCATTGTGGCCTAAGGACTACATTGCACAAAAATGACTGGAAGAGAGATCCTATGGAACCCTCCCCAGCACTGGCTGCCACACATGTGTTGTCAGTAGACCATACTGTATATGTACAGGAGTCTCAAAAGAGGAGTGAAGAGAACCCTGATGTGGTCACTTCACTATAAACATGTGACAGGTATGTGCTCATTTCAGAGCCTTTGTCCTGTGTGTATACATTGATACACTGTTGTGGTATTTCATTTCTTATTATTGTCAAGAATAGATAAGAAATTACAATTGTTGGGTCACAGAATTTTGGACGTGATTGCAGATCTCATTAACAAAGTAGCACACAACCCTATTATTAATAATCCCTGGTCTGTTCTTCTGGGACTACTGCTGGAGGGCCTTGATAACTCTGTGGATAAGCTTGTAATTCAGCATGATACTTGATGACTACTCATTGAAAGCATTTTGAAGTTCCTTCCTTACATGTGGTTGTATCCAAACTTTGGTTTCTTGCTGCAATTGGGGCAAAGCACCTAAATTATTTCTGGTTTAGGGTTTATGCTATACTTCTAATAATTGCCCCCATTGTTGTACCTCTTCCTCTGGACTAGCGGATCTTTTGTTTTTATATCACCTTGCTCTTCCTGTTGTTCATCCTGTTTCCAGTGTCACTCTCTAGCACCTTAACTCTGTGGCCCCATTATATCTTCTTCTACCCTTTATCTGTCTAATCATTCTTCTTTCTTTTCATTTACAGATTTTGTTCTATTTTACTAATGTACATGTTCACATACTCAATTTTATTAATAGCTTGCCGTTTTCTGTTTTATTTCTGCACTCTCACCATTATTTTGTTAACTAACTTTAGCGGCTTACCTACCAATGTTATTGTCTGCTAGTGTTTCATTTAATTTTGTCTTAATCTGTAAAATTATAAATAATGACTCTAAATGAACCAGGATTATGAACAGAAAGAAGTGTATTCCTGGGTGACAAGAGTGAGAAGCCAAAGTGGTAACCGTACAGAAGGTTTTAGAGTACACCAAACCTAGAATCATAAGGAAACTTAGGTATCTAGGTAGTGAGAATGATACTCCTCATGCCCAAAATAATAAATGCCCATTCTTTAGGTGTTCACACCAGAGTCCAAGGCTTAGAGAACAGTGTACCCAAAAAGCACAGAGGGGACCAGGGCAATAGGGTGAAAAACTGCCAAGAAATGACAGAATCCATGCAGAGACTGATCTTTAACTTTTCTCCCCAAAGAACTGAGTGAACATGAGCAAAATGTTTTCAGTAGAAGATAATCTCTTGTTCTATCTACAGCATTTGATTACTATATCATCAATAAAAGATAGAACTGTTTGTCACAACTGAGGGTTTTAGCTGACAGGAGGAAGCCTCAGTTGTAGGGGCTGAGAGGAACTTAAACCGGGAAGGTTTAATCAGACCCCTGGACATGTAAGTGTTAAAAGGAAACCCGAAGGTGTGACCATGACAACCAGGTAAAAGTAAATTAAAAGTTTATTGACAAACTCCGTGTAACAAAAGACAGCAAATAATAAAAATGGCAATGATAAATAATATGATTCCTGGAGCACTCTGACCATGAAATGGTTTCACAGGACACTGGTAGGTTAAGAACAGTTGTTAAAGTCCTTAGATGGAATAACCTTACCAGGCCTGGCTGTAGTAGTGAAGATATCCAAGGAACATGCCAGTAGATGGAACAGATGAAGCTGGTAACTTGAATCAGCTGTTGTAATTGCTGGATGGAACCAGCCAGGTGGTAAGACACGGAGTGGATGCGGAATGGAATCATCCAGATGATAAAGTCACTGAATGAATGCTGGGTGGGACCAGCCAGGTGATGAAACACGGAGTGAATATAGTAAGATGCTAGGGAGCGTGGAAACAGAGGAGTTGAAGGATAATTACCGGTGGTAGTGGATACTGCTGGAAGCAGATGAAATAGCTGGAAGCTGGAAACTGGATCAGCCATGGAGAACTGCAGAGTCAGGCTGCACCGCAGGATGGTAGGCAGGTGCCGGTCTCTTTGGTGGATGCTGGAGACAGGAGCTGGAACCTGGAAACACAACCACAGGAGAGAGACTGGAACAAGGTATGACAAACAAAGCACCGACGATTTCCTGGCCCAGGCACAGGATACTTATACCTGCAGCAATGCAGGCATTGGCTGGGCAATTATGCAGATTTCCAGAGGCAGTGGATTGGAGGAACTGAGACATGTGATTAGATCCAACATGGCTGCGCCCATGTTAGAACTTGGAGGGAAAACTGGCTTGGGAAACCATGTGGAAACATAACTGTAATGGCGGCGCCGGCCACAGAGGACAGTAGACGCCAGACTGACAAATGTATGCTGAGACTCGTGGATGACAACAGAGGCCGCGGCAGGCATGGAACACCACACTGACAACCTGCACCTATAACACAGGAGCGGCGGCGGAGGCGGCGGAGGCCGCGGAGGACGGGAGATGCCATGCAGGATTCAAACATGGCGCCGCTGTGACAGCATCTCAGCGTGACATGAGGAATATGCAGTATGTGAACACAGATGAGATCCGGCCTTGGAACGCTGAGCGAGCCTCAGGAGACATCTGAAAGGCAGGTAATGGAGTCCAGATACCCGGATCGTGACAGCAGCCCCCCCCTTTAAGAGTGGCCCCAGGACGCTTCTTAGGCTTAAGAGGAAACTTCGAGTGTAAATTCCGGACCAAGGCAGGAGCATGGACATCAGACGCATTGGTCCAAGAGCGTTCTTCAGGACCATAGCCCTTCCAGTCAATAAGATACTGCAACTGCCCGTAACGGAAACGTGAGTCCAGAATCTTGGCCACCTCATACTCGACTCCCCATTGAGTCTGAACTTTAGGAGCTGGAGGAAGTGCATAATGAAACCGATTCAGGATCAGCGGTTTCAACAAGGAAACATGGAATGTCCTGGGTATTTTTAAGAAGGGAGGTAACTGGAGTCTGTAAGCAACAGGATTGATGACTTGTTCAATTTTAAAAGGACCGATGTAACGAGGAGCAAATTTCATGCTGGGAATTCTCAACCTCAAATTCTTCGTGGACAACCATACTCGATCACCCACCTTGAGAGCCGGAACCGCTCTACGCTTCCTATCGGCAAACTTCTTATACCTAAATGAGGCTTTAAGCAGGGCTGCGCGTACATTCTTCCAGTTGTTTGAAAACTGACGCAAGGTGACATCCACTGCCCGAACAGAAGTTGCTGGAAGCGGTTGGAATTCTGGAACCTTAGGGTGAAATCCATAGTTGATGAAGAATGTTGTTGATGAGGATGAGGAATGGTATTGATTGTTGTGGCTAAACTCGGCCCAGGGAAGGAGTTGAACCCAGTCATCTTGGGAGGAAGACACGTAAATTCGGAGGAAGGCCTCCAAGTCCTGATTCACCCTCTCGGTTTGACCATTGGTCTGAGGATGGTAAGCTGTGGAAAACTTTAACTTGACTTGGAGGGCTTGACACAAACTTTGCCAAAATTTGGCTACAAATTGTACTCCACGATCGGAGATGATTTCTTCAGGGAGACCGTGAAGTCGAAAGATCTCTTGGATAAAGGCTTGAGCCAACTTGGAAGCTGACGGAAGACCGGTGAGGGGTATGAAATGTGCCATCTTGGTGAACCGGTCAACTACCACCCAGATGGTATTAAACTTGTTGCATATAGGCAGATCTGTAACAAAGTCCATCGACAAATGGGTCCACGGTCGACTGGGAACAGATAATGGAACCAGTTGCCCCGCAGGAGACTGGCGAGGAACTTTGTGTTGGGCACACTTTGGGCAAGAGGCAATAAACTCCTTGACGTCCTTCTTCAGAGTTGGCCACCAGTAGGACCTAGAGATAAACTCGAGGGTTTTCTGAATGCCTGTATGTCCGGCAAATCGGGAAGCATGGGCCTAATGCATGAGCTTCTTCCTTAACACCGGCTTCACAAAACCTTTCCCTGGTGGGGGCGTAGAGTCCATCCCTACCGTGGAGAATGCCAACGGATTAATAATAGGATGCTTGTCTGAAGACTCTGACTCGTTTTCTTGCTCCCAAGAGCGGGAAAGGGCATCGGCCTTGCGATTCTGAGAGCCCGGACAGAACTGGAGTTTAAAGTCGAACCTGGAAAAGAAAAGTGCCCATCTGGCCTGACGGGGGTTAAGACATTGTGCGCCTTTCAGGTATAAAAGATTCTTGTGGTCAGTAAGTATCGTGATTGAATGAGAAGCTCCCTCCAACAGATATCTCCACTCCTCAAGAGCGATGCTTGATGGCTAGCAACTCCTGGTCGCCAATGGCATAGTTGCGCTCAGCTGGGGAGAACTTCCGGGAGAAGAAACTGCAGGGATGTAGATGGCCATCTTTAGCCCTCTGAGATAACACCACTCCTACTCCAACGGAGGAGGCATCCACCTCTAAGATGAAAGGAGAGTCGGTGTCGGGCTGTTTCAGAACTGGTGCAGAGATGAAACGTTGTTTTAGAAGATGAAAAGCTTGCGTAGCTTCTTTAGACCACTTGGACGGGTTAGCACCCTTCTTGGTTAATGCAGTGATAGTCGCCACAATGATGGAAAAGTCTCGTATGAACTTTCTGTAATAATTGGTGAACCCTAAGAACCTCTGGACCCCTTTGAGGGTTAAGGGTATCGGCCAATTCTGGATTGCTTGTAGTTTCTCAGGATCCATCTCTAGTCCGGAACCGGACACAATGTAACCTAGGAATGGAATGTATTTAACTTCAAAGACACATTTCTCCAATTTGCAATAGAGATGATTGACACGGAGACGGGACAGAACCTCCTTTACCCAGAAACGATGTTCCTCCAGATTATTGGCAAAGATGAGGATATCATCTAGATAAACCACGACATGGCGGTATAAGATGTCTCTGAAGATCTCATTCACGAAATGCTGGAAGACAGCTGGAGCGTTGCTCAATCCGAAGGGCATGACGAGGTACTCATAATGTCCATCACGGGTGTTAAAAGCAGTCTTCCACTCGTCACCCTCACAGATCCGGATGAGATTGTAGGCACCCCTGAAATCCAACTTTGTAAAGATGGTTGCTCCGCTGACTCTATCGAAGAGCTCTGTAATCAAAGGTAAAGGATACCAGTTCTTGACGGTAATGTCGTTCAGACCTCTGTAATCGATGCACGGTCGCAGACCACCGTCCTTCTTCTTAACGAAGAAGAAGCCTGCGCCAGCTGGAGAAGAAGAAGGTTGGATAAAACCTTTCGCCAGGTTCTCTTTGATGTACTCCTCCATGGAGTGCGTCTCAGGCAGAGACAACGGGTAAGTTCGGCCTCGAGGTGGAACCTTCCCTGGAATGAGATCAATTGGGCAGTCCCATTCTCTATGAGGAGGAAGGATATCAGCAGAAGCCTTACTGAACACGTCCGTGTTGTCTTGATATGGAGGAGGTGGAACATCAGACGACCTGGGGAAAGAAGAACAAACAGGAAGCACTTTGGACAAACAAGTCTTAGCACAGGAGGGACCCCATGCTAGTATTTGCGTAGTCGTCCAGTCAATCGACGGATTGTGGAGACGGAGCCATGGAAGGCCCAAAACCACTGGATGTGTGGCTCTTGGAATCACTAGGAAGGAAATAAATTCTGCATGAAGAACTCCCACTCTCAGACGAACTGGTAGAGTCCTTAGAAAAATAACTGCGTCGAAAATCTTGCTGCCATCTACTGCAGTTAAGGAGATGGACGAAGGAAGTCTCACAGTGGGTAGGGACCACCGTTTAACATAAGCTTCGGTTATGAAATTCCCAGCTGCTCCGGAATCAAGGAGGGCAGTGATGTTCCTGTAACGTTGAGCAATTTGGAGCGAGACTGGGAGATTACAATCATGAGGAGATGGAGAGGAGATCATTACTCCTAGCCGGCCCTCTCCTTGGCGAGCTAGGATTTGGAGTTTCCCGGACGTTTGGGACAGGCATTGATAATGTGAGACGGAGCTGCACAATAGAGACAGAGAGACTCAGAGAGACGTCTTCGGCGCTCAGCGGGAGATAGACGGGAACGGCCAATTTGCATGGACTCATCCTTGGATGGAGACGGTTGACGAAGAGGAGGAGCAGAAGATTTTGGAGTAGACGATCTTCCTCGCTCGTTTGCTCTCTCTCTGAAACGTAGATCAACCTTCGTGCAAAGAGAAATTAGCTCATCCAACTTAGAGGGCAAGTCTCTGGTAGCTAACTCATCCTTGATGCGTTCTGATAAGCCATGCCAGAATGCAGCATACAGGGCCTCGTCGTTCCATGCCAGTTCGGATGCCAGGATTTTGAACTGTATGATATACTGTCCCACAGTACGTGTTCCCTGGCGTAAACAGAGAATCTCAGATGAAGCAGAGGTTACCCGGCCTGGCTCGTCGAAGATGCGCCTGAATGTTGCCACAAAGTCCGTATAGGAGGACAGCAGGGGATCAGACTTCTCCCATAAAGGTGATACCCAGTCAAGAACTGAGCCGCTGAGAAGGGAAATGATATAGGCAATTTTAGTACGGTCGCTGGGGAAATTGCCAGGCTGAAGCTCAAAGTGGATTTCGCATTGGTTAAGAAATGCCCTGCAGAACCTTTGAGATCCGTCAAACTTTGCTGGCGTTGGGAGATGAAGACGTGGAATGGAAATGGGTAAGGTGGGTGGGGTTACAGCTGATGTCACTGTAGTGGACGCACCGGATGTGCCAGGTCCACGGAGGGTCGTTTGAATCCCATCCAGCCGCGTAGAGAGATCCTGGAGACAGCGGATGATGTGGCCTTGTGCAGCCTCCTGATGTTCGAGTCTGGCTGCCAGTTCTTGCATCGGCCTAGCCACTTGATCCTGGTCTCCGGCTGGATACATATGGTTAGTGCTTACTGTCACAACTGAGGGTTTTAGCTGACAGGAGGAAGCCTCAGTTGTAGGGGCTGAGAGGAACTTAAACCGGGAAGGTTTAATCAGACCCCTTGACATGTAATTGTTAAAAGGAAACCCGAAGGTGTGACCATGACAACCAGGTAAAAGTAAATTAAAAGTTTATTGACAAACTCCGTGTAACAACAGACAGCAAAGAATAAAAATGGCAATGATAAATAATATGATTCCTGGAGAACTCTGACCATGAAATGGTTTCACAGGACACTGGTAGGTTAAGAACAGTTGTTAAAGTCCTTAGATGGAATAACCTTACCAGGCCTGGCTGTAGTAGTGAAGATATCCAAGGAACATGCCAGTAGATGGAACAGATGAAGCTGGTAACTTGAATCAGCTGTTGTAATTGCTGGATGGAACCAGCCAGGTGGTAAGACACGGAGTGGATGCGGAATGGAATCAGCCAGATGATAAAGTCACTGAATGAATGCTGGGTGGAACCAGCCAGGTGATGAAACACGGAGTGAATATAGTAAGATGCTAGGGAGCGTGGAAACAGAGGAGTTGAAGGATAATTACCGGTGGTAGTGGATACTGCTGGAAGCAGATGAAATAGCTGGAAGCTGGAAACTGGATCAGCCACGGAGGACTGCAGAGTCAGGCTGCACCGCAGGATGGTAGGCAGGTGCGGGTCTCTTTGGTGGATGCTGGAGACAGGAGCTGGAACCTGAAAACACAACCACAGGAGAGAGACTGGAACAAGGTATGACAAACAAAGCACTGACGATTTCCTGGCCCAGGCACAGGATACTTATACCTGCAGCAATGCAGGCATTGGCTGGGCAATTATGCAGATTTCCAGAGGCAGTGGATTGGAGGAACTGAGACATGTGATTAGATCCAACATGGCTGCGCCCATGTTAGAACTTGGAGGGAAAACTGGCTTGGGAAACCATGTGGAAACATAACTGTAATGGCGGCGCCGGCCACAGAGGAAAGGAGACGCCAGACTGACAAATGTATGCTGAGACTCGTGGATGACAACAGAGGCCGCGGCAGGCATGGAACACCACACTGACAACCTGCACCTATAACACAGGAGCGGCGGCGGAGGCCGCGGAGGACTGGAGACGATATGCAGGATTCAAACATGGCGCCGCTGTGACAGCATCTCAGCGTGACAGTAGGAATGTGCAGTATGTGAACACAGATGAGATCCGGCCTTGGAACGCTGAGCGAGCCTCAGGAGACATCTGAAAGGCAGGTAATGGCGTCCAGATACCCGGATCGTGACACTGTTTAAACAGACATCTGAATTTGAGGGGATATTTTGTAACTCACCCAAAACAGCTCAGAGGGACATGTTTGTTTTGCCATGAAAATTACAGGCATTACAACCAAGATCATATTTTAAGCCTATTTCAACTTATGCTGTACTACTATAAGGACTTATACTAGAATGCTTGACATACTGTAACTGTTATGACACATGTAAAAACATTACATATGTCTGTCAATAACTTTCCTACAGAGGAGTACCAAGTCATTATACTGTAATACCATTTTAATATATTCAGCTGATAAAGTTAGATCTAATGATATATAAGACCTTCATGATTCTAAGATTAAAATATGTTGCCAATTGTCATCAGTTGATTTATAGACAATTAAAATGATTTTACTTGTATAGTGAATGCAAGGTTAGTGGGAATCATGGGCGCTACCTGCCTTTTGCTTCCTGTGGTCTTACACCTGGGATTTCCCTGTATCCCTGGGAAGTCAAAGAAGGTGTGTAGTGGTGTGAGACCTCTTGGCACTGAGTGATGACACATGAGGGTAGAATACAAATTAAATTAATATTTTATATAGACAGAAGAAAAAACTGACAGACTGCAGTACATACACAATAAATGTAAAAATAGCAATAAAAATGAGGGTGCCTTGATAAAGAGCATACAGCTTGAAATACGACAGGCAGCAGACAGTTACTTTGATCCCGTGAAGGACTTCAAACCAGACTGACCGGTATAATAAGCACTGGAGCCCAGCAGGGTGTCTTTTTGGACACACCCTTCAACCACACCCCTGTAGCTCCACATCTCATCTACCGAGTACTTCTTATCTGGACACTATAAAGATACCTATTTTGTTTTTATTTTATTTGGGTGTATGCCTTCTAATTGGATGTATGCCTATCACCCTAATTTTTATTGCTCTTTTTACATTTATTGTGTATGTACTGCAGTTTGTCAGTTTTTTCTTCTGTCTATATGAAACATAAATTTCATTTGTATTCTATCCTTACGTGTCATCCCTCAGCACCAAGAGGTCTGACACCACTATACACCTTCTTTGATTTTACTGTACTTGTATGTTTAAATGAAAAGTGGATACAACATTGCAAGTGGATAATAAAATCATCTCCACTGTAATCAGCAAGCTCTTATGACAAAACATGTAATAAAACCATTCCTATACACAATTCCAGCCAGCAGCGGCTCCAGGCCTTCCAGAACCCTGAGCAAGAAAATTTCAAGGTGCCCCCCTCCTCCCTCCCCATGCGCGTGCTGAAGGCTCGTGCACTCCTGGAAAAGTGGGCATGGCCTCACAACTTTATATTATCAAACTAAAGATTAATATATTTTCACACCCCCTCTACACACACAAATAGCAGCCTTACTCATAACGCCCACAGTAGTGTTCCTTACAGATAATGTCTCCAGTATAGTATCATAATGACCCCAGTAGTGCAGTGTCAGATACACATACACCTCCAATAGTGCCTGATAATCATATGCCTCCAATAGTGCCAGATACACATACACGTCCAACAGTGCCAGATACAAATATGCCCCCAATAGTGCCAGATACACATATACCACCAATAGTGCCAGATACACATATGCCCCAGCAGTGCAGGATCCACATATGCCCAAAGCTGTGCAATGCCAGATACACATATGCCCCCTGGAGTGCAGCACCAGATATACATTATATACCCTCAGCAGTGCCAGATACACATTATATGCCACAAGTAGTGCCAGATACACATTATATGCCCCTAACAGTGTCAGATACACATAATATGCCCCACAGTGTCAGATACACATGTTCCCCCACAGTTCCAGATATACATAATATACCTCATATAGCCAGATACACATACGATGCCTGTAGTGGTGCTCACAACTGTCAGCCTCTCCTGCTGCTCCACTGCTGCTGTGTGAGGGGATGAGATCACAGCATGACCCTGTCCTGCCCCTCAGTCCTCTTTCCAGCACCCCCCTGCCCTGCATCTGAAATCAGCCGCCAGTCCGTCAGTCAAAGCTTGTGGTCCAGCAGCTAATCAAGAGTCATCACTGCTGGTCTGTGAGCGCTAATTGGCTGACAGACTGGCAGATGATAAAAATTGCGGACAGCTGCCAGCCACCCTTAAGGATCTGCACCTACTGCAACAACCAGACATGACCTGCCCACTAGAACACCCAGACACATCTAATCAGGCACTAAAATTCCCAGACCCCTCATATTCTACAATGCCCAGACACCCTCCGTATGCACTGCAACACCCTCCTCCCTTCATACACTACAACATCCCCTTCACAGACACCCCTCATACACTACAACTCACCGGCCACCCCCTTCACCACAACTCACCAGTTGCTGCTGAATATGGAGCAGACATTCTCTGGCTGCAGTCTGCAGCTCCATAGAGTTCATGCACACCCTGCTCCCTCTGTCCAGAGCAGAGAGCACAGATCCCGCCTTGTGTGTGACAGGGTTGGTGGGAGGAGGAGCAGATAGAAGAGCTATGACAGGGTGTGTGCTGCAGTAAGTGACATGTTCCCATCCGCTTTTGAGCATTAGCTGTGCCTGGCACTGGCAGCATGGACCAGGAGGGGAGGAGGAGCTGCAGGATGGGACATGGGCTGGTTCAGACAGAGCGAGACAGACAGCCCTTGCTGCAGGATCAAACTTAGGAGGGGAGACGGAGCATGGGATGGGCCGGGAGCAGAGTAGAGGAGGGTATGAAGCTGCATGGCCACAAAGCACACAGCATAGCCAGAGACAAAACAGAAAAGGAGAAGGGGGCACTCTATGTGCGGCCCTCCTCCTAGTCTCTGTATTGAGCCCTAGCAGTGGCTGTGCTTACCAGGGGCAAGTTCTGTGGGCGGGCCAAAGCTAAACTATGTGCGTGCTGTGTGGTGCTGGCATCTGACATCAGATGCCGGTGCCGTACAGCACACACATAGTTTTGCTATGGCCCATCTACACCACCCCCCTCATTGTCAAACAGCCACTGCTAGGAGGCCAGGAAGCGGGCCACAGGATGGATGCTGCTGCTGTAGGGACCTTGCTCCAGACTCTAATATGGTGGCGAGAGCTAGTGGCGCACATTAAGTGTGGTGCCCTGTTCCGCCGCTCTATTGGAACATGCCTGGAGCCAGCCCTGATTCCAGCAAATAATTTTAGTCCACAGGTCTCTATTACAAACTTTGGCAACTTTTTTTAAAACTGCTACTGATATCTTTCACATAAGTTACAAAGTATCAACTATATTCTACCAGAAACTTGTCTGTGTACAGTAGACATTTGTAACATGCACACATGTACCCCATTGAGAGTGGTTTATTGGTAATGAATACACTGATTAAATAAAATACTTTGTATAAGGCTTCTCTTTGGAGCTGTTTTAAATAATATTTGTTAAAAATTATTTATACTACAATGGAAAATATTATTTTCATGTCTCAGGCAGTGCGATGGTGTTCTGTGTGACCCCCTATGCAAATAAAATTAATGTTAGGAATTTTTATTTAAGAATCAGAATATGCTAACGACATCATATTTTTCACCTGCTTATTTTATGGACTGGTACCAACATCATGGAAAATCACAATAAATTATTGGGTCCTGTGAAGTTTAATTATGAGTTGAATTAACAGAAAATTAGTTGGATGTTATCATTGTCAAGACTACAGAAGTACTGTCTACTACGATCTATTCATAACAATAGACAGAATAACTCTTTTAGCCCACAATGTTTTATTAAAATCATGCCTACCATTTTTTCAATTACATATGGTACACAGAATTATGTCCATTCCAGTAAATACAGAAATTCAGTAGGACAAAATTATCAAATTCTGTGAAAGAGGTTATTACATTAGTGAGTTGGTTATATTAGAAAGATAAGTTTCTAGCTATACCCAGTCAAAACCTAATACCTAAAAAGATAACATTAGGTCTGCCCAACCATAGTTGTGTAAATTCATTTGGTACAGCAAGTCAGCAAATTACCAAACAAGCTAAACATCTTTTGCCCATTTTTATTTCAGACCCAGCATTTCCTCTTTTGAATAATACCAAACTAATACCCTGCTATGAGATAGATCGAAAAAAACTGAGAAATACTGCAAAAATGCCAAGTGCAGCTTGTGTCTGGCGTGATTCAGCAGCATTGTTTTTTTTTACGTTTTTAACACCCTGGATGCCTATATGGAAAAGTAGACTGACCTGGACTAGGGCAGGTAAGTATGTTTATTTTATTTCCCACACATGTAGCGGTATTCTGCGGACAAGTGAACCAACCATGTCCGGGACAAGGTGAGTATATGTGAGTGTATGTATTAAAGTTTTACTATCTATGGTGTGTGTCTTGTGATGATTTTATTATTTATGTTACAGGAGGACTATAAGGACCAGCAGACCCCTTAATGCCTAACATGCTGGGAGGCTTGTTAGGATCTATAGTCCTACTGTAAAAGACAATATTATGTTTACTTTTTACACATTCAGAGCAATCTGTCACGATCTGGGTAATTAGTCACCACTTCTTACCTTCTGAATGTCTCCTGAGACTAACCCAGTGTTCCAAGCCTGGATTCCACCTGCGCTGTCTGCATGCAGCGCTCTGTGCAGCATTGCCTCAGTCTCCCCTCTGTGATCCCAGTAGCACTGTCATGGCAACTACTCTGTTAATCCCTACTGCTGAAGTGAATGGCTTCCCCTGCCCTCTGCGACCTCTGCCGCCATTATCGCTGACTTCCACAGGTTAGTGTAAAAACCATGTTTGATTTCACCACATGACATGCTGTAGCCTATCCGCTGCGCTCTGGACTCTGCATGATTATCCAGCCAATACCTGCTTCCCAGCTGGTATAAATATCCTGCATCTAGGCTGCCTAATTGTCAGTGCTCTGGTTGTCTAACCCTGTACACATGTCTCTCCTGTTTGTGGATTCTTCAGCTTTTGCTTTCAGGTATTCCAGCTCCTGTGATCTTGCTCCACTAAGAGACCTGCACCAGTTACCATCCTGCGGTGCAGCCTTACTTCTGCAGTGTTCCAGCATTGCTCACGGTTACCTGCTGTGTTCTGACACCGGCCTCCTGCTTACAGCTTTAGTCCTGCTCTGCTTCCAGCCTCCAGCGGTGTCCTGGTATCGCTCCCTGTTTCAATTGTCTGCAGCATCGCTCTCTATGCTCAATAGTGATTTAATCACTGGCTTCCAGCTTTGGGCATTGCACCAACATCGCTTCCAGCTTCCAGCAGTGCTCCTGTGTCACTATCAGCCTTCAAGCGGGGTTCTTCATCATCTCCAGTACCACTCAGCGGTAACCACAGTTTCCATCGATACTCACCATCGGACTCTAACTTCAGTGGTGAGTTCAGCACACCTTTCATTTGCACCGGTTCCATCTGGTAGTCTCTGACAGTTCTTCCAAGAACCACTTCAACCCTGTGCACCTGTGTTTATCCCAGCCTCCTGTGCATCACCTGCTGGGCAGTACCAGCTCGTTCCTCATCACAGCGGATAGCTGTGGCCATGGACTTACCAACTCCAGGTCTTCCAAGGACTTTGTCATCTTGTTCTGCATAACCACAGCACTTATTACCTCTGTGCTTTTAGGAACTGTACTGCTATATCCTTCTGCACATCTTCTGTTGAAGTCATTGCATTCCCAAGGTGTTCATACTGTGTGTTCAATAAATTGACTTTATTTTTATACTACGTTGTTGTGGTCACGCCTTCGGGCCGACGGTGCTAGACCTCCTGTATGTCCAGGAACCATATTCTACCTTCATGGTTCACATACACATCAGCCTCTTAACCTGAGGCGTCCCCAGGTCAGCCTCAGCCATCAGTTGTGACTAGTGCTGGGCAACGATTAAAATTTTTGATCGCGATTAATCGCAGGATTTCCTGCGATTAATAGCGATTAATCGTATTGTTAACCGACTGAAGTCAAATGAATTAAAAAGTGGTGTATTGCGCACTTTTAGTACTTCTATATGAACAACAGTGCAATAACATTTGGTTTGCAGTTTTCCCTTTACACAGTAGCATTTAAAAACAGAAAAACAGAAAAAAAAAAATTTCACTATACCCCACGATGGTATAGTGGTCTCCAGTGCAAAAAATGAAATGCAACCAATTCTCATAGGTTGGATGCGCTGCTCTGCGGCTTACTCCTTCTATGTTAATATGGTAATGACCACAGATTTCCTCTTAAAGTAACAGTCCTTTTTTAAGGGGGGGGGTCACACTCCCAGTTATACAACTGAATTTGTAGAGGTAGATGATTTTTCCAAACAGATTGTGCACATCCCTACAGGTATTGCTAGCAGCAAATGAAGTCCTGTTTAAAGAAGAAGTTACCTTCCAAGCGCATAAATGTTCTCTCCAGGAGGAAGCTCTCTGGCTGGTCTGTCCTCCAAGCTGATAAGCAGGGTCCGGAGTCCGCCGGCGGAAGTCCCGTGCACGCTGTGTGTAGCGCTACTCAGCGTTGCTCGGGATCGATGTTGGCTCAGAGGCTCAGTCTCAAGAGGTTTTGGCGGCTGGCGGCTTCCTCTTCCCCGGCTTCTCCATACAGGGGGTCAGATGAATTACTGCTTCCGGCGCAGCAGCAGAAGCGTTAACTCAGTTAAAAATATTAATCGCAGTTATTGTCTTATGGAGTTAACGCGTTAATAACGCGTTAACTTGCCCAGCACTAGTTGTGACACAATCAACTTGACACCCACAGCCCAGGGGTGCAGGGGTTTGGCTCCAGGCTTTTCCCTAGCCTGATCCTCAGGCAGGGGGACCTTTTTATAGGGGGTCTGCACTTTATGAAAAATCCTAAGGCTAGGGTGGCTAGTTGGAGGGATGAATTCTTTGGCCGCAGGATTTTGTCAAATTGTGTCCCATTGCTGTGGCATTACCCCACTGCTAGTTAAAGCCCCAAAATCTTAAGGCTAGGGTGCCTAGTTGGGGCGATTAATACTTTTGCCATGGGATTTTGTCAAGTTGTGTCCCCTTGCTGTGGCATTACCCCACTGCTAGTAAGAGCCCAAAGCTGGTCCTGGAAATACAGGGTACCCCTATGCATTTTCTGCCCATATATCCAGCACCAGGACTGACTTAAGAGCATTATAATATGGAGGACCTTCACACCTAATTTCCCTGGTATTTCCTGAACCAGGATCGTCTCATACAGTCTGATGCTGGTTGTGCTTTTGGGGAGGACCCCACACCATTTTGAGGGGAAAATCATCCTTTTAATTCATTTAAAATACAAAAGCTTCACAGAAAACATTATGATTTATCGCAGCTAAATTTGCACCTCCCAGCAAAAACAAAATTATTCCTACCACCATCAGACAACACGACTCAGCCCAACATGATTTTTAGTAATTATGAGATTTGATGTGGAAAACATGCCATTGATAAGGTCAGGGGTGTAGCCAGGGTGGCTCCAGTAAGGTGCGAGCTCCGGGCTCAGGCAAAGTTAGAGGGAACGCAGCCATCTTCCACCCCCTCTCCCTGCCTGCTATACCATGGGCCGCTGTACAGGCAGCTGCACAGCAGGAGGAAGAGAAGCATAGAGGGTGCACACTGACTTGGACTCAGAGAAAAGGTAGGGTACAGGGCAGGCCAGAGGCGACAGCAGGAGACACTGGCAGCCAGCACATTCCAAAGCTCTGCTGCTCTCTTTATACTGTTTGTCTCACTGTCTGGTTGTAGCTGTGCAGCAAGGTCACTTCTGTCCTGCTGCACTACTTTGCCCTTGCTGCTGCAGCACCTCTCTCTATCCCTGCTGCTACAGCACCTCTCTCTGCCCCAGTTGCTGCAGCACCTTTCTCTGCCCTGGCTTCTTCACCACACTCTATCCCTGCTGCAGCACCAGCACCTTTCTCTGCCCTGGCTTCTTCACCACACTCTATCCCTGCTGCAGCACCACTCTATTCCAGCTGCTGCAGCACCTCTCTCTGTCTCAGCTGGTGTGGCACCTCTCTATGCCCCGGCTGCTGCAGCACCTCTTTCTGCCTCGGCTGCTACAGTACCTCTCTCGGCCTTGGCTGTTGCAGCACCTCTCTCTGCCCTTGCTGCTACAGCACCTCTCTCTACATTGATGATGCAGCACCTCTCTCTGTCCCAGCTGCTGCTGCTGCAGCATGTCTCTGCATTGAAAGCTACAGAGTAACACATATAAGCAGCTCTACTGTGGAATAATGTGTATAAACAGCTCTACTGTGGTGTAACATGTATAAGCGACTCTTCTATGGAGTAATGTGTATAAATGAAACCACTTTGGTTTAACATGTATAAGATGCTTTACTGTATTGTGTAACATGTATAAGGTGCTTTACTGTGTAGAATATATAGAGTATAAATGGTTCTACTGTAATCTAACATGTATAAATGGTTCTACTGTGGTGTAATGTGTATAACCGGATCTACTGTGGTGTAATGTGTATAAATGGTTCTGCTGTGGTGTAATGTGTATAAAGGGCTCTAGTGTGGTGTAACATGTATAAGTGACTCTACTGTGTTGTATAACATGTATAAGGTGCTTTACTGTGTAGAGTAACATGTATTAGGGGCTCTACTGTGTTGTAAAAGTGTATAAGGGATACTACTGTGTGGTGTTATGTGAATAATGTACACTACTAAGTGGTATAATGTGATTAACACACAATGCTGTGTGGTGTAATCTGAATTGGTACTACTCATTGACCATGCCCCTTCCCCATGAGGCCACACCCCTATATTTTTGCCATTGTCACTATTTTAAACATGGGGCGCCCAAAGAAAAAACTTTCGCCATGAGTTCCACAAGGTCTAGAACCGGCCCTGTCACCAATTTAAGATTATTAAATATTTTCTCTTTTCAAATGTAACATGCACCCAATTTAGTACAGGAGAGGGGGTGCCAAAACTTACCCTTGTTCCGGGCACCATGGCACCTAGCCAGAGCCGGCCCTAGCCAATTTGATGCCCTAGGCAAAATTTTGTTTGGTGCCCCCTAGCTCCGCCGCTAGTTCTGCATCTGACGCAGCAACGCTCAGGTAGTGGGGCCCACCGGGGGGTTACCCTGTGGGCCAGTTCAACTCTGCACAATGCCACACAGTAATGACCATAATACATATAATTCCACACAGTAAAGGAACCTTACACATATGCCCCACATTAGTAATGCCCATAATACACATAATGCCACACGGTAATGCACCTTACACATATGCCCCACATTAGTAATGCCCATAATACACATATACTGCCACAGATACTGCCACACTTGCTGGTTATACAAAAAGACCAGTATCAAACATGTAGAAACTGTCCATTCTCTTCACTATTCAGTGTGTTTGCTGGTGTCTGTTACTGCATGCCCTTTACTTTATACTGTGGGAGTGATATGTTCTGCCCTCCAGTCTGATGTGTCCGAAAGTCATGCTGCACTGATGTTTCATATACAAAAGCACAACGCAACTTACTGACCACGTTACAGTGCTGGGTGGCAGGGGAATTTTACGGTATGGACTGACTAGGAAATAAAGTGTGGGGAGAACATTGCCCATGTTATGTCTCTGCAGACACCTGGGAATTGCACAGGGATAAGGCACAGGATAACAGGGTCCCCCTCCCCTATGTGCACAAGCAGTATAGGTGATGTCAGGTTTCTGTGAAGCAGTCTTCCAAAATACACATGTGTTATAGAAGCCATCCAGTAATAACCTTATATAGTCAGTGAAAATGTCACAGGTCCAGGAATTGCATTTACTTGGCTTCTGCTGTCTGTCTGAGGTCTCACAAGTCAGGGGCATTCAAGCATGTCAGAGGAAGTTTAAGGCACAGTGTGCATTTTTTTTTACAAATGTAAACAGCAGTGTATACAAGTACTGATTGAATACATTTGGAAAGTAACAGTTAGTTTGCGGACTGTCCCTCCCAGCATGAGATACTGCAGGGACATGCTTGGATGCCCCTAGACATGCTTGGATGCCCTAGGCAAATGCCTAGCCTGCCTATAGCTAAGGCCGGCTCTGCACCTAGCTACGCCTCTGGATAAGGTACAATAAGGGATTGCAGGCAGATACAAATCTTAGTTAATTTTTCACCTGTATTTGTAACTTTACCACCGTAGTGGTCCCAATATAATGAATAGGGGTCAATATTAGTCACAAATATCCAGTACAGAATGACAAACTCTTTGCAAGCATCAGACGTTAAAAGTGAGTCTTAGGTAAACTCAGCTATAATAATTTACCATCTGTGATTTTTTCTTTCTTTTTTAAATATTTTTATATCAAACAAGAAAGTGAAAGAACAGGATAACAGTTTATTTCCAATTAGGACCATTGCATATCAAGAAAGAAGAAAAAATATCTTAAATGATATATAATAAAGAAGAAAATTATTTGATGGAGTTTTGTATTTAATTAAAGTTCCAACTGTATTTGTGTATTTTTTATTTATTTATATTTATTATTTTGGAACAATAAAGATGGATTTATGTTATTCTCTGAAAAAAACACAAGCTGTATAAACAGTTTTCTCTCTTAATTTTTTCCTCATAAATAAGGCATTTTAAGAGAATATAAAGAAATCCTAAATTTAAATTATATTACTTGCATACAATCTTTAGATTTTATGTCTTTGAAGAACAGAGAATTTATACTTTCAACAATAAGCTCAATAGATATCCTTTCATATCCAGACAGGTGAAGTTTAACCAGTGAAGTGAATTATATACCATTGAAAGTATGAAAAAAATAAACAGATTTTTCTGACGGAACACATTCGGAAAAGAAAATTATGCTCACAACTGTGATGTCTTATAGATTGCTGGGAATTGCTTAAGCCTTTTTACATTTGCATTTAAAAAGAAAATTGAAATAAAAGAATTTGAGAAAATAGAAAGTTAATTTCAATACACAGAAGAAAAAGAGAAGATGTGTGAAAGATATTTTTAACTTTGATTTATGTTCCTGGCAAGCTGCCAAAGATTAAATAGGACATCTGGATAAAAACTGAGAGTGCCCAAGTGTCCTGGTTTCTATTCTTTATTTTAAAATGATATGAAGAATTCAGTTTTTGCTTTTATTTTCTAGAATTGTTACAATGGAACAGAGATATAAAAAATTAAAAAATAAGACTCTTTGTTTTAACCCCTCCACTGTTTGTAATCAACAGACATACTTAGGGAGCTATTCATTATCACTAATGGGCCCGTTACACATGTGGAATGCTAGTTTCTGCTTGTTTTATGTGATGGACCCCTTCGTTATTAGTGTCTCAATAGGGCAGCCTAATATTCAGCAAACTCCAGACAGCCCTGGTTCTCTAAACCCTGCTCCTTCCTATAAGAAAGAGGTCTGGGGTTGTGAAGAGGAATCAGAGTAGATACTGTACCTCTGTCAGTGCCACGCAGTGTGACCTTTGGTTGTGTGTATGTGTAATCACAATGCATGCACAGGCATCAAGACAGGTTCTAAGAGTATCACTGATACCTCTGTAGCAGTGATACTGATTATGGGACTGGGTAAATCAATATTGTTTCCACCACAGGTCCCAGATTATAAATAAGTTCCTTAATGCCTTATTCTGCATGAATCACACATGAACCAATTATATACTGTATCATGGTGACCACATCTTATTACTTGAATGACTAAAACTGAAGTAAAATAGATGCCACATGTGTGCAAGAAATGCTCTTAAATTAGATTTGTCTACTATTTTTGCACATTCTCTCACATTACATGTTTAATAATTATATCATTGGAAATCAACTAAAAATCTGAATACTCATAATTAATACATAAAACCCTTCCTAGGTACAATCCCTTAATTAATACACAATTAGCATTACATCATATTTAGGGTTATAAATGTAATTAATCTTGCTGCCACAATTGCCTACATTTTGTTAATATTAGCTAGAAACATACGTGAAGTGATGTATTGTGTTTATTTAACGTCAGTGACTTTAAGAGAGAGGGATGACTGTCAGAGAATATTTAACAGGTGTTAAAATGAGAATAGATAGCCTCCTTTATTTTTAATGAGGAAAAGTAGCTAAGATGATGTTGGCATGGATCCCTGAGGGTAAGACATTACCATCTAGATTTAACTGAACAATAGAGATTCAGGAGTGGTTCCTGAGTCAGCATTTACCATCACCTTTAACAAATCAAACATTTATGGAATACCTTTAAAAAATTGTGTAACATCCATTAATTACAGTTAGAGAAACTTGCAGACTTTATCCCAAGGCTCACTTAAGTTGTTCTAATATCAAGGTCTGGGTTTGTGGAGTGGCTAAATATAATTAATTTTAGAGAGGCAGAACATCTTACTACATTTTTGGTTTGCTAGCATCATAATATTTTAAGTACTTGTAAAATCATTTTTCCTTTCCTAGAGATGAACTGGCTAAAGTTTGAACTGCACAGTAGGTTATTAGCGGGGGGATGTGGTAATGCAACATTACAAGTTTTTCTGTATTTATAATACAGTTCAGTTCAGCTTCACAGATGATAGCAATCAAAAAAAGTATCAGAAATAATAGTAGCAAATAATTTTTAATAAAAAATATTATTACTATTTTTATTAAAGCTACTCTTACATGAGTTTTAAAAGTATCTTTCTAGAACACAGAGTTGCATCAGTGGGCAGAAATGCAATCACTATTTAATAAAGTTTTTCCTATTTTAATCTTTCATAAATAGTGTAGCATACAGTACACTGGCATAAACATGTAGTGTAAATGAAAGCTGAAGTAACAGTAGTGGGTCTACAATGGGTGTAGGATCTGGTAACCATTTTTCTGCCAATTTGCACTTGTGTGGTAGAAAATTCACTGGGTACAAGGTTTGGGCACCATCTTGATGGAGAACTGCACACGTGCAGAACATGCTGTCACAATTGATAATTTATGAATATTTTATTAGACTGCAGCAGTGGCTGCACTTACTAACTGGTGTAGGGTGGGAACACTAAGCACGTATAAACATACATGTGTAGATGTAAGTATATACAGTTTGGGAAGGCATGCGTCCGGTATTGGCAGCAGCGCTGTATACCTCAGCCACCGTGCAGAACCCAGGACTTAGCATTAGGCTTCACTCTCTTAAACCCGCCCCCAGACTCCTGTGAAACTATCCTATGAGAGTCTGGGGGCGGGCTTAGGATATAGAAGCTTAATGTTTAATCCTGGACATTACACAGCGGCTGTGGTATACAGCACCACTGTCAATCACGAAGACACACCAGCACATATATTACTTACATCTACACATGCATGTTTATATGTGCTTAGCGTTCCCCCCTGCAGAAGGTAGTCAGTGCCGCCAATTCCCCAGTCAATAAAATATTCATAAATAACCAATTTATTATCCAGTTATTGAAACGATTAACAAAATGTGTTTTCTTTTTCTTATGTATTGATAGCATCAAAGAAGGCTAATCTTTGGGGATATCAATGCTTGGGTTGATGATGAGCTCTTATGCCTTGGCCAAGACCTCTTGAGAACAATTAATGCACTGAACCTCACACAAGTTATTTCCTCTGCTATACATAAAAGTGGTCACACTCTTGCTCTTATCTTCCAGATTGAAATAAAAGTCTCTCACCTAAAGGTAAATCCATATATGTGGTCAGACCACCACTTAATTCAGTTGTTAGTTGAATTTCCAACAAACAGAACTTTGCCCTTGGAGTTGACCAGGTATCATCCAAGGAGGGGTATGTCCTCCCAGGCACTTATAGCATATCTGTATCTCTGTGCGGTATTGGGTGTCTATGAAGATACTTGTACCCTTTGCTCTGGGTACTGAGAACCCAATAACAACCCTAAATGGCTGTCTTGCCAAGCTCCAGGAGTGAATGAGTGTCAGTTGGCTGCAACTGAATCCTTATGAAAGAAAGGCCCTGGTGATAGGTCCCAGGACAAGACTGCATAATAGCCAACCAACAGGACTTATGCTTGGGGGGTTCAGAATTACAAAAGATTAAACATGTGTGGCATCTTGGTGCTGTCCTGGACAGAAGTTTGACACTCAAACATCAGGTACAATGGGTCTATTTCAGACCTGATTGCAGTAGTATATTTGTTAGCTAATGGGCAAAGCCATGTGCACTGCAGGTGGGGCAGATATAACATTTGCAGAGAGAGTTAGATTTGGGTGGGTTATATTGTTTCTGTGCATGGTAAATACTGGCTGTTTTAGTTTTACACTGCAATTCAGATTTCAGTTTGAACACACCCCACCCAAATCTAACTCTCTGCACAAGTTACATCCGCCCCCCCCCCCCCCCCCTCCACCCCCTGTAGTGCACATGGTTTTGCCCATTAGCTAACATATTTGCTGCTGTGATCAGGTCTGAATTAGACCCAATATCAAGAAAAAAACAACCAGGCACTTATAAAGTTGGTGAACAAAGTGAAATGAATGGTAATGAATGGTAGATAATATAAAAACACAGAAATAAATAAATAGAATTAGAAAGGACAAAAAAGCATATAAATACAATTAACTTTTTAATCAAGCATCAGCTGTAAATTACTGAACTGAATAACCCCCAAGAGAAACATAAGTTCCAAATATCAGTATAAAGTCCAACATTTCAGTATAAGTCCAACAAGAGAAAAGGGCAACCATGTTGCAGAATGTTAATAGAGATGTGTCCTTATACATCCTTGCATTGCAGACAAGGATTCCCAGCACAATGGGCAGTTTGTGGGTGCATGCTCATGCATGCACACACCCACGAATGAATGCAGGGAACTGGCTTGCGTTCTCAGGCAGGCGCTCCCAGCGGCATACTATGAGTATGGGCAGCAGGAAGGTATTCTCCCACTGCCTGTAGTTTCAAGCAGGTTTCTATGGCAGCAGTCGTGGGTGCAAGTGTACACATGCACCCGTGAATAATAGCAGAGCAAAGGAAAAGTAGAAATGTGCTTTCTCGCAATGCGTACTGTTTTTACAGCAAAGATGTGGAGGACACATCTATACAATAACTGTACAGCAAAGATGTGTGAGGACACATCTGTACAATAACAAATTGTAGCAATTCAGCTGCCTTTCTGTTGCAAAAGTGAGAGGGATGACTTTCGTGAATAGTGTGATTTATGTAGAGACATCTTTGAACCACTAAAACACATCTTTCCACTCCGCTGTGCCTGTGATTAATTTGACAGACAAATTAAGATGCCAGAATGATATAGAAATGTTAATGTTCTACTATATATGAATGAACAAGTGCAGCAAGTACTGCAATGGTACTCCACGGCTCCTGCACCGATATAGCGGCAAATACAGTGAGAGCTGAAAATTAGATAAAAGTTACCTTGGATCTCTCAGAACTTCAGTGGGAACTTCAGCAGCCACACTTCCATGTGAGAGCCTTAGTTGTCAGGTGTCACTCGCATGTGGGCGGCTGTCGGTGGCCACTGCAGAGACTGGCTAATGTGTGGCAGAATTAAAAAAAAGGGTAGATAGCAGATAAACATAAAAAAATCCAACAGAAAGAGATAAAATCCATTGATGACAACAGCCTAATGTGTTTCTCAGCCATGTAGCACTGGCCGTTTCTTCAAAGGAAATAGTCATCACCCTTATTAAAAGAGAATATATATCCCATATGTTGATCGCACTAATACAATAAAGATATATATTAACCCTTTGTAGAATTATCAGATCAAAGAGAATGGAAAACAAAAAGGGCACATACAGTATATAGATGCATCCATATGATTATATAGACAGAGCATCATAAAAAAAATAGTACAGGGATTTGGGTGCAGCAATATACAGTATGTGCCCTTTTTAATTTCTATTCTGTCTGATCTGCTAATTCTACAGAGTTAATATGTACCTTAATTGTATTTGTGTGATCAACATAAAAATCAGAGTCTAGTTTTGCAATTATGCTTAATCTATAAAAATGTATATATAGTAGTAATGGATTACATACAAATAAGGAAACAATACTCTGTATAAAACATTCAAAGAGGCTTACATTTAAAAATTAATAACAAAATACTGTAAAGGAATAAAACATTTTGTATCCGTTGTAGCATTACTGTACAGTACAGTACAGTATGTCTTAAGCAACCATGATAATAATTTTGAAGTTACCAGGCAAGTCTTTAACTCTGTTTGTCCACTCCACACTAGTTGGTCTTCCAATTCCTCAACTTCTTAGTAAAGCTGTCAGGTGTGAGGTAAAATGCTTGAAGTTACGGAAGCCTCACTGGAGAGTCAGTCACTATATGATATTCAGTATTCTCTAGCGCTGATTGGCATTCGATGGTTGCCCTGCTTGGTACACAGCTTATCAGCTATACTTTTCCTGCTGCATACACGTTGTAAACAAGTTGGATTGGCCATACTGCACGGAGCTGCATTATCCCTCATACTATACAGCACAGATGGTGATCTGTGCTTATGAATTCTGGAGAGTGTTTTATACCACTTACTGTAGTTTACATATAAAGATACATTGGATTCACTCCCTGCTATGTGTCTGCATTGTGGGGGTAATTCCAAGTTGATCGCAGCAGGAAATTTTTTAGCAGTTGGGCAAAACCATGTGCACTGCAGGGGAGGCAGATATAACATGTGCAGAGAGAGTTAGATTTGGGTGTGGTGTGTTCAATCTGCAATCTAATTTGCATTGTAAAAATAAAGCAGCCAGTATTTACCCTGCACAGAAATAAAATAACCCACCCAAATCTAACTCTTTCTGCACATGTTACATCTGCCCCCCCCCCCCCCTGCAGTGCACATGGTATTGCCCAATTGCTAAACTATTTGCTGCTGCGATCAACTCAGAATTAGGCCCTGTTACAGGCTGGGCTACACTGATGGTCTCTGCATTCACAGGTGGGAGTGCTTGCAGGACTATGCTTTATTGAAAAACTTGCAATCATTTCTACTAGGGCATTGGGAACTATTGTTATTCTGCAAATAACCCAGTGGGTGTCTATTTGGTACATAGGTATAGCTGGAGACATTTTGAAATTTATTATCTACAGCTCATTGCCTCTTCTATTTATATTTATCCAAACAATTAAACCGTTCTCATATATACTTACCATATTTTACTTACTTGGATGATTGGAAGGACTTGAACCTATTTTCCTCCATCAATAAGAATTAATCTCTCTATTAGCAAGTGTATCTATTATTATACTACTTTTATTGATCTTTTGATACTGCTTTTATTGATCTTTTGATCACTGACCTTTGTATTTTTAATTATGTAAATTATTATTGATCAATATAATTGTCCTACTCCCAGTAGTTAGGTATTAGAGATGTGCGCCGACCCGGTGTTTTGGTTTTGGATCTGTATTACATACAGTAACTTTGTGTTTTGGTTTTGGTTTCACCAAAATAGCCCTCACTGGTTTTGGTTTTGGATCTGCTTTTTTTTTTTAATTATGAAAACGACTAAAATCACATATTTTGGGCTTCCAAATCAGTAATGTATTAGCAATAACCAATCAAACCAACTCACAAGGACTTTCAAAGTTTCATTAGAAAATAATACAACACAGATATTTACTAAGAATCATGTGTGGAATATCAAAATTAGTAATATTTAAACAAACAGCAAAGAAAATCCATAAAGTTCGAGTGGGTTCAGTTCTCTGAGAACTGAGCCCACTCGAACTGAGCCCACTCATCCTCAATCACCATATACATACATTATAGTAGAGTAACTGCATGCCTAAACTGACACAGTGTGATGTGGTTATATGCATAAGTTACTAATACCCCTTTCACACAGAGATTTTAACAGGGCAAGCCTGTGTGAAAGGGTCCACCCAGGTAAAAAATGCCAGGGCCTGGGCTTGGGTTGACCCTTTCATACAGAGAAATTATCCGGGTTGAGCCAGATTTCTTCAGCAAATTCCTGAGTTCAAATGCTTGCCCCAGGAATTTCATCTCTTGTGTCAATGGGGTACTGAGCTGGGACCAGGATCCAACCTGTGTTCCAAAAGCTGGGTAAAAGCTGGGTTAAAGCCCCGGATTCTGTCTGAAAGCGGTATAAAATGAGCTGGAAAAATATAACACTAAACTGATCCTGTCTTTAAGATTTGTATATACTTGAAAATCTTTAAACACTCACAATAAGCTTTAATTTTAATAACACCATGGGAAGCTAATGCAGAATTAAAGAATAGATTTTGCAATTAAAAACATCTGTTGTTTTAATAATAATAATAATAATAATAATAATTTTATTTATATAGCGCTCTTTCTCCAACAGGACTCAAGGCGCTTTACAGATATCAAAAACAATGCACATGATAGAGAGGATTTGAGTAATACAACAATAGATAAGCCACACAGACATAAAAGAAAACCTTAAGCACACAGAAAGCATAATGCAGGATTGGTGTAGGCATTTTGGGTAATAACTTCCAAGGGTTGTGTATTCCACCCTCACAAGGTACCAGGTGCGGCAGCCATCTTGGGCGCTCAGCGTAGGATTACCCAGGGTGGAATAGTCCACCCCTAGAAGAGATGACACTAAATGGGGGGGATTTCGGAGTCCTACAGTTCAGAGTAGGGTTCCATCAAAACCATCAGGCCTATGTATTTTTCATCCCATCCACAAGTGTACCATATGGGGCAGCCATGTTGGGCGTTAAGTTTTAATATACTTTCTTTGTACTTTTTGTACCCGGCAGAGTTAAGATCACCATTCACAGCAAAATAAAGAATAACTCTACATTTAACAACACTTATCTGATGGAAAACATTGTGGAAAAAGTGAAAATTAGCGATAAAAGACTTGACAATATTAAATGTTATAACAAGAAAAAGAGCCTGACCAAACTAGAAAAAGACAAACTGATAGAATTAAGCAAAAATCCAGAAATTATTATCAAACCAGTAGTCAAAGCAGAAGGGACAGTCAGCTATAACTATAACTACTACAATGAAGTAGAGAGGTTTCTCCAAGATAAAGACACTTCAAAAGTCTCTAACATTGAACCGAACAAATACGTTGCAATGTCATCTCCTCCTACACCAATTGACAGTGAGATTTTAAACAAAGCAAAGTTTGAATTTTAAAAATCACTCATCCATCGATACCTTATCTTAACTGTTTGCTTAAACTATGCAAAAATCAAAAGCCCAATCAACTCCACCACTGACTCTCTCACAACATCTCTCTCGAGAAATGTTGACATATATATGCAGAAATCAGCATCCAATCTATCATCACAAAACTATACAATGGAAGAAGGAATAATTATTGTACACAGTGGATGTTTTACCTAAATTTTTTTAGGAAACCTAGAGGCAGAGCATGTATGTTTTATTTTAAATGGCCTAGCTTTTATTACTGAACAAAACCATTTTAAATTTAAAGAGCAGTTCTTTCTGCAAACTCAATGAACTGCTATAGGCGTGTGATTTGCATCTAGATTAAAGATGTGCAGGTCCGGTTCTCGGAGAACTGGATTCAATTGAACTTCCCGATCCGAGTCCTAATCAGGGTTTCCCGCCAGACTTGGATCCCAGAAGTGAGGCAAAACTTCATAATTCTGCTGTCAGATTATCATGGGGTTTTGGATTCTATATTTCCCGTGATCGGCGCAATTTTCACTCCGGCTGTGGAGACTACACTGAATGGATGCGTCCAGTTTGTGTGGTGTGTGGCTGTAGGGCTGGTGTATCAGTCAAGGGGTGCTCTGTCTGTAATTAAGTGGTGTATCTGACAAGGGGTGATCTGTCCATAATCCACATACATCCAGGGGCTCTGCCCCAGTGTTAAAAACCCCCAGTATACTGTTTGTGCATCCAGCAGCTGCTGTGTCCTGTGTATCAGTATCAGTCCAGGGGTGCTCTGTCTGTCATCTGGTGGTGTATATGACAATGGGTGATCTGTCCATAAACATCCAGGGGTTCTGCCTCAGTGTTAACTGAGCGCTCAGAACCATCACACATTCTGAGACACGTTTAGGGGTATCCACTTAAACTATGTGTGAGTCTGACATTTCTCACATAGAGAAGCCTCTTTCATCTCCTTCCACCATTTCTGCACCATCTGCACATGTGGGGAGCAATACAAGTAAAATTGGTGATGAGGGCATAATAGAAATTGAGGATTCATGTGTGGAAGTGGAACAGGATGAAGGGAATATGTGTATACTACTACTTTCTGAGGATGTTGATAATGTTGTGTGTGTAAGGTGTGGAATTATTTTTCCTCAAATCCTGCCAAAAAATTGTGAAGGCATCTGCTCCATTTGTGAGGCCAAAGTTAGTAGAGGTAGGGACATTAGCCATCTAGGCACCTTCTCCATGTTACGTCATTTGCATTAAATTTATTTTACAAGATTATAATGTAATTAACTCCCTCAACATCAACCTCTTCATTAGTGATCGACGGTATTCCTTCCAAAATATTGTTTTGTGGGGGCCCAAAACAAATCAAGCACAAAATTGTCAGACCCTGTCACTGAAGTGCTTGCTTTCTTACACTGTGCATGTCCTTTTTTTTCTGAAATAAGTGTGGGAGGGAGGGCTAAGGACAATTCCATCTTCCACCCATTTTCATTTCTGCACTGCTGTGTGGCAATATTTAATAGATGTTATAAACTGCCATATGTTTGTCCCGCTGCTCTGTCGGTTAGTAACCAGCCAGCTCGCAGCAGCCTTTGGTCTAAAATGAATGAAAACAATATTGTGAGCTATGATGTGGTCAAAATTGAAATAAAGTCATTGAGGTTAATAATATTGTAGGAACAAAAAATAAATAAATAGACAAACACTCTGATTTTAGCGTTTTTTATGATTTTTCCTAAAAAAAAAATACAGATTCAAAACCAAAACCCACAAGGGCAGTTGGAGAAAAACCAATACAGATTCAAAAGAATAAGGTGATACAGATCCAAAATCAAAACCTAAAACCCAAGATTTGGCCTGGCGTACAGCTCTAATACAGATACTGTATTCAAATCTTTTTTATGGGGTGTTGTGAAAATAATGCTGTCTATCAGAATAATTTTTTTCTAACCTAAATCATCACTTGGAAAGGCTATATTAATGATCTCATTTTTATTTTGGAAGGCAATGTAACAAGTTTTTTTTAAATTATAAAGTTTTAATATTTTAATGATTTGAACCTCCACTTCAGTGCTCATGGTCTCAGCAGGCTTAACATTGGGTATGATGCTGGTGGAGATCAGAACTGGCATCAAATAATAAGCTTGTGAGCCTCCCAGGACTCACTAGGCTCCTCTCCCTTGATAGCCTGCCCTCATGCTCAGGCACTTCAATTTTTTCATTGCCAGCAAGGAGCTGGTCACACTGAACAGGGGCTACAGCTTGCAGCCCAAGCTTTTCTTTTTTCTTTTGAATATATTTTGATAACTTTTTCTTGAGATGACAGCTCCGGGCAGTCCAAGGAATGCCAGAGCTGTCATTCCAACACCCCCACTGGGCCGAGACACCATAAGCGACACCAGCGGGTAGGTAATTTTAGTGGGACTCCCACTGCACCTCCCACTAGCAAGAAGCAGGGGTGCCCCAGGTCTGCATCCGGACACATTGCGGGACTGGTAAGGCAGGCTCCCACATGTATCCCAGGAGAAGGACCGCAGCTGCTGATGTGCTCCCAGTCTATTCAGTATACCCCCAACTGCACTAGACCTATAGGGGATCAATGTACATTGGTGCTGGGGACACTTTAATGGCCAGGAGAACCATTGGTGATAGTCAGCAGCCCCTCCCCCGGCCTAGGGCCCCATCTCACAGTGGTCTTCCTACCCTGGGCTGCTCCTCCCTCCTCTTTCCTCACAAGAGATGCTGGGCAGCCATTATACAGAGCTTTGCAGGTCTCCAGAGGCAGTGTGCTGTGTCTCACTGTATACCTCTGATACATACCAGGTTATACAAAATGCTAAATCCTACCATCCTTAATTAAGCGCTGCATAGTTGATAAAAGGGTCCATTGCAGTTAAAACAGTTTTCTGCATTGTATGTGACTTATGCTAGTGCTGCTGCTTGATTTCTCTTTATTTCAAACTGTACATTGTATTTGCTTTCCCTGTACTTGTTTTCACTTTGTGACCCTTGAATTGTTGTGTATTGGTTAACACTGACACACTTTACTAAATAGTGTATTTGTGTGAGCTCATTTTCACGGCACTGTTATCCTCTAAGGCTTCGGCAGTTTCGATTGCAGTTCACCACATTGTGTGGCTCTACTCCTGGAAGGCAGATTTGGATGCCAAGAAGGCCCTGGAAGCCCTCCCATACATGGGCAATTTTCTATTTGGACCTGCACTGGACATGATTTTTTAAAAGCTGTCAACATCTAAGACGGCTCAGTTAGATGTCGACAGCTTTTGAAATTCATATCCAGTGCCTTCAGTTTCTTCAGGGAGGCCTTGATCTTCATCCTTTTTGGTCTTTTCATTCACAAAGCAAAACCAAGAGTCAGTCCTTTCGAGGTTCATTTTGCACTGGCAAGGCCTCCAAACCGTGGGCCAAGCAGGATTGGGCTGCTAGATGTCCAGCCACCAAACCTGAGGATAAACCCTCAGCCTGATGCTGTGGGCCTCGCCATGGAGACTCACAGGGTGGGAGGCTGACCTCTTCATTTTGCCCAAGCATGGAGTCAAGGCACGACCGATGCCTGGGACCAAGAAGTGGTCTTTCATATGTATGCTCACTCCTTCATGAAGCATCCTCCCTGCCAGTACTTCCCTACCACTCCGTCACTGGATCCTGACAAAGCACAGGTACTGCAGGAAGTCATTCACACTTTCTGCAGTCAGGAATTATAATCCCTGTTCCACGACCTCAACAATGTGAAGGTTCTATTCTATGCTCTTTTTGGTTCAGGAGCCAAATGGGTCATACCATCTCATTCTGAATCTAAAACTACCTCAGAGTACCCAATTTCAGTATGGAACTTCTCCGCTCCATTGTTTTAGAAATGCGACCTGGGGATTATATGGTTTCCCTGGACATCCAGGAAACAGCAAACTTGACATCAACAGTATGTCAAGTTTGCTGTTATCCAGCAGCATTTCCAATTCCAGACCCTACCCTTTGGCTGGCTACAGCTCCCAGGGTGTTCACCAAAATCATGGCGGTGATGGCGGCCCATCTCCGTTGGCATGAGATTATAATTATTCCTTACTTAGACAACCTCCTTCTACTGGCATAATCTCTGGTGATATTAATAAATATGATGGTGAACCGGTATTCTTCAGTTATATCAATTTGCCACTTTGCTCAATCATTCCAGAGGCTGATCCACTACCTACTGTATATCTTTGTTAGACTCTGCAAACTGAACCACAAAGGGGTATAACTTTGTGGTATAACTCCTTGTTAGTTAAACAAAAAACTGCTTTCATCTATGTCTGCATTCACTTCTCCTGAGATGGCTGTATCACACCTGAGCCAGACTCTAGAGATATCCCTTGATGATGTGGCTCCAGCTACCTATCACACTCCACGTTAGCCTAGATGTCAACCGTGGCACTCTAAAGTAACAAGACACCTACAAAAACTGTCACATAAAGTTGAACGCCAGTGGCGTAAATCTCGTATTCCACGTAACTTCCTCAGATATAAGACTGTTTACCACTCTTATTGTAATGCTGTGGACACTGGCAAACAAACATATTTCCAAACTCTTATCTCTGCTCTACCCTCTAACCCCAAATGACTTTTTAATACATTTAAATCACTTCTCAATCCTCCTTTACCCAACCCGCCAGGCATCTATCAAGGTGCAAGATCTTGCTTCCTACTTCAAGAACAAGATTGATAAGATCTAAAATGAAATTATATGCTCTTTCTTAAACAGTGCCCTACTCAATTCCTTATCTGAACCTTCTGGCACTTTCTCTTCATTTGACTCCACAAGTGAAGATGAAGTATCAACACTCTTCTCATCCTGCTACTCTACTATATCTGCTCTTGAACCTATACCCTCACGAATAAGTAAAGCTCTGTCTCCTGTGCTCATCCCAACCTTAACTAACATCCGTAATCTCTCTCTCTACTGTTATCTTTCCTTCACTGTTCAAGCATGCAGTGATTACTCCCATTCTGAAATAAACTAATTCTGACCCTAACTCTCTCTCAAACTACTGTCCCAACTCTCAGCTCCCATGTCTCTCAAAGCTACTTGAGAAACTTGCCTACACTCGCCTCAAACACTTTCTTAACTCATACAACTTATTGAACCCACATCAATCAGGATTTCGCTCCCAACACTCCACAGAGACAGCACTGACAAAAGTAGTGAATGATCTGGTCACTGCGAAGTCTAAAGGCCATTACTCACTAATATTCTTCTAGATCTCTCTGCTACTTTTGACACTGTTGACCACTCTCTTCTCATACAAACACTGCAATCCCTAGTTCTTAAGGACACAGCCCTCTCTTAGTTATTATCCTACCTATCTAATCACTCTTTCAGTGTCTGTTTCTCTGAATCCACCTCCTCTTCACTACCTCTTTCAGTTGGAGCACCACAGAGCTCAGTCTTAGGTCCTCTGCTTTTCTCAGTCTATACTTCATCTGTTTGGAAACTACAGATGTATCCACCGTTATCTTGAGTAGTTTTCTGTGCCTAGTCACAGCATGACTTATTAGCATAAACCCTTCAGCTATTGTTCTCAACTGCAATACAATACAGAGAACAATACAGCAGGGGATTAAGTCATTACAGCAGGGGATTAAGTCTGACTGGCCAGTCATAGTTAAGCCTATTAACCGTCAAGATAAATTTGGATACATCTGTAATCACCTCTTTTGGATTTCAGTATAATCTGTAAGCAGATGATACTCAAATCTACCTATCCTCCCCTGATTTGTCTTTATCTGTATTGGGCCCGGTTACTGAATGCCTCTCTGCCATTTCATCTTGGATGTCATCTCGCCACCTCAAACTTAATATTTCCAAAACAGAGTTAATTATATTTCCACCAGCCAATAGCAGTTACCAACCTGATATTTATATTACTGTTGAGAACTCTACAATCAACCCTACACCACAAGCTCGCTGCCTAGGTGTCATACTTGACTCAGAACTGTCCTTTGCTCCCCACATTCAATCTGTCTCAAAAACATGTAACATTCATCTAAAAAACATATCCAAAATACAATCATACCTTTACACAAAACACTACTAAAACCCTAATCCATGCTCTGATTATCTCCCGCATTGATTATTGCAATAGTCTTCTTACTGGTCTTACTAAGAAGAGACTCTCACCATTACAATCCATTCTGAATGCAGCTGCGAGGCTAATATTCCTTGCTAGACGTTCATCGTCTGCAGACCCACTATGTCAGTCCCTACATTGGCTACCTCTAGTCTACCGTATTCAATATAAAATACTGTTACTTACACACAAGGCTATTAACCATACTACACCAACATACATCTCTTCGCTTATCTCAAAACATCTTCTAACCCGGCCCCTTCGCACTTCACAAGATCTACGTCTCTCATCCACACTCATTACTTGCTCCCATGCACGATTACAGGACTTTCTTCGGGCTGCATCCACTCTGTGGAATGCCCTACCACATACAATAAGACTCCTCTCTAGTCTTCAAACCTTCAAGCGTTCCCTGAAAACTCACCTAATCAGACAAGCTTACAGTATCAAATTCCAGAACCGCTCACATTACTTTCATAGCTTTCCTATCCAATTATATCCCCACAGTACAGTCCACAGTTATCCTCACATATTTTCTTTCTTCAGTCTCCTTTCCTCCTGACCCTGGTTCATCACTGCTGTGATGTGATATCATGCAGCCCACCAAGAACCTTTACAATCTGGTGGACAACTATTCAATAGAAAGCACCTATCCTTGTGTATCAATGCCTATTTCCCCATAGATTGTAAGCTTGCGAGCAGGGGCCCCCTACCTCTATGACTGTTTGTTTTTACCCAGTTTTGTCTTCTAATTGTGTCTAGTTGTAAAGCACAACATAATTAGCTGCACTATATAAGAAACTGTTAATAAATAAATAAATAAATAAATAATAAATATTGCAAACGTGGGGTAGAATGGTGATTTCACTTTATGCCTCCAGTTCATCTTCTGCGATTTTCACATGGATTTACTGTATCTTTATAAACTTTGTTTCTACTGTAGGTTCTCAAGCTGACATCAGCTGTGTTTTCATATTTCAACCATTTACCATTTGCACTGATACATGTGTACCTCCCCCTCCCCAATGGACTTTTTTTCTTCTCTACCACAATTTACATTTATAAGCACAATATAAAATTAAATGTCAGATTACGATCAGCAGATTCACAGTACATATAACAGAACAGTCAAATATATAGTAGTGTAGCCTCCAACTTAAATATATCCATTCTATTTCTCTTATTATTACAAATAGAACTTGTGTAGCTCTGGTATGTATTCAATATTTACACTTGCCAAAAGTCAACATCCACTAGATAAAAGCAATCTGTGACTTCAAAATTATAAGGATTATTTAGTTGTTAACAGTTTCTCTTCACTGCTGTGATGTAAACATAGACATTAGGGCCAGTTGGTCTCTGACTCAATGCTTAAATATTCACATTTAATAATCGATGAATGTGAAGCTCTAATATTATCTTGGACAAAAATAGGGCCTAATTCAGACCTGATCGTAGATGTGCTAAATTTAGCATATTTACGATCAGCTTCCCTGACTTATGGGGGGATGTCCAGCACTGGGCTACTCCGCCCCACATGTCAGGCCTTACACTGCCACACAAGTACAAAAGCATTGCACAGTGGTGATGCTTTTGTACTTGAAGAGCAGCTCCCTACCAGCTGGCAGGGAGCTACTTGTCGCTGTCCGGGTCGCAGCAGCTGCATGTGACATCACACAGCCAACGCAACCCACCCCCCGCACGGTCCGTGCACGCATACATTGCCCAGACTTTGCCCCTAAAACGGTGGCCAAACCCCCTCCCACCCAGAAACCACCTCTGCCTTTCAATCAGGCAGAGGCAATCGAAGGGCTGATACAGACATCGGCTGTCTGGCATGCGCTGCACACTGCTGCGCCGGTGCATGCACAGTTCAGACCTGATCGGCTGCTGTGCAAAAATGCACAGCAGCGATCTGGTCTGAATTAGGCCCAAAGTGCAGTAAAGGATGGGCTATTTGTTCAGCGTATTGGATGGAGATTCTAAAGCAGCTGCAAGTGATTAGTACTTAGATTAGATGGTAAGCATCTTATTGATGGTATTTTAGATAGAGAGCTCAAATTTATCTCTGAAATATAGACTTCTTTTTTAACTGTAGACTATTCTAAATGAGCTTCTCAATAGACTTCACCATAAATTTATAAGCATTGGAATAACCTCCCAGACATGCAATAATCTCAGCAAATATGTAGTTAACAGCCATGTGCAAAATACATTTTAAACAATTCATAAAAATATGAAATCTAAAACAAATTAAACTTATTCCAGTTATTAGTCATGTATTCCAATAAAGGAGGAGTAGAGATGGTTTCATAGAAAAGATACCATTAGATTCTGTATATAAACATCAATCGAGATACACAAATAAAATTGAAAGTATTCACATAATAAAAAATTACTTTTACTCTTGTAACAATATCCCTAATTATATGCCAGAATAATAGCTTGTACATTAATTTTCCACATTATTCACATATATAGTACCATTAATGCTCTTATATGATCAATTAGGTAGCTTACTACATTCGGTTCTTCAAGACCTCTCAAATTGTTTGAGGAGACCTGCTCCAGGGATGGTATATGAAAGTCCCACAGCTTACAGGGTGAAAAAATTTCAGATTGAAATTTGTTAAAAATCCCCTCTAAAAATCCCCTTCTCTGGCCTAATATCAGATCGACTACACAATAAATAAAATGATGATGATGATGATTATTATTAATAATAATAATAATAATAATAATAATAATAATTAGTTATATTGCCAATATCTCTCTGCATGCCAGCTTTGATACAGATCACTGTCACTATACAAAGGTTACTAGTAACTAAATATATGTAGCCCTATTCTGAGGTGGATGCAAAGTGGCTGTATTTGCAGGAAACTCTAGAAGCCAGGTTGACTCCTTTTTGCTAATGCAAGTACCTATATGGCTAATGTGAGGCTCTTATAGCTTCAAGCGGGAAATTTCACAGCCCAATTTTTTTTGCCATAATTATTATGTGCACTTGTGCATCTGTCCTATGTTGGGTTCAATAGGACTTCCCTAAGCTATTCATGTAACTCAGAATAGAAAATAAATATAGCTACATGCCTTAAAAATGATCTTGTACTGTCTCCTGAAGGCTGTTTGGATTCTTCCTGGCTGAGTATGACATCTCTATGAGGGGTGGCAGTTGAGCTTATTTCAGCTTCCTGTGCTTTCCACATCTGCAATGCATGTATGCTGCCATCTTTATGTGAGTCACCTGACAGTCTCAATCAAACTGGATTCCAGCTGATCCCATCATGTGGCCACTCAGCCTATTGGTGCATACATGCTGTATTTAAACCTGAACTTGCTATCTTACTGGTGTTAAAAATCTTCTTTACTTAGAGATCATCTCCCCAACTCCTGGCTCAGTTTGCTCTTGTTCCATTGTCTGTCTCCAGCCTGTCCATTTAATTCTGCAAATGCTTTCTGTCTATCTGTCTCCAGTCTGACCACTTCACTCTGCAAGTACTATTTGTCTCCAGTACGGCTGCTTTGTTCTGCAAGCTCTGTCTCTAGCCTGACCACTTCAGTCTGCAAAGTGTATCTGTCTCCAGCCTAACTACTTCAGTCTGCATGCACTTTCTGTCTCCAGTCTGAACCTGACCATTTAAATCTGCAAAGTGCAATCTGTCTCCAGTCCAGCAGTGTTCAGTTGTCTGCCCCAGTCTGCAAAGGCATCACCTGTAATCAGTTGTCCACCTCAGCCTTCTAGAACACTACTGTCTGTTGGGAAATCTGACACCAGCTCCCCTAGTTGACTCCTTATCCCTGCTCTGCATTCCATTCCATTCACATCCATCCAATAGTAGCATGAGGAGTAGTCTCCTTAACTATCTAACATCATCCACTCTTCTGGAAAGGCAGATAGCACTAAATTTCCTGACACAAGCAAACAAGATTCCAGAATTGTAATATTTTTTTTTTAATGTCTTTAGTGAAGTTAGGAAGGCAGGTTATAACAAAATAAATGCCATAAACATATAATTAGTATACAATTCAATGATAATGGTATAAGTGCCAAACAGATAAAGCACCGAGTCCAGAAAATGAAAGTTATTGCGAGGAACATTAGATGGCACGAGGTTCATAGTCCTTCTGTATTCATATTGCAGAAACATTCTCCAGATACAGTATACATCTGGTTTTTAGGCATTAAGACAGAGACTACGCTATTGTTTTCACCTTTTCAAGCAAGTATGGAAAGGAAAATTAAGTTGCAACTTTAATAACAAAAAGAAAAGTAGTACAAAGAAGGGAAGGGAAGGAAAAAAAGGGTGGGAGTATGGAAAGAAAAGAAAAGCCAAGTACGCCTAGGCCCAGCAACAACACTATCTTAAGTGTAAACAATTGGGGGGTCTTGTTATACCAGTCTTGTTTCATACCATTGTGTTGATTTAAAACACTGTTGTACTTTTCTTTTGATATCAGTGTTTAAAGTATCAATAAATCTTCCCGAAATACAGAAAAACTGTTCTGTCTTTTTTTTCCTTATTGAGGGTAGATTACACCCAATCCATTTTAAAAACATAAAATAGTTTATCTTTGAAAATAAGCAAGAAAGGGTGGTAGGATGATAATACTACCACCCTTTTGGCTACCGTTGAAAGGATCAATAATAGTTTTTTTACAGCCCTTTGTAACACAAGTAGTCTGTGGGAGGTATCCCAACACCACCCATTCTGGTGTCAGCTGAAGGTTATTAACTAGTTTTTCTAATCATTTAGAGTAACCTCAATTCAGAATTTCTTAATAACATTATAGTCCCATAGACAATTATTTAAAATTGATTCACTCTGTACACATTTCAGACACACTGATGAGTTTGCTATGCCAAGTATGTGACAGCAGTTGGTGGAGAGATAACCTACTGTATATAGAACAGTCTATAGAACATTTCACTATAGGTGGAAGCAGTAAGTGTTTGGTGAGAGTATTGAAGAGTGTGCAAAATAGTAGCCTCTGACAAATCCGGAAAGCATGTTTGCCACTTTTTGATGCTCATGGTGAACATGCCCTTAAAGTAATGGATTATTAATAAACAATAGAAAAGAGCTATAGCTGTATATGAATAGGTATTAGATTTGAAAGTGGCATCTAACTGATTGTCACAATCCAAGTGAGACAGGAAAGATGGGACCTTGTTAATATTTACTTTCTAACGCATGCTTCACTAAATAATAGGTCCCTATTGCAGCTTTTGTATTTTACATAAATGCATGTACTCTTAAATTATTTTAAGAATAGTTTCAGACTTCCTTAAACTTATGATTTAACTTAGCCACCCATATAACACCATAGGCTGATTTTACTTGATACATTTTCGCAAGGTGTAATATTGTCTAATTCATATAACAGATAGACTCTAATCAAAGATATATACACACCCACCGGGACACAATCCCGGGAGTATACCAAGAGCGCTGTTTCCACCCCAATTTCTATATTATTATACACTTTCACAACTGATTTTATATTCAATCTTTTTTATTCAAATAGGAATCTTCCTCTATATATACACAAATAAAAAGAATTTAATCGTATACAATAAATGCTGCAGCATAAAGAATAAAAAAACAGTACAATTTACTTCCACATTAATATTACATCTAAAATCCTAAGAGGCTTGCTAGTATCCGGATCTCAGGCTTATATTAAAACCAATTTAGCTGGGTAATGTCCACATTACATCAATGTGTCCCAGTAAAGTGCAAGGATTTTTTTACTTCATGTTCTCTCTTACATTGAACATAATCTCTGTAATCCAAAACTGATTCAATTTATGAATATGATAATCTTCAAATTGTCCCAAGTTTACTTGGATCCCTTTTTAATTTATGTGTGCACACATTAGATTACCTTCACATGTGTTACCATATGGATTCTTTATAATATCACCTCCAGTAATTGGACTTTTTGCTGTTACGGTCCTCCTTTAATAATTGAAGGTATCAATGGTCCAGTGCTTCTACTCACAGTGCTCAGGCTCCCTCTGCTGGTGATTACCCGTATTGCAATTTACACTGTTTGACAGTGGTATTGACCCCGTAATACAGCGTTCTGGAGGCGAAAGTCTCTTGACAGAGTCACTTGAATACACGTTTCTCCACCTTGATGCTCCTTCAGCAGCTTCCTCAGCTCAACTTGTACTGTTTTTTTTATTCTTTATGCTGCAGCATTTATTGTATACGATTAAATTCTTTTTATTTGTGTATATATAGAGGCAGATTCCTATTTGAATAAAAAAGATTGAATATAAAATCAGTTGTGAAAGTGTATAATAATATAGAAATTGGGGTGGAAGCAGCGCTCTTGGCATACTCCCGGGATGGTATCCCGGTGTGTGTGTATATATCTTTGTTACTACTATAAGGAATGCAATTATCCTTTTAGCTAAAGAGCAGCAGCATCCACTAATTCTATAAAAATCTCCTCCATTGGTGAGTCCCAGCGCCCTTTTTTTGCGCACACTTGGGTCCTTGTGTGAGAATAAGGAACACAGTGTGTGCGAATATATGTGTTTAGACTCTGATCAAGATTCAAATACTGTATGATGTGTGTATTTTTAAGCCTGACAATGAAGAAAAGGAACCTATATCTAAGTATCTGTTACTGTATGAACAGAGCTCCATCTGTGCTTTTTAAGCAACTGTTTTATGGCTATCAAAGTAACATCCTTTGGAGTAAAGAAAAATGTCTTACCTCAATAAGTGTAATACTGTATATGTTGATAATTTATTTTTCATTAATTAATATCCTCTTTTTGACCTTTATACAGTATGTTTGCATTATTTACAAATTTACTTTGGCTTTCTTTGATTTCCATACATATGGAAATGGCTTAACATTTACACATGTTGTGCAAAGATTTACTCACAAAAAATCAACTCAACAGATGCAGTGCAAATCATCAGTATTTTTGATACACATTTGTGAATGGTTAATCTCATGGAGCTTTATCAAGAATTTGGCAGAAGTTTATTTGTATAATTTTTATACAAATATAATTTTAATTTTAGAAATTTGTTTTGCTTCATCCAACCATTGTTTTATTTGAACAATACTATTTGTCATATATTTTCTATAATTCATAATGCAGATTAATTGGGAATAACTACTAATCATTACATGGGAATGTTTACTCTTTAGTAACTGATCACTAATTACATTAACTGTTATACAGTAGCTAGGAATATTTAAGCAATTTAAAAAAACTTTTTGTGTTTTTGGTTGTCATTAGCTGCTAGATTACAGCAATTTTACCAGTTATAATATTTTCCACTATAATATTGTGCAATTAGAAGACTACAAACTGTGCATTTAGTACTCTAGTGATCAATCAGTTAAGTGCTTCATATGTCTACAATCAATTTGATGAGTACTATTGCTTCAACTCTGTTTTACATAATGTGCAGTGTAGAGTCCAAAATGTGTCAGCTTTGCAGAGGTTCCAAGAGGTGGAGTGGTCAAAAACAAAATTTGTAGACTACACCTGGTGGCCTTGTCATGGAAATCATGGCGGGGCAGATATAGTTCAGGACAAATTGGTTCATTCACTACTCCTTCTGAGCAGTAATGTGGGTAGAGAAAAGTTTCCTATTGGATCATGCTACTAGCACTCCCATATCACCAATCTGTTGACATTAAATTGAATTTATATTTATTTTCATTAGATAAGTATGATTACTTTATATTTCTTTTGAATCCTTTATGTGATTTTTGCCTTTACATACAATTGTGAGTTCATGTACACAAATATATAATATTTGATAGTGCTGTCTGCATTTAAAAGTGCTCAAATTATGAATACTGTATTGTATGAATTAATTGAACTCAGTGCTAGAGTTTGAATGAGATATGTGTGGGGAAATTAGATTCCCTGTGTCAGGAACAGAAATTGAAAGTGTTTGTTTATAGTTTTAGTGTGTTATACCATTATCTACTGCTGTGACTAATTGGTTAATTTTCTTGCCTAGAGAGCTGAAAGCTGAAACTCCTGTGCACACAGGTATAATAACTCATCATGTTCATCTACTGTATAATTACTTTTAAGGATTCAGATTCCTGTGAATGAGAATTTTTAACACAACTTATTTATTGAGCAGGAAATTTAAAAGCATTTAGAGCACTGTGTGAAACAATACAATTCTTGAAACTATTGCACAACGTACAGTATTGTTAAGACATTTTCAGTTGAAATCACTTTTTGGCTTTAACATTGTTGCAGAAGGCAAAAACTGCATTCTAAAATAAACATTAAAGCTAAAATTTCCCAAATATTACAGTATTTTCAATATACAGTAAAAACAATGTGGCAAATGTTTTGTTATTTTACAAATCACTAAGAATCAGAATCAGAATCAGCTTTATTGGCCAGGTATCCTTGTGTATACTAGGAATTTGTCTTCGGTTTGCTATACAATAGCCAAGTAGGTAACAGATAAGCAGGTGGTGGGGGTGGCAAGTAAAGTCATATAGACAGCTATACCGTAGGGACACAAGTGAGTTACATGTATGTCTAGTCAGTCAGTGTTCAGCTGGTGGGTAAAATAAACTTTTGATGCTTTTGGTGCACCCGGCGGGGATGGCCCTGTAAGGAAGCAAGTTAAACATGCTGTGGCCGAGTTGTAGCTTTTCCTTTACTATCTTCGTTGCCCGCTTTTTAGCTCTGCAAAGGTACGGTCCTGGACTGAGGGAAGGTCGGTCCCGATGATCTTCTCTGTGGTTCTGACCACATTTTTGGAGCCTGTACCAAACCAGTATCAAGCAGCACAGTACTGACTCCACAATCGCGAAGTAGAAGAGTAGCAGAAGCTTCTGTGGGATGTTGCACTTTCTTAGTTGCCTGAGGAATGACAACCTCTACTGCACTTTATCAACAGTGGTGTCAGTGTTGAACCCCCATTTAAGGTCCCAGGAGATTGTGGTCCCCAACTTGAAGAAATCCACTAGCAATACCACACTATCAGCAAACGTTAGTGGAGGTGCACTAGATGAATTCTTCCTGAAGTCCACTATCATCTCGACAGTTTTGAGGGGGGTTGAGCTCAAGTTTGTTGTGGCTGCACCACTGGGCCAACTGGTCAACTTCCCGTCTATAGGCCGATTCATCCCCGTCCTTGATGAAGCTGATGACAGTGGTTTCGTTTAAGAATTTGATGATCTTTACTGATTGTGCCTCTGAGGTGCAGTCATTTGTTGACAGGGAGAAATGCAGGGGTGAGAGAACACAGCCCTGAGGGGCCCCTGTACTAATTGACCATGCTTGAGAGGTGAATTCCCCCGCTTTCACCACCTATGTCCTATCTGTCAGGAAGTCTACTATCCAGGAACAGGTAGCTTCAGGGACCCCTAGACAAAGTAATTTGGAGTGGAGGATGCTGGGGTTGACTGTATTGAAGACCAAGCTTTAATCGACAAACAGGACCCTCGTGTAGGTACCAGGATTGTCTAGGTGCTTTAGAATGTAGTGCAGGCCCAGGTTGACTGCATCCTCAACACATTGATTCGATCAATATGTGAACTGTACTGGGTCCAGTTGGGGATACGCTACAGTTTTCAGGTGATTCAAAACCAGACACTTGAATGTTTTCATGACACACAGACATCAGTGCTATCAGCCTATAGTCATTCAGGTTTGTGATAGAGGGTTTCTTGGGGAACGGGACGATAGTGGACATTTTTGAGGCAGGAAGGGATTTTCTGTAGCTCCAGCGATTTGTTGAAGATCTTGGTGAATATGGGGGCGAGCTGACCTGCACATGCTCTCAGGGCAGATGGTGACACTCCCATCAAGACCCAGAGCTTTCCTGGGTTAGGCCCTTTTTAATAGTGCCTCCACCTCTTATTGGATGACTTGCAGTGCTGGGAGTTGGCCATTGGTGTTCAGGGCATTGTAGAGGTGATTGTTTGGGTCGCAGGGGTCTTCTTTTGCGTGCCTGCAATAAAAGTGGTTCAGCTCGTCTGCTAGATCTTGGTGCATGGTGGTTGACTTCGATGTTTTCTTGTAGTTGGCTATAGATTGCATTCATTTCCATACAGATATGGGGTCATTGGTGGAGAGATCATTTGTCAGCTTGTCCGAGAACCACTTTTTTGCTAGCCTGATTTCTTTAGTCAGAGAGTTCCTAGTTCAGTTGTATAGTGCTCTATCACCACTACTATAGGCCTGCTCTTTGGCCCGACAAAGTTGCCTGAGCTGGGCGTTGAACCAGGGTTTGTTGTTGTTGTAAATTTGGTAAGTCTTGGTGGGTACACACATGTCCTCACAGTAGCTGATGTAGGATGTGACAGTGTCTGTCAGGTCATTCAGGTCAGTTGCCGAGGCTTCAAAGACCCCTATTCCGTGCAGTTGAAGCAGGTCTGGAGCTTCATCTTAGCCTCGTTGGTACATTACTTATCAGTCTTGATGACAGGCTTAACCACCCTCAGCTTATGTGTATAGGTAGGGAGTAGGTGGATGAGGCAGTGGTCAGATAGGCCGAGTGCAGCACGTGGGATAGACTGAAAGGCAGACTTGAGGGTAGTGTAGCAGTGGACAATGGGGCGCCCTTCCCTAGTGGCACACGTGACTTGTTGTTTGCACTTAGGTAGCTCTTAGCTCAGGGTTGTTTTGTGGAAGTCGCCCAGCACTATAAGCAGAGTCTGGGTATTTTTGTTCTATGTTGGATATGCATATGGTCAGGTGGTGCAGGGCTTCGTTCATGCAGGCGAGGGGGAGATGTCCCCTCCCACAAGACAATTGAGGCAAATTTCATGGATAAATAGAAGGGGTTGCAGTTGATACTCAGCATCTCCAGGTGGGGGCTACATGATTTGCCTACGATTGTGACATTGGTGCACCATCTGTCGTTGATGTAGAAGCAGATGCCACCACCCTTCGTTTTTCCTGAGAGAACCTTGGAGAGATCAGCTCTGAAGAGACCGAAGCCTGGCAGAGACATAGGGTCATCCGCAATATGGTCATCCAGCCACATGTTCATAAAGCAGAGTATGTATGACCCTGTAATACCTGACCCTACACTGCCCAGAAGGAGGAACAGTTCATTGAACTTGTTTGCCATTGAGTACACATTCGAGAGCAGGATTGCGAGAAGTGCAGACTGGTGCCCTCACCGCCACCACCTTACTAGGGCACCTGCGCAACAGCCTTTCCTCTGAGCCTAGGTCCTTCTACTAGGGCAGACATGAGGGCCTCTGTCATTCTCTTTCCAGGGGCCACCATTCCGCCCACCAGTCACCGCCTGGGCTGCGTGGGGCCGCTCGGTCATCCACTTTAGCATCCACGATGTCTGCATCTCTGCCAGACAGGGCAATGAGGGTAGCGAGGGCTGCAAGGGCTGCTGATCCATTAATCCATGATTAATGCAAAAAGTAAGAGTTATTTGTTGCTCAGAGAACAGAGGTGAGGGCCTGGATGGAGCCAAAGATAGGTTGTAGTCCACAGTACCTTGTCTTGGATATCCAATGCAGAGTACAGTAGATTCCAAACTAAAGGACTTCTCAGTGGAGAGATGCAAAGATTTAAATCCAGTATGTATCACAGCGCAGGGATGCAATCCATTGGTTTTGATGAGATGTCCACGTAGAGTTGTACAAGTTAAAGGTAAGTCCTTGGATATTAACCTAATACTGAGGTTTATAGTGTAGAGGAAGTACCAGCACTTCATTCTGATACTTTAAACAGTATCTTTCATTTCTGAGCCTGTAATTGACAGGAAGTGAGGTAGTAATTACTTCCTCATTAGTGCATGTATATATATCTGAGCTGTCCCACTCACATATCACCCCTTGATGAAGTCCAGATAGGATGAAACGCGTTGGGTGTTACCAGACTTAACCCATCCTCTCAAGTTAAGCAGTTTTATGGTTCTTTTATATCTTGTTTTACCGTCATTTTATGCAGTTTATGGTCCCCATATTTTATATTTTATATTTTATGGATGAATTTTCTGTATTTTTAGCCAGCTCCAAAGATTTTATAATAGTCATTTATCTGTGGCTATGGTACTATACTTGTTTTTTACTGGTGTGTTTTGTAATAAATTGTAAAAATATTTTAATATATTTTTGGTCTCCCTAATTTTATGTGACACCATTGGTCGCTTAGAAACACCTTATCCACTTTCCTATTTACATTACCCATAAATCACTTTACCAATGCTTATTTTTTAAGGTGTAGCAGATGCCCTATTATACTAAAGGGAGTGTCCTCCAAGGGAGACTTTATAGGTATATAATTATTTATTTATTTATTTTACCTATTGTTGTATTGGTCTAACTACTAGTGCTGATTGGCAATCGCATATTGGCGCGGTTTGTTCTCTCTCTTCACATATATATATATATATATATATATACACACACAAATAAATTTATAAATACATATACACACATATATATATATATATATACACACACACACACACACACACACACACACACACAATGGATGAAATCATTGCTAAATATCATACCAGAGGCTCAGAGGCTATGAACTCTGAAAGAATGCTACAAGTACTCAAACATTCAGAGTTGTTAAAACCAAAGATCAAAAAAACTAATGACGTATTCACATGGATTATCACCTTCGACACATCCAGTCCAGTAATACCCAAAGTCAGCAGAACACTATGGCCCGTAGTCTCCAGTGACAAAGACCTACCTTGTTTCCATTGGACTAGACAAATGACTTGCTACAGAAAAGGACGTAACCTCAGGGACATGCTAGTCAAAATTGACATCAACAACTTTAACAATGAAGAAGCATGCATGAATCTTAAGCGAAAACTGGTGTGCTATAAATGTCTCCACAGCACTACATGTAGTTATCTCACCATGGGGTCAACATTCAATCACCTGGGGGAAAATGTACTGTATCAAGCGTGTTGTATCTTGTGACACCAAGTTTGTCATCTACATCTTCATCTGCCCATGTGGCCTTTATTATGTGGGAATGACCACTCACAAATTCAAGAAGCAAATGGCTCTGTACAGGTCGGCAATCAAGGCTGCCTTTGAAGGAAAACTGATGGACCAACATGTTGCCTCCCATCTCAAAGACTGCCACCATCAACTCGCTTCTTTGAAATACAAAATCATAGCTCCAAAAGAGGTCAAGATAGAACAAAAGCTCTCATGACATTAGAAGCATCATGGATCTACCATCTGCATACTGTGGCTCTGCGAGGTCTTAATGAATGTATCTCATGTAACACACTTCTTTAACAGACACATTTTACTTGCAACATGTCAAACTGTGTAAATGATACACCTCAGATCTCTTACAACTGATTGTCACTAATACAGCAAACACAGTGTTTAATTATTACATTGTCTTGTTTAAACTTACAACACTGTATCTACCATCACCAACAGACGTAATTTCTGCACCTAGTCTTATATGTTGAGCAGAGAATCATGCAGCAATTTTTATACCAAAACCAATTACAACACCTTTTTGCACCAGGTAGGTGTCTTTGTTTTCCTTTTTTTGTTATTATAACTGTGTACATTATTAGACATTATTAGACAGCACTAACATGATTTTTTATTTCATCCAAGTGCTTTTCTACTATTGCTTTATTGTTTTGAATCCCAGCTTAACTCATTGTGCTCCAGCATCTCATAGTAATATTTCTTTAAGCTACTGTATGTCTTCTTTCTATACATGTGGATTTTGACAGCTGGTTATTATTTTTATATTTTGCATTGCGTGTATTGTCTTTTTTTAATATATTTGTATTGGGGATATGCAGACCTCCCACACCCGGCTCCAGCTTGGCAGTCTCCAGGGTGCAACTGGATGATGTTATCAATGGGTGTAAACCCTGGATCCCCACCCCTGGGCCCATACATGCTAACTGTGTATTCAGTTGAAAAAGGGGATTAATTCCCTGAAACGCTGCACAATAAACTGCACTATTTTGAAATAAGCCCTGGAGTGCCATGCGTTGATTGAACCAGGTAGGATTGATCATAACAGTAATAAATAAATATATATATATATATATATATATATATATATATAGAGTGAAGAGATTGGTGGCACTCAAGCAGGCTGGTAAATGCAAAGAAAATGTCCCTTTATTTGCCTACATGTTTCGGGGAAACTCCCCGTCCTCAGGGCTAGACAACGTTGTCTAGCCCTGAGGACGGGGAGTTTCCCCGAAACATGTAGGCAAATAAAGGGACATTTTCTTTGCATTTACCAGCCTGCTTGAGTGCCACCAATCTCTTCACTCTATTTTTGTCAATTGTTGACCTGGAGGGCACCGCAGCAAAGGAACTTTATTTATATCTTTTGGAGTGCTGGTATTACCTTTGAGATATATATATATATATATATATATATACACACACATACTAGAGATGTGCAGCGGGCACATTTTGTGTTTTATGTTTTGGTTTTGGTTCTAATTTCTTGCTCGCGTTTTTGTTTTGGATTGGTTTTGCCAAAACCACCCGTTTGTGTTTTGGCTTTGGTTGTGGTTTTGGATCTGGATGATTTTTGGAAAAAAAAAACATTAAAATGGCTAAAATAACAGAATGTGTGGGTAATTTTGCTCCTACGGTTTTATTAACCTATTTAACATTCATTTCCACTCATTTCCAGTCTATTCTGAACACCTCACACCTCACAGTATTGTTTTTAGGCCAAAAGGTTGCACCGAGGTGGCTGTATGACTAAGCTAAGCGACAGAAGTGTGCGGCACAAACACCTGGCCCATCTAGGAGTGGCACTGCAGTGTCAGACAGGATGGCAGATTTAAAAAATAAGCCCCTAACAGCACATGATGCAAAGAAGAAAAATAAATGCACCAAGGTTGCTGTATGACTAAGCTAAGTGACACAACCACCTGGCCCATCTAGTAGTGGCATGCAGTGGCCAAATGTCGAAAGTGGCCTGCAATTTTTCAGTCCACTGACAGCATCTACTGCACACCCCTGTCATTTTTCAAAAAATCTCAATTGGTGGACTTATACAGCAGTACACCTAGACTAATAAAGCAGTACCCCTGGGCTTATACGGCAGTGACAGACAAGATGGCACTTTAAAAAACCATGCCCCAAACAGCACATGATGCAAAGATGAAAAAGAGGTGCACCAAGGTTGCTGTATGACTAAGCTAAGTGACACAAGTGTGCGGCACAAACACCTGGCCCATCTAGGAGTGGCACTGCAATGTCAGACAGGAGGACAGATATAAAAAAGGCCGCAAAGAGCACATCATGCAAAGATGTAAAAGAGGTGCAATGAGGTAGCTGTATGACTAAGCTAAGTGACACAATTGTGTGGCACAAACACCTGGCCCATCTAGGAGCAGCACTGCAGTGTCAGACAGGATGGCAGATTTACAAAAAATAGGCCCCAAACAGAACATGATGCAAAGAACAAAAATAAGTACACCGAGGTTGCTGTATGACTAAGATAAGTGAAACAAGTGTGTGGCACAAACACCTGGCCCATCTAGGAGTGGCACTGCAGTGTCAGACATGATGGCAGATTTAAAAAATCGGCCCCAAACAGCACATAATGCAAAGAAGAAAAAGAAGTTCACTGAGGTTGCTGTATGACTAAGCTAAGCGGCACAACCACCAGGCCCATCTAGTAGTGGCATGCAGTGGCTGAATGTCGAAAGTGGCCTGCAATTTTTCCAGTCCACTGACAGCATCTCCTGCATGCCCCTGTCATTTAAAAAAAAATTCAATTGTTGGACTTATACGGCAGTACCCCTGGACTAATATAGCAGTAACCCTGGACTTATATGGCAGTGTCAGACAGGATGGTATTTTAAAAAATACCAGGAGGGCAGATATAAAAAAACTAGGCCCCAAACAGCACATCATGCAAAGATGTAAAAGAGGTTCAATGAGGTAGCTGTATGACTTAGCTAAGCAACACAAACAATTGGCCCATATAGGATTGGCATTGCAGTGTCAGACAGGATGGCACTTAAAAAAATAGTACCCAAACAGCACATCATGCCAAGAAGTAAAATAGGGCAATGAGGTAGCAGTATGACTAAGCTAAGTGACACAAGTGTGCAGCACAAACACCTGGCCCATCTAAGGTTGGAACTGCAGTCCCACTGCACTAATGGCAGATACAGGATGTACATCTTGAACCAACATAGTTGTTATGGCCTCAGAATACGGCAGTATCACTGGAATTATAGGCAGTACCACTGGATATATACGTCAGTATCAATGGAATTATACGGCAGAATCACTGGACTTATGCACCAGTACCACTGGAATTATACATCAGAATCACTGGAATTATACAGCAGAATCACTGGAATTATGCGGCAGTACCGCTGGACATATACAGCAGTATCAATGGACTTATATAGCAGTATCACTGGAATTATATGGCAGTATCACTGGACATATACTGCAGTATCATTGGACTGGACTTAAACGCCAGTACCACTGGAATTATATGGCAGGGTCACTGGAATTATACAGCAGGATCACTGGACATATACGGCAGTATAAATGGACATATACAGCCGTATCACTGGACATATATGGCAGTATCACTGGACTGGACTTATACGCCAGTACCACTGGAATTATACGGCAGGATCACAGGATTTATACGCCAGTACCACTGGAATTATATGACAGGATCACTGGAATTATATGGCAGTTTCGCTGGACATATACGGCAGTATCAATGGACATATACAGCAGTATCACTGGAATTATACAGCAGTATCAATGGAGATATAAGGCAGTATCACTGGACTGGATTTATACACCAGTACCACTGCAATTATATGGCAGGATCACTGGAATTATATGGCAGGATCACTGGACATATACGGCAGTATCAATGGACATATACGGCAGTATCACTGGACTGGACTTATACGTCCGTACCACTGAAATTATACGGCAGTATCACTGGATTTATATGCCAGTACCACTGGATTTATATGGTAGGATCACTGCAATTATACGTCAGTACTGCTGGACATATACGGCAGTATCAATGGAAATATATGGCAGTATCACTGGACATATACGGCAGTATCACTGGACTGGACTTATACACCAGTACTACTGTAGTTATATGGGAGGATCACTGGACTTATACGCCAGTACCACTGGAAGTATTCGGCAGGATCACTGCAATTATACAGCAGGATCACTGGAATTATACGGCAGGATCAATGGACTTATACGCCAGTACCACTGGAATTATACTGCAGGATCACTGGATTTATACGGCAGTACCGCTGGACATATATGCCAGCACCACTGGAATTATACGGCAGTATCAATGGAGATATACGGCAGTATCACTGGACATATACGGCAGTATCACTGGACTGGACTTATATGCCAGTACCACTGAAATTATACGGCAGGGTAACTAGATTTATGCGGCAGGATTGCTGCAATTATATGGCAGGATCACTTAAAATTTACAGCAGGATCACTGGATTTATACAGCAGTACCGCTGGACATATATTACAGTATCAATGGACATATACGGCAGGATCACTGGACTTATATGGTAGTTCTGCTGGACATATACGGCAGTACCACTGGACATATACGGCAGCACAGGGACAACAACAGTGGACTGATGCGGCACAACACAGCACCACTGGATTGTACTTATACAGCAGCACTGGACATATGGCAGCAGAGGACACAACCACTGTGACCAGACAGATGCAGCACAAGACATGGACACTGAGGACACTGAGGATGGAGACACGTCCTCTCTCTACACTCTCCAATGCCGGAGTGAAAATGGCGGCGACGCGCGGCTCATTATATGGAATCCAAACCCCGCGAGAATCCGACAGCGGGATGATGACATTTTGCCTCGTTCTGGTGTTTGAGTGAGGTGGGAAAACCCGAGCCGGGCTCGGATCCGGGCTCGGGACGTGAAGTTCGGGGGGGGGGGGGTTCGGTTCTCAGAGATCCGAAACATCTCATCTCTCTCTCTCTCTATATATATATATATATATATATATATATTTATATACTGTACATACATACAGTACATACATACTTACATACTGTCTGTAGATGTTGTGTCCGCACATAAATATTTTTTTAAGGAAATATACTGTTTATAGACTTGGATCCGGGCTCGGGTGGTGAAGTATGGTAATGTTCGTAATATATATAGTATATATATATATATATATATAAATAAATCCCAAGGTGGTCAGCAATCTTATTCTGAATATGCCAACTGACAATGTGCCAGAAACCCCATAGGTAATGTAGCAGCAATACTTCAGCACTCAGTGTTCTTACATTCATGGAGAATAAATCACAGCAACAGCATCTGATAATGCAGCATTTTGGGTATTTTATTCATCATCAGGCAGCATATACATGAGAATAAACAAAATATAGTTACCTTAAGTACCCTCTGTGGTCCTGCCAGTTATCACCAGACTGCCATGCTCCCCCCTTTTAGAAACTGGAAGTTCGGGATAGATGCGATTTCCAGCCAGTGCTGGCTTTAGGGTTGAAATTGATACCCGGGGCTGGCTGCAGGGACAGCAGTAACACAATACATAGTGATCAGCAACATAAAACAAATTAAAAGCAATCTCCTGTGCTTCCCCTCCTAGAAAGTCACATCAGTCAGCAATAACAGTCGGTCCCGTATATGGAACATCTATATATTAGAGATGAGCGGGTTCGGTTCCTCGGAATCCGAACCCGCCCGAACTTCAGTTTTTTTTACACGGGTCCGAGCGACTCGGATCTTCCCGCCTTGCTCGGTTAACCCGAGCGCGCCCGAACGTCATCATCACGCTGCCGGATTCTCGCGAGGCTCGGATTCTATCGCGAGACTCGGATTCTATATAAGGAGCCGCGCGTCGCCGCCATTTTCACACGTGCATTGAGATTCATAGGGAGAGGACGTGGCTGGCGTCCTCTCCGTTTATAGAGATTCGAGAAGAGAGTGAGACAGAGAGAGACACAGTAGTAATTTTGGGGAGCATTAGGAGGAGTACTACTACTACTAGTACTTGCTGAAGTGATAGAGATAGTGTGACTGTATTATCTGACTTGTGGGGGAGACACTGACAGTGGGGAGCAGTTAGAGTCTGAGAGCAGGACTCAGGACTCAGGAGTACATATAACGTACAGTGCACACTTTTGCTGCCAGAGTGCCACACTGCCATTGTTTGTGACCACACTGACCACCAGTATAATATATATTGTGATTGTCTGCTTAGGACTCAGGAGTACTACTTGCAAGTTGCTGATAGTGTGACCAGTGACCTGACCACCAGTTTAATAATCACCACAAGTTTATGAGTTTAATATATATATATATATATAATTGTATATAATATATATATAATATTGTATACCACCTAGCACCTACCCGTGTTTTTTTTTTTCTTTCTTCTTTATACATACTACTATAGTAGCTTACTGTAGCAGTCTGCGGTGCTGCTGAGCTGACAGTGTCCAGCAGGTCCGTCATCAGTCATTACATAATAAATATATATACCTGTCCGGCTGCAGTACTAGTGATATTATATAATTATATATATATATATATATATTGATTTCATCTCATTATCATCCAGTCTATATTATCAGCAGACACAGTACGTTAGTCCACGGCTGTAGCTACCTCTGTGTCGGCACTCGGCAGTCCATCCATAATTGTATACCACCTACCCGTGTTTTTTTTTTTCTTTCTTCTTTATACATACTACTATAGTAGCTTACTGTAGCAGTCTGCGGTGCTGCTGAGCTGACAGTGTCCAGCAGGTCCGTCATCAGTCATTACATAATAAATATATATACCTGTCAGGCTGCAGTACTAGTGATATTATATATATATATATATATTGATTTCATCTCATTATCATCCAGTCTATATTATCAGCAGACACAGTACGGTAGTCCACGGCTGTAGCTACCTCTGTGTCGGCACTCGGCAGTCCATCCATAATTGTATACCACCTACCCGTGTTTTTTTTTTTCTTTCTTCTTTATACATACTACTATAGTAGCTTACTGTAGCAGTCTGCGGTGCTGCTGAGCTGACAGTGTCCAGCAGGTCCGTCATCAGTCATTACATAATAAATATATATACCTGTCCGGCTGCAGTACTAGTGATATTATATATACATATATATTGATTTCATCTCATTATCATCCAGTCTATATTATCAGCAGACACAGTACGGTAGTCCACGGCTGTAGCTACCTCTGTGTCGGCACTCGGCAGTCCATCCATAATTGTATACCACCTACCCGTGTTTTTTTTTTTCTTTCTTCTTTATACATACTACTATAGTAGCTTACTGTAGCAGTCTGCGGTGCTGCTGAGCTGACAGTGTCCAGCAGGTCCGTCATCAGTCATTACATAATAAATATATATACCTGTCCGGCTGCAGTACTAGTGATATTATATAATTATATATATATATATATATATTGATTTCATCTCATTATCATCCAGTCTATATTATCAGCAGACACAGTACGTTAGTCCACGGCTGTAGCTACCTCTGTGTCGGCACTCGGCAGTCCATCCATAATTGTATACCACCTACCCGTGTTTTTTTTTTTCTTTCTTCTTTATACATACTACTATAGTAGCTTACTGTAGCAGTCTGCGGTGCTGCTGAGCTGACAGTGTCCAGCAGGTCCGTCATCAGTCATTACATAATAAATATATATACCTGTCCGGCTGCAGTACTAGTGATATTATATATACATATATATTGATTTCATCTCATTATCATCCAGTCTATATTATCAGCAGACACAGTACGGTAGTCCACGGCTGTAGCTACCTCTGTGTCGGCACTCGGCAGTCCATCCATAATTGTATACCACCTACCCGTGTTTTTTTTTTTCTTTCTTCTTTATACATACTACTATAGTAGCTTACTGTAGCAGTCTGCGGTGCTGCTGAGCTGACAGTGTCCAGCAGGTCCGTCATCAGTCATTACATAATAAATATATATACCTGTCCGGCTGCAGTACTAGTGATATTATATAATTATATATATATATATATATATATATTGATTTCATCTCATTATCATCCAGTCTATATTATCAGCAGACACAGTACGTTAATCCACGGCTGTAGCTACCTCTGTGTCGGCACTCGGCAGTCCATCCATAATTGTATACCACCTACCCGTGGTTTTTTTTTTTTTCTTCTTTATACATACTACTATAGTAGCTTACTGTAGCAGTCTGCGGTGCTGCTGAGCTGACAGTGTCCAGCAGGTCCGTCATCAGTCATTACATAATAAATATATATACCTGTCCGGCTGCAGTACTAGTGATATTATATATACATATATATTGATTTCATCTCATTATCATCCAGTCTATATTATCAGCAGACACAGTACGTTAGTCCACGGCTGTAGCTACCTCTGTGTCGGCACTCAGCAGTCCATCCATAATTGTATACCACCTACCCGTGGTTTTTTTTTTTCTTTCTTCTTTATACATACTACTATAGTAGCTTACTGTAGCAGTCTGCGGTGCTGCTGAGCTGACAGTGTCCAGCAGGTCCGTCATCAGTCATTACATAATAAATATATATACCTGTCCGGCTGCAGTACTAGTGATATTATATATACATATATATTGATTTCATCTCATTATCATCCAGTCTATATTATCAGCAGACACAGTACGGTAGTTCACGGCTGTAGCTACCTCTGTGTCGGCACTCGGCAGTCCATCCATAAGTATACTAGTATCCATCCATCTCCATTGTTTACCTGAGGTGCCTTTTAGTTGTGCCTATTAAAATATGGAGAACAAAAATGTTGAGGTTCCAAAATTAGGGAAAGATCAAGATCCACTTCCACCTCGTGCTGAAGCTGCTGCCACTAGTCATGGCCGAGACGATGAAATGCCAGCAACGTCGTCTGCCAAGGCCGATGCCCAATGTCATAGTATAGAGCATGTAAAATCCAAAACACCAAATATCAGTAAAAAAAGGACTCCAAAATCTAAAATAAAATTGTCGGAGGAGAAGCGTAAACTTGCCAATATGCCATTTACCACACGGAGTGGCAAGGAACGGCTGAGGCCCTGGCCTATGTTCATGGCTAGTGGTTCAGCTTCACATGAGGATGGAAGCACTCAGCCTCTCGCTAGAAAACTGAAAAGACTCAAGCTGGCAAAAGCACCGCAAAGAACTGTGCATTCTTCGAAATCCCAAATCCACAAGGAGAGTCCAATTGTGTCGGTTGCGATGCCTGACCTTCCCAACACTGGACCTGAAGAGCATGCGCCTTCCACCATTTGCACGCCCCCTGCAAGTGCTGGAAGGAGCACCCGCAGTCCAGTTCCTGATAGTCAGATTGAAGATGTCAGTGTTGAAGTACACCAGGATGAGGAGGATATGGGTGTTGCTGGCGCTGGGGAGGAAATTGACCAGGAGGATTCTGATGGTGAGGTGGTTTGTTTAAGTCAGGCACCCGGGGAGACACCTGTTGTCCGTGGGAGGAATATGGCCATTGACATGCCTGGTGAAAATACAAAAAAAATCAGCTCTTCGGTGTGGAAGTATTTCAACAGAAATGCGGACAACAGGTGTCAAGCCGTGTGTTGCCTTTGTCAAGCTGTAATAAGTAGGGGTAAGGACGTTAACCACCTCGGAACATCCTCCCTTATACGTCACCTGCAGCGCATTCATAATAAGTCAGTGACAAGTTCAAAAACTTTGGGCGACAGCGGAAGCTGTCCACTGACCAGTAAATCCCTTCCTCTTGTAACCAAGCTCACGCAAACCACCCCACCAACTCCCTCAGTGTCAATTTCCTCCTTCCCCAGGAATGCCAATAGTCCTGCAGGCCATGTCACTGGCAATTCTGACGAGTCCTCTCCTGCCTGGGATTCCTCCGATGCATCCTTGCGTGTAACGCCTACTGCTGCTGGCGCTGCTGTTGTTGCTGCTGGGAGTCGATGGTCAGCCCAGAGGGGAAGTCGTAAGCCCACTTTTACTACTTCCACCAAGCAATTGACTGTCCAACAGTCCTTTGCGAGGAAGATGAAATATCACAGCAGTCATCCTGTTGCAAAGCGGATAACTGAGGCCTTGACAACTATGTTGGTGTTAGACGTGCGTCCGGTATCCGCCGTTAGTTCATAGGGAACTAGACAATTTCTTGAGGCAGTGTGCCCCCGTTACCAAATACCATCTAGGTTCCACTTCTCTAGGCAGGCGATACCGAGAATGTACACGGACGTCAGAAAAAGACTCACCAGTGTCCTAAAAAATGCAGTTGTACCCAATGTCCACTTAACCACGGACATGTGGACAAGTGGAGCAGGGCAGGGTCAGGACTATATGACTGTGACAGCCCACTGGGTAGATGTATGGACTCCCGCCGCAAGAACAGCAGCGGCGGCACCAGTAGCAGCATCTCGCAAACGCCAACTCTTTCCTAGGCAGGCTACGCTTTGTATCACCGCTTTCCAGAATACGCACACGGCTGAAAACCTCTTACGGCAACTGAGGAAGATCATCGCGGAATGGCTTACCCCAATTGGACTCTCCTGTGGATTTGTGGCATCGGACAACGCCAGCAATATTGTGTGTGCATTAAATCTGGGCAAATTCCAGCACGTCCCATGTTTTGCACATACCTTGAATTTGGTGGTGCAGAATTTTTTAAAAAACGACAGGGGTGTGCAAGAGATGCTGTCGGTGGCCAGAAGAATTGCGGGACACTTTCGGCGTACAGGCACCACGTACAGAAGACTGGAGCACCACCAAAAACAACTGAACCTGCCCTGCCATCATCTGAAGCAAGAAGTGGTAACGAGGTGGAATTCAACCCTCTATATGCTTCAGAGGTTGGAGGAGCAGCAAAAGGTCATTCAAGCCTATACAATTCAGCACGATATAGGAGGTGGAATGCACCTGTCTCAAGCGCAGTGGAGAATGATTTCAACATTGTGCAAGGTTCTGATGCCCTTTGAACTTGCCACATGTGAAGTCAGTTCAGACACTGCCAGCCTGAGTCAGGTCATTCCCCTCATCAGGCTTTTGCAGAAGAAGCTGGAGGCATTGAAAGAGGAGCTAACATGGAGCGATTCCGCTAGGCATGTGGGACTTGTGGATGGAGCCCTTAATTCGCTTAACAAGGATTCACAGGTGGTCAATCTGTTGAAATCAGAGCACTACATTTTGGCCACCATGCTCGATCCTAGATTTAAAGCCTACCTTGGATCTCTCTTTCCTGGAGACACAAGTCTGCTGGGGTTCAAAGACCTGCTGGTGAGAAAATTGTCAAGTCAAGCGGAACGCGACCTGTCAACATCTCCTCCTTCACATTCTCCCGCAACTGGGGGTGCGAGGAAAAGGCTCAGAATTCCGAGCCCACCCGCTGGCGGTGATGCAGGGCAGTCTGGAGCGACTGCTGATGCTGACATCTGGTCTGGACTGAAGGACCTGACAACGATTACGGACATGTCGTCTACTGTCACTGCATATGATTCTCTCACCATTGAAAGAATGGTGGAGGATTATATGAGTGACCGCATCCAAGTAGGCACGTCACACAGTCCGTACTTATACTGGCAGGAAAAAGAGGCAATTTGGAGGCCCTTGCACAAACTGGCTTTATTCTACCTAAGTTGCCCTCCCACAAGTGTGTACTCCGAAAGAGTGTTTAGTGCCGCCGCTCACCTTGTCAGCAATCGGCGTACGAGGTTACATCCAGAAAATGTGGAGAAGATGATGTTCATTAAAATGAATTATAATCAATTCCTCCGTGGAGACATTGACCAGCAGCAATTGCCTCCACAAAGTACACAGGGAGCTGAGATGGTGGATTCCAGTGGGGACGAATTGATAATCTGTGAGGAGGGGGATGTACACGGTGATATATCGGAGGATGATGATGAGGTGGACATCTTGCCTCTGTAGAGCCAGTTTGTGCAAGGAGAGATTAATTGCTTCTTTTTTGGTGGGGGTCCAAACCAACCCGTCATTTCAGTCACAGTCGTGTGGCAGACCCTGTCACTGAAATGATGGGTTGGTTAAAGTGTGCATGTCCTGTTTATACAACATAACGGTGGGTGGGAGGGCCCAAGGACAATTCCATCTTGCACCTCTTTTTTCTTTCATTTTTCTTTGCGTCATGTGCTGTTTGGGGAGTATTTTTTGGAAGGGCCATCCTGCGTGACACTGCAGTGCCACTCCTATATGGGCCCGGTGTTTGTGTCGGCCACTAGGGTCGCTTATCTTACTCACACAGCTACCTCATTGCGCCTCTTTTTTTCTTTGCGTCATGTGCTGTTTGGGGAGGGTTTTTTGGAAGGGACATCCTGCGTGACACTGCAGTGCCACTCCTAGATGGGCCCGGTGTTTGTGTCGGCCACTAGGGTCGCTTATCTTACTCACACAGCTACCTCATTGCGCCTCTTTTTTTCTTTGCGTCATGTGCTGTTTGGGGAGGGTTTTTTGGAAGGGCCATCCTGCGTGACACTGCAGTGCCACTCCTAGATGGGCCCATGTGATTGTGTCGGCCACTAGGGTCGCTTATCTTACTCACACAGCTACCTCATTGCGCCTCTTTTTTTCTTTGCGTCATGTGCTGTTTGGGGAGGGTTTTTTGGAAGGGACATCCTGCGTGACACTGCAGTGCCACTCCTAGATGGGCCCGGTGTTTGTGTCGGCCACTAGGGTCGCTTATCTTACTCACACAGCTACCTCATTGCGCCTCTTTTTTTCTTTGCGTCATGTGCTGTTTGGGGAGGGTTTTTTGGAAGGGACATCCTGCGTGACACTGCAGTGCCACTCCTAGATGGGCCCGGTGTTTGTGTCGGCCACTAGGGTCGCTTATCTTACTCACACAGCTACCTCATTGCGCCTCTTTTTTTCTTTGCGTCATGTGCTGTTTGGGGAGGGTTTTTTGGAAGGGCCATTCTGAGTGACACTGCAGTGCCACTCCTAGATGGGCCCGGTGTTTGTGTCGGCCACTAGGGTCGCTTATCTTACTCACACAGCTACCTCATTGCGCCTCTTTTTTTCTTTGCATCATGTGCTGTTTGGGGAGGGTTTTTTGGAAGGGACTTCCTGCGTGACACTGCAGTGCCACTCCTAGATGGGCCAGGTGTTTGTGTCGGCCACTAGGGTCGCTTAGCTTAGTCATCCAGCGACCTTGGTGCAAATTTTAGGACTAAAAATAATATTGTGAGGTGTGAGGTATTCAGAATAGACTGAAAATGAGTGGAAAATATGGTTTTTGAGGTTAATAATACTTTGGGATCAAAATGACCCCCAAATTCTATGATTTAAGCTGTTTTTTAGTGTTTTTTGAAAAAAACACCCGAATCCAAAACACACCCGAATCCGCCCAAAAAAATTCGGTGAGGTTTTGCCAAAACGCGGTCGAACCCAAAACACGGCCGTGGAACCGAACCCAAAACCAAAACACAAAACCCGAAAAATTTCAAGTGCACATCTCTACTATATATTCTGTTAAATGACAAGTAAACTGACATCTGTGTGGTTCACTGGAATTAATGGCAATTTGAAAAGCCCATATAGTAAAAAGAGCACACTAATACCGGTGCAGAAAAAATAGGGCAAGGAATATTATAGACAAAAAAGGTTAGGCGTACCCTGAAGCTCCCTAAAACACTAACTCCTTCTACCAATGGAATGTCATAAAGTTTATATAGGCAGTGATGATAATACAATATCAAAAAAATTTAATCTACAGGCACCCTAACACTAATATTAAGCTAAACTGGGCAAAATACAGGATGATGATGAAGTGCACCTAATGCTCCATATAACACTAGCTCCCTCTGCACAACAATGAAAGATGTCAATAACTTGGCACGAGCAATGGTGTTCACATAAATAGACTGAGATTCAATTGTTCATTGTCTGGCTACAGGTTGGTCAGACTTTTTTCCATTCAGAGCCTCTCTGATTGATGTCTTGTGTAGAGAAATACGTTCCTTAAAACTACGGATTGTTTTTCCGACATAGCAGAGTCCGCAGGGGCATTTAATGAGATAGATGACAAAGGTGCTGTAACAGGATAAAGGATGTCTAATGTCATATCACTGGCCATTATGGGGATGATGAAAGTGTTTTCCTGTGATCATATGTCTGCATGTTGTGCAGTTAGGACACTGAAAACAACCATTCTTTTTAGTTGAGATCCCTTTTGCATATGACATCTGTTTAGTAATGTCCGCATGGACAATCCAGTCCCTGATGTTATTGCCCCTCTTATAACAGGGCATAATGCAAGCTTTCTTCATATTGGTCAGATCCTTGTCACTCTGGATGATGGGCCAAAGATAGTTGGTCATATTGAGGATAACCTTATGTGCTGTATTCAATTTTTGTACCTAGTGTACTGTACAACATCACTTTGAAGTGTCTTGTTCTTAGGTAGCAGTGTAACTTCTCTGGGAATTGCCTCCACTTTAGCCCATGCTCCAAGCAATTTGTCATCATTATAGCCCCTGTCCTTAAACTTGGATGTCATCATATCCAGGATATTTTCCAAGTCATCTCTGTTACTTGTTATCCTTTTCACTCGTAACATCTGGGAAAATGGTAAACTATTAACTGTTGTCTTTCCCTGAAAAAGGATTGCAAAAAAATGTGCCTGTTTGTAGATAACTGCACATTTTTTTGTCATCCTTTTTAAGGTGAAAATTATAATATACGTTACCCCCTTACTTGTACAAGCAGTTTTGTTGCATACACTATCACCTGTCCATGTGCTAAAGTGTATGTAGGTAAAACTGATTGCCAATTTAAAATTCTCATGGCACAACATTGCTGTGTGATAAGAAATATACTGGCATCAGGCTCCAGTGAGCAGCCTGTTGCCAGGTATTTTGCATTGGCAAAACTTAACTTGTCAACTCCCTGCTATTACATTATTGACCATGTGCCTCCACTAGTTTGTGGTGGAGACTGGTCAAAATGCTTATTGTACAAAGTCAAATACTTGCAATTGTGCACACCCCTGGGACAGTCAGACTTTATAGTCATCAAGCATCACAGTCTCTATAAGAGAATCCGGGATAGTCTATAGATAGTGTTATAGTTGATCTCTTCCTTTTCTCATCTCTCTACTTTGAAATCTTCCTTTCCTTTTGGTGGCGTGATCCTATAGTCTTAGATAGTCCACACTTATCCACATAAAAAAGGAAAAGGAAGTATAATAGGGAAGTATGTTTTTGATTTATACTGTTAAAATTCCACAAACACATCAATATAGAATCCACCAATAATGATATTACAGCATGCGTACCGAATTTTGTGGGGTGTTCAAGCATGCCCACCCATAAATAGCATGTATTATACGATACCCTCCCGGGTTAAAGGTACCAGATTACTGTCAAGATGGAGCCTCCTGATTCTCCCCAGGAAAGAGCTGGTAGGTATGTCTGGTCACCAACACGTTTGTGCTCTCCAGGAGCCTTTTTCAAGGTGCATGGTGGATACTAGTCTCTAGGATATATATACCCTTAGACTTACTCTGATTGGTCCAAACTGGACATCACCCAAAAACCCTTTATTGGTGAAAGATACAGATTCAAAATTAATATATATACAAACAGTAATAAAATATCATCTCCTAAAAGTATTTCCCCTTAAATATGAGAATCTCAAAGTACAGATAACTTATATATTAAGGGCGTGCGTTCCAGCCACTTTAGAATGCACAGAACTTCCGGTAAGGGCTCCTGGAAGTTACATGGGATTTCTGTATACATGACGCATGCGCTTGCCCCGTCAGGCAATACGGCGTCATGCGCTTCATCAAGTCCGGAAGTTTAACAGTACCTTCCGGTATATGGAACGTAGTTGTCTTCTCATGTATACGGCACATGCGCTGGCTCTATTCCTACATCGGGAAGTGATGCATCTTGCGTTTCAACAATACCGGAAGTTTTCCAACCTCCTTCCGGTATATGGAATGCATTATGCTTCCTATCTGTTGGGCGCAATGCGCTTGCATTGCTTTACTTGTATCCGAACTTATAAAGAAGGGGGGGAAAAATCACAACAAATAAATAATATAATCAATAACAAATTAACATAAAAAAGCTTAACTAAAATATTGATACTTCCTGAGGGGAAAATATCATAAAATTCATATCCGATGCAAAAAACAATATACATCTCATTTATACTGTCACAGACTGGTATATTACTTTTAAAGAACCTCCCATATGATTTATGTTCTACCAACAATTATTAATATAAATAAATACAATCCATAAGCCACAGACCCATAAATATAAATAGTCCATATTATGGACTGGATTGACCATTTTTGTTCCTCGTACACCTGGAACTGATGCTGCTTGGATTAAAAAAATAAATATTATAAATTATTATAAAAACCATTTCAGCTCAAAATCTAAATTTAAACCTCCAGGGGAGAGGCTGCCCATGTCATAGATCCATTTCATTTCGGTTTGGGCCAACCTCTCCTCTGGGTTATTTTTTTGCCAGTGACTGTACCATTTTAATACATAGTACCAATCTAATTCCTGTACAACTATTCTTATGTCTTTCTTTAAAGTGGTTAGAGATGGAATGACTTTCGTATCCCTTATTAATATTTTGTAAGTGTTCGGCCCATCTATCTTTTAACGGTCTGGACGTATGACCATTATACTGCAATCCACAGTTACATTCCAGTAAAGGGATGCAGTCAATTTACCTCCAATCAAAATTCCGACATTCGAAATCCAGACAAGGTCAAAAACCCGACATGGACAAAATACTGACATTTAAAATACAGACAAGGTCAAAATACAGACATGTAAAAGGCAGAGAGGTCAAAATGCCGACATGCATTTTTCATGATTTTTTATTTGAAACCAACTTGTTCATACTTTACCATCCCAGTGGACCTGGAGGGGGAATATAATAGTGTGCTGAGCGCATCATGCCCGAAGCATGACGAGTGCAGCGAGCCATGCAAGGGGACGCGGTACACTTATATGATGTCCATGTCAACCTATGTCGACATACACAGAAATAAACGAAAACACATGTCAGTATTTTAACCTGTCGGCATTATACATGTCTTTTTTTTGGCCTTGTCGGTATTTTTAATGTCAGTATTTCGTCCATTTTGGGATTTTGACCTTGTCGGGATTTTGACCGTATGTCAATTGCTGATGGAAATTCGACCGTCGGGATTTTGATTGGAGGTATTTCATACCGATCCCCCAGTAAATATATACAGCTTTTTGTATTGCATGTATTAAAGTCGGTAATCGCATATGTTTTACCCATAACTGTTGAGGTAAAATTTTCTAATTTACTGGGTTTTGTAGTGTGACTTCTGCACATCTTACATATTCCATATCTGTGGAATCCTTTAGTCTATTCTGCTTGATCTTTTAGGTGGTATAGCACTTTTCACTCATTTATTTTTAAGATTTGGAGCTTTCCTGCACACAAATTTGGGGTGAACTGGAAGGATAGTTTTTATAATAGGATCTCTAGATAATAAGTGCCAATGATGCTTCATAATCTTTTCTATATCTTTATATTGTCCATTATAGGTAGAAATAAATGGAAGGGTGATTTGATTGCCTTTATCGATTTTATTAGATTGTAATAACATATTTCTATCTGTGGCACTAACCTCATTAATATGTTTATTTATATTATCTTCCGTGTATCCTTTAGCAGCAAATTTATCTTTCAAATATTCAGCTTGTTCTTTAAATAACTCTATTTCGGTGAAATTCCGTCTCATCCTTCTAATCTGTCCTTTTGGTATATTATTAATCCAGATAGGATGGTGATTACTATTTGTGGGAATATACGAATTGCTGCCCGTCGGTTTTAAGAATGATTTTGTTTGTAATGATCCATCTTTAATATAAACTGTCAAGTCCAAAAAATTAATTTCGACATTACTCATATTGAATGTTAAATTAATATTAAAATTATTGGAATTCAGTTCATCGCAGAAGATCTTCAAATCTTCTTCAGTCCCACTCCATAGAAACATAATGTCATCAATAAAATGGAACCATAGTTTAATATTTGTTAAAAATCTATTATTGCTCCAAATATGCTGCTTTTCCCACAAACTCATAAACATATTTGCATAAGAGGGAGCAAATCTTGTTCCCATAGCTGTACCCTTTTTTGATGATAAAATTTGGCATTAAACCAAAAGAAGTTGTTATTTAAAATGAACTCTATACTCTAAAATCAAAGGGATTTTTTATTTCCATATTTCCTCCATCCAAATGGTGTTGAATGGCTTTTATTCCTTTTGTATGATCAATCAACGTATATAAACTGGTTACATCAGCAGTTCCAAGAATAAAGTTTTCCTCCCAATTCACTTCTGATAATTTGTGTAAAATGTCCTTTGTGTCTTTAATGTAGAATTTGATCTTCAGGACTTCAGGTTGTAGATGATAATCGATAAAATGGGACAAATTAGCTGCAATAGAATTGGTCCCAGTGACTATCGGTTTCCCCGGAGGGTTGCTTATATTCTTATGGATTTTCGGTAAAATATAGAATACCGGGAGGATGGGATCTTTTATTCTTATATAGTTTTCTTCTTTATCCATTATAACACCCAATATTTTATATTTATTCAAGAGGTTTTTTAATTCCTTATCAGTTCAATCACTTGGATTACCTCTCATCAGTACATAGGTTTCCTTATCATCTAGTTGTCTTTTTACCTCATTCTTATATTTATCATTATCTATAATTACAACTCCCCCCCTTAGCAGGTTTTATTTCTATATTAATATTCTCACGTAAGCTTTTTATAGCTTCCCTTTCTTGGCCACTCTTATTTTTATAGGTTAGGTCCTCTAGATCTGTAGTCACAGCCCTATTAAAACTTTTGATAAAACAACACCTATTAAAAGTGGGATTAAAAGTAGATATTTGTTAAAAAAGGGTCCCTAGCAGCAGTGGTCTCTCCTTTTTGGGTTAAAGAATATTACTTTAAAGATACCTTTCGTACAAATTTTTGGATAGAGTCAATTTTTTCTCTCCTTTGTAGAGAGACGAGAAGAGGAAGAGATCGACTATAAGACTGTCTATAGACTATCCCAGATTCTCTTATAGAGACTGTGACGCTTGACGACTATAAAGTCTGACTGTCCCATGGGTGCGCACAATTGCAAGTATTTGACTTTGTATAATTCCCTTTTGGGGTATGTGACCACCCGAGTGTTTGGTGCAGCACTATTGTTTTGTAGCACTGTTTTTTTACCTTTTTTCTTTTCTGTTTAAAATGCTTATTGTGTTTAGAATCCAGATGGATTGAGCACCTGGGTACTTTGATACTTTGGCTCCAAGAGGGTTAAACAAGTCTCTAAGGCTTCATTGTTTGCTTTAATTAGATGGGGTTAAATGTATTTTGTGTAGCTTGCGTTAATGAATAACATCAGTCTTTGCTGTGCTAAGTGGCTTCTGCAATTCACACTGTATCCACTTTATTAGGCACAGTACTATGCTAAAGCTTTTCCATTCAGTTGGATATATTTCATATATTTGGTCCACTGCTTACTCATTAAATTAATGGGCAGTGCTTACTTCTAAGATTCTTTGTAACTATGTATCCTCCTTGCTTTAATGTCTGTTACTGTGTTGTCTTTGTTGTATTCTAATTGATATCATGTAATTCATGCACTGTAGGGTGTAGTACGGCTGACCGGCGGTCAGGAGACCGCCAGTCAGCTTACCGACGCTGGGATCCCAGCAGCATACCAACGCTGGGATCCCAGCGGGTAGAGGCGAGTGCAGCATGCCCCTTGCGGGCTCGTTGCGCTCGCCACGCTGCAGGCTCGGTGGTGACCTGCGGTCGCCATGGGTTCTATTCCCACTCTATGGGTGTCATGGACACCCACAAGTGGAAATAGTCCCTGTTGTCGGCATGCCGACCATCGGGATAGTGAGCCGTCGGGATGGTGGAGGAGGTCATGTGACTGTCGGTCAGCTGACCGGCGGTCACATGAATACCACCCGCACTGTATACTGATTATATGTTTTTCTATGTGATTGATGTCCTCTCCCGCAGACCGGACTTTGATGACCGGAAGCGGGAACTGGTGTCCATGTGGTGTTGGGACCTGAGTTCTTAAATTTTGGTGAGTTACAGTTGTTTTGTTTGCTTGACAAAAGTGCAATAAAGCACTGAAATGTTGCTAAATAGCAGAGTGTTTGATATCATTATTTCGTAGTGCTGCCTTGGAAATAATATATATATATATATATATATATATATAAATATATACTATATATATATACTGTATATATATCCACTGTACCTCTGGAACTCAGGGGGTCTGCCGCAGGAACTGACTTGCTCAGGTGCCTTCCCCCAGGGGTATGACCCCACTACAATATGCATGGAATGATGAGGTACTCAGATGCTTGAAAGCAACATAAACGTGTATTGAAGTGATCAAAATTGAAGGATTTATTTGCTGAACAGGGCAATAGTGTTAACACATTTGAAAAGATTCCCCCTTTTCACACTAGAAGTACCTTTGACCCTTCCTCCAACAACCCCTCAATTGATACATTTATGAGACAGGTTAAACAGGATACTAGATGATATTTTCATGATTTGGACTGGGGGTGAGGTTGAGCTCAGCTGTTTCATTGAGTCCCTCAACAGTCTCACAAGCACCATCAGACTGACTTACACCAGCAGCCCCACTAGTATAGATTTTTTGGATGTCACTGTCTTAATCAAACAGGGAGTTTTTCAGACATCAATCTTCAAAAAGTCTACTGACTGACAAGTCTACTGACAAAAATACATTATTACTTGCAGAGTTTTCACCCTAAACCTCTTAAACAAGGATTACCATTCTCCCAGCTCCTGCGTGTTGTAAGGATCACCTCAAAAGAGACCAACTTAAAGATAGCCCTACAAAAAATGGGGGAAGATTTTATTCAAAGGGGATACATTCGGGAGGATGTGGAGCATGCAATTGAAAGGTGTACTTTGCTTGATAGAAAAAGTCTGTTGGAGGACAAGAAAACTGATACTGAAACAGATCAATGAATCTTTCCAAGCACATTTTCTATTTCCTCAAAATTTTTGTGGGACTATCTTAAAACACTGGCATATATTACAGATGGGTCCAGTGATGAGCTTGTTTTGTCAAACAAAACCTTTGTTTACATATAAGACTAGTAGAAACTTAAAAGATCAGGTCACTTTCTCTAATATCAGGCCGACAGTAAATTGCAGGTTTCTTTGAAAAATGGTTTGTACTGTTGTAGTGGTTGTGCTAACTGCCAACATATTTTGAAGGGAGATGTATTTATTGACTCTAAGACAGAAGTGAAATACACACTTAAACATTTAATGATGTGTGACAGTAAATACTTATACAGTAATAACTTATTAACACTACTAGAGGGGTCCATTATTGAGGAATGCAGTATGCTGGAAAAATTAAAATGTGTTCATTGAGCCTAACCAGCATATTTAGGCATCACCAGGATTCCCTTATTTTGCTATTTTGATTTTTTTTACTGCCTGATTTACAGCTGTATTTGGACGTGCGTTTCAAAGCTGTTAAAATGCGGTCCATCGGTGGTTAGCGTGATGATAACCGCAGTGCATTATGGAACTGGAAATGCGTTCCATTGGTTTTTGGCATGCGGTTCATGGCCACTATTCAACTGCGGTGCATGATGGACCTGGAAATGCATTCCAGTGGCCTCTGCCGTGCGGGTCACTGCCGCGAAAGCCGGGTGATGTACTGAGCATATTATGGGGGAACACAGGTAAGTAGTGGTGCACACAGGCGTGGGGCATTATGCTGCTAATGACAGGTGCCTTACCCTTTATAATCACTGCACTATGCACTTTATTTGTGAAGCTCTTGAATAAGGTGGGTGACCACCGAAATAGCTGTCGGGCTGATGGAGGAATGTCGACATAGAGGACCCTGTGAGGACATGATAAGTGACATGTTTTGCACCCTTTGAATTTCCGAACTATGTGCTGCTATGCTGTTAATTTTTTATGAACAAATTGTTTGAATAAGAAGCATTTATTGGATCATAAGGTGGTGTGCTGGTCTCCAATTTTTCTGACTACTATATGTGGACTGGAGAAAGATTGGATATGTTTATGAATATGGGACTACAGCAACTGTTTATATTCTGAGTGAATTGAGTTTGGTTTTTCTTGGCTTTATATATATATATATATATATATATATATATATATACTTCGATTAGTTGACACTCTCATTTAAGGATCCATCTGGCACGGTGCCTATTAGCATATATAGCATCCACAAAATGAAATAATGGCACTAAGTGGTCTCACGCTCCAAATAATAAAAGACTGCAGTCAATGTATTTTTCAACATTTAGGGCATTTAATGCCCATCATCAGGCAACCAGTACAAAAGATAGACTGTAAGTGTTTTACCTTGTATGTCCACAAGAGCCTTCCCAGACAGCGAGGGGCCACCATGCTCCCCCGCCATCAAAACCGGAAGTTTGTGAAAGTCGCAACTTCTGGAAGAGGAAGTTGTCAGGATTGCCATGGGAACCCGGCACTGGCTGCAAAGAAAGTAAAAAAGTAGAAACCGGGGGGCGTGGTCTGGCTGGTGAGGAGTGCAGACGTGCTTCTGCCTGGCTCCTCTACCCACCTTCATTAATTTCATTTTTATAGGGTCAGTACCCTCTGTGGACACTCTCCGGGGGCTTCCCTTCCCCCCTGTAACCCACCTGTGCCCAATAGAGTTCTCCGCAGAACCGGGGAGCAGTTCTCTCTGTTCCCGCAGGTTGTGGTCTACGCACCTCCAGAAGCCAGGGCATCGCGTATTTCCTACACCCATGTTTGGAGCTCCATAGTGGGGATGCGGCACCGGGAAGCGACGCAGACCTTCCCCGGGACGCAGGCGCCATCGGATGACTTCCCAGACCCCCAGAGTGGTCACCCCCCATGGGCAGCAGGCAGAGGAGGTATCTGGCAGTGGGGAACAGCAGAGAGATAGGCACCCAGGAGACACGGTGGCCATTTTGGATTTCTCTGGAGGAGCTGGATATGAAGAGGTAGTGTGCCTGTGTGCTGTGGGGGACTCTGGACTGGGGTTGCACTGGGTCTGGTGGCCCTCTGGCACAATTTTGGCTGTGTTCCCACTTTGGGGCCTCTGTTGAGGGATCTGGGCATTAACCTTTTTTGTGGAGCTTTAGAATTTCACTGAGCAGTATCTTCTTCTACTACAACTGCCCCATCTTGTGGCCACTGGGTGTAACTGCATGCACTTCTCCCACAGTGTACTTGGTACATAATACATATTATACTGCAGTCTTCATGGGAGCGCAGCTATCCCAGCACCTGCCATGACTATCAGATGCGTTGTCCCCATGGTAGAATGACCACGCTATTATGATGTGACTGCTCTGAGATAATTCTGCCTCCACCCGACTGCTCCTTTGACATGATATGACAATTCAACTTTCATGTGGATCCTTCTCTGATTGATATTACTGACGTCTCCTATCTCCAGTTCCTCTATTTGTGTCGGTCAGCTTTATTATGCCTCCCAAGAAATATAAGGCCGCTAAATCTGTTTCCCAAGTGGCGTTCTTTAAACCTTCTCCTCAAGCCGCTAAAACAAAAGATGTACGGAGTGGCTCCTCTAAGTCTGTTGTCCCTGTGTCCTCGCCGCTTCGAGATGTGTCTGCCCCTATCACTGATACCACACACACCAGCTTTATCGAGGACAGTGACTCGCTTACGGTGGGCACTATGAAGCATCTCCTAACACAATTTAAGGATGAAGTTGCAGCTGAATTTAGAGCGACTATGAAGGAATGCCAGAGATCTATTGATGAGATTGGGTGGCCGCACCGATCACCTAGAAACAAAAATGGGTGAAGTGGTGTCGTCGCATAATGACCTGATCTCTTCCCATGTACTGCTTCAAAACGAGGTCACAGCACTCAGGGACAAACTTTCTGAACTAGAGGACAGATCGAGATGTAACAATATAAAGTTGCGAGGTGTTCCGGAGGCTGTCGCCAATAGCGCTTTAAACGATTTTGCAGTTGACCTCTTTAGCAAACTCCTTCCCTCATACCGCACGGCGGACTTTCTGATTGATCGTATCTATAGGCTCCCTAAAGCCAGGAACGCTCCTGATGGGGTCCCCCGAGACGTCCTTATGAGGGTACATTATTTCCACGTGAAAGAGGCAACCCTCGGATGCTGCTTCGAAGGCTTTGGGCTCACTTCAGATATTCGGAGACCTGTCCCCTGCTACTCTAGCGAAAAGGCACTCTCTTTACCCCATCACATCAGTGTTACACAAAGAGAACATTCTATACAGATGGGGATTTCCTACAAAGTTGCTTATTTCTCGAGAAGGTTCTACTGTCGTTATAACAAATGTCGAGGAGGGTAAAAAGATCCTCACGTCATGGAACTCTGCAAGCTCATCTACACACACCTCTCCCGAACGAGGGCTTCAACGGGACTGGGCCTCGTTGGCTGTTGAGCTGTGATTATCGTCTGTTTTACTATGCTTGCATTGTTTTTACATCTTTCTAATCGTTTTGTTATGTCATAGTTCCTATTTTACACCAGTTCCTTGGCGGTTGCTTATTACGGGTGTTTATGTAAGGGCGAATTGAATGTTGTTAGACTGTTTTCAGGTGATGCTTCGACACCGCTGGTTTACTGTTTGTTGTCTGCCTCTGCTGCCCCGTCGGCCGCCCACGTCTCTTTGGTAGCTGGGTATTCTACTCTAGAATAATTATTTTCTTTTTTTTAGTCCCAGAGGCTGGCGGTGCGGGGGACCAGAGATAGAGGTCCGAGGAACTGCATCTTGTTGAATTTTAGTTTGGGTGTGGACAGATTGACCACTACCCCCCACAGATTAATTCTGAGTCGCCATGGTTAGGCGTCCAACCAGGCCCCCGAGAGGGGTTAATGTTATGTTTCATTTAACTGTTATTCTCCTTTTTCTTATCCTTTCTTTCCCTTTTCCTCTCCTTCTGTCTGGAAATTGTTGCTCATACTTTCTACATGCCAGCTGGTTGATGATAACTATGCAATCTTCGATTCCTTTGCAGTATGGTTAACATTGTTTCTATAGATGCGAAGGGTCTTAATTCCTCACATAAGAGGATGTTAGCACTTAATTATTTTCATAAAATAAAAGCTCAAATCATAGCCATCCAAGAGACACATTTTATTAAATCTGCCCCTCCACGGTTTACCAATGTGAAATTTCCCCATTGCTATTTGGCGAATGGACCAGCGAAGAAGGCGGGGGTGGCAATCTTAGTGTCTCAACATTGCGCGTTTTCCCTCGCGTCACAATACTGCGATCCTGAGGGAAGAATTCTAATTTTGGTGGGTACTCTTAAAAATAAAGAGGTGACGATAGTTTCATGCTATGCCCCGAACACCAAGCAATTAGCATTTTGTAGGAAACTCCGTGCTAAGATGCAACAATTGGCCAAGGGTGCTTAACTTCTCTTGGGGGACTTTAATTTGACCCTTGACCATTTGGTTGATAACTCTGGCAAGCGGCCCTCACTCTCCAGTCAGCTCCATAGGAATGCAAAGGGCTTCCGCCAGTTATTGGCGGAAAATTATCTTTTAGACCTTTGGCGCGTTAAACACCCAATGGACAGAGACTACACATTTTATTCCCCAGTACATGCCTCTTTTTCCAGAATAGACCTAGCTTTAGCGGATAAGTGGACTTTACAGTCCATCCGTAAAATTTCCATTCTCCCCATGTCATGGTCGGAACATTCCCCACTATTCATCGAATGGGATATTAGTAGTAGAAAGATTACCCCGGCCCCCTGGCGCTTAGGTGAACAAATTCTTCTTCAGCCGGAGACCAAGCAGGCTTTCCAAACCACTATGGATTATTACCTCTCTGAGAACTCTCCTCGGGAGACATCCATCTTCACGTTCTGGTGTGCCCTCAAAGCAGTAACTCGAGGGACATCGATTCAAACAGTGGCTAAACTTAAAAGGGAATATCGTAAAAAATTTGAACAAGCAGAGCTTGCAGTCGCTTCCCTGGAGAGTTCTCACAAGACACATCCACATGATAAAACCCTTCTTAAATCATTGCAGGAAGCCAGAGAGGCGGTAAACGTTTTCTATTTAGCAGAAGTCCAACGCAACCTACATAGACTGAACCAAAAATTCTATGTTTATGGTAACCGGGCTGGTAGACTGCTGGCGAGGAAGTTGAGAGGCAGGAAAGCTAAGGAAAAAATTCACATTATCCACTCAGATAGTGGCAGGAGAGTCTATGATCTTGATGAAATTGCAAAAGTCTTTGCATCTTATTACACCAAACTATATAACTTGAAGGAGGATTCCTCCACTTTTTAACCTACAGGCACGGATGTTCAGAATTTTCTGGGCAATTTTCCTCTCCCTTCACTGTCACTGGAGTCTTGTAGCTCTCTTAGTGCACCTTGGACTTTAGCGGAAGTCGAAAAGGCTATTGACTCCCTTCCAGCAGATAAGGCTCCGGGACCCGATGGTTATCCTTCTGGTTTCTATAAATCTTTTAAGGACAGTTTGGCCCCGGTGCTCCTATCAGTGTTTAATGAAGCCTCAGAAGTTGGGTGCTTCCCCAAAGAGATGTTGGAAGCTCAAATCATCACCATACCCAAACCAGGAAAAACTCCCACCTCAGTCCAAAATTTTAGACCAATTGCTCTATTAAATACGGATTTAAAACTTTATGCCAAATTAATTGCCAACCGTATCAGTCCCCTCCTCCCCTCTCTTATCAACCCTGATCAAGTGGGCTTCGTCTTAAACAGACAGGCCCCAGATAATACGCGAAGGGTGATTAATGTTATTGAACATTCTGCCTGTAGAAAAAAAACCCTCCTAGTTTTGTCTCCGGATGCCGAAAAGGCGTTCGATAGGTTGAACTGGGACTTTATGAGATTAACTCTGGACAAATTTGGCTTCTCTGGAAAGATCTTAGACTCTATCCTGGCTCTCTATTACACGCCCTGTGTGAGAGTATTTGTTAATGGATGTCTTTCTTCACCCTTTAATATATCTAATGGCACTCGTCAGGTCTGCCCGTTATCTCCTATTATTTTTGTGTTGGCGATAGAACCCCTGGCTGTGTGCATTAGATCTCAGGACTCGATTTGTGGCCCTGTTATAGGGGGTATTTCCCACAAAATCAGCTTGTTTGCGGACAATATTTTATTATGTCTTTCTGATCCTGAGACTTCCTTGCCAGTTCTTCATGCCGTTCTTCAAAACTATTCGGATGTTTCCTTTTATAAATTAAATGCTAATAAAACTAAAGCCCTCCCACTCAATATATCTCCGACTGTGGTCTCTAGGTTGAAGGAATCGTACAAATATGGGGTAGCTTTCCCAGACATAGAAAAGTACCATGCTGCTTGTCTGTTAAGTCAGTCTAGAGACTGGTTTGACACCTCGAGCCTGAAACCTTGGATTTTTCTGGAAGCTTCTTATTTGAATAATGTTACTCTTTCTGATTTGTTTTGGTTGCCACCTTCTGCTGCCCAAGGTAGGTCCGGATCCTGCAAGTCTATTAAAACGACCCTAGATTCATGGCATAAACTAGTGTCCTCTTCGGAAGAGATTAAATTACCGTCCCCCTGTCTGTTGTTAACCGCTCTTATGTCATTGATTCCTAATATTACCCTAGAAGATTATATTCGGAAGGTTCTCTCCACTGTGGGCGATTTTTTTATAGGTGACGTCTTGATGTCCTTTTCTCGACTACAAGAGAGATTTGGGATTCGGACTCAAGGCTTTTTCAAATATTTGCAGGTGAGAAGTTGGTTACACTCTCTTGCTCCGCATCTTCACAAACCTTCTTTTCCGGCTTACATTAAAAGCCGAATGGAGACGTCCTCACATAAATGTGGGATTACGTGGTGGTATCAATTTCAATTAACTAACAGCACACAGACTAAATTCAAAGCTCAGATTTTATGGGAAAGAGATTTGAATAGATCCTTTACTGATGCAGAATGGGACAGTATATTTAGGTCTTGTTTTAAAGTCTCCAAATGTATTAACCACTCCGAAATGTTCTATAAGATTATACAGAGGGCCTACTTCCCCCCTGAAAGACAAAATAGAATCTGGCCTTCACAATCTAAATTATGTTGGAGAAAATGTGGCTCAACGGGGGATATCTCTCATATTTTCTGGGCGTGCCCACTTATACAACCACTTTGGAGAGAAGTTTTCAATATGGTTAGCATGATTTTAGGATTCACCATCCCCCTGGACCCAGCTTTAGCGTTATTTCATTTGTACGTAGACCACCTCTCTACAGGTGATCGCTACGTCTTGGGGCATATCTTGATAGCTACTAAAGCTGCTATAGCCCAATTGTGGAAATCTGAGAATCTCCCTTCTCTAGCGTCTATTCAAAATAAGATTCACAAACATTTTATTTTTGAAACAGCGGAAGCTAAATACTCTTCCTCAGCTAATTCTATTCACCTGAAATGGTTAGGTTGGTCCGACTATAGGGGGAGAGAAGGTAGGCCAACCGTCTATAGCTCTCCAATTGATTTATCTGTGCTTCACCCCACCTAGATTGACCTCTTTAAGAATGTTGTGATATCAGACAATTTTTTTTCTTTTTGTTTGTTTGTGCTGAGCCTTTTTTTGTGTTTTTTCTTCTTCTTGTTTCTGAACGCCCAATGTAACCAATTGTATATTCATCCAACTGTGCGTTAAAAGTGCTTTCATTATGGTAACCATTCCGGACTACCTCTATGTTCCCCTTTATCTCTTTTTTCTGTTCCCCATTTCTGTGTGAAAAATCTTCAATAAAATGTTAATGTTTAAAAAAAAAAGTAGAAACCGAGATATTAAATAATGGGTTGGGTTTTGTTCCCATTAATAAATTCAACACCCTTGATTGGAAAGTCAACCAATATTATTTACATCATCAACTTAAATTAAGTAATTTTTTTGGAAGCAAGTATAATTTAGTTGTACAAGCTGATACCAATCCGTTCAAGATTAAATCTTATTTTGAACCACAATATTTTATCCCCTCCATCAATGGGATCATGTGAGTTCTGGATGTACAAGTTCATACGAAATGCAGAAACTCTTAAATTTACATAAATAACCATCCCAGGCTGAATGGCTGGCCCTGTAAAAACTGAGCACTTACAGTGATATAGTAATTAGAACTTCAGACAAAGGAGGCAGAGTGGTGATAATGGATGTGGAGAAATATTGCAGAGATTAACATACAACTTGCTGTAGAGACTGTATATTCAAAATTATCAAATGATACAACATATGATTATAAGATGGAGGTCGACACTTTAATGGATGGAGCCTGCCAGATGGGAACTATTCACAAAACTACCTGCCTCTTTTTGAAAACTGAGTACCCATGGATCCTCATCCTTCATACCCCGCTCAAAATTCACAAAAGTCTTGTTAACCTACCGGGCAGGCCGATCATAACCACCTGTGTTTCACTATACAGCAATATCTCTACATTTTTGGACTACCACTTGCAAACTTGTGTACAGGCCAGGGATATTTACTTAAAAGATACCACAGATCTGCTTTTGAGGTTGGACAAATTTGAGAATCTTCCACCCAATACCTGGTTATGTACCTTGGACATAACCAGCCTGTATACTAATATCCCATATACAGGGGGTCTTGCTGCCATTTCCACACTACTAACTGACAATAACCTCTACAAGGGACCAAATACACCATTTTTTCTTAAACTTTTGGAACTTGTACTTGCAAGGAATTATTTTATATTTAATGGTCAATATTATGTACAATTGATGGATGCGCAATGGGATAGCCCATGGTGCCAACATATGCCAATTCATATATGTCACAATTGGGAAAGTATTTCTTCTTTACCAGAGAAGTAAAGGAGAAGGTAATATTTTACACCAGGTACATAGATGATGTGCTTTTGCTATGGAGGGGAAGATATGAGGAGTTCCATCATTTGATGGATGACGTTAACAGTAAAGATACTCCCATTAAATTTACCTTCTCTTTGAGTCTTGAAGAAGTCTCATATTTGGATGTAACACTGTGGATTGAGGAGGGGAGGATTTCTACAAATATGTTCTCCAAACTAATGGACAGGAGCACCCTCTTAAGGGCATATAGCTTCCACCCACAGGCCACGATTAAGAGTCTGCCATATTTGTAAATTCTAAGGGTCAAAAGGATCACAAGCAATACAATGGATCTACACAGCCCTTGATTCAATGATAACAAAATTAAAGGACAGGGGATATGAAGATGGTGTTCTCAGGCTGCTCAAAAGAAAGTTGATAATATTTCCAGAAGTGACAAATTGAGACCCAAACCTAAAGCCCCTCAACAGAATGTAAAACATTGGGTACAGAATATAACACGGCCATTAACAACATTCAGCAAACCTCTAAATCCCTGTGGCCCATCATACTGAGTGACAAGGACCTTCCAAGCGTGAAGAATCTGCATGTAATGCCTATGCTACAAGAGGGGTAAGAGCATAAGGGACAGGACTGTCCATTCTGATATTACACAACAAATGAGATTATTAAGTGGAATCTCTAGTAAGAAAAATTGTTGTTTCCATTGCCTTAATTGCACTACTTGCAGACACATGATAAAGGGTGGGTACTTTCATCATCCTCATACTGGACAAAAGTCTAAAATCAGATATCCTCTCACCTGTTCTAGTTTCTTTGTGATATACCTTATAAAATGTCCATGTGGATTATGTTATATGGGCAAGACCATGCAAGGCTTTAAGGAACGTATAGCCATACACAGAACAGCTATCAGGGCAGCCCGGAATGGAAAAAAGCCTCTGATCAACCATTTGCTAGACATTACACAGAACTACGACACAACATGTCAAACTTTAGAAACATGATTATTGATCAAGTGCCTGATGATGGGAGACAAGGTGACAGGCAAAAGAAAGTAGTACTCCATTTGCAATCAAAGTGGATATACTTACTGGACACGGTATGACTTATATATATATATATATATATATATATATATATAACAGGAATAGCTGGCACTCTCAGATACTTGATAAATTAATTGACACAGCACAGCAGCTAGAGTCAACATTTCAGGATAGACTCCTTTTATCAAGACCTTGATAAAAGGAGTCTATCCTGAAACGTTGACTTTAGCTGCTGTGCTGTGTCAATTCATTTACCAAGTCTCTGAGAGTGCCAGCTATTCCTGTTTGTTGTATGCTGTATTGCTAGCAGGGCACCAGAGCAAGCTGTCACCTTTACCTGTATTGGAGTGCCGAATACATCCTCCTTTGGGTATATATATATATATATATGTATATATATATACATACATACATACAGTTGGTGGTCCGGCTCTCCCGTCAATAATATTTGTGTGCTGGGTGCCTGAACAAGGAAGTGACAACAGCAGCAAGTGGATAGTACGGCACTCCGAGCGTCTGAATAAATCAATCTTAAACCAACATAGGGAACGACAACGTTTCAGTGCTTTTAATGTAGCACTTTCGTCAGGTCAGCATACAGACAAGTGAACAAACGTACCTTATAACAGCCATAGAACCCCCAGTTACTGGCGTCTTCCGGAAGGCGGGTCACCCGCCCGCTCCGGCCGGCGCTCAAGCGATGACGTGCACAGAAGCTCCGTCATCACTGTGCTCCCCATCACCAAGACAACGGAATACACGCTGTTGAAACATAGTTAAGCAATCCTCCATCATTATAGCATATCACCCAGCATTTAGGTTAATAAAACAATGGATACTCACCCTATACTATACAATGTTATAAGGCTTAATGCCATATACGTAAATAAGATGGAAATGAAACATCAATAGGCATATGTAGAGGATATATACATATTCTACTCTACCCAGAAACTGCTAACAGACACTCCTCTACAATAGCAATACAACATAGATTGCCACACTGTTTCAAAAGGGTTATATGATAGCTGTAACATTAAAAAAAGCAACCAAGGCCAATATGATCATTCAAGCCTCTTGGATGTACTGTATCCAGTCTATGAATCCATTGTGATTCGAGTTGCAACAATCGTCTGCCACGATCTCCACCTCTGGGCAGAGGTTGAACCTGATCAATCATTCGGTAACGCAGTGATACCAGGGGGTGACGGGCCTGGCTAAAATGTCTAGCCACCGGCTGCTCACTATCCCCCTTACTGATCGCGGCCTTGATTGCTGACCTGTGGGCTGCCATACGTTCCTTGAACATACGTTCGGTCTTACCAACGTATGACAGCCCACAGGGGCATATAAGTTGGTATACCACAAATTTCGATGAACAAGTAATTCGATGTTTAATGTAAAATGTGCGGCCAGAGTTTGGGTGCTGGAATGTCTCCCCAGCAATCAGGAACTGACATGTGGTACAGGTGCACCTAAAACAACCCTTCTTGAGGCCCTGTCTTCCTTCAAATCTAGGGGAACGAGTCGTTATGTCGGTACGAACCAAGATATCTCTAAGGTTCTTACCTCGTGTATAGCACGACATCAACTTTGTGTCTGCAAGTTTCAGTTCTGGGTCACTTTGGACGATATGCCAAAGATTTTTTGATATCTGATTCCCTTACTAGCAGCATTGTATTGACCAACCCAGGGGATAGTAGGGCATGCTTGAGTTGTTACAGACTGTTTCTCTAATAAGCCTGCTCTATCCAAATTGAGAGCCCTACTTTTTGCTTGTTCTGATAAATCAATGTGATACCCTCTCTCAATAAATTGTATCATCATCTGATTCATTTGGGTCTCAGCCAAAATGGGGTCAGATGTAATATGTCTGACACGTACAAACTGTGAATACGGCAAACCTTGTTTAAGAGGTACTGGATGAAAGCTAGTATAATGTAAAAGGTTATTCCGATCAGTCGGCTTTGAGAATATATATGTTTGAATATATCCTGCCTCCAAGGTGATTTTGACATCAAGATAGTTGATACAAGTATCCTCTATGATGTATGTCAGTTTCACCGGATGGGTTTGCCTATTATGTTGGTCAAGTACACCCATCAACTCCTGTCGGGATCCTTTCCAAAAAAGGAGCAAGTCGTCGATATAGCGACAATAAAATATAATTTTATCGGCTATATCAGGATTGTCAAAAAAATTTTGTTGCTCTACTTCAAACATAAAAATATTGGAGTATGCCGGGGCCACTGAGGACCCCATAGCACACCCCGTGCATTGAAGATAAATGCTACCATCATGCATAAAGACATTTTTTGTCAAAATCATATTAAGAAGCTGCACACAGAATTGAACATTCGGACCCTTAAACTCAGTATGTCCTTGTAAATACCGTTCTATAGAGGCTAGACCCATTTGATGTGGGATAATTGTATAGAAACTTTGCACATCGATGCTACAAAGTAATACATCCTTGTCTAATTTTGGCAGTTGTTATAATTTCTTAAGTAATGAAGTTGTATCCAGAAGAAATCTGTCATGTGTCTGAATACATGGTTGAAAAAGTGAGTCCAGAAAAAGTGCTGTAGGTTGGAACAAAGACTGTCTGGCTGAAATTATGGGGCGTCCAGGGGGGTTAACCATAGATTTATGGATCTTCGGTATAGTGTAGAGCACAGGCATAACCGGGTGAGCTGGAACTAATGCCTCACGGATCTTGCTAGAGATGACTCTCTCTCGCACCCCATCATCAAGCATAGTAATAAGTTCTTTCTTATACCTAGCTGTGGGATCTTGTGTCAGCTTCTTATAAGTTACCTGGTCTGCAAGTTGGCGTTCAATTACCAGTTTATATTGCTCAAGATTTTGGATCACCAATGCTCCCCCCTTGTCAGCAGGTCTAAATATAATTTGTGATTGTGCTGCTAGATGTTTTAGTGCTTGTGTTTCCAACTTTGACAAGTTGTTACGAACTGCAGGAATATTCTCCAAGAATTCATCTGTTTGTTTGTCCAACAAACGCATAAAGGTGCGTACTGATGCATTAGATGACAATGGATCAAATGTAGATTTTGGCAGTATTTTTTGCACCTTCACAGGAATCTCAGATGTTCCAGATAATGAGGAAGGAGGATTTTTAGCAAAGTGTTCCTTAAGCTTCAAGGATCTATGTAATTTAGATTTTTCAACCTGTCACTGGAGAGAATTCCAATGGCCTGTAGGTACGAATGACAGTCCTTTTGACAGAACTTTAAATTCCGTAGAGGATAACTCATAGTCAGAAAGATTGACAACTACTGTGTCTTGTTTTTGGGCGGTCTGCCCACTCTTCCTCTGCCTTTGGCATTGCTGTCCTCTCCTCGTGAACGCACGTTGGCGCCTCCTCCTGGACCCATTGTCCTGGTATCCACACCTAAAGGGTGAGTATTACTAGCGGAGTTGTTCTTATTCTCTGATTCGCTCCCAGTGGAGGTGAACTCGTTGGAGGACTCCAGATCTCGTTGCCTCTGTGGGCGTCATCGGAAGAAAGGCCGTTTAAATTCACGTCTGCTGGATGCATCAGACCATCTGTACACAGTATGATTTTCATAATCCTGATCTACTTTAATTTTCTTCTGGGACTTGAACTTAATCAAGTCTCTCTTATAGATTTGAATTTGTCCGTTCAATTTCTCGTACCAATTCACTGTGCTGTCAGCTTCCAAGATGGCTTTCTGTGCTGTTTCCAATACGGCAATTTTCTCTTTCAGGGTATTCATCTCTTTTGTTGACTGCTCAATAATGAGCAGCATAAGGTCCATCGAACATTTATTGAGTATTCCTACCCATTTTTTACAAAAGCTTGTATCATTACGTCCTATAGTTGGTGAATTGCGGACTCGTAGACCTCTTGGGATTTTTTTCGCTCGGTATATATATATCGCTTTGGGTATATATATATATATATATATGTGTATAAACACAACGTGCGGCACTCCCAGCTGGACAATAATGCTCAGACACCAGGCAAGCGAAAAATCAACATTTAAATTTTAGTAAATTGTCAGCAGGATGTACACACACACACACACACACACACACACACACACACACACACACACACATACATACACACATACACTCACATGTACATATATATTGATCAAAAAAGTGTGTGTATGTCTGTTTGTCTTTATGGAGGGCCAGATTTTTGTGCCTATTTACAAAAAAATTTACATTGTCTTATAGTTTGACAAGGACTAGGTTTCTGTGTAGATTTAAACTTTGGGGGTAGGGGGCTTTGATTGCACACCCTAGCTTCTTATAATGGGATGTGCTACCTTGCTGGGACTTATAACTACAATATAGGAACAAGAGAGCAGGTTCACAATACAACCATTAGAATTCTAATAAATGTAATTATCTTTCATAACCGAGGCTCTTGGCATACATTTGTGCAGTCAGCATGTGCTAGTTCCCTGTTTATAAGCCTAAGAGGCAGTGGGTGTGGTGCCAATCCAGAACTATGGCATCCCAAAACTTCAGGTATGTATACACATACATAATATTGAATATATTTTGCGGGGCCTGGACAGCACTACTTTCACTTGCCTCACACCGTCCCCAGACTCCCTTTGGTTGGTTTCACTGTAGTCTGGGGGCGGGCTAAAAGACAATTGACAGGTTGTACATGTATTCCTGAGTCCAGTGCTATGGTGGTTGCTAATCCCCAGGAAAGGAAGCCAGGACATATGTTACATACAACTTCACATGCATGTTCATTAGTGATGTGCACCGGAAATTTTTCGGGTTTTGTGTTTTTGTTTTGGGTTCGGTTCCGCGGCCGTGTTTTGGATTCGGACGCATTTTGGCAAAACGTCACCGAAAATTTTTTGTCGGATTCGGGTGTGTTTTGGATTCGGGTGTTTTTTTTCAAAAAACCCTAAAAAACAGCTTAAATCATAGAATTTGGGGGTCATTTTGATCCCATAGTATTATTAACCTCAATAACCATAATTTCCACTCATTTTCAGTCTATTCTGAACACCTCACACCTCACAATATTATTTTTAGTCCTAAAATTTGCACCGAGGTAGCTGTGTGACTAAGCTAAGCGACCCAAGTGGCCGACACAAACACCTGGCCCATCTAGGAGTGGCACTGCAGTGTCACGAAGGATGGCCCTTCAAAAAAATACTCCGCAAACAGCACATGACGCAAAGAAAAAAATAGGCGCAATGAGGTAGCTGTGTTTAAATCTAGGATCGAGCACGGTGGCCAAAATGTAGTGCTCTGATTTCAACAGATTGACCACCCGTGAATCCTGGTTAAGCGAATGAAGGGCTCCATCCACAAGTCCCACATGCCTAGCGGAATCGCTCTGTTTTAGCTCCTCCTTCAATGTCTCCAGTTTCTTCTGCAAAAGCCTGATGAGGGGAATGATCTGACTCAGGCTGGCAGTGTCTGAACTGACTTCACGTGTGGCAAGTTCAAAAGGTTGCAGAACCTTGCACAACATTGAAATCATTCTCTACTGCGCTTGAGTCAGGTGCATTCCACCTCCTTTGCCTATATCGTGGCCAGATGTATAGGCTTGAATGGCCTTTTGCTGCTCCTCCATCCTCTGAAGCATATAGAGGGTTGAATTCCACCTCGTTACCACCTCTTGCTTCAGATGATGGCAGGGTAGGTTCAGGTGTTTTTGGTGGTGCTCCAGTCTTCTGTACGCGGTGCCTGTACGCCGAAAGTGGCCCGCAATTCTTCTGGCCACCGACAGCATCTCTTGCACGCCCCTGTCGTTTTTTAAATAATTCTGCACCACCAAATTCAAGGTATGTGCAAAACATGGGACGTGCTGGAATTTGCCCAGATGTAATGCACGCACAATATTGCTGGCGTTGTCCGATGCCACAAATCCCCAGGAGAGTCCAATTGGGCTAAGCCATTCTGCGATGATCTTCCTCAGTTGCCGTAAGAGGTTTTCAGCTGTGTGCGTATTCTGGAAAGTGGTGATACAAAGCGTAGCCTGCCTAGGAACGAGTTGGTGTTTGCGAGATGCTGCTACTGGTGCCGCCGCTGCTGTTCTTGCAGCGGGAGGCAATACATCTACCCAGTGGGCTGTCACAGTCATGTAGTCCTGAGTCTGCACTGCTCCACTTGTCCACATGTCCGTGGTTAAGTGGACATTGGGTACAACTGCATTTTTTAGGACACTGGTGAGTCTCTTTTTGAGGTCTGTGTACATTTTCGGTATCGCCTGCCTAGAGAAATGGAACCTAGATGGTATTTGGTACCGGGGACACAGTACCTCAATCAAGTCTCTAGTTGGCTCTGAATTAACGATGGATACCGGAACCACATTTCTCACCGCCCAGGCTGCCAAGGCCTGAGTTATCTGCTTTGCAGCAGGATGACTGCTGTGATATTTCATCTTCCTCGCAAAGGACTGTTGGACAGTCAATTGCTTACTGGAAGTAGTACAAGTGGTCTTCCGACTTCCCCTCTGGGATGACGATCGACTCCCAGCAGCAACAACAGCAGCGCCAGCAGCAGTAGGCGTTACACTCAAGGATGCATCGGAGGAATCCCAGGCAGGAGAGTACTCGTCAGACTTGCCAGTGACATGGCCTGCAGGACTATTGGCTTTCCTGGGTAAGGAGGAAATTGACACTGAGGGAGTTGGTGGTGTGGTTTGCAGGAGCTTGGTTACAAGAGGAAGGGATTTAGTGGTCAGTGGACTGCTTCCGCTGTCACCCAAAGTTTTTGAACTTGTCACTGACTTATGATGAATGCGCTGCAGGTGACGTATAAGGGAGGATGTTCCGAGGAGGTTAACATCCTTACCCCTACTTATTACAGCTTGACAAAGGCAACACACGGCTTGACACCTGTTGTCCGCATTTCTGTTGAAATAATTCCACACCGAAGAGCTGATTTTTTTTGTATTTTGACCAGGCATGTCAATGGCCATATTCGTCCCATGGACAACAGGTGTCTCCCCGGGTGCCTGACTTAAACAAACCACCTCACCATCAGAATCCTCCTTGTCAATTTCCTCCCCAGCGCCAGCAACACCCATATCCTCATCCTGGTGTACTTCAACAGTGACATCTTCAATTTGACTATCAGGAACTGGACTGCGGGTGCTCCTTCCAGCACTTGCAGGGGGCGTGCAAATGGTGGAAGGTGCAAGCTCTTCCCGTCCAGTGTTGGGAAGGTCAGGCATCGCAACCGACACAATTGGACTCTCCTTGGGGATTTGTGATTTCGAAGAATGCACAGTTCTTTGCTGTGCTTTTGCCAGCTTAAGTCTTTTCTTTTTTCTAGCGAGAGGATGAGTGCTTCCATCCTCATGTGAAGCTGAACCACTAGCCATGAACATAGGCCAGGGCCTCAGCCGTTCCTTGCCACTCCGTGTCGTAAATGGCATATTGGCAAGTTTACGCTTCTCCTCAGACGCTTTTAATTTTGATTTTTGGGTAATTTTTTTACTGATCTTTTGTGTTTTGGATTTTACATGCTCTGTACTATGACATTGGGCATCGGCCTTGGCAGACGACGTTGATGGCATTTCATCGTCTCGGCCATGACTAGTGGCAGCAGCTTCAGCACGAGGTGGAAGTGGATCTTGATCTTTTCCTATTTTTTTAACCTCCACATTTTTGTTCTCCATATTTTAATGCACACAACTAAAAGGCACCACAGGTATACAATGTAGATGGATGGATAGTATACTTTATGTATGACGACAAGTGACTGAAGACACAGAGGTAGGTACAGCAGTGGCCTACCGTACTGCTATATACAGTATAATGGACCTGGTGGACACTGTCAGCAGACTGCGTTTATAGTATAAAGAAAAAAAGACACCACAGGTATACAATGTAGATGGATGGATAGTATACTTTATGTATGACGACGAGTGACTGAATACACAGAGGTAGGTACAGTAGTGGCCTACCGTACTGCTATATACAGTATAATGGACCTGGTGGACACTGTCAGCAGACTGCGTTTATAGTATAAAGAAAAAAAGTCACCACAGGTACACAATGTAGATGGATGGATAGTATACTTTATGTATGACGACGAGTGACTGAAGACACAGACGTAGGTACAGCAGTGGCCTACCGTACTGCTATATACAGTATAATGGACCTGGTGGACACTGTCAGCAGACTGCGTTTATAGTATAAAGAAAAAAAGACACCACAGGTATACAATGTAGATGGATTGATAGTATACTTTATGTATGACGATGAGTGACTGAAGACCCAGAGGTAGGTACAGCAGTGGCCTACCGTACTGCTATATACAGTATAATGGACCTGGTGGACACTGTCAGCAGACTGCGTTTATAGTATAAAGAAAAAAAGACACCACAGGTATACAATGTAGATGGATGGATAGTATACTTTATGTATGACGCCGAGTGACTGAAGACACAGAGGTAGGTACAGCAGTGGCCTACCGTACTGCTATATACAGTATAATGGACCTGGTGGACACTGTCAGCAGACTGCGTTTATAGTATAAAGAAAAAAAGACACCACAGGTATACAATGTAGATGGATGGATAGTATACTTTATGTATGACGACGAGTGACTGAAGACCCAGAGGTAGGTACAGCAGTGGCCTACCGTACTGCTATATACAGTATAATGGACCTGGTGGACACTGTCAGCAGACTGCGTTTATAGTATAAAGAAAAAAAGACACCACAGGTATACAATGTAGATGGATGGATAGTATACTTTATGTATGACGCCGAGTGACTGAAGACACAGAGGTAGGTACAGCAGTGGCCTACCGTACTGCTATATACAGTATAATGGACCTGGTGGACACTGTCAGCAGACTGCGTTTATAGTATAAAGAAAAAAAGACACCACAGGTATACAATGTAGATGGATGGATAGTATACTTTATGTATGACGACGAGTGACTGAAGACACAGAGGTAGGTACAGCAGTGGCCTACCGTACTGCTATATACAGTATAATGGACCTGGTCGACACTGTCAGCAGACTGCGTTTATACTTATAGTATAAAGAAAAAAAGACACCACAGGAGTATTTTTCAGGCAGACAAACGTATACTGGTGGTCACTGTCAGCAAAACTGTGCACTGTACTCCTGCTTTAGCTGCTCCCCAGTCTCCCCCACAATTAAGCAGTGTGAGCACTCAGCACAGTCAGATATATCATGCAGCACACTGAGGCTGAGCACAGATATGGTATGGAGCATTTTTTTCAGGCAGAGAACGGATAAAAAAAAACTAGCAAAACTCTGCACTGTATTCCTCCTAACAGCTGCTCCCCAATCCTCCCCACAATAAGCTAAGCAGTAGCAATCAGATCAACTAACTATAACTATATAAACGGAGAGGACGCCAGCCACGTCCTCTCCCTATCAATCTCTATGCACGTGTGAAAATGGCGGCGACGCACGGCTGCTTATATAGAATCCGAATTTCGCGAGAATCCGACAGCGGGATGATGACGTTCGGGCGCGCTCGGGTTAGCCGAGCCATACGGGAGAATCCGAGTATGGCTCGGACCCGTGTAAAAAGGGTAAAGTTCGGGGGGGTTCGGTTTCTCGGAAACCGAACCTGCTCATCACTAATGTTCATATGTGCTGGCTAGCTCCCCCTGCACACTATGGTCGGCTCTGCAGCCTAGGGGCAGCTGCATCCGCTGCTCCCATGTCTTTTTGTGTTTATAACAACATTTAAAAATGTTACTAAAGTCAAACAGTTGATTTGCCTTTACCAGTTTGCCTTTAGTAAATCTCCCATAGAGACTCAGTTCCAAACAAAAAACTTGAATTGAAAATCAAGTCCAGAATAACACGAAAAAGGATGCAGCATGGTGAGGACTATTTATGAAATGTAACTCAAGCCAGGGGCACATAAAATAGGAGGAAATGACCGAAAGGTACCCATGCTATGGCCTTTCACAGGGCCCATGCTGCTGACCAGATGCATTCATATACTGTACCAAGATGACATGACCATTCCCTCTTTAACAAACAGTTAAGTATGTAGGGAGGGCCCTGTATTCTCTATGAGATTTGGCCATGCCCCCAAATGCTTGGCCATATTCCATTGTACCAAACCATGGGTGGTCTCCTAGCATCCTTGACTCATTTACAATCAGAAAACATGTGTCTGTGCTTCTGTGCCCATTCTGGCATCAGCATAATACTGATTTTACAACCATTACCTCTAAGACAAATTTTCTTTCTCCTATTTTCTCTCTCTTTTATTTTTGTAGCAATACCTTTATGACCTGCAAACCTTATTTTTATTATGCTGTTACTTATTGATGATACACTTGAAAGCCATAAGGGAAGTCTCTCAGTTTTGTGTTGGTTGGTAATTGTTGCTGAATTTAGGAACCATTATAAAGCCATTTCATGATATAGCATTCAGTTAATATAATAGTAAGATTCCAAGCATCAGTATAACACAATTATCTCAATATCTACATCTTAAGAGAGAGAAGAAACAAAACATTTAAATTTGGTACAAAGTTGAACACTGCAAATAAACATAAAAAAACATTGATACTGATAATCTGTATCATGATCTAAATCACTGTCTATCCAATTTGGTCGCTTTAATTAACACATTGGTAAATTCACTCATTGATTTAATGATGTGGCAATTGAAGGCTTGAACTTACATTAAAGGAAATGTAATAGATACTGTGCAAAAAAAAAAAAACAGCACCCTATATCTATTCCACAGGAAAGGAAGAACAACAATTGAGTTTAGGTTACTATATCAGTTATAGTTAATGATCTATTTGCATAGACATCATACATTATGCTAGTTTATCTATGTAATAGATTACATGTAAACATTGCTTGGTCACTATAATACATTTGGATGAGATCAGGTACATAAGTCACTTTGCAACTGATGTGTTGTTTGTGTCATTTGACAGCAAGTTTTCATTCAGTGAGATGGAAGAGCCTGATGGCTCTCACTTGTAATCTATTACTCTCTCCACTGGTGTTATATTAAATGGCTAAGGCTGACAGAGAAAACTGCCACTGACAGCTAACACAGAATATTCTTATATTACTGTCATTATGTAACCATTACTATAAATGTGACTGTGAGCAAAAATTGATATTATAGTTTCACAATGCTATACCTAGTTCACTGACTTTTGTAACTCTTAATTAACAAAATATTTGGGAAACAATTGATTGGTACTGTAGGAAAATACAATAAAGTAATCAGTGTAGATTTTATACACACAAGGGTTTTTTGTTTTAAAACATTTTCTAGTATTTTATACAATTCTGAGAGATTTTGGAAATATTAATGCACACCTTTTAGAATAATTACATGGCATCATGTAAAAGAAGCATTAAAATTAAGCAAAATATAAAAAAAAACATAATGTTTCTTATATCTTATTAGTAATAATGTAAGTTGTTTGAACATTGCAGTAGAACACTTAATTTTCTTTTCATGATTTCATTCTGAGGCCATTGTATTATTTTAGCCTAAGTCCTATTATTGTTTTGTAATAAGTGTCTTTCCTTTTGTGGCCTATTACATTAGTACAGTATATGAAGCATCTTCATTTTTTTAGGAACACTTTGAGTCACTGGAAACTAGAAAAGGGCTCTGTTGTACCACTATTAAAACCATGATGAGCTAGATTTAACAATAAATAGCAGTAGTGTTGCCTTATAGGTAATTGTCTGCACTTAGTATAATATTAGGGCAATGGATATTGTCTGAATCAAAATATAATTCATTATAAATAGGCGATGTTACCATAGTGGACAGTATACTGGATATATATAGTAAGGAATAGATATGAAATAAGTTTGAATGTATGAGGTAATGTTTAGCTGATTTAAGAGATTAGGTTTGTGTATGTGTTTATATAGATATACTGTATATTTGTGTTTTACAGCAAGATGGTAAAAAATAGTGTAGGGAACAGGTTTATTCTGCTCTAGTCATAAATAAGGCCAGAGAGGTTACAGTAAGATCAAGAGTCATTGTAGAGAAAAGGTATTAGGCCATAAATGATAATAGGTATGTGACAGAGCTCTGTTGGTCATTGGAATTCACAGGTGTGCTTACAGTAGATCAGAATCTACTGGTTTGTCTATTGTCCAGTGAAGGTTAAAAGCTAGGGAGTATAAATTAACTACTATGAAAAGAGATCACATCCATTGATAAAACATTGTGTAACCGACCCCAGGAAAACTTGTCAATACAACAGAACTTTGGATGAAAAGACATTCCAGATTTTACAATACTATACTTGCTTAAGGCAGTGTGGACACCACACTTTTATGACACCATGCCTCCGTGAACAGGACACGACAGCCCAGTTCAATGTTTGTTTTATTACACCTTGGAATCTGACAAACCTATAATTACCTATTCCATTGGAAACTATGAGAATATGATAGTTTGAATTGGTAAAATATGAGATAAAAGGACCAGACTTGTAGTTAGGAGTTAGAAGGAAGAGGGAGAGGGAGAAGAAGAAGGAGAAGGAAGGAAGTCAGTCAGGAGGAGAAGTCATGGAGAACATGCAGAAGGAATGATTCTTGGGATGGCAATCTTTAACTTGCAAGTATACATTTTATGTTAGCAATTGAAACTGTTTGTGAAACTTATGTCATGTTGTTTTATGTTATGTAACGAAGGAAGCATATATAATTATAATTAGTATATATATCACTACTGTGTATATCTTATTCTGTACGATTTGATCTGCCTGTAAATAAAGAATCATATAAAAAGAGCGGTAATATTCAAGCTTGAACTCTCTTTAAGGAATCTTAACTTAATAACTTCATAAGTCATATGTATAAGGACTGCATATATGTATCAGCCAATTAGTTTGTAAGCCTGACATAATATATTTGCAGATATATATGATAAATGCATATTAATTGAAATATATCCATATATTAAATACCATATATGATATATTAAATATTAATATTCATAAATATGATTCCATAAATCAATATTGGCGACCACGAATTGGACTTGTTATTACTGAATCTGATTATCTGATCTATAATATTTATGAGGAGTAGCAGATGCTATAAGCTGGCTACCAAATCTGCAGAATCACGGTGGGGATGTATCTATGAAAATTTATTACCATTGTGTAATGTCAATTTTGTATTCTGTATAACCTAGGATAAATGTGTTAGTGCAATATACGTTATTTTAACTAACATAATATCTATTAGGAAGCAGCACCAAAGGCTATAAGCCTGCTGGCAAAATACAAGATCACAGTGGAATAGGTTACAAATGAGAATAAAGAATTTAAAGGCCTAGAATAGAAAATGTGCACAGTGGAAAAGAGTATTTCCAAATAAATGTATAAATGTACCAGGTATTAGAGTTTAACCTTAAGACACCGGTCAATCTTAAGGAGAGGATACCTTCAGTACTAAAAACAAAGAATATATAAATTTAGCATTGAAATGTTAAAAATGCAAAAGTTTTCTGTAGCATTTAGAAAAATGCGCAGAACTGCGGCTCTAGAAGCCAAACAGAAATGTAAAGAAGAACCAGGTTCACGTCTTCGTAAGGCGTGCCTGACCATTAATGCAAAAATGCATTCGTTATTTAAGTCCCTTAAACAGAAAAATAAACAGAAAAAGTTTGGGGCAGAAGCGAAAAGCCTGACAGTTTGTAATCAAATTGTCAAGATCTCTGATGAAGAGATAACATCCAGCAAGCAAGCTGAGATAGAAACACCAAACAGGAATAGTGTTGAGGTATGTGAAACTCTGTACACAGAGTCTACAGGAGTCAGAAATGACTTAATCAGTCAAGATCCTAAAATTAAGGAAAGTTACATGTTGCAGGACTGCATCAATGTGCAGCGCATGGAGTCTGCTATGGTCACACAGACCACCAGCAGAACAGCCTCTGTGGTAAAGGAAGAAAGTAGCAATGTGCCGGATGTGTCTATCATCAGACAGCACATTAATGTAAAGGAGGTAGCAGCAATAGGAGATGTCCCCTATACTGTGTCTAGTAAGGGGGAAGATCATTGTAACTCAGATTATGAGTATTCTGCTGAATACACTCTCAGAGTTCCCAATGTAAATGAAGAATTTGTTATGCCCTTAGGCAAAGGTGAATTGTCAGCAGATTTAAACACTGATAGCAGCAGTACAGTGCACACAGGGGTGGGGAAGTTCCCCATGGTGAAAACTCCCATGGCAACCAGAGTTGCAAACCTTGAAATGTATTCACCTGGAAACATGTTTAAAGGGAAAATCCATGAAATTAATTCAGGAATGCATGTTTACAAACAAAGTTCCCAAACTTATGTAACCCCCACAGAGCACTCAGAGACTTCTAGTGATGGTGCAAATGTTTGCATGCTCTCAGAGAGACCACATGCAGAGTGTCATTCTGCAAACCACACACCAATTAACAATGACAAAAAGGATCACCAGGATGAAAATGTTTTTATGCCCTGGTGCCATAACCATTTTATTACAGGTGTGGAAAGACAGAAAGCCCTGGGACCTGCAATACATATTTGGCAAAGTTTAACAAGTTTCTCTCCCCACAAAAGTAGGTTTTTTCAGAAGCTCCAAGATTCTTCCAAACTAAGGAGCCACACCAAGCAGCAAACGCTATGGTTAAAGACAGTCTGGGACCAGGCTGCATCACAAGGGAGTATGGTCACAAGTGAATACGGTAGTATCATTCCTTTACTTGTTAGATCCAATGAAGCCATTGTTTGCTTTGATGTTCAAACAGCCACAGTTTCCAAATTAAACCTGCATCATATCTGCAGCGACAATTGTGCTGTCATTGACACACAATGTGACAGGAAAGATTGGCACAGGCCAGAAACAATTGTTTGTTTGTTATTCAATCGTTAAAAGACACATTTGTAAATTCTGTACCTGATAACATGCAGCAGATAGGACAGAATGCATAGCACGGTATGTTAAATCACTGTATAAATATCTGTGATATTCATTGTATGTCTTTTTGTTTGATTCATAGTAATCCTGGCAACCTGTATACAGAATGGTGCAAGACTCCAAAAAAGACTCCAATTTACAAGGGAAAAGGTCTTCATTAACCCTTTCATCGCTGCTATCCAGCAAAATCTACATAGCATCCCTAAAGACTGATATATGGACAAATCCTCAAGGAGTTTTCTAGTTTCACAAGAAAGGGGAATGTTTTCATTAACCTTTTCATCACAAGTAATCATTACTTGTCTTTCAAACTACATGTACACTCCCAAAACAGTGTACAGCACATCTCATCACTGTGATTATACAGAACTGTCTCATCCCTTCATATACCTTAATCACATATATGTAAACATTTGTCTGATATATATATATATATTATGTAATTGTATTATATACCTTGTAAATATTTTATGTTTTTTTTAATATTACACAGTAGATACTACCTATGCTTCCTTCGTAAAAGCTTCAAAAGTAATTAAATATCTAATACAGGATGGTATACCGCGTTATAACAAATTGGGCCGAGATTATTAAGTGGGATGAATAATTCTCTTAATAAAGACTGTCACAAGTCTAAGATAATTATTTGTAGCATAACAGGGTCACTGTATATGCACATGGCTGCATATAAAATAATATTGGATGGAATTAGATATATTTAAAGCCATTCCTAAATGATATTTAATATCTGTTTGAAGCAAAATTATATTCATTTATTGTATTGATAGGATGTTACTATATACACATCAAAAGCATTTTAAATAATTATTAGTCAAAATATAGGTAGGATAGAAAACGCCTTTATATGGGTTAAACTGGTATAAGTTTATGTAAGATTGAGATGTATAAATAGGTACAAGGTAGAATAAGGAGATTTAAGACTGCATGGTAATTTATTCAGTGAGGAAATACAGAACAGAGTAGGTGTACTACTCACAGCCATTTGTGGTACTATTGCCCGAAGACAATTAAGACCTACTATTAACAAGCAAGGAAAGAAAGAAAGAAAGAAAAAAAAAAAGACTGTTTCATATATGCCTGTTCTATTCAAAATCACAACCTGTTTGTGCAAAAGCAATATGGACACTGGTCACAACTGCGGCATTGGATAAACGCAAAGGAAACAGAACTGCTAAAGACTGTATAAAGACTATTACTATTACTGAGGGTCGTCACAAGTACTGAATGTTCAAGACACAGCACTCGACGTACACAGCCCTCTGCCTCAAACAGCGAAATGGCAAGCAAAGGAGCAGCTGCTACGAAGAATTCTACTTCTAGTAATGGTGCAAATGTTGCAAACGCAAGGCCATAATGCAAACGCAAGGCATCTCCAATTGCAAGCAAACCATGCAGATGACAGTCTTATCCCAGTAAATTGCTACATACAAGAACAGCAAAAATGTCCAAACGTACTGATCCAGATACAGAAAAAAGGTCTACAATTGGGCTATGGTATTCCAAATGTCTGTAGAAATTAGTTTTCCTCATGAATACTGAATAAAAACCTCAGTTTTGTCTGCTTTAGTTAAAAAGTAGAATAAGGTTAGGTAAGCTAAGAATTTTTAGAGATTTTTAAAATCATAATGGTTATTATTATTACACTTATGGTATATATTATGGTTACAACGAAAGTTATGTTTGAAGGAATATTTTGAAATGTATTTGGAAGCAATTACGCTAGTTTAATGTGTGGCCAATCAAAAGAATTTCTCATGGCCACAAGGGGGCGACTGTTGCCTTATAGGTAATTGTCTGCACTTAGTATAATATTAGGGCAATGGATATTGTCTGAATCAAAATATAATTCATTATAAATAGGCGATGTTACCATAGTGGACAGTATACTGGATATATATAGTAAGGAATAGATATGAAATAAGTTTGAATGTATGAGGTAATGTTTAGCTGATTTAAGAGATTAGGTTTGTGTATGTGTTTATATAGATATACTGTATATTTGTGTTTTACAGCAAGATGGTAAAAAATAGTGTAGGGAACAGGTTTATTCTGCTCTAGTCATAAATAAGGCCAGAGAGGTTACAGTAAGATCAAGAGTCATTGTAGAGAAAAGGTATTAGGCCATAAATGATAATAGGTATGTGACAGAGCTCTGTTGGTCATTGGAATTCACAGGTGTGCTTACAGTAGATCAGAATCTACTGGTTTGTCTATTGTCCAGTGAAGGTTAAAAGCTAGGGAGTATAAATTAACTACTATGAAAAGAGATCACATCCATTGATAAAACATTGTGTAACCGACCCCAGGAAAACTTGTCAATACAACAGAACTTTGGATGAAAAGACATTCCAGATTTTACAATACTATACTTGCTTAAGGCAGTGTGGACACCACACTTTTATGACACCATGCCTCCGTGAACAGGACACGACAGCCCAGTTCAATGTTTGTTTTATTACACCTTGGAATCTGACAAACCTATAATTACCTATTCCATTGGAAACTATGAGAATATGATAGTTTGAATTGGTAAAATATGAGATAAAAGGACCAGACTTGTAGTTAGGAGTTAGAAGGAAGAGGGAGAGGGAGAAGAAGAAGGAGAAGGAAGGAAGTCAGTCAGGAGGAGAAGTCATGGAGAACATGCAGAAGGAATGATTCTTGGGATGGCAATCTTTAACTTGCAAGTATACATTTTATGTTAGCAATTGAAACTGTTTGTGAAACTTATGTCATGTTGTTTTATGTTATGTAACGAAGGAAGCATATATAATTATAATTAGTATATATATCACTACTGTGTATATCTTATTCTGTACGATTTGATCTGCCTGTAAATAAAGAATCATATAAAAAGAGCGGTAATATTCAAGCTTGAACTCTCTTTAAGGAATCTTAACTTAATAACTTCATAAGTCATATGTATAAGGACTGCATATATGTATCAGCCAATTAGTTTGTAAGCCTGACATAATATATTTGCAGATATATATGATAAATGCATATTAATTGAAATATATCCATATATTAAATACCATATATGATATATTAAATATTAATATTCATAAATATGATTCCATAAATCAATAGTAGGTACTAATCGTGGATCTTGGACCTTTGTTCAAACTCTTCTACCTACAGAGGTTGCTGTGTTTTGAAAACTTGCCCTTATCCATCTTGGATCCTGTTTCCAGTTTTGACCTACAAAATGCAGCTTCTTATTTGAACCTTTGCTAAGCTATTCTGACTGCTCAGTTTGTGTTACTTTTTGCTGTTGCCTTGTGTCAGACGGACAGTGCATAGTGTTACCTGTGAAGTGAATGTAAGTGTAGTTTTGTGGCTTACCTGGCATTGCATTCCCTCACCTTAAGGCCATTTGCAAAACAAATGGTCCTGGTATACAGGCTGGAAATGATCACAGTTGGTCTATGAGAAAGGACAATGTGAGTACATCCCTAACATAGGCTTTACTGTTTCGCCCCACTGATCCAAGCACAAGAACTTCTGAGAATAGGGATTTTGGGGGAACAACAAAAACATCCTCAGCAATTTTGGTGTCAGATTCCTGAGTTTCACCTATGGGTGCTTGCACACCAGGAGAAAACTCAACCTTGCTGGAGGAAGAGAGATGCAGATGCACACTCTTAGCACTAAGAACACTGATAGTAAAAATAATTTAAATAAACTTTCACAATTAACATGGAGTATAATTGAAGTTCTCAGCTCACATTTGCGCAAATATGTGGGCCCATGAACCGCAGCCAGGTGACTTCATCACATGGGTCCCTAACATTCCTAATACTATCACATTCTATAAATTTATTCAGGACTTACCTCTAAATAGTGCCTTATCAATGTGTGATCTGAAATGCAGGAACCTAGCTAATTAAAACACCTGAGGGTGAATGGGAGGAGTGCCAATACCAGATGAAGGAAGTCTTGCCTTTCAGTGTACAATATATACACAAATATAGTGGAGAAAGGGGGTGACCTGGACTGCACATCCTATTACTAAAGATATCAAGAGGTGCCATCATGCTGATGCTTCTAATACTATGCTGGAGGGAGAGAAATGCAGATGCACACTCTTAGCACTAAGAACATTGCCCAGTTTGTGTTACTTTTTGCTTTTACCTTGTGTCAGAGGGACAGTGCATAGTGTTACATTGTGAAGTGCATGCAAGTGTAGTTTTGTGGCTTACTGGCATTGAATTCCCTCACCTTAAGGCCATTTGCAAAACAAATGGTTCTGGTGTACAGGCTGGAAATGATCACAGTTGGTCTATGAGAAAGGACAATGTGAGTACATCCCTAACATAGGCTTTACTGTCTCGCCCCACTGATCCAAGCACAATAACTTCTGAGAATAGGGATTTTGGGGGAACAATAAAAACATCCTCAGCAATTTTGTTTTCAGATTCCTGAGTTTCACCTATGGGTGCTTGCACACCAGGTGAAAACTCAACCTTGCTGGAGGAAGAGAGATGCAGATGCACACTCTTAGCACTAATAGTAAAAATAATTTAAATAAACCCTCACAATTAACATGGAGTATAATTGAATTTCTTAGAACACATTTGTGCAAATATGCGCGCCCATGTACCGCGGCCAGGTGACTTCAAAACAAGAGTACTTTCATGTGTTCATCCCAGAATGGCATAATGTGTAATTCCCCCATCTATGGAGAATGTCAATTTTATGTAGCTGAGGGTGTTATTGTCTGATAATCACAGGTGGTCACCTCACAGTAGCTCCCAATACATACTTTGAAAAATGAGCCACCATATCTTGGATTATTTCTCTTTTATACTCTATGTGGATGCCCAACATTTACAGTTCTTTTGTCTCTATATACCAAAACCATACTGTATGGTTTTTGTAGCACAATGTGATATTGTCTGTTAATCACAGGTGACTACCAGACAATACCTAATAAGGGTACATATCATTTGAAAGATATTCACTCTATCAAATATACTGTAGGTACTTAATAATTACTGCAATACATTTTATGAGAGCTATTCCTCCATTTATGGGCTAATATTTGTTTGTACAGTAGGGGATAATGTGTGGTGATCAAGCAGATAGTGTTAACATAGTTTACCTACAGTATGTTATAAAAAGGACATCATCATGCAACCTTCCTGCATCAAAGTGCAAATAGCATTCAGCATTATGCACCAGTGGGGAGAAACTTAGCTGCCCCTGTTGTACGCAATGAAGGGGTTGCCTTCATTCTAAACCATCAGCTCATAGCGTTTCTTTGAATATTTCAGAATTTTCCTCTGCCACATTCTATCTACAGTAGCAAATTACAGTGCTTAAAGGTTATTTATTTTTACTTCCACAGTGTTGGACAGGGTTTATTTATTACAGAATGTCACAGAAAAGGCTAATTTAATTTGTACACCTTCATTATGATTCTGGGCCAGAAGGTCCATTTTTTGCTGCCTGGTAAATCAATATTTGGCATGAGGAAAAACTATTTATGCTTATAATTTCAGTCATATTAAATTTATATTTATATGAGGTTTTTTTGTTAACAAAAGCCTTACAAATATAGAATTTTTTGACAAATCCTTGTGTTTATTTCCACTTACTATTTATTTTTATTTCAGTTTATATTGTCACTTAATTTTGTGCTGCAACTTGGAAAATAATATTAACATTGACTGCATGTTGCATGTTTTTAATGCACTGCATTTTCACAGAAAAAAACATAAAAAAGGTTTCAGCAATATTTTATTTTTATTTTGTTTTTTAAACATGACAAACAAAGGTAAAATAAAACTCATGTGCCTGTTTTGTCTTTTATAATTCTTTATTTTGACTGGTCAAGAAGATATTAACAGCATGAACCACTACAATTTAAAAAAAAAAGTATAAATATAACTAACATTTAAGGTTAAAACAATTTAAGGTTAAAGTGGATACGAGTTACATTTGTCTAGGGATCCTGTACATTATTCAGCACCGACATAGTGTTCAACACACGATTTGCGTCAGTGGAAAGTTCAGGAACAATTCATCCAAAAAGCAGCTGTCCTGCAAGCCCTTTTAGTTATTCTTTCATTGTTATTTACTAGCAGAAAAAGTTTACTCTGCCAGGTTTGACCCAGCAGTGCTACTGCACATAAGAAATGTTGAAATTAATTAAAATTGTAATCTATACTTTAGAGATGTGCGGTGGGCACTCTTCGTGTTTTGTGTTTTGGTTTTGGTTCTCATTCCCCGCTCATGTTTTGGTTTTGGATTGGTTTTGCCAAAACCACCCTTTCGTGTTTTGGTTTTGGATCTGGATGATTTTTGGAAAAAACATAAAAATGGCTAAAATCATGAATTTGGGGGTAATTTTGATCCTACGGTATTATTAACCTCAATAACATTCATTTTTAATTTCCACTCATTTCCAGTCTATTCTGAACACCTCACACCATGCAAAGAAGAAAAAAAGAGGTGCAATGAGGTTGCTGTATGACTAAGCTAAGTGACACATGTGTGCGGCACAAACACCTGGCCCATCTAGGAGTGGCACTGCAGTGGCAGACAGAATGGCAGATATAAAACAGAGGCCACAAACAGCACATCATGCAAAGATGTAAAAGAGGTGCAATGAGGTAGCTGTATGATTAAGCTAAGCGACACAAACAATTGGCCCATCTAGGAGAAGCACTACAGTGTCAGACAGGATGGCACTTTACAAAACTAGTCCCCAAACAGCACATGATGCAAAGTAGAAAAAGAAGTTCACAGAGGTTGCTGTATGACTAAGCTAAGTGACACAACAACTTGGCCCATCTAGTAGTTGCATGCAGTGGCTGAATGTTGAAAGTGGGCCGCAATTCTTCATTCCACTGACAGCATCTCCTGCACGCCCCTGTCATTTTTCAAAAATTGTGCAATTGGTGGACTTATATGGCAGTACCCCTGGACTAATACAGTAGTATTCCTGGACTTATACGGCAGTGACAGGATTGCACTTTAAAAAACCATGCCCCAAACAGCACATGATGCAAAAATGAAAAAGAGGTGCACCGAGGTTGCTGTATGACTAAGCTAAGCGACACAAGTGTGCAGCACAAACATCTGGCCCATCTAGGAATGGCATTGCAATGTTAGACAGGATGGCACTTAAAAAAACTAGGACCCAAACAGCACATCATGCAAAGGTGAAATAGAGGCGCAATGAGGTAGCTGTATGACTAAGCTAAGCGGCACAAACAATTGGCCCATCTAGGAGTGGCATTGCAGTGTCAGACAGGATGGCACTTAAAAAAAATAGTACTCAAACAGCACATCATGCCAAGTAAAAGTGCAGCGTGCGGTCAGGTCGGAATGACGCCCATGGTGCCTAATTCATATCTGATCACAGCAGCAAATGTGTTAGCTAATGGGCAAAACAATGTGCACTGCAGGGGGTGCATATATAAGATGTGCAGAGAATGTTAGATTTGGGTGGGGTGTGTTCAAACTGAAATCTAAATTACAGTGTAAAAATAAAGCAGCCATTATTTACCCTTCACAGAAACAAAATAACCCACCCAAATCTAACTCTCTCTGCACATGTTATATCTGCCCCCCCCCCGGCAGTGCACATGGTTTTGCCCAGTAGCTAACAAATTTGCTGCTGCGATCAGGTCTGGATTAGGCCCACAGAATATTTCAGTCATTCCCATCAGTTCCTGGCCAAGTAGAGCTTATACTGGTTAAGTCTCCCATATCCAAAATTCCAAAATATGGACTATTCCTAAATACAGCATTTTTTGACCATGACTGAGATAGTGACACATTGCTTTCTGATAGTTCATTGTACACAAACTTTGTTTAATGCACAAAATTATTAAAAATATAGTATACAATTACTTCAATATGTGTGTATATGAAACAAAAATGCATACTGTGTTTAAAGAGCCCTATCCCCAAGATATCTCATTATGGTATGCAAATATAAAAAAAAAAAATGGAAAAATCTGATATCATAAATACTTCTGGTCTCAAGAATTTTGGATATGAGATACTCAACCTGTAATGTTTGTTCCTTGTCAGGTGGACACGCATAGGGTTATTTTTTGTGAGAAACCAATTAACCTACTAGTCTGTTTTTTGGATTATGAGAGGAGACTGCAGCACCCAGAGGAAACCTACTTTTAAAATACTAAGTCACATTATTTTAAAACACTAGGTCACATCAGAAATAATTAATTTTATTTAATGTGACTTATCTTCTATATTCTTATAGTGGAAACTGAACTGGGCATGAATGTGACTAGCACACAATGCTGATATTTGCGCAAATATCCTTTTTTTCGGACTGCACATTTGTCTGTCACTAAAAAGTAGAGATGAGCGGGTTCGGTTCCTCGGAATCCGAACCCGCCCGAACTTCATGTTTTTTTTCACGGGTCCGAGCGACTCGGATCTTCCCGCCTTGCTCGGTTAACCCGAGCGCGCCCGAACGTCATCATGACGCTGTCGGATTCTCGCGAGGCTCGGATTCTATCGCGAGACTCGGATTCTATATAAGGAGCCGCGCGTCGCCGCCATTTTCACTCGTGCATTGAGATTGATAGGGAGAGGACGTGTCTGGCGTCCTCTCCATTAGAATAGAGATAGATTAGATAGAGAGAGAGAGATTGTGCAGAGTCGCAGACAGAGTTAGTTTATCACAGTCAGTGACCAGTGCAGTTGCTAGTTAACTTTTATTTAATATAATATATCCGTTCACTTCTCTCTGCTATATCCGTTCTCTGCCTGAAAAAAAAAACGATACACAGCACAGTCAGTCACACAGTGTGACTCAGTCTGTGTGCACTCAGCTCAGCCCAGTGTGCTGCACAGTCATCAATGTATAAATTAAAAGCTTATAATTAATTGTGGGGGAGACTGGGGAGCACTGCAGGTTGTTAGCAGGAGCCAGGAGTACAATTATATTAATTAACAGTGCACACTTTTGCTGCAGGAGTGGTGACCAGTGCCTGACCACCAGTATAGTATTGTTGTATACTACTAATATCTCTTTAAATATCAACCAGTCTATATTAGCAGCAGACACAGTACAGTGCGGTAGTTCACGGCTGTGGCTACCTCTGTGTCGGCACACGGCAGGCAGTCCGTCCGACCAGAATTGTATTATTTATTATTATATACCTACCACCTAACCGTGGTTTTTTTTTCATTCTTTATACCGTCATAGTGTCATCCTAATTGTTACGAGTATACTACTATCTCTTTATCAACCAGTGTACAGTGCGGTAGTTCACGGCTGTGGCTACCTCTGTGTCGGCACACGGCAGGCAGTCCGTCCGACCAGAATTGTATTATTTATTATTATATACCTACCACCTAACCGTGGTTTTTTTTTTCATTCTTTATACCGTCATAGTGTCATCCTAATTGTTACGAGTATACTACTATCTCTTTATCAACCAGTGTACAGTGCGGTAGTTCACGGCTGTGGCTACCTCTGTGTCGGCACACGGCAGGCAGTCCGTCCGACCAGAATTGTATTATTTATTATTATATACCTACCACCTAACCGTGGTTTTTTTTTTCATTCTTTATACCGTCATAGTGTCATCCTAATTGTTACGAGTATACTACTATCTCTTTATCAACCAGTGTACAGTGCGGTAGTTCACGGCTGTGGCTACCTCTGTGTCGGCACACGGCAGGCAGTCCGTCCGACCAGAATTGTATTATTTATTATTATATACCTACCACCTAACCGTGGTTTTTTTTTCATTCTTTATACCGTCATAGTGTCATCCTAATTGTTACGAGTATACTACTATATCTTTATCAACCAGTGTACAGTGCGGTAGTTCACGGCTGTGGCTACCTCTGTGTCGGCACACGGCAGGCAGTCCGTCCGACCAGAATTGTATTATTTATTATTATATACCTACCACCTAACCGTGGTTTTTTTTTCATTCTTTATACCGTCATAGTGTCATCCTAATTGTTACGAGTATACTACTATCTCTTTATCAACCAGTGTACAGTGCGGTAGTTCACGGCTGTGGCTACCTCTGTGTCGGCACACGGCAGGCAGTCCGTCCGACCAGAATTGTATTATTTATTATTATATACCTACCACCTAACCGTGGTTTTTTTTTTTCATTCTTTATACCGTCATAGTGTCATCCTAATTGTTACGAGTATACTACTATCTCTTTATCAACCAGTGTACAGTGCGGTAGTTCACGGCTGTGGCTACCTCTGTGTCGGCACACGGCAGGCAGTCCGTCCGACCAGAATTGTATTATTTATTATTATATACCTACCACCTAACCGTGGTTTTTTTTTTCATTCTTTATACCGTCATAGTGTCATCCTAATTGTTACGAGTATACTACTATCTCTTTATCAACCAGTGTACAGTGCGGTAGTTCACGGCTGTGGCTACCTCTGTGTCGGCACACGGCAGGCAGTCCGTCCGACCAGAATTGTATTATTTATTATTATATACCTACCACCTAACCGTGGTTTTTTTTTTCATTCTTTATACCGTCATAGTGTCATCCTAATTGTTACGAGTATACTACTATCTCTTTATCAACCAGTGTACAGTGCGGTAGTTCACGGCTGTGGCTACCTCTGTGTCGGCACACGGCAGGCAGTCCGTCCGACCAGAATTGTATTATTTATTATTATATACCTACCACCTAACCGTGGTTTTTTTTTCATTCTTTATACCGTCATAGTGTCATCCTAATTGTTACGAGTATACTACTATCTCTTTATCAACCAGTGTACAGTGCGGTAGTTCACGGCTGTGGCTACCTCTGTGTCGGCAGTCGGCAGGCAGTCCGTCCATCCATAATTGTATTATTATTATAATATATACCACCTAACCGTGGTTTTTTTTTCATTCTTTATACCGTCGTCATAGTGTCATACTAGTTGTTACGAGTATACTACTATCTCTTTATCAACCAGTGTACAGTGCGGTAGTTCACGGCTGTGGCTACCTCTGTGTCGGCAGTCGGCAGGCAGTCCGTCCATCCATAATTGTATTATTATTATAATATATACCACCTAACCGTGGTTTTTTTTCCATTCTTTATACCGTCGTCATAGTGTCATACTAGTTGTTACGAGTATACTACTATCTCTTTATCAACCAGTGTACAGTGCGGTAGTTCACGGCTGTGGCTACCTCTGTGTCGGCAGTCGGCAGGCAGTCCGTCCATCCATAATTGTATTATTATTATAATATATACCACCTAACCGTGGTTTTTTTATACCACCTAACCGTGGCAGTCCGTCCATAATTGTATACTAGTATCCAATCCATCCATCTCCATTGTTTACCTGAGGTGCCTTTTAGTTCTGCCTATAAAATATGGAGAACAAAAAAGTTGAGGTTCCAAAATTAGGGAAAGATCAAGATCCACTTCCACCTCGTGCTGAAGCTGCTGCCACTAGTCATGGCCGAGACGATGAAATGCCAGCAACGTCGTCTGCCAAGGCCGATGCCCAATGTCATAGTACAGAGCATGTCAAATCCAAAACACCAAATATCAGAAAAAAAAGGACTCCAAAACCTAAAATAAAATTGTCGGAGGAGAAGCGTAAACTTGCCAATATGCCATTTACCACACGGAGTGGCAAGGAACGGCTGAGGCCCTGGCCTATGTTCATGGCTAGTGGTTCAGCTTCACATGAGGATGGAAGCACTCAGCCTCTCGCTAGAAAACTGAAAAGACTCAAGCTGGCAAAAGCACCGCAAAGAACTGTGCGTTCTTTGAAATCCCAAATCCACAAGGAGAGTCCAATTGTGTCGTTTGCGATGCCTGACCTTCCCAACACTGGACGTGAAGAGCATGCGCCTTCCACTATTTGCATGCCCCCTGCAAGTGCTGGAAGGAGCACCCGCAGTCCAGTTCCTGATAGTCAGATTGAAGATGTCAGTGTTGAAGTACACCAGGATGAGGAGGATATGGGTGTTGCTGGCGCTGGGGAGGAAATTGACCAGGAGGATTCTGATGGTGAGGTGGTTTGTTTAAGTCAGGCACCCGGGGAGACACCTGTTGTCCGTGGGAGGAATATGGCCGTTGACATGCCAGGTGAAAATACCAAAAAAATCAGCTCTTCGGTGTGAAGGTATTTCACCAGAAATGCGGACAACAGGTGTCAAGCCGTGTGTTCCCTTTGTCAAGCTGTAATAAGTAGGGGTAAGGACGTTAACCACCTCGGAACATCCTCCCTTATACGTCACCTGCAGCGCATTCATAATAAGTCAGTGACAAGTTCAAAAACTTTGGGTGACAGCGGAAGCAGTCCACTGACCAGTAAATCCCTTCCTCTTGTAACCAAGCTCACGCAAACCACCCCACCAACTCCCTCAGTGTCAATTTCCTCCTTCCCCAGGAATGCCAATAGTCCTGCAGGCCATGTCACTGGCAAGTCTGACGAGTCCTTTCCTGCCTGGGATTCCTCCGATGCATCCTTGCGTGTAACGCCTACTGCTGCTGGCGCTGCTGTTGTTGCCGCTGGGAGTCGATGGTCATCCCAGAGGGGAAGTCGTAAGCCCACTTGTACTACTTCCAGTAAGCAATTGACTGTTCAACAGTCCTTTGCGAGGAAGATGAAATATCACAGCAGTCATCCTACTGCAAAGCGGATAACTGAGTCCTTGACAACTATGTTGGTGTTAGACGTGCGTCCGGTATCCGCCGTTAGTTCACAGGGAACTAGACAATTTATTGAGGCAGTGTGCCCCCGTTACCAAATACCATCTAGGTTCCACTTCTCTAGGCAGGCGATACCGAGAATGTACACGGACGTCAGAAAAAGACTCACCAGTGTCCTAAAAAATGCAGTTGTACCCAATGTCCACTTAACCACGGACATGTGGACAAGTGGAGCAGGGCAGGGTCAGGACTATATGACTGTGACAGCCCACTGGGTAGATGTATGGACTCCCGCCGCAAGAACAGCAGCGGCGGCACCAGTAGCAGCATCTCACAAACGCCAACTCTTTCCTAGGCAGGCTACGCTTTGTATCACCGCTTTCCAGAATACGCACACAGCTGAAAACCTCTTACGGCAACTGAGGAAGATCATCGCGGAATGGCTTACCCCAATTGGACTCTCCTGTGGATTTGTGGCATCGGACAACGCCAGCAATATTGTGTGTGCATTAAATATGGGCAAATTCCAGCACGTCCCATGTTTTGCACATACCTTGAATTTGGTGGTGCAGAATTTTTTAAAAAACGACAGGGGCGTGCAAGAGATGCTGTCGGTGGCCAGAAAAATTGCGGGACACTTTCGGCGTACAGGCACCACGTACAGAAGACTGGAGCACCACCAAAAACTACTGAACCTGCCCTGCCATCATCTGAAGCAAGAAGTGGTAACGAGGTGGAATTCAACCCTCTATATGCTTCAGAGGTTGGAGGAGCAGCAAAAGGCCATTCAAGCCTATACAATTGAGCACGATATAGGAGATGGAATGCACCTGTCTCAAGTGCAGTGGAGAATGATTTCAACGTTGTGCAAGGTTCTGATGCCCTTTGAACTTGCCACACGTGAAGTCAGTTCAGACACTGCCAGCCTGAGTCAGGTCATTCCCCTCATCAGGCTTTTGCAGAAGAAGCTGGAGGCATTGAAGAAGGAGCTAACACGGAGCGATTCCGCTAGGCATGTGGGACTTGTGGATGCAGCCCTTAATTCGCTTAACAAGGATTCACGGGTGGTCAATCTGTTGAAATCAGAGCACTACATTTTGGCCACCGTGCTCGATCCTAGATTTAAAGCCTACCTTGGATCTCTCTTTCCGGCAGACACAGGTCTGCTGGGGTTGAAAGACCTGCTGGTGACAAAATTGTCAAGTCAAGCGGAACGTGACCTGTCAACATCTCCTCCTTCACATTCTCCCGCAACTGGGGGTGCGAGGAAAAGGCTCAGAATTCCGAGCCCACCCGCTGGCGGTGATGCAGGGCAGTCTGGAGCGACTGCTGATGCTGACATCTGGTCCGGACTGAAGGACCTGACAACGATTACGGACATGTCGTCTACTGTCACTGCATATGATTCTCTCAACATTGATAGAATGGTGGAGGATTATATGAGTGACCGCATCCAAGTAGGCACGTCACACAGTCCGTACTTATACTGGCAGGAAAAAGAGGCAATTTGGAGGCCCTTGCACAAACTGGCTTTATTCTACCTAAGTTGCCCTCCCACAAGTGTGTACTCCGAAAGAGTGTTTAGTGCCGCCGCTCACCTTGTCAGCAATCGGCGTACGAGGTTACATCCAGAAAATGTGGAGAAGATGATGTTCATTAAAATGAATTATAATCAATTCCTCCGCGGAGACATTGACCAGCAGCAATTGCCTCCACAAAGTACACAGGGAGCTGAGATGGTGGATTCCAGTGGGGACGAATTGATAATCTGTGAGGAGGGGGATGTACACGGTGATATATCGGAGGGTGAAGATGAGGTGGACATCTTGCCTCTGTAGAGCCAGTTTGTGCAAGGAGAGATTAATTGCTTCTTTTTTGGGGGGGGTCCAAACCAACCCGTCATATCAGTCACAGTCGTGTGGCAGACCCTGTCACTGAAATGATGGGTTGGTTAAAGTGTGCATGTCCTGTTTTGTTTATACAACATAAGGGTGGGTGGGAGGGCCCAAGGATAATTCCATCTTGCACCTCTTTTTTCTTTTCTTTTTCTTTGCATCATGTGCTGATTGGGGAGGGTTTTTTGGAAGGGACATCCTGCGTGACACTGCAGTGCCACTCCTAGATGGGCCCGGTGTTTGTGTCGGCCACTAGGGTCGCTAATCTTACTCACACAGTCAGCTACCTCATTGCGCCTCTTTTTTTCTTTGCGTCATGTGCTGTTTGGGGAGGGTTTTTTGGAAGGGACATCCTGCGTGACACTGCAGTGCCACTCCTAGATGGGCCCGGTGTTTGTGTCGGCCACTAGGGTCGCTAATCTTACTCACACAGTCAGCTACCTCATTGCGCCTCTTTTTTTCTTTGCGTCATGTGCTGTTTGGGGAGGGTTTTTTGGAAGGGACATCCTGCGTGACACTGCAGTGCCACTCCTAGATGTGCCCGGTGTTTGTGTCGGCCACTAGGGTCGCTAATCTTACTCACACAGTCAGCTACCTCATTGCGCCTCTTTTTTTCTTTGCGTCATGTGCTGTTTGGGGAGGGTTTTTTGGAAGGGCCATCCTGCGTGACACTGCAGTGCCACTCCTAGATGGGCCCGGTGTTTGTGTCGGCCACTAGGGTCGCTTATCTTACTCACACAGCGACCTCGGTGCAAATTTTAGGACTAAAAATAATATTGTGAGGTGTGATGTGTTCAGAATAGGCTGAAAATGAGTGTAAATTATGTTTTTTGAGGTTAATAATACTTTGGGATCAAAATTACCCCCAAATTCTATGATTTAAGCTGTTTTTTAGGGTTTTTTGAAAAAAACACCCGAATCCAAAACACACCCGAATCCGACAAAAAAAATTCGGTGAGGTTTTGCCAAAACGCGGTCGAACCCAAAACACGGCCGTGGAACCGAACCCAAAACCAAAACACAAAACCCGAAAAATTTCCGGCGCTCATCTCTACTAAAAAGTTGCACTGTGCATGCATCTCACTGTTCAAGCGATTGATACGCACAGTCTCAGAAATATATTGGAAATGTATTGGGGCGTTCCTGTGTGGTGGTTAGTCAGTTGCACAAAAATACACTCTCTTATGCGCATGTTTTGGGAGTGCTGTATGCCAAAGCTTAATGTGATTAAAAGTATATTATCTGTATGTGGTGTACCATGTGCAACTAGCAGTAGCTAGGCAATTGCAGCCCCTCTTACGTCTAAAGGTACAGTAGGAACCACTACTGATTCCACTCATTCTTTAAGTGAATATTATTTGTACTGTATAAAATGACATCATTGATATCTTATGTCTCTCTGAATGAAAATCTTGCAATTAGAAAATCTACAGCCAGGACCAGTGCTAGTCCATTTGGCACCCTCTTGCAAATGTAACTATTGGCACCCTTCTACAATGGGAGAGGCAATGGGTGACAAGCAGTGGTAAAAATGGGGAGAGACAGTGAGTGACAGGCAGAAGTGTCACTGGAAAGTGGCAGTGGTTAACAGACAGTGGGTGATGCGGGGAAGAGGCAGTGTGTGTCACTAGGGAGAGGCAGTGGGAGACAGGAAGTGGATAAAAGGCAGTTGTTGATGCTAGGAAGAGACAGTGGGTGATAAATTTACTACAATTTGCTTAGCTAGGCCCAAAACTGCAGTGCAGGAATAGTGGCTCCTCGTCTTCTTCGTAACAGCAGAGATAAAGACTGCCTCAGAAAGGAATGGGAGAAAGGGGAGGAAGTTTTCCAGTAAAACCACATCAGTCAGTAGTGGCAGGCAGCAATGCATATAATGAGTCAGTCTGACTCATAAAAATGCAGCCAGCTGTGGGCCCCTTTATTGTGGCAGGTCCCAGTGCAAAGCACCATTTGCACCACCACTATTTCTGCATGGGCACAGTGTCACATTCTGGAGCCTGACAGAGTCTGTAGGAGAGGGATCAGAAGATCCCTCTCCTGAGAGAATGCCTCCATAGGCATTAAGTATTTTATGCCATCTGAGGATGGCATTTCCAAAGAAGACATACTCAAGAAGCAAAGTTTTGGAGTTTAGTACATAGGGTTCAGCCCATAGTCCCCACTGATAATAAAGAGGATTGCAGTCTACAGCACTAATAAGCCTTCTTCATGACATTTCTGTGAAATTTTCTGCGTTATGTTATTGGTACATAATGCTACTAAATTTTATGAAAAAATGCTTGATAAATAGGCCCCTCTACCTTACCTTGATCTTTAAAACTATATTTTCACATTTCCTATCTCAATGGGCTGCTTTCACTCAAAAACAAATACGTCCTTAATTGTTTCTGTTTCTCCAGGTTTAATGTAGATTATAGCAGCAACAAGGTGATTCTACTGTACACTTGTTACCTGCCTTGACTCCACACACAAAGGAGAATGGGAGTGATCAAGAGATGAGGGGCAGATTTGAGATTGCCATCTCAGTCTCATATATATATATATATATATATATATACATACATACATACATACATACATACAACCTGTATATTCACACTGACAGCAGCACAGCATAAGCTTATCTCCACCTTTCCCAGAGAGATAACTGCATTTGATATATATACATATATATATATATATATATATATATATCACAATACCCAAATCGCAGAAACAAATTTAGTTCTATAATGTATATCCACCTAGGATAATTATGTCCTTGGAGGAGTCGGCAGCTATCCCCAAATGGGTCCTCTTGCCAGTAAAGAACCAACAAGTAGAAATAGGGAAACAGTGGTAGTAAGTGGAGCGATCAAAATCCACAACAGATAGTTCTCATATAATCCTTTTATGAGCTTCTTTCAGGACGGAGATCAGAAGGAACTTTAATTCCAAGTATGACTGATGGATCCGGAGTAGACCCTCATACCAAGAATCACCCAACATGATAACACTCAATTAATTCCAATCATTTTCAGATGATTTATTAAAAAAAATTCTATTTAAAAATCATACTCTTACATTATATCAATCTTGGCATTTGTGGGTCAGATGGTACATGTAGGACTTGCTGTCAACCCCAGCCAAGGAGGAGCTCATTGGACAGCTTGTCCACCCACTAGTGTCAAGACTAATCATCCAATTCATTGGAGACACTAAAGGAGTTGCTTTCTATAAAACCCCATCCTGGCATACATACCAAATTTATTCTCGAAGTTACGAGTCTTGTACTTAATCAGAACCATTTAATGTACAAAAACTTGCATTATATTCAACAATCTGGTACTGCCATGGGATGAAATCTGTATATGACACACTATGAGAGTACCCACATTCTCCCATTTTATGGTTCTAACATCCTATTTTCTGGACGCTACATCGATAATGTATTCATCTTGTGGCAGGGCACTAAGACTGCCTTTATACAAAAGGTGGACAACATATATAATCTGGAATGCCTTATCCGATTCACACATGCATTCTCTGACAGGTCCATTAACATTTTGGAGTCGGTATTTCCTCTTTTTTTCCACAGATTGATGTTTTTTGTCTAAACTGGATATTATCAATATATATTATGTTTGTATTCCACAGAATATTGGGATTCAAGTCCCGCCCATTTGAGGCCAAACGTCATCTTCCCTGTGCTGGATTCTCATGGGACTTGTTTGTTGAGTTATACTCTGCTGTAGTTTCTGTACTGTATAGTTGTCCATGGCTGTGCTGGATAGTGACTTTGTATAGGGGGCACACTGCATGCTGAGGCATGCTTTGATATACTCTGCTATACTGGCTGTGCTGTGTCCAGACTCAAAAGTGGCTGTGCTGTATAGTGAGTGAATGTGTATAGGTGGCATGCTGCATGCTGCTGTGTGCTGCGCTATACTCTGCTGTGCTGTATAGTGACAGTGAATATGCACTTTACTCTGCTGTAAATTGTACTGTTTGGTGCGCTTTGTTTCCATGCATCTATAAGCCCTATGATCCACACAGTTTGAACCGAGCTGCAAGTTTATAAATAGAAAAAAAAACATATATAATATATGTAATGTGTTTGTACCAGTTGGTTGGTGCACTTTACTCAAGTGCACTTTGTTCATGTGCCTCTATGAGACTGTGATTCATGCAGTTCAAACCGAGCTGCAAGTAAAAAAAAGAATAATAATAGAAAAAAATACACTGCTCAAAAAAATAAAGGGAACACTAAAATAACACATCCTGAATGAATGAAATATTCTTATTAAATACTTTGTTCTTTACATAGTTGAATGTGCTGACAACAAAATCACACAAAAATTATCAATCGAAATAAAATTTATTAACCCATGGAGGTCTGGATTTGGAGTCTCACTCAAAATTAAAGTGGAAAACCACATTACAGGCAGATCCAACTTTGATGTAATGTCCTTAAAACAAGTCAAAATGAGGCTCAGTAGTGTGTGTGGCCTCCACGTGCCTGTATGACCTCCCTACAATGCCTGGGCATGCTCCTGATGAGGTGGCGGATGGCCTCCTGATGGATCTCCTCCCAGACCTGGAGTAAAGCATCCGCCAACTCCTGGACAGTCTCTGGTGCAACGTGGCATTGGTGGATGGAGCGAGACATGATGTCCCAGATGTGCTCAATTGGATTCAGGTCTGGGGAACGGACGAGGCCAGTCCATAGCATCAATGCCTTCGTCTTGCAGGAACTGCTGACACACTCCAGCCACATGAGGTCTAGCATTGTCTTGCATTAGGAGGAACTCAGGGCCAACCACACCAGCATATGGTCTCACAAGGGGTCTGATGATCTCATCTCGGTACCTAATGGCAGTCAGGCTACCTCTGGCGAGCCCCCCAAAGAAATGCCACCCCACACCATTACTGATCCACTGCCAAACTGGTCATGCTGGAGGATGTTGCAGGCAGCAGAACATTCTCCTTGGCGTCTCCAGACTCTGTCACGTCTGTCACATGTGCTCAGTGAGAACCTGCTTTCATCTGTGAAGAGCACAGGGCGCCAGTGGCGAATTTGCCAATCTTGGTGTTCTCTGGCAAATGCCAAACGTCCTGCACGGTGTTGAGCTGTAAGCACAACCACCACCTGTGGACGTCTGGCTCTCATACCACCCTCATGGAGTCTGTTTCTGATCGTTTGAGTAGACACATGCACATTTGTGGCTTGCTGGAGGTCATTTTGCAGGGCTCTGGCAGTGCTCCTTCTGTTCCTCCTTGCACAAAGGCGGAGGTAGCAGTCCTGCTGCTGGGTTGTTGCCCTCCTACGGCCTCCTCCACATCTCCTGATGTACTGGCCTGTCTCCTAGTAGCGCCTCTATGCTCTGGACACTACGTTGACAGACACAGCAAACCTTCTTGCCACAGCTCGCATTGATGTGCCATCCTGGATGAGCTGCACTACCTGAGCCACTTGTGTGGGTTGTAGACTCCGTCTCATGCTACCACTATAGTGAAAGCACTGCCAGTTTTCAAAAGTGACCAAAACATCAGCCAGAAAGCATAGGAGCTGAGAAGTGGTCTGTAATCACCACCTGCAGAACAACTCCTTTATTGGGGGTGTCTTGCTAATTGCATATAATTTCCACCTGTTGTCTATTCCATTTGCACAACAGCATGTGAAATTGATTGTCAATCAGTGATACTGCCTAAGTGGACAGTTTGATTTCACAGAAGTGTGATTGACTTGGAGTTACATCATGTTGTTTAAGTGTTCCCTTTATTTTTTGAGCAGTGTATATATATATATATATATATATATACTGTATATATATATATATATATATATATATATATATATTAGTTCCAGGGCTGGCGACAGGGGGGGTCAAAGGGGACAACTGTACCGGGCCCCATGTATCAGAGGGGCCCCAAGTATATGCTGATAAGTACTCGGCAGGGATGTGAGCCGTCTTGTCCAAATAGGGCAGCGAGCTGCAGGTGGTGTGGCCACAGCCTCAGAGTAACAGGAGCCTCTCACACAAAGTGACTGTGTGTCCACTCTTCCGGGTTCCTTCTGGGTTGCAGGCAGTTACGGGACATGGCAGCAGCTACATTGGCCAGGATTCCCGTGCCCTGCACTGGCCTCTTCTTGTAGGGTCTGCTGTGCGGTGTTCAGGTCTGGGAAGTAGAGCACAGGTGCGTATCTCCCCGGGGTAAGAGTGGATTGGTGTGGGGATACAGGTCTTTGGGATGGGGTGGGGGAGCTGGGAATGCAGCATGGAGTCATTGGGGAGAGAAAGACTGTGGGGTATGTGGGAGAAAGGAGAGAGGGAGATGCGGACTGTGGTGTGTAGGGGAGGAAGGAGAGATATACATATTTATATATTTGTATAAATATATATACTGTATATAAATATATATATATATATATTCTTTTTTTAACAGTTTTTTATATAGAGCAATTTCCGTTGCGTTTAAAAATAAAAAAAATAAAAATTTCTCATCTGAGGGGGCCCCAGAGATATCACTGTATGGGGCCCCATGATTTCTGTTGCCGGCCCTGATTAGTTCCAAAAAATAAAGGCACTCAGGAGACTTCCAACTCGACAAACATGCTGTATTGGCAAATAGTCAAACATTATCGGGGACCCTTCCTCAGGACAACACCAATCTTAACAGTGTACAAACATCCCTGCTTAAATCCCCCACTCACAATCATACTCACCTGTATCAGCTGTAGCAGCGGCGCTCGCAGCCCAAGGCCAGGCTTTCAATCACTCCTTCGGCACCCAGAAGTGGTCACCATGGGAACCGCTATGCGTTCCACACGGATCAACTTCCACGTTCCACTGTGTAGTGACCTCATCACCTGAGCCACGAGTGAGCCCTCTGCATCAGCCGCGCACAGGGAGAATAATGCACCTACCTACACATATTCATATACATTAATACATATAAAAGGATAACCCAGAATGACATTACAGGAAAAGAAAATTCTTCCATGGCCCCCTCGTATGCAAATATTTACATGTTTCAACAGGAAGAAAAAATGTTCCTGAATAATCCTGATGCCAGTGACTATATATTCTGGTATACCAGATATATAGATGATATATTCTTACTTTGGACGGGGGGAGAGGAGAGATTTGTGGAATTGATGGAGGCAATTAATTGCTTGGACTCCCCCATTAAGTTCACATATAAGTGTAATCCTTCAGTGGCGGTGTGTCTGGACGTTAATATATTTCTAAACAATGGGGTACAGTATTTGAAACCACTGTTCATCACAAATTGACAGATGGAAATACCTTTCTCATGGCGTCCAGTCATCATCCGGATGCCCTGAAAAAGGGTCTTCCACGATCACAAATGATGTGGTATGCTCGCATCACAAGTGATCCAGATAAATTACCAGCAGCATTAGATGAGTTAATAAAAAAAATTGTGGTCAGAGGATATGATTTGCGAACCCTTAAGAAACAGAAACATGAAATTTTAATGTTGCCTAGACATGCCCTTTTGAAACCGTCAATGAGAAAAAAGGAGGTCATTCCATGGGCATCTGATTTCACTACTGCCAGCCCTATAGTACAAAGAGCCACAAGGGCTTTGTGGCCTACAGTGAAATCAGACCCTGATTTACCATGTTTTTATGATGTGAGACCTGTGATGGCTTTCCGTAGTTGCCGCAATTTATGTGACAGGTTAGTTAAGGTGGATATTACGAGTAGAAATGTTCCTAAACCCAGTAATGTTTATACTAAACCGCCTGGCTGTTATAAGTGCAGTCAATGCACCACCTGTAGCCACATGATTGCATGTAAATCTTTCCGACACCCCCATGTCAACAAGATTTATGATATACGTTATATTCTGACATGTTGTTCTTCGTTTGTGGTTTACGTTGTGGTCTGCCCATGTGGATTATACTACGTGGGTCAGACCACATGTAAGTTCAGTGAACGAATGGCGGCACATAGGTCCGCCATATATTTGACACAATTGCACTATGGAGAGCCCCATTCTTCTCGTTTTGAGTTATAAATTGACTTGATACTGGATACAGGATTAAAGGGGAGATGCCAAATGCAAGGAGTGAGGTGTTGGTGCAAAATAACCTATAACTGCTTAATATATTTATTGATTTAAATTGTATTAATTGGACACAAGGAACAGGGTTCCAGCTGTGAACTATGAGAAACAAATAGCAAATAGCAGGGTTAGGATCCTGGCGGTCGTAATCCTGAAGCTGGAATCCTGACACTATCTAGAATGCCAACACTGGCATCACAAATAGAGACTCCAGCCCCAGTGCTGGAAAACCATCAGACAGGATCCCATATGAACAGATATCACCATGCTGGGCAGTTAAGCCACAGGGTAAAGGGGTGTTGGGTTTAGGCTGTGGGAGAGCATTAGGGTTAGGCTTGCTCCTGGGGGTGGGGGTTAGGTTGATGATGTGGGGAGGGGGTAAGGTTTAGGCACCCCAGGGAGGGTTAGGGTTAGGCTGCAGGGGGGAGAGTTAGGATTAGGCTGTGGGGGGTTGAAGGTGTTAGGTTTAAGCTACAGAAAGGGAGGGTTAGGGGGCCGGGGGGGAAGGTAAGTATACTTACCTTCCCCTGTTAGGAAAATATATACAGGTTGAGTATCCCATATCCAAATATTCCGAAATACAGAATATTCCGAAATACGGACTTTTTTGAGTGAGAGTGACATAGTGAAACCTTTGTTTTCTGTGGCTCAATGTACTCAAACTTTGTTTGAAACACAAAGTTATTAAAAATATTATATTAAATGACCTACAGGCTGTGTGTATAAGGTGTATATGAAACATAAATGAATTGTGTGAATGTACACACACTTTGTTTAATGCACAAAGTTATAAAAAATATTGGCTAAAATGACCTTCAGGCTGTGTGTATAAGGTGTATATGAAACATAAATGCATTCTGTGCTTAGACTTAGGTCCCATCACCATGATATCTCATTATGGGATGCAATTATTCCAAAATACGGAAAAATCCGATATCCAAAATACCTCTGGTCCCAAGTGTTTTGGATAAGGGATACTCAACCTGTATTACCACACTGTACAAAGGATTGAAAAAAATGTATTGTTTTATGACCATTAATTTTATTTAACTCAAATCCATTTGTTTCCTTATGTTTTACAAGTTCATGTTTCATTTTTTTTGTAGTATTTTTTTAATATAGTTACAATTTATTTGTATTAATTTATTTTTTACTGCTGAGCATGTCACTAGGACAGATAACCTTTTCATTGCTGTTTGGGGTACTTTTAAAAACAAATGACCTTTTCAATGCAGCCTGCAAAGAGGATTAATTAATCATCACACTACACAACAAATCTTCTGTATGTGCAATATCTGGCTTACTTATATATAGTACATAAATATTTAACTGTTTCATTTCTTTATTTTCTTTGTTTTTACAATAGCTTACTAAAAAACTAATGCATTTAGCTATCATCCATTTCACTTTAGACATTATTATTTGTTATGTAAATGACTCAGCTACATGGCATTTACAGAGAATATTGTAAACATTTACATCAGTCTCTGTCCTTTTGGAGCTACCATCAAATTTCCCCATAGTACAAACACACACTAGGAAGTAAATTTACTAACCAGTTGGTTATCAAAGCCAATGATCATTGGCAGCTTTAACTGATAGCTTTAAAACAGCAATAGAAATAAATGCTAAGTAAATTTGATTTAGCTTTCATTGATATTGGCATTTTAAATCTATCAGTCAGAGATTGCAAAGATCAATAGCTTTGATCACCTGCTGGCTTGTAAATATTAACCTAGGGCTCTTAGTTGGCCTGATTCAGAGGTGGACAATGCAGCTGAGAGCCTTTTTTGTGTACTGGGTATGACATGCACCCACACAGTGATTGAGTAGTGATGGCTGACGCAGTGAGAATTTATTTGCATAGTGAGTGTCAGGGGCAGATTGGCCATTTGGCCCAAAGTGAAGATACATGGTGGGCAGATGTGCATGCAGGGCCTGTTGTGTTTGTTGACAGATGAGGGGTGGTGGTGTCATCATGTTTACAAGGTATACCTCGTATATCTGGTGCTGAAAGAAAGTGCAATGGAATATCAATACTTTCTAATAGCTCTGTGAGTTGATATGGATCAGTCGATAGAAGAACAGGAGCAGCAACCCAGTTCTAGTGCTGTGACTGCTGCCAGTGATGATGATAGTACTACAATATGGTGGCCCATGGGGCATACAGTTTAGAAAGTGCACCGGAAATATAAACAATATTTCAAAATCTTAAAGAAAACATTAACTCTAAAAGGAAAATTTACTACTGAAAAACATAAAATGACCAACATGCCATAAACCATATGCTGTGGCAAGGAATGTCTTAGACCACGACCTTTGTTTGCAAGATGTGGTCATGTTAGTGCTAGTACTACTGCTATTTCACTATTTCAATGCTTTTTTACTGCTAGTTAGTACGCCATTGGCGGGGCGTGGTCTGGGTAATGTAGGAGTGTCCAGACTGTTTACGGGGGCAGGCCACAGTGGCTGTATAACATCACATGCAGCATCTGTGACCCAGGATGCGGTGGGTTGCCGCCTGCCAGTGCGGCTAGGCCTCGCAGGCAGGTAGCTACTCAGCAGGTGCAAAAGCATTGCCGCCGTTCAATGCTTTTGCACCGGTGGGGGGGGGGCAGGGCCTGACATATGGGGCGGACTAGCTTTGTGCTGGGTGCCCCCCGCATGTCAGAGAATCTGATCATAGATGTGCTAAATTTAGCACATTTACGATCAGATCTGAATCATAACCAGAGTTTTCTAGAAAAAAATATTAGTGCATTCAGGGAATGATGACAGTGTCCCGAAATATTTCTGGACATTTGTAGCAGATGCAATCTTCCTTTAAACTACTAGAAAAGCTATGGATCACAGGATGCATACACACTGCACACACACACCCACAGGCATGCTAGTTGTGGCAAACAATGTGCAAATTTCCATGGACACATCTGTTGAAAACATCAATAGGATAGTGGCAGATTATTTTAATGACAATGTACTACTACAAAAAAAAACCCGTGGAAAAACTGATGTTAATTACAATAAATTTAAAATTCTAAGAGGAAGACCTGTTTCATCAATTACAACAAACAGAAACTTCTGTAATTGTTGATTCCACTAGGGATGAGATAATATTATGTGATGCAGTTACAGTGTGATATAAACTAACAGTGAGGAGGGTGATGATTATGAAGCTGATGATGAGTCTGACAAGGTACAAACATGACTATAAATAGCTACATTACTTTAAGCCCATTAATTGGTTTCAACACTACTTTAAACCCATTGGTTTGCTGGTCTTTTGGTGTCGCTCAAACAAATGAAGTATTTCAGCCACAAAATTGGCAGCATCTGTCACTGAAGTGCTTGGTTTGGTAAAATGTGCATGTCTTTTTTTAATATACAACATAAGGGTGGGGTGGAGGGCCGAAGGACAATTCCATCTTGCTCCACTTTTATTTTAATAATGGGCTTTAATTTTTTGGAGCATTGTTGATGGTAATCTGTCTCTCTCAAGGCCATTTGAATTGCTTGTGTTGTCCTGACTCCTGAGACCTGTGATTTGCTTTATGGTTCAGTTTGCAATTGCATTAGAACTTAGAAACAAATCTCAAGTTAAGTTGCTTGTTGTTTTGTTAATTTTTCCACAACTATATTTTTTTTAATGAATAATTAAACAAAAAAAATTAATCAGTCATAATTAATCAGAATTAATCAAACAGAATTCATCAGAATTAATCAATCAGAATCAATCAATCAATCAATTTACCTGTCTTGCACTAGTCCACCTCCATTCCTTTGTACTGTCCTCATGCCTCTTATCTAGTTCTTAATTAAAACATTCTACAGTATGTCAGTGGTTAACAAACTGTGCCATTATAGTCCATGTTTTAAGGAGTGTTCTTTCCCTTTCTTTGGAACAGGGTATCTGATTGATATAGTTTGCACACTATGCTTGGGTTATCGCCATATCTTCTCATTGGACTGCTGCAATATTCACAAATCTTTAATATTATTTAATAAAACAAATAAAAAAAAAACAAATGCATGTATCAATAAGGAAAACTTAATGTTTGGGTTCTTGCTACTCCCATTTTTCAGGGTGATTGCTTGTTTCCCAAAATATTTATCTGCCTGGTTTGGAGATTTTTTTTTTATCATGGGTGGTCTATCTGCATCTTATTCAGATGTCGTTTTGCTTTTAGTGTATACAGCAGTTTCATTCTTGATCATCATTGTATGTGGCTATAACAGCCACATATGGTGTATATTTAGCTTTAATGGGCACTTTTTTTTACTACTGTAAGGGAATAAAGTAAATATTCAATTTGGACCTGCCCTTTCTTTTTTACTTATCCAATGCTACTTCAATATGTTTGGCCTCAACCTCATACTGGTTTTAGTGTGCTTGACTTTGCTTGTTCTGTCAAAGTTTTGCGGTATGCATTTTGCCTCAGCAATTGCAGTGTCTTGGGACTTTGGCCATGGCTATATTTTCTATTATGTTGCTGTTGGTTGTTTTAGTCATGTCACTTTATAGCACTCATGTATGACTCATTATAGTGCAATGAATGGTTTTCCTTTGAATGTGTTTGGTCACACTTGGATCAGCACAGTGCCCTTGGTATATATTTGCTAATCACTTGTGTGTTGGTGGGACTTCTGTTTTTGTTACACATGCAACTCTCCAGTGTTTAAATTTTAGGCTGGTATTAGCCTTTTTTGACTAAGTATATGCCCCTTTGTATGTGGTATTCCTTCTTTTACTATTGGTGCAGCAAAGTACCGTATTTCCATGGCGTAAGATATTTATATAGAGCATATGCATAAAGACTCTTGGTAATGCTTCCTTTGCAAGAATATTATTATTATTATTATTATTATTATTTACATTTTGAGCAATTTTAATTGCACACTGTTATCATTATTTTATTATAAGATGTTTCAGGGCTGTGTTTGATGCTTTGGGCTCATGGGATGATCAGCGTTTAGTGAGTTTAGAATTGACACATGAATATATGACAGGTGTGCATAGGTATTTTGCATCTTGGGCTTTCCATTCACAAAATGTAACATATTACAAAAAATAAATGTTGAGACTATATATTTTCCCAGCCTGTGATTATATTAAGGTTGAAAGAGTTTCAGTAAATATCCTATAGAGAATAAGGAAATTGGCTATAAGAATGTGCACCTGTGTACTGTATATGCCTAGTCTCATTAAATAATGTTTATATTAAAAAAAGATAAATCTGTTCATATTTTTAGGACTGAAATTAGTTATAAGCACAAACATGAAATTGATTTGCAAAAGCTTGTAGAGAAGCAAATTGAATATATATATGTATATTTAAATGTTTTGTAAGGTGAGGTATTCTGAATGATTCAAGATTTTAATATCCTCTTATCTATAATGCGCAGAAGTAAAAATATTAATCTGTATATATTGGGATTGAAACTTGCTATAAGAACTGACACACTTTATAATTGGACCTCAATAAAAATACTTTGCATTCTCACACCAATCTAAACCTTTACATTCCAGGTATATTTTTCCCAATATTTTATCCAGAGTCAGAATTGTTTTGAAGTCTCTATTGTGAAAACACCCAATCATCCTTATCTGAAATATTTTAACCACATATGTCACTAAGTAGTGCTAACATAAAGAGTGCTTTTGACATGACATATAAAAAAGACAGGGAACCTGCTTCCTACTATTGTTTTAGAGGTTATTTTTTTGGCAGGAGTAGGGGTGGAGGTTGAGTTGCCTTTTCTTTTCTTGCATTAAACAGGGCTCACATAGTGACTTGCCATTTTGATATTGCTGTTTACCTGTATACCAGTCTTACTTTCCAATATTCAGGATCATTAATTCGAGACTCCTCTGCCCGAAAAGGGTGTGTGGCTTTGGTAAACGGGGGCATGGCTTCACGTGAATGCCTCGCCTGCAAGCCACGGCTCCTGTTTTTGTCACTGTAGGGACATGCACAGTGCTCTGTGAGCTGCTGGCATGCCCACAGTCCCTCTGTCTCATGTGACTAGATTATGGTAATCGTAATCTGCAAATAACCCGCACATGCACTGCAGGCATTACTAGTTGTGCCTTAGTATACTGGGCTGCAATTCTAGCTGATATTTAAGATTATAAATGTACCTTAACATTTTAGAAACTTGCGTGTTAGATTTAAAATAGTATATACATATTATATAAAATTATTAATAATAAAATAAAAAAATGTGTTTATATTGAGGTTTGGTGGCATGTGTACTATACACTATAAATGTCTTTGGGAGGGCTAGTGCACTGAGAGGGTGATTCAGACCTGATAGCTAAAGTGTGTTTTTGCACAGCAGGCGATCAGGTAGTCACTACGCATGCGTATGCACCGCAATGCGCACGTGCGTCGGACAGCAACAAAGGGCATTGCTAGTCAGCGATGGGCTAGTGCAAAAAATCTGATCTCACTGGCATTCACAAGATGATTGACAGGAGGAAGCCATTTGTGAGTGGTAACTGACCGTTTACTGGGAGTATCCGGAAAAACGCAGATGTGCACAAGCACTTTCAGGGAGGTTGATTTTTCCAATGGTTGAAAAATCTGGCAATAATTGAATATTACACTGAGATGAGGTCTTGAATCAATATAGAATCTATATAATGTACAGTATGTATACATGTCTACTCTCCTGGAAAATCTAGGATCCCCATCATATTCAGATAGTCCACACAGACACCTGAAAGAGCAGATTACACCACACTGTCAGCGTAAACAGTCTGCTATCAATGAGAAGACTGCTCTTTCCAACTCTTTCCTCAGATTGAACCTGGCCTGCCTCTGTCTTTGCCAAGTAAAACTTGGATACTGTACTGTTTGGGACTACCTTGCAATTGCTGGGGTGTTTACATGAATTTCACTTACTGCTAATGTGTACTTGCTAAAGCCAGAAAACCTTGTGAGCAATTTAGAGACTTATCTTCTTAATAAATAATTAATTACTGTGTACTTGTATCTTACTTTCTAAACTTTCTGCCATTAGAATCCTGCCCCCTTCCTGATGAAATGGGTATGGGGGTATGATCATGATTACACGTTTGACAGTGATTCACATCAATCAATGCTCATTGATGTCATTTGCTGCATTATGTCATGTGTGGTGGGGCCATAATGCATTGATTCCCTTACCCAACCCAACACACTGACCATTTTCAACTCTCTTCTGAGAATTCCAGGAGGGGAGTTAAAAAAAGTAGGTAGGAATGCATATGTTGGGACAGTAATTAACATATATTTTGTGGCAGTGGCATTAAAAAAAAAGAAGTTAAATCTGCAAGAGAATAGAGATGTGAACCCTAAATATAGAGTGAACAGAATCCCAAATTCCTTTTGAACTATATTCAGGGAAGGATCCACTTCAATAATATACAGAATAGAAGTGTCTCAGAATCGATTTATTGGCACAACAATGGTACCTGTAAGGCAGGGGTTTATCTAGACAAGAAAAAAAATCCCCAGCTCTCTGCAGTATGTCAGCAAAAGAGAGATACATCCGGTATAATAATAATAATAAAATACAGAGGACTCAGTTACACACATTTGCAAACATATGATAATCCACCAGGATCATATCAAGATCCTCCAGTATAGCAATACAAGATCAGCATTCCTCCCAACTACTCATTCTATAAATACACAGTACTGTACCTCTCAGAACAGTGATACACAAAGTTGAAGTTGCTCAGAATAAGTTTATGGGCTCATCCCGGGTACATTTAAGGGAGGATCTTGGGGTACCTCCAGATAAGCTTGCTCTTAATTTAGAAACACTAAAGTGGGGCTATTATTATGTAGTTTAGGGCCATCTGAGCAGAAACGCCTTAATATGGTTGGTTGCTTAAATATTTGCAAATGTGTTTAAATGAGTCATCTGCATTTTATTAGCATGTCTCTTTTGCTGGCCCATTGCAGAATGCTATGGGAATCTGGTTATTTTATTTTATTATTTAAATTTTCCATTCAAACATCTTTCTCCTTAACCTTCAGGATGTTTTCATTACAACACCATTGGCAAAATAGGTTGCCATGTCATACAGTATGTTCATCAAATACTCCACATCTTCTGCAGGTTGAGGCTATAGAGTATATACTATTCTAAGTGTATACTTTCAAAGTGCAATTTAGATTTTAAGCATCATTTTGGCATTACACCAGTGTTAAACTGAAGGAAAACAGAATCTATTAGCAAACACAATTTCAGAAGAACTGTTTCAAGCAAAATCTTTACGTTCACAACCCCTCCACAACAAACTCCTGTTGTTTGTATAACATGGACACTCAAAACTGAACTCCGTGCTTGGACACTGCAAAATCTTACATTCTTCTTCTTAATAATAAGCTATTATTTTGTGCATGCAAATTTAACAACACTGTAATTTTGCCTGCATTTCTGCACATTTAATGCACTGTCTCTAACACCTTATTTACCTCATTCCCAACATGACCATGTCTTCTTTAACTCCTCCATCACTCAGTGTCCATCCCATTCTTTTTTATGCCACCATTTCAATCTCTATCCTTCCCTCTTCTGTGTCCACTGTAATGCCAGATCAGTCTTTAATAAACTAGTATCTAGCTACCCATGTCCTTTTCATCTCCAACACCCTGAAAGTAATTGTTCCACTGAAACCTGGATTCAACCCTCTGACCCCCCCCCCCCCCCCCCCCCATCCCGCCTCTGTGCTGGGTGTCTGACATTTTTTCACATCCCCATTGGTATGGTGGCGGTGTTGGGGCCCTTCTGTCCTCTTCTTACTCATACCAACTCATTCCCTCAGAACCATGTTTTACATTTTCAACATTTGAGGTTCATGCTATATATTCCAACATTTTCCCCTTTGCGCAGCTTTAATTTACCACCTCCCTAGCCCTCGCTCCAAACTTTTTGACAAATGATAAAACAGTGAAATGATAAAACAGTGATAAAGAAGTGATAACTGGAAGGTGAAAACACACCAGTCAATCATTACGAGTTTGAAAAAGGACAGGAGCTGATTGGCTGGTGTGTTATCACCTTCCACTTATCACTTCTTTATCACTGCTTTATAACTTCTCCAAGCTTAACACTTCTGGCTTTAAATTCCCTACCCTCACATCATCCTTTGGTCTTTCTGACTACTCTATTTTAACTTATCCATCTCTCTTTCTCTACCTTTGTCTATTAAGGCTACCATCAGTAAGCATAGCATTGATGCTATTTACAACGTATCCTTTTCATTGTAACATAGTAACATAGTTAATGAGGTTGAAAAAAGATTTTTTTTTAATCGAGTTCAACCTGTAGTATGAATCGTACACTATTCTGTAAGCATCTATGGTATAGGGTAACTATAATGACCCGTATGGAGTTATGTTTTAAATCTAACACTATGGTTTGTGCTGTTTCTAAAATACAATCATTTTAAATGCTATATTCTTGGATATCTTTTTTAGTTATACATTTATCTAATCCATTTTTAAACATATTGACTAAGTCCACCATTACAACCTTCTCTGGCAGAGAATTCCAAATCCTTACTGCCCTTACTGTAAAGAACCTTTTGCTATTCTGGGTATGAAATTTCCTCTCCTCTACCCTCAGAGGATGCCCGCGTTTCCTGTGTAAAGATTTTTCAATAAACAAATCACCTGATAGCTCCATGTATTGTCCCTTTATATATTTATAAATATTAATAATGTCTCCTCTTAGATATCTCTTTTTTAGTGTAAACAAACCTAACCTAGTAATCCTTTCCTGATAATCCAGTGCCTCCAACCCCTTAATCAATTTAGTGGCTCGTCTTTGAACTCTTTCAAGTTCCAAGATATCTTTTTTATAGTGTGGTGCCCAGAACTATATACAGTATTTAAGGTGTGGCCATACCAATGATTTATACAGTGGCAGCACTACACTCTCATCTCTTGTCTCAATGCATGCTAACACCTTATTTGTGTTCGTTGCTGCACTTTGACATTGTGTACTGCTACTAAGTCTATTATCAGTGAGCACCCCCAAATCTCTTTCAAGTACCATTTCAGCTACATTTTCCCCATTTGATTTATAGGATGTATGTTTATTTTTAGTACCAAAGTGCATAACTTTACATATTTCTATATTGAACCTCATTCTCTATTTATTTGCCCAAACTTCAAGTTTAAATAAGTCAATCTGTGGAGGCTCAACATTCTCGCAAAAATTGAGATTGTGCTCTCCAGACCTGCTCCTAGGTCATTATCCTCCCTGCTCTAATCACTTCTCTCCCATATTCTTTTTCTCTCCTACCTTGAACAAGCCACTTCCTTATACAATGCCCCCTTCCCCACTACTTCTGCTCTTGACTCTGTTGCTCGCAGATCATCTCCTCAACCCTGATATTCCAGATACTGTACCTGCAAAAGTGTTCATGAACTCCAGAGTGATAGTGAAGCAAATCACGCTCTAAGACAGACCGTTTTAAATTTATGCTCTTATTCTATAGTGCTGCTCTTTCCATCTGTAAACCGTCATATTTCAAAAATCGAATCTTCTCCCAGTTGTCAAACCCTCTCATTCTCCTTGCCACTTTAAAATCTCTCCACTTCCCGCACCTCTTTGCTTTCCCTCCTCACTCTCTGCCCTTGACCTTGCCACCTACTTCACATTTGAAATTAACTTAATTCATCAGGACATCATATCCCTTCAGACTATCAGTATTCTACACCCTCCTTCTCTGTCTATCTCTCCCCATCCATCTTACCAACTCTGAATTATTTTCCCCCCTGTATCTTGAATTGAAGTAATGGCCCTCATAAAGTCACACTTTTCTTCCCACCTTGACCCTATCCCCTCTCCCCCACTCACATTCTTCACTACCATTCTCCTTCTGCCTGTTCCCAACTTGCCCACCTCCTCAATCTCTCCCTCTCATCAGAAATTGCCCCCTCTGTGTTCAAGCATGCCCTTATCTCCATTGTTCTTAAAAAACTACCTATGATGCCAACCCTTTCTCCAACTAATAATCCATATCTGTCCTCCCTATTACCTCCAAGCCCCTTGAGCACACTGTTTGCAACTACCCTACTGCCTTTCTCAGTATAGCATAGGACGCCAGGCCTATTAGGACGCTGCAGTGGCTATTTTATGAAGTGGCTAGTTATCAAGTGGCAGCTCAAAACAACAGCAGTGTTATACCTGTATGTCATTAGTTACATCTTCAACTGATATTCAAAATTGACTCCTGTCTCTCCTTCTCGTCAACAGGTAATTATTGCAGACCATTGCTACTCTTTTAGTAAAGATCTACTTGGTAATTATTGCAGACCATTGCACATTACATTGCATGTTTAGAAAATTGTTTTAAGTGGATTAATATCTGTAGTGTGCAAAAACTTATAGTGATTGACTGGGGTTTACTGACCTCACATTTGGTAGTTGATTAACACCTTTTGGTGGAGGGTTGCTTTGTGGGGGAGGGGGTTGTAATCAGAAAGGACATGTGTTTGTAGACTTATTTACTCAGTATAGCATAGGACGCCAGGCCTATTAGGACACTGCAGTGGCTATTTTATGAAGTGGCTAGTTATCAAGTGGCAGCTCAAAACAACAGCAGTGTTATACCTGTGTTAAACCAAAGGAAAACAGAAGGCAAACAAACTTACAAATTAACAGAAGGACTGCCTTACAACCAAAACACTCTGGAACTTTATGTGGCCTCTCCTCGCCTCAAACATGAGAACACCAAGACCAGGCTTACCACCTCTCTGGCTGAGAACATCAAGTCTGCCCCCGGGCCTAACTATCAAGATGAACAGGGAACTGTGGGGGCACAGCACCAGGACCAGGCTCAGCAGGGACATCTCCATTGCTTCTCAGTATGCCCCCCACATTCTCCTACCCACCGGTACTAAGATCTGATCAAAATGTTATCCCAATCCTACTTCTGTCACTAGTTGCCTGCTATTGTCTTTTTTTTTCTTCATTGCTTGCTTCCACCCCACCATGTGTTTTTCCTGTAATGTTTACCTCCACTGATTGCACACCTTTCCATTGTGCCCTACATGCAGGGTACATCATACTACTACATAATCAGTCTTCCCATATATGAACTTGGCCCTTGTATGGCTCACCTCCCACAGTGTAACCTTCAAAGTGCGCCCAACATGGCTGCCCCATATGTTACACTTGTGGATGGGATGAAAAATACATAGGCCTGATGGTTTTGATGGAACCCTACTCTGAACTGTAGGACTCTGAAATCACCCCCATTTTGTGTCATCACTTCTAGGGGTGGACTATTAAGGTTTTCTTTTATGTCTGTGTTGCTTGTCTATTGTTGTATTACTCAAATCCTCTGTATCATGTGCATTGTTTTTGATATCTGTAAAGCGCCTTGAGTCCTGTTGGAGAAAGAGCGCTATATAAATAAAATTATTATTATTATTATAATTATTTCTTTCCTCCCACTCCCTGCTTGACCCATTTCAGTCTGGCATCCGTCCTCTTCACTAAACTGAAACTGCCGTCGTGAAAGTCAGCAATGACCACTTTGCTAACCAAATTCAAAGGGCAAGTAATCTTTGCTCATTCGCCTTATCTTTTCTGCTGCACTTAACACTGTGGACAAACCTTTCCTCCTGCAAATCCTTCCCTCACCTGATCTACTTGATACTGCGGTCTTCTGGCTATCCTAACTCTTGGACCATTCCTTCTTGGTCTCCTTTCATGACTTCACTTTTATCCACAGTTCATGGACCTCAACCTTTCTACTTCTATAATATCCTCTTTAGGTGAGCTTATTATTTCTCTTGATCTCCAATATCATCTCTACACTGTAGCTACTCAGTTCTACCTTTTATCCCATGATCTGTTCCCATCTCCAACTGTCTCTCTGCTTTCTCTTCTTGGATGTCTAAGACTGAGCTGATGTTATTGGTATTGAACACTGTGTTTACTTCTGGAGACCATATCTCCAGATGGATATTAATAAATTATTGACTGCACAAAGAATGGCAACTAAAATGGTGCATAGTCTACAGCACAGAACTTACCATAAAAGACTAAAATATCTTAATTTGTATAGTTTGGAGCAAAGAAGGTAAAGGAGGGACATGATAGAAACTTTCAAATATATCAAAGGATATAACAAGATACAGGAAAGAGACATTCTTCAAATTAAGAGAAGTATTAGAACATGAGTACATGCACTAAAATTGGATGTAGGTAGTTTCTGGGGAAATTTGAGGAAAAGTTACTTTAAAAAATCACTTCACAAAAAGGGAAGTAGACAAAATATCCTCCAATCAGCTGTGATAGGGGCTTATACTGTAGAGCAATTTAAAAATCCTTGGGATATCCAAATAAAGGATCTAATAGAGTTTGAAGTAACAATAAGGTTAGAAAATAGGCAGACTAAATGGGCCAATTGGTTCTTATCTGCTGTCAAATTCTATGTTCTTTATTCCCATCCTCCCACATAAACTCACTTTCCACATTTTAATTAACTATTGACAGAACAACCACCTCCTACAGTCCCCAATTACTCTGTCTTGGAGTTATCCTTGACTCTTTCCTCTCCTTCAAACCACACATTCAGTACCTTTTGCAGCCCTGCCATATACATTACAAAAATATTTGAGGATCAGACCCTTTCTCACCCTGGATGCTACCAAGATCCTCATCCATTTACTGGTTATCTCCAGATTGGAATACTGTAACCTCCTCCATCTGGCCTCCCTGACTCCACTTTAATCTGTGCTTATCTCTGCTGCCTGGCTCATCTTCCTCTCCAAACTTACATCTTACAGTACCTCTGTATCTTATTTCCTACAAGTCCTACATTGGCTCCACTTCAGAACCCAATTCAAGCTCATCACACTTATTTACAAAGCTCTCATTAATTATTTTCCAATTTACATCTCTGACATCTCCCTACACACTCCCGCCTGCCCTCTTTGTTCAACAAATTCCTTGACTATGAACTGACCTTTTTCCCCACATTCAATCTCCTTCCAAATCTTGTTCCATATATTTAAAATAACATATCTAGAATACACCAATATTTTACTTAAGGCTCTACAAAAATGTAAATGTATGCACTCATTACCTCCCGCATTGATTATACCAATAGGCTTCTTACCTGTTGTCCCCAAAACAAGCTATCACTACTACAGATGTGGCCACTCTCATCACACAGACCCTGCATTCCCAACCAATTAAGTTGTGTGTTTGTATCTCAGTATTTTTTGCAACTTGCACTTATATGTTGGGGTCTGCATATGCAACTTAGTGAAATAATGGGTGATTTAGGGTCCAATCTATCACCATCCATATCTGAGAATGCGCATGTGAGGTGATAAAATGAGGTGATAAAATTGACCCAATCCACAATGCAATTATTGATTACATCATATGGATGTACTAATAATTGCATGCAGCGACAGAGCTTGCAAGAAACATCTGTCCCTACGATGTCACTCCACTGCTTTATTATTCATAAAAAATACCCTGACTAATGGCTGCAAATGCACCACTGACATCACTGCTACTGCAACTACCCCACTGCACACTATTCCCCCCTTACCAGCATAGTTATCTGGTGATCCGTGCTCCGGTGCACTCGTCTGGCTCCTGCACTGTGACCCGGTCATCTGATGCTATAAACTAAATTGCTGTAAATGTCGGTTTACAGCAGATGACTCGGGTCACAGTACAGGAGCCGAAGATCACAAGACTGGAGCCAAAGTAGAGCACCGGATTTGATATATATATATATATATATATATATATACAACAGAATTCCAAGTGCGCACAACAGACTTTTTTAAAACAAAGTAAAATAACTGATTGTCAATTAATATACAACCAACCACCATAAACAATTCACAATAATTTATTAAAAGCAATTCATTGGACATGTATAACCTCTGGTAGAATAACATCAAGGTTTAGGTGTCCTTGTTATAGAGTTCAGATCCCAACGCGTTTCATCCTTGTTAGGACTTCATCAGGGGATATCAACAAAAAGCTGGTTGGTAAAGGAGAAGAATGAAGAAGACAACAATTTATCCACTATAATACATAGTACATGGTTACAGCGAACAGCCAGTACATAATTCCAAAAAGTCATATTTATAAATGGTATTAGGTATAGTCACATTCGGAGTAAATTAAAAAAATCTGTTATATACAGTGATAACCATATTTACTTGATTAGCAGGCTACCAGTTTATTTTTACCAAATACAAAAAATTATTGAAGAATTAATTGAATAAAGAACACCTTTTGTTGGTATCTAATTGACAATGCAACTTTTGTACACACAATTTAGAATAAAGAAGGAAAGAGGTATGCATACCATGACTCCTCAAGGACCACAAGATGAATAAAGTGATTTACTTGTAGTTAAATTTGATGACCTATAATGTGATCAATAAGTAATTAGGGCTAGCTTAAAGTGGTATTAAGTCAGATCCATATTAGATCAAAGTAATGAGATAACTCCAATTATACTTACTTATAGGTAAGAATGGTCTATGTACGGTGTAAAAATATTCTAATGAAGAATCTTAATCCTTAATGTAATGTTGTGACCATAGAATTTCTTTCAATTAGTGACCTATTAAATAATATAAAATTAGTGTCTATTTGTTATATTCGATAATAAATATTACATATTATAATAGTGGACTTACTTCAAATAACGGAAGGCGGTCATTCCATAGCCTCCATATGTGAATATAAACCCTCGTATATGGGAAACTATTATAAAATAAAACTACATTTAATACTAATCAATAATTACATAAAAATATATATAAATATAGTGAAATTGAATATACTAATATTTACTCACATAGTGAATCAATCTCCACTGGTGCATGTCATTAAGTGATGAGCCACTAAAAATAATTAGCCTTAATTAGTGTTTCCATTAAGAATTGGTAGCAAATTAAAATGGCCCATAGGTCCAATATTACTTACAAGTCCAGATTTCCCAGAGATGTAAATAGGTCTCTTCCACAAATGTGAATGAGCTAAATGGAGCAGTACTGCTCTATTTATACCTAGTGTGATTACCTCACTTCCTTTAAGACTTCCATCCAATAGGAAATGGAGTAGTGAAAAGGGATGTAAATATGGTATATAGGTACTAAATACTGTGTTTAAAGTGCTTAACTTGAAGTAATCAGATGATTATGTATCAATCCTTCCAATGAAAAACTCTCTAAAAGAAATGCCAACTGTATTTAATCCTCCTTATATAATTCATGATGTCACTTCCGCCTCCTAATCCGAGTATTAATATAAGATGGACTATTAGAGCCCGTATCTCGGGCTACATAAATCGATACTGATGAAAACCCTACTTACGGGCTTTAAACTAGCCCAAGGACACTCGTCCCTCTGTATAAACTGTCCTCGTAAGAAAAGGGCCGCGGTTTGCGTTCCACCTGATCGTGGTGGAACGCATGTGACGCGCCGGAAGTGGGTCCCATATTGATTGACGGCTTGCGTTCCACCCGTCACCCGTCGTGGAACGCAAAGTCCGTACCTGAAGTATGCCGCGATCTGAGCTGTTGGAAGGACACATGTACTGCGCATGTGTCCTCCACTAAACTCGGCGCGGCAATCTACATCTGGTGTATCTATTTAGAGCTAATATACTACCCTCTATTAATGTGATCCCTAAAACATATACAGAGTCGCTGACCACACGTATATGCAAATATTGAATTATATAACTAGAATATATATATATACACAGAGAGCCCAGCACTCACCATACTAAGCTCATTCACCTCTATACATCAGAACATAAATAAATAAATGATGGGGTTTTAGTTCATGTGTTGTACAATGCATTTAAGCTTGCAGCCCAAACTTCACGTGACCCAATCTCACTGTAAGTCCTACTCTATCACCTTGTCTTTTAGAATCTGGCCATTGCTATCACATCAGAGACAAATTAAAATTGTGCTTCCAGGTTTAAAGCTCACCTGCCATCTAACTTATGGCTTTTAAAGGTGAGTCAATCACCTACACAGCTTACAAATTACCTCTAGGGAAGCAGCTGACACAGGTTAAGAATAAATTAGTTTAGAAGGGGTGTTGGAGAAACATATGATCACAGAAAAGGTTATTTAAAAATTAACTACATATATACATATACAAGGAACCACCACACTCGCCAAACTGAGAACTGGTGTGCACACCTGCACTCATAACCCCCAGATCGGGGTGCAATGGCCTGTGATCACATTGCTTAAATATTACACAGAGAGCCCAGCACTCACATTACTAAGCTCATTCACCTCTATACGTCAGAACATAAATAAATAAATGATGGGGTTTTAGTTCATGGATTGTACAAAGCATTTAAGCTTGCAGCCCAAACTTCATGGAACCCCATCTCACTGCAAGTCCTACTCTATCACCTTGTCTTTTAGAACCTGGCCATTGCTATCACATCAGAGATGGGCTCCCTCTATAATATTGTTTAAGCAATGTGATGACAGGAGATTGCACCTCGACCTGGGCATGGTGAGTGCAGGTGTGCACCCCAGTTCTGGATATGGTAGTTCCCTGTATATGTATATATAGTGTGGCAGAGACAGCAGTTTTCCATGTGAAAGTAATGTGGAGGATCCAGACCAGGTTTTAGAAGCAGTAGCAGACTCCCAGGTGTGTGATCAGTTTCCAGGAAAGAGTCACCTTGCTCTCGATGGTGGAATAGCTACCCGAGTGAAAGGCCGGGTTGTGTGGGTTAGACTAGGGACCACTGGAGCCTATCAAGAGTCTGCTATGCTGTGAGTACCTGTATGCTACTGCCTGTAATACCGACTGTATGGAATCAACTTGCTATGTGGTGACCTGCTGTGCAAAATAAACACCTTGTCACAAGTGGTGGAGAATTGTGAGCAAGGACACAATGTATAGCAGAAACAGTTGGTAAGCCTACCTGTGTTTAAACTACAAGTTTTCCTTTTCTTTTTTCCTCTCTGGTTATGCAGTGCATGTGGCAGTCTTAAAGGGCCATAGCATTATAGGCAGACAGTTTGCTGTTATGTGTTAGATAGCCAGCAAAACAGGCGGGTGTCGGCTTGGACTGTTTGATAAGCCTGGCACTTTATATTAAACCTCTGAGATTTGTCCTTAAAGAGGCCATACAGGGCAATATGGAGGAGTTACTAAAACAATTTGCTGAACTTGCAGCTGGACAACAGACCTAGGTTCAAATGTTACATGTGGGCAGCAAGCTCAAATTCAAATGTTACATAAGGGGCAGCAAGCTCAAATTCAAACGATGTGAAATGAGTTAAAAACACTTAAAAAATCTGAGCCAGAGTGGGAAAGGCTACCAAAGCTCACCCCAGCAGATGATATAGAGGCATTCCTTTGCACTTTTGAGCACACGGCCACGTGGTTGGGATGGCCTGCGGAGGAATGGTCTGACAAGCTGGCTCCCTGTTTAACAGGGGAGGCACAGCGGGCATATGTAGACATGACTGTGGCTGAGGCACGCTCCTATCCTTGCCTGAAAAAAGCTATACTGGATAGGATTGGAGTGACTGGGCCCAGCAAAGCCCAAGAATTCCATGACTGGTGGCTGGAGGGCTCTGAGCCTCCCAGGATTCAGCTGGCCAAACTAGCCCGACTGACAAGGGCCTGGTTGCAGCCGGATAAAATACTCTGCAGTGCAGATTGTGAAAGTAGTCACACTGGACTAGGCTATGCGTGTGTTAGACCACTTGGTGCAGCAGTGGGCCCTTCAGGCTGACCCCTAGACATTTGAGGAGTTGGAAGTGGTGATTGAGTGGCACCTGACGCTGGGAAAGCTAAAAAAAATCCAGGTCAGGATACTGGCCAACACCTAAACCCAGAACTCGGGTCCCAGTAGTTAAACCAAAGGCTCCACCTCCCTTAGTGTGCTTTGAGTGCGGCAAACCTGGTCATGTATCGTGGGACAGCCCGAAACAGGGTGAGACGATGGATTGCAGTGTGGGGAAAAAAGGCTCAGCCATTGGTCAGCATGGCAGCGGCGTGGGTATCCCAAGCAGAGTCCTCCCTGTTCCAGGTGCAGGTATAGGTGGGAAGCCAGGAGATTTTGGCCCTGGTGGATACCGGCAGTGAGCTCACCATTGTTGCGGCCAACTTGGTTCACCCGGGAGCTGACAAGGTCCAGCCTCCTGTCAGGGTGTTGTGCGTCCATGGTAATGTGGAGGAGTGCCCACATGTTTACTTACCCCGGTCGTTCAAGGTTGGTCATTAAAAGTGGTGGCGGTAGTGACCTCCAGACCCCCATATCCACTGATCCTGGGCTGGGACTTTCCATTGCTGCAGGAGCTGGTTACCTTGCCTGCTACCCACAAACCATCAACCACCGAAACAACTCAGAAGCCAGAGACCAGAGACTACCAAAGTTTAGCATCCAGGAGAGAGGCTGCCGGTCCCAGACCATCCCAAGAGACTGAGTCCGAGGCCCATTGGAACCCAGTTGGTGAGAAGACTTTGGGAGAGATCAATGCGATGACAGCAATTTGGCACACGCCTTTGAGACTGTTAAAGTAGTTAACAGCAGGGTAGTTGATGCTTTACCATCAGAGAGTGTACAATATTTTGTGTTGAAAAATAATTTGCTGTATCGTGTCTCTACTTTACAAGGGAAATGGGTATATCAGCTCTTGGTTCCCCGAAAACTGGAGCGGTTGGTGTTAGAAGCTGCCCATATGCATTTGTGGGGTGGCCATCTAGGGGAGGAGAAAACACTCCAACGCATCCAGTTAAGGTTCTTTTGGCCTGGCATCAATGCTTCCGTTAAGAGGTATTGTCAGGAATGCCCAGTCTGCCAGAGAACAGCCCTACGGCCAGAGTTTCGAGCTCCACTAGTACCCCTCCCTATCATTTCCGTACCTTTTGGGAGTATTGGTTTGGATCTGATAGGGCCAGTGGAAGTTGATTATGCCACCAGGTACCCAGAGGCTATACCCCTGCGCAATATGAGAGAACTACTAACCATGTATAACCAGTTAGGAATACCTAAAGAGGTCCTAACGGATCAAGGTACACCTTTCGTGTCTAAACTCATGAAAGATTTATGTCGGTTGCTAAACGTAGACAGGATTACCACCTTGGTGTACCACCCGCAGACAGATGGCCTGGTAGAAAGATTTAATAAAACCCTTAAGCAAATGATAAGAGGGCAGTGTCACAAGAAAAACGAGATTGGGATCTGCTCCTACCTTACTTGATGTTTGCTGTCAGAGAGGTACCCAAATCGTCTACAGGGTTTAGTTTAGTCCCTTTGAGCTCCTCTATGGGAGACAGCCCAGAGGAATTCTAGATCTCTTAAAAGAAGGGTGGGAAGAACAACCATGCCAGGACCCTAACGTCATTCAGTTTGTGGCCCAGTTATACGGCCGTCTAAGGCAGATTGCGCCACTACTGACCGAACACATGGAAAGGGCCCAACAACGTCAGATACAGAGGTATGACATCACCTCAGTTAACCGGTCCTTTAATCCAGGAGAGAAAGTGTTAGTGCTGGTGCCCACCACAGAAAGCAAGATGTATGCACAATGGTGGGGCCCCTATGATATCATCGAGGCAGTGGGACTGGTCAATTACAGGGTCTGACAGGACGGTAGGAGCGAGGTACAAGTCTACCATGTAAACCTGTTAAAACCCTGGAAGGAAACTGCCAGTCAGCCCACTTTGGTAGCTAAGAAGATTTCAGAATGGAAGTCACGCTTTTTCCTGAATAGAAACGGGAAGTGGTGAACTTGATGAAACACTACCAAGATGTGTTTTCTACCATTCTGGGAAAGACACAGATCATCCAACATGATGTTGTGACTCCACCCGGGGTGGTCATTAAACAGAGGCCATATCGCATACCCGAAGCGAAGCGGGCAGCGGCAAAGCAGGAGGTGGAAGAGATGTTATGCCTAGGGGTTATCGAGGAATCCACCAGTGAGTGGAATAATCCAATTGTCCTAGTACCAAAGCCTTCAGGTGCCTTACGGTTCTGCAACGACTTCCGGAAATTAAATCCAATGTCCCGGTTTGATTCCTACCCTATGCCCCAGATGGATGAGTTAGTAGAAAATTTAGCCAATAGTCAATATCTCACTACACTTGATTTGACAAAAGGTTATTGGCAGATTTCATTAACAGAAGTTGCTAAGGCAAAAACAGCTTTCTCTACCCCAGAAGGCTTATTCCAATATAAAATGCTCCCATTTGGTTTACATGGTCCAGAGAGCTATGAATAAGTTGCTGCTGCCCCACAGGGAATATGTGACTGCATATTTAGATGACATTGTTATTTTCAGCTTTGATTGGGAATCACACTTACCAAAGGTAGAAGCCGCTTTACAGTCTCTATGGGCACACGGGTTTACCGCCAACCCCGAGAAATGTGCCATTGGTATGATTGAGGCCAAGTATTTGGGGTACATTGTGGGCAGAGGACAAGTTAAACATCAGCCTATTAAGGTAGAAGCAGTCCTCACCTGGTCCAGACCTAAATGTAAATCACAACTTAGAACATTTCCTGGTTTGGTCAGATATTATCTCAGGTTCATTCGAGATTTCACCGCTAGAGCAGCTTCACTAACCGAATGTCTTAAAAAACAATTTCCAGACAAGATAACATGGTCTGGACCAGTGGAAATTGCTTGGCAAGATTTAAGACGAGTTTTGTGTACTGAGCCTGTCTTACAAGCTCCTGACTTTAAAAAGCAATTTGTGTTACAAACGGATGCCTCTGGGACAGGATTAGGAGCAGTCCTATCAAAAGAGGTAGATGGAGAGGAGAAGCCCATCTTCTATCTTAGCCATAAATTATTGCCCAGGGAGCGCAGATACTCAACTGTGGAGCAGGAGTGCTTGGCCATTAAATGGGCAGTTGAGTCATTAAGATATTATTTATTGGGATGAGAGTTTTGTTGGTCACAGACCATGCACCCTTACAGTGGATGCATACAAACAAAGAGGTGAATGCTCGTGTGACCTGCTGATTTTTGGCTTTGCAGCCATTTAAGCTTGAGGTGAGTCATCGTCCGTGAATACAACACCTCAATAACGATGCCCTCTCCAGGAGGTTTGTAGGTCCTGTTCCTCCAAGCAACCCTATGGCGATGCTAGGGGAGGAGGGAGAAGGCAAGGTGGGTGACCTCTTGAAGGTAGTGGAAGGCTGTGTACCTGGGTGGATGACACAGGTAGGGGTGGGCAAGGCAGAAAGCTCGCCTGAAAATAGAGTAGCTTCACCAGGGTGGTTGAAGCTAAGGGGGGAGGAGTGTGGCAGAGACAACAGTTTTCCATGTGAAAGTAATGTGGAGGATCCAGACCAGGTTTTTGAAGCAGTAGCAGACTCCCAGGTGTGTGATCAGTATCACCTGGGATTTTGTCATATAAGGGTTTCTAGGACAGAGTCACCTTGGTCTTGACGGTGGAATAGCTACCCGAGTGATAGGCCGGGTTGTGTGGTTTAGACTAGAGACCACTGGAGCCTATCAAGAGTCTGCTAAGCTGTGAGTACCTGTATGCTACTGCCTGTAATACCAACTGTATGGAATCAACTTGCTATGTGGTGACCTGCTGTGCAAAATAAACACCGAAAGTGTTCATCTAAGTCCCAGTGTGGTGTGTCCATCGGACACACATAGCTGATCACATTGGCTGGGTCCCCATACATCTTTCTCTGTCTAAATACAGAGAAAACTGCAGAAGAACAGGATATGCAGTGAGCCCTGTGTTTACTCCAGCTGAATCTGGCATTATTATTACAGGGCTCACTGCCGTATATTTTTACATAATTTTTTTGGTCAGATTCCATTTCCCATTACAAGCATGGGAAATGCGATCTGGTTACTTTAAAAAAAAATTCATTATAGGATTTGGAGCAGTTTTTTTTTTTTAAGAAAACTGCTCCAAAAGCTCTTGACTACATTCAGGTGATACTAAAATAATGTTAATTAATCTGGCCCTTAGAGTCTTATCTCCAACGATGATTCAGTCATTTAGATAGGAACAATAGGGCAATCATATGATGTGTTGACAGAGCTGTGGCCTACGTATTTAGAAGTTTCATATGCTAAAAACCATCCCCTTTCAATTTGACTTCAGTCAGATCTCTTGCATGAAGGATAGAGCACATGCATAAACTGTACATTCTTGTGATGACTATTTTTGACAGCAGATGGATAGGGTCAGTTCAGTTACATAGATGTGGCTGGAAGGTGGATATTTGCATTTATTTAAAATCACAAAAGGTAGTTGTGGCTACTGACAGCTACTCTATTTGAGGGGTGTGCAATAAGTCTCTGGATGTGCATTGCACCCACAATCTGACTGTCTGGTTGTAAACTGTAATCTCTGAATAACGTTCTTGTGAAATTACAAGACACAGAAAATTACATAAGCTGCACTTCACACCAAAGAAGTCAGCATGTTCACTTGAATCACAAACTCGTTATGGAGTTCAACTGAAGCCATGGGAGAGCCATGATCTTCTATGACTACAAGCATGACAGCAGGAGAGTTTTGACTCACAGTCAGCTGCTTTTGGGGTGGAAGCACCATACCATGCATTTGAGTTGTTAGCAGAATTTTAGCACAGGAGACGGTCCCTAGAAGATAAGGAGTACTGCGGCCAACCTGTATCTGCCATCACCGAGGACAACATTGCTGCCATGCGGGCCATAGTTGATGTGGACAGCACGATGACCTTGGACCTGTTAGAGAAGGAGATAGTCATCTCATCAGGATCCATCCACTTAATACTTTATGGAAAGATTGGCCAGAGCAAGGTTTCCATATGCTGGGTGCCCCAACAGCTGACACAAGAACAGAAGGAGGCTTGGGTGACTTGGTGCCACAACATGCTGGCCAGGTTTCATGGTGGTTGCTCAAACTCTGTCTGGGAGATCATCAGTGATGATGAATCCTAGATATATAGTTTTGACCCCAAGACCAAACAGATGGTCCTGACACGAGTGCAGTGAGGCAAGCAGATGGCAACTGTATTTTATGGTCAACACTGGTCATGTAGCTGCTATACCACTCATGCAGCAGAACACCATTACTAGGGATTGGTACACCAGCCAATGACTTGTGCAAGTGCTCGAAGCCATTTCCAGGTGCCATCCAACAAGTCAAGCTTGTGGTACCCTTCTCTATCACAACAATGCACCTGCCCACAAGTCCAGGAAATTCATGGCTATTCTGGCTCATAATGCATCCAGGAGCTTGGTCATCTGCCATACAGGCCCCATGCAATTTCTTTATGTTCCCACAAATCAAGTGCAAGATGCATGGGATTCATTTTGAGTCACCAAAAGCTGCAATGGAGACCTTCATCCAGCTTGTTGAAGACATACCTGCTTTGGGCTGGGACAGCTGCTTCATCATGTGGTTTGAGCACACTCAACTTTGCATAGAATCCTCTGGCAAATACTTTGAAAATGTAAATGTAATACTTTTTGTGCATCCGGAAACTTAATGCACACTACTGGTATGCTTGGAAGACTAAAAATATACAGCATTTAAACACTAAATGTAAAGAAATATATAACTGTAATTTGCCTATTCAGATATTTTACATTATGTAATGTGTAGGTGATTAATAAGATTTTATTCAAGTAGTTGAATGAGAATATGGCAATGACACGGAGAAATTTGCTAGAGATCAGTTCCAATCCTGGGGGGATTTACTAACAATAGTTTTTGAATTATATTTTTTTTTTTGCAATAATGCTTCAATTTTTAAAATCGTGAATTAATTAAGGATCAATTCACATAGAAATCCCATGTCAAACTCAACTTCACAGACCATATCATGGCAAATCACCATCAGAACAAACATCATCAAAATAACATTGATGCCAATGCAAGTCGCAAATTTACTATGATTCATTTTTGTGAAAACACACAAACTCACACCAAAATCACACCTCAATGTGCTTTCTCATAGCAAGTGTGTTTACTGTGTAGCTGTAACTTGATAGTTCAATTTAAAGTTTACTTTTGAGAAAAAAAATGATATGGGTTCCCCTCCCCAAAATTCAAATCAACAGCAGGCTCTCAGAGCTGGCTGATTCAATAATTACTGGAGGAAAATTGCCTAGGGTACCCCTGTATTTCAGACAACTACCACCAAACTCTTGAGCCGGCCTGATTCCAGAAATATGGGGGAAAATGTGTAGGAGTCCCTTGTATTTCCTAGACCAGCACCGGGATCTTACTAGTGGGGGTGGTAATGTTATGGTTAGGGGTCCCATGGTCAAAGCCATCACCCCCCCCCCCCCACCACCACCACCACCACCACCACTAATAATCCCAGCTGTGGGATTATGTGGAAAGCAAAGATCACACCAATAAAGGGGTGCCCCTCCCATTGATTTCCCAGGACTAGGGTGAAGCCCTACTCCTGGGAAATCCATTAGAGATCTGGCAGACCTGGCAGACCTGGCAGTCGGTGCCAAACTGAAAGCGTTAAGTTTAAAGACTACTTTTGTCTTGTTTTTTAAAAACTTTTTTTTTACTAAAAAGGCTGCAATAAAATCAGAATCATATCATATCTGTGCTCTGACTGATTGTCATCATTGTGCTTACTGTGTCCACTTACTGTATTTTTCAAGTAATAGTTTATTTCAGGTAGAAATACAGAAGATGTGTAGGGAAGTCAAGCTGTGGTGACTTTATGAGCCAGCATGTGATTATGCAGAGTGTCCTGTTATGTCACTGAAAACAGGATCACCTGCGAGGTATCCATGGGTGCTTCTGATTGGAGGTGTGGGGGCACAGTGCAATGCCCTGCAGAAGCACAATGACATGATTATATGATTGAAAATAAATGTATTCTAGGTAATGAATCAATTGAAGAGGCAAGTGGATGAAAGTGTTTTATTATGTTTAGAAGAAGCTGAGAGATAATTACAGTTAAAGATAAATTATTAGTACTCAAAAATTGGACATTTTTTTCCACAAAGTATATCAGACGAAGTAAATAGACTTCTGGCATTTCAAATAACATTGTTACTATGATCCATAGATCATAACAGCTTCATCCATTATAAAAACACATTTTTTCAGAAAATTGTTTCAAAACACCTTCATGTGTCATAATAATAATAATAATAATAATAATAATAATAATAGTAATAATAATATTAATAATAATAATAATACAAATTATTGTAGCATTAGAATGTACAGTAGGCTCTGTAAGAAATAGTAGTTAACTTTTACATTTGAATCCACAGTATCTATGTACTTTTGATTCTAATATAAGAGTAAATTACTATTTGTTGCAGAACCTGCATTCAAAAACAGGGCCACAGTTTGCCTATAAAAATACAGCATCACCTTTTTTAAAAGTCATGTGGTCATATCAATAGAATTGATCTCTGTTTGTGCAATATTATTGCATGTAAAAACAGTAATTTAGAATCAGAATATAACATACAGTAGGATATTATGCAAACTGTTATACCAAATACCAATTAAAGGTTGTTTTCATCATACTTTTGTTATTACAGATTAACCTACAGTAGATGCAGTGAGATATTAAAAGGCAATAAAAAAGAAAAAAGGATGATACCACAAATAAATGGCTTAAAATATTGTTATTTTTCCTTTCTTTTAGTAAATATTGTATAATATAATATCAAACATCAAGTACCTCTTTAGTGAAGTACCTAACTCTGGAGGTTAACTTACTCAGGTTTGTTAACATGTTTGTTATTGTTTATCTGCATTTTAAATAATGGCTGCTTTATTTTTACAATGCAATTTAGATTTCAGTTTGAACACACCCCACCCAAATCTAAATCTCTCTGCACATGTTACATCTGCCCCACCTACATTGCAACATGGTTTTGCCCTTTATTGTGTTTTTTTGGTTTGCTAACAAACCTGAATAAGTCCCTCTATTCTCAGAAAGAGAATATACAAAAGTTTTCAATAATTTGTCTTCAGAAACAATTCAGTGCTATACAGTATCTCTCAGAAGAAACTTAATTGCTGCCACTATTATTTTACATTTCACAAGATTCTAACAGTGTTATGCCAGTAATTTGAGTGTCTGTACTTATGCTACACATATAGGACCATTTATTTCTGTCTAAGCCTGAGTAGGCATTTTAGCCTCTGTCAGTTGGGCAGTGAATATTATTTTAATTAGGTGACAATGGTGAATATGTATGATTCTACACATAAAGTCAGTGCACTGTCAATCAGAATAACTTAGAATCATCATAGTAGATGTTTGAAAATTATTTTACATTGTCCAAAATATTTGCATCGCATTCAATGAAGTTGACTAATCATAATATAAACGTTTTATTTTTGTTTTTACAAGGGTATTTTGTGACTCAATCATTTTATAATATGACAGAACTTTCCTATTGTAAGTAAGATGGTTTTGGAAATATGTGTTTCCAGGCTTGTGAATGTAGCAAAGTTTCTGTGTACACCAGTAGATAACTCATAAGTACGAAAAACACAGTTATTTAACCAGTGAAGTGATTTATCAAAAATAAAGAAGAGCCTGTATCAGGTAGCAGTGCAGGATGCTGGAAAAGCCGTTATATCAATGGTAATTTCAGGTTTCATCTGGAGATAAGTGGAAGACTAATGTCACTCTCACACATTCTTAAGATGGCTTTACACATGTGCAGTAGTAGCCTTGGTGACCACCTTGGTACAAGGATTGGTGCTGTCCTGGAGGAGTAGCAACATGGAGTCTGCACAGTAGTATTTCAAAAGAGTGGCATTGATTTTTCAATTGGTAGAACCTGCACTATAAGGGACTTTGTTAATTAGACTTTCAGGAAGAGGATCTGGAACCTCTTTCACTTCAGGGAAGTGAACGCTATGAACGAGTGCACTGATTCAGCTTTCTACATTCCATTCTCTCAATAGAAGGCTGCAGATATTTTTCCTCAACATTTGCATAAGGTTGGATATAGAGTAAACTGGGTACATTGATTGGTTAACATTTCCTTTGGGAACCATACACAAGAGATAATGGTTATAAGGGATCATCCAACTTGCCTGTCCATATTGATGATGGAGCCATAGTTTCTGGGCACCTGGTGATATAGTCCACAACTGTTTGGATATATTCTTTCCCAGAGCTACTAGAAATTGCCTGGGGTCCCATAAAATATACTGCAGGCTAATCAAAGGGTCAGCTGAATCTCCAGGCTTTCCCACCATCTGACAAGTGTGACAGGAGCAAAAGTGGGTGATTATTTCTAGCAGCATTCCTAGGTAATAAAGCAGTGTACTACAGGTAAGTGTGACTTAGTTTTATTTATGCTCAAATGTCATGCCAAGGGGGCTTAATGAGATATTCTCAACAACCCTTCTTTATATTCCTGGGGTACTAAAAGCTGTCTTAGAGTCACCCCAACCTCTTGCAATCCTTTGATTTTTTTTCCTCTATATAGTATTCTTACTTCTCATAATATGTTTCCTGGTGAGACTCAATGGGAGGTAGGTCTGGTCACCTTCTAATGGGTCTATTCATGAAGCAGTGAAAAGTGTGGAGAAGTTGCCAATGGCAACCAATCAGCTGCTGTGTATAATTTTATAGAATGCACTTTATAAATGTTACCTTAACACCGATTGGTTGACATGGGCAACTTCACTCTTTTCACTGCTTCATTAATAGATGCCTAAGGGTGCTAAAGATGTATTGTTCTGTTGTGCATGCTGGAAAGTCTGAATTTTATCTTGCTAGTCAATATCTAAGGAGAGGGAGGGGGAATGTTTATGTCCAGGGTCTGTATGGGTGGGAGGTGAATGTGAAGAAATCTGTCTCAGTGTTTCCTGTGACAATTCACTTTGCATCCCCTCAGGTATTAAAGTGGAGGATTTAGCCTGTGCTGCTTGCTGTTGGGTGACCACAGCTAGTAGAGGGAAAATATGTTCTTCATTTGCAAGTACAGATTTGTTACATCAGATACATGTCACAGTTTCAGAATTATATTGCTCTGTATCAGAACCCTTGGATATAACTGACATAAAGGTGAAATGAAATATTTCAGGTATTTCTTGCTCATTGAACAGATATGGACTATAGCTGACAAGCTCAGATGTCCATAGCAATCACAACAACACAGAGTGGCACTTTGGACTGGAATCTGCACATGGATACAGAACTGGAATCCAATCTACAAGAGTCTGGGACCAGTTATAAGGAACTCAACCTCAGCCCCTGACACAGGAGCTAAAGGCTGGGACCCTCGACTGGGAACTCAGACAAGTACAATTGGAGAATACAGATGATAGATAGTAAACTGTAAATGATCAGACACAAAAGCACAGTAGTGACTGAAGCCTGGTGACCAGTAACTATCTGAGGAAGACATTGCTCTGGCAATGTGCTCACTCCATGTGCAGGCTTTAGTATCAGAAAGTCCAGCCTCATTGGAGCAGAGGATCAGGTGATGGGTACTGGGCTGCTTAGGTGAGTCCATCATGGCTGCACCACCAATGTTTTTGATGGTTTGTTTACTTTTTGGAACCTTGTACAGATATATGCAGAGCTCATAGATGTTGCAGACTCCAATGGATGAATGAATCACAGGAAGACAGCACTGATAAACATGGTAAGTAAGGCTAAGACCCCAATTTAGTGACAATACAGTTACACACAATTTTTTCAAATCAGTCTCTGGAATCTGTGAATTTACATGACTATTCTCAGCAACAACAGAATTAATAGGATTATTATTAGTGTGCAATTCAACATATGTTTCCCTGATCAGCCTGGGGATTCTGTGAAGAAACAGGGTTATTTTCCTCAACAGCATCAGTGATTCTGCTCATATATGTTGCACATAAAATATTTGTAGGGGGATAATGCAAACACCAACATCTCTCACACATCTCCAGAGGAGTTCGGGTAAACCCTTGTATTCATAGTAACATAGTAACATAGTAACATAGTATCTAAGTTTGAAAAAAGACAATTGTCCATCGAGTTCAACCTATTTGTGGTCTCCTATGCACGATTATTTTGTAGAAAATTTTGATTGAAGTTGATGACTGCCGTTACGTTTTACCCCTCTTTTTTATAATAACCATAGTGCGTGACTATGCCCCGTAACCCTCGATATCCTTATCCATTAGGAATTTATCTAACCCATTCTTAAAGGTACTAACAAAGGGAGAGAAAGAAAGCTCTTGTGTGGGCGTACTCTTGAGGAAAAAAGAAGAAAATATTGTTCAGTTATTAGTAAGAAATGTTAAAATTTATATTTATTGATCAAAAGTAAAAAAATGACCCCTCTATGATCCAAGGAAAAGTGTAAACATAAAAAAGACATGAGAAAATATAATATAATATAAAAATGTTCTGGTCTTTTAATCACATGAGAAGGATTAGAAAGGCTGCAGACACTTAATAGTCTAACACCCGTTTCTCCTGACCAGTACAGATAATCTGTATTAATGAGACCGACCAAGGAGGTCAAAATGTCTTAGAAAAAAACACTGAAATCGGGTTAATACTAAGCATTTTATTATTCACCTATTATTCGATGTTACACAGAATTAGGAATATCTGTGTTGACATGACCTGAACGCAGAAAAAAGTAAAGAAAGTTATTGAAAGAGCAAGTAGTGGTGATACTGCTGTTGGTGTCCACCCTCCGGAAGAAGGGGAGTAGTCCCTACTCTACAACACCAGGTATTCCCAGGGAGTCTCCTCTCAAGGTACTGACCCGGCCCAACGCTGTTTCGCTTCCAAGATCAGACGAGATCGGGCATTAGCAGCGTGGTATGATAGTAGAGAGGCTATCTACCTATGAGAGTGCACCTATATAGAGATGGTAGAGTAAAGATTTAGAAAGATAAAGTCATATAGTGTGTAGATCTACTTTCCACGTTAGGCGGGGTGAAACAATTGTCACTCAGTGGCAAGGTGCACCCTGGATCGTGAATGAGAGTCTACAGAAAATAGTAAGTGGTGAAAGGAAAAAAGATTTTAACACTTTTAGAATTAAACTGGTGGTCGCTAACCTTGGCGGGAGACCACGTCACAAAGTATGCAGCGTCAGGTAAATTAGTACATGTAAATATAATTCACATATATATTCCTTTTTGTGCAAAGCAAAGCATCATTACTTTAAAAAACAACCTAAAAGGTATAGCACACTGTATAGAAAAGAGAATAAACGATGTGTGAAGAATAGGTATAATCTGCAATTTTGGGGTTATCGGGCCATATTATGCACAGAAAATCCAAATTAATTGGCTTGCAGTGTTAATTGGTGTGCCAAAAAGAAAAGGCACATATTGCAGTGATATTGGTCTGCAATGTATGTGATTATTATTATGCGAGAAAAATCTCAAATATATAACATGCAGTATTGAATAGTGTGCCAAAAAGTAATAAGCACATATGTTGATAATACTAGCCTGCGATATGTAAAATTATAATACTGAAATGTGCACAGAGAATCACAACTGCTTAATGTGCAGTGAATATGCCCAATGCAAAAAGGACCCCTATAGAAAGTGGAATTCAAACTTCAATTGTAGATGGAAAATTGCAGATAGAAAAGTGATACTCAAAATGTCAGGGTCAGGAGATAGGTGATAATACAGGATCCTCCAAGGACAGGTCCCATGCTGTAATCCGTGGAAAACGCGTTTCGCCCGTTGGGCTTGTTCACTTCCGGGATCTCAGATCTCAGGCAAGGGTATCTGCATGGGTATTGACACAGGAATTACTAACACAGGTATTGTCCAAGATATTCCAAATGTATTACCTACGGATGATAATTGCACAATAATATGGAATATAGAAAAGGATGTCCATAGCATAAGGGAAGATACTAACATCAGGGGGTGGGATATACAGTAGAAAGACTTATTACGTCAAATAGTGATTGTAATGAGGAAGGAGGTATTAAGTATGATAGGGTAGAAATGGAGGGAAGAGATTAACAATCGGTAAGAGTAATTCTAGAAAGACAGATAAGATACCATTAAAGTAAACCATTAAGGGAAACACTAAGCTAAATATATGCTTGTGAATGCAAGAAGCCTATCAGGTAAAATGGGAGAATTGGAATGTCTTGTATCAAAATTCCAATACGATATCATAGGTATTACGGAAACATGGTGGTATGACTCTCATGACTGGGTTGCATTTTTGGAGGGTTATTCTCTTTTTAGGAGGGATAGGGCTACCAAAAGGGGAGGAGGGATATGTTTCTTCATTAAACCATCTCTTAAACTATGCTTAATAGATACTATTTACAAGGGGATTGGAGATAATGTGGAGTCGCTATGGGTTGAGATCACAAGTGAGGGCACTGAAGCAAAGAAACTAGTCATTGGCACATGTTGCAAGCAACCGGATATTAGCGTACATGAGGAGAACAAAACTCTTACAGCAAATTGAAAAAGCAGCAGGAATGGGGGACATCCTAGTGTTAGAAGACTTTATTCTGATATAAATTGGAGGAACGATTCATGTTTAAAAACTAGGAGCAGCAGGTTTTTAAATACATTGAAGGATCAATTCTTGACTCAATTAGTCGAGGACCCAACTAGAGATAAAACTATTCTGGACCTAGTTATTACCAATAATGTGGACATTATATCAAACACTAAAGAGAGGGAGACCTTGAGAAACAGCGATCACTATATTATCACTTTTGACATCAGTTTCAAGAAAAATAGCAAGAAGGGAGCAATCAAAATATTCAACTTTAAAAAAGCTAACTTCAATATGCTGAGATGGGCACTAAACGGCATTGACTGGGAAGAGTTGGTTCATGGCAAGGACACTTCGGCAATGTGGGATGCTTTAAAAGGGTTGCTTGAAAGCAATATTCACAAATTAATTCCAATGAGTAGTAAACGCAGGAGTACTAAACACAACCCAATGTGGCTTAATAAGGAGGTCAAAGAAGCAATGGCTAATAAGAGGCGTGCTTTCAAAACATTTAAATCTAATGGAGGGGAGGAGTCATTTCGGTATTACAAGTAATGCAATAAAAGATTCAAAAAGGAATGAGCAGCTAAAATTGCAAACGAAAAGCAAATCGCTATAGAGAGTAAAACCAATCTTAAAAAGTTTTATAAATATATAAACAGTAAAAGGTTGAAGAAGGAGAACGTGGGCCCATCAAAAGATTAATTGGGAGCTTTTACAAATGATGACAAATTAAAAGCGGAAATATTGAACAATTTTTCTCCCTCAGTATTCACCAAGGAGGATGCGCAGGTGACAGTAGTGCTTAATGACAGTGAAGGTAATGACTCTGGCTAGAAACTTGTATAAGTGACGAAGTAGTCCTGGAAAGACTAAGCAAAATAAAGATTAATAAATCACCAGGCCCAGATGGTTTTCATTTGAGGATTATTATGGAGCTTAGGACACAGCTAGAAAAACGCCGATACCTGATTTTTAATAGTTCAATTAGATCAGGCATGGTACCAAAGGATTGGTGCATAGCTGAGGTAGTGCCTTTATTTAAAAAGGTACTAAAAATAATCCTGCAAACTATAGACAAGTTAATTTAACCTCTATAGTGGGTAAAATATTAGAAAGCATTTTGAGGGATAGCATAGGGGATTACCTACAGGCAACTAAGGGGGTCATTCCGAGTTGTTCGCTCGGTAAAAATCTTCGCATCGCAGCGATTTTCCGCTTAATGCGCATGCACAATGTCCGCACTACGACTGTTTCAAGTAAATTTGCTATGCAGTTAGGAATTTTACTCACGGCTTTTTCATCGTTCTGGCGATCGTAATGTGATTGACAGGAAATGGGTGTTACTGGACGGAAACAGGCCGTTTTATGGGCGTGTGGGAAAAAACGCTACAGTTTCCGGGAAAAACGCAGGAGTGGCCGGAGAAACGGAGGAGTGTCTGGGCGAATGCTGGGTGTGTTTGTGACGTCAAACCAGGAACAACAAGCAGTGAAATGATCGCAGATGCCGAGTAAGTCTGGAGCTACTCAGAAACTGCTACGAGGTGTGTAATCGCAATATTGCAAATACATCGTTCGCAATTTTAAGATGCTAAGATTCACTCCCAGTAGGCGGTGGCTTAGCATGAGCAAATCTGCTAAAATCCGCTTGCGAGCGAACAACTCGGAATGACCCCCTAAGTTTATTACCAAAAATCAGCATGGGTTTGTAAGGAACATATCATGTCAAACCAACTTAATTAGCTTCTACAAGGAAGTGAGCAAAACTCTTGACCAGGGAAAAGCAGTGGACATGGTTTACTTAGATTTTGCAAAAGCGTTCGATACAGTGCCACATAGGAGACTGGTTCACAAATTAAGGGAACTTGGCCTAGGAAATACTATTTGTACATGGATAGGTAATTGGCTGGATAACAGGGTACAATGAGTAGTGGTCAATGGGATGTTCTCCAGCTGGGCACCAGTAGTCAGCGGAATACCACAAGGGTCCGTTCTTGGCCTCTGCTGTTCACTATATTTATCAATGATCTAGGAATAGGCCTGGAAAGCACAGTGTCAAGTTTTTAAGACAATACTAAACTGTGTAAGGTAATTAATTCAGAAACCGATGTGGAGTCTCTACAGAATGACTTAGTTATACTGGAAATCTGGGCGTCTAAATGGAAAATGAGGTTCAACATAGAAAAATGCAAAAGTTATGCATTTTGGGACAAAAAACACACTTGCATCATACACTCTAGATGGAGAAAATCTAGGGGTAACTATGGTGGAAAAAGATTTGGGGTTGCTCTTAGATAATAGGCTTAGTAACAGTACACAATGCCAAACTGCAGCAAAGAAGGCAAGTAAAGTGACTGCGTGCATTAAATGGGGCATTGAGACAAAGGACGAGGATGTAATCCTGCCGTTGTACAAATCTTTGGTACGTCTGCACCTGGAATATTGTGTTCAGTTCTGGGCACCATATTACAAAAAAGATATTGGGGAACTAGAAAGAGTTCAAAGATGAGCTACTAAATTGATTAAAGGGTTAGAGTCGCTGGAATACGAGGAAAGGCTTACCAGATTAAATATGTATACACTAGAAAAGAGGAGACATTATTATTATCTTCAAATATGTAAAGGGTCATTACAAGGAGTTAGCAGAAGATTTGTTTATTAAAAGAACTCTGTATAGGACACGTGGGCACTCACTGAGGCTAGAAGAGAGACAATTCTGTACACAATGTAGGAAAGGGTTCTTCACTGTAAGGGCAATAAAGATTTGGAACTCACTGTCGGAGAAGGTAATAATGGCAGACTCTGTAAATGCATTTAAAAACGGATTGGACAAATTTCTAACAGGAAAACGTATCTAGGGTGTTAGAGATAAGCCTCCTTATATCAAGTCCCTTCAATTGTCTGTTCGATATCATTTGTTTACCAATTGATTGGGAATCCCAGGAAGCAGACAACACACACGGTTATGTCGGCAAAATGAGACTGAAGCTCGTTTAATCGGCAGGGCGTTATATAGCAAAATAGTACTTGCATGTACACTTGATACATGTCACATATTAAAACAATAATGCATCTCTTCTCAGAACTCCTCTCTAGCTGACCCCCTCCGTGTCCTTCACAAGAAGTCTAAACACAAGAAAAACTGTCTAACATATTTTCAAGAGCTTGATTCTCACAGAATGTACTAACTGTGAAATGTCAGCATTCTTATGATTTCTTAACAAAGCATCTTTTCCTTATTCACTTAATGGCTGCTACTTAAACAAAATGGCTGATAGCTACTTACGCTCAATTCATCTTTCTCAAGGGCTTTAGCATTTAGCACATTGACATTAAAATTATCTGGTAGTGGTAGGAATCATTGTTGTCAATCGGTACTAAACCATTAATTCAGCAGGCACATTATAATATGAACAGATTAATGCAGAATACAGGTTGAACCCGATGGGCATTTTGTCTCTTTTCAACCTCACTGACTGTGTAACTATGTAACTATGTAACATCTGTTCTACTCTCATTTGCTTTAACCTAGAGTCTAAAACTATCACTTCATGACAGGATAACCAAGCCTAAATTGGACTCCACTGGACCCAATGTTCAGATGATGGAAGCAGCACTGAATCAAGCAGTGCATTCTTTACAAACTTAGCTATCTGTAACACCTGGATGAGATTCAGGCAGGGTCTATAGACCAAAGGAAATAAATAAAAAAACAGCACACAAATGCCTATTTTCCAAACATTACACAGTAGGGTTCATATGTGACAGTTAAAAACAATTTAATAAGAAAGAATATTATAAAATATTTAACATGCAACAATATATAGGTCTGTCTTTTAAAAAATCCTCAGTGGTTTGGATATATATGGCCAAGGACCTCTTTCAGGATATTGACAATAAAATAGATTATGGATAGTTCAATGATGGGCATCCAGCCCTTTTAGTAACAAATAGTCCAGCTACAATAGTAGGGTAAATGCGTTTTACCATTCCTGTAATTGTACTACAGCAGGGGTGGGGAACCAGCAGCCACCCAGCTGTTGTGGAACTACACATCCCAGCTGTGCTGCAACAGTTTTAGCATAGCTAAATAGAAAAACTGTAGCAGGGCATGCTGGTATGTATATTTCATCAACAGCTTAAGGCTTAAATGTTCCCCACCCTTGAACTACTGGGTCCAAATTAGCGATGGCATCTAACACAGAGAGATAGTGGTTCCCAAGATGTCATTGATTGATTTGTTGGAAGTTCCAATAGTAGATAATATCCAAAGCCAATGTGGAGGAGCTTCTCTGAATAGTGCCTGCTGGCAGTAGCTCAAATGGCTGCTAATTTACAGCTGTACACCATTTGGATACATTATACCCAATTCCTAAAGGAATTAATTAAGTGATCACTGGCTGCGAATAGTACTCAGGCTCTCACTAGCTGGGGAAACAGGAAGCATGCCTGTTATATGACACTGTGATTTACTGACTGTGAGCACTGAGCATATGTCTATGTTTGTGGTGGGGGCATTAGGTCCTACCACACTGAGATAGAATATCTGCATTGTTTAGATAGTGCCCAAATATTTTTATGTTTTATATTTTCTGTATTGCACAATAAAACTAGCCTCAGCTAGATTGCACAAAAACTACAGTGTATGGACTGATGTGCTGCTGTGTGTTTGGAAGTGCTCATCTACTCCAGGAGAGGGAACTCCTACTTTCATCTCCTCAGAATTGGTGGAAGCGAGTGTGCGCAACCAAACACTGAGATTGCAGCCATAGGAAAAAAGTATGTTTCGAATTTAAAGTGACAGTTACCAGTTTATTGTTGTAAACATCAACTCATATTCTGTGAAATCCATGGTGGTGGCATCAGAAGATGCTTAGGGAAGCCAGTTCTGCTAATTCCTGCAATATACCTGATAAAGCTAAATATTTATCGTATATAAAACCCTTTATGAGGTCTAAGAACACTGTACGCTATTTATGTATGGAGTACCGTAAGGGTACGCACTTTGCGTAACAATCGCTTAGCCGTAGTCGAGACGCTCAAGCTTCACGTTCGCTCACGGCCAAGAGATTACAGGCAGGCACGCTATTGGCTGCCGACTAACGTAATGATTCGCTATAGCGTAGCGGACGCTCGGGACCACGAGGAGATCACCAGTGGCGCTGACGCTCACAATGTTAAACCTTTATATCTAAACCATAAACGGTGTATTATGCAGTAAAACCTTAGTGTAATGATAGAGTGTAAATGCAACACAGTGTAACCTTATTAACTTCAAAGCTGTCTGAGCGTCACCGACGCTCCGAGAGTACTTAACACTATAAGAAATACACAGATACCTGGGCTTAGGGTCTAACGCCTTATATATATATTATGGATGGTATGCTTGCAAAAGAATAATACAATACAATTGTACACTACAATATAACATAGACTACCTAACCAGATAACTACACAGGAAATACAATACAATACAATACTATTTAAGGGAAAATAAGAGAGAAAGAGGGGAAGAGAGAGAGAGAAATGGCTGACAATAACAAGAAGATCAATATGATTGCAGAGAAGCTTACACATGTGAGGAACAATCGCTGCGCAGTTATTCAATGCTGAGCATCTTTGTGGAGAAAATACTTGACCTTACCCATACTGGCTGTCCCTATATACACAACCCTACAATACCGCATGGGACAGAAGCTAGACTCCATTTTGAGAAAACTCCCATGAAGACTGCAACACATGGTTGAAAGGGGGAGGGGAAAACACCCGGCAGCAGCCATTTTAGATTTGCAGGTCCAAACACATGGCACTCTCTACTACACCACAATCACATAGCAGAAGACACAAGACTCCATTTTATTCCAAAATGTCCAAGCCTCAGAACAATGCATATGTTCTGATTTTACAATTCCAAACCATCTAAATCACCTTTCACAATTTCAATCCAACTTCCTAGAACCATCTTATTCACTTTCACATTCCAAACAACTTCAGTATCTCAATAACCAGAGCATATTCATCACAAGACCAGATCACAATGTAACCACACATCTCAGCCTGCCATTGCTACCAGCACATGTTCAAACGTAACTGCATGGTGGTATTTATGATTAACAAGATATATTATAACTAACCAGCACAATCTATTTTAAATCACCATAGGCAAACAAATACCACAAATACTATGCTACAGATTGTCTACTGTTCCAATTCATCACAGACTTCACAGAGTGTCAACACAAACACCCAACAATCACACAACCAAGTTACAATATCCTATTTAATCCAGCACCATTGACCTTAAAGCAATCTATCTAGATTTCCTTATCTAGCCATGTGAATTCAATACTTAGCCTTTAGTTTGTAGGTCAGTCCTGGGGATGTAGCCTCCATGCTGCTGGGTGCCAGGTAGCTGTGTGAGTGAGTGAGTGAGTGAGCCCTGTGATCTCCAGTGGGTATATCATACCCTCATTCCAGCTCTGGGGGTGTGTCAACTAGAGATGAGCGGGTTCGGTTTCTCTGAATCCGAACCCGCCAGAACTTCATGTTTTTTTTCACGGGTCCGAGCGACTCGGATCTTCCCGCCTTGCTCGGTTAACCCGAGCGCGCCCGAACGTCATCATGACGCTGTCGGATTCTCGCGAGGCTCGGATTCTATCGCGAGACTCGGATTCTATATAAGGAGCCGCGCGTCGCCGCCATTTTCACACGTGCATTGAGATTGATAGGGAGAGGACGTGGCTGGCGTCCTCTCCGTTTAGAATTAGAATAGATTAGAGAGACACTTGATTTACTAATTTTGGGGAGCATTAGGAGTACTCAGTAGTGTACAGTGCAGAGTTTTGCTGATAGTGACCAGTGACCACCACTTTTATTTATAATCCGTTCTCTGCCTGAAAAAAGCGATACACAGCACACAGTGACTCAGTCACATACCATATCTGTGTGCACTGCTCAGGCTCAGGCCAGTGTGCTGCATCATCTATTATCTATCTATATATAATATTATATATATCTGTCTGACTGCTCAGCTCACACAGCTTATAATTGTGGGGGAGACTGGGGAGCACTACTGCAGTGCCAGTTATAGGTTATAGCAGGAGCCAGGAGTACATAATATATTATATAGTGAGTGACCACCAGACACACAGTGCAGTTTATTTAATATATCCGTTCTCTGCCTGAAAAAAGCGATACACACAGTGACTCAGTCAGTCACATACCATATCTGTGTGCACTGCTCAGGCTCAGGCCAGTGTGCTGCATCATCTATATATATTATATATCTGTCTGACTGCTCAGCTCACACAGCTTATAATTGTGGGGGAGACTGGGGAGCACTACTGCAGTGCCAGTTATAGGTTATAGCAGGAGCCAGGAGTACATAATATTATATTAAAATTAAACAGTGCACACTTTTGCTGCAGGAGTGCCACTGCCAGTGTGACTAGTGACCAGTGACCTGACCACCAGTATATAATATTAGTAGTATACTATCTCTTTATCAACCAGTCTATATTAGCAGCAGACAGAGTACAGTGCGGTAGTTCACGGCTGTGGCTACCTCTGTGTCGGCACTCGGCAGCCCGTCCATAATTGTATATACCACCTAACCGTGGTTTTTTTTTCTTTCTTTATACATACATACTAGTTACGAGTATACTATCTCTTTATCAACCAGTCTATATATTAGCAGCAGACACAGTACAGTGCGGTAGTTCACGGCTGTGGCTACCTCTGTGTCGGCACTCGGCAGCCCGTCCATAATTGTATATACCACCTAACCGTGGTTTTTTTTTTCTTTCTTTATACATACATACTAGTTACGAGTATACTATCTCTTTATCAACCAGTCTATATATTAGCAGCAGACACAGTACAGTGCGGTAGTTCACGGCTGTGGCTACCTCTGTGTCGGCACTCGGCAGCCCGTCCATAATTGTATATACCACCTAACCGTGGTTTTTTTTTCTTTCTTTATACATACATACTAGTTACGAGTATACTATCTCTTTATCAACCAGTCTATATTAGCAGCAGACACAGTACAGTGCGGTAGTTCACGGCTGTGGCTACCTCTGTGTCGGCACTCGGCAGCCCGTCCATAATTGTATATACCACCTAACCGTGGTTTTTTTTTCTTTCTTTATACATACATACTAGTTACGAGTATACTATCTCTTTATCAACCAGTCTATATATTAGCAGCAGACACAGTACAGTGCGGTAGTTCACGGCTGTGGCTACCTCTGTGTCGGCACTCGGCAGCCCGTCCATAATTGTATATACCACCTAACCGTGGTTTTTTTTTCTTTCTTTATACATACATACTAGTTACGAGTATACTATCTCTTTATCAACCAGTCTATATATTAGCAGCAGACACAGTACAGTGCGGTAGTTCACGGCTGTGGCTACCTCTGTGTCGGCACTCGGCAGCCCGTCCATAATTGTATATACCACCTAACCGTGGTTTTTTTTCCTTTCTTTATACATACATACTAGTTACGAGTATACTATCTCTTTATCAACCAGTCTATATATTAGCAGCAGACACAGTACAGTGCGGTAGTTCACGGCTGTGGCTACCTCTGTGTCGGCACTCGGCAGCCCGTCCATAATTGTATATACCACCTAACCGTGGTTTTTTTTTCTTTCTTTATACATACATACTAGTTACGAGTATACTATCTCTTTATCAACCAGTCTATATATTAGCAGCAGACACAGTACAGTGCGGTAGTTCACGGCTGTGGCTACCTCTGTGTCGGCACTCGGCAGCCCGTCCATAATTGTATATACCACCTAACCGTGGTTTTTTTTTCTTTCTTTATACATACATACTAGTTACGAGTATACTATCTCTTTATCAACCAGTCTATATATTAGCAGCAGACACAGTACAGTGCGGTAGTTCACGGCTGTGGCTACCTCTGTGTCGGCACTCGGCAGCCCGTCCATAATTGTATATACCACCTAACCGTGGTTTTTTTTTCTTTCTTTATACATACATACTAGTTACGAGTATACTATCTCTTTATCAACCAGTCTATATATTAGCAGCAGACACAGTACAGTGCGGTAGTTCACGGCTGTGGCTACCTCTGTGTCGGCACTCGGCAGCCCGTCCATAATTGTATATACCACCTAACCGTGGTTTTTTTTTTTTTCTTTCTTTATACATACATACTAGTTACGAGTATACTATCTCTTTATCAACCAGTCTATATATTAGCAGCAGACACAGTACAGTGCGGTAGTTCACGGCTGTGGCTACCTCTGTGTCGGCACTCGGCAGCCCGTCCATAATTGTATATACCACCTAACCGTGGTTTTTTTTTCTTTCTTTATACATACATACTAGTTACGAGTATACTATCTCTTTATCAACCAGTCTATATATTAGCAGCAGACACAGTACAGTGCGGTAGTTCACGGCTGTGGCTACCTCTGTGTCGGCACTCGGCAGCCCGTCCATAATTGTATATACCACCTAACCGTGGTTTTTTTTTCTTTCTTTATACATACATACTAGTTACGAGTATACTATCTCTTTATCAACCAGTCTATATATTAGCAGCAGACACAGTACAGTGCGGTAGTTCACGGCTGTGGCTACCTCTGTGTCGGCACTCGGCAGCCCGTCCATAATTGTATATACCACCTAACCGTGGTTTTTTTTTCTTTCTTTATACATACATACTAGTTACGAGTATACTATCTCTTTATCAACCAGTCTATATATTAGCAGCAGACACAGTACAGTGCGGTAGTTCACGGCTGTGGCTACCTCTGTGTCGGCACTCGGCAGCCCGTCCATAATTGTATACTAGTATCCAATCCATCCATCTCCATTGTTTACCTGAGGTGCCTTTTAGTTGTGCCTATTAAAATATGGAGAACAAAAATGTTGAGGTTCCAAAATTAGGGAAAGATCAAGATCCACTTCCACCTCGTGCTGAAGCTGCTGCCACTAGTCATGGCCGAGACGATGAAATGCCAGCAACGTCGTCTGCCAAGGCCGATGCCCAATGGTATAGTACAGAGCATGTCAAAACCAAAACACCAAATATCAGTAAAAAAAGGACTCCAAAACCTAAAATAAAATTGTCGGAGGAGAAGCGTAAACTTGCCAATATGCCATTTACCACACGGAGTGGCAAGGAACGGCTGAGGCCCTGGCCTATGTTCATGGCTAGTGGTTCAGCTTCACATGAGGATGGAAGCACTCAGCCTCTCGCTAGAAAACTGAAAAGACTCAAGCTGGCAAAAGCACCGCAAAGAACTGTGCGTTCTTTGAAATCCCAAATCCACAAGGAGAGTCCAATTGTGTCGGTTGCGATGCCTGACCTTCCCAACACTGGACGTGAAGAGCATGCGCCTTCCACCATTTGCACGCCCCCTGCAAGTGCTGGAAGGAGCACCCGCAGTCCAGTTCCTGATAGTCAGATTGAAGATGTCAGTGTTGAAGTACACCAGGATGAGGAGGATATGGGTGTTGCTGGCGCTGGGGAGGAAATTGACCAGGAGGATTCTGATGGTGAGGTGGTTTGTTTAAGTCAGGCACCCGGGGAGACACCTGTTGTCCGTGGGAGGAATATGGCCGTTGACATGCCAGGTGAAAATACCAAAAAAATCAGCTCTTCGGTGTGGAGGTATTTCACCAGAAATGCGGACAACAGGTGTCAAGCCGTGTGTTCCCTTTGTCAAGCTGTAATAAGTAGGGGTAAGGACGTTAACCACCTCGGAACATCCTCCCTTATACGTCACCTGCAGCGCATTCATAATAAGTCAGTGACAAGTTCAAAAACTTTGGGTGACCGCGGAAGCAGTCCACTGACCAGTAAATCCCTTCCTCTTGTAACCAAGCTCACGCAAACCACCCCACCAACTCCCTCAGTGTCAATTTCCTCCTTCCCCAGGAATGCCAATAGTCCTGCAGGCCATGTCACTGGCAAGTCTGACGAGTCCTCTCCTGCCTGGGATTCCTCCGTGCATCCTTGCGTGTAACGCCTACTGCTGCTGGCGCTGCTGTTGTTGCCACTGGGAGTCGATGGTCATCCCAGAGGGGAAGTCGTAAGCCCACTTGTACTACTTCCAGTAAGCAATTGACTGTTCAACAGTCCTTTGCGAGGAAGATGAAATATCACAGCAGTCATCCTACTGCAAAGCGGATAACTGAGTCCTTGACAACTATGTTGGTGTTAGACGTGCGTCCGGTATCCGCCGTTAGTTCACAGGGAACTAGACAATTTATTGAGGCAGTGTGCCCCCGTTACCAAATACCATCTAGGTTCCACTTCTCTAGGCAGGCGATACCGAGAATGTACACGGACGTCAGAAAAAGACTCACCAGTCTCCTAAAAAATGCAGTTGTACCCAATGTCCACTTAACCACGGACATGTGGACAAGTGGAGCAGGGCAGGGTCAGGACTATATGACTGTGACAGCCCACTGGGTAGATGTATGGACTCCCGCCGCAAGAACAGCAGCGGCGGCACCAGTAGCAGCATCTCGCAAACGCCAACTCTTTCCTAGGCAGGCTACGCTTTGTATCACCGCTTTCCAGAATACGCACACAGCTGAAAACCTCTTACGGCAACTGAGGAAGATCATCGCGGAATGGCTTACCCCAATTGGACTCTCCTGTGGATTTGTGGCATCGGACAACGCCAGCAATATTGTGTGTGCATTAAATATGGGCAAATTCCAGCACGTCCCATGTTTTGCACATACCTTGAATTTGGTGGTGCAGAATTTTTTAAAAAACGACAGGGGCGTGCAAGAGATGCTGTCGGTGGCCAGAAGAATTGCGGGACACTTTCGGCGTACAGGCACCACGTACAGAAAACTGGAGCACCACCAAAAACTACTGAACCTGCCCTGCCATCATCTGAAGCAAGAAGTGGTAACGAGGTGGAATTCAACCCTCTATGTGCTTCAGAGGTTGGAGGAGCAGCAAAAGGCCATTCAAGCCTATACAATTGAGCACGATATAGTAGGTGGAATGCACCTGTCTCAAGTGCAGTGGAGAATGATTTCAACGTTGTGCAAGGTTCTGATGCCCTTTGAACTTGCCACACGTGAAGTCAGTTCAGACACTGCCAGCCTGAGTCAGGTCATTCCCCTCATCAGGCTTTTGCAGAAGAAGCTGGAGGCATTGAAGAAGGAGCTAAAAGGGAGCGATTCCGCTAGGCATGTGGGACTTGTGGATGCAGCCCTTAATTCGCTTAACAAGGATTCACGGGTGGTCAATCTGTTGAAATCAGAGCACTACATTTTGGCCACCGTGCTCGATCCTAGATTTAAAGCCTACCTTGGATCTCTCTTTCCGGCAGACACAGGTCTGCTGGGGTTGAAAGACCTGCTGGTGACAAAATTGTCAAGTCAAGTGGAACGCGACCTGTCAACATCTCCTCCTTCACATTCTCCCGCAACTGGGGGTGCGAGGAAAAGGCTCAGAATTCCGAGCCCACCCGCTGGCGGTGATGCAGGGCAGTCTGGAGCAACTGCTGATGCTGACATCTGGTCCGGACTGAAGGACCTGACAACGATTACGGACATGTCGTCTACTGTCACTGCATATGATTCTCTCAACATTGATAGAATGGTGGAGGATTATATGAGTGACCGCATCCAAGTAGGCACGTCACACAGTCCGTACTTATACTGGCAGGAAAAAGAGGCAATTTGGAGGCCCTTGCACAAACTGGCTTTATTCTACCTAAGTTGCCCTCCCACAAGTGTGTACTCCGAAAGAGTGTTTAGTGCCGCCGCTCACCTTGTCAGCAATCGGCGTACGAGGTTACATCCAGAAAATGTGGAGAAGATGATGTTCATTAAAATGAATTATAATCAATTCCTCCGCGGAGACATTGACCAGCAGCAATTGCCTCCACAAAGTACACAGGGAGCTGAGATGGTGGATTCCAGTGGGGACGAATTGATAATCTGTGAGGAGGGGGATGTACACGGTGATATATCGGAGGGTGAAGATGAGGTGGACATCTTGCCTCTGTAGAGCCAGTTTGTGCAAGGAGAGATTAATTGCTTCTTTTTTGGGGGGGGTCCAAACCAACCCGTCATATCAGTCACAGTCGTGTGGCAGACCCTGTCACTGAAATGATGGGTTGGTTAAAGTGTGCATGTCCTGTTTTGTTTATACAACATAAGGGTGGGTGGGAGGGCCCAAGGACAATTCCATCTTGCACCTCTTTTTTCTTTTCTTTTTCTTTGCATCATGTGCTGATTGGGGAGGGTTTTTTTGGAAGGGACATCCTGCGTGACACTGCAGTGCCACTCCTAGATGGGCCCGGTGTTTGTGTCGGCCACTAGGGTCGCTAATCTTACTCACACAGCTACCTCATTGTGCCTCTTTTTTTCTTTGCGTCATGTGCTGTTTGGGGAGGGTTTTTTGGAAGGGACATCCTGCGTGACACTGCAGTGCCACTCCTAGATGGGCCCGGTGTTTGTGTCGGCCACTAGGGTCGCTAATCTTACTCACACAGCTACCTCATTGCGCCTCTTTTTTTCTTTGCGTCATGTGCTGTTTGGGGAGGGTTTTTTGGAAGGGACATCCTGCGTGACACTGCAGTGCCACTCCTAGATGGGCCCGGTGTTTGTGTCGGCCACTAGGGTCGCTAATCTTACTCACACAGCTACCTCATTGCGCCTCTTTTTTTCTTTGCGTCATGTGCTGTTTGGGGAGGGTTTTTTGGAAGGGACATCCTGCGTGACACTGCAGTGCCACTCCTAGATGGGCCCGGTATTTGTGTCGGCCACTAGGGTTGCTAATCTTACTCACACAGCTACCTCATTGCGCCTCTTTTTTTCTTTGCGTCATGTGCTGTTTGGGGAGGGTTTTTTGGAAGGGACATCCTGCGTGACACTGCGGTGCCACTCCTAGATGGGCCCGGTGTTTGTGTCGGCCACTAGGGTCGCTAATCTTACTCACACAGCTACCTCATTGCGCCTCTTTTTTTCTCTGCGTCATGTGCTGTTTGGGGAGGGTTTTTTGGAAGGGACATCCTGCGTGACACTGCAGTGCCACTCCTAGATGGGCCCGGTGTTTGTGTCGGCCACTAGGGTCGCTAATCTTACTCACACAGCTACCTCATTGCGCCTCTTTTTTTCTTTGCGTCATGTGCTGTTTGGGGAGGGTTTTTTGGAAGGGACATCCTGCGTGACACTGCAGTGCCACTCCTAGATGGGCCCGGTGTTTGTGTCGGCCACTAGGGTCGCTAATCTTACTCACACAGCTACCTCATTGCGCCTCTTTTTTTCTTTGCGTCATGTGCTGTTTGGGGAGGGTTTTTTGGAAGGGACATCCTGCGTGACACTGCAGTGCCACTCCTAGATGGGCCCGGTGTTTGTGTCGGCCACTAGGGTCGCTAATCTTACTCACACAGCTACCTCATTGCGCCTCTTTTTTTCTTTGCGTCATGTGCTGTTTGGGGAGGGTTTTTTGGAAGGGACATCCTGCGTGACACTGCAGTGCCACTCCTAGATGGGCCCGGTGTTTGTGTCGGCCACTAGGGTCGCTAATCTTACTCACACAGCTACCTCATTGCGCCTCTTTTTTTCTTTGCGTCATGTGCTGTTTGGGGAGGGTTTTTTGGAAGGGACATCCTGCGTGACACTGCAGTGCCACTCCTAGATGGGCCCGGTGTTTGTGTCGGCCACTAGGGTCGCTTATCTTACTCACACAGCGACCTCGGTGCAAATTTTAGGACTAAAAATAATATTGTGAGGTGTGAGGTATTCAGAATAGACTGAAAATGAGTGTAAATTATGGTTTTTGAGGTTAATAATACTTTGGGATCAAAATGACCCCCAAATTCTATGATTTAAGCTGTTTTTTAGTGTTTTTTGAAAAAAACACCCGAATCCAAAACACACCCGAATCCGACAAAAAAAATTCGGTGAGGTTTTGCCAAAACGCGTTCGAACCCAAAACACGGCCGCGGAACCGAACCCAAAACCAAAACACAAAACCCGAAAAATTTCAGGCGCTCATCTCTAGTGTCAACAACAAGGTGTGTGTGTGTCCCTCACAGCATGTGAGCCAGCTGCATCAGTGGCCTTGGTTATGCAAAACAATGGGTGATAACCAACACATTCCTGTCTTGTGGGAAGCTATTGTTTGTCGAATACTATCTCACTGTCTACTCTCAGTTGAGACAATGACATCTCAGCAATCATTCTTCTGGAGACAAATCCTAACCCATTGGTAAACACAGGTGTTGGCCCTCCTCATTGAGTCTCAAAGCTCAGTGTAATTAAAGGCTATTGTACTCCGTCTGCGGGAAAGATACTGATTTGGAATACAATTAATCTTCAATTACTATTCCTGTGCTTACCTATGCATAACACCATGTGAAGCCCTCACAACGTGCAAACTATTGTTTGGGGGATCTCTAAGGTCAAAGATCCATTTGAGACCCACTGATACCTGTTGGACTCAGGGGGATATTAACTTATAAAATACATTATATGGTTGAATTATGTAACGATTGAGTCGCACGCTGGGCACACAGAAACTCTACCGTAAATGCGCATACAGTGCGCCTGCGGGTGCACGTAACAGCGGGTATGCGCACGCACGGGAGAGCGCTCGCATGCGCAGCGCGGACATGTATGAGGTGCAAATATGGCAGTGTGCATAGTGATATTTTTCTGACTTTGACAGTCCACTCTTTGGCAGTCAACAATAACTGCCACTTCCTAGAACATTTCAAAAGGAGAAAAATATATGTCAAGTGTAAATACATTTCCATGGTTGGGTTGGGGAGGAGAAAGAGAAGGTGTGAAAAGGGTATGACCTAGTGAGATAGCAAAAGCATGTGTGTATGAATCCATGTTTGGGGGGTCATGTATCATCGTGCCGTACGTGTTTTAAATCAAGCTTCGAAGTATTGCGAAGTATACATTTGAATTCCTTCTTATCCCGTGGTACGGGTCTGTGGATGGGCTGTCAAACTTTACCGAGCTCTTTTCGGCTGTGGTTGTAACAAAATGGGGGAGCACATTTTAGTTGATGATACATGAATGGGGGAATATGTGATTGCTGATATCTGTGCCTGTATTCCCTATCGACTATGTGTATAATTACCTGAGGGTTGTAGAGATGAAGAAAAGACATAATTACGGTAATGCGGTGGTATTCTATGTCAGGTTAATGAACATTCGTCGATTGAGGTCTTGTTCGGTGTCTGTTGAATGCAGTCTTCTTTGTGCTTTTGCCCATTAGGTGCGAGCAAAAAGCTTTGTCAATGTCCATAGATTTACAAAAATGTTGGGCTAGCGTAATTTTTAAATTTCTAGGGAAACTGGGGATCTATGGCAAAGTTCATCAAATCTCTGGGTATAAGGTTGTCAAAACTTCTTCTTTAATCCATCCGTTGTCTGTATACAGGATCATCAAACTCCTCGTCAAAAGTGGGTCTTTTTACCTAGGAGAAACCGGAAAAACAGGTGAAAGAAACGGACCGTATAATCGCATTTTCATCACATCATTGTTTCTACCGTTGGGTCATAAATCAAATCCATTGGAATTACAATTTCCCCACTCCTTAGACTCATTACCTCAGGTAGTACTTTTCCAATATAACACAATCCTTCTGAGTTTGGGGCAAGCCGCTCATATGCCTTTCTCCCGCATGTGAAATATGCATCATCGGGGAGAACATATGGGACTGAATATGTCATTACCATGTTACACATTTTCCATGTGAACTCTCCTAACCCTAATTCTCCCATCTGTCTAGTACACCTATCAGTTTGTACGATCTGTGCACTGTATCCTAGTGATACCTCTCCAACTCTCGTGATCCTATTTCCTAGGGTATACCTATATCGGAAAGATTTTCCTCTACTGGCTATGTGGCGTATAAGCTCTGTATCTGTGGGCATTCTATCTGCTCTATGCGAAAAGGTCATGGTTTGGTTACTCCATGACATTTCCCAATTTCCCGGCTTTCGGGGATTGGAGATGTTAAAACATAATAGGGACCTATCCACATGGTATTGGTGGAGCTTCAAACTAGGAGGGCTGGAGATATTAAACCTCCTGTCCACCGGTCTCCCACCACTTAACTCAAGTACCTCCCCTAACGTTAAAGGAAATGGTACTAGCCCTGGTTTGCTATGACCTTGAGGTACTTGAGAGCATACCCAACAATCTGTTTTATTTAACACACTACCCACTAAGGAGTGATAGTCACTCAATGGATGCCGGTCCATATGGATATTAAAACTGGATTGGCATTTCTTAATGCACCCATCCTCCACTACGTTGTCACAGAGCCTACAGATACAGTTTTCTTCAACTAACAATCCTTCACAATGTTTACAAATAACATGGCTGCTAGATTGTTTCCGGTACTCGCCTTTGCTTGGTGGTTGTGTTGCTATTGGAAATTTACACCTCCGTCTCAGTCATCGGAACCTTTCTGGATCCTTTCTCGACCTCACTGGTACTCTCGCCGGAACAGACTGTTCTGGTTAACATCATGGTCAACAGGAAAATCCGGGTCACAGTCTCTTGGGGCAAGTCCATCTTACAGGAGGAGAAAAGAAGAAATTTGTAATGGGGGTACAGGAAAACAGTTTGAGGGGGAGAGAAACTTGTCACGATAATTAAGTTCTCTAGTCTTGTTGTTCTTCTTGTTCTGCTGTCATCTCAAAGGTGCTGTCTCTCAGTCTTCCAAACGAACATTCCGATGATGCTGATGCAATATTCCTTCCAAATCAGCGATCTCTCTGTAAGGAGCAAAAATCTTGCATTACCATTTGTCTAACTGATGTGTGACATACCATCTTTTAAACATGAAAACATGAGTGAGAAGAGAGAGGAAACAAAAAAAAAAACAAAAGAGAGAGAGAACAATTTATATGCATATGTAACATAACACATCAATAAACAACAGAAAAAAAAGAAACATTTTTCAAACATAAACATTTTCTAAAACATTGTCAGATCATCAGGCTGTCATATCTACATGTCCCATGGTTTCCTTGCGCAGTCCCTCCCCCCAGCACTTCCATATTCCATTGTCTGTATCTGGCCAGAATACATTGGTGCGGATAGGTCATGCTGGGGTTTGGTAGACTTCTGCAAAGACCAAGTATATATGCAATGTTTGAATCCTACCAATAATCGTCAGAGGTGGGGAGAGAGAAAAAGAAAACATTTCACAGATACATTTACAACGTTTCACCCGGTCATTCCTGTGTCTTCAGGGAATGACCTCCCAATTTATTAACCGTTACCTCAGGCTTACCATCAGTCCTAATGATCACCTTTCCTGACTATATATTATGGGTGTGGCCCAAAATTCTTCCTATATGATCCCTGTTTATAACTTGGTGTGTCCTAACTTTTGCTCATTTTCATGTCTAGGGGGTCTGACTTTATGTGGGCTGTTGCAGTTACTGGCATAATGCCCTTCTCTTCTACAATGATAACAAACCCTGGGTTTCCTCCAAGTGTCAATGACCTGAGGTTTTGGTTGATTTGATGCCTCCTCAAACGCTCGGATGCTCATCGCCATCAACCGCTTTCCCTGTGCTTCCCTGCTTCCTTGGATATCATGGTTATGTCGTTGTCTAGGGTGTTGATATACCTTCTGTGAATCTTTGATCATACACTTAGATCTTTCCTAGGATCTGGGAAATCAGACATGATTGATCTCAATTCTGTCCGGGACCAGGGATGGCGCATTGCACTGTCCTTGACGGGAATGATTCCCTGATCGTCAGTCTTCCCATTGGGGACTGTGATCACCCTGACAGGACTAAACTCAATTACATCACCTTGTTTTGGTCTTACAATATGGGGTACATTTGTTTGTGCGTGATATAAAACATTGTACGTACCTGTGGACACGACCTCACCTGACCCTCCGTTAGGGGGTTTGATTATTGCCTTTACCGATTTGGTCGCGTCCACCTGGATGTCTTGTGTGATGGCTGCTGGAAGAGGTGCCGACATCGTGTTGGGTTCACTTTCTTGTTCGTATTCCTGAGGGAAGTTTGACATGGGGTGCGACTTGCACAGGTTAACATTTGTAATTTTTTTACACTTTCATTTTCATAAACATTGTTACATTTTACACTTTCATTCTTAAGACAGTTACTAAGTGCGTTTTTATCGTACAACCTTGTGCCTTTCTCCGCAACCACAATTCTCTCCATTGCCATGTCTCTCCTCCCAAGATGAAAGTCAGATATGTCAGTTACCTCTCTTTGAAATTCACTTTCCTGTTGCCACAGGTTTAAACAATCATAATGTTTGCTCCGTCTCTTTGCTGATTTGATGAGACATATCCTCCTCCTTAAATTTTGCAACACTTCTGGGCTGAAGCTACCTACTCTTGGGAATTTCTCCCCGTCATGTACCGTCATTCTCTCCCATTCATCACATAAAACCTCTGTGTGTGAACCATATTTTTCACACATTACATACATTGCCGACCCGATTGGTCGGTTTACTAAATCAACCCGAACCGAGGTTGATCGCCCCCTACCTGAACAACTGGCCCCCATAACTTGCAGGTGTTGCTTTTCTTCAGCGAACCCTTACAAAAACCAAGATGTCCGGGGCAGGCTGGCGGTGAAGTTTACCGAGTACTCCACTCACTTCTCGCCCACGTTGGCCAGTAACACAATCACTGTATCCAGAGCTGTTGTACCCAACCTACGGCCCCTGTGAACCTTTATTTACTGGGGCGCGTTCCCCAGCAAGTATCGGTTGTTGGATAGTTCCTGAGTGACCAGTGAACTTCCCTTAAAATAAAAAAATTTCACAAATCACGTTAAAATGTACAAATAGCGTTTATGACCTTCGTACACAAATAGTACCGGTCAGGTTTACTAATGCACACAATTACGTGCGGTACAATCGTTCAGCACATAAGCAACTAATCTTATGTGCAGAGCAACCAGTGGAATCGAAAATGTCGGCTGCGAATTCCTTCAGCCAGAGCTTAATGGCCTATATGGGTTCCGCACCAACCCTTCTTGGTGTTGTGCTACTTGTCTCTATAGCGGACTTCCTTGTCTGCTGTACCTGGACCTCCTGGTCTGTTATGCGACCTCCTGGTCTGTTACAGTATGACCTCCTGGTCTGCTACACTCTAATGCTCAAATTTTATGTTTAACCAGGGATGCCTCCCTAGCCACCATGCACGTCACTTACATGTATGTACCTTCACGAGAACTCGATACTTTTCTTGTGGTTCAACCTCAAAATTGTATATAACACACTCACTCACCACATGTACACTTTTGTTTCTATTTCTATTTCTGCGCAGAAATTTTCTTTAGACCAGATGTGTTGTGAATTTGGAGAAGGATCTGTTAATCTAAATTTCGGACACTAAAATAGACTTGCGCTACTTACCACGTTGCCACCTTTCCGCCTGTTGCAATAACACTATCGTGTGATTTGAGTTACGTGGGCGTACCCGGACGCTCCGTTGCGTAATATACGCTGCGTGCGTCGGCCTTTGAGTTGCGTACGTGAGTCTCAGCCCTTTGTTAGAGACACGTGCACGCAAAGCAAATATCCACCGTAACACAATGTACACTTTTATCAATGTAGATGATCCTCGATCATCTACCGCGCACCACACCAATCTCTCCTTATACCTTAGGTAGAGTTGCGTGTGGGCTTTTTACAATTATACCCTTAAATATTACTTTTTATCTTTTTTAACTACTAATAGCAACAAATCTTTCTTAGCACGTTATCAATGCAAATGGCAAACAGGAAGGTGAGATGTGAAACTTACACAAATGAACATGCAATTCTAAATTAATCTAATAACATATATTGATGTAAGCACACGCATATAGATATTACATATATGAGACCCTATTAGTGCTTCTACTTTGCATATGAATGTGCAATTTCTTTCACTGCTGGGAGAGAGAAAAAAAAAAACAACAACAAACCAGTCCCACAGGTCATTTGCATTTCAATGGCCATCCTACAAATAGCAGCGTTAAAACTGGTTCTTGAAGAGAGACAGTTACAAAAAAAAAAAAAAAAACTACTTGTGTATTTCTTAAATCAAATATTTAATTATTAACTGTTATTAAACTCTATCTGAACTACTTATGATTGACTATGATATGGACTAAACAAATGCATATAAAAAAAAACCTCATTAAATGATGATTTCTTTTTGACAGTGGATGGCTGATTATTTCCTGAGTCAACTGAAAATCAGCCGTTCAAAAAAAATATTTTTATTTTTATTTTTATTTTTTGACCTTCCCAAAATGGCCGCTGCTCCTCCCCCATCCATGAGGTTTACACAAAATGGGGGACAGACCTTTTGTCACAAAGAAAAATCATCATGCCAGCCTCTTTTAGTTATCACGCTATGCAGAGCGATTAAAAATAATTTTAAACCTATTTAAACAGACAAACCATCCAATCTGCGTGTGCAGTTGGCACCAAATAGAAATAAAAACCAGATTTACAAAGACAATAACGTACTGTTCTTACCTTCCAGTTCCCGAATTCCCTCAGCACTCCTTACCAAGTGAAGCAGGCGCTTATCTGGTCAGCACTGCAGTATCCCCGACCTCCAAACAGTTTAACGAGGGATACTACCTTCCACTCTTTGCTGACCGATAATGTCTGCTGACGTTACCTAGTGCAGATATGTGAAGACCGGAGGAGCCGCCAATTGATAAAGCTAAATATTTATCGTATATAAAACCCTTTATGAGGTCTAAGAACACTGTACGCTATTTATGTATGGAGTACCGTAAGGGTACGCACTTTGCGTAACAATCGCTTAGCCGTAGTCGAGACGCTCAAGCTTCACGTTCGCTCACGGCCAAGAGATTACAGGCAGGCACGCTATTGGCTGCCGACTAACGTAATGATTCGCTATAGCGTAGCGGACGCTCGGGACCACGAGGAGATCACCAGCGGCGCTGACGCTCACAATGTTAAACCTTTATATCTAAACCATAAACGGTGTATTATGCAGTAAAACCTTAGTGTAATGATAGAGTGTAAATGCAACACAGTGTAACCTTATTAACTTCAAAGCTGTCTGAGCGTCACCGACGCTCCGAGAGTACTTAACACTATAAGAAATACACAGATACCTGGGCTTAGGGTCTAACGCCTTATATATATATTATGGATGGTATGCTTGCAAAAGAATAATACAATACAATTGTACACTACAATATAACATAGACTACCTAACCAGATAACTACACAGGAAATACAATACAATACAATACTATTTAAGGGAAAATAAGAGAGAAAGAGGGGAAGAGAGAGAGAGAGAGAGAAATGGCTCACAATAACAAGAAGATCAATATGATTGCAGAGAAGCTTACACATGTGAGGAACAATCGCTGCGCAGTTATTCAATGCTGAGAATCTTTGTGGAGAAAATACTTGACCTTACCCATACTGGCTGTCCCTATATACACAACCCTACAATACCGCATGGGACAGAAGCTAGACTCCATTTTGAGAAAACTCCCATGAAGACTGCAACACATGGTTGAAAGGGGGAGGGGAAAACACCCGGCAGCAGCCATTTTAGATTTGCAGGTCCAAACACATGGCACTCTCTACTACACCACAATCACATAGCAGAAGACACAAGACTCCATTTTATTCCAAAATGTCCAAGCCTCAGAACAATGCATATGTTCTGATTTTACAATTCCAAACCATCTAAATCACCTTTCACAATTTCAATCCAACTTCCTAGAACCATCTTATTCACTTTCACATTCCAAACAACTTCAGTATCTCAATAACCAGAGCATATTCATCACAAGACCAGATCACAATGTAACCACACATCTCAGCCTGCCATTGCTACCAGCACATGTTCAAACGTAACTGCATGGTGGTATTTATGATTAACAAGATATATTATAACTAACCAGCACAATCTATTTTAAATCACCATAGGCAAACAAATACCACAAATACTATGCTACAGATTGTCTACTGTTCCAATTCATCACAGACTTCACAGAGTGTCAACACAAACACCCAACAATCACACAATCAAGTTACAATATCCTATTTAATCAAGCACCATTGACCTTAAAGCAATCTATCTAGATTTCCTTATCTAGCCATGTGAATTCAATACTTAGCCTTTAGTTTGTAGGTCAGTCCTGGGGATGTAGCCTCCATGCTGCTGGGTGCCAGGTAGCTGTGTGAGTGAGTGAGTGAGTGAGTGAGCCCTGTGATCTCCAGTGGGTATATCATACCCTCATTCCAGCTCTGGGGGTGTGTCAACAACAAGGTGTGTGTGTGTCCCTCACAGCATGTGAGCCAGCTGCATCAGTGGCCTTGGTTATGCAAAACAATGGGTGATGACCAACACATTCCTGTCTTGTGGGAAGCTATTGTTTGGCGAATACTATCTCACTGTCTACTCTCAGTTGAGACAATGACATCTCAGCAATCATTCTTCTGGAGACAAATCCTAACCCATTGGTAAACACAGGTGTTGGCCCTCCTCATTGAGTCTCAAAGCTCAGTGTAATTAAAGGCTATTGTACTCGGTCTGCGGGAAAGATACTGATTTGGAATACAATTAATCTTCAATTACTATTCCTGTGCTTACCTATGCATAACACCATGTGAAGCCCTCACAACATGCAAACTATTGTTTGGGGGATCTCTAAGGTCAAAGAGCCATTTGAGACCCACTGATACCTGTTGGACTCAGGGGGATATTAACTTATAAAATACATTATATGGTTGAATTATGTAACGATTGAGTCGCACGCTGGGCACACAGAAACTCTACCGTAAATGCGCATACAGTGCGCCTGCGGGTGCACGTAACAGCGGGTATGCGCACGCACGGGAGAGCGCTCGCATGCGCAGCGCGGACATGTATGAGGTGCAAATATGGCAGTGTGCATAGTGATATTTTTCTGACTTTGACATACCCAAAGATAACATGAAAGACATTATTAAGGCCTTGCTACAGACTACCTCAGCACAGCAGGAAGCAACCCTGGGGCAGCAAGCTTCTCTGGAGGAAAATGTGTATTACACATGTAGTTCACTTGGATTTACTGCAACAGCTGTTTATGTGGAAGCCAGGAGTTTAGATTTGTTTCATTACTATTTACTGACTCTTCCATAGATTTCAAAAAGTTTTTATAACAATCATTTTTTCAATTACCTAATTTATCTAAATATAAACTTGGGATTTGATGGAATATAGCCAGTTAAAATGGAATCTTCCTTAAGAATAATACAGTATTATAATTTTATTTGATAATACATTTGATCTCTACTGTTTGATTATTATAGGTTGAAAATAATGTTGTGTCTCCCATCTCAGTACAGTAGTGTTGTTTTTTTTAATGGTTAATTAGATTCAAATTGATGCTCTCTATCCGTAGATAGAATTTACCTACAGTATAGGCTCTATTCAAAATAGCATTTGTATTATCTCTGGATTTAAAGGAATTCGTCATATTCTTAGTTTTTATGTCAAATGACTTCTACGTTGGAACAATTACTTCTCAAATATAATAGCTGGCCCTTTGGTATGTTTTCTTTCCATACAGTATAATGTGTACTTTTAAAATGTAAGTAGGAATTACTGCCCACTTCTTTTACATAATTAAATTAATTAAAACAGCACACAAATGCCTATTTTCCAAACATTACACAGTAGGGTTCATATGTGACAGTTAAAAACAATTTAATAAGAAAGAATATTATAAAATATTTAACATGCAACAATAAATAGGTCTGTCTTTTAAAAAATCCTCAGTGGTTTGGATATATATGGCCAAGGACCTCTTTCAGGATATTGACAATAAAATAGATTATGGATAGTTCAATGATGGGCATCCAGCCCTTTTAGTAACAAATAGTCCAGCTACAATAGTAGGGTAAATGCGTTGTACCATTCCTGTAATTGTACTACAGCAGGGGTGGGGAACCTGCAGCCACCCAGCTGTTGTGGAACTACACATCCCAGCTGTGCTGCAACAGTATTAGCATAGCTAAATAGAAAAACTGTAGCAGGGCATGCTGGTATGTATATTTCATCAACAGCTTGAGGCTCAAATGTTCCCCACCCTTGAACTACTGGGTCCAAATTAGCGATGGCATCTAACACAGAGAGATAGTGGTTCCCAAGATGTCATTGATTGATTTGTTGGAAGTTCCAATAGTAGATAATATCCAAAGCCAATGTGGAGGAGCTTCTCTGAATAGTGCCTGCTGGCAGTAGCTCAAATGGCTGCTAATTTACAGCTGTACACCATTTGGATACATTATACCCAATTCCTAAAGGAATTAATTAAGTGATCACTGGCTGCGAATAGTACTCAGGCTCTCACTAGCTGGGGAAACAGGAAGCATGCCTGTTATATGACACTGTGATTTACTGACTGTGAGCACTGAGCATATGTCTATGTTTGTGGTGGGGGCATTAGGTCCTACCACACTGAGATAGAATATCTGCATTGTTTAGATAGTGCCCAAATATTTTTATGTTTTATATTTTCTGTATTGCACAATAAAACTAGCCTCAGCTAGATTGCACAAAAACTACAGTGTATGGACTGATGTGCTGCTGTGTGTTTGGAAGTGCTCATCTACTCCAAGAGAGGGAACTCCTACTTTCATCTCCTCAGAATTGGTGGAAGCGAGTGTGCGCAACCAAACACTGAGATTGCAGCCATATGAAAAAAGTATGTTTCGAATTTAAAGTGACAGTTACCAGTTTATTGTTGTAAACATCAACTCATATTCTGTGAAATCCATGGTGGTGGCATCAGAAGATGCTTAGGGAAGCCAGTTCTGCTAATTCCTGCAATATACCCAAAGATAACATGAATGACATTATTAAGGCCTTGCTACAGACTACCTCAGCACAGCAGGAAGCAACCCTGGGGCAGCAAGCTACTCTGGAGGAAAATGTGTATTACACATGTAGTTCACTTGGATTTACTGCAACAGCTGTTTATGTGGAAGCCAGGAGTTTAGATTTGTTTCATTACTATTTACTGACTCTTCCATAGATTTCAAAAAGTTTTTATAACAATCATTTTTTCAATTACCTAATTTATCTAAATATAAACTTGGGATTTGATGGAATATAGCCAGTTAAAATGGAATCTTCCTTAAGAATAATACAGTATTATAATTTTATTTGATAATACATTTGATCTCTACTGTTTGATTATTATAGGTTGAAAATAATGTTGTGTCTCCCATCTCAGTACAGTAGTGTTGTTTTTTTTAATGGTTAATTAGATTCAAATTGATGCTCTCTATCCGTAGATAGAATTTACCTACAGTATAGGCTCTATTCAAAATAGCATTTGTATTATCTCTGGATTTAAAGGAATTCGTCATATTCTTAGTTTTTATGTCAAATGACTTCTACGTTGGAACAATTACTTCTCAAATATAATAGCTGGCCCTTTGGTATGTTTTCTTTCCATACAGTATAATGTGTACTTTTAAAATGTAAGTAGGAATTACTGCCCACTTCTTTTACATAATTAGAAGTTGTGATCTTGTTATATACTATTTCTAGGGTCAGAAAGGTTATCTGGATAATGTCAAAGGTATCTGTGAAAAACAAATTAAAAATGTTAGTGCTGAGAGAAGAAACAAAATAAGAAACAGTGTCCAGATCTCCATTCCAAATCATAAAAAGTTAAGATAGTGGCTGTAGAGGACCAGACATGCACCAAGCCCCATGCATAATGGTCAAAGTCTTGTCCCATGTAGCAGTTGGCATAGCTCAGCAGAAATCTGGTCCCCATGGCCATCACCATGACTTGCAGTGTAAAAGTGTAAAAAAAATATATAATTTTGCTTTAGAATAAAATAACTAGATTCAATAATAAATAAATAATAAAGTCTCTCTGAAAAGGTCTCCATCAGACTTCAGTTAGTCTTTTATCACTTGTACAAACTTTGAACATCCAAAGTTACAAAGGCATAAGTGTCCTTCCAATGCACTTTCCAAATCAGTTGTAAAAAAAGTGTTGTACTGTATCTCTGAAATGAGACTTTAACACAATCCTTACCAGACAGATGATAGGATGAGAGGAGATAGGATATCCCAGGGGTAAAGTGAGGGACTTGTGTGAATTTTAGGGTAGTGGTAATGAATAGAAATAGTTGGAAAAGAAGGAAACATAAACTGTAATTCCTCCATGGATATGATTCCATCTGCTAGCGCTCCATTCAACAATATCTCTAATTCAATTAGAAAGATTGAGGTGGGGTCTTTAGATAATTTAATATAAAATTGTGGATCTTCTAATTGTCTCAAAGCTTTGGTTATATAATTTGATTTATTTTGTATAATCAGTCCCTCCACCTTTATCAGCCAACTTTATTATATTATATATTTGTTCAAATTGTTATTCCTATTTGGTTTAGCTTCATTTTTAATACATACTGTTCTAAAATGATCAAGGCTAGTTTTATAGAAACTTTCAACATTATTACTTTTGGATTTGATTGAGAAGAATTCTTATCTCAATGTGTTTTTCTTTTCCTATTGGTGTTGATTTCATAAATCAACTGATGTTTTTTTGGGAGCCACTGGGACGACCTATCTTTTGTCATTCTACTAGCATATTTAGTAAAGGATCATCCATGGAATCACAAGAAGGATGTGGGATGCATTTACATTTTGTGAAATATCTCTTTCTACATAAGGTCTTAATAAACCTACAGTACTTAGATCTACTAATAAATCCCTACCATGGGATATAATTTAAGTTCTTTTTAGTAGAGATAATTCACTATCTGAGAGTTCTTTCAAAGAGAGATTACAAATATTTTAAAATTGTGTTTTTTCATATTAAATTTAGATTCTTAAGTTTCTCCTTCCCCTCCCCCTTCTTTCGCCCTCTGAATGTAACTTAACTTTTTGGAGTGCTGGGTTGGTTCTCTCTTTTTAGAAGGGTTCATTCTCTTGGATATCTGTTGTTTTCATGGTCCTAAAACACCTTATGTATTACAATTTCTGTGGTATTCTCACATCTGGTATTTTCTTTGGGGCCTGCTCCTAAATGGTGCCTATCTCCCCGAGAAGAGTGTACAGTAAATTGTGCACCCCTGACTATGAGGCTATACATCAATCAGAGAGGGCTCTCTGTCCCTTCTCATTTTGCCCAGTTGTCGGGTGACTTGATCCCTGACCCCAGGTTGTCTTATTTGAGTGAAGGACATTTGTACTATTCAAGTAAAAAAATATTTTTCTCCCATGTTTGTTCTAACTGTATGAAATGTTTTCTCCTCTTCCTGTAGACTTGTCACAACAAAAAATATGGTTTAAGTGCCTCTTGCCTCTGATTTTGAACCTCCAGTCAAGTTGGCAGAGAAGTTCTGTGGAGATTGTTCTCTTTATAAACAATTCTTGGCCCACTGTTGACTAGTTTTTCTGATGATTCCTGAAAATATGAATAATTTGGTGAAGCTTTTGTAGGAAAGCAATCTACTGCAATCTTTTGGAGGAGGTTTTGATTTAACTGAAGCTGATTTATCCTGTCTGTGTCCCATTCACTCCTAGACAATTCTATTGAGTCTGGCTCCTGGATTTGAGACATGGAATTAAATTCTGCAGCAAAGCACCATCATCCATCAGGGTCTGTATAAAGTTTATTTTACCACATCAGCAGGATGATTGGCCAGTTGATCTTACACTTGGCAGTCCAGTTACTTTTGGAAGACTATATTTTCTCTCAAAGCCACAGTTATTTTAGAGGTTATGGGCTTCAAAATTATTTAATGAAGCTAGATTTTCATGGAACATACAATCTGATATGCACACAATATGCAGAGGAGTGGTAGATAGCTGTCAGAACTCTCTTTGGCCATGTTGAATACCTGGTCATGTCATTTAGTCTCTCTAACGCAAAAGTCACCTCACAGTTTTTCACAAATTATATTCCAGACAAATTTATAATCATCTACTTGGTTGATAGCCTTGAATATTCCCAAAATGCTTGGGAGCATGTGACACATGTACAAGCCATTCTAGGAAGACTCTACGCTACACTACAGAAATGTAAACAATCTCTACGCTACAATACAGAAATGTAAACAATCTCTACGCTACACTACAGAAATGTGTTTTTCATGTTGAAATAGTTATGTTCTTAGGACAAATTGGCCCTCATTCTCATGTGGTTGGAGTTGCTATCACTGCTACTTACATAAAGCAACAGCAACAGTACTAATATGGTATAGGAGGAGAAGGCATCCTGCATTATTAGGGATCGAAAATGGGGTTGACCTTCACCAACAGTGTTGCACAATACATGTATGAGTAGGAAATGAAATATATTACTGTGGTACCACCTTTACTCACAGTGTTACTCAATGCATATGTGCATTGGAAATAGTAATCAAACACTACGGTTGACCTTCACCAACAGTGTGGCACAACACATGTATGAGTACAAAATAAAAATATACTGCAATCTGACCAGCAGGGTCACAGTATTTATGAAAATAAAATAAAAATTGGATAATACACTGGTGTCTAGCACAAAAAAAATAATGATATATATTTTTTTTTAATATTACACTGGTGCGGAACTCCCGTATGGATGCACAGATCACCTCTTTTAGATACAGCAGACAGAGCACCCCATCTGGAATGATAAAGCAGTGCACCCGTTTCAGATACAGCATACACAGAACCCCTATTTCAGATACAGCAAACAGAGCACCCCTTTTTTAGATATAGCATATAGAGCACCCCACCTGGACTGATACAGTAGAACACCTCTTTCAGGTACACCAGACAGAGCACACCACCTGAACTGAAACAGCAGAACACCCCTTTTACATACCGCAGACAGAGCACCCCTTTTTCAGATACAGCAGACAGAGCACCCCATCTAGACTAATACAGCAGAGCACCCCTTTCAGATACAGCATACAGAGAACCACTTTTTCAGATACAGCAGACAGAGCACCCCTTTCAGATATAGCAGACAGAGCACCTCACCTGGATTGATACAGCAGAGCACCCCTTTCAGATTCAGTAGGCAGAACACCCCACCTGGACTGATACAGCAGAACACCCCTTTTACTTACAGCAGACAGAGCACCCCCTTTTCAGATACAGCAGACAGAGCACCCTTTTCAGATACAGTAGATAGAGCACTCACCCCACACCAGACAACACAGTACTGAGACAGACACGTCCATCCATTACACTCTCCACAGCCAGAGTGTAGATGGTGCTGATCATTGGGAACCTTAATAGAATTGAGAATCTGGAAGAATCCAACAGTGGGATGATAGTGTTCAGCCTCAATTTGGGATACAAGTAAGGTGGGTAGTCCCAGGCCAGACTCAGATTCAGACTCGCATTGCAGAGTTAAGTTCGGGCAGACCCAGTTCTCAGAGATCTTTACCTGCTCATCTCTATGCATTACTGATCTGAACTGCATTTTAGGATGCAGTACTGGACCATCTCCAATGCCATCAGTCAGCTGGGTAATCCATCAGGTCACACAAGCCATCTGCTGCAGCTGCTACTTAGAGGCAATGAAATCTCCATGCTCTAATGGAGATTTTGGCCTTTCCCCTCCACTGAAATGGCAGCAACGTGCTTTCATTTTAGTAATGGAGGCCATTGCCACCCCTACTTAACCCCAAAAAACATTAAACTGTTAATCACTGACAGTCTGATGCCATCCTACATCCATCATAGCAGAACCCATTTGCATATGTGCCAAAAGGGTCCTGCATACAGAAACTCCAATTACATCTGAGTGACCTCCATTGTGTCTTCAACAGGCATCAGCAATGATCCCAGCAAGACCTATACTCTCCAGGAGTGGCCAAGCTGTGCCAATATTTGGAAGCCTTGTTGTCTAGTACAGACAGTTCATTAAGAACTTCTCTGAAATTTTCCATTTACTTTCAGAATTGACTCTGAAAATTTGCCTCTCCACTGGTCTGATGTGGTATAAGAAGCTTTCCAGTTCCCAATACAGGTTTTTCACACAGCATCAATTTCCATCTACCCAGATCCTACTTTTTGCTAAAAGAGCCAATGCAATACAGGCACATTCGGGCTACATATCAATTTAATTTCACTACAACCTACTGCTCTTGCTCTTGAAACACTAAGGCAGACACCTTAACTCATTAATTTAAAAAGGTGATACTGACGTTCAGAAACCTCTGCCAGTGATTAAAGCAAGACAAAATATTGTCTCTCTCAGCTCTGCAGTTTTTTATTTTGGTTAGTGAAAACCACCAAAACCTATAAAGAGACCATAAAAAGTTGTGACTGATACCCAGGAACACAACAGTTTGCAGATGGGTATTATTTCTTCCTCTCCAGGCTCTTTCTACCAACTTACTGTATACTGACTGATGGGAAATCTAGAAACAGTTTCATGATGCCTCTACAGCAGTTCACTTGGGAGATCAAAAGACATTGGCTCTAATCTCTTACTTAGGGGGGCCAAAACTGTCAAAAGAAGTCTATACTAATACTAATGTTCAATCATGTTCTGCTTTTGCTCAGCATAAGTGTTTGCATATAGCACTACTGGGATTGCTACAAATTCTGCCTGTTCCTACTGGTCCTTGAGGACACATTTAATTGGATTTTATTTCCCTCCACAATCCTGGTCATAGTAGACAGAATCACAAAAAATAGCTCACGCCATTCATCTCAAGAAGCTCCCAAATGCTACTCATACTACCAAGATCTTTAATCAAAACATTTATAGATTACATAAGTGGTTCCCAAACTTTTTTGAGTCATGGCACTGTAGAGTATCAGAATCTTTTTCATGGCATCTTAAGATCAAAAGTTTCTTTTTCAGGATATTCAGAAAAAATATTAAATTAGTTAAATATTGTTTATAACTTTCATCGTTAGGTTCAGTTATATGGTGAGGGACCAAATTTGGTTCCGTTTATCCACACATTTTATAATTGGAAGCCACAATCACTTGTTTTGCCTATTACATTGACAATACGTTATTTGAGTTTGTCCTGGACCACCAATCCGAGGCACCCCTGCAAATGACTCAAGGCACCCCAGTTTTGAGAACTACTGTATTACATTGTTGTCAACATTCCATAACCTCATAAAGGGAACCTCAGATCACATCATAGTTCTTGAAAGATTTATTTCAACTACTGCAAATCAAGTTGCTTCTTTCCTCATGGTTTCATCCACACAGTAATAGCCATACAAAATGTGTGAATAAAAGCCTGGAACAATACTTGCATGCTGACATAAGCAGCACTTACCAGACCAGAAGGAGTGCTGTGCACAGATGTAGCCATAATCATGTTTGCTGTGATTCAGCATGCTGCAACAGGGCTTGTGACATGGTATGCTAGGCTGTGACTATTTGCTCCATTAATTCCTTTAGAATAGTCACAGCCTGGCACACCATGCAGCATGCCATGATACAACATGCCACATAAAAGTAAGATTTTACTTTTTTTATTTTTACATCTGTAGCTGCTGATGAGACTGACCATGCAGGGGAATTTTAGGCAGCCACCTAATGTCTTAACTATCTTTCTAGTTAAAGCACCTGGGACTCTGGCATGCCATACTGTTTGCTGCTGCCATTACTGCTGGGTTCTATGAAGGAAGGTTCTGCCTCCAGTGTTCACTCTATTAATTCTGGCTGATGAATTAGATCCTAGTTGCCTATTTAAGGGAAGTCTGCCCAGCTTCATGTGCTTGGCTATTAGAGAATCCTCCATACTATTTGGATATTTCTACTATTGCTCTTTGTTTCAGTTAAGCCTTATTATTGCCTAATAACTTGAATTCACCTTCTGTGAACCAAATTCCTGTAACTGATCACTACCTGTACCTTACCACTCTGATTGACTTTGTTTAAAATACTGCTGTCTAATCCTCAACTTTATCTTCCAGCCTATGTAACACCACATGTCCTGAAGCCTTGGTGCCCAGTCTAGGACTGGTCTCTCACAAATTTCCATATGTATCTTTTGCTCATTTAATACAGATTACACAGTTCAAAACCATCACCTTTCTTCATTATTTCTCATATTCCACATCCTCTGAAGTTTTCCTCTCAACCCCAGTTTTTTTTTACTGACCAACAACAGAAACCATGTACATTCAAAGTAGGCAATAGGGTTTGGATGTCAACTAAAAAATCAATATTCATCTACCTTCATGCTTGCTTAGCTCTACAGTATGTACAGTAGTCCTTTTTTGTTTGCTTTGACAATTAACCTATTTTCCTTCAAGTTAGAATGAGCAAAGACAATGAGAATATCAAGAACATTTCACTGCACCTTTTTAAATGCAGTGAGTTTTTATTAAAGTTATTTTCTTAAAAAGGTTCTTCAAAATGTATTTAATGATTGTCAAATGGAAGCCAAATTGAGAAAATGATGGATTCACAGTTGAACAAATTAGTAGGTCCCGAAAGAAGGAGTTTGGGCTAGAATAAACATCTTGTGTACCTTACAGTGATCTCTATGTGGATCTCTATGTGGAATAAAGAAAAATTAAAAATATCTAACAGAAAAACACATAACCAAACAAGGATCCATTGACTGTTCCTGAGGGGAGGATATTTCAAGAACCAGTGGGTACAGATGTACCCCCTCACAGTTCCTTGTCGCTCTCACTGCTGCTTGTTTGTTCCATCAACTTTAAAACAGCCAGGTAACAAGCACAGTGAGGTCACAGCTGTAATTACATTAGAGGGGTCTCAGTTTTGCAGGTGTCATACAATTGTCTTTCTACTCCTTAAACTGATGAAAGTCCAGTTCTCCATGCTGGTGATAATTTCAGGCATGCTGTATGTTGATAAAGCCCACCTCCTTGTTCTCACTGCCTTTTAGTGCAATCATTTTTTTATTCACTTATCTTTTCTTTTTGCTGACTTACTGATCACAGCCTGGATTCTTAATTGCCTGGTATATACCTTCTGAGTCCTCAACCTAAATATTGACCTGCCTGTGTTCTGCATCTGAAAGATCCATCCTGGTACCACCAATCATTTCTGGATGAACTGAATATATAGTAGTTATAAAGAAGGTGGGAAACTAGTGCGCAATTAAACCAAAAGTGCAGCCAAAGATTAGCGTAGTACAGTGTACATCCAAAAAAACTAAGAAATAGATATAAGAAAGAAATTACGCATATCTATGGCGCTCAAAGGAAAAAATAGATGAATTTTGCACTAATTTGAATTTGAATACTATGTCTATTAATTTAACTTTCAGTATAAGTAAAGAAGAGATTTGTTTTTTGGATCTTAGTATTTATATTAAAGAGGGTTCCATTCATACTATGACCTATCGTAAGCCCACAGACTGTAATAATTTCATAGAAAGAACCAGTCAACCTCACAAAAACTGGTTAGATGGTATCCCTTTTGGTCAGTTCTCCAGGATTAAAAAGAAATTGCACAGAACCCAGTGTCTGTGAAAAGCAATTGGATGATCTGACTAAATGCTTTGAAGTAAAGGGTTATTCTCCAAAGATCCTTACAAAAGCTAGAAATAAAATTGACCAGGTGAAAAGGCAGGATTTATTGAACAACAGAAAAACAACATCTACTACCAATGATACACAATGGGCCTTTATTACACAATATAATACATGCCATAGAGATATGGAACGTATTATTAAAAAGAATTGGAAAATCCTTAAATTAGATACCATCTTGGGACAATATATACCGGACCAACCATCTTTTGTGTATAGAAAGGCACCTGCATTAAAGGACCATCTTGTGAAAAGTAGTATAGAACCGGAAATTAGACAAAGTATTAGAACTAAGGGTTTCCATAAATGTGGAGACTGTCTGATGTGTAAATCAGTAGAGAATAAACAATGTAAACAAACTAATTTTACTGTAAATTGTATGGTTTTTCCGATAAAAGAATTCATCACTTGTCACTCCAAGAATATAATTTACATCTTGGAGTGTACTTGTGGTTTGTTCTATGTCGGAAAAACTACCCATTGTTTGAAAGTTAGGATGGCCGAACACGTATATAATATACGTAAGGGTTTGGAAACCCATACGGTTTCGGCACATTTTAAGAGATCTCATAATTCTAAGACATGCCATCTGAAGAATTTTATAGGAATACAACAAATTTTACCCTCATGGCGTAATAGAAATCTAGATGATAGACTGTCTAAGATGGAAATGAGGTGGATTCACCGTTTGGGGACACTGGTACCCAAGGGCCTCAACGGTGATTTCGAACTCAAATGTTTTCTCACCTAGCTAATCATCTTTCCTACTGTTTTTTAAGTACTTGTCTTATAAGCACTTTCCTCTTATGCACTTTATTGTGTTTTTCGAATATAATGAATATATTTTTTATATTTTTAATTTTTTGTTTTATTGTCTATTTTATGTCTTATGGATTCTTAATGGGACTCATATGCGGATACTTATATATAAAATAACATCCCAATGGACCCGGCGAATATGAGTTCTAATAATACATCTCGGAGTGAATATAATAGAAAAATGTACTTCCTGGAGATGGTGGAACGCATGTAGAGTCCCTAGGACTGAATTACGCATGTGCAGAACGCTGTGAACAACGGGAAGTACTTTCCGGATCTGTGGAACGCAAAGACGCACTTCCGGTTTTGAGATGGAACGCATGACGAACTTCCAGACATTAACGGCGCATGCGCAGGATGCGTGAATGCCGGGGAATGTGATTAAATGTCCACAGGTGCTCTCAATGTTACTAATGTGTTTGCTATAAATATGGTGCTAATGAAAAGGAACTTTACACTTCTGATGAAGGACCAAACAGGTCAGAAACGCGTTAAGTGTTCCTACTCCATGTGACTTGGCGGTGATTGTGGTAACTATCCCCTGGTAGTGACCTCTCTATATCCGGATTGAGAGATCACTTTACCAGCCTGTTTTTCCATGTGGGACTGGACCTGAGGGTGGTTGCTGTTCTTCTACCGGTTTGCATGGATATGTTTTTATGCTGAATAAATTACGTTTGTTTGTAAGTGCTTTGATGTTATTAAATCCTGCATAATTTTATAAAGGATCATTGCACTATTTGTTCAATTGCGCACTAGTTTCCCACCTTCTTTATTATACTGTTTTGTATACATCTATTTGTGAAATAAGTGCTGCAAAAATATGTTCACCTATAGAGAAACACGAAAAGATTTAGCTAAATGCTACCAACCAGACAGATCTTTGTGATGATGATCTAGATAGCATTTAAAAAAAATTAGAAACCACAATGATAAAAGAAAATAAATTGTGGTGGGAGGTGTCCACTTTGGAGCAATACCAAGCATCTGGAATTGTCCCTAAGGGCCTTAAGATCATAAAACCTCCATCTTTCACTTCCTCTGATACTACTTTAAAAGAGAATTGGGACTCTATTCTTAATACATGCTCTGAGTCTCTAATTTCTCTGATTATCAGGGAGAGAACACACAATTTAAAAATACTTAATGATGAAATTAATGTTCTACAATCCCTAATACACCCTTTTCGAGAACTAGAGGATTTCAAAGCTTTAGAACAGGATGTTCTACATAAAATAACTAAAAACACAAAGTTCTTGAGAGAGAAAAAACAGAAAAAATTCTTAAGGGACTCTGCACCGCCCTCTCTGGTGGAAATAACAACTAATCCTATAAATGAGGAAATAAATACCCCCCATTTTGATACCGATAAAATTAAATCAGGGTTTAAATATAACATGACTAGAAAAACTCCCAATTGGAGGAGAAATAAGAATACCAGTAGAGAACCCATATACAGAAATCAAAATAGGGACTCAAATTTGTGGGGTAATCGATCTAGATATATACCTGAGAGGAATAAATCTAAACTGGAAAGATGACAAACATCTAGGTTTCCTCAAAAGATACAAAGAGATACTAATCCATCTCCATATTTCAGTCATGCAAATCGTTTTTCAGTATTAGACAATGGTAATTATGATGAACGTAGGAGACATGAACAATCCTCTTTTTTAGAGTGGAATGTGAGAACCCCACCAAGGAACAGGTATTAGTCCCCCCGATTTCCATCTTAAAGAAAACAAGGAGGGGTAAAAGGGGTGGACAGAATAAAATCAGAAAGAAAGTCAAAAAGAGAGAGATTCAGAATGTGGAAAATCAAGACTTAGAAACTGAGCTCACGAAAGAAGCCCAGGAGGTGAAAATCTTCAATCTTAGTAATAGGGTCTTAGCTGAGGATGAAATTAGGGTTTTGAAAAAGGGCTTAAAACATGCCCCCTCTTTTCAGCCTAATTCCTTTGATGTGTTTTTGGATATCAAAAAATACGTAAGGAAATTGACAATAAAAAGGTTCTTCTTGATGAAGGAAAAAGAAGAGGGTGAATGTGTACAAACACCACCTCAAACAGATAGATTTAAACCTCCCTCAACATTTTATCCTTCACATGCTAAAGGGAGCTGTATTGACTCTTTTAATAAATTAGTATGCGATGAAGCTGAAAGAGTCATACAGAAGAACTTGACTAAAAAGAATAGACCTCTTAATCTAACTAAAAAGGAATTTAATGCTTTAAAATAACTGAAGGAAGATAAAACCATAATCATAAAACCTGCAGATAAAGGGGGGGGGGGGTGGTCTTAATGAATAAAGATACTTATATGAAGAATATCCATTCATTATTGAATGAGGATAACACATATAAAAAACTAAAATGTGATCCTACGGTTAAAATGGAGAAAGCTCTAAAGGAGCTAACAACAAAAGCATTTGATGATGGCCTTATTTCAAAAAAAGAATTGGATTTTCTAAATATTAAGAACCCATCTATACCCACTATCTATACACTTCCAAAAGTGCACAAAGATCCCCTAAACCCGCCTGTCCGGCCAATAATATCCAGCTGTAACAGTCGTACCAGCAATTTGTCGGCCTTAATAGACTCTTATTTACAGCCCCTTGTACAGACAACGAGGGCTTATTTGAAAGATACGGGAGACGTACTGTGCAAATTAGGTGATATTAATTGGAAAGAGAACAGTTTTTTTGTGTAGTGCAGATGTGAAAACACTCTATATGATAATTGATTCAGAGAAGGGTATAACTACTGTCACATATTTTTTAAACAAAAGTGATATGAATGAAGCACTAAAGCACTTTATTATTGACAGTATTAAGTTTATACTCTCAAATAATTATTTTTATTACGATGGATCTTTTTATCTTCAAATGATAGGAACTGCCATGGGCACCAGGTTCGCCCCCAGTTACGCTAATCTGTTTATGGCGTACTGGGAGGAGCATACCATTTGGGCTAATGGAACTCTGGTGGCGAACCTGGTGTCCTGGCATCGTTTTATAGATGATATTGTTTTTATATGGAGTGGTGATGAAAGATCTTTAGATGAATTTTGCACTAATTTGAATTTGAATACTATGTCTATTAATTTAACTTTCAGTATAAGTAAAGAAGAGATTTGTTTTTTGGATCTTAGTATTTATATTAAAGAGGGTTCCATTCATACTATGACCTATCGTAAGCCCACAGACTGTAATAATTTCATAGAAAGAACCAGTCAACATCACAAAAACTGGTTAGATGGTATCCCTTTTGGTCAGTTCTCCAGGATTAAAAGGAATTGCACAGAACCCAGTGTCTGTGAAAAGCAATTGGATGATCTGACTAAATGCTTTGAAGTAAAGGGTTATTCTCCAAAGATCCTTACAAAAGCTAGAAATAAAATTGACCAGGTGAAAAGGCAGGATTTATTGAACAACAGAAAAACAACTTCCACTACCAATGATACACAATGGGCCTTTATTACACAATATAATACATGCCATAGAGATATGGAACGTATTATTAAAAATAATTGGAAAATCCTTAACTTAGATACCATCTTGGGACAATATATACCGGACCAACCATCTTTTGTGTATAGAAAGGCACCTGCATTAAAGGACCATCTTGTGAAAAGTAGTATAGAACCGGAAATTAGACAAAGTATTAGAACTAAGGGTTTCCATAAATGTGGAGACTGTCTGATGTGTAAATCAGTAGAGGATAAACAACGTAAACAAACTAATTTTACTGTAAATGGTATGTTTTTTCCGATAAAAGAATTCATCACTTGTCACTCCAAGAATATAATTTACATCTTGGAGTGTACTTGTGGTTTATTCTATGTCGGAAAAACTACCCGTTGTTTAAAAGTTAGGATGGCTGAACACGTATATAATATACGTAAGGGTTTGGAAACCCATACGGTTTCGGCACATTTTAAGAGATCTCATAATTCTAAGACATGCCATCTGAAGAATTTTATAGGAATACAACAAATTTTACCCTCATGGCGTAATATAAATCTAGATGATAGACTGTCTAAGATGGAAATGAGGTGGATTCACCGTTTGGGGACACTGGCACCCAAGGGCCTCAACGGTGATTTCGAACTCAAATGTTTTCTCACCTAGCTAATCATCTTAAATATGGTATATAGGTACTAAATACTGTGTTTAAAGTGCTTAACTTGAAGTAATCAGATGATTATGTATCAATCCTTCCAATGAAAAACTCTCTAAAAGAAATGCCAACTGTATTTAATCCTCCTTATATAATTCATGATGTCACTTCCGCCTCCTAATCCTAGTATTAATATAAGATGGACTATTAGAGCCCGTATCTCGGGCTACATAAATCGATACTGATGAAAACCCTACTTATGGGCTTTAAACTAGCCCAAGGACACTCGTCCCTCTGTATAAACTGTCCTCGTAAGAAAAGGGCCGCGGTTTGCGTTCCACCTGATCGTGGTGGAACGCATGTGACGCGCCGGAAGTGGGTCCCATATTGATTGACGGCTTGCGTTCCACCCGTCACCCGTCGTGGAACGCAAAGTCCGTACCTGAAGTATGCCGCGATCTGAGCTGTTGGAAGGACACATGTACTGCGCGTGTGTCCTCCACTAAACTCGGCGCGGCAATCTACATCTGGTGTATCTATTTAGAGCTAATATACTACCCTCTATTAGGGTTCACTACGGGTGGCCGGCGGTCGGGCTCCCGGCGACCAGCATCCCGGCGCCGGGAGCCCGACCGCCGGCTTACCGACAGCTTGGCGAGCGCAAATGAGCCCCTTGCGGGCTCGCTGCGCTCGCCACGCTACGGGCACGGTGGCGCGCTACGCGCGCCACACTATTTTATTCTCCCTCTATGGGGGTCGTGGACCCCCACGAGGGAAAATAAGTGTCGGTAAGCCGGCGGTCGGGCTCCCGGCGCCGGTATACTGAGCGCCGGGAGCCCGACCGCCGGCAAACAGAAGACCACCCCTCTATTAATGTGATCCCTAAAACATATACAGAGTCGCTGACCACACGTATATGCAAATATTGAATTATATAACTAGAATATATATATATACACAGAGATCCCAGCACTCACCATACTAAGCTCATTCACCTCTATACATCAGAACATAAATAAATAAATGATGGGGTTTTAGTTCATGTGTTGTACAATGCATTTAAGCTTGCAGCCCAAACTTCACGTGACCCAATCTCACTGTAAGTCCTACTCTATCACCTTGTCCTTTAGAATCTGGCCATTGCTATCACATCAGAGACAAATTAAAATTGTGCTTCCAGGTTTAAAGCTCACCTGCCATCTAACTTATGGCTTTTAAAGGTGAGTCAATCACCTACACAGCTTACAAATTACCACTAGGGAAGCAGCTGACACAGGTTAAGAATAAATTAGTTTAGAAGGGGTGTTGGAGAAACATATGATCACAGAAAAGGTTATTTAAAAATTAACCACATATATACATATACAAGGAACCACCACACTCGCCAAACCGAGAACTGGTGTGCACACCTGCACTCATAACCCCCAGATCGGGGTGCAATGGCCTGTGATCACATTGCTTAAATATTACACAGAGAGCCCAGCACTCACATTACTAAGCTCATTCACCTCTATACGTCAGAACATAAATAAATAAATGATGGGGTTTTAGTTCATGGATTGTACAAAGCATTTAAGCTTGCAGCCCAAACTTCATGGAACCCCATCTCACTGCAAGTCCTACTCTATCACCTTGTCTTTTAGAACCTGGCCATTGCTATCACATCAGAGATGGGCTCCCTCTATAATATTGTTTAAGCAATGTGATGACAGGAGATTGCACCTCGACCTAGGCATGGTGAGTGCAGGTGTGCACCCCAGTTCTGGGTATGGTAGTTCCCTGTATATATATATATAGTGTGGCAGAGACAGCAGTTTTCCATGTGAAAGTAATGTGGAGGATCCAGACCAGGTTTTAGAAGCAGTAGCAGACTCCCAGGTGTGTGATCAGTTTCCAGGAAAGAGTCACCTTGCTCTCGATGGTGGAATAGCTACCCGAGTGAAAGGCCGGGTTGTGTGGGTTAGACTAGGGACCACTGGAGCCTATCAAGAGTCTGCTATGCTGTGAGTACCTGTATGCTACTGCCTGTAATACCGACTGTATGGAATCAACTTGCTATGTTATGACCTGCTGTGCAAAATAAACACCGAAAGTGTTCATCTAAGTTTGCGTGCATGTGAACCTTGTCACAAGTGGTGGAGAATTGTGAGCAAGGACACAATGTATAGCAGAAACAGTTGGTAAGCCTACCTGTGTTTAAACTACAAGTTTTCCTTTTCTTTTTTCCTCTCTGGTTATGCAGTGCATGTGGCAGTCTTAAAGGGCCATAGCATTATAGGCAGACAGTTTGCTGTTATGTGTTAGATAGCCAGCAAAACAGGCGGGTGTCGGCTTGGACTGTTTGATAAGCCTGGCACTTTATATTAAACCTCTGAGATTTGTCCTTAAAGAGGCCATACAGGGCAATATGGAGGAGTTACTAAAACAATTTGCTGAACTTGCAGCTGGACAACAGACCTAGGTTCAAATGTTACATGTGGGCAGCAAGCTCAAATTCAAATGTTACATAAGGGGCAGCAAGCTCAAATTCAAACGATGTGAAATGAGTTAAAAACACTTAAAAAATCTGAGCCAGAGTGGGAAAGGCTACCAAAGCTCACCCCAGCAGATGATATAGAGGCATTCCTTTGCACTTTTGAGCACACGGCCACGTGGTTGGGATGGCCTGCGGAGGAATGGTCTGACAAGCTGGCTCCCTGTTTAACAGGGGAGGCACAGCGGGCATATGTAGACATGACTGTGGCTGAGGCACGCTCCTATCCTTGCCTGAAAAAAGCTATACTGGATAGGATTGGAGTGACTGGGCCCAGCAAAGCCCAAGAATTCCATGACTGGTGGCTGGAGGGCTCTGAGCCTCCCAGGATTCAGCTGGCCAAACTAGCCCGACTGACAAGGGCCTGGTTGCAGCCGGATAAAATACTCTGCAGTGCAGATTGTGAAAGTAGTCACACTGGACTAGGCTATGCGTGTGTTAGACCACTTGGTGCAGCAGTGGGCCCTTCAGGCTGACCCCCAGACATTTGAGGAGTTGGAAGTGGTGATTGAGTGGCACCTGACGCTGGGAAAGCTAAAAAAAATCCAGGTCAGGATACTGGCCAACACCTAAACCCAGAACTCGGGTCCCAGTAGTTAAACCAAAGGCTCCACCTTCCTTAGTGTGCTTTGAGTGCGGCAAACCTGGTCATGTATCGTGGGACAGCCCGAAACAGGGTGAGACGATGGATTGCAGTGTGGGGGAAAATGGCTCAGCCATTGGTCAGCATGGCAGCGGCGTGGGTATCCCAAGCAGAGTCCTCCCTGTTCCAGGTGCAGGTATAGGTGGGAAGCCAGGAGATTTTGGCCCTGGTGGATACCGGCAGTGAGCTCACCATTGTTGCGGCCAACTTGGTTCACCCGGGAGCTGACAAGGTCCAGCCTCCTGTCAGGGTGTTGTGCGTCCATGGTAATGTGGAGGAGTGCCCACATGTTTACTTACCCCGGTCGTTCAAGGTTGGTCATTAAAAGTGGTGGCGGCAGTGACCTCCAGACCCCCATATCCACTGATCCTGGGCTGGGACTTTCCATTGCTGCAGGAGCTGGTTACCTTGCCTGCTACCCACAAACCATCAACCACCGAAACAACTCAGAAGCCAGAGACCAGAGACTACCAAAGTTTAGCATCCAGGAGAGAGGCTGCCGGTCCCAGACCATCCCAAGAGACTGAGTCCGAGGCCCATTGGAACCCAGTTGGTGAGAAGATATTACTGCAGGACTTTGGGAGAGATCAATGCGATGACAGCAATTTGGCACACGCCTTTGAGACTGTTAAAGTAGTTAACAGCAGGGTAGTTGATGCTTTACCATCAGAGAGTGTACAATATTTTGTGTTGAAAAATAATTTGCTGTATCGTGTCTCTACTTTACAAGGGAAATGGGTATATCAGCTCTTGGTTCCCCGAAAACTGGAGCGGTTGGTGTTAGAAGCTGCCCATATGCATTTGTGGGGTGGCCATCTAGGGGAGGAGAAAACACTCCAACGCATCCAGTTAAGGTTCTTTTGGCCTGGCATCAATGCTTCCGTTAAGAGGTATTGTCAGGAATGCCCAGTCTGCCAGAGAACAGCCCTACGGCCAGAGTTTCGAGCTCCACTAGTACCCCTCCCTATCATTTCCGTACCTTTTGGGAGTATTGGTTTGGATCTGATAGGGCCAGTGGAAAAATCTGCTCGGGGTCACCAATACATATTGGTGGTAGTTGATTATGCCACCAGGTACCCAGAGGCTATACCCCTGCGCAATATGAGAGAACTACTAACCATGTATAACCAGTTAGGAATACCTAAAGAGGTCCTAACGGATCAAGGTACACCTTTCGTGTCTAAACTCATGAAAGATTTATGTCGGTTGCTAAACGTAGACAGGATTACCACCTTGGTGTACCACCCGCAGACAGATGGCCTGGTAGAAAGATTTAATAAAAACCTTAAGCAAATGATAAGAGGGCAGTGTCACAAGAAAAACGAGATTGGGATCTGCTCCTACCTTACTTGATGTTTGCTGTCAGAGAGGTACCCAAATCGTCTACAAGGTTTGGTTTAGTCCCTTTGAGCTCCTCTATGGGAGACAGCCCAGAGGAATTCTAGATCTCTTAAAAGAAGGGTGGGAAGAAAAACCATGCCAGGACCCTAACGTCGTTCAGTTTGTGGCCCAGTTATACGGCCGTCTAAGGCAGATTGCGCCACTACTGACCGAACACATGGAAAGGGCCCAACAACGTCAGATACAGAGGTATGACATCACCTCAGTTAACCGGTCCTTTAATCCAGGAGAGAAAGTGTTAGTGCTGGTGCCCACCACAGAAAGCAAGATGTATGCACAATGGCGGGGCCCCTATGATATCATCGAGGCAGTGGGACTGGTCAATTACAGGGTCTGACAGGACGGTAGGAGCGAGGTACAAGTCTACCATGTAAACCTGTTAAAACCCTGGAAGGAAACTGCCAGTCAGCCCACTTTGGTAGCTAAGAAGATTTCAGAATGGAAGTCACGCTTTTTCCTGAATAGAAACGGGAAGTGGTGAACTTGATGAAACACTACCAAGATGTGTTTTCTACCATTCTGGGAAAGACACAGATCATCCAACATGATGTTGTGACTCCACCCGGGGTGGTCATTAAACAGAGGCCATATCGCATACCCGAAGCGAAGCGGGCAGCGGCAAAGCAGGAGGTGGAAGAGATGTTATGCCTAGGGGTTATCGAGGAATCCACCAGTGAGTGGAATAATCCAATTGTCCTAGTACCAAAGCCTTCAGGTGCCTTACGGTTCTGCAACGACTTCCGGAAATTAAATCCAATGTCCCGGTTTGATTCCTACCCTATGCCCCAGATGGATGAGTTAGTAGAAAATTTAGCCAATAGTCAGTATCTCACTACACTTGATTTGACAAAAGGTTATTGGCAGATTCCGTTAACAGAAGTTGCTAAGGCAAAAACAGCTTTCTCTACCCCAGAAGGCTTATTCCAATATAAAATGCTCCCATTTGGTTTACATGGTCCAGAGAGCTATGAATAAGTTGCTGCTGCCCCACAGGAAATATGTGACTGCATATTTAGATGACATTGTTATTTTCAGCTTTGATTGGGAATCACACTTACCAAAGGTAGAAGCCGCTTTACAGTCTCTATGGGCACACGGGTTTACCGCCAACCCCGAGAAATGTGCCATTGGTATGATTGAGGCCAAGTATTTGGGGTACATTGTGGGCAGAGGACAAGTTAAACATCAGCCTATTAAGGTAGAAGCAGTCCTCACCTGGTCCAGACCTAAATGTAAATCACAACTTAGAACATTTCCTGGTTTGGTCAGATATTATCTCAGGTTCATTCGAGATTTCACCGCTAGAGCAGCTTCACTAACCGAATGTCTTAAAAAACAATTTCCAGACAAGATAACATGGTCTGGACCAATGGAAATTGCTTGGCAAGATTTAAGACGAGTTTTGTGTACTGAGCCTGTCTTACAAGCTCCTGACTTTAAAAAGCAATTTGTGTTACAAACGGATGCCTCTGGGACAGGATTAGGAGCAGTCCTATCAAAAGAGGTAGATGGAGAGGAGAAGCCCATCTTCTATCTTAGCCATAAATTATTGCCCAGGGAGCGCAGATACTCAACTGTGGAGCAGGAGTGCTTGGCCATTAAATGGGCAGTTGAGTCATTAAGATATTATTTATTGGGATGAGAGTTTTGTTGGTCACAGACCATGCACCCTTACAGTGGATGCATACAAACAAAGAGGTGAATGCTCGTGTGACCTGCTGATTTTTGGCTTTGCAGCCATTTAAGCTTGAGGTGAGTCATCGTCCGTGAATACAACACCTCAATAACGATGCCCTCTCCAGGAGGTTTGTAGGTCCTGTTCCTCCAAGCAACCCTATGGCGATGCTAGGGGAGGAGGGAGAAGGCAAGGTGGGTGACCTCTTGAAGGTAGTGGAAGGCTGTGTACCTGGGTGGATGACACAGGTAGGGGTGGGCAAGGCAGAAAGCTCGCCTGAAAATAGAGTAGCTTCACCAGGGTGGTTGAAGCTAAGGGGGGAGGAGTGTGGCAGAGACAACAGTTTTCCATGTGAAAGTAATGTGGAGGATCCAGACCAGGTTTTTGAAGCAGTAGCAGACTCCCAGGTGTGTGATCAGTATCACCTGGGATTTTGTCATATAAGGGTTTCTAGGACAGAGTCACCTTGGTCTTGACGGTGGAATAGCTACCCGAGTGATAGGCCGGGTTGTGTGGTTTAGACTAGAGACCACTGGAGCCTATCAAGAGTCTGCTAAGCTGTGAGTACCTGTATGCTACTGCCTGTAATACCAACTGTATGGAATCAACTTGCTATGTGGTGACCAGCTGTGCAAAATAAACACCGAAAGTGTTCATCTAAGTCCCAGTGTGGTGTGTCCATCGGACACACATAGCTGATCACATTGGCTGGGTCCCCATACATCTTTCTCTGTCTAAATACAGAGAAAACTGCAGAAGAACAGGATATGCAGTGAGCCCTGTGTTTACTCCAGCTGAATCTGGCATTATTATTACAGGGCTCACTGCCGTATATTTTTACATAATTTTTTTGGTCAGATTCCATTTCCCATTACAAGCATGGGAAATGCGATCTGGTTACTTTAAAAAAAATTCATTATAGGATTTGGAGCAGTTTTTTTTTTTAAGAAAACTGCTCCAAAAGCTCTTGACTACATTCAGGTGATACTAAAATAATGTTAATTAATCTGGCCCTTAGAGTCTTATCTCCAACGATGATTCAGTCATTTAGATAGGAACAATAGGGCAATCATATGATGTGTTGACAGAGCTGTGGCCTACGTATTTAGAAGTTTGATATGCTAAAAACCATCCCCTTTCAATTTGACTTCAGTCAGATCTCTTGCATGAAGGATAGAGCACATGCATAAACTGTACATTCTTGTGATGACTATTTTTGACAGCAGATGGATAGGGTCAGTTCAGTTACATAGATGTGGCTGGAAGGTGGATATTTGCATTTATTTAAAATCACAAAAGGTAGTTGTGGCTACTGACAGCTACTCTATTTGAGGGGTGTGCAATAAGTCTCTGGATGTGCATTGCACCCACAATCTGACTGTCTGGTTGTAAACTGTAATCTCTGAATAACGTTCTTGTGAAATTACAAGACACAGAAAATTACATAAGCTGCACTTCACACCAAAGAAGTCAGCATGTTCACTTGAATCACAAACTCGTTATGGAGTTCAACCGAAGCCATGGGAGAGCCATGATCTTCTATGACTACAAGCATGACAGCAGGAGAGTTTTGACTCACAGTCAGCTGCTTTTGGGGTGGAAGCACCATACCATGCGTTTGAGTTGTTAGCAGAATTTTAGCACAGGAGACGGTCCCTAGAAGATAAGGAGTACTGCGGCCAACCTGTATCTGCCATCACCGAGGACAACATTGCTGCCATGCGGGCCATAGTTGATGTGGACAGCACGATGACCTTGGACCTGTTAGAGAAGGAGATAGTCATCTCATCAGGATCCATCCACTTAATACTTTATGGAAAGATTGGCCAGAGCAAGGTTTCCATATGCTGGGTGCCCCAACAGCTGACACAAGAACAGAAGGAGGCTTGGGTGACTTGGTGCCACAACATGCTGGCCAGGTTTCATGGTGGTTGCTCAAACTCTGTCTGGGAGATCATCAGTGATGATGAATCCTAGATATATAGTTTTGACCCCAAGACCAAACAGATGGTCCTGACACGAGTGCAGTGAGGCAAGCAGATGGCAACTGTATTTTATGGTCAACACTGGTCATGTAGCTGCTATACCACTCATGCAGCAGAACACCATTACTAGGGATTGGTACACCAGCCAATGACTTGTGCAAGTGCTCGAAGCCATTTCCAGGTGCCATCCAACAAGTCAAGCTTGTGGTACCCTTCTCTATCACAACAATGCACCTGCCCACAAGTCCAGGAAATTCATGGCTATTCTGGCTCATAATGCATCCAGGAGCTTGGTCATCTGCCATACAGGCCCCATGCAATTTCTTTATGTTCCCACAAATCAAGTGCAAGATGCATGGGATTCATTTTGAGTCACCAAAAGCTGCAATGGAGACCTTCATCCAGCTTGTTGAAGACATACCTGCTTTGGGCTGGGACAGCTGCTTCATCATGTGGTTTGAGCACACTCAACTTTGCATAGAATCCTCTGGCAAATACTTTGAAAATGTAAATGTAATACTTTTTGTGCATCCGGAAACTTAATGCACACTACTGGTATGCTTGGAAGACTAAAAATATACAGCATTTAAACACTAAATGTAAAGAAATATATAACTGTAATTTGCCTATTCAGATATTTTACATTATGTAATGTGTAGGTGATTAATAAGATTTTATTCAAGTAGTTGAATGAGAATATGGCAATGACACGGAGAAATTTGCTAGAGATCAGTTCCAATCCTGGGGGGATTTACTAACAATAGTTTTTGAATGATTTTTTTTTTTTTTTTTTTTTTTGCAATAATGCTTCAATTTTTAAAATCGTGAATTAACTAAGGATCAATTCACATAGAAATCCCATGTCAAACTCAACTTCACAGACCATATCATGGCAAATCACCATCAGAACAAACATCATCAAAATAACATTGATGCCAATGCAAGTCGCAAATTTACTATGATTCATTTTTGTGAAAACACACAAACTCACACCAAAATCACACCTCAATGTGCTTTCTCATAGCAAGTGTGTTTACTGTGTAGCTGTAACTTGATAGTTCAATTTAAAGTTTACTTTTGAGAAAAAAAATGATATGGGTTCCCCTCCCCAAAATTCAAATCAACAGCAGGCTCTCAGAGCTGGCTGATTCAATAATTACTGGAGGGAAATTGCCTAGGGTACCCCTGTATTTCAGACAACTACCACCAAACTCTTGAGCCGGCCTGATTCCAGAAATATGGGGGAAAATGTGTAGGAGTCCCTTGTATTTCCAAGACCAGCACCGGGATCTTACTAGTGGGGGTGGTAATGTTATGGTTAGGGGTCCCATGGTCAAAGCCATCACCCCCCCCCCCCCCACCACCACCACCACCACCACCACCACTAATAATCCCAGCTGTGGGATTATGTGGAAAGCAAAGATCACACCAATAAAGGGGTGCCCCTCCCATTGATTTCCCAGGACTAGGGTGAAGCCCTACTCCTGGGAAATCCATTAGAGATCTGGCAGACCTGGCATACCTGGCAGTCGGTGCCAAACTGAAAGCGTTAAGTTTAAAGACTACTTTTGTCTTGTTTTTTAAAAACTTTTTTTTTACTAAAAAGGCTGCAATAAAATCAGAATCATATCATATCTGTGCTCTGACTGATTGTCATCATTGTGCTTACTGTGTCCACTTACTGTATTTTTCAAGTAATAGTTTATTTCAGGTAGAAATACAGAAGATGTGTAGGGAAGTCAAGCTGTGGTGACTTTATGAGCCAGCATGTAATTATGCAGTGTGTCCTGTTATGTCACTGAAAACAGGATCACCTGCGAGGTATCCATGGGTGCTTCTGATTGGAGGTGTGGGGGCACAGTGCAATGCCCTGCAGAAGCACAATGACATGATTATATGATTGAAAATAAATGTATTCTAGGTAATGAATCAATTGAAGAGGCAAGTGGATGAAAGTGTTTTATTATGTTTAGAAGAAGCTGAGAGATAATTACAGTTAAAGATAAATTATTAGTACTCAAAAATTGGACATTTTTTTCCACAAAGTATATCAGACGAAGTACTGTAAATAGACTTCTGGCATTTCAAATAACATTGTTACTATGGGGCAGATGTATTAAGCCTGGTGAAGTGATAAAGTGGAAGGTGATAACGCACCAGCCAGTCAGCTCTTAACTGTCATTTTTCAAACCCAGCCTGTAACATGTTAGTTGGGAGCTGATTGGCTGGTGCGTTATCACCTTCCACTTTATCACTTCACCAGGCTTGATACATCTGCCATTATGATCCATAGATCATAACAGCTTCATCCATTATAAAAACACATTTTTTCAGAAAATTGTTTCAAAACACCTTCATGTGTCATAATAATAATAATAATAATAATAATAATAATAATAATAATAGTAATAATAATATTAATAATAATAATAATACAAATTATTGTAGCATTAGAATGTACAGTAGGCTCTGTAAGAAATAGTAGTTAACTTTTACATTTGAATCCACAGTATCTATGCACTTTTGATTCTAATATAAGAGTTAATTACTATTTGTTGCAGAACCTGCATTCAAAAACAGGGCCACAGTTTGCCTATAAAAATACAGCATCACCTTTTTTAAAAGTCATGTGGTCATATCAATAGAATTGATCTCTGTTTGTGCAATATTATTGCATGTAAAAACAGTAATTTAGAATCAGAATATAACATACAGTAGGATATTATGCAAACTGTTATACCAAATACCAATTAAAGGTTGTTTTCATCATACTTTTGTTATTACAGATTAACCTACAGTAGATGCAGTGAGATATTAAAAGGCAATAAAAAAGAAAAAAGGATGATACCACAAATAAATGGCTTAAAATATTGTTATTTTTCCTTTCTTTTAGTAAATATTGTATAATATAATATCAAACATCAAGTACCTCTTTAGTGAAGTACCTAACTCTGGAGGTTAACTTACTCAGGTTTGTTAACATGTTTGTTATTGTTTATCTGCATTTTAAATAATGGCTGCTTTATTTTTACAATGCAATTTAGATTTCAGTTTGAACACACCCCACCCAAATCTAAATCTCTCTGCACATGTTACATCTGCCCCACCTACATTGCAACATGGTTTTGCCCTTTATTGTGTTTTTTTGGTTTGCTAACAAACCTGAATAAGTCCCTCTATTCTCAGAAAGAGAATATACAAAAGTTTTCAATAATTTGTCTTCAGAAACAATTCAGTGCTATACAGTATCTCTCAGAAGAAACTTAATTGCTGCCACTATTATTTTACATTTCACAAGATTCTAACAGTGTTATGCCAGTAATTTGAGTGTCTGTACTTATGCTACACATATAGGACCATTTATTTCTGTCTAAGCCTGAGTAGGCATTTTAGCCTCTGTCAGTTGGGCAGTGAATATTATTTTAATTAGGTGACAATGGTGAATATGTATGATTCTACACATAAAGTCAGTGCACTGTCAATCAGAATAACTTAGAATCATCATAGTAGATGTTTGAAAATTATTTTACATTGTCCAAAATATTTGCATCGCATTCAATGAAGTTGACTAATCATAATATAAACGTTTTATTTTTGTTTTTACAAGGGTATTTTGTGACCCAATCATTTTATAATATGACAGAACTTTCCTATTGTAAGTAAGATGGTTTTGGAAATATGTGTTTCCAGGCTTGTGAATGTAGCAAAGTTTCTGTGTACACCAGTAGATAACTCATAAGTACGAAAAGCACAGTTATTTAACCAGTGAAGTGATTTATCAAAAATAAAGAAGAGCCTGTATCAGGTAGCAGTGCAGGATGCTGGAAAAGCCGTTATATCAATGGTAATTTCAGGTTTCATCTGGAGATAAGTGGAAGACTAATGTCACTCTCACACATTCTTAAGATGGCTTTACACATGTGCAGTAGTAGCCTTGGTGACCACCTTGGTACAAGGATTGGTGCTGTCCTGGAGGAGTAGCAACATGGAGTCTGCACAGTAGTATTTCAAAAGAGTGGCATTGATTTTTCAATTGGTAGAACCTGCACTATAAGGGACTTTGTTAATTAGACTTTCAGGAAGAGGATCTGGAACCTCTTTCACTTCAGGGAAGTGAACGCTATGAACGAGTGCACTGATTCAGCTTTCTACATTCCATTCTCTCAATAGAAGGCTGCAGATATTTTTCCTCAACATTTGCATAAGGTTGGATATAGAGTAAACTGGGTACATTGATTGGTTAACATTTCCTTTGGGAACCATACACAAGAGATAATGGTTATAAGGGATCATCCAACTTGCCTGTCCATATTGATGATGGAGCCATAGTTTCTGGGCACCTGGTGATATAGTCCACAACTGTTTGGATATATTCTTTCCCAGAGCTACTAGAAATTGCCTGGGGTCCCATAAAATATACTGCAGGCTAATCAAAGGGTCAGCTGAATCTCCAGGCTTTCCCACCATCTGACAAGTGTGACAGGAGCAAAAGTGGGTGATTATTTCTAGCAGCATTCCTAGGTAATAAAGCAGTGTACTACAGGTAAGTGTGACTTAGTTTTATTTATGCTCAAATGTCATGCCAAGGGGGCTTAATGAGATATTCTCAACAACCCTTCTTTATATTCCTGGGGTACTAAAAGCTGTCTTAGAGTCACCCCAACCTCTTGCAAACCTTTGATTTTTTTTCCTCTATATAGTATTCTTACTTCTCCTAATATTTTTCCTGGTGAGACTCAATGGGAGGTAGGTCTGGTCACCTTCTAATGGGTCTATTCATGAAGCAGTGAAAAGTGTGGAGAAGTTGCCAATGGCAACCAATCAGCTGCTGTGTATAATTTTATAGAATACACTTTATAAATGTTACCTTAACACCGATTGGTTGACATGGGCAACTTCACTCTTTTCACTGCTTCATTAATAGATGCCTAAGGGTGCTAAAGATGTATCGTTCTGTTGTGCATGCTGGAAAGTCTGAATTTTATCTTGCTAGTCAATATCTAAGGAGAGGGAGGGGGAATGTTTATGTCCAGGGTCTGTAGGGGTGGGAGGTGAATGTGAAGAAATCTGTCTCAGTGTTTCCTGTGACAATTCACTTTGCATCCCCTCAGGTATTAAAGTGGAGGATTTAGCCTGTGCTGCTTGCTGTTGGGTGACCACAGCTAGTAGATGGAAAATATGTTCTTTATTTGCAAGTACAGATTTGTTACATCAGATACATGTCACAGTTTCAGAATTATATTGCTCTGTATCAGAACCCTTGGATATAACTGACATAAAGGTGAAATGAAATATTTCAGGTATTTCTTGCTCATTGAACAGATATGGACTATAGCTGACAAGCTCAGATGTCCATAGCAATCACAACAACACAGAGTGGCACTTTGGACTGGAATCTGCACATGGATACAGAACTGGAATCCAATCTACAAGAGTCTGGGACCAGTTATAAGGAACTCAACCTCAGCCCCTGACACAGGAGCTAAAGGCTGGGACCCTCGACTGGGAACTCAGACAAGTACAATTGGAGAATACAGATGATAGATGGTAAACTGTAAATGATCAGACACAAAAGCACAGTAGTGACTGAAGCCTGGTGACCAGTAACTATCTGAGGAAGACATTGCTCTGGCAATGTGCTCACTCCATGTGCAGGCTTTAGTATCAGAAAGTCCAGCCTCATTGGAGCAGAGGATCAGGTGATGGGTACTGGGCTGCTTAGGTGAGTCCATCATGGCTGCACCACCAATGTTTTTGATGGTTTGTTTACTTTTTGGAACCTTGTACAGATATATGCAGAGCTCATAGATGTTGCAGACTCCAATGGATGCATGAATCACAGGAAGACAGCACTGATAAACATGGTAAGTAAGGCTAAGACCCCAATTTAGTGACAATACAGTTACACACAATTTTTTCAAATCAGTCTCTGGAATCTGTGAATTTACATGACTATTCTCAGCAACAACAGAATTAATAGGATTACTATTAGTGTGCAATTCAACATATGTTTCCCTGATCAGCCTGGGGATTCTGTGAAGAAACAGGGTTATTTTCCTCAACAGCATCAGTGATTCTGCTCATATATGTTGCACATAAAATATTTGTAGGGGGATAATGCAAACACCAACATCTCTCACACATCTCCAGAGGAGTTCGGGTAAACCCTTGTATTCATAGTAACATAGTAACATAGTAACATAGTATCTAAGTTTGAAAAAAGACAATTGTCCATCGAGTTCAACCTATTTGTGGTCTCCTATGCACGATTATTTTGTAGAAAATTTTGATTGAAGTTGATGACTGCCGTTACGTTTTACCCCTCTTTTTTATAATAACCATAGTGCGTGACTATGCCCCGTAACCCTCGATATCCTTATCCATTAGGAATTTATCTAACCCATTCTTAAAGGTACTAACAAAGGGAGAGAAAGAAAGCTCTTGTGTGGGCGTACTCTTGAGGAAAAAAGAAGAAAATATTGTTCAGTTATTAGTAAGAAATGTTAAAATTTATATTTATTGATCAAAAGTAAAAAAATGACCCCTCTATGATCCAAGGAAAAGTGTAAACATAAAAAAGACATGAGAAAATATAATATAATATAAAAATGTTCTGGTCTGTTAATCACATGAGAAGGATTAGAAAGGCTGCAGACACTTAATAGTCTAACACCCGTTTCTCCTGACCAGTACAGATAATCTGTATTAATGAGACCGACCAAGGAGGTCAAAATGTCTTAGAAAAAACACTGAAATCGGGTTAATACTAAGCATTTTATTATTCACCTATTATTCGATGTTACACAGAATTAGGAATATCTGTGTTGACATGACCTGAACGCAGAAAAAAGTAAAGAAAGTTATTGAAAGAGCAAGTAGTGGTGATACTGCTGTTGGTGTCCACCCTTCGGAAGAAGGGGAGTAGTCCCTACTCTACAACACCAGGTATTCCCAGGGAGTCTCCTCTCAAGGTACTGACCCGGCCCAACGCTGTTTCGCTTCCAAGATCAGACGAGATCGGGCATTAGCAGCGTGGTATGATAGTAGAGAGGCTATCTACCTATGAGAGTGCACCTATATAGAGATGGTAGAGTAAAGATTTAGAAAGATAAAAACATATAGTGTGTAGATCTACTTTCCACGTTAGGCGGGGTGAAACAATTGTCACTCAGTGGCAAGGTGCACCCTGGATCGTGAATGAGAGTCTACAGAAAATAGTAAGTGGTGAAAGGAAAAAAGATTTTAACACTTTTAGAATTAAACTGGTGGTCGCTAACCTTGGCGGGAGACCACGTCACAAAGTATGCAGCGTCAGGTAAATTAGTACATGTAAATATAATTCACATATATATTCCTTTTTGTGCAAAGCAAAGCATCATTACTTTAAAAAACAACCTAAAAGGTATAGCACACTGTATAGAAAAGAGAATAAACGATGTGTGAAGAATAGGTATAATCTGCAATTTTGGGGTTATCGGGCCATATTATGCACAGAAAATCCAAATTAATTGGCTTGCAGTGTTAATTGGTGTGCCAAAAAGAAAAGGCACATATTGCAGTGATATTGGTCTGCAATGTATGTGATTATTATTATGCGAGAAAAATCTCAAATATATAACATGCAGTATTGAATAGTGTGCCAAAAAGTAATAAGCACATATGTTGATAATACTAGCCTGCGATATGTAAAATTATAATACTGAAATGTGCACAGAGAATCACAACTGCTTAATGTGCAGTGAATATGCCCAATGCAAAAAGGACCCCTATAGAAAGTGGAATTCAAACTTCAATTGTAGATGGAAAATTGCAGATAGAAAAGTGATACTCAAAATGTCAGGGTCAGGAGATAGGTGATAATACAGGATCCTCCAAGGACAGGTCCCATGCTGTAATCCGTGGAAAACGCGTTTCGCCCGTTGGGCTTGTTCACTTCCGGGATCTCAGATCTCAGGCAAGGGTATCTGCATGGGTATTGACACAGGAATTACTAACACAGGTATTGTCCAAGATATTCCAAATGTATTACCTACGGATGATAATTGCACAATAATATGGAATATAGAAAAGGATGTCCATAGCATAAGGGAAGATACTAACATCAGGGGGTGGGATATACAGTAGAAAGACTTATTACGTCAAATAGTGATTGTAATGAGGAAGGAGGTATTAAGTATGATAGGGTAGAAATGGAGGGAAGAGATTAACAATCGGTAAGAGTAATTCTAGAAAGACAGATAAGATACCATTAAAGTAAACCATTAAGGGAAACACTAAGCTAAATATATGCTTGTGAATGCAAGAAGCCTATCAGGTAAAATGGGAGAATTGGAATGTCTTGTATCAAAATTCCAATACGATATCATAGGTATTACGGAAACATGGTGGTATGACTCTCATGACTGGGTTGCATTTTTGGAGGGTTATTCTCTTTTTAGGAGGGATAGGGCTACCAAAAGGGGAGGAGGGATATGTTTCTTCATTAAACCATCTCTTAAACTATGCTTAATAGATACTATTTACAAGGGGATTGGAGATAATGTGGAGTCGCTATGGGTTGAGATCACAAGTGAGGGCACTGAAGCAAAGAAACTAGTCATTGGCACATGTTGCAAGCAACCGGATATTAGCGTACATGAGGAGAACAAAACTCTTACAGCAAATTGAAAAAGCAGCAGGAATGGGGGACATCCTAGTGTTAGAAGACTTTATTCTGATATAAATTGGAGGAACGATTCATGTTTAAAAACTAGGAGCAGCAGGTTTTTAAATACATTGAAGGATCAATTCTTGACTCAATTAGTCGAGGACCCAACTAGAGATAAAACTATTCTGGACCTAGTTATTACCAATAATGTGGACATTATATCAAACACTAAAGAGAGGGAGACCTTGAGAAACAGCGATCACTATATTATCACTTTTGACATCAGTTTCAAGAAAAATAGGAAGAAGGGAGCAATCAAAATATTCAACTTTAAAAAAGCTAACTTCAATATGCTGAGATGGGCACTAAACGGCATTGACTGGGAAGAGTTGGTTCATGGCAAGGACACTTCGGCAATGTGGGATGCTTTAAAAGGGTTGCTTGAAAGCAATATTCACAAATTAATTCCAATGAGTAGTAAACGCAGGAGTACTAAACACAACCCAATGTGGCTTAATAAGGAGGTCAAAGAAGCAATGGCTAATAAGAGGCGTGCTTTCAAAACATTTAAATCTAATGGAGGGGAGGAGTCATTTCGGTATTACAAGTAATGCAATAAAAGATTCAAAAAGGAATGAGCAGCTAAAATTGCAAACGAAAAGCAAATCGCTATAGAGAGTAAAACCAATCTTAAAAAGTGTTATAAATATATAAACAGTAAAAGGTTGAAGAAGGAGAACGTGGGCCCATCAAAAGATTAATTGGGAGCTTTTACAAATGATGACAAATTAAAAGCGGAAATATTGAACAATTTTTCTCCCTCAGTATTCACCAAGGAGGATGCGCAGGTGACAGTAGTGCTTAATGACAGTGAAGGTAATGACTCTGGCTAGAAACTTGTATAAGTGACGACGTAGTCCTGGAAAGACTAAGCAAAATAAAGATTAATAAATCACCAGGCCCAGATGGTTTTCATTTGAGGATTATTATGGAGCTTAGGACACAGCTAGAAAAACGCCGATACCTGATTTTTAATAGTTCAATTAGATCAGGCATGGTACCAAAGGATTGGTGCATAGCTGAGGTAGTGCCTTTATTTAAAAAGGTACTAAAAATAATCCTGCAAACTATAGACAAGTTAATTTAACCTCTATAGTGGGTAAAATATTAGAAAGCATTTTGAGGGATAGCATAGGGGATTACCTACAGGCAACTAAGGGGGTCATTCCGAGTTGTTCGCTCGGTAAAAATCTTCGCATCGCAGCGATTTTCCGCTTAATGCGCATGCACAATGTCCGCACTACGACTGTTTCAAGTAAATTTGCTATGCAGTTAGGAATTTTACTCACGGCTTTTTCATCGTTCTGGCGATCGTAATGTGATTGACAGGAAATGGGTGTTACTGGACGGAAACAGGCCGTTTTATGGGCGTGTGGGAAAAAACGCTACAGTTTCCGGGAAAAACGCAGGAGTGGCCGGAGAAACGGAGGAGTGTCTGGGCGAATGCTGGGTGTGTTTGTGACGTCAAACCAGGAACAACAAGCAGTGAAATGATCGCAGATGCCGAGTAAGTCTGGAGCTACTCAGAAACTGCTACGAGGTGTGTAATCGCAATATTGCAAATACATCGTTCGCAATTTTAAGATGCTAAGATTCACTCCCAGTAGGCGGTGGCTTAGCATGAGCAAATCTGCTAAAATCCGCTTGCGAGCGAACAACTCGGAATGACCCCCTAAGTTTATTACCAAAAATCAGCATGGGTTTGTAAGGAACAGATCATGTCAAACCAACTTAATTAGCTTCTACAAGGAAGTGAGCAAAACTCTTGACCAGGGAAAAGCAGTGGACATGGTTTACTTAGATTTTGCAAAAGCGTTCGATACAGTGCCACATAGGAGACTGGTTCACAAATTAAGGGAACTTGGCCTAGGAAATACTATTTGTACATGGATAGGTAATTGGCTGGATAACAGGGTACAATGAGTAGTGGTCAATGGGATGTTCTCCAGCTGGGCACCAGATGTCAGCGGAATACCACAAGGGTCCGTTCTTGGCCTCTGCTGTTCACTATATTTATCAATGATCTAGGAATAGGCCTGGAAAGCACAGTGTCAAGTTTTTAAGACAATACTAAACTGTGTAAGGTAATTAATTCAGAAACCGATGTGGAGTCTCTACAGAATGACTTAGTTATACTGGAAATCTGGGCGTCTAAATGGAAAATGAGGTTCAACATAGAAAAATGCAAAAGTTATGCATTTTGGGACAAAAAACACACTTGCATCATACACTCTAGATGGAGAAAATCTAGGGGTAACTATGGTGGAAAAAGATTTGGGGTTGCTCATAGATAATAGGCTTAGTAACAGTACACAATGCCAAACTGCAGCAAAGAAGGCAAGTAAAGTGACTGCGTGCATTAAATGGGGCATTGAGACAAAGGACGAGGATGTAATCCTGCCGTTGTACAAATCTTTGGTACGTCTGCACCTGGAATATTGTGTTCAGTTCTGGGCACCATATTACAAAAAAGATATTGGGGAACTAGAAAGAGTTCAAAGATGAGCTACTAAATTGATTAAAGGGTTAGAGTCGCTGGAATACGAGGAAAGGCTTACCAGATTAAATATGTATACACTAGAAAAGAGGAGACATTATTATTATCTTCAAATATGTAAAGGGTCATTACAAGGAGTTAGCAGAAGATTTGTTTATTAAAAGAACTCTGTATAGGACACGTGGGCACTCACTGAGGCTAGAAGAGAGACAATTCTGTACACAATGTAGGAAAGGGTTCTTCACTGTAAGGGCAATAAAGATTTGGAACTCACTGTCGGAGAAGGTAATAATGGCAGACTCTGTAAATGCATTTAAAAACGGATTGGACACATTTCTAACATGAAAACGTATCTAGGGTGTTAGAGATAAGCCTCCTTATATCAAGTCCCTTCAATTGTCTGTTCGATATCATTTGTTTACCAATTGATTGGGAATCCCAGGAAGCAGACAACACACACGGTTATGTCGGCAAAATGAGACTGAAGCTCGTTTAATCGGCAGGGCGTTATATAGCAAAATAGTACTTGCATGTACACTTGATACATGTCACATATTAAAACAATAATGCATCTCTTCTCAGAACTCCTCTCTAGCTGACCCCCTCCGTGTCCTTCACAAGAAGTCTAAACACAAGAAAAACTGTCTAACATATTTTCAAGAGCTTGATTCTCACAGAATGTACTAACTGTGAAATGTCAGCATTCTTATGATTTCTTAACAAAGCATCTTTTCCTTATTCACTTAATGGCTGCTACTTAAACAAAATGGCTGATAGCTACTTACGCTCAATTCATCTTTCTCAAGGGCTTTAGCATTTAGCACATTGACATTAAAATTATCTGGTAGTGGTAGGAATCATTGCTGTCAATCGGTACTAAACCATTAATTCAGCAGGCACATTATAATATGAACAGATTAATGCAGAATACAGGTTGAACCCGATGGGCATTTTGTCTCTTTTCAACCTCACTGACTGTGTAACTATGTAACTATGTAACATCTGTTCTACTCTCATTTGCTTTAACCTAGAGTCTAAAACTATCACTTCATGACAGGATAACCAAGCCTAAATTGGACTCCACTGGACCCAATGTTCAGATGATGGAAGCAGCACTGATTCAAGCAGTGCATTCTTTACAAACTTAGCTATCTGTAACACCTGGATGAGATTCAGGCAGGGTCTATAGACCAAAGGAAATAAATAAAAAAACAGCACACAAATGCCTATTTTCCAAACATTACACAGTAGGGTTCATATGTGACAGTTAAAAACAATTTAATAAGAAAGAATATTATAAAATATTTAACATGCAACAATATATAGGTCTGTCTTTTAAAAAATCCTCAGTGGTTTGGATATATATGGCCAAGGACCTCTTTCAGGATATTGACAATAAAATAGATTATGGATAGTTCAATGATGGGCATCCAGCCCTTTTAGTAACAAATAGTCCAGCTACAATAGTAGGGTAAATGCGTTTTACCATTCCTGTAATTGTACTACAGCAGGGGTGGGGAACCTGCAGCCACCCAGCTGTTGTGGAACTACACATCCCAGCTGTGCTGCAACAGTTTTAGCATAGCTAAATAGAAAAACTGTAGCAGGGCATGCTGGTATGTATATTTCATCAACAGCTTGAGGCTCAAATGTTCCCCACCCTTGAACTACTGGGTCCAAATTAGCGATGGCATCTAACACAGAGAGATAGTGGTTCCCAAGATGTCATTGATTGATTTGTTGGAAGTTCCAATAGTAGATAATATCCAAAGCCAATATGGAGGAGCTTCTCTGAATAGTGCCTGCTGGCAGTAGCTCAAATGGCTGCTAATTTACAGCTGTACACCATTTGGATACATTATACCCAATTCCTAAAGGAATTAATTAAGTGATCACTGGCTGCGAATAGTACTCAGGCTCTCACTAGCTGGGGAAACAGGAAGCATGCCTGTTATATGACACTGTGATTTACTGACTGTGAGCACTGAGCATATGTCTATGTTTGTGGTGGGGGCATTAGGTCCTACCACACTGAGATAGAATATCTGCATTGTTTAGATAGTGCCCAAATATTTTTATGTTTTATATTTTCTGTATTGCACAATAAAACTAGCCTCAGCTAGATTGCACAAAAACTACAGTGTATGGACTGATGTGCTGCTGTGTGTTTGGAAGTGCTCATCTACTCCAGGAGAGGGAACTCCTACTTTCATCTCCTCAGAATTGGTGGAAGCGAGTGTGCGCAACCAAACACTGAGATTGCAGCCATAGGAAAAAAGTATGTTTCGAATTTAAAGTGACAGTTACCAGTTTATTGTTGTAAACATCAACTCATATTCTGTGAAATCCATGGTGGTGGCATCAGAAGATGCTTAGGGAAGCCAGTTCTGCTAATTCCTGCAATATACCCAAAGATAACATGAAAGACATTATTAAGGCCTTGCTACAGACTACCTCAGCACAGCAGGAAGCAACCCTGGGGCAGCAAGCTACTCTGGAGGAAAATGTGTATTACACATGTAGTTCACTTGGATTTACTGCAACAGCTGTTTATGTGGAAGCCAGGAGTTTAGATTTGTTTCATTACTATTTACTGACTCTTCCATAGATTTCAAAAAGTTTTTATAACAATCATTTTTTCAATTACCTAATTTATCTAAATATAAACTTGGGATTTGATGGAATATAGCCAGTTAAAATGGAATCTTCCTTAAGAATAATACAGTATTATAATTTTATTTGATAATACATTTGATCTCTACTGTTTGATTATTATAGGTTGAAAATAATGTTGTGTCTCCCATCTCAGTACAGTAGTGTTGTTTTTTTTAATGGTTAATTAGATTCAAATTGATGCTCTCTATCCGTAGATAGAATTTACCTACAGTATAGGCTCTATTCAAAATAGCATTTGTATTATCTCTGGATTTAAAGGAATTCGTCATATTCTTAGTTTTTATGTCAAATGACTTCTACGTTGGAACAATTACTTCTCAAATATAATAGCTGGCCCTTTGGTATGTTTTCTTTCCATACAGTATAATGTGTACTTTTAAAATGTAAGTAGGAATTACTGCCCACTTCTTTTACATAATTAGAAGTTGTGATCTTGTTATATACTATTTCTAGGGTCAGAAAGGTTATCTGGATAATGTCAAAGGTATCTGTGAAAAACAAATTAAAAATGTTAGTGCTGAGAGAAGAAACAAAATAAGAAACAGTGTCCAGATCTCCATTCCAAATCATAAAAAGTTAAGATAGTGGCTGTAGAGGACCAGACATGCACCAAGCCCCATGCATAATGGTCAAAGTCTTGTCCCATGTAGCAGTTGGCATAGCTCAGCAGAAATCTGGTCCCCATGGCCGTCACCATGACTTGCAGTGTAAAAGTGTAAAAAAAATATATAATTTTGCTTTAGAATAAAATAACTAGATTCAATAATAAATAAATAATAAAGTCTCTCTGAAAAGGTCTCCATCAGACTTCAGTTAGTCTTTTATCACTTGTACAAACTTTGAACATCCAAAGTTACAAAGGCATAAGTGTCCTTCCAATGCACTTTCCAAATCAGTTGTAAAAAAAGTGTTGTACTGTATCTCTGAAATGAGACTTTAACACAATCCTTACCAGACAGATGATAGGATGAGAGGAGATAGGATATCCCAGGGGTAAAGTGAGGGACTTGTGTGAATTTTAGGGTAGTGGTAATGAATAGAAATAGTTGGAAAAGAAGGAAACATAAACTGTAATTCCTCCATGGATATGATTCCATCTGCTAGCGCTCCATTCAACAATATCTCTAATTCAATTAGAAAGATTGAGGTGGGGTCTTTAGATAATTTAATATAAAATTGTGGATCTTCTAATTGTCTCAAAGCTTTGGTTATATAATTTGATTTATTTTGTATAATCAGTCCCTCCACCTTTATCAGCCAACTTTATTATATTATATATTTGTTCAAATTGTTATTCCTATTTGGTTTAGCTTCATTTTTAATACATACTGTTCTAAAAGGATCAAGGCTAGTTTTATAGAAACTTTCAACATTATTACTTTTGGATTTGATTGAGAAGAATTCTTATCTCAATGTGTTTTTCTTTTCCTATTGGTGTTGATTTCATAAATCAACTGATGTTTTTTTGGGAGCCACTGGGACGACCTATCTTTTGTCATTCTACTAGCATATTTAGTAAAGGATCATCCATGGAATCACAAGAAGGATGTGGGATGCATTTACATTTTGTGAAATATCTCTTTCTACATAAGGTCTTAATAAACCTACAGTACTTAGATCTACTAATAAATCCCTACCATGGGATATAATTTAAGTTCTTTTTAGTAGAGATAATTCCCTATCTGAGAGTTCTTTCAAAGAGAGATTACAAATATTTTAAAATTGTGTTTTTTCATATTAAATTTAGATTCTTAAGTTTCTCCTTCCCCTCCCCCTTCTTTCGCCCTCTGAATGTAACTTAACTTTTTGGAGTGCTGGGTTGGTTCTCTCTTTTTAGAAGGGTTCATTCTCTTGGATATCTGTTGTTTTCATGGTCCTAAAACACCTTATGTATTACAATTTCCGTGGTATTCTCACATCTGGTATTTTCTTTGGGGCCTGCTCCTAAATGGTGCCTATCTCTCCGAGAAGAGTGTACAGTAAATTGTGCACCCCTGACTATGAGGCTATACATCAATCAGAGAGGGCTCTCTGTCCCTTCTCATTTTGCCCAGTTGTCGGGTGACTTGATCCCTGACCCCAGGTTGTCTTATTTGAGTGAAGGACATTTGTACTATTCAAGTAAAAAAATATTTTTCTCCCATGTTTGTTCTAACTGTATGAAATGTTTTCTCCTCTTCCTGTAGACTTGTCACAACAAAAAATATGGTTTAAGTGCCTCTGGCCTCTGATTTTGAACCTCCAGGCAAGTTGGCAGAGAAGTTCTGTGGAGATTGTTCTCTTTATAAACAATTCTTGGCCCACTGTTGACTAGTTTTTCTGATGATTCCTGAAAATATGAATAATTTGGTGAAGCTTTTGTAGGAAAGCAATCTACTGCAATCTTTTGGAGGAGGTTTTGATTTAACTGAAGCTGATTTATCCTGCCTGTGTCCCATTCACTCCTAGACAATTCTATTGAGTCTGGCTCCTGGATTTGAGACATGGAATGAAATTCTGCAGCAAAGCACCATCATCCATCAGGGTCTGTATAAAGTTTATTTTACCACATCAGCAGGATGATTGGCCAGTTGATCTTACACTTGGTAGTCCAGTTACTTTTGGAAGACTATATTTTCTCTCAAAGCCACAGTTATTTTAGAGGTTATGGGCTTCAAAATTATTTAATGAAGCTAGATTTTCATGGAACATACAATCTGATATGCACACAATATGCAGAGGAGTGGGAGAAAGCTGTCAGAACTCTCTTTGGCCATGTTGAATACCTGGTCATGTCATTTAGTCTCTCTAACGCAAAAGTCACCTCACAGTTTTTCACAAATTATATTCCAGACAAATTTATAATCATCTACTTGGGTGATAGCCTTGAATATTCCCAAAATGCTTGGGAGCATGTGACACATGTACAAGCCATTCTAGGAAGACTCTACGCTGCACTACAGAAATGTAAACAATCTCTACGCTACAATACAGAAATGTAAACAATCTCTACGCTACACTACAGAAATGTGTTTTTCATGTTGAAATAGTTATGTTCTTAGGACAAATTGGCCCTCATTCTCATGTGGTTGGAGTTGCTATCACTGCTACTTACATAAAGCAACAGCAACAGTACTAATATGGTATAGGAGGAGAAGGCATCCTGCATTATTAGGGATCGAAAATGTGGTTGACCTTCACCAACAGTGTTGCACAATACATGTATGAGTAGGAAATGAAATATATTACTGTGGTACCACCTTTACTCACAGTGTTACTCAATGCATATGTGCATTGGAAATAGTAATCAAACACTACGGTTGACCTTCACCAACAGTGTGGCACAACACATGTATGAGTACAAAATAAAAATATACTGCAATATGACCAGTAGGGTCACAGTATTTATGAAAATAAAATAAAAATTGGATAGTACACTGGTGTCTAGCACAAAAAAAAATAATGATATATATTTTTTTTTAATATTACACTGGTGCGGAACTCCCGTATGGATGCACAGATCACCTCTTTTAGATACAGCAGACAGAGCACCCCATCTGGAATGATAAAGCAGTGCACCCGTTTCAGATACAGCATACACAGAACCCCTATTTCAGATACAGCAAACAGAGCACCCCTTTTTTAGATATAGCATATAGAGCACCCCACCTGGACTGATACAGTAGAACACCTCTTTCAGGTACACCAGACAGAGCACACCACCTGAACTGAAACAGCAGAACACCCCTTTTACATACCGCAGACAGAGCACCCCTTTTTCAGATACAGCAGACAGAGCACCCCATCTAGACTAATACAGCAGAGCACCCCTTTCAGATACAGCATACAGAGAACCACTTTTTCAGATACAGCAGACAGAGCACCCCTTTCAGATATAGCAGACAGAGCACCTCACCTGGATTGATACAGCAGAGCACCCCTTTCAGATTCAGTAGGCAGAACACCCCACCTGGACTGATACAGCAGAACACCCCTTTTACTTACAGCAGACAGAGCACCCCCTTTTCAGATACAGCAGACAGAGCACCCTTTTCAGATACAGTAGATAGAGCACTCACCCCACACCAGACAACACAGTACTGAGACAGACACGTCCATCCATTACACTCTCCACAGCCAGAGTGTAGATGGTGCTGATCATTGGGAACCTTAATAGAATTGAGAATCTGGAAGAATCCAACAGTGGGATGATAGTGTTCAGCCTCAATTTGGGATACAAGTAAGGTGGGTAGTCCCAGGCCAGACTCAGATTCAGACTCGCATTGCAGAGTTAAGTTCGGGCAGATCCAGTTCTCAGAGATCTTTACCTGCTCATCTCTATGCATTACTGATCTGAACTGCATTTTAGGATGCAGTACTGGACCATCTCCAATGCCATCAGTCAGCTGGGTAATCCATCAGGTCACACAAGCCATCTGCTGCAGCTGCTACTTAGAGGCAATGAAATCTCCATGCTCTAATGGAGATTTTGGCCTTTCCCCTCCACTGAAATGGCAGCAACGTGCTTTCATTTTAGTAATGGAGGCCATTGCCACCCCTACTTAACCCCAAAAAACATTAAACTGTTAATCACTGACAGTCTGATGCCATCCTACATCCATCATAGCAGAACCCATTTGCATATGTGCCAAAAGGGTCCTGCATACAGAAACTCCAATTACATCTGAGTGACCTCCATTGTGTCTTCAACAGGCATCAGCAATGATCCCAGCAAGACCTATACTCTCCAGGAGTGGCCAAGCTGTGCCAATATTTGGAAGCCTTGTTGTCTAGTACAGACAGTTCATTAAGAACTTCTCTGAAATTTTCCATTTACTTTCAGAATTGACTCTGAAAATTTGCCTCTCCACTGGTCTGATGTGGTATAAGAAGCTTTCCAGTTCCCAATACAGGTTTTTCACACAGCATCAATTTCCATCTACCCAGATCCTACTTTTTGCTAAAAGAGCCAATGCAATACAGGCACATTCGGGCTACATATCAATTTAATTTCACTACAACCTACTGCTCTTGCTCTTGAAACACTAAGGCAGACACCTTAACTCATTAATTTAAAAAGGTGATACTGACGTTCAGAAACCTCTGCCAGTGATTAAAGCAAGACAAAATATTGTCTCTCTCAGCTCTGCAGTTTTTTATTTTGGTTAGTGAAAACCACCAAAACCTATAAAGAGACCATAAAAAGTTGTGACTGATACCCAGGAACACAACAGTTTGCAGATGGGTATTATTTCTTCCTCTCCAGGCTCTTTCTACCAACTTACTGTATACTGACTGATGGGAAATCTAGAAACAGTTTCATGATGCCTCTACAGCAGTTCACTTGGGAGATCAAAAGACATTGGCTCTAATCTCTTACTTAGGGGGGGCCAAAACTGTCAAAAGAAGTCTATACTAATACTAATGTTCAATCATGTTCTGCTTTTGCTCAGCATAAGTGTTTGCATATAGCACTACTGGGATTGCTACAAATTCTGCCTGTTCCTACTGGTCCTTGAGGACACATTTAATTGGATTTTATTTCCCTCCACAATCCTGGTCATAGTAGACAGAATCACAAAAAATAGCTCACGCCATTCATCTCAAGAAGCTCCCAAATGCTACTCATACTACCAAGATCTTTAATCAAAACATTTATAGATTACATAAGTGGTTCCCAAACTTTTTTGAGTCATGGCACTGTAGAGTATCAGAATCTTTTTCATGGCATCTTAAGACCAAAAGTTTCTTTTTCAGGATATTCAGAAAAAATATTAAATTAGTTAAATATTGTTTATAACTGTCATCGTTAGGTTCAGTTATATGGTGAGGGACCAAATTTGGTTCCGTTTATCCACACATTTTATAATTGGAAGCCACAATCACTTGTTTTGCCTATTACATTGACAATACGTTATTTGAGTTTGTCCTGGACCACCAATCCGAGGTACCCCTGCAAATGACTCAAGGCACCCCAGTTTTGAGAACTACTGTATTACATTGTTGTCAACATTCCATAACCTCATAAAGGGAACCTCAGATCACATCATAGTTCTTGAAAGATTTATTTCAACTACTGCAAATCAAGTTGCTTCTTTCCTCATGGTTTCATCCACACAGTAATAGCCATACAAAATGTGTGAATAAAAGCCTGGAACAATACTTGCATGCTGACATAAGCAGCACTTACCAGACCAGAAGGAGTGCTGTGCACAGATGTAGCCATAATCATGTTTGCTGTGATTCAGCATGCTGCAACAGGGCTTGTGACATGGTATGCTAGGCTGTGACTATTTGCTCCATTAATTCCTTTAGAATAGTCACAGCCTGGCACACCATGCAGCATGCCATGATACAACATGCCACATAAAAGTAAGATTTTACTTTTTTTATTTTTACATCTGTAGCTGCTGATGAGACTGACCATGCAGGGGAATTTTAGGCAGCCACCTAATGTCTTAACTATCTTTCTAGTTAAAGCACCTGGGACTCTGGCATGCCATACTGTTTGCTGCTGCCATTACTGCTGGGTTCTATGAAGGAAGGTTCTGCCTCCAGTGTTCACTCTATTAATTCTGGCTGATGAATTAGATCCTAGTTGCCTATTTAAGGGAAGTCTGCCCAGCTTCATGTGCTTGGCTATTAGAGAATCCTCCATACTATTTGGATATTTCTACTATTGCTCTTTGTTTCAGTTAAGCCTTATTATTGCCTAATAACTTGAATTCACCTTCTGTGAACCAAATTCCTGTAACTGATCACTACCTGTACCTTACCACTCTGATTGACTTTGTTTAAAATACTGCTGTCTAATCCTCAACTTTATCTTCCAGCCTATGTAACACCACATGTCCTGAAGCCTTGGTGCCCAGTCTAGGACTGGTCTCTCACAAATTTCCATATGTATCTTTTGCTCATTTAATACAGATTACACAGTTCAAAACCATCACCTTTCTTCACTATTTCTCATATTCCACATCCTCTGAAGTTTTCCTCTCAACCCCAGTTTTTTTTTACTGACCAACAACAGAAACCATGTACATTCAAAGTAGGCAATAGGGTTTGGATGTCAACTAAAAAATCAATATTCATCTACCTTCATGCTTGCTTAGCTCTATAGTATGTACAGTAGTCCTTTTTTGTTTGCTTTGACAATTAACCTATTTTCCTTCAAGTTAGAATGAGCAAAGACAATGAGAATATCAAGAACATTTCACTGCACCTTTTTAAATGCAGTGAGTTTTTATTAAAGTTATTTTCTTAAAAAGGTTCTTCAAAATGTATTTAATGATTGTCAAATGGAAGCCAAATTGAGAAAATGATGGATTCACAGTTGAACAAATTAGTAGGTCCCGAAAGAAGGAGTTTGGGCTAGAATAAACATCTTGTGTACCTTACAGTGATCTCTATGTGGATCTCTATGTGGAATAAAGAAAAATTAAAAATATCTAACAGAAAAACACATAACCAAACAAGGATCCATTGACTGTTCCTGAGGGGAGGATATTTCAAGAACCAGTGGGTACAGATGTACCCCCTCACAGTTCCTTGTTGCTCTCACTGCTGCTTGTTTGTTCCATCAACTTTAAAACAGCCAGGTAACAAGCACAGTGAGGTCACAGCTGTAATTACATTAGAGGGGTCTCAGTTTTGCTGGTGTCATACAATTGTCTTTCTACTCCTTAAACTGATGAAAGTCCAGTTCTCCATGCTGGTGATAATTTCAGGCATGCTGTATGTTGATAAAGCCCACCTCCTTGTTCTCACTGCCTTTTAGTGCAATCATTTTTTTATTCACTTATCTTTTCTTTTTGCTGACTTACTGATCACAGCCTGGATTCTTAATTGCCTGGTATATACCTTCTGAGTCCTCAACCTAAATATTGACCTGCCTGTGTTCTGCATCTGAAAGATCCATCCTGGTACCACCAATCATTTCTGGATGAACTGAATATATAGTAGTTATAAAGAAGGTGGGAAACTAGTGCGCAATTAAACCAAAAGTGCAGCCAAAGATTAGCGTAGTACAGTGTACATCCAAAAAAACTAAGAAATAGATATAAGAAAGAAATTACGCATATCTATGGCTCTCAAAGGAAAAAATAGATGAATTTTGCACTAATTTGAATTTGAATACTATGTCTATTAATTTAACTTTCAGTATAAGTAAAGAAGAGATTTGTTTTTTGGATCTTAGTATTTATATTAAAGAGGGTTCCATTCATACTATGACCTATCGTAAGCCCACAGACTGTAATAATTTCATAGAAAGAACCAGTCAACATCACAAAAACTGGTTAGATGGTATCCCTTTTGGTCAGTTCTCCATGATTAAAAAGAAATTGCACAGAACCCAGTGTCTGTGAAAAGCAATTGGATGATCTGACTAAATGCTTTGAAGTAAAGGGTTATTCTCCAAAGATCCTTACAAAAGCTAGAAATAAAATTGACCAGGTGAAAAGGCAGGATTTATTGAACAACAGAAAAACAACATCTACTACCAATGATACACAATGGGCCTTTATTACACAATATAATACATGCCATAGAGATATGGAACGTATTATTAAAAAGAATTGGAAAATCCTTAAATTAGATACCATCTTGGGACAATATATACCGGACCAACCATCTTTTGTGTATAGAAAGGCACCTGCATTAAAGGACCATCTTGTGAAAAGTAGTATAGATCCGGAAATTAGACAAAGTATTAGAACTAAGGGTTTCCATAAATGTGGAGACTGTCTGATGTGTAAATCAGTAGAGAATAAACAATGTAAACAAACTAATTTTACTGTAAATTGTATGGTTTTTCCGATAAAAGAATTCATCACTTGTCACTCCAAGAATATAATTTACATCTTGGAGTGTACTTGTGGTTTGTTCTATGTCGGAAAAACTACCCATTGTTTGAAAGTTAGGATGGCCGAACACGTATATAATATACGTAAGGGTTTGGAAACCCATACGGTTTTGGCTCATTTTAAGAGATCTCATAATTCTAAGACATGCCATCTGAAGAATTTTATAGGAATACAACAAATTTTACCCTCATGGCGTAATAGAAATCTAGATGATAGACTGTCTAAGATGGAAATGAGGTGGATTCACCATTTGGGGACACTGGTACCCAAGGGCCTCAACGGTGATTTCGAACTCAAATGTTTTCTCACCTAGCTAATCATCTTTCCTACTGTTTTTTAAGTACTTGTCTTATAAGCACTTTCCTCTTATGCACTTTATTGTGTTTTTCGAATATAATGAATATATTTTTTATATTTTTAATTTTTTGTTTTATTGTCTATTTTATGTCTTATGGATTCTTAATGGGACTCATATGCGGATACTTATATATAAAATAACATCCCAATGGACCCGGCGAATATGAGTTCTAATAATACATCTCGGAGTGAATATAATAGAAAAATTTACTTCCTGGAGATGGTGGAACGCATGTAGAGTCCCTAGGACCGAATTACGCATGTGCAGAACGCTGTGAACAACGGGAAGTACTTTCCGGATCTGTGGAATGCAAAGACGCACTTCCGGTTTTGAGATGGAATGCATGACGAACTTCCGGACATTAACGGCGCATGCGCAGGATGCGTGAATGCCGGGGAATGTGATTAAATGTCCACAGGTGCTCTCAATGTTACTAATATGTTTGCTATAAATATGGTGCTAATGAAAAGGAACTTTACACTTCTGATGAAGGACCAAACAGGTCAGAAACGCGTTAAGTGTTCCTACTCCATGTGACTTGGCGGTGATTGTGGTAACTATCCCCTGGTAGTGACCTCTCTATATCTGGATTGAGAGATCACTTTACCAGCCTGTTTTTCCATGTGGGACTGGACCTGAGGGTGGTTGCTGTTCTTCTACCGGTTTGCATGGATATGTTTTTATGCTGAATAAATTACGTTTGTTTGTAAGTGCTTTGATGTTATTAAATCCTGCATAATTTTATAAAGGATCATTGCACTATTTGTTCAATTGCGCACTAGTTTCCCACCTTCTTTATTATACTGTTTTGTATACATCTATTTGTGAAATAAGTGCTGCAAAAATATGTTCACCTATAGAGAAACACGAAAAGATTTAGCTAAATGCTACCAACCAGACAGATCTTTGTGATGATGATCTAGATAGCATTTTAAAAAAATTAGAAACCACAATGATAAAAGAAAATAAATTGTGGTGGGAGGTGTCCACTTTGGAGCAATACCAAGCATCTGGAATTGTCCCTAAGGGCCTTAAGATCATAAAACCTCCATCTTTCACTTCCTCTGATACTACTTTAAAAGAGAATTGGGACTCTATTCTTAATACATGCTCTGAGTCTCTAATTTCTCTGATTATCAGGGAGAGAACACACAATTTAAAAATACTTAATGATGAAATTAATGTTCTACAATCCCTAATACACCCTTTTCGAGAACTAGAGGATTTCAAAGCTTTAGAACAGGATGTTCTACATAAAATAACTAAAAACACAAAGTTCTTGAGAGAGAAAAAACAGAAAAAATTCTTAAGGGACTCTGCACCGCCCTCTCTGGTGGAAATAACAACTAATCCTATAAATGAGGAAATAAATACCCCCCATTTTGATACCGATAAAATTAAATCAGGGTTTAAATATAACATGACTAGAAAAACTCCCAATTGGAGGAGAAATAAGAATACCAGTAGAGAACCCATATACAGAAATCAAAATAGGGACTCAAATTTGTGGGGTAATCGATCTAGATATATACCTGAGAGGAATAAATCTAAACTGGAAAGATGACAAACATCTAGGTTTCCTCAAAAGATACAAAGAGATACTAATCCATCTCCATATTTCAGTCATGCAAATCGTTTTTCAGTATTAGACAATGGTAATTATGATGAACGTAGGAGACATGAACAATCCTCTTTTTTAGAGTGGAATGTGAGAACCCCACCAAGGAACAGGTATTAGTCCCCCCGATTTCCATCTTAAAGAAAACAAGGAGGGGTAAAAGGGGTGGACAGAATAAAATCAGAAAGAAAGTCAAAAAGAGAGAGATTCAGAATGTGGAAAATCAAGACTTAGAAACTGAGCTCACGAAAGAAGCCCAGGAGGTGAAAATCTTCAATCTTAGTAATAGGGTCTTAGCTGAGGATGAAATTAGGGTTTTGAAAAAGGGCTTAAAACATGCCCCCTCTTTTCAGCCTAATTCCTTTGATGTGTTTTTGGATATCAAAAAATACGTAAGGAAATTGACAATAAAAAGGTTCTTCTTGATGAAGGAAAAAGAAGAGGGTGAATGTGTACAAACACCACCTCAAACAGATAGATTTAAACCTCCCTCAACATTTTATCCTTCACATGCTAAAGGGAGCTGTATTGACTCTTTTAATAAATTAGTATGCGATGAAGCTGAAAGAGTCATACAGAAGAACTTGACTAAAAAGAATAGACCTCTTAATCTAACTAAAAAGGAATTTAATGCTTTAAAATAACTGAAGGAAGATAAAACCATAATCATAAAACCTGCAGATAAAGGGGGGGGGGTGGTCTTAATGAATAAAGATACTTATATGAAGAATATCCATTCATTATTGAATGAGGATAACACATATAAAAAACTAAAATGTGATCCTACGGTTAAAATGGAGAAAGCTCTAAAGGAGCTAACAACAAAAGCATTTGATGATGGCCTTATTTCAAAAAAAGAATTGGATTTTCTAAATATTAAGAACCCATCTATACCCACTATCTATACACTTCCAAAAGTGCACAAAGATCCCCTAAACCCGCCTGTCCGGCCAATAATATCCAGCTATAACAGTCGTACCAGCAATTTGTCGGCCTTAATAGACTCTTATTTACAGCCCCTTGTACAGACAACGAGGGCTTATTTGAAAGATACGGGAGACGTACTGTGCAAATTAGGTGATATTAATTGGAAAGAGAACAGTTTTTTTGTGTAGTGCAGATGTGAAAACACTCTATATGATAATTGATTCAGAGAAGGGTATAACTACTGTCACATATTTTTTAAACAAAAGTGATATGAATGAAGCACTAAAGCACTTTATTATTGACAGTATTAAGTTTATACTCTCAAATAATTATTTTTATTACGATGGATCTTTTTATCTTCAAATGATAGGAACTGCCATGGGCACCAGGTTCGCCCCCAGTTACGCTAATCTGTTTATGGCGTACTGGGAGGAGCATACCATTTGGGCTAATGGAACTCTGGTGGCGAACCTGGTGTCCTGGCATCGTTTTATAGATGATATTGTTTTTATATGGAGTGGTGATGAAAGATCTTTAGATGAATTTTGCACTAATTTGAATTTGAATACTATGTCTATTAATTTAACTTTCAGTATAAGTAAAGAAGAGATTTGTTTTTTGGATCTTAGTATTTATATTAAAGAGGGTTCCATTCATACTATGACCTATCGTAAGCCCACAGACTGTAATAATTTCATAGAAAGAACCAGTCAACATCACAAAAACTGGTTAGATGGTATCCCTTTTGGTCAGTTCTCCAGGATTAAAAGGAATTGCACAGAACCCAGTGTCTGTGAAAAGCAATTGGATGATCTGACTAAATGCTTTGAAGTAAAGGGTTATTCTCCAAAGATCCTTACAAAAGCTAGAAATAAAATTGACCAGGTGAAAAGGCAGGATTTATTGAACAACAGAAAAACAACTTCCACTACCAATGATACACAATGGGCCTTTATTACACAATATAATACATGCCATAGAGATATGGAACGTATTATTAAAAATAATTGGAAAATCCTTAACTTAGATACCATCTTGGGACAATATATACCGGACCAACCATCTTTTGTGTATAGAAAGGCACCTGCATTAAAGGACCATCTTGTGAAAAGTAGTATAGAACCGGAAATTAGACAAAGTATTAGAACTAAGGGTTTCCATAAATGTGGAGACTGTCTGATGTGTAAATCAGTAGAGGATAAACAACGTAAACAAACTAATTTTACTGTAAATGGTATGTTTTTTCCGATAAAAGAATTCATCACTTGTCACTCCAAGAATATAATTTACATCTTGGAGTGTACTTGTGGTTTATTCTATGTCGGAAAAACTACCCGTTGTTTAAAAGTTAGGATGGCTGAACACGTATATAATATACGTAAGGGTTTGGAAACCCATACGGTTTCGGCACATTTTAAGAGATCTCATAATTCTAAGACATGCCATCTGAAGAATTTTATAGGAATACAACAAATTTTACCCTCATGGCGTAATAGAAATCTAGATGATAGACTGTCTAAGATGGAAATGAGGTGGATTCACTGTTTGGGGACACTGGTACCCAAGGGCCTCAACGGTGATTTCGAACTCAAATGTTTTCTCACCTAGCTAATCATCTTTCCTACTGTTTTTTAAGTACTTGTCTTATAAGCACTTTCCTCTTATGCACTTTATTGTGTTTTTCGAATATAATGAATATATTTTTTATATTTTTAATTTTTTGTTTTATTGTCTATTTTATGTCTTATGGATTCTTAATGGGACTCATATGCGGATACTTATATATAAAATAACATCCCAATGGACCCGGCGAATATGAGTTCTAATAATACATCTCGGAGTGAATATAATAGAAAAATTTACTTCCTGGAGATGGTGGAACGCATGTAGAGTCCCTAGGACCGAATTACGCATGTGCAGAACGCTGTGAACAACGGGAAGTACTTTCCGGATCTGTGGAATGCAAAGACGCACTTCCGGTTTTGAGATGGAATGCATGACGAACTTCCGGACATTAACGGCGCATGCGCAGGATGCGTGAATGCCGGGGAATGTGATTAAATGTCCACAGGTGCTCTCAATGTTACTAATATGTTTGCTATAAATATGGTGCTAATGAAAAGGAACTTTACACTTCTGATGAAGGACCAAACAGGTCAGAAACGCGTTAAGTGTTCCTACTCCATGTGACTTGGCGGTGATTGTGGTAACTATCCCCTGGTAGTGACCTCTCTATATCTGGATTGAGAGATCACTTTACCAGCCTGTTTTTCCATGTGGGACTGGACCTGAGGGTGGTTGCTGTTCTTCTACCGGTTTGCATGGATATGTTTTTATGCTGAATAAATTACGTTTGTTTGTAAGTGCTTTGATGTTATTAAATCCTGCATAATTTTATAAAGGATCATTGCACTATTTGTTCAATTGCGCACTAGTTTCCCACCTTCTTTATTATACTGTTTTGTATACATCTATTTGTGAAATAAGTGCTGCAAAAATATGTTCACCTATAGAGAAACACGAAAAGATTTAGCTAAATGCTACCAACCAGACAGATCTTTGTGATGATGATCTAGATAGCATTTTAAAAAAATTAGAAACCACAATGATAAAAGAAAATAAATTGTGGTGGGAGGTGTCCACTTTGGAGCAATACCAAGCATCTGGAATTGTCCCTAAGGGCCTTAAGATCATAAAACCTCCATCTTTCACTTCCTCTGATACTACTTTAAAAGAGAATTGGGACTCTATTCTTAATACATGCTCTGAGTCTCTAATTTCTCTGATTATCAGGGAGAGAACACACAATTTAAAAATACTTAATGATGAAATTAATGTTCTACAATCCCTAATACACCCTTTTCGAGAACTAGAGGATTTCAAAGCTTTAGAACAGGATGTTCTACATAAAATAACTAAAAACACAAAGTTCTTGAGAGAGAAAAAACAGAAAAAATTCTTAAGGGACTCTGCACCGCCCTCTCTGGTGGAAATAACAACTAATCCTATAAATGAGGAAATAAATACCCCCCATTTTGATACCGATAAAATTAAATCAGGGTTTAAATATAACATGACTAGAAAAACTCCCAATTGGAGGAGAAATAAGAATACCAGTAGAGAACCCATATACAGAAATCAAAATAGGGACTCAAATTTGTGGGGTAATCGATCTAGATATATACCTGAGAGGAATAAATCTAAACTGGAAAGATGACAAACATCTAGGTTTCCTCAAAAGATACAAAGAGATACTAATCCATCTCCATATTTCAGTCATGCAAATCGTTTTTCAGTATTAGACAATGGTAATTATGATGAACGTAGGAGACATGAACAATCCTCTTTTTTAGAGTGGAATGTGAGAACCCCACCAAGGAACAGGTATTAGTCCCCCCGATTTCCATCTTAAAGAAAACAAGGAGGGGTAAAAGGGGTGGACAGATTAAAATCAGAAAGAAAGTCAAAAAGAGAGAGATTCAGAATGTGGAAAATCAAGACTTAGAAACTGAGCTCACGAAAGAAGCCCAGGAGGTGAAAATCTTCAATCTTAGTAATAGGGTCTTAACTGAGGATGAAATTAGGGTTTTGAAAAAGGGCTTAAAACATGCCCCCTCTTTTCAGCCTAATTCCTTTGATGTGTTTTTGGATATCAAAAAATACGTAAGGAAATTGACAATAAAAAGGTTCTTCTTGATGAAGGAAAAAGAAGAGGGTGAATGTGTACAAACACCACCTCAAACAGATAGATTTAAACCTCCCTCAACATTTTATCCTTCACATGCTAAAGGGAGCTGTATTGACTCTTTTAATAAATTAGTATGCGATGAAGCTGAAAGAGTCATACAGAAGAACTTGACTAAAAAGAATAGACCTCTTAATCTAACTAAAAAGGAATTTAATGCTTTAAAATAACTGAAGGAAGATAAAACCATAATCATAAAACCTGCAGATAAAGGGGGGGGGGTGGTCTTAATGAATAAAGATACTAATATGAAGAATATCCATACATTATTGAATGAGGATAACACATATAAAAAACTAAAATATGATCCTACGGTTAAAATGGAGAAAGCTCTAAAGGAGCTAACAACAAAAGCATTTGATGATGGCCTTATTTCAAAAAAAGAATTGGATTTTCTAAATATTAAGAACCCATCTATACCCACTATCTATACACTTCCAAAAGTGCACAAAGATCCCCTAAACCCGCCTGTCCGGCCAATAATATCCGGCTGTAACAGTCGTACCAGCAATTTGTCGGCCTTAATAGACTCTTATTTACAGCCCCTTGTACAGACAACGAGGGCTTATTTGAAAGATACAGGAGACGTACTGTGCAAATTAGGTGATATTAATTGGAAAGAGAACAGTTTTTTTGTGTAGTGCAGATGTGAAAACACTCTATATGATAATTGATTCAGAGAAGGGTATAACTACTGTCACATATTTTTTTAAACAAAAGTGATATGAATGAAGCACTAAAGCACTTTATTATTGACAGTATTAAGTTTATACTCTCAAATAATTATTTTTATTACGATGGATCTTTTTATCTTCAAATGATAGGAACTGCCATGGGCACCAGGTTCGCCCCCAGTTACGCTAATCTGTTTATGGCGTACTGGGAGGAGCATACCATTTGGGCTAATGGAACTCTGGTGGCAAACCTGGTGTCCTGGCATCGTTTTATAGATGATATCGTTTTTATATGGAGTGGTGATGAAAGATCTTTAGATGAATTTTGCACTAATTTGAATTTGAATACTATGTCTATTAATTTAACTTTCAGTATAAGTAAAGAAGAGATTTGTTTTTTGGATCTTAGTATTTATATTAAAGAGGGTTCCATTCATACTATGACCTATCGTAAGCCCACAGACTGTAATAATTTCATAGAAAGAACCAGTCAACATCTCAAAAACTGGTTAGATGGTATCCCTTTTGGTCAGTTCTCCAGGATTAAAAGGAATTGCACAGAACCCAGTGTCTGTGAAAAGCAATTGGATGATCTGACTAAATGCTTTGAAGTAAAGGGTTATTCTCCAAAGATCCTTACAAAAGCTAGAAATAAAATTGACCAGGTGAAAAGGCAGGATTTATTGAACAACAGAAAAACAACTTCCACTACCAATGATACACAATGGGCCTTTATTACACAATATAATACATGCCATAGAGATATGGAACGTATTATTAAAAATAATTGGAAAATCCTTAAATTAGATACCATCTTGGGACAATATATACCGGACCAACCATCTTTTGTGTATAGAAAGGCACCTGCATTAAAGGACCATCTTGTGAAAAGTAGTATAGAACCGGAAATTAGACAAAGTATTAGAACTAAGGGTTTCCATAAATGTGGAGACTGTCTGATGTGTAAATCAGTAGAGAATAAACAACGTAAACAAACTAATTTTACTGTAAATGGTATGTTTTTTCCGATAAAAGAATTCATCACTTGTCACTCCAAGAATATAATTTACATCTTGGTTTGTGGTTTATTCTATGTCGGAAAAACTACCCGTTGTTTAAAAGTTAGGATGGCTGAACACGTATATATAATATACGTAAGGGTTTGGAAACCCATACAGTTTCGGCACATTTTAAGAGATCTCATAATTCTAAGACATGCCATCTGAAGAATTTTATAGGAATACAACAAATTTTACCCTCATGGCGTAATATAAATCTAGATGATAGACTGTCTAAGATGGAAATGAGGTGGATTCACCGTTTGGGGACACTGGCACCCAAGGGCCTCAACGGTGATTTCGAACTCAAATGTTTTCTCACCTAGCTAATCATCTTTCCTACTGTTTTTTAAGTACTTGTCTTATAAGCACTTTCCTCTTATGCACTTTATTGTGTTTTTCAAATATAATGAATATATTTTTTATATTTTTAATTTTTTGTTTTATTGTCTATTTTATGTCTTATGGATTCTTAATGGGACTCATATGCGGATACTTATATATAAAATAACATCCCAATGGACCCGGCGAATATGAGTTCTAATAATACATCTCGGAGTGAATATAATAGAAAAATGTACTTCCTGGAGATGGTGGAACGCATGTAGAGTCCCTAGGACTGAATTACGCATGTGCAGAACGCTGTGAACAACGGGAAGTACTTTCCGGATCTGTGGAACGCAAAGACGCACTTCCGGTTTTGAGATGGAACGCATGACGAACTTCCGGACATTAACGGCGCATGCGCAGGATGCGTGAATGCCGGGGAATGTGATTAAATGTCCACAGGTGCTCTCAATGTTACTAATGTGTTTGCTATAAATATGGTGCTAATGAAAAGGAACTTTACACTTCTGATGAAGGACCAAACAGGTCAGAAACGCGTTAAGTGTTCCTACTCCATGTGACTTGGCGGTGATTGTGGTAACTATCCCCTGGTAGTGACCTCTCTATATCCGGATTGAGAGATCACTTTACCAGCCTGTTTTTCCATGTGGGACTGGACCTGAGGGTGGTTGCTGTTCTTCTACCGGTTTGCATGGATATGTTTTTATGCTGAATAAATTACGTTTGTTTGTAAGTGCTTTGATGTTATTAAATCCTGCATAATTTTATAAAGGATCATTGCACTATTTGTTCTTTCTATTTTTTGTGTCTAAACCTCAAAACACGGATATGTGGAGGTAGTCACATTTTTCTAGATTTTCAACATTGTTTGGAATACTATCCTTGGTTAATCGGCGACTCTGTGACTGCTAAGCTGTGTGCTTAATGGGAAGTTATGAGATACGCTGTTTGAATCACATCCATTTGTAAGTGCATTCGATTGACTAGAATCATTTATTAAAAGGGTTTTATTGCACTATCTTCTCTTTTATGTGTCTACCCTAACACACACACTGTGTGGAGGAGGTCACGTTGTCTTTTAGGTTCCAATCAAGACCGATAAAATAAAGAAAAAGAGAAGTAGAAATCTCAAAGTCCTGCTCCTCTTAGAAAATCTTTAGGGGTGATTATTAACCTTTTTTATTATCTTTAAGGTGTACTATTTTTTCCTTTGAGCGCCATAGATATGCGTAATTTCTTTCTTATATATAGTAGTTATGCAACTGCTTCTATGCACATTTATCAATTTAATTCTCACCAACATCTAAGTTATTACCATAGCGCTCTCTTGTCTGTATATTGGTATAGGCCTTTACTACCACATTTCTACTCTATGGAAAAGGAGGCTGCCACGTGTATTCAGTCCTTGGGGACTTACCACAGTATCTGACATCTGGCAACACACCCACATACTGTATTTCCACATTGCTCAATATATCAATGATATGTCTTACAACAACTATTATAATCTATATGCCCACCATATTACTCCAATATGGCTGAATATCTCATGCATCCAATATATTACTCAGTGTTTTAAGTTTCCAAAATCATACTACCATAAGCTCAATATTCACCATATTACTCAACAAATAACAGTATCCACTATTTTACACAAACAGTGACACAAGAGCAGTGCTCTCTAATAATTATTGTACAAAAAAATCACATTAACACCATATGCACTACTGTATCCCCTCTACCACCATTTTCCTACAATAGGTTAAGTGTGTTTTAATTTGATATGTGTATTCATTGCTGGGCAGAGAAAGTAACATTTCAATAGATGGGAAAAAAAGTTAGTTGAACCAGATGTGCAATGGTCCCATGTCAACAAGCCAAATTTATTTTTAAATCCACATATAACAAAGGTATTCTAACTATGTGACAACACATAAGAGCTATTTTTTCAACTCAGGTTCTTAGTGACGGGTGTCCTTTTACTACTTATAAGAAGACTAAAATTACTTTACAGTAAGCTAAATTATTGATTCACTGGATCATCTGTAAACTGTGAGGATAAAGAATTGTAAAAACAGTGAAATATGTAATATTTATGATGTTTAAAAAGAAGAAAAATACTTAACAAATTAGCAAATTACATTTACATAACTATACAAAAAATAACCTTGAAACATGTTTACATACTGTATTTTGCAAATTCATAAACCGTACAATAACTTCATGTTACTGTAAGTCTTAAAATCTTAGAAGCAACTGTTTTATTTTATTGTCTAAAATATAAATCAACATTATCCCTTTTAATATTTAATTACATATTGTGACTTACAAGACACATCAAACTCAAAAAACAGGATTGAACAGACTAAGATGTTTCATGCATGTTACAACATTGCATATGCCCAAGGCTTTTCTATTCATAAAGAGAAGTCAGAGAAAATACAGTCAAGTGGAAATGAATGAACATATAAAAAACTTCACACTTTGATTATAACTTATATCATGTGACCACAAACTGTTAACTGAAACATTTCTTAAATCAGAAATCTCCATTATTTTATAGAAATCATAGTTGGAATCTCTCATGTTAGTCATTTGATGGCTTGTGTATAACCAAGATGGAATCTGCTCTCTAATATTTTCAAGTACAACTTTTCATTCTTTATACACTGACAGTAAAATCCCCTAAATGTTAACTTTTAAGAGCCCTTCCTGAATCTTATATGCTCTTACTGTAGTTATGATTCTTATTGCTCACACATATATTGTAGATAGGTAATAGAGATTGTAATCTGCAATCCTTTAGTGATCATCTCTCTATAACAACAAATTGTGCATTCTCTGATACAGTACTGTATTTCTGAATAACATCTTCACTAACCACTAAAAATTGACCACGATAAAGTGTTTCCAGCTAGTTTTCACACTCCACATTGACTTCAGTGTCAGTCATGGCACTCTAAAGTAACACAACAGAAGGAAATGTAATAGCCTGCGTGAGACTTTGTACAAGTTCTTCCTTTTTTTCAAGGTGCAATCATTTACACAGTAAAACCAGGTTAGTTTTGATATGTAAATGATTGCCTCTTTAAAAAAAAGGGAAAACTCACAAAGTTTCATACTTTCTGCTTCTCACAGGCTATTACCTTCCCACCAACATCTTTAAAAAAACGTTTAAGTAGAACATCATTGGAGAAAACTTCCTCACAAATTTATTTTCTGTTAATGTAGAACTACCAAATCATTATTTTTTGTATACTTCCAAACAAGCATACTCACAATCTTGCATCTCTGTTCAAGCTTCTAACCTGGAATACCTTTTTAATACCTTTTTTAAAACATTGTCTTGTGTTCCACATGAAAACCACCAGCTACTTTTCAGTGCCCAATATTTTGATTAAGTATAAGACTGAAATGACATGAAATGGTACTGTATTCTCTTCTTCAAACAATAACCAACTCAGTTCCACCTAGATCCCTTTGCCTTTTCTTTATTTGAACTCACAAATGAAGATGAAATTGTATAACCTTTTCTTGTCTTCCTAGTCTACTATCTCTAATCTTGATGTTATACCCTCTTAAATCACTTGAACCCTGGCTCCTGTGCTCATCCCAATCTTAACTACAATCAGTAATATCACTCTCTCTACTGGTGTTTTTTCATCACTTTACAAACATGTCATGATTACTTTGAAAAAAAACTAAATTGAACCCATATCCTCTAAAATTACTATTGCATATCTTATTTCCCTTTCCCCTCGAAGCTGCTTGCAATTGCTAAGGTGGCTATTGATTTGATTATTGCTATGACTAAAGGCCATTACTGTACATCTAATTATTCTGGATCTTTATGCTGAATTTGTTATTATTCCACATTTTCTCCTCATACAAATATTGCATCTTCTCCTAACTTATCAAATCATTCTTTCAGTATTCACTTCTTCTTCCTTTATCAGTTGGAATACCACAAGCACAGTTCTAGATCCTCTGCTGTTCCCTATCTTTACCATATAAAACTAATAAGTTGGTTTGCATTTCAATATCATCTGTCTGTGGATGATGCCAAAATTTACCTCTCCCGATAACTCACCATCTGTTAGATAAAACTGCAAAGTGTTAATATGACATTTCTTTTTCAATGTTAACTCATCTTCTCAAACTCAATCTTCTGATGCCAGAGTTACTAGTATTCCCATCTGCCAAGGGATGTGGTATAGATTGAGAAAAGCAGGGGCCCTAAGACTGAGCCTGACTCCAACTGATAGAGGTAGCAAAGAGGAAATATATTCACAAAAGCAGACCATGAAATAGTAATTCGATAGGAAGGATGAGAACCAAGAAAGGGCTGTGTTGTGAAGACCTAGGAATTGTAGTGTTTGTATGAAAATCTGAAACTAACTTGCGTTAAAAAATTGCAAACATGCTGTTCACCTCATACAGTGGCAAGGAAACGCTCAGACCATAGTCTTTCTTTTAGAGTGGTGGTTTGGCTACTGCTCTCTCTCTCTTAGAATGGCTGTTGTAAAAGACGGGACCAAAAAAGTCAAGCATTTCTGTAACCTTAAATTCAACACCTACCCACTCTAAATGAGTCTGTCACCTTTAAAACAGGCAAATCAGTGGGGCGTGGCTTGACTGGCCAGGCAGGAAGAAGTGTCTGGGCTGAGCTCCTCTAGTTTTAGGTCTAAATTTTTCATATTTGTGGGGTGTACTTGTTATACCCCTTATACCCTTTCCACCCCTAGCAGCTCCTGCTCGCTGGGTACATACCTCACACTTCAGGACCATTTCCTCCTATACATCTGGTTCCTGGCCTATCTCCCTCCTGAAGCCGGGAGCTCAAGTTTATGGTGAGACCGCGCCTGGCTTCCGAGAGCCGTGGACCGGAAGTGGAGGCCCGGCGGCTGATGCGGCGTGATTGAGGAGCCTCCTGCCTGCTACTGTGTCCAGCTGGACCTGGCTTCTGTACACGGATCAGAGGAGGAGTTGCATAGAGACGCAGCTGTGTGTGTGCCTGGACGTGCTCCCTGTTTGCTGGAAGGCTCCCGGTGGCCATCTTGGAGTAGGCCCCCTCCCAGCAGGATTATATAGGCTGCCTGTTTGGTGCTTAGTGCAGGGCAAGATAATGTCACCAGCTGGCCTGTGACTTATCTACCCTCCCTGCAGATCATACTACCCCACTGTGTGCACTGTCAGCTATTATCCACAGAGGGGGTCCCATATATTGCCTACACTGCCTGCTCCTTTATACCACTCAGAGATATCTATTACCAGTTACCTGACACCTGTTGATGTATGTACAGGCTCTTCTCCTCTGACACTCTTCTAACATACATTCTCCATTCCTCTTCTCATTCTGTGCTGTGAAACCTATATCAATATACTGAGATGGAATGATTAAATTGGGAGTTCCTTCTACTGCCCAATTGAGAGACCTGCATGTCTTCTTGGATTGCTTTTCCAAATCAGCTCATTTAGAAGATTTCTCCAGCTTTGCTTATATCTCTCACGTGTATTATCACTATTGGATATCTTGAGCTCATACTGTTTTCACCGTTGTTCTGCTGTGGGCGTGTACGCCTGTCTGCCCTCCAACTGCTCTCTGTACTACAGACTGTATTAACTCCTGCAATGATCTGTAGTTACCTGCGCCCAAGCAGTGACATCTATCAAATGCCTAAGCACCCATTCAATTTCTAATACCATCTGAACTACCTTTCAATTAATTCAACTCTGCTCTGAATTTGCCTCTATATCAATATGCCAGTCAAATGGGGGTCAAAAACTCTGTGACTTCCAGCTCCAGTAGTTTCCTAAGGCTGTCCCTACGGCCCATAAGTCCTCCACCTCACCGTCCATCACATCTTCGCTCTCCTCTACCTTGTTTTAACCTATGGCCCCTACCAACACTTCTAGCATGGACATGGGCATTGTTCCGCAAGCTCCTCTGACTACACAATCCATGCTTAAGATGTTCACCGCCTTTAAGTCCAATATTCTTTCTGGGATGGAATCCTCTCAGAATGGACTTGGTTGGGATAACGGGGCATACAGAACATTTGGAGTACAAGATGCAAGAGTTGGTATCATCACACAACGACCTCCTTTTAGCTCATTCCGATCTTCAGACGGAGGTGACCACCATGTGAGATAAAATCGCAGATCTTGAGGACAGATCGAAGAGAAACAATGTCAAGATTAGAGGCATTTCTGATTTTGTGACCCCTGTCAATTTGAAATAATATGTAACCAAACTTTTCTGGAAATTTCTCCCATCAGCAACATCACAAGATTTAATAGTGGACCGCGTTCACCGCTTTCCCAAGCCAAGAGGGGGTTACACCTCTAACTACCCTAGAGATGCTTTGTTAAGAGTCCACTTCTTTCATGTCAAGGAGATAATCCTGAAAGCTGCCAGACAAGCTGAGAGTACAGATACTCTGGAAGGTGTTCAAATTTATCCGGACCTTTCGCAATATACTTTGGCAAAGCGGCGAGCTTTGCAACCTGTTACAGCCGCTCTCCGTGACAATGACATTCAATACAGATGGGGATTTCCTGTTAAAATCATCATCCGATATGATTATTCTTCCTATGTGGTCTCAACTCTGGATGCAGGAATTAAACTCTTTGCGGATTGGGACATCACTGTATGCCAGTCTAAGTCTGACTCTCCCTCCCAGCCTTCGACAGAACGAAATGATGCGGTGTTGTGATATCCTTTATTAATGTTAGGTTCTTCACATGGTCACTTTATTATTATTGTGTTACTATATGTTCTGGTAGTTCGTACTGTAATCACCAGTTGACCTAATGGTTATGGTCCCTATATTGTGGTTCGGTTGTTACTTAGAACTGCTAATGGCTATTTCATGGCTTTTTGGCTTATCCATTCAGTGAGGTCCTGCCACATTAGAGATATTTCTATTTCTATATAATCTATGTTCTTAGGTTTACAGTTTTATAGTTTATTGCACAATATATGTTACAGTATGGGGACACCCAGCATGGGCCACCCCCCAATGTGTTTTGTTTTGTTGCCCAAGTTGTTTTTTTTTAGGCAACAAACACAGTAGCCCTACCTTTAGGGCTAGTTCAGTTTTTCCCTGTTCTATTTTTTGTTTTTCTTTCCCTATTTTCCATTTCTAACTTTCCCCTCATTGTTCTTTTTGTTGTTCCCCTTCCCTCTCCCTGGAGTCCAGATATGAGGATTAATGCTTTTCTTCCATATTATCACAATTATTGACATGTCATGGTTAAGTTTTATTCCTTAAATGCCCATGGCTTGAACTCCCCTAATAAGAGGTGATTGGCTTTAGAGACCTTCCATAAGGAAAAGGCGAAAGTGGTGGCCCTGCAGGAAACCCAATTCTCTTCGATTGCCCCATCCCCTTTTCCTTAACTACCGCTACCCTACGAGTTATTTTGCAAATGGGCCCTTTAAAAGACATGGGGTGGTGATCTTATTTCATAATTCCGTCCGCTTTGAGTTGTCTCAGCAAACTGCAGATAGAGATGGTCATAAATTGATCTTAGTAGGGAAGCTAGAGGATAAAGAAATAAAGGTTGTGTCTTTATATGCCCCAAATTCCTGGCAAATACCCTTCCTGAGGAAATTTTTTGAAACTTTACATAAAGTTCAGACGGGGCACCTAGTTATTATGGATGATTTTAATTTGGTCCCAGATGGGAAAATTGATAAAGCTCCATCCTCTAAGGACTACGTTCCAACACTACATTCCCCTAAAAAGCTGCAACTCTTATGGGCGGAGTTTGATCTTTGTGATGTTTGGCGTATCCCTCTCCCACTATGAAAGACTATACTTTCTTTTCTCATGTACATAACTCCTATTCTCATATTGATTTTATTTTACTGGATAAATGGTCATTTCAACATACTCATAAGTCTACTATTAGTCCGGTAGTTTGGTCCGATTATGCGGTAGTAACCTGGACATGGGACTGGTATACATCTAAAATACCCCCACGCCCATGGCGATTCCCAGAATAGTTATTACCTCCCCTGAAGCACTCACGGCTATTACTGATACATTGTCTTCTTATTTGGCCACAAACTCCCCTGCTGATACCTCTGTACCCACCTTTTGGTGTGTCTTGAAGGCTGTCTTGTTAGGGTTGGTTATTCAGGTAGGGGCCAGACTGAGAAGACAATATCTTAAATGACAGTCCGATCTGGAAGAGAGACTGCTCCAAGTAGAATCTTTGAATAGAGCCCAACCTACTCACTCCCTGAAACATGAATTAGTTGCAATCCGTAATCAACTCCGTGTATTGTTTATAAGTCGCATGAAACATGCATATGCTAAGATGCAACAAAAGTTCTATTCAATAGTTATCAAAGCGGGTAAATTCCTAGCACGTAGGCTCAGATTGAGACAGTCTAGAAATAGAATTAAACATATACGATCTTCTTAGGGGAATTTGGTACACAACCAGGCAGATATTGCTGAGGCTTTCACCCGCTATTATGAGAAATTGTATAATTTGAAGTCTGACCCTTCTGTAATTCAACCTAACTCTTCTATAATCTCTTCCTCTTTAAAAAACATACAGTACACTTTCCTAGACTTCCAGCTGCAGATCTGGATGTTTTAAATTCTGAATGGTCTGAGGAGGAAATAAAATCAGTCATTGCCTCTTTACCAACAGGAAATTCCCCGGGACCTGACGGTTTTACCAACTCATTTTGTAAAAAATTTGCTTCTGTCCTAAAACCTTCTCTTACTACCCTCTATAGATATGCTACGGATTATGGGTCACTCCCACAGAAATGCTGCAAGCCCAGATCATCACTATTCACAAACAGGGGAAGGACCCATCCCTGTGCCCAAACTATAGACCCATAGCACTTCTTAACACAGATTTAAAAATGTACTCTAAACTCATAGCTAATAGATTATCTCCTTTCCTTCCACAGCTCATACATACTGACCAGGTAGGTTTTATAAGGGGCAGACACGCTTCCGATAATACGAGAAGGGTGTTCGGGCTGGTGGAATACCTTGTTAGAGAGGGGAAGGAGGCTGTTTTTCTCTCATTAGATGCTGAGAAAGCATTCGACCGCCTACATTGGGGATTCCTTACCGAGGTATTATTGAAGGTGGGGTTATGAGGGCCAATCTTAACATTCATATTAGCGTTATACAGCTCCCCCTCAGCCTCAGTATTTAGTAATGCTTCACATCCTCTCCCTTTCTAATTTCCAATGGCACCAGACAGGGATGCCCACTGTCCCCACTTATGTATGTTCTTGCCATATAACCTTTAGCTGCCCTCTTGAGAAAATATTTACTTTTTCTAGGAGTATGCGTGAACTCCACTAAACATAAATTGAGTCTTTTTGCAGACGATGTTCTTGTCTTCATTCCTGATCCTGACACTTCCTTCCCTATTCTTTTAGAGATGATTACACGCTACAGTGAAGCTTCTTATTATAAACTTAATAAATCTAAAATGGAAGCTTTGCCGTTTAATCTGAGCCCTGCTAAACTGATTAGACTTAAATCTCAATATAAATATAATTGGAAAAAAGATTACATACTCTATCTTGGTATCAATATCCCCAACACGTTGGCCATGATAGCTGATGTAAACTACAGTCCCTTGCTCTCTCAAACAGATCAGCTACTGAAAAGATGGGGGGCCCTGGAGGTATTGTGGCTCGGCAGACTACCAGCATATAAAATGACAATCCTTCCAAATTGATGTACCCATTTCGAACAATCCCATATCTGGTCCCACAGAAGTTTATCAGTCAAGTCCATTCAGCGATCCTTAAGTAAATTTGGAAAACCAAACCCCCACGAATAGCTTATTCGTCTAACGAGATCTAGGAAATTAGATGGGTTGGAGGTACCTGACTTGCGGTCATATCAAATTGCATGTCTAATATCACAAGTAAGCGATTGGTCTCTATCGGAGGGCGCAAAACAATGGGTGGATTTCGAGAAGGACTTATGTCCCCATTTCAATCTTTTAGACTTTCTGTGGACTCACGTCCAACAGAGACCCTCTTCACAATATTTTTCCTCATACTATCTTAGACTCTCTCAAAGTATGGGATGCTATGGTAACTTCAAAAGCTCTTTTCCTACCTTCCTGTTCCTTATCCTTGAATGCTCTTTCTGGTCTGATCCAGGATTTAAATGTTTCAAAATGGCTGCATTGTGGTATCACTACCATTGCCGATTTGGATGCTGGATCTACCCCCCTTTTCCACGTTACAAAACCATTTTCATTTGCCTCATACTGAGATATTTACATATCACCGCATAACACATTGGATTTCTAGCTCAAATAAAACCTCAGGGCCCCTACTACTCCCACCTCCTCTTATCTTATCAAAACTGTTATTTTGTAATGGTAGAGGCTCCATTCGTTTTTGGAACACTATACTCCAAGATATTTTGCCCCAAGATAAGACTCCAGCTCAATCTCAGTGGGAGGTGGATTTGTATGGCACGTTTACACAAAATCAATGGGAGTCAATTTATCTAGCTTCGCATGTTATGTCTAAGTGCAACAACACCAAGGAAATGCATTTCAAACTACTCCATAGATTATACTTTACACCTGCCAAGTTACACAGAATATGGCCTAGCCATTCTTAGTATTGTTGGAGGAACTGTTCAGAGATTGGAGATGTTGTTCATATATTCTTTTCATGTCTAAAGATTCGCCAGCTCTGGAGTGATGTGTTTGCTTTCGCTTCTAAAGTCCTTAAAGTTACCCTCAAAGAGTCTCCGTTGTTGGCTCTTTTTCACATGTACCAGACAGAACTCACTTCTGCCGGTGGCTATGTATTAGGTCATATTCACATAGCTACTAGAGCAGCAGTAGCCCAAAACTGGAAATCTCCCTTGCCCCCATTGCTCATTAAAATTATCCATAAGACCCACCAAGCCTTTATGATGAAGAGCCAAGGTTTACCCTACATGTTTCATGCAAAATCCCCTTTGGTCAGATGGCTTAGCTGGCACGACTATTCCAATACCAGAGAAGGGGTCAACTCACTGCTTGAATCGGACGATTAATTGTCTATTGGTACTTGGGCTGTTGCTATATCTTTTTTCTTTATTTCTTATTTTTATGTTACTGTGTAACCTGCTTTATATATTACACTTGACCATTCCGTTTGTGTATATTCTATTATATGCTGTGTGACTATTATCCTTATCCCCCCTCCCTCTCTTTCTCCTTCTTTTTTTTGTTTCTGTACCCTTCCCCTTTCCGTACACACGGAATAAAATTTAATAAAATATTATTGATGGGAAAAGAAAACCCAGGCAAATCAGTGCACAAAAAGAACACTAAGGCTGAAGAACACACTGTGTATTCACAAACTTCACGAATCGCTAAGGAGAGTCTATGTTGTCCACGAGTGCTATCTGTGAGTCTGACATTTCTTATCCTGACACTGTAGAGAAACCTCCTTGCATTATTTCTGAACGCTCTGCAAATGTGAGGATTATACTGTGGTAGTGCAACAGGATGAGGGTGATTGTGTACTGTATCTGATGCTAAAGAGGATGTGGTTGAGGATTTTGATGGTGAATGTGCTGGACAAAAAAAGGGGATAAAATTCTGAAGAAGGATGTTATTTATGTTAAACTCAGCCACCAGTGGTAGCAGTTCTTGCAGTAATAAGAAGGACATTGCAATGCCTTGGCATAAGCCCAATAATTCACCTCTTTCATGTGGAATATTTTTATCCAAAATCCTGACAATATTTATATCTGTACCATTTGTGAGACCGAAGTAAGCAGAGGTAGCAACAGTAAACCTTAAGGCACCTCCTTCCTGTTGTGTCATTTGCAGTGAGTTCATACTAATTATTTATCAAAATCTGAAAAAACTGTTAATTAATAAAAAGCAGTCCAGCATCAGCTACCAGCAGCATGAAAAGATCCCAGTACATGAAATCTCCCCCGCAACTTCATCAACTTCCTCATTAATGATCAGCGGTAATCCTCCTGCATCCAGTATTCAAAATTGTTTCTTCTTATATCGAGGACTCCCCAGAAGAATCCTTACATGCTAGGACTGCTGCTACAGGTAGGTGAATCTTCATCACAGAAGGGGGCCAAGAGGACTAGTAATTTCAAAGAACAATTGACTGTGATACAAGAATTTGCAATAGGAGCCACGTATGACATATGCATCCAGTATCAACCATCAATACATCTGCTTTAGATGATTATTTGAGGTCATGTGTCCCTACTACCAAATTCCATGTTGATTCCATTTTAACAGAGCAACAATTATTCACATGTACTGTACAAGGAAGTTTTAAAAAAAATATTAATTTTGATCTAGAATGAATGAATGAGTGTCAGGAATGATACAAAAAATAAGTTCCGCTATTAATCAATCTCATGCTTTCATGTGTTTTTTAGCACCAAATGCAAAGAACAGAATGAGTAAACATACTCAAGATAGTACTAGTTACCGACTGCATGTCAGATTATATACTGTCTATATACAATTTAGTTTATTTAATGTTTTTAACTTGATTTCATTATTATATGAGTGCTTTATTTTATAGCTATAAAAAGGTGCTTGGTGTTTGTTATTAATATAATATGGTGTTTTTAATAAGATATATATATATATATATATATATATATATTCCCATCATATTTAATACGAGGGAATATATATAAGTATATATATATATATATATATATATATATATATTACAAAATGATATATTCTGTGTGTGTCAGTATTCCTGACACAGGTATATTTTACAAGCAAGGGCAACATCCATTGTCTGGTTATATGAAACAAGACAAGTGTTTGGAGTTGGACATATGTCAACATAAGAATCCTTGCTGTCTAATCCTGGTACAATTTTTCACCTTGTGCCTTAAATCCATATAATCCATGTTACACATTGTATTTTTATGTTATTTCTAACACTCAAAATTGAAGCAGCAGTGCCCCCTACTGTTTCTTAGCAATTATGTATATTTCCTAATATGACGCTTGAACATATGAATAGCTTATTCAGGAGTTCTCCAGTCTATAAAAACTGGAACCAGTCAATGTTAATTCAGCCTAGACAGCCTGGCTGAAACATGGACTGCAGAAGTGCCAGGATTATCTGAATAAAACTCAGCCTCTAGAAGCAGAGGGTGAGGCTCCTGAGTATAAGGCAGTGATAAGTGGAAGGTGATAACACACCAGCCAATGAACTTCTACGTACATGTAATTTTTAAAACCCATAATGATTGGCTGGTGCGTTATCACCTTCCACTTATCACTGCTTAATCACTGATTTATCACTTCTCCAGGCATAAAACCTCTGCCCCAAAGTGAGTTCAGACACTGCGATCCTCAGTAATTGATTCCCTTATTTAAGCTACAGATGAAACCACACTCATTGTTGGTGGCTGCATTGCAGGCAGTGGTGAGTGGTATGCCTGCACCTTGGCCTGCCATCGAGAGTACAGAGACACTCCCATTCAAAGTGAATGGGGCGCATGTACATCTACAACGCATGCACATTCCATTTGTGCCCTGCAGTCTGCCTCACCGGGCGTGCCTAGTCACAGACAGAGCCACGATTAGCATGGCTCCATCTGTACTTGGAAAAGCAGCAAGAGAATCTGAAAGAGAGAAATTTAATGAAGTGATTCCACTAAGTGTGTTGGACTTGTAAATCAAGGTTTTGATTTGCCAGTACCAAAGAGTTTGCAATATCTTATAATTAAATCACTACATTTTGGCAACCATGAATGATTATAGGTGTTAGTCATATGAAATATCTTCAAGAGATGCAAAAAGCTCCTTGCAGGCAAGTTGTCAGCTCAAGTGGCACATGACACGGCTGTGTCTCCTGCTTCAGCATCTCCTACAAATGCTTCTGCCAGACAAAAAGACATTTCCAAGAGACCCCCTGCTGATGATCATGTCAACTTAATGCACAAGAAAGAAACAACATGATGGCGAAGCATAAAAGAATTGCCATCATTGATTGACATCAGTACCATGACACAATCTGAAACCGTAAATATCATTAAAATGTTGGAGGATTGCATTAATGATAACATATAAATAACCATCTCAAACAGTTCCTTTGAATGCTGGGAGGAAAAAGGTCAATTTTGAACCACTTGTACAAACTCACTTTGGTTTACTTAAGCTGCACACCATTCAGTGTGTACTTGGAAAGAGTGTTTAGCACAGCTGGGAACCATGTGAGCAATATGTGTAGAAGGCTACTTCCAAAAAATATGGAAAATTATGTTCATAAAAATGAACTAATGTACAGATTTAAATATGAAGACCTTTGCCACCAATAACAACAAATTACAGAGATTTCTGTAACATGTTTACCAGTGGGGATATGGTACTGTAATATTGTGTTATTATATTAGCACAGGTTAAAGTCATGAAAAGGATGATAATGATCTACCAACTGTGATTATTATTATTATTATAATAATTATTATTATTATTATTATTATTATTATTATTATTATTATTAACAACAGTGTTAGCTTACTTACTCCTATTGGTAACAGTCCAAGCACTTCAGCCACAAAAGTGGCAGTCCCTATTGCTGATGTGCTTGGTTTGTTAAACTGTGTACATCCTTTTTTCAATATACAACATAATGGTGGGTGGGAGGGCTCAAGGACAATTCCATAAAGCACCACTTTTCTTTTAATTTTTCTTTACTTATATGTTTAGTTGGAGCCATGCTAGTTGTGGCTCCATCTGTGCCTGGAAGCGCCCCTCCCAGCGCACCTAACACCAAGAGCATCTCCATCTGGCTGCACATGCCCGTGATGGAGACGCATCCTATTCACTAGAATAGGAGGGAGTCGCGTGCCCAGACAGACGTTCAGAATGGAAGCATCTCTGTGCACTCCCAGCATGACTATGCAGACGGATCTCCTAGTCACAACAGGAGTGCATGCCTGCGATGGAGCCGCCTCAGAAGAGCATGGCTCCATCTGTACTTTACAGTGACATTGTTGATAGTCTTCTGGTTTGCAAAGCACATGTCTCTTATTTACTTTTCTTTATAGTTATAGCTGTTTGAAATCAATCACTTAATCAATAAATCAATGACATGCTTTACCTGACTTCCACTGCATTTTGCCAGGCCCATGTATCTGTTTTACTTTCCTTTATAGTTCTGATTGTGGGTATATACTCAATCAATGAATTAATTCTTTACCTGGCTTCCACTACATAAAAATTTTACCTGCATTACCTTTATAAGGAATGGCTCCAATACTTAATTTCTACAAACGTAGGTAAAAAATTTATTTTTCACATATTTTTGTAGACATTAAGGGATAATGAATAGACCCCCTAATATTGTAAGATCAGGTACCCATCTCTGTAAAAATAAAATAAGGTGCTCAATCAATTTTTGCGTGGATGATCATATACAAATTATCATTCTTTGCTTTCTATTTCTGAAAATGAAGTCATTATTTTGTACCAGATTACACAGAAGATGCTTAATTTGCATCTCAGTAATGTGCACATAAAACTTACATAAGTGGCTACTTTATAAGTATGGCTACACACCAAAAACAGCAGAAATGATAAAGTTGCTTCCGTAATGGCAAAACTTAATGCTTTGGAACTCATAAACAGTATACTTATAAAAATAAAAAAGGACTTAGAGTGACTTAATTATAGCAGAATTACACCTTTCCAAGTTGCAGCACACATAATGAGATCTGAAGTGCTTGAAGCTAAATTATTATTCTAAAGTAAATAAAGTTAACTAAAGGAGATAAGGAAGAAAACATATAGTTAATAATCTTTTTTTTATAGATAATGAGATTGAAATAATAGTCTAAATAAAATAATTTATTAAACAACCCTAAGATACTGTATATAAACCCTTTAAAGAGGAAATCAATGTATCTATAGAAAAAAAAATATCTCGGCTATATGACTTCCAATTAGAGCAACTTAATGAACCAATCTCATTTTAAGAAGTTTCAAAAGGCTATCCACTAATTGCCCAATGGGAAAGCACATGTACTGCATGACTTCACAGGCTAATAGTATATATGATCTGATGTACTGTACAAGTAGGGTACCATGGAAAAATGCAGCCAAACAAACTTTAAAAGAAATGTTAATATAGTATATTTTTTGTGTTGAAACCCAGCATAGATAGTGATAACTGATCACACTACATTTTTTACTATTTAAATAAAATTAATAGAGGAATGCACTATCACATACACACATACACACATACATACACACATACACACATACACACATACATACACACATACACACATACACACATACACACACATACACATACACACACATACACACACATACACATACACACACACATACACATACACATACACACACACATACACATACACACACACATACACATACACACACATACACATACACACACATACACATACACACACACACACACAAAATGCCACAGCCTTTTCTTGTCACTGCTAGAACAAAGGAATGCAAGGCTACACTGCTCACAATACAGCAGACAGCAATGTGGTGGTAAACTAGCCCAGTTTATCAAGCTGGTCACACCATGGTGGAGAAAGCAAGCATAAAAAAATTCTGCATAAAATCAAATAACTGAATCCTGGAAACAATTGCTAGGTGAAGAAGCAAGTATACATTTTATTTTTTTTAACCTTCACATGGAGTTTTGGGAAGATTCCTATAAATAGCACATGAATTCAATGTTCCAAAGTATTCATTACAGTTAAGAAGGAAATGAATTATGGGCTTATTTATTAATTATTGGGTTCTAAACACAAATTTCATATTGCCACTTATCATGGTAATATGCAATTATAGACTGCAGGGATGTATTTATAACCACCTGCAGAGAAAGGGGGTCCGAATGGAGTCTGTTCCTACTGTGTGTGTAAGAAGGGATGTGATCGCTAATGCCAATTTAAAGATGGTTTTAGCTACTAGGGCTGTCTGGCAACTTTCAGCCTGGTGGGCAAACATAAGCCAACGGCTATCGCGCACTGCAATTCAAAAAACTTGTAGGTGTGGTTTATCTAATGTGGGTATAGCTTAAATAGGCAATGACATATAATAAAAAAATGTTATGTAAAAGCTTTACCAAACCAAATCAAATGGGGGTATAAATTTCCCAGATATAGTGATTTACAATCATGCAGCACTCCTATGGCACCTACGCGACTGGCTTCATAAAAGCTCCATTTATAAAAAATACCTCCTTAGAACAGGGTTTCTTGACCGATATGGACTTAATTTGTTTTCTACACCAACATGACCAGGAAATACCTGAAACTTTGAAATTAAATCCACTTTTTTGGACTACCAGAAAACTCTGGCATATCCTACACTGTGACACTTGCCTAAATCTATATCACTCCCTGTATTTACCCTTGATTCAAAATCCTAACTTTCTGGATGGCATGGCTGCTCTCCATTTCACCATGTAGAGATTGGCAGGGATTTCTGATGTTAGGTCATTAGTTTCCATGGATAACCAATGTCTTTTAACCTATGCGGAAGTGTAGTGACAATTTGCTATGGTTAGGCCATACCCTCTAGCTTTTCAGCAAGCTTGTTTCTATGTATCACATGTGATAGGGCACTTCTCAGAGGGGGACTGGAACAGGTTATTCAACTGCCTCTTGACACACCCAGTACCTAAATCTAGGGCCATTTCAATCAATTACACATTTCTAAGAAAGAATTTAGATCATAATGAGGTAACTGGGGGTATGTCCAAATGTCTGTCCCATTTTTCTACACTATCCATGCCTACTCTTTAAAAAAGCCCTATTGTTCTCTCGGAAGATGATAACAGCCAGCATGTACACTGAACTCTTCCTAAACGTGTATCATAATACCTATCTTTCCCCACTCAGGTGGTTTCAAATGGGAATATCCGAGACTCAATCTTCCCTGAAATGTCATCAAGAAGAGGCAGATACTTATCATTGCATCTGGGCTTGCCCCATTATCCAATACTTTTGGCATTTTGTTCGTAGTTATGCAGAGACCAAACTAGTAACATTTGTACCTTTTACCCCAGAATGGGTGATTCTGGGGGGTTTCAACCCAAACCTATGCATGACCCGGGAGAGTAAGAAGTTATTACTAGCTTTGAGTGCGGCAGGCAAGAAAACAATTCAGCAAGGTTCGATTGAAAGCACATATCCATAGTTACCTTTATATCAGACCAAACTAAATGTTCTGTTCAGGATGGATTTGGTAGAAGCAATTTTAGACAAAGAGACACAGATTGACTCTTGACAAGGCACACCTGTTAATTCAAAACCATTCTGGGAGACTACCTCATGAAACTGATTGAGAGAATGCCAAGAGTGTGAAAAGCTGTCATCAAAGCAAATGGGTGCTACTTTGAGGAATCTAAAATATAAAACATATTTTGATTTGTTTAACACTTTTATGTTTACAACATAATTCCATATGTGTTCTTTCATAGTTTTGATGTCTTCAGTATTAATCTACAATGTAGAAAATAATTAAAATAAATAAAAACCATTGAACCCACCAAAGACATAGTGGTGGCTATATGAAAGGCAGACTGCTAGAAAGCCAAAAGTGTGAAAGGGAGGAGTACGAGAAAATGGTATATATAGAGCAATAAAGTCGGTATACAAAAAGCAACCTAGCAAAGTGGCATACACATACAATACAGAAATAAAATGTAATATACTAATAATAATGGTAGCTGCCAGATTACGGGTCTAAAGCTTGTACCACCTGGTGAGCTGTTGACCCGTGTTGGCACAGGACCGCACGTCCCTCAAATGGGGGGCGCGGACCTGTGTCAGCAATCGGCCTTGAAGCTGTAACGAATAGTCCTGTAGTAATCTATCCAAAGATGCTCCAGATGATTCTTTCATTAAGACCTGCTGGATAAATCATGTTAAGCTCATAAATCCAGGTGGTTTCTTTATGGAGTAGCTGGCCATCTCGGTCGCCCCACCAGAGGGATTTGGGAACCTGGTCAATGATTATATGCTTAAGGTCGCCTAGGGTGTGCTTAGTCTCCTGAAAGTGCCTGGCCACTGGTTGATCAGATATGGAACCTGCAATGGCAGCCTTTAAGACAGAGCGATGAAGAGCCATACGCTCCCGCAAAGTCCTTATCGTCTTGCCCACGTAGCAAAGGCCGCAAGGGCAAACGATGAGATAGATGATGTAAGTGGAAGTGCAAGATACCATATGTCGAATGGAGATCTTCCTCCCGGTTAATGGTAAAGTGAACACTGATCCTGATATCATATGGCTGCATGTGGTGCAGCCGAGGCAGTGATAACACCCCGGTTTCTTGGACAGGAAGGTCTCCTTTCCTGGCATTGTTGTAGATTTAGAAATGTTGATAATATCTGTATGTACCACCATGTCCTTAATATTGCGGCCCCTCCTGTAGCACATCATCAGGGTTTTATGTTTAAAGGGAAGGCTGGCATCTGTAGAAACTATAGGCCACAAAGCCCTGTTGGCGCTATTTAGAATTGGGCTGGAGGTGTCAAAAGTCGTGGTCCAGGGAATTCTATTGCCTGAAGATCTTATTGTGGGGTGCATTAGCATGTCCCGTGGTATTTGTAGAACCTCTTTTTGTAAGTTCTAAGGCCGACTTCTCGTAACCCCTGGCTGTAAACTTTGTGACCATGTTGTCCAATTCCCTCTCAACCATTTCTGGTTGGCTACTGATCCGAGCTGCCCTTATCATTTGGGATCTTGGTAGACCCTGTTTCAGAGAGCAGGGGTGATGACTATTACCTCGCAGGAGGGTATTTTTGTCGGTGGGCTTATTGTAAATGCTTGTCTGTAGCTTTCCTGCGCTGATGGACACTTGTACATCTAGGTAATTGATGGACAGAAAAAGACCACTGGAAGGTGATTCTGATAGGGGAAGTCCTGGTGTTGATGGAATCCAAAAAGCATTTTAACGCCATTTCACCTCCAGTCCAGATGATGAATATATAATCGATATACCTGGTGAAAAGTGCAATCAATTGAGAGACTGTAGGGTCATGAAAGAACATAGATGTCTCTTCTTTCAGCATGTAGACATTGGTCACATTACTCCCCATGGCACAGCCGGTTTTCTGCTGGTAAAACCGTCCGTCAAAGAGGAAGTAGTTCCTGGTTAATGTTAATTCCAACAAAGTCAGGAAGAGATCTATATCTACATCAGTAATGGTTTCTTCATGCAAAAATGACCTAATAGCATCCAGACCTCCCGTGTGCGGGATGCTTGCATACAAGCTAAAAATATCAATCATGCACAGGATCGTCCCCTCTGAGACTGCCCCAAACGATTCTAATAGTATAAGGAAAGAGGTGGTGTCCTTCAGACATCTGGGTTGTTTAAGGACCAAAGGCTGGAGGATGCAGTGTAAAAATTGTGATATGGGTTGGTACAGTGATTGGCGTGCAGAGATAATGGGGTGGCTGGGTGGTTTGTTCAGGTGCTAGTGGATTTTTGGAACTGTAAAGAAAATGGGGACTACTGGAAAGTCCTGTGTAAGTGCTTTATGTACCTTGTCAGATATGTGGCCCTGTGTTTTAGCATTGGCCAAAATCCCATCCAATTATTGTTTGTAGACCATGGTCGGATCAGAATCCAGCTGACAGTACGTGTTTGAATCTGATAGTTGAGTCAAAATCTCGGTTCGATAGTATGCCATGTCTAAAATAACTACCCCGCCCCCCTTGTCGGCAGGGCAGATAACCACATCTGAATAGGAGCCCAGATTATTAAGGGCCAACCATTCTTGCCTGGACAAGTTGTGATGTTTTTGATTGGTCGGCCTGGTGTACTTGTTCATGGATTCATCAACCAGCCATATATAGGATTTAATGGAGGGATTTGACGATTGTGGGTCAAAGGTGGAAATGCTTCTCTTGTTAAGAAAAGGCTGAAAAATTGCAGGGGATGCAGAAATCGTGGTGCGATGCATAGAGAAATACTCTTGTCTTCGTAATTTCCTAGCAACTTGGTATAGATCAATTTTCCAATCCAGTTCCTTATGGCGGTTGGTGGGGACAAAAGAAAGTCCATTGCTGAGGACATCCAATTTGACAGGAGTAAGGATCCGGTTAGATAAGTTGAAAACTAGATCTTGTTTTTTGCTGTCCGATCTATTAAGTCACGTGTTCTGACTGCCCTGGTGGGTGGTCGCCCTCTTCCTTTGGAAGCTGGAGCAGCAGCTAGCCCTAACGGGACGGTTGGGGTATCCTGGGCGACATCCAAGTCGACTACTGCAAATTCACTGTCTCTATTGGATGATGCTCCTGATCTGTCTGTTTTCCCTACATCAACGCCAGCCCTGTTTGGGCCTAGGCTGTGAAGAATGGGGACCACTGGAGCCACCTCCCATCAACCACCGGTATACCCTGTTGGATCATAGTCCTCCTGGACTATGCTGAGTTTATTCTTCTTGAATTTAATCAATTCCCTGCGGAAATTATCACAGGGATAAAGGCCGCCATTGCGGGTTCCTCATCCGATCAACCAGTGGCCAGGCACTTTCAGGAGACTAAGCACACCCTAGGCGACCTTAAGCATATAATCATTGACCAGGTTCCCAAATCCCTTCGGGGGGGGGGGGCGACCGAGATGGCCAGCTACTCCGTGAAGAAGCCACCTGGATTTATGACCTTGACATGATTTATCCAGCAGGTCTTAATGAAAGAATCATCTGGAGCATCTTTGGATAGATTACTACAGGACTGTTTGTTACAGCTTCAAGGCCGATTGCTGACACAGGTCTGCGCCCCCCATTTGAGGGATGTACGGTCCTGAGCCAACACGGGTTGATGGCTCACCAGGTGGTATGAGCTTTAGACCCGTAATCTGGCAGCTACCATTATTATTAGTATATTACATTTTATTTCTGCATTGTAAGTGTATGCCGCTTTGCTAGGTTGCTTTTTGTATGCCGACTGTTTTGCTCTATATATACCATCTTCTCGTACTCATCCCTTGCACACCTTTTACTTTCCAGCAGTCTGCCTTTCATATAGCCACCACTATGTCTTTGGTGGGTTAGTGGACGCTATCTGTCGCAACACTGGTCTGTATTCTATATTGTTGAGTACTTTATTGAAAGCATCTTGATCCATGTTGCTACATCTGTGCTCTGTATCGCAGTTTTTAAACACACTTCTTTTCTTTACAGCTTCCCTGCCTCCGCTCACACAACGCTTCCTGGATGTAGCGAGGCAACGGGCCGGCTCAGGCTCAGCGCTGACGTCATCTCCTATCATCTTCCAGTGCCACTCAGTGACGGGGACGGAGGCACGGGAGGATGTTCACTTGTGGTTTGGCGGGCTCTTTCCTCCTTATATGGGTGAGTACATTCTTTTTTCTTTTCACTCTCACATCTTGACAAAGGGGTTGGATTCCCTGAAACATTGATGTAATTATGATGTGATCTTCTGACCAATACATCAACTCTTCACAAGACCCTGAGTGCCGCAGCATCTGTTCATTCTATATATATATATGTATATATTTGTTCATAAACATCAAATCTCCGAATTGTCAAAGGAGAAGGAGGAATCTATCAAAGTTATTTCAACTGGTCCTCTGTACTATATGGTGTTATCTGCAAGAAGAGATACTATACCGTTTTGTATCATTGCTTTTATGTTGTAAATTTTTTTTACATGGAACATGTTAAATGTGGTTTTATGCTCACGAATTAGGAGTAAATATCTTAGGGAGACTGCTGTTTTTCCCCATTGAATATTAGGTGGAAAAACAACCCAAGTGCGCCCATTCCTCTACTGGCATATATATATATATATATATATATATATATATAAAACAACAATTCCCAGCATGCGGCAGCACTCAGAGACTTTCAGCAGACCCAGGTGGCAAGCTAAAAAACCCAGTGTATTTATTCCATCACATCAAGTGGAAAGCCAACGTTTTGGGGCTGTAGTTCCCCTTTGTCAAGGTGATACACATATATATATAGTGAAAAAGAGAGAGCAAGAGAGCACAAGAGAGAGAGATAAGCAAGCAACCTCCAGCATTTGTAAAAGGTAACACTGAAATAGCCTTGCACTCCACTCTTTAGACTATATAGTGGGTGCTGCTTTACTCCTACTGTCATCATGCAAATGAACCCAGGCCCAGCCTCAATTTTCCAGCTCTAACAAGATAATGGTGCATCATCTAATGAGAAATACCCATAGTTCTGCAGCGGCCTCTTGTTACAGTTTTCACTTATCAGCTGAGCTGTCAAGAAGTGCAGCAGGCAAGTTTTTTCTGATAGCAAGTGCATCCTGTATGTGCCAGGGGCCCTACTACTGCAAAATTGTTCTGGCCTGGGGGGCAGGTGGGACACCGCAATCCAGCCCAGCCTGCCACTGCCAATCTCCCAAATTGTTATGTGATATTTGTACAGTATATCTGTGTGCAACTGAGTCTGAATCTAATATATATATATATATATATATATATATATATATAAAATTTTGGAATGCTTTAAATTTATTACATTTCTAATACAAATATTTTATAGTGATGAAGCGATGATTGGTCACATTCTGGTTCTGCAGGTTCATGTCCAGAGTAATTAACTTATGTTTCAGTATTGACTTTACATTAGGTAAGTTACATTAGTATTGACAATATAACATTATATGTATTAGGACTGGCAGTTAATAAATGAAACAAGGCTGCCGAACAGATAAATGTTACTCTCTCTCAATATGTAAATAGCTCTTTAATAGATAAAGGAAATCATTTTGGCAGAGAATTCAGGGTTACATGATTGGAACTCTTTTGCCCTAGTTCAGTAGTTCAGGCTGCAACTTTCATGTGTGGATATTTGGATTAAATATACAATGAGCTGAAGCAAATTCATAAACCATTTTAAATCATTTTGTTCTCAGCTTACCAGAGAATCTATTAGTATGAAAAGCTTGCAGGCATTTTATATACCAAAGTACAAACTAATGTACAGTAAAATCTTTTAGATAGTCTTGACAAAAGCCAGATTTTTTACCTTTATTCATTTTCTGCTTCTATTTTCAGAACAGTAAGGTTATAATGTCAATCTAGATGTAAGAATATCGAGCTGTGTGTTTTGAGAAAAGTATGAAAACAATGAGTGTTTTTTTTGTTTTGTTTTTTTAAAGAAAGAGACACTAATTAATTTAATTAAAATTCAACAAAGGGGATTCATATACAAACCTGTGCAAATGCTATCTCTTTCATCACTTTATTTAAATTTGTGGCTCAAGTTTAGTAAAGTGAAACAAAATAGAAACAAAATACTGTAGACATATTTTTAGGGGAAATTCCATTTTTATTCTGCAGAACACATTTTGTATGAGCATCAAACTGTCTTTTTGATGTTCTAATAAGCAATTTAATAAAATATTAAAAAACAGAACCCTAATTATTCCATCGTGCTTGATAGAGTTTACAGGTAGGGCTGGCTCTACCATAAGGCAACTTTAGGCAATCTGGGGGGATTGCCGCTGAGTCTGCCTATTACAAAATGAAGGATGTCTCGGAAAGAAACATCTTTGTTGTACTTATTGCAAGTGGTGGCTGTGGAACTTATAAGTCACAATTTAATTTGAATGGGAATTGGTGGTGGTTGGAGGCAGTAGGCTGAAGTTTTGCCTAGGATGCCGAGTAACCTTGCACCAGCCCTACTTACAGGGTGCTATGAACCCAGAGCCTCAAATCTGAAATGCCATGTGTTGTGAGCTGCCACCTTCATTACTTTATGTAAAAATATGAGATTGTTTGGAGAGTGAGACAGTTGGATGTACTCGAGATTAATGAACATATTATCCGAGTGTTCCAGGACCTGTCATAGCACACCTTGCATTTATGGAGATCAATGAAGCCACTAACAAATGCCATAAACATGCACAGCATCAAATATCGAGATCCTTCTTTCCTATGAGATCCTTCTTACTTGGCTCCCTTCTGCTACACCCTGGTAATTTATCCAGTCTCTCTTATGAAATGGAAATTACTCCATAACTATATTGTGCCTCCATATGCACCTTGTCCTTAAGATCCTTTGCAGACTGTTGGTCATTCAAAATGGCCCAGAAGCAACATCCACCAACTTCTACTGGAGAAATATGTAAGCTTTGGTCTTGATTCTCCAACTTGGAGGCACTACAAACTTGCTCCAGGGATTTTTATTTCATGTTTGTTATTTCTGTTTCTTTCCTGTCCTATTTATTTTTTCATTCTGCACTCTCTCTCAGGTTGAATTTAGAACTACCACAGAGTACTTTGTGGAACATATGAATTTTCTGCACTTTTACTATCAAATTAGCAGATTGAATAGCTACTTGCTATGAGCTCTGGGCCACATAGATTACACTTTTTTATTTTATTTTCTCTATACCTGTATTTCACATATAAATATTACATATTTCTTCTAATGTTTTGTTGTTATGGGTTGTCACTATTACCAACCCCACTTACACACTCATTGTTACAGTTACACCCACCTTGCCCTAGGTTCAGAGACATATTCCCAATTTGTTACCTGGGAGATGTGTTACATATATCTTTCTACAGGTTTCTCACTGTCCTACTTTTATTAAATGTTGATGTTCATATTTTGTCGTTCATTTTTCCTTTACACTAACACCAGATTATGGATGGGAAAATGTTGAGCCAGATTCCATATAGTTGCATGTAGTACAGCCCACACACTTATAACAGCCAGGTTTTTTTGTTAGAAAATGCTGGGGGGCAAAGTGTTTCCATCCCTGAAATGTCATTACGCACTAGGATGTCCCATAAATTCTTAGCTCTTTTATAACTTGGCATAATTTTAGCATCCCTGAGTGCCTTTAAATCCAGATAACAGGTAATAATTGGCCACAGTTTCTTGTCTTGCTGCATATTGCTATGGCTGTAAGGGTGGTAACTCTTTATGAAAGGAATTCTCTTTTCTGTAGCCTTTTATCCTTAGAGGCCTGTAGAGACTGAGATCTCGGTATTGCCAAAACTTGTTGTTTTACAACTTTAAGTGCATGTGCATCATACCCCTGTTGTATAAACTGAATAGACATCTCGTCCATCCAAGTAGTGGCCATGTCTGAGTCATCACAGATCCTTCTCGCCCTCAGAAACTGTGACCGGGGTAAGCTATTAATGGTTGATCTAGGGTGTTGGCTGTCAGCCCTCAATAGGGTGTTCCTATCAGTAGGTTTTCTATATAAATTGGTATGTAGGATACCATCCACTTGTTTTATCTCTACATCCAAATAATGGACTAGTGAGGGATTAATCTCAAATGTAAACTTAATGTCCGGAACCATATTGTTAACTTCCATCATCGCGGACACCAATTCCTGTCCGTACCTTGCCACACAATGAAAAGATCATCTATATAATGGGTGATATACCTCAGTTTTCCTTGAAAAAATGGGTTTAACAAGAAGAGATCCCTATCCACCTCAAACATAAAAATATGAGCCAGCGAGGGACCCACACAAGATCCCATCACACAGCCGCATAATTGGATCTAACATTTGCTGTGAAAGATAAAATAATTACGAGTGAGTGTCAGTGTCACTCCTGTAATTTATACAATCCTGAAGTTCCATAAAAATTCTGTGCATCCACCTGGTCGCCCAATTATCAGTGCACGAAGGTCCTTTTACTTTACGGTATCACAATTCCTGGACTGTTTTCTTCAAGATCTCATACAAGCTCAACCAACTTTTTTAAAGGACACTACATCACTTCTCAACAAGATTTCTTCTCTATCTCCATTACCTCCAAATTTCTGTTTATGCACACTAGATGTGGTTTCATTGTACCCTAACATTCCACATCTAAGGAGAAATGCGTCAGTTCGCAGATTTTTAGTCAGCGCGACTGCCTACTCTAGTCCAGATATTTCATTCTTTATCCAGCTACTGACACGTGCACTCACTCGTAATTATTTTATCTTTGACAGCAAATGGTATATCCAATTATGCTGCTGTATGATGGGATCTTGTGTGGGTCCCACGCTGGCTAATATTTTTATGTTTGAGGTGGAGAGGATCTCTTCTTGTTAAACCCGGTTTTTCAAGGAAAACTGAGGTATATCATCCATTATATAGATGATTTTTTCGTTGTGTGGCAAGGTATGGAGCAGGAATTTGTGTCCGCAATCATGGAAGTTAACAATATGGATCTGGACATTAAGTTTACATTTGAGATTAATCCTTCGCTAGTCCATTATTTGGATGTAAAGATAAAACAAGATTATATATATTAATCTTTGACATTATTTGGACCTCATTTTACTTTCTCTCCCATGGATATCCTACATACCAATTTATATAGAAAACCTATTGATAGGAACACACTATTGAGGGCTGACAGCCAACACCCTAGATCATCCATTAATAGTTTACCCTGGTCACAGTTTCTGAGAGCGAGAAGGATCTGTGATGACTCAGACATGGCCCCTACTTGGATGGATTAGATGTCTATTCAGTTTATACAACAGGGGGTATGATGCACAGGCACTTAAAGTTGTAAAGCAACAAGTTTTGGCAATACTGAGAGCTCAGTCTCTACAGGCCTCTAAGGATAAAAAGCTACAGAAAAGAGGATTCCTTTCATACACCCTTACAGCCATAGCAATATGCAGCAAGGCAAGAAACTGTGGCCAATTATTACCTGTGATCCGGATTTAAAGGCACTCAGGGATGCTAAGATTATGCCAAGTTATAAAAGGGCTAAGAATTTACGGGACATCCTAGTGCATAATGACATATCAGGGATGGAAACACTTTGCCACCAGCATTTCCTAACAAAAAAGTCTGGCTGTTATAAGTATGTGGGCTGTACTACATGCAGCTGTATGGAATCTGGCTCAACCTTTTCCCATCCACAATCTGGTGTCAAATTGAAGATTAGACATGTTGTATCTTGTCAGACTTCGTATTTGATACACTATATCTGGTGCCCTTGTGGCCTACTCTATGTAGGCAAGACTATTTGATCGTTTCGAGAAAGGATGGCCTTGCATCGTAAAGCCATCAGGGATGCCAGTGAAGGAAAGCCACAGGAACAACCTGTTGCACAACACTTTAGAGATGCTAAGCACTCTTTAGCTACACTTAGATATAAGATCATTGACCACATCTCCCCCAACATATGGGGTGGTGATCGTGGTAAACAGTTATTGTGTCATGAAGCATGTTGGATCCATCTTCTGAAAACTGTGGCCTCATTTAGTCTCAATGAAACCAAGAATCTGGGCTGCTACATTTAATGATCTGTGGTTGCTATACAGTATATTAATTTTGTTGGAATACCATAATAGACGTAAATTAGTAAATGTTATCAATTTGTGGTAGATTTTGTCTGGGGTTTTTCTTCTTGGTGTTCTATACGGTTGGAACTAATGTGTTTTTGTTTCTAGGTTTTCAGGTTTTGAAAAATTCAAACAATTGGTTAAAATATTGATACACATGGTTAAGTCCCGGTTTTCTTTAATCTGCTACTATTACATGTGGGGATCGAATGTATATACTGTACATCAGTTTAGCACACACTGACTACTTTCTGTTCATTGCTATCTGTTATTATATTGTTTTTCCTATGCCCTGGTGCAGTGTTCAAATGTAAATATGTATTTTTCTTTGGACACAGTGTGAGACGCCAGGTCTCCGTAGCAACGGCGCCTGGAGGCGCACGTTGTGGATCTTGTGATGCCACTGGAGGTTGCCGGCGCCCGCGCTGGGCTTGGTGCATGTTCTGGTGGAGGGATTCTGTCACTTTTTTGGTTATAAAGTAAGGTAAGATTGTTAATTTTTTATGTCCTGATGAAATTTATGTGTAATAAATTAAACGATGACTACTATTTTGACTGTCCGGTTAAGATGACTTGGAAAGGGCTGACTAATTGAAGTTTGAAATCCTGGGAGTGCTGCAGCAATCTCCTCTCTCCATATATATATATATATATATATATATAGGTCATCCAGGATGCGGCACTCATGATACGTATTGAATAAATTCAACCAGCAGACGCTAGTCTTATTTAAACATTTCAGTTCTTTATCAACTGTTTTCAAGATATAATCATGCTAACAACACTCACTGGATCAAGCTACATCATGGTTTTGTGAGTGCCGGACCCTTCCTATGCTATGTATATATAAATATATTTATACACAGTATATATATATATATATATATATCTGTGTATATATATATATATATATATACAGTATATACAGTGTGTGTATGTATATATATATATATATATATATATATATCATTGGAGATCCGCACTCACATCAAAAAATACATAGAAACATGTTCAGGGTGCACCCAGTGGAACTGACTCAGTCAGCCACAAATACATAGCAGGGGTTCCACAAAAGTGGAGGGGGCACTCACTAGTAAATAACATATACAATTAAATAGCATAATACATTCATGATTTTAATAGTCAGTTGCACCAATTCGCCTTTGATCGACGTTTCGACCCCTTGACCGGGTCTTTCTCAAGATAGGCAGGATCGGTAAACATTCACATCATTTTTCAATTTTCAAGGTATATACATAGTGTCCTCAATAGAGATCTAGAAAAAAGAGAGAACATAGGACCACTCTTAATGCCTCCCAGGCCCCACTGTTGCGCTTAGATCATATACTAACTAACACACGGCAACTTACACCGTGTGTGTATCAAATAAGATTAAACAAAATAAATAAAATAAATTAATTAAACAAAATAAATTAAAAAATAATAAATAAATAAAGTAAACCAAACGCCCAGTGGATAATATCCTACTACAGTGACCACCACAGTGACTCCATATACCAAAACAAGCGAAGGCTTACGTTGAGGCCTCACTTAAGGGAAAAAGATCCCGATAATATCTATCCACTCAGCTGGTATGTTGCTCAAATCCTAAAAAACCAATGTGTACAAAATATCAGCAAATATTTAATTAGCAAATCCAATGTTGTTTAGCTCAACAAACATGTATATATAAATACCTACGTACTCAGCAATTGTACCGTCACAGGTAAATGTGAGTAGGCTTCCAATATAATATAATTCACAAGTGTCATCCTATAAACACAAAAGGGGGAAAAAGTGAGAGTGGAGACTACAGATATACTAATTTAACATGTGAGAGTGATAAACACCAACTACTCACAATATGCCAGCAGTCATTCCAGTCTAAGTGAGTCCAGGTGTGCCACTATTCGATTCCACAACATATCAAAACATGATCACTGAAATAAATAGTATGCAGTACCAATATCAATCACTAATAAAATAACAGTACAGACAGGGTCGATAACCCCTAAGCGGTGGGTACTTACACTACGATGTTCACACAGTCAGAGGGCACCTGGTTCTACACATGTAGTCTGAACGACGGAAGATTTAAACCCAGGCGGCCGGAAATGAACAACAACGTCACATCCGCTGCACGCTGTCATCAAATTCCCGCAAAGTCAAACCAGAGTTGGCACCCCACATCTTTAGGTAACATTACCCACCTGCGCGTAACTGCAGGCGAGTGCCCGGCATTCGACACCGCCGCCGCCGCTACACACCATAGTCCGGGACGCACCATGCGTCTCACGGACCGGAAACACATCACCAAACTATATCCGCGAGACGTCATGCGTGTCATGCACCGGAAGTGTGCGTTCCACCGGGTAATGGTGAGACGCATCACTACAGCTGACTAGAAATACACTCATCGCCAAGTGGTGGTGCAATAAGCTAACAGGATCCTGTGTAATATGTTCACTGGGCTCACTATCACAAATAGGGAATAGGAAATATGGAATAGAGAATATATATAGGCTAAAGAAAAATAGATAAAAACTAATAAAGTAAAATAACCAAGAAATAATAATAATAAATGTAAATAGAAAGAAATAAGAATACAAATTAAGTATAATATAAATAAAAATAAGTACAGTAAAATGAAACAAAAATACAAATAAAAATACAAATAAAAATAAATATAAATACAAATCAAAATAAATATATAAATGTGTAAATATATAAAGGACACATAACACATATAAACATACATGTATGTATCACTCATAAAGCATCATGCAACACTGGAACCTGAGGGCTTAAAGTGGTACAACATCCACAATGGTCCAGCCCAACCGCTCACATCTCCAACACCAAAGTACTTGTTACATACATAATTGGTATTGTCCCAATAAGGTTTAGACATATGAGTGTCTAACCATACATTTCACAGATAACATTTTATAAAAATACAAAGAGACAATAATTATTACATGTAAACATAACAATCCCATCCCCCCTAGTAATATCAGATGAACATATTATCAAAATATATAGGATATCCCTATGGGGCAAGACAACCCCAAAGATAACCGTCAAGTATTGTAAAACCAATATATACTCAGGGAGATGTAACACTAGAATAATGTACATACTTATACAACTAATACATGATTTCAAAAAGTGGCACAATTATGTATAAATACAATAACTTCGCACTCCTCAAAAAATCAACTGTTGGAGATAAGAACAGGGGCAAGAACCTTAGGGTCCAGCCCAGGAGACTGAAGGTCACCTGGTCAGACCAAAAATTGACCGAAGGACCCCTGATAACAGGGGCACCATCAACCAAAAAATATAAAAAGCCAAAGAGTAGATTCAACAAACCCAAGCAACAAAACATCACAAGGGTCTAAATTATAAACCTTAGTTAGGGGGACATATCAGCAAAGAGTGACCCCAACATATGAGGCCTTTTACCGTTTGATAAAAAGATTTAGTGGGTTGTATTCGTTCATTCCCTTGGGAAAAACCGTATCCAAGGTGTAGATCCAGTAACTCTCGCGCTGCTTGAGCGCGAGAGTTCTGTCACCACCACCCTGTATAGGTGGAACCCAATCTATCAGTTTGCATCTCATGCTAGACACCTGATGTTTGTTTTCAAAAAAGTGTCGGGCCACTGGTTTATCAGTACTTCCGGTTTCAAATGCTGCGCGAATTGAAGTACGGTGATTGGCCATTCGATCTCTAAAGGGCCTGGTGGTGAGCCCCACATAATATAAACCACATGGACAGATAAGTATGTAAATAACATAGTCTAAACGACAATGTAAGTGATATGTGATACGTATTTTCTTCCCTGTCTGGGGATGCATCACAGTAGGACCCGTCACCATAGACCTGCAAGTCACACAACCCCCACAGGAGAAACATCCAGGTTTTTGTTTCATAACACAGAACTTATCAGGATTCTCATCTGGGAACACCGTAGGGCGCATCAAAAGCTGTCTTAAATTTGGTCCCCTACCAAATGCCATCATCGGTGTCGGCATACGGGTAAATGGTAGTGTAGTGTCCGAGGTCACAATGGGCCAATGCTTATTGATTGATTTCCGAATACAACCAGACATCCCATTAAAGGTAGTAGAGAATGTCATCCTGCCGGTGTTATCTCTTCTAGCCCTAGCTTCTCCCTTAAAAATCCTAGTGGCTTTCCTCAGGCATCCCTCAAGGATCCTTCGTTTATAGCCACGTTCAATGAATCTGGCCGTCATCTCAGTAATTTGTGTGTTCATTGCTTCTGTCTCCGAGTTTATACGCATCACCCTGAGGTATTGGGATACCGGTAAGTTGTCTTTTAACGATGGAGGGTGATGGCTGTTGGCCAAAAGTGTGGTATTACGGTCAGTGGCCTTCCGAAAAAGGGTAGTTATAAATCTCCCCTCTCTAACAATTACCCTAATATCAAGAAAACAAATCTCATTGGTCGATACAGTGTACGTGAACCTAACTGGTGATGCTAGTTGGTTCAAATCTTCGACCATATTGACAAAAGTCTGCTCAGTACCTGTCCATAGTATAAATACATCGTCAATATATCGTTTATACAGGCGTATGAATTTACCATACTTCGGATAAATATTGGTTTCCTCATATTGTGCCATATACAAATTAGCATATGACGGGGCTAGATTTGAGCCCATGGCCGTGCCTGATTGCTGCATAAAAAATTGATCCTTATAGGAAAAATGATTTAGAGTTAGAACCAACTTAACCAGCTCCAAAATGTACTCGATGGGTTGTTTAAGATTGACCGACTTCCGTAGGGCTGTTGCCACCGCTTCCAGACCCTGATCGTGCGGAATGATTGTATATAACGAACATACGTCCATGGTTGCCAATATTATTGGTTCGTCTAACAGGGTGATATTCCGAATAAGTTCAAGAAAGTCATTGGAGTCACGAATGTGACTACTGTTATCCAATACTAAGGGCTGTAGTATACTATCAATATATATGGCTAGAGGCTGAAGCACCGACCCTTCTGCTGCTATAATCGGCCTCCCAGGCGGTTTATCAAGGGTTTTATGCACCTTTGGTAAGGTGTAAATAATGGGACATTTCGGATAATCAACCGTAAGATAGGCATATAACTCCTGATCCAACCAACCACTTTCAAATCCCCGTGTCAGAGATCCATCAACCTGAGTTTTAATCTCTTTTACCGGGTTGTAGTCTAATTTAAGATATGTGTTAGAGTCCGATAGCTGTGACAGAATTTCCTTGTCATAGTCGGTCCAATTTTGGACCACCACTGCTCCTCCCTTATCCGCAGGGCGGATAACTATAAAGGGATTATCATGTAGATTCTTCAATGCAGTACGCTCGTCAGAGGATAAATTATCATACATTTTGGGTACCTGACACTCATTAATGTCCTTCTGAACAATGCGTGTAAATGTCTTAATACTAGCATTAGCGGACATGGGATCAAATTGTGACTTTTGTTTAAATTTGGATGTATTGGTGTCAGATGTTTTGACGCCAAAGAATTCCTTTAACCTAAGGTTACGGCTAAATCTGTAAAGTTCAACAGTGTTTTGAAATTTGTTGTGCTTAGTTGTCGGAACAAATGTCAGACCTTTCGATAAAAGTGCTATTTCGGAATCACTTAATCGATAGTCTGACAAATTAAAAACAGAATCTATCGTCGTCGCCTTCGCGCCCTTCTTCGGGTGGCCACCCCGCCTCGGGTGCGGCCGGTGATTCTTGGGTCTTCCCTTAGTTCTGTGGACATAGGGTTGCCTGCAACTAAAAAATGTGTGCCCACAGATTGAGCCTCACCCGTATCAGTGTCCGATGTGGAGTAGGATGATCCAGGATTATAGGTAACAGGTGTATAACGGCGTCTGTAATTTGGCCGATAGTATCTATCCTGCCCCTCCTGTCCAGAATTCCCCAGCAACCAACGGTAAACCGTATGGTTCTGGTAATCCAATGTCACAGCTGCCAACTTCTTTCTTTTAAATGAGATCAACTCGTTACGAAATGTGTCCATTTGTGTCTGCAGTCTCTATCCAATTACTAGATTTATCTTCACGTAGTAAAGGTAAAGTAGTAGCATTAGTGGTTTCAATATCGATTTTCACCTTTTTGAGGTCATTACTGACCTCCTCAATAACAAGTGCAATGAGGTCAAATGAACACTTGTTTAAAATGCCACACCATTTGCTGCAGAACAACGGGTTATTCCTACCGAGAGTAGGTATATTGTTTAGACGAAATCCACGAGGGATTTGTTTGCGCCTGTGATATTCCGAAAGGAACTGGCCATGGAGTTGTAGTTCCACTTCGCGCTGGCGGAGTTTAAGTAACTTATAATAAACATCAGCAGCCGTTTCTGCCGGCAAAGAATCAAAGTCCAGTTTGTCAAACAATAGTTTGTCCACCTCTTCGTCAGTGTATGATACGGTCCCTTGTTCTGCTTGGGACAACAAACCATCATCTAACAAATATGTCCCCCCTTGCGACATAACTATAATAGGCTCTAAAATACAGATTGAAAAAACCAATGTGAGAAAATAGAAAATAGTATGTGGATGGACACACACAACAAGAGTGTGTCCCAGTTACCTCCCTCTACCAGATCCTCAAACTTGGATGGGTGTCGGATAAGGCAGAGATACTTCAAAGGTACCTATACCCAATATATCATTGGAGATCCGCACTCACATCAAAAAATACATAGAAACATGTTCAGGGTGCACCCAGTGGAACTGACTCAGTCAGCCACAAATACATAGCAGGGGTACCACAAAAGTGGAGGGGGCACTCACTAGTAAATAACATATACAATTAAATAGCATAAAACATTCATGATTTTAATAGTCAGTTGCACCAATTCGCCTTTGATCGACGTTTCGACCCCTTGACCGGGTCTTTCTCAAGATAGGCAGGATCGGTAAACATTCACATCATTTTTCAATTTTCAAGGTATATACATAGTGTCCTCAATAGAGATCTAGAAAAAAGAGAGAACATAGGACCACTCTTAATGCCTCCCAGGCCCCACTGTTGCGCTTAGATCATATACTAACTAACACACGGCAACTTACACCGTGTGTGTATCAAATAAGATTAAACAAAATAAATAAAATAAATTAATTAAACAAAATAAATTAAAAAATAATAAATAAATAAAGTAAACCAAACGCCCAGTGGATAATATCCTACTACAGTGACCACCACAGTGACTCCATATACCAAAACAAGCGAAGGCTTACGTTGAGGCCTCACTTAAGGGAAAAAGATCCCGATAATATCTATCCACTCAGCTGGTATGTTGCTCAAATCCTAAAAAACCAATGTGTACAAAATATCAGCAAATATTTAATTAGCAAAACCAATGTTGTTTAGCTCAACAAACATGTATATATAAATACCTACGTACTCAGCAATTGTACCGTCACAGGTAAATGTGAGTAGGCTTCCAATATAATATAATTCACAAGTGTCATCCTATAAACACAAAAGGGGGAAAAAGTGAGAGTGGAGACTACAGATATACTAATTTAACATGTGAGAGTGATAAACACCAACTACTCACAATATGCCAGCAGTCATTCCAGTCTAAGTGAGTCCAGGTGTGCCACTATTCGATTCCACAACATATCAAAACATGATCACTGAAATAAATAGTATGCAGTACCAATATCAATCACTAATAAAATAACAGTACAGACAGGGTCGATAACCCCTAAGTGGTGGGTACTTACACTACGATGTTCACACAGTCAGAGGGCACCTGGTTCTACACATGTAGTCTGAACGACGGAAGATTTAAACCCAGGCGGCCGGAAATGAACAACAACGTCACATCCGCTGCACGCTGTCATCAAATTCCCGCAAAGTCAAACCAGAGTTGGCACCCCACATCTTTAGGTAACATTACCCACCTGCGCGTAACTGCAGGCGAGTGCCCGGCATTCGACACCGCCGCCGCCGCTACACACCATAGTCCGGGACGCACCATGCGTCTCACGGACCGGAAACACATCACCAAACTATATCCGCGAGACGTCATGCGTGTCATGCACCGGAAGTGTGCGTTCCACCGGGTAATGGTGAGACGCATCACTACAGCTGACTAGAAATACACTCATCGCCAAGTGGTGGTGCAATAAGCTAACAGGATCCTGTGTAATATGTTCACTGGGCTCACTATCACAAATAGGGAATAGGAAATATGGAATAGAGAATATATATAGGCTAAAGAAAAATAGATAAAAACTAATAAAGTAAAATAACCAAGAAATAATAATAATAAATGTAAATAGAAAGAAATAAGAATACAAATTAAGTATAATATAAATAAAAATAAGTACAGTAAAATGAAACAAAAATACAAATAAAAATACAAATAAAAATAAATATAAATACAAATCAAAATAAATATATAAATGTGTAAATATATAAAGGACACATAACACATATAAACATACATGTATGTATCACTCATAAAGCATCATGCAACACTGGAACCTGAGGGCTTAAAGTGGTACAACATCCACAATGGTCCAGCCCAACCGCTCACATCTCCAACACCAAAGTACTTGTTACATACATAATTGGTATTGTCCCAATAAGGTTTAGACATATGAGTGTCTAACCATACATTTCACAGATAACATTTTATAAAAATACAAAGAGACAATAATTATTACATGTAAACATAACAATCCCATCCCCCCTAGTAATATCAGATGAACATATTATCAAAATATATAGGATATCCCTATGGGGCAAGACAACCCCAAAGATAACTGTCAAGTATTGTAAAACCAATATATACTCAGGGAGATGTAACACTAGAATAATGTACATACTTATACAACTAATACATGATTTCAAAAAGTGGCACAATTATGTATAAATACAATAACTTCGCACTCCTCAAAAAATCAACTGTTGGAGATAAGAACAGGGGCAAGAACCTTAGGGTCCAGCCCAGGAGACTGAAGGTCACCTGGTCAGACCAAAAATTGACCGAAGGACCCCTGATAACAGGGGCACCATCAACCAAAAAATATAAAAAGCCAAAGAGTAGATTCAACAAACCCAAGCAACAAAACATCACAAGGGTCTAAATTATAAACCTTAGTTAGGGGGACATATCAGCAAGGAGTGACCCCAACATATGAGGCCTTTTACCGTTTGATAAAAAGATTTAGTGGGTTGTATTTGTTCATTCCCTTGGGAAAAACCGTATCCAAGGTGTAGATCCAGTAACTCTCGCGCTGCTTGAGCGCGAGAGTTCTGTCACCACCACCCTGTATAGGTGGAACCCAATCTATCAGTTTGCATCTCATGCTAGACACCTGATGTTTGTTTTCAAAAAAGTGTCGGGCCACTGGTTTATCAGTACTTCCGGTTTCAAATGCTGCGCGAATTGAAGTACGGTGATTGGCCATTCGATCTCTAAAGGGCCTGGTGGTGAGCCCCACATAATATAAACCACATGGACAGATAAGTATGTAAATAACATAGTCTAAACGACAATGTAAGTGATATGTGATACGTATTTTCTTCCCTGTCTGGGGATGCATCACAGTAGGACCCGTCACCATAGACCTGCAAGTCACACAACCCCCACAGGAGAAACATCCAGGTTTTTGTTTCATAACACAGAACTTATCAGGATTCTCATCTGGGAACACCGTAGGGCGCATCAAAAGCTGTCTTAAATTTGGTCCCCTACCAAATGCCATCATCGGTGTCGGCATACGGGTAAATGGTAGTGTAGTGTCCGAGGTCACAATGGGCCAATGCTTATTGATTGATTTCCGAATACAACCAGACATCCCATTAAAGGTAGTAGAGAATGTCATCCTGCCGGTGTTATCTCTTCTAGCCCTAGCTTCTCCCTTAAAAATCCTAGTGGCTTTCCTCAGGCATCCCTCAAGGATCCTTCGTTTATAGCCACGTTCAATGAATCTGGCCGTCATCTCAGTAATTTGTGTGTTCATTGCTTCTGTCTCCGAGTTTATACGCATCACCCTGAGGTATTGGGATACCGGTAAGTTGTCTTTTAACGATGGAGGGTGATGGCTGTTGGCCAAAAGTGTGGTATTACGGTCAGTGGCCTTCCGAAAAAGGGTAGTTATAAATCTCCCCTCTCTAACAATTACCCTAATATCAAGAAAACAAATCTCATTGGTCGATACAGTGTACGTGAACCTAACTGGTGATGCTAGTTGGTTCAAATCTTCGACCATATTGACAAGTCTGCTCAGTACCTGTCCATAGTATAAATACATCGTCAATATATCGTTTATACAGGCGTATGAATTTACCATACTTCGGATAAATATTGGTTTCCTCATATTGTGCCATATACAAATTAGCATATGACGGGGCTAGATTTGAGCCCATGGCCGTGCCTGATTGCTGCATAAAAAATTGATCCTTATAGGAAAAATGATTTAGAGTTAGAACCAACTTAACCAGCTCCAAAATGTACTCGATGGGTTGTTTAAGATTGACCGACTTCCGTAGGGCTGTTGCCACCGCTTCCAGACCCTGATCGTGCGGAATGATTGTATATAACGAACATACGTCCATGGTTGCCAATATTATTGGTTCGTCTAACAGGGTGATATTCCGAATAAATTCAAGAAAGTCATTGGAGTCACGAATGTGACTACTGTTATCCAATACTAAGGGCTGTAGTATACTATCAATATATATGGCTAGAGGCTGAAGCACCGACCCTTCTGCCGCTATAATCGGCCTCCCAGGCGGTTTATCAAGGGTTTTATGCACCTTTGGTAAGGTGTAAATAATGGGACATTTCGGATAATCAACCGTAAGATAGGCATATAACTCCTGATCCAACCAACCACTTTCAAATCCCCGTGTCAGAGATCCATCAACCTGAGTTTTAATCTCTTTTACCGGGTTGTAGTCTAATTTGAGATATGTGTTAGAGTCCGATAGCTGTGACAGAATTTCCTTGTCATAGTCGGTCCAATTTTGGACCACCACTGCTCCTCCCTTATCCGCAGGGCGGATAACTATAAAGGGATTATCACGTAGATTCTTCAATGCAGTACGCTCGTCAGAGGATAAATTATCATACATTTTGGGTACCTGACACTCATTAATGTCCTTCTGAACAATGCGTGTAAATGTCTTAATACTAGCATTAGCGGACATGGGATCAAATTGTGACTTTTGTTTAAATTTGGATGTATTGGTGTCAGATGTTTTGACGCCAAAGAATTCCTTTAACCTAAGGTTACGGCTAAATCTGTAAAGTTCAACAGTGTTTTGAAATTTGTTGTGCTTAGTTGTCGGAACAAATGTCAGACCTTTCGATAAAAGTGCTATTTCGGAATCACTTAATCGATAGTCTGACAAATTAAAAACATAATCTATCGTCGTCGCCTTCGCGCCCTTCTTCGGGTGGCCACCCCGCCTCGGGTGCGGCCGGTGATTCTTGGGTCTTCCCTTAGTTCTGTGGACATAGGGTTGCCTGCAACTAAAAAATGTGTGCCCACAGATTGAGCCTCACCAGTATCAGTGTCCGATGTGGAGTAGGATGATCCAGGATTATAGGTAACAGGTGTATAACGGCGTCTGTAATTTGGCCGATAGTATCTATCCTGCCCCTCCTGTCCAGAATTCCCCAGCAACCAACGGTAAACCGTATGGTTCTGGTAATCCAATGTCACAGCTGCCAACTTCTTTCTTTTAAATGAGATCAACTCGTTACGAAATGTGTCCATTTGTGTCTGCAGTCTCTATCCAATTACTAGATTTATCTTCACGTAGTAAAGGTAAAGTAGTAGCATTAGTGGTTTCAATATCGATTTTCACCTTTTTGAGGTCATTACTGACCTCCTCAATAACAAGTGCAATGAGGTCAAATGAACACTTGTTTAAAATGCCACACCATTTGCTGCAGAACAACGGGTTATTCCCACCGAGAGTAGGTATATTGTTTAGACGAAATCCACGAGGGATTTGTTTGCGCCTGTGATATTCCGAAAGGAACTGGCCATGGAGTTGTAGTTCCACTTCGCGCTGGCGGAGTTTAAGTAACTTATAATAAACATCAGCAGCCGTTTCTGCCGGCAAAGAATCAAAGTCCAGTTTGTCAAACAATAGTTTGTCCACCTCTTCGTCAGTGTATGATACGGTCCCTTGTTCTGCTTGGGACAACAAACCATCATCTAACAAATATGTCTCCCCTTGCGACATAACTATAATAGGCTCTAAAATACAGATTGAAAAAAACCAATGTGAGAAAATAGAAAATAGTATGTGGATGGACACACACAACAAGAGTGTGTCCCAGTTACCTCCCTCTACCAGATCCTCAAACTTGGATGGGTGTCGGATAAGGCAGAGATACTTCAAAGGTACCTATACCCAATATATCATTGGAGATCCGCACTCACATCAAAAAATACATAGAAACATGTTCAGGGTGCACCCAGTGGAACTGACTCAGTCAGCCACAAATACATAGCAGGGGTTCCACAAAAGTGGAGGGGGCACTCACTAGTAAATAACATATACAATTAAATAGCATAAAACATTCATGATTTTAATAGTCAGTTGCACCAATTCGCCTTTGATCGACGTTTCGACCCCTTGACCGGGTCTTTCTCAAGATAGGCAGGATCGGTAAACATTCACATCATTTTTCAATTTTCAAGGTATATACATAGTGTCCTCAATAGAGATCTAGAAAAAAGAGAGAACATAGGACCACTCTTAATGCCTCCCAGGCCCCACTGTCGCGCTTAGATCATATACTAACTTACACACGGCAACTTACACCGTGTGTGTATCAAATAAGATTAAACAAAATAAATAAAATAAATTAATTAAACAAAATAAATTAAAAAATAATAAATAAATAAAGTAAACCAAACGCCCAGTGGATAATATCCTACTACAGTGACCACCACAGTGACTCCATATACCAAAACAAGCGAAGGCTTACGTTGAGGCCTCACTTAAGGGAAAAAGATCCCGATAATATCTATCCACTCAGCTGGTATGTTGCTCAAATCCTAAAAAACCAATGTGTACAAAATATCAGCAAATATTTAATTAGCAAAACCAATGTTGTTTAGCTCAACAAACATGTATATATAAATACCTACGTACTCAGCAATTGTACCGTCACAGGTAAATGTGAGTAGGCTTCCAATATAATATAATTCACAAGTGTCATCCTATAAACACAAAAGGGGGAAAAAGTGAGAGTGGAGACTACAGATATACTAATTTAACATGTGAGAGTGATAAACACCAACTACTCACAATATGCCAGCAGTCATTCCAGTCTAAGTGAGTCCAGGTGTGCCACTATTCGATTCCACAACATATCAAAACATGATCACTGAAATAAATAGTATGCAGTACCAATATCAATCACTAATAAAATAACAGTACAGACAGGGTCGATAACCCCTAAGCGGTGGGTACTTACACTACGATGTTCACACAGTCAGAGGGCACCTGGTTCTACACATGTAGTCTGAACGACGGAAGATTTAAACCCAGGCGGCCGGAAATGAACAACAACGTCACATCCGCTGCACGCTGTCATCAAATTCCCGCAAAGTCAAACCAGAGTTGGCACCCCACATCTTTAGGTAACATTACCCACCTGCGCGTAACTGCAGGCGAGTGCCCGGCATTCGACACCGCCGCCGCCGCTACACACCATAGTCCGGGACGCACCATGCGTCTCACGGACCGGAAACACATCACCAAACTATATCCGCGAAACGTCATGCGTGTCATGCACCGGAAGTGTGCGTTCCACCGGGTAATGGTGAGACGCATCACTACAGCTGACTAGAAATACACTCATCGCCAAGTGGTGGTGCAATAAGCTAACAGGATCCTGTGTAATATGTTCACTGGGCTCACTATCACAAATAGGGAATAGGAAATATGGAATAGAGAATATATATAGGCTACTTTATTAGTTTTTATCTATTTTTCTTTAGCCTATATATATTCTCTATTCCATATTTCCTATTCCCTATTTGTGATAGTGAGCCCAGTGAACATATTACACAGGATCCTGTTAGCTTATTGCACCACCACCACTTGGCGATGAGTGTATTTCTAGTCAGCTGTAGTGATGCGTCTCACCATTACCCGGTGGAACGCACACTTCCGGTGCATGACACGCATGACGTCTCGCGGATATAGTTTGGTGATGTGTTTCCGGTCCGTGAGACGCATGGTGCGTCCCGGACTATGGTGTGTAGCGGCGGCGGCGGTGTCGAATGCCGGGCACTCGCCTGCAGTTACGCGCAGGTGGGTAATGTTACCTAAAGATGTGGGGTGCCAACTCTGGTTTGACTTTGCGGGAATTTGATGACAGCGTGCAGCGGATGTGACGTTGTTGTTCATTTCCGGCCGCCTGGGTTTAAATCTTCCGTCGTTCAGACTACATGTGTAGAACCAGGTGCCCTCTGACTGTGTGAACATCGTAGTGTAAGTACCCACCGCTTAGGGGTTATCGACCCTGTCTGTACTGTTATTTTATTAGTGATTGATATTGGTACTGCATACTATTTATTTCAGTGATCATGTTTTGATATGTTGTGGAATCGAATAGTGGCACACCTGGACTCACTTAGACTGGAATGACTGCTGGCATATTGTGAGTAGTTGGTGTTTATCACTCTCACATGTTAAATTAGTATATCTGTAGTCTCCACTCTCACTTTTTCCCCCTTTTGTGTTTATAGGATGACACTTGTGAATTATATTATATTGGAAGCCTACTCACATTTACCTGTGACGGTACAATTGCTGAGTACGTAGGTATTTATATATACATGTTTGTTGAGCTAAACAACATTGGTTTTGCTAATTAAATATTTGCTGATATTTTGTACACATTGGTTTTTTAGGATTTGAGCAACATACCAGCTGAGTGGATAGATATTATCGGGATCTTTTTCCCTTAAGTGAGGCCTCAACGTAAGCCTTCGCTTGTTTTGGTATATGGAGTCACTGTGGTGGTCACTGTAGTAGGATATTATCCACTGGGCGTTTGGTTTACTTTATTTATTTATTATTTTTTAATTTATTTTGTTTAATTAATTTATTTTATTTATTTTGTTTAATCTTATTTGATACACACACGGTGTAAGTTGCCGTGTGTTAGTAAGTATATGATCTAAGCGCAACAGTGGGGCCTGGGAGGCATTAAGAGTGGTCCTATGTTCTCTCTTTTTTCTAGATCTCTATTGAGGACACTATGTATATACCTTGAAAATTGAAAAATGATGTGAATGTTTACCGATCCTGCCTATCTTGAGAAAGACCCGGTCAAGGGGTCGAAACGTCGATCAAAGGCGAATTGGTGCAACTGACTATTAAAATCATGAATGTTTTATGCTATTTAATTGTATATGTTATTTACTAGTGAGTGCCCCCTCCACTTTTGTGGAACCTCTGCTATATATATATATATATATATATATATATATACACACACATACGTAACAATACATTATACACACATACTGTACATATAAACATTATTTTGTACAAACACACACTCTTGAGTCTCACCTATGGCAGCTCATGGGGCATGATATTACTAAGCCCCACCCCCTCACGGCAAATTGACGCAATTTGCCGGTCTGTCGGGAGGGGGCAGAACTAAAATGACAAGATTCAAATGGAATCTCTTTATATTGGCTCTGCCCTCTCCCATAGAACCAAATTGACGCGAGGGGTGTGTCTTTGTAATATCATGCTTGCTCGCTCTCATATGTCAGGGGGTTTTCTGGGTACTGAGAAAGTCCCCCTTTGTGCACTTCTGCCCCTCTCTTTCTACTATTGTACTCTTGACGGTGCCATATTTTCAAGGTCGCAGTCAACACTACCTCTGTATATATATATTAATCTTTGACATTATTTGGACCTCATTTTACTTTCTCTCCCATGGATGTCAAATAGAAAATAGTATCTATTTTATTATTGCCAATGGACTCAAAATTCCCCAGAGGAATTGGGCTCTTCCTGAACTGCATGTTAACAAGGGAGTGTCACTCTTGTTTTGCTTGTGAACCTGGAATCTGTGTAAAATCTGTGTGGGTGACAGAAGGACTATATGTGAGACTGGCTGGTCTGAGGAAAACACTAGACATGTAGAGAATCCCTAACCAGGAATCAAACCCAGGTATCAGCAGAGGGATGCCGGATCATACCCACTAGACCACCAGCAACTTCGGTTTTGGTGACAGGAAGATTTGTGTAGCAGCAAAGAGTGTGGGAGTAGATTTACCAGGCTGATTACTGGATTGATACTGTAGATAACAAAATTATACTCTCCTAGTCCTTACTAGGTAACTGTTATCCGAAATGCTAGCGTGGCAGTACCAGGCTGAAACTGTAGTCCAGGATCTGTGAGCACTCAGATGATAGTAAAACCGGATGGTGCTGGATTATCATCTGAAACAGCTGGTGCTGGAAAATCAGATAGACCCGATGGTGCTGGATTATCGTCTCAAACTGAGGGTACTAGATATATGACTGCTAACAATGGTGCTGGATAATCTACTGGAACCGATGGTGATGGATAATCGGCTGCAATTGATGACAAAGCCAGTAGTGCAGCAAGGTGGTAAATGCACAAAGAGTCTTTTAACAAGGTAATTCCAGAACCGGGTTGTGACTAGCATACACCAACTTTCTATATACTTTCTGCATACCTCCCAACTGTCTTAATTTTAATGGGGCATTCCCATTTTTCTGGGGCTATCCAATCCATAGAGCACAGTGTCCCATGATGGGGGGCAGTTGGGAGGCTCCCTGTCATTTGCTGCTCTGTGGTGAATAGATGCTGTAGCAGACAGGGATGCTTTGGACATGGTTAGCTGCACACAGAGTGCTGGGCATGCCCCAACATTGCTGAAAATGGGATTGTGGTTTGCGGACGAGGCATTCCAGTGAAGCCATGCCCCCTATCCTAGAGTCCATGCCCCCTTTTTGGGTGTGCACATATTCAGCATGCAAAGGAGTCCCAGGTTGGGCATTGAAAATGTTGGGAGGTATGCTTTATACATGACTCAGCCCCTCCCCTTTTGAACATTTTTTTTTTAAATAACGCCAAGGGCAAAACTCTGGGAGTAGTTATTTTGTTTGCTTTGTACCTCCCTCTTACTGATGTTATAAGCTTTTGGAAGGGATGATGTCCTCTACAGATGTAGTGGGTCATTCCGACCCATTCGCACGCAGCGGTTTATCGCTGTGGTGTGAACGGGTCTGGAATGCGCATGCGTGGCAGCCACTATACGTGTGCGCAACGTTGCCCGGCGACATGGGTCGCTGGGTTACGTCACGTCTAACGAAGGAAGCGGTCGCAGAGCTGACTGCAAAGAAGATTGACAAGAGGAAGGCGTACCTGGGCGGATCCGAACCACTGGAGACCATTTTCAGGGAGTGGTAAGGAAAACGCAGGTGTGTCCAGCAGAATGGAGGGCAGATGTCTGACGTCAAAGCTGGCTCCAGCTTCGCAGAGACTGTCGCACAGGGTAAGTAGGTATAGGGCTGGTCTACTGTTGTTTGAATTTTTTTTATCTTAGCAGGGCTGCACAAGCGTTCGCAGACCTGCTAAGCTAAAATACACTCCCCCATAGGCGTGTACTAGTTGATCGCAGCAGCAACAAAAAGTTGCTGGCTGCGATCAACTCGGAATGACCACCGTAAGCACTTGGGTGACCACTAGCTGTCATATTGTTTTACTACAGTATCACACAGTCACGTTCACTATTATCCTGGAGTGGACTAGAGCTGGGAATGTCATGCAGTGGATTAATATGGAGGAGGACTCTCTTCCAATTCAGGCACCTTATTTTACCTGGCTTGATTTTGTACAGTACCATCTGATCAACATTCTATTATCAGACCCACTAGAGTCAAGCTGCAGATCGTCCCCTCTCAAACCATTATTTAGGAATACAGCCATGCCTCCTAGTTCATCCTTGCTGAGTTTTGAATTTTAGCATCAAAGTGGAATCATGGTTGCAGACAAGAGAGTAGATTTGTCTGGAGTTCTGGTACACAAAAATAAAAGGGGCTGAAATCTGGTACTACCAAAAACATTTTATCTCTATGGTTGATATCCTAAGGCAGTGTTGCATGTTCTAATCCTTTTAAAATTATATGTGTAAACCATCCCCTTCCTCAATATATTCTATTTACTTTGTACTGTATGTATGTAATCCAATTGGAGATATCGTTTTTTACTCTTCTGAAGTTTACAGGGGATTGGCAGAGGAACTTGGGGAACCTGTTAAGAAAAAAAGATTGGCCAGAGATCTTTAACACTAAAGTAGCATGTATTGTAAGTTCATCAGTAGTCAAAATTCATGATAAGGTCCTCATCTGGTGGTATCAGTATTAGAAAAAATAATATGTCTGTGTTCCCAACACTTATATATAGACAGAAGAGACACTGTTGGATATCTGTTGAGAAGTTATATGTTTTATCTTTACTGGGATTGACTAAATACCACTTTCAAACTGATTTTACAAGAAGAATTACCCAACAGTCCTTGTTTCTGGCTCCTAATTCTTCTTAGTAGGCATTGAGTGCAATTTAAGACTTTTCTCTTAAGGCACCTTCCTATGTGTCATAATGGTACATTGAGGATCCCTTCAACTTATCTGATCTGAGTCAACCAAATTATTGGCAAATTAAGAAATTACCATTAAACAGATGGTTTAGAACTATGATGACTTGTACAAAGCATTATTTGCTCACATTGTATATTCACCTTATTTGGTTTCTACCACACACACAGCCATACTCTCAAGCTCCATGGAGGTACAAAAGATTTGTAAATTCTTCCTAGCATTTGGAACTACTTTATAAACTAGAGAACTCATTTATTTCATAAAATGAAACAATCATTCACCTGTCCATGGAGAAATGTTGCGTGACGGGAGGGTCCTTACCCTGTCTCTACAGCACCTAAGAAAACTGCAGCTCATGTGGATGCAGTACTAACAGATAAGGTATGCCACTCAGCAGACTCCCCAGTCACTTATGGGTATATTGTTGAGGCTATTCAGTTCACTATGGCCCCCTCCTGTCCCAGGGTGTTGTTGGCATCACACTGCAAATTCATAGGCTCATACAGAGGGTGACTCTTGCTAAGAATCAGCTTGGTGCTGTCATACATGATGTTGATGGGCTAAAACTGTTCGTTAAGTAGCTCATGCAGATAATTATCAGATCTGGTAAAAACTTGATTTAGAGATTCGTTTTCGCAGGGACAACATCCACTTAGTGGCATCTCCCTGAATCTGTTAAATGGAAATCCCTGGTGCATTTTGTTCATAATACCCTGCCTTCCATGCTAGGGATTGAGCAGGAATGTCAAGACCAGGTAACAGAATGGGTCCACGGGATTGGCCCAATACCCACTTGAAAAAAAAACCCTGTTCGGGTCACACTATTTAAATTATTTAATTACTTACACAAAGTGTCGTTCTGGTAAGCATCTCACTTGGTGGAATATGACTTTGGAGGGCCATAAGCTCTTTACATTTCAGGACTACTCCGTGGAATTGACCACGGCCCACAAAGCTATTTCACCTATCTGCTCCCAATTAATAGAGGGCAGCAAGGTTGGTCTTTTATATCCAGCTTATCTACGCATTTTTGATGGATTGTTGCATACAGATTTTACTTCACCTGCTGTTGCATCATTCCTATGTGAATTCTCTCGTACAGCATCAGTAGATATTAGTGACCCTCTGCCACTGGATGTTCTTTAACTCACTCTTCCGTGCCCCTTGGATATTATATACTGTAATTGGAAATGTTTTGTACACCTTGGATTCCTGCATTTATATTTGATTGAAAATGGTTCCTCTGGTCTGATGTTTGCTTCCAACCTCTGCTATCCTTCCATGTATTCTTGTTGACTTTGTTCATTGTCACAAGAATTTGAGAATTAGTTTTTTCCCTCTCCTGATTGAAATGGCATACACATTACTTGTATGCTGGTGCTGAGGCCTTTATTAGACTGTTATGATGTTTGCCCTGAAGGTCTTGATAGAGCTCTCTCCCCATAAAGTTGGTTGTTATTGCACAGGTTGACATAGTCCCACCTGTTATCTCCCCTGAAAGTACCTTGTCAATGCAATATTTTCTGTTGATGTTTTGTTATGTGTTTTGTGACAAATTTTCTCTTGTTACTCCTGTCTTATCTCTTCCCCTTCCCTCCCTTCCACTACCCCTCATTTATATATAACACTTCTGCTAAATGTACTGACATTCCTTGTACTTATTATTATTTATTTATTAGCATATTCCGTTGCGCTTTACAATTAGAACAACAATTATAGAACAAAACTGGGCAAAGACAGACAGACAGACAGACAGATGTAGGAAGGCCCTGCTCGCAAGCTTACAATCTATAGAGAAATAGGCATTGATACACAAGGATAGATGCTACCTGTCACATAATGGTTCCCCAGGTTGCTAGGTTCTTAATGGGTTGTATATGATATGATCACCCAGCAATGTTGGAAAACAAAATGTGAGTTTATGTGGACTGTACAGAGGGGATGTAACTTGATAGGGAAGCTGTGAAGGTTATGTGTGTGGGTCTGAAATTTGGTAGGCTTGTCTGAAGAGATGAGTTTTCAGAGAACGTTTAAAGGTTTGGAGACTAGAGGAGAGTCTTATTGTGGGTGGGAGTGCATTCCACAGAGTTGGTGAAGCCCGGGTAAAGTCCTGTAATTTTGAGTGGGAACAGGTAATACATGTGGATGAGAGACGCAGATCTTGTGCAGAGCGGAGAGGGCTGGTAGGGAGATATTTTGAGATGCGTGAGAAGATGTATGATGGTGCAGTTTGGTTAATAGCCTTGTATGTAAGTAAAAGTATTTTATATTTGACACGGTAGAATACCGGTAACCAATGGAGGGACTGACAGAGCGGATCAGCAGATGAAGAACGTCTGGCGAGGAAGATTAGCCTCGCAGCTGCATTTAAAATGGATTGAAGTGGTGATAGCCTATGTTTGGGAAGACCAGTAAGGAGACTATTACAATAATCAATGCGGGAGATGATGAGTGCATGGATTAGAGTTTTTGCAGTGTCTTGTGTAAGATAAGGGCGTATTTTGGATATGTTTTTAAGGTGCATGTAACATGATTTAGAGACAGATTGAATGTGTGGAACAAAGGACAGTTCAGAGTCAAGGGTGACACCTAGGCAACGAGCTTGTGGGGTGGGGTGGATAGTTGCATTGTCAACAGTTATAGAGATATCAGGTTGGTAACTACTCTTAGCTGGTGGGAAAATAATTAATTCAGTTTTGGAAATGTTGAGTTTGAGGTGGCGAGATGACATCCAAGATGTAACTTGTTTGTATCATCCATTGAGTTATGCCTAACTTAAAAATATGGTCCTAAATTATCAGTGGTTTCAATTCTCAGCTAAAATAAAAATCAGCTTTATCTTAATAAGTTAAATGTACAGTTTCTTCAAGCACCTACTACCATTGAAGGTTATTAAGCTTGGCATGTTAAATTGGGTGATTTTGGGTACTAGCTCTTATAAATCAAAGCATAGAAAGCTGGTTGTCTTGATCAAACGTCACATACTGTTTGAAATACTGTCTACTCATCTGACTCTGAAGGCTTTTTTGTGGTTGTCATGTTAAAAATGAGGGGTTATACCTTCTCTGCAATAATTATGCCCCAAATGTTTGCTCCATTGTATTTTTCCAACAATTGGTAGCTATTGAATGTCATTTACTATTGGACCCTCTCATACTGTGTTGATTTTAAGTCGATTTTCTCAGGATTCTTAGATCCTGGAGCACCCCTCATCCTTCCCTTCCATATTTAGGGGGTTCTGCTGATAGGCAAAAATCTTTATGCAGTCGATGTATGGAGGGCATTACACCCTTACAGACAGCAGATACACCTGTTTATTGTTGGCTCACTACATGCTATCCTAGGATCAGAGGTGTAGCATATAGCCATGGTTCCTAGAGCACATGAGTGCTACCACACCCCTGCAAGTGTACATGTGGGGTAAAAGTAAAAGAAAACAAAGTAGATATTGGGGCAGTATCAGACTGGGGCATGGAGGTCTAGATATTCAAACCCACTAAAATAATTCCACTAATAAAATCCAGTTTTGTGTGTACTAAATAAAAATACGCAATATACAAAATATTCAATGGGGGAACCGCTGAATAAATTGACCGTCCCTGGCCAACAGTGTCTTTAGTCAGTATTCACTATCCCCACTATCCCCATTCACTGTCCATACCAGTAGGTATTCACTGCCTGCAGTGTCTATCCAGCCTCCTGCCACCAATTAAAATAATGCCACACAATAGTGCCTCAGTCACATTACACCACACTGCAGTGTCCCTTAGTCACATTTTACCACACAGTAGTGTCCCTTAAGTCACATTACACCACACAGTAGTGTCTCTTAGTCACATTATGCCAGACAGTAAAGCCCACTCACATTTTGCTACACGGATTCAATTCACATTCTGATACATATTAGTAGTGCCCTTTACACATTAGGCCACACACATTAATGCTCCTTACACATTAGGCCACACACAGTATTGCCCCCTATACATTACACCAGACACAATAATGCCCCCCATATATTAGACCACACACAGTAAAACCCCTACACATTTACCTCCCCAAGCAACTTACCTCTCCCATGTGTGCCTCCAGCAGCCTCCCACCTCCCCCTGTGTGCCATCAGAAGTGTGTATTTAGACTGAAGCCAGGAAGTCAATGCAGCCTGTTAGAGACAGTGCCAAGGTCATTAAAGTCTGGTTCAAGTAATTAGCCAATCAAAGCTGGCAGAACGGCACCCAATCAGCAGCAGCTGCCAGTCCACAAGCTCCCATTGGCTCACTGCTGGAGGCAGATTTGAATGACAGAGGTACTGTCTCTTATAGGCTGTGGCTGCAGGTGCCCTGACGCCCTGGATGCAGTCCAAATACACACTGCTGTGCCTCCCACTAAAGCCCTGCCAGATGGCCATTCTGGCTCTGGAGGCAGCAATAGCGGGACAGCAGCTGTGGTGCCCTTGTTGGAGCAGGTGTCTGGAGCACAAGCTACCAGCCCCTGTCTAGGATTGACTACATTCTAGTTTCCCAGGTTCTATTTACTGGTGTTATTGACTCACAGATTGAAACTAACCTTCCAACTGGAATAGACTGCTGCTGCAGTGGTGAAAGGACATTCCCTCCCTCTCCCTGTCTACCCATTTGTTTTAGCATTATAACACCACAATGAGGACCTTAGGTTCCACCTACCTGCAAGAGGTTCATCTTTGCACATTACAAAGGGCATACATTTCTCCAGCCCAACATCTATCTTTAGCCAGGTGCTTCTGGGAATGCCCTAAATGCTATTATACTGTATACAAAACAAGAAGGTAAAGCTCACGGCGCTTAGTTAATCATGTACAATGTGAAATGAAAATGGGCTAAATTAGCCTGTAAGAGTATTATGGAGTGAGAAGGTTCTATCAAGATAGCAAAGTACTGTAGTAAGGAGATAAATCTGAAACTGTATCCCCGTCTGTAGAAGTATCCGAAAATCCCTTCAGAACAGCACTTACTTCTTAACCCCTTGTAACGTTCCTCAAAAGGTTATCCTCATTGGATATTTTAATCTCTCCAATATTTGGGTGTTTGGAATACCGCTGACATACTGACGGGTTTCTCCACGCTGAAAGTTTACCCACACGTATAAAGAGACGACACAGCCTTCACGGAAAGCGGGTGTCTAGAGTACTGCTGACCCACTGACGGGTTTTCCTTTCCTTGCTGAAAGCATACTTATATGTACAGAGGGATTACAAAGATACCTTTTGAGGAACGTTACAAGGGGTTAAGAAGTAAGTGCTGTTCTGAAGGGATTTTCGGATACTTCTACAGACAGGGATACAGTTTCAGATTTATCTCCTTACTACAGTACTTTACTATCTTGATAGAACCTTCTCACTCCATAATACTCTTACAGGCTAATTTAGCCCATTTTCATTTCATATTGTACATGATTAACTAAGTGCCATGAGCTTTACCTTCTTGTTTTGTATCTGTATTGATTAGTGCAGGTGGACACCATTAGGTAAAGACAGGCTGCTAAAAGAGGCGCGGTGTATAGGTTTTCCTTTTTTTGCTATTATACTGTAGTTCAGCTTCCTTCTATCATTGTATATGGGAATTTCGCAGGGACGTGCGGTGAAGTAAATGGCTGAGGAGTCATTGACTAGTACCAGAACCAGATTTACACACAATTTATGAGCCAAAGCGTTCATGTGGGCATTATACACAAATGCAAAAGTATGTACTACTAAAAATTAGAGATGTGCACTGGAAATTTTTCGGGTTTTGTGTTTTGGTTTTGGGTTCGGTTCCGTGGCCGTGTTTTGGGTTCGAACGCGTTTTGGCAAAACCTCACCGAATTTTTTTTGTCGGATTCGGGTGTGTTTTGGATTCGGGTGTTTTTTTCAAAAAACCCTAAAAAACAGCTTAAATCATAGAATTTGGGGGTCATTTTGATCCCAAAGTATTATTAACCTCAATAACCATAATTTCCACTCATTTTCAGTCTATTCTGAACACCTCACACCTCACACCTCACAATATTATTTTTAGTCCTAAAATTTGCACCGAGGTCGCTGGATGACTAAGCTCAGCGACCCAAGTGGCCGACACAAACACCTGGCCCATCTAGGAGTGGCACTGCAGTGTCACGCAGGATGGCCCTTCCAAAAAATACTCCCCAAACAGCACATGACGCAAAGAAAAAAAGAGGCGCAATGAGGTAGCTGTGTGAGTAAGCTAAGCGACCCTAGTGGCCGACACAAACACCAGGCCCATCTAGGAGTGGCACTGCAGTGTCAGGCCGGATGGCCCTTCCAAAAAATACTCCCCAAACAGCACATGACGCAAAGAAGAAAAAAAAGAGGCGCAATGAGGTAGCTGTGTGACTAAGATAAGTGACCCTAGTGGCCGACACAAACACCTGGCCCATCTAGGAGTGTCACTGCAGTGTCACGCAGGATGGCCCTTCCAAAAAACACTCCCCAAACAGCACATGACGCAAAGAAAAATGAAAGTAAAAAGAGGTGCAAGATGGAATTGTCCTTGGGCCCTCCCACCCACCCTTATGTTGTATAAACAGGACATGCACACTTTAACCAACCCATCATTTCAGTGACAAGGTCTGCCACACGACTGTGACTTAAATGACGGGTTGGTTTGGACCCCCACCAAAAAAGAAGCAATTAATCTCTCCTTGCACAAACTGGCTCTACAGAGGCAAGATGTCCACCTCATCATCATCCTCCGATTCATCACCGTGTACATCCCCCTCTTCACAGATTATCAATTCGTCCCCACTGGAATCCACCATCACAGCTCCCTGTGTACTTTGTGGAGGCAATTGCTGCTGGTGAATGTCTCCATGGAGGAATTGATTATAATTCATTTTAATGAACATCATCTTCTCCACATTTTCTGGAAGTAACCTCGTACGCCGATTGCTGACAAGGTGAGCGGCGGCACTAAACACTCTTTCGGAGTACACACTTGTGGGAGGGCAACTTAGGTAGAATAAAGCCAGTTTGTGCAAGGGCCTCCAAATTGCCTCTTTTTCCTGCCAGTACACGTACGGACTGTCTGACGTGCCTACTTGGATGCGGTCACTCATATAATCCTCCACCATTCTTTCAATGGTGAGAGAATCATATGCAGTGACAGTAGACGACATGTCCGTAATCGTTGTCAGGTCCTTCAGTCCGGACCAGATGTCAGCATCAGCAGTCGCTCCAGACTGCCCTGCATCACCGCCAGCGTGTGGGCTCGGAATTCTGAGCCTTTTCCTCGCACCCCCAGTTGCGGGAGAATGTGAAGGAGGAGATGTTGACAGGTCGCGTTCCGCTTGACTTGACAATTTTCTCACCAGCAGTTCTTTGAACCCCTGCAGACTTGTGTCTGCCGGAAAGAGAGATACAACGTAGGTTTTAAATCTAGGATCGAGCACGGTGGCCAAAATGTAGTGCTCTGATTTCAACAGATTGACCACCCGTGAATCCTTGTTAAACGAATTAAGGGCTCCATCCACAAGTCCCACATGCCTAGCGGAATCGCTCAGTGTTAGCTCCTCCTTCAATGTCTCCAGCTTCTTCTGCAAAAGCCTGATGAGGGGAATGACCTGACTCAGGCTGGCAGGGTCTGAACTGACTTCACGTGTGGCAAGTTCAAAAGGTTGCAGAACCTTGCACAACGTTGAAATCATTCTCCACTGCGCTTGAGACAGGTGCATTCCACCTCCTATATCGTGCTCAGTTGTATAGGCTTGAATGGCCTTTTGCTGCTCCTCCAACCTCTGAAGCATATAGAGGGTTGAATTCCACCTCGTTACCACTTCTTGCTTCAGATGATGGCAGGGCAGGTTCAGGCATTTTTGGTGTTGCTCCAGTCTTCTGTACGTCGTGCCTGTACGCCGAAAGTGTCCCGCAATTCTTCTGGCCACCGACAGCATCTCTTGCACGCCCCTGTCGTTTTTTAAATAATTCTGCACCACCAAATTCAAGGTATGTGCAAAACATGGGACGTGCTGGAATTTGCCCAGATTTAATGCACACACAATATTGCTGGCGTTGTCCGATGCCACAAATCCACAGGAGAGTCCAATTGGGGTAAGCCATTCTGCGATGATCTTCCTCAGTTGCCGTAAGAGGTTTTCAGCTGTGTGCGTATTCTGGAAAGCGGTGATACAAAGCGTAGCCTGCCTAGGAAAGAGTTGGCGTTTGCGAGATGCTGCTACTGGTGCCGCCGCTGCTGTTCTTGCGGCGGGAGTCAATACATCTACCCAGTGGGCTGTCACAGTCATATAGTCCTGAGTCTGCCCTGCTCCACTTGTCCACATGTCCGTGGTTAAGTGGACATTGGGTACAACTGCATTTTTTAGGACACTGGTGAGTCTTTTTCTGAGGTCTGTGTACATTTTCGGTATCGCCTGCCTAGAGAAATGGAACCTAGATGGTATTTGGTACCGGGGACACAGTACCTCAAACAAGTCTATAGTTGGCTCTGCAGTAATGATGGATACCGGAACCACGTTTCTCACCGCCCAGGATGCCAAGGCCTCAGTTATCCGCTTTGCAGCAGGATGACTGCTGTGATATTTCATCTTCCTCGCAAAGGACTGTTGGACAGTCAATTGCTTGGTGGAAGTAGTAAAAGTGGTCTTACGACTTCCCCTCTGGGATGACCATCGACTCCCAGCAGCAACAACAGCAGCGCGAGCAGCAGTAGGCGTTACACTCAAGGATGCATCGGAGGAATCCCAGGCAGGAGAGGACTCGTCAGAATTGCCAGTGACATGGCCTGCAGGACTATTGGCATTCCTGGGGAAGGAGGAAATTGACACTGAGGGAGTTGGTGGGGTGGTTTGCGTGAGCTTGGTTACAAGAGGAAGGGATTTACTGGTCAGTGGACTGCTTCCGCTGTCGCCCAAAGTTTTTGAACTTGTCACTGACTTATGATGAATGCGCTGCAGGTGACGTATAAGGGAGGATGTTCTGAGTGGTTAACGTCCTTACCCCTACTTATTACAGCTTGACAAAGGCAACACACGGCTTGACACCTGTTGTCCGCATTTCTGTTGAAATACTTCCACACCGAAGAGCTGATTTTTTTGGTATTTTCACCAGGCATGTCAATGGCCATATTCCTCCCACGGACAACAGGTGTCTCCCCGGGTGCCTGACTTAAACAAACCACCTCACCATCAGAATCCTCCTTGTCAATATCCTCCCCAGCGCCAGCAACACCCATATCCTCCTCATCCTGGTGTACTTCAACACTGACATCTTCAATCTGACTATCAGGAACTGGACTGCGGGTGCTCCTTCCAGCACTTGCAGGGGATGTGCAAATGGTGGAAGGCGCATGCTCTTCACGTCCAGTGTTGGGAAGGTCAGGCTTCGCAACCGACACAATTGGACTCTCCTTGTGGATTTGTGATTTCGAAGAACGCACAGTTCTTTGCTGTGCTTTTGCCAGCTTAAGTCTTTTCATTTTTCTAGCGAGAGGCTGAGTGCTTCCATCCTCATGTGAAGCTGAACCACTAGCCATGAACATAGGCCAGGGCCTCAGCCGTTCCTTGCCACTCCGTGTGGTAAATGGCATATTGGCAAGTTTACGCTTCTCCTCTGACGATTTTATTTTAGATTTTTGAGTCCTTTTTTTACTGATATTTTGTGTTTTGGATTTTACATGCTCTGTACTATGACATTGGGCATCGGCCTTGGCATACGACGTTGATGGAATTTCATCGTCTCGGCCATGACTAGTGGCAGCAACTTCAGCACGAGGTGGAAGTGGATCTTGATCTTTCCCTATTTTTGGAACCTCAACATTTTTGTTCTCCATATTTTAATAGGCACAACTAAAAGGCACCTCAGGTAAACAATGGAGATGGATGGATACTAGTATACTTATGGATGACGAGTGACTGACGACACAGAGGTAGCTACAGCCGTGGACTACCGTACTGCATCTGCTAGTATAGAGATGATAATGATATAAAAAATATATATATATCACTACTGCAGGTATATATAATATAATGACGGACCTGCTGGACACTGTCAGCAGACTCCTAAACTACTAGTATGAAGAAGATAGAAAAAAAAACCCCACCACAGGTAGGTATACAATTATGGACGAGCACTGACGACACAGAGGTAGCCACAGCCGTGGACTACCGTACTGCGTCTACTAATATAGATATGATAAAGATGATAGAGATGAACAAAAAAAATATAACACTACTGCAGGTAAATATTTATATAATATAGTGAATGACGGACCTGCTGGACACTGTCAGCAGAATGCGTTTATAGAATAAAAAAAAAAACACCACAGGAGTGTTTAACTTTTTCAGGCAGACAATATACTGGTGGTCACTGGTCAGTCACACTGGCAGCAAAAGTGTGCACTGTACTCCTGCTATAACTGCACCCCAGTCTCCCCCACAATTCAGCTGTGTGAGCAGTGAGCACTCAGCACAGTCAGATATACATAGATGATATTATCATGCAGCACACTGACGCTGAGCACAGATATGGTATGTGACTGTGTATCGTTTTTTTTCAGGCAGAGAACGGATTATATTAAATAATAAATAAAACTGGTGGTGGTCACTAGTAACTATCAGCAAAACTCTGCACTCTGAGTACTCCTAATGCTCCCCAAAATTACTAAGTTAGTAGTAAATCAACTCAAGTGTCTCTATCTATTCTAACGGAGAGGACGCCAGCCACGTCCTCTCCCTATCAATCTCAATGCACGTGTGAAAATGGCGGCGACGCGCGGCTCCTTATATAGAATCCGAGTCTCGCGATAGAATCCGAGCCTCGCGAGACTCCGACAGCAGGATGATGACGTTCGGGCGCGCTCGGGTTAACCGAGCAAGGCGGGAAGATCCGAGTCTGCCTCGGACCCGTGTAAAAAGGCTGAAGTTCGGGGGGGTTCGGATTCCGAGGAACCGAACCCGCTCATCTCTACTAAAAATATGTTGAGACTTGATCAGAGATGTGCGGAAAAGATAAGCAGATGAAGCACTGCCTGCCCTGCCATAGACTTTTTACTCCAGAGATTTGGCTATAAAAATGATTAGAATAATACAAAGAAGATATTTATAATATATTCTTTGTATTTTTCATATACTTCATATAGTCAAAACTCTGGTTTAAACATTAGTATGACAGGAAAGGCTCTTCCTCATCTGCCTCACCCCACCGCATGCCACTGGAATGTGGACACATGAAATGCTTTTGAAATAAAGTTATAGCTTTTATTAATACCCTTTTGAATTTGAGAGTACAGCCAGATCCAATGTGCTAACTTTTCAGGTTGGGATCTGGGACCCTCTCAAAAATCTGTGATTCCCATTCTACATTTGTCACGGTATCAAAAAGGTCCTTGTCCTTTATTTTTTAGATCTACCCGCTCAATAAAAGAAGTTAAGCAGAAAATGCTCCAACTCCTAAATTTTGACAAGAAATCTGCACAATTTAATATTGACAAGGGGATTATTAGTTTCTATAAGAAGTGGGGTTTATATATAGAAAAGTTGGACGGGGCAACAAAAGCTCAAATATTTAAGGTTTTTGAAACCACAGAATGGTATTTACATAGGCAACTTTTAAGGGAACCATAACATCTTTTATTTTTCTCTATTACTCTGATCAGAAACACTTCTTTGTCCAGTAAGTATGCAATTTCACATAATTGAAACTGCTTGACATTTGATATATTCCAGGTTAATCATCTAATCTCCCCTTGCTGCAGCCTAACCCTACGCTACCCCCGCAGCTTAAATATAACACACACACCACGTCTTACCTCTCTGGTGGACCGGCAGTCAGTCGATCAGGATCCCAGCTGTTGGAATGCCAGTGTACGGCATTGTGATCCTAATCGGGATGCTGGTACTGGCATTCTGATCCATGTCGGGATACCGGTGTCTGTATTTTGACAGCCGGGATCCTGATTCTCAGGACCCTGACTGGATCCCGTGTAAGAAGCCAGTTTGTAGAAGGTACAGTATATGTACTACTCTTATCACCAGCTCACTTTGTGATTATGTGTGCCTACACTACTCTATGCAACAACGTGATCGAGGTGATCCAGATACTTTGTTTTACATATATCTTATTTGTCACTCTTATTGTATGATACGATGGCTCATGTTATTCCCCTTTTTCTTTTGAAACTTCAATAAAAGATAGATTTAACAAAATAATACTAAGAGTGTCTTTTTAGCTGGAACACTTGCCTGCAGTGGCTTTGTGTATAAAATACACTAAATAGATTTTACTTATCACAAAGTGGCAATAGTAATATTCCTATTTTGTTTTCAATAAATTATATTTAGGGCAAAAAGCAATATACAGTGCATTGCCTCAATTAACAAATCAATGTACAATGCTCCTATGCAGAGAAGAAAAATATCCAAATATGTAAGATTCACAGGATCAGTGTTATATTATTCAAAAAAGAGTGCAAAATTGCCAGTCTGAAAATCCAACGGAGTCTGGGATGCCTACAGATTGTTAAAATTGTAAAGGATGAACAGATATATATATTGGTAGATGCTCAATTAGCTTAGTGATAACATTCAGGTGCTCGAAAGGGAGGGGTATTTCTAAGCAAGAAAAAAAGGCATTTGTTTCCCCCAGCACCCTGAATGATAACCGTAACCAGATATAAATTCCACATAATAATAGAATTCAGAGATCTTCGTTACACATATTTGCGCAAATGTGTGAATAAGCCCCAAAGCCGCATCAAGGCATCTCTGTATATTTGGGGTCCCTAGCGCTATATATAGGTGCAGGGTGTGGCACCCCAAAACACCACCATAAGCCAGAAAGCCCAGCGTAGCATACCAGTGAAAAAACTATAGTGTTAATAAATTAGTATTTAGGAAGCCGAAGCTATAGAGAAAGTGATACATAAATGAAATGCAATTAAAATAGAGAAATAGTGTTAAAAAATTAATAAGTGAAAAGTGTTAGTAGAATGTAAAGGTATGCCACACTAAGGCCATCCAGCTCAGCCAGTCCAGAGGCACCACACCTCACACCTCCATTACCCCAATCTGGGTCTAAGATTAACCAGCAAGGAGCCACATGATAATGGCTCCTTACTGGTATGCTACGCTGGGCTTTCTGGCTTATGCTGGTGTTTTGGGGTACCACACCCTGCACCTAGATATAACGCTAGGGACCCCAAATATACAGAGACGCCTTGATGCGGCTTTGGGGCTTATTCACAAATTTGCGCAAATATGTGTAACGAAGATCTCTGAATTCTATTATTATGTGGAATTTATATCTGGTTACGGTTATCATTCAGGGTGCTGGGGGAAACAAATGCCTTTTTTTCTTGTAAAGGATGAACAGGAAAGGAAAAAGAGGGTTGGATAACTTTAATGTGGTACACAGCAAGGGAACAAAAAAGGACCTTATCATCTTTGACCTTCAGATGCTAGGGTCTAAAAAAGAAATTAAGGGGTACTGAGACAAACTGTCCAGGGATCCCAAACCTTATGGAATGTTCTTAAGGTTCCCCAAAGTATATCAGTCATGAACTCCATTTTATATATGTATCATATGTTTTGATGATAAGTATTCAAAGATGAAGGTGGCTGATATTTCAAAGCACTGACCAGAAGACAGGTGACTGCACTTAAAAGAGTATGGGCTTGCTTATTAGCATGATTGGGATTACTGGAGGAAGGGGAGGCAGTAGAAAGTAATTTAAATAGAATGGGATGGGGGAACTCAGTAAAGAAATAAGTTCCCCCAGAGAGTCGGTGGAGAGCAACCCGAAAGTTAAGAACATTGCTTGAAGACCAGGTCCAAGTGGCCAGCGGCAACAAGGTGGGAACAACATGAGGTTAACTTTATGAATGTAGCGATCCTGAGGAAAAGGCAAGGCAGCAGGAGCTCACTAGAAGCACGTCTAGTGGGTCATTTCGGCAGCCAAGCTATATCCCTGACTTGTACTTTAGTTTTGTAGAATAATGCCTGCATAACTTTTTTTTGTTTATTTTGCACACAAGTATATTGAGTACACTGATTAATCAAGTGACAGGCTTTCACACCAAAAACACTATGTTAACTGTGATTGTGCTGCCATCATAAAGTGTGGTGCCAAGCACAGATTAAACAGACATGACACACTCATCCTAGCCTCAGCCTCCAATCCAAGGGATGCAGGGTTAAAGAATGGAGACCCAGCCACAGCACCGACACATTCTATGATGCCCACCCTCACAGTATTTACATGACCCTCACACCCCTCAGATTATTATTACATGACACTCACACACACACACATTTATATATACATATATATATATATATATATATACACACACACACACACCCCATGGGGCATCACTCCAAGCCGAAAACATGGAAGAAGTCTGACATCCAGATGAAACGTGTAGGGACATACCTCATGCCTTTATCCAGATGATTGGACAGATAAGCTCATTTATGTTTTATTCTTTGTAAGTTTGATACTTACGATTTCCCTGCTGATCTTAATTTTTTTTATTTATATTTGTCTGTGTGTGCATTAAAAATGTTAAACTTTTAAACCTAAAGTATCTGTGATTCCTGGTGCTAATGCCATACTGGGGATAAATCCCTTAATTATAACACCAAACACTTTTATATATGAGCAAGGTACTATTTTTTTAAAGAAGTATGCATAATGATCTATTAATTGTTTTGTTTCTTTATCTCGCTATTTGGATATATCATATGCTTTTCGGACTAAGGGGGTCATTCTGAGTTGTTCGCTCGGTAAATTTCTTCGCATCGCAGCGATTTTCCGCTTAGTGCGCATGCGCAATGTCCGCACTGCGACTGCGCCAAGTAAATTTGCTATGCAGTTAGGAATTTTACTCACGTTTTTTTCCTCGTTCTGGTGATCGTAATGTGATTGACAGGAAGTGGGTGTTTCTGGGCGGAAACTGGCCGTTTTATGGGAGTGTGTGAAAAAACGCTACCGTTTCTGGGAAAAACGCGGGAGTGGCTGGAGAAACGGAGGAGTGTCTGGGCGAACGCTGGGTGTGTTTGTGACGTCAAACCAGGAACGACAAGCACTGAACTGATCGCAGATGCCGAGTAAGTCTCGAGTTACTCAGAAACTGCACAGAGATGTCTTTTCGCAATATTGCGAATCTTTCGTTCGCAATTTTAAGAAGCTAAGATTCACTCCCAGTAGGCGGCGGCTTAGCGTGTGCAAAGCTGCTAAAAGCAGCTTGCGAGCGAACAACTCGGAATGACCCCCTAAGAATAGTCTGGAGACAAAAGGGGACATGTACTAAGCAGTGATAAACCTGGAGAAGTGAGCCAGTGGAGAAGTTGCCTGTGGCAACCAATCAGCACTGATGTAACATTCATAATTTGCATACTATAAACATAAAAAAGAGCAGCTGATTGGTTGCCATGGGCAATTTCTCCACTGGCCCACTTCTCCACTTTTATCATTGCTTAGTACATGTCCCCTAAAGTTATAAAAAGATAAGCCTTGGTTTTTCTATATCCTTTTCATTCACAATTGTAGCGCTAAGAAAAGAATGAATCAAATTAATTTGTCTGCAGCATTGCATTTGGGAGAAAATGCATATTTAAATCAGAGCTATTCCTTCAAATATCTTTCCTCTGCAATGACCTAGGCACTTGAACACTTCAGGTTTATATGTAGGTATTTACATACGAGTATACAGCATATAGATTTTAATTTTTGCGCTTCCCTTTAAGTGTAGGTGTGCTTCGCTACCAATAGGGTAATAGACTACAGCCTTTTGTTGTCCTGGATAGATATTTAATATAGCAATATTCTCGGCGCGTGTATAAATGTGTTTTTTTATTTATAAAATCAATTTATTTAAAACAGGTTATTCGAAAATATCAGTATAAGTATACACAAGAACATTTTTTGACAAAATAGTGTAGAGTATGTACTTCAAAATAAATCAACACAGATAAACTGATACAAAGTAGTAGGTATAAGAATGTCCTATTCCCACTATGCAGTGTGGACCAGTACGCAAACAAAAATCCTCGTACTCAGTGCTTACGTGCCATCTTTAGGTACAGTAATATATGGTTCTACTTCTGATTGGTAGGCACTAATGCTAGAGAGTGGAGTCAAAGTTGCAATGGGGGTGAGGACAGTGTCAGAGGTGAGGCAGGTGGGTGGGGTCAGAGACATAGGGATTGGTTATCAGAGGAACACATGGCGTGTGGTAGTCAGACGATCACATGGAGAGAGGGTGTCAGTGGGACACATGAACAGGGGCTGTCAGAGGAAGATGGCAAAGAATAGGGGCAATGGCATACTTGGAAAGAGATGGAGGTAGAGGCACATTTGGGGAGGAATCGAGGCATAGGCACACTTGGGGAGATATGAGAACAAAGGCACACTTTGGAAGGAAGGTGTCTAGTGGCACGCTTGGGAAGGGAATGGGGCAAAAGTACACCTAGGAAGGGAGTAGGAGCAGAGGGAGGGAGACATGTGCATGTGATTAAGAAGCAGTTATTAGGCAGGATCATCTTCATGCTACAGAGCCCCCACTGAGCCCAGCCCAGTACAGTAGTACTGCCTGAAACCCCCTGATGGCTACACTGCATGAACACTAAGTAGTCCTACAGTAACTGAACATATTTTGTCATGTTCTTAGATAGTTACAAATACATTAATAATATATATGAAACATATATATAAGAGTAAAAATGCATATTTTGACAGTTTTTTTTCTATCCACAAAAGATGGATTTATATATATATATATGATTATACAGTTATTTAGTCGATATTTCTGACAAATAAAAATATCCATTTCTGCTCAGCAAATTTTAGCTTCCAATGCAGCTTTTTAATTCATGGCATATTATCAACTACAATATGTAAAAATGCTTGAGTGTTTATAAAACATGATTTGAAAGTTGTAGGTTTGCCTCTAAACAGATATATAAAATAATGGGGTTTATTTTGTATTGAAGATATTTTTATATATGATTTGTAATAGTTTTTTTTAATTGACCTAAATTTGTAGTGAGAATTTAATAAGTCATCTATCTTTTAGCTGTATGTAGAAGGTCTGCAGGGTCCCTTCAGGCTATAATGCCTAAATAGTGAAGAACACATTTTAGACTGCATCATCAGAACCACATGTTCACTGTGAGAAAGTGCTCTCCTCTCCTGTCCTATTTCTGTCAAGCACAATAGAGCAAATGGGATGGTACTTTGTTGACCTATTTGTCTTCCCATGTGATTACTTTCTGCTTCTCAGCCATTCCAGAAATATAAAACCATTGTTAAAATCCCTGCAAAGAATATAATTTGGACCCATAGAGTAATATGAATCTTTTCATTTTGTGAAGCAATGGACTAAATTGAATGTATTACCTTCAATATTCATCACTAACATGAATCTTTTTCTCTAGTGGATTGTATCCTGTCATTTCTTTCTGTCACAATTCTAGCTCCTAATAGGACAAAACATGGATTTCTTGACAGATAGCACTAAAGTACACAATAGAGATTATGATTATAAATATCATAGAAGTCTGTTTACTTTTAATGATGTATTTCAAAAACATATTAATACATTCAAATCTCAGTTATTTGTTAATGCAGATGCATGGTACTTTCATTTGCAACTTGTCCCATTTTAAGGTATTTTATTACAACCACTGCATAAAGTATAATAGCTACCCATAAATCTCTGCAATTTCCCAATCTCTTTAAGCATTTTTTTAAAATCACAAAATAGTATAGCATAAAAATATTTACCTAGAAATGTTAGCATAAGTAGTACTCTGGCTGAAATATTGATGTATACACTGCAAATATTTGCAAATATTAACATTAATTGCAAAATTTGAGCATAAGCTATGTTATGGATTGGCCATAATATGACACACAACAATTTTCTTTTAACAAGCACAGAAATATACTATTGTGTGACCTCTTGCTAAGCTCCAATTGTTATATTTGTTATATGAAGCAACTCCTCCACCCCCCCCCCCAAAAAAAAAAGATTCTGCTAAGCTGTTTTTACTGACAATCTCTATCAGTGGAAAACTACTGTAGATACACAGAGTTATGATCTTTTGGATGACCAGCGTCAATATGCCCTATGGTATTCTTACCATATTGACAACAGGAACAGGAACGGTTATTGGTACTATTTGTTGAACCTTGGTTTTGGCTTGAGCTTAGGCACTCAGGGATAAAAGGAATGGCTTAAATTTAACAAAAGCACAGTAATGAAGCCAAAACTATAAATAAATGCATACATATATACATACATACATACATACATACATACATACTTACTATCACTGACCTGGTTTGGGAGTGTTGTGGACTCGGGGTTTCTTCCGATGACCGGGAAGAGGAACCGCAACTGGGCCGCAGCAGAGATGGCCGAATGTAGGTTTTCTTCATGCAAGATTTGGATGACAGGCAGGAGGCACGTGTGGATGCGGAAGGTCTCCTGAAAAGACAAGACTTGAAGAGGTGCTGATGAATTTGGTGAAGAATACCGTGAGCTCACCGAGAGCAATACTGAGGAGCTGGGAGACACTGAGGTGCTTGAAGACGCTGAGGTATTTGGAGGTACTGAGGTGCGTGAAGACGTTGAGGTGCTTGGAGGCACTGAGGTGCGTGGAGACGCTGAAGTGCTTGGAGGCACTGAGGTGCGTGGAGACGCTGAGGTGCTTGGAGGCACTGAGGTGCTTAAGAGGCGCTGAGGTGCTTGGAGGCACTGAGGTGCGTGGAGACGCTGAGGTGCTTGGAGGCACTGAGGTGCGTGGAGACGCTGAGGTGCTTGGAGGCACTGAGGTGTGTGGAGACGCTGAGGTGCTTGGAGGCACTGAGGTGCTTGGAGGCACTGAGGTGCATGGAGACGCTGAGGTGCTTGGAGGCACTGAGGTGCGTGGAGACGCTGAGGTGCTTGAAGGCACTGAGGTGCGTGGAGACGCTGAGGTGCTTGAAGGCACTGAGGTGCGTGGAGATGCTGAGGTGCTTGGAGGCACTGAGGTGCATGGAGACTGTGAGACGGAGGACCCGCTGACTGCTGGAAACACTGGAATCTGTAGAACAGGGAACACGTTTGCACAAGGGAGCACTGAAGTCTGTCACTAAGGAGAGACGATACTCAGGCGCCGGGCTCTGTCCGGAGTCCACCTTTGAATTCCCCGCCTTCCTCCGATTGGTGGAGGGGAGCCAGCGACGTCACCCGCCCACCACCCACGTGACAGCCAGGCGCAATGGCGGCGCCCACGCTCCGGGGAACCGCTGGGAGCAGCGCCGCCAGACGCCGGGACCCAGCGACCACCGGAGGCGGGGACCGCCAGGAGGACCAGCGGACACGCAGGGGTAAGCACGGCGGCCGCTGCCCCTGGCGTGTGACAGTACCCCCTCCTCCAGGAGTGGCCCCTGGACTCTTTCCGGGTTTCGTTGGATGTTTGGAATGGAAGATCCGAACTAGTCGAGGAGCAGTGACTTCGGAAGCTTTTACCCAACTTCTTTCCTCAGGACCATAGCCTTTCCACTCCACTAGGTACTGAAGATTCTTGTGGTAGTAGCGGGAGTCTAGAATCGTTTTGATCTCAAACTCTGTTCCACCTTCGGTCTCCACCGAGACCGGACTAGGAGACACTGACTGGAAACGATTTAAAATAAGAGGCTGGAGGAGAGAAACATGGAAAGAATTTGGTACACGAAAGTGAGAGGGCAAACCCAATTTACAGACTACAGGGTTTAGGACTTGTACAACTGGGTAAGGCCCGATGAATCTTGGAGCAAACTTCATAGCGGGCACTTTTAGACGGAGGTTGCGGGTGGAGAGCCATACCCTGTCGCCAACTTTGTATTGAGGAGCTGCTCATCGTCTTTTGTCTGCAAAGAACTTGTATCGAATGGAGATTTTCTTGAGATTAGCATGAACCTTACTCCAAACTTGACTGAAGTGCTGAAAAGTGGAAGTAACAGCAGGAACATCCTCTGAAGGAAGGAGTGGTAATTCTGGAATTCGTGGATGGAATCCATAATTGATGAAGAATGGGGACTCACCCGTGGAAGCGTGAAACAGATGGTTATGGGCGAACTCAGGCCAGGGTAACAGCTCCACCCAGTCGTCCTTTAAAGGAGAGAGATAAATGCGGAGAAATGTCTCTAAATCCTGGTTGACTCGTTCGGTTTGCCCATTGGTTTGTGGATGATAAGCAGATGAAAACTTGAGTTTTATTTGCAACGCCGAACAGAGAGACCTCCAAAACTTTGCAGTGACTGTACCCCTCGATCAGAAACTATTTCCTGAGGTAACCCATGCAAGCGAAAGTGTTCTCGGATAAATAGTAGAGCCAACTTGGGAGCCGTTGGTAGACCTGACAACAGAACAAAGTGTGCCATTTTTGAGAAGCGGTCAATAATCACCCAGATGGTATTGCAACCCTTGGAGAGAGGTAATTCAGTAATGAAGTCCATAGAAATATGGGTCCATGGTTTCCTAGGAATGGACAGTGGACGAAGCAAACTGGCAGGAGGCAAACGAGGAGTTTTGTGCTGAGCACACTGTGGACAAGAGTTGACATAGTCTTGTATATCCCTCCTCATGGTGTTCCACCAATATGTCCTCCGTAGAAACTCAAACATTTTCTGGGCTCCCGGATGCCCGGAGAACTTGGATATATGGGCCCACTGCAGTAACTTTGGTCGAAATTCCATTGGTACAGACATTCTCCCAGGAGGAGGTCCTAGAGAAGTGGGAGCTGCGGAAATGGAAACTGGACTGAGAATTAGACTCTTCTCAAGGGAATTCTCTTCATCTGAGGCCGTTAGGGAATGGGACAGTGCGTAAGCTTTGGCGTTGAGAGTCCCAGCCCGGTACTTAATGACAAACGAGAACCGAGTGAAGAAGAGCTCCCATCTAGCTTGACGAGGGTTTAGACACTGGGCAGTTTTGATATACAGCAAGTTGTTATGATCGGTGTAAATAGTAATTAGATGTTTAGCACCTTCCAATAAATATCTCCATTCCTCCAAGGCAGATTTTATTGCCAAAAGTTCCTGATCTCCAATAGTGTAGTTTCGTTCTGCAGAGGAGAACTTCCGAGAATGGAAACCACATGGATGCAACTTTCCATCAGAAGAGTACTGCGAAAGAACGGCTCCAATGCCGACTGAGGAAGCATCGACTTCCAAGAAGAATGGTTCTGAGAAATTTGGCTGTTGGAGTACCGGAGCTGACATAAAAGCTGACTTCAACCGGGCAAACGCTACTATGGCTTCTGTAGACCACAGACTTGGATCGGATCCAATTTTTGTCGTGCAGTAATGGGTGCAACAATGGTGGAGAATCCCTTAATGAATTTTCTGTAGTAATTCGCGAAGCCCAGGAATCTTTGTACTGCCTTGAGAGAGAGAGGCTGAGTCCAATCCCGAATGGCCGAGAGTTTCTCCGGATCCATGCGAAGCTCCGTGCCTGAGATGACATAACCGAGAAACAGAATTGAAGGGACCTCAAAGGTACATTTGGAAATTTTGCCGTAAAGACGATTTCTTCGTAGACGGGAAAGTACCTCTTTGACCTGTACACGGTGCTCCGCAAGATTCTTGGAAAAAATTAGAATGTCATCCAAATACACCACTACACTTTGATATAACATATCTCGGAAGACTTCGTTTACGAATCCCTGGAAAACGGCAGGAGCGTTACTGAGACCGAACGGCACTACCAGATATTCGTAATGCCCGTCCCTGGTATTGAAGCCAGTCTTCCATTCATCCCCCTGTCGAAAGCGTATAAGATTATAGGCTCCTCTCAAGTCGAGCTTCGTAAAAACATGGGCTTCACGAACCCTGTCAAATAGCTCCGTGATTAGTGGCAAGGGATATTTATTCTTAATGGTGATATCGTTTAACCCACGATAATCGATACATGGTCTTAATCCCCCATCCTTCTTCTTCACGAAGAAGAAACCCGCTCCAGCCGGGGAGGTAGAGGGACGGATGAATCCTTTAAGCAGATTAGACTTAATATATTCCGACATAGCCTGGGTCTCAGGTAGTGACAAGGGATACGTGCGCCCTCGGGGTGGCATCTTCCCTGGGATAAGCTCAATGGGACAATTCCAGGGTCTATGGGGTGGTAACTGATCAGCCGCCTGTTCAGAGAAGACATCCGCGAACTCCCGATAGATCTTCGGAATGAGTTCTTCATCCGACCTGGAAGACGCACGGAGTGGATAAACGGGTGTGATGCAACTAGAGTGACAAAACGAGCTCCAGGACAATATTTGCGACGACTTCCAGTCGACGTGAGGGTTATGAATTTTGAGCCAAGGCAACCCCAGGACAAGATTGTGGGGCATCTCCGGAATCACTAGGAACTCTAACTTGTACGACTTGTAATAAGACCATTGGTTATTTTGGTACCGTTGATAGCAGTCAGCGTAATAGGTCTTTTGATAGACTGCAGCTCTAAACCCAGCTTCTGAACACAAGAAAGAGAGACAAAATTCCCTGCAGCCCCAGAGTCCAATAGGGCATTAAGAGGTTTGGCAACTGACTCAGAAAACAGAGATACGGAGAGAAGACAATCCACAGTCGGAGAAGATTTGGTTGTGACCCCCGACTTGACTCCTCCAGAACAAGCTAGGCCTGCCCGTTTCCCGGACGGGATTTACAGAACTTGATAAAGTGATCTGCGGCTCCACAGTACAGGCATAGTTTACCCTCACGACGGCGCTGTCGTTCCTCCGGAGACAGTCGAGATCGATTAATTTGCATGGGCTCATCCAGACATGGTACAACCGCTTGCCTCGGAGGAAGAGGCCGAACCCTGGACCGATCCGACCGACTACGTTCACCACCACGCTCCTGCATGCGGAGGTCTACCTTGACGCAGAGTGAGATCAACTCTTCTAATGGATCTGGCAGATCCCTAGTGACCAGCTCTTCTTTCAGACGGTCAGAGAGCCCGTTCCAAAAGGCGGCCCTGAGAGCGTCATTATTCCAGCATAGTTCTGAGGCAATAGTCTGGAAATGAACAACGTACTGCCCCACAGAACGGGAGCCTTGACGAACACGAAGCAAATCAGAGGAGGCGGCAGTTGCCCTGCCGGGCTCGTCGAAGATTCTCCGGAAGGACGTGATGAAATTGGTGTAATTGGAAACCAATGGATCAGATCGTTCCCATAACGGAGACACCCAATCCAACGCTGACCCTTCGAGCAGGGAAATAATATACGCCACCTTAGACCGATCCATAGGGAAATTATGAGAGAGAAGCTCGAAGTGCACCTCGCACTGGTTTAAAAAACCACGGCAATTCTTTGGATTCCCATTATAGCGGGAAGGAGTGGGAAGCTGAAGGCGTGATCTGGTACCGGCCGGAGGTTGGACATTACTGGAAACAGCAACTGGAGCAGTTACGGGAACTGAAACCGGAATTACGGAAGCTAAGGCTGCTTGAATTTGATCCAGTCGGCCAGACAATTCCTGGAGATATTGCATCACCTGGCCCTGTGTCGCCTCCTGAGTCTGAACTCGGGAAGCCAAACTTTGGATGGCACTCGCCTCTGTGTTCCGATCCCCCGGGTCCATGTGGCCTGAGTATACTATCACTGACCTGGTTTGGGAGTGTTGTGGACTCGGGGTTTCTTCCGATGACCGGGAAGAGGAACCGCAACTGGGCCGCAGCAGAGATGGCCGAATGTAGGTTTTCTTCATACAGGATTTGGAAAGAACAGGCAGGAGGCACGTGTGGATGCGGAAGGTCTCCTGAAAAGACAAGACTTGAAGAGGTGCTGATGAATTTGGTGAAGAATACCGTGAGCTCACCGAGAGCGATACTGAGGAGCTGGGAGACACTGAGGTGCTTGAAGACGCTGAGGTATTTGGAGGTACTGAGGTGAGTGAAGACGTTGAGGTGCTTGGAGGCACTGAGGTGCGTGGAGACGCTGAGGTGCTTGGAGGCACTGAGGTGCGTGGAGACGCTGAGGTGCTTGGAGGCACTGAGGTGCGTGGAGACGCTGAGGTGCTTGGAGGCACTGAGGTGCGTGGAGACGCTGAGGTGCTTGGAGGCACTGAGGTGCGTGGAGACGCTGAGGTGCTTGGAGGCACTGAGGTGCGTGGAGACGCTGAGGTGCTTGGAGGCACTGAGGTGCGTGGAGACGCTGAGGTGCTTGGAGGCACTGAGGTGCGTGGAGAAGGACCCGCTGACTGCTGGAAACACTGGAGTCTGTAGAACAGGGAACACGTTTGCACAAGGGAGCACTGAAGTCTGTCACTAAGGAGAGACGATACTCAGGCGCCGGGCTCTGTCCGGCGTCCACCTTTGAATTCCCCGCCTTCCTCCGATTGGTGGAGGGGAGCCAGCGACGTCACCCGCCCACCACCCACGTGACAGCCAGGCGCAATGGCGGTGCCCACGCTCCGGGGAACCGCCGGGAGCAGCGCCGCCAGACGCCGGGACCCAGCGACCACCGGAGGCGGGAACCGCCAGGAGGACCAGCGGACACGCAGGGGTAAGCGCGGTGGCCGCTGCCCCTGGCATGTGACACATACATACATACATACATACTTACATACATACATAACAAAGGCTGTGGGTCACTGGGGGGGATTTAATAGAGTGTGAGAATCAGGAAGTGAGAGATTTTCAGAGAGTTCTCCTGTTATTAAAGTGGGAATCATTTAAACCAGGTTGATTTTGCCATGTAAATGATTGCTACACCCTATTACATTCCGCCCCACTGTGGGGAAAAGTGTGTACAGTGCTTGTTGTGGCAAACACAATAGTTTTTGATAGTCCACACATGACTTGCTGAACCAGCTCTTGCTGTAGTTTATTCAGGATAATGTCAGGATGGTACAGACAGCATAAGGAGTGGTTCCAGCAATAACATTTGTAAAGTATTCACAGTGCGCAGGCAGCTGTGTCAGTAATGTGGCAGCAACTGCTCTCCACACCGACTGAGAGGCTAGCTGCTTGTAGAGGGAGCTGCAGCGTCAGCGTGCAGCCCCTCTAAGGAAGTTCCCATGGGGCATTGCATGAGACCTGCAGCCGATGTTTCCCGGAACCGCCCTTCCTCAGAGAGACAGGTGTGTGTCTCGAGGTGGTGGAGGGGGGGGTTGATCTTTAATAAATGATGCCTTCTAGATTTATAATGTGTGTGTGCAATGTGTATGTGGTGTACTATGTGTGTGTGCAATGTGTGTGGCACCCCACTGCTGGGAGACCCCTGTGGAGTACCAATGGTGACTGTAAGCAGTAATTGTCCCCGGGCTACTTATAAACTTAATACACTGGATGCGAGACTGTGCACTTCTAACCCGGTTGCTAGGGGAAGGTAACCTGGAGGGTGTTGAGATCTAGAGAAGACCGAGGACGCCTGGAGAGTGAGTGTGGGAAGACTGGGAATAGCGGATTGGCTGGCGCCAATTGGTGATGTCAGACGCCGGGGAAGTGTGTGAGAAGAAGTCAGACGGAGCCAGAGTGAAGTGAAGAGAGATGCACAGGACTTGCACTCCCCTGACCCCTGCGCCTGTGACCCAAAGGGAGCCAGTGGAAAGAGTAATAGGTAGTGACGCCTGCCCCACTGTCCAAGTCAGATCCCTGTGACCGTCTGAGTACGGCAACACGGCTGCGCCTGTACTAGCCCAGGAGAGGTAGAGGAAAAGCTGCACGTGAGCGCGGCTAGAAAGGGGGGTGACTTTGGAGCCAGAGACTCCGGTGTATCGTGTGACCGGTGACGTGACTGGCAGGAGCTGGCAACGGGAGCAGACGCACAGGTACTAAGGTAGCCATAACCTCTACCAACCAAGCTTAATGCCACCTGGCCTCACAAAGCTGTCCCCCCTGTTTTAGTGGCTCTGACCCAATGCATGCTCAAAACCACGGCCAGCGAGACCCACACTAGCCCATGATGAAGGGCTCCTGAGTTGAAAGAGACAATTGGAAAATGTCTAGAGACTTTGCTAATCTCCCTGTGCCCTCATTATTACCTAATTATAGGAAACTGTTCCCTTTTTGTGTGAACGGTGTGTGTGACAGGTGAACATCATCAGCTCAAATCAGACAGCAGCAGCTCAAATCAGACTCTTGATGGTGACAGGTAATCCCTGTCCTGTTGCTCCTTTCAGTGATCTTTTCATGAAAAAACTGTTAATTTAAATTACTGGGACAATAGAATGTTTGTAAGCTGCACCAAACTTCTAACTGCCTATATTGAAGTTAACCTGTGAAAAGTCAAATATTCAGAAGTAAACCAGTGTCAACTTGCGGCCACCAATAAGTTCACCATCATCTGCTTTGTATTGAGGAGATAGGTATTGAGCCTTGTTAGCACAGGACTCCTTGTGGATAGTGACTCTACTAACCCCAATTCCGCATAAAGCTGTGCTTGTTGTCCACGGTGACTTTTGCACATTGATTTGGAATAAATCGTTCTTGAGGAAACACTACCAGAAAGTCCTGTGCACAGGCTGGACTCTTGAACTCACGTTCTTAAGTGACAGAATAAGAGGTTACCTGGTGTTAGGGTGATGCAAGGGATGCGGTCGCGGGTTATTCTGTTGTGGTATTGATATTGTGTGAAATTTATGGTGTAATTGACAATTGATTAACTGACTCCAGTGCTACTGTTATGCTAAGTCAGGATCAGCATGACTCCTTCCTCTACTATACAGGTGGAGCATTATTTAGTGCCACTTTACCCAGTGCATCACCTGACCCTGCCTAACAGTATTAACAACATCATAAAGGAAAAGTGTATGGTTACAGAAGAAATGTTGATCTCGTGTTGTGTGATATGGAATATTTTTTGGCACACTAAAGTACTTACCTGATATGTGCAATTGTCCCAGGGCAGTCTACCTAAGGCTAAAGTTTCTACAACCCATTGTTGCTTAAAATAAATTTGAAGCAGTTAAGCATTTGTCGTTGGATATTCATCACGAATACACGAGCGAAGGTGATTCTCTCTGCAAAGAAAGCGCTCAACATCGGTAAAGATACATCCGGTAAGACAAGAATCTGTGGTATCCCTTCCAGAGTGTCACATATGCATGGTGAGCATATATGTGTATGATGTGCTATGTTTACGTGTGTGCATTGTGTATGAGTGTGTGGTGGGCAATGTGTGTGTGATGTGTTATGTATTTTTGTGCAATGTATGTGTAGTGTGTTGTGTGTGCAATATGTCTGTGTGTGCAATGTGTGTGTGGTGTGCTGTGCATGAGTGTGTCCAATGTGTATGGTGTGTTATGTGTGTGTGTGTGTGTGTGTGTGTGTGTGTGTGTGTGTGTGTGTGTGTGTTGTATGCTGTGTGCATTATGTATGTGTGGTGTACTATGTATGTGTGTGTGTATGCTGTGTTATGTATGTGTGTGCAATGCTGTATGTTTATTTGTGTGGTGTACTATGTATGTGTATTTGTGTGGTGTACTATGTATGTGTATTGTGTGCTATGTGTGTGTGTGTGTGTGTGTATGCAATGTGTATGGTGTGCTATTTATGTGTGTGGTGTGCTGTGTATTCAACGTGTATGTGTATAGGTGTGCAATGTGCATATGTGTGTGGTGTACTATGTATGTGCATAGTCTGCTATGTACATGTGTGTGTGCCGTGTGTATGGTGTAGGTGTACTACAGTATGTATGTGTGAGCGTGGGGACATGCTATGCTATGTATGTGTGTGCAATTTGTATGTGTGTGTTCAATGTATGTGTCTATGGATAGTGATACACAAGGGGAATGCTCTCATCCATTACCAGATTTTCATTCCAACCAGATTATCTGACAGATAATTGTATAGTGTATGCCCAGTTTAAAGGCTATGGGGGTCATTTCGAGTTGATCGTTCATTAGCAACTTTTTGCAGCGCTGCAATCAGATAGTCGCCGCCTATGGGGGAGTGTATTTTAGCTTTGCAAGTGAGCGAACGTTTTTGCAGCCGATGGCACAAAAAATGTTTTTGCAGTTTCTGAGTAGCTCTGGATTTACTCAGCCACTGCGATCACCTCAGTCTTTTTGGTCCCAGAATTGACGTCAGACACCCGCCCTGCAAACACTCCCAGAAAACGGTCAGTTGACACCCACAAACGCCCCCTTTCTGTCAATCACATTACGATCGGCTGTGCGAATGGATAAATCCATCGCCCAGAACCGATCCTCTTTGTACCCGTACAATGCGCCTGCGCATTGCGGTGCATATGCATGCACAGTTTTGCAGAGATTTAACCTGATCGCAGTGCTGCAAAAAGTTGCAATGAGCATGTTTATTATCATCCTGGAAGTGCTGGCACTATCTCCCACACTGACACAGCCTGCCTGAAGCAGGGAAGTGCAGTCAGGGGAGGCAGTGCCTCACCTGTCATGCTCCCTATTATGCTCAGAGTTCTCACTATAAAAATGATTGGGATAACACAAAGAAGTTATTTATAATTTATAAGCATCTTCTTTGTATTAATGCAATATAGATAAAATTTACCATAGTTGCAGGGCTCCTTCAATTGCAGGGAGAGATAGAGACGAGGCTGCTGCAGCTCAACCTCATCTCTCACACTGTCGGACACTGCCTGTACAGATCGGTGGAGCAACACAGCGGCCAATCAGACCGCATAGAACAGAGAAATGTGAAGCATGCCTCACAGTGGGGGCGTGTGTGAGCTCTGATGGACAGCTCTGATTGGTCATGTGACCAATCCAGGAAGTGAAGGAAGGTAGACACCAGGGTTATGTCTATTTCCTAGTGGGCTAAGGGACATTCGACCCACGTGACACGCAACAGATGGGGAGGATCAAGTTCGGCTAAGGGTCCAGGAATGGACCCTCGCAGGCTTGCTTCGCTCGCCACGCTTACTAAAGGTAATAGTGGGTGGCGTGGATACTGAAAGTAGTATCCTGCCATCCTTGCTCCACCCCCTGTCACAGATCCATTAGCCCACTAGGATTTAGCATCTACACAGACACCAGAGCTGAGCTGCTTGACAGGGGAGGAGGGAAATGGGGACCCGCAGTGCCAGCAGTACCCACCCATGCACAGTGACTGGGGTGGGTAGCTGCCAGAACCTGGACTCTGTGTGTGTGTGTGTGTGTGTGTGTGTGTGTGTGTGTGTGTGTGTGTGTGTGTGATCTGTAGTGAGTGTGGGGACAGGACTCTGTGTGTGTGTCTGTGTATGTCTGTGTGTGGCATCTGTAGTGAGTGTAGGGACAAGACTCTGCATGTGTGTAATCTGTAGTGAGTGTGCGGACAGGACTGTGTGTGCGTGTGTGCATGTGTGGCATCTGTAGTGAGTGTAGGGACAAGACTCTGTATGTATGTCATCTGTAGTGAGTGTGCGGATAGGACTGTGTGTGCGTGTGTGGCATCTGTAGTTAGTGTAGGAACAGGACTCTGTGCGTGTGTGTGTGTGTGTGTGTGTGTGTGTATGTGGCACCTGTAGTGAGTGTGGGGACAGCATTGTGTGTGTGTGTGTGTGTGTCTGCGTGTGTGTGTGGCATCTGTAGTGAGTATTGGGACAGGACTGTGTGTGTGTATGACATCTGTAGTGGGTGTAGGGACAGGACTGTGTGTGTGGCATCTGTAGTGAGTGTAGGGACAGGACTGTGTGTGTGTGTGTGTGTGTGTGTGTGTGTGTGTGTGTGTGTGTGTGTGTGTGGCATCTGTAATGGGTGTAGGGACAGGACAGTGTGGGTGGCATCTGTAGTGAGTGTGCAGACAGGACTGTGTGTGTGTGGGGGGGGGGGGGGGCACCTGTAGGGATTTTGGGGACAGGACTGTGTGTGTGTGGCATATGTAGTGAGTGTGGGGACAGGAATCTGTGTGTGTGTGTGTGTGTGTGTGTGTGTGTGTGTGTGTGTGTGTGTGTGTAACCTATAGTGAGTGTGGGGACAGGACACTGTGTGTGTGTGGCATCTGTAGTGAGTGTGGGGACAGGACATTGTGTGTGTGTGTAATCTATGGTGAGTGCGGGGAAAGTACTCTGTGTGTGTATAGCTAGAGTAGTGACACATAGTGTACATATATGTTCCTGCTCTCCCTCCCCAGGTGCTGCTGACTGTATTACTGAGGACTGTAGTGCCCAGTGTAACGTATTGCACCAGGCCACCTGTGTTTCTGCAGGTGAGGGGGCAATGGGGGGCACCATTTTACTCACAACACTAGGGTGATGGCTGTGACCTGGCTATTACTGTATGCAGAGCCAGAATGATGCTATGGGGGGCCCGGGGCACTTCAAACACTTCCCTAACATAGAGGCAGGGAGATCAATTATATTTCTGCTGCGGGGTACACTGGGCTCCACAAGGAATGGACAATGGGGTGTAGAGTAGGATCTTGATCCGAGGCACCAACAGGCTCAAAGCTTTGACTGTTCCCAGAATGCATAGCGCCGCCTCCTATATCACCCTGCCTCCCTGCACAGGATCTCAGTTTTGTAGTTGGTGCTGCAGTAGCAGGCACTTAACAGAGGGGCTGCTCCAGGCAGCCCTAAAAAGAGCTTTTTTTCTGAGGAAAAAAAGTGAAGACTTCAAGGGCAGCAGCAGTGTTACATGTCAGTGGACATTCACGGCTGCAGCTCCGGCTCTCCCTAGCGGCGCTGTACACTCCCGAGCCCTGGTTGCCGGGTAACTACAGCAGGAGGCTCCGGTTTTCTTCTTGTCAGACACACACGACGGGGGCTATCTGGGATCGCGTGGCCGCGCTTCGGAAGGTGGTAAGTGGGTCCCGCTTGCGGGACCCGGTCTTTATCGCGATACAGCGTGGTCAGTGGGAGGAAGCCCGCGCGCTGGCGGTGGACACTGTGGCAGTACAGGCGATCCCACTAGATCACCAGGGCATGGGACAGGTCAGGTTTTCTCTATAAACCGTTTTATTAGAGCCCGCAGTACCCAGTGGTTTTGCAAGCAGGGGGATAGAGCTTGGACCTGAAGCCCCTCCCCCGGCCCCAGGGTGCCGTTTTCTGCAAATGGTCCTGCCCTGGAGCTGCATATCTGTCTCTCCCTCACTCCCTGGCAGTGTCTGCGGCGCCATTATACCTCAGCTCACTGTTCCTGGGAATGCTTGGGCAAATCCTCCTATGTAAAGCCGCCTGGTTGTCAGTGCTGTGACTTTACAAGACACTTAAGTATTCTACCTGCCTTTTTTAGTCAGTGTTAGTTAAGAAAGAGTGCATTTAGTCAGGGTTTCCTAGTACAATTACCCTTGATATACATCCAGTTCTTACTGTGTACTGTTATATCTATTGTTATATAGCTGTGTAAGCTAGTCCAGTGCAGTATTATTGTTAGTAATAACCTCTGCATTGTACAAACTGTGACTATTTGTGTGTGCATTTGATAGCTGAGTGGTGTCCATTTCGTGTCTTTCACTCAACTTGCTATCCCTATATTCTATAACCTGAGGGGACTTGGTGCGTCAGGTTTTATCTAATATAGGATTTTCACAAAGATATACTGTATTACGTAATTTTCTCTGTGATTTAGTCACCATATCTCTGGTGCTGACTATACTGCGCAGGGGTTTGGGCTAGAGGTATTGTGCTGCTGACAAATTGTACTTTGTTACCTGATACTGCAAGTTATATCATGTCTGCTTCTGAGGGTAACAGATCTGGGGCTGAACACACTGCCGGTGTTGCTGAAGCCGCAGATACCTATGAGGAGAATATAGCAGCTTTGGGCTCTGGTTCTGGGGGCTCCTTGCCCCCCAGTGGGACTGTGGCAACGGGGGCAAATAATGACCCGCCGTGGGCCGCTTTTTCCTTGCTTCTGCCTGCGCTAGTTCATAAACTAACACCCCCTATGGGACCCCCAATGCCGGTACAACCGTTTGTGGTCCCTGCAGCTAACCCGCCGTGGGCGTATGATTTATCTGCTCAAATAACGAAGTTGAACCAGTCCCTGACTACTAAAAAGTCTGACCGTCGCTCGCCTGCGTCCAAGGGGTCCTCTAAGCGATCGCTTGTCTCCTCACAATCCACTGCTGTCACTGACACCTCGTCGGATGAAGACGGCACTTACACTGATCCCACAGGTTCTGACTCAGACACGACAGATGGGGAGGGTGGTTCACATGTGGATGTTCCTGATCTTTTGGAGGCTATTAAATTAATTTTACAGATTACGGATGATCCCGAGCCATCCGTTCCTCCTAAGAAACCAGATAGGTTCAACCATCAGAAGGTGATTAAACAAGTTTTACCTCACTATGACCACCTAATTGATATATGTCAGGAACCCTGGGAAAACCCGGGTACGAAGTTTGTGCCTCAAAAGAAGATGCTGGCTCGCTATACCCTTGCGTCAGAGCTGTCTAAGAATTGGGAAATGCCTCCTCCAGTGGACTCATATGTGGCTAGGATGGTGGTTTCCTCAGCTCTACCGGTCACCACCGTCACGTCTCTAAAAGAGCCTACGGATAAACGTGTGGAGGGTTGTCTGAAAGCTATTTACACCCTCACGGGTGCTGCACAAAGGCCCACTATTGCAGCTACTTGGGCTGCAGAGGCCATTGAAGCATGGGCCTTGGAGTTAGATGCTGAAATCTCCTCTGACCATGCTAGACAATGCTTGTCTTATATTGTCACAGCTTCTCGTTATATTAAAGAGGTGGCTTCTGATGCCGGTATCCTGGCAGCCAAGGCCTCTACTACGTCAGTCCTGGCTCGCCGGATATTGTGCCTGAGATCCTGGTCTGTGGATCTGGACTCTAGAAAAACCCTGGAGGTACTCCCTTTTAAGGGAGATATTCTGTTTGGGGAGGATTTAAATAAGATTGTGGCTGACTTGGGTACTGCCAGAACTGCCTGTCTGCCAAGTACTGCTCCTTCTGTGTCGAAGGCTAAATGTACTTCCTTTCGCCCCTTTCGTCCTCCAGGTAAAGCAAAAGGTCAGGCGTACAACAAACAGGCCCGCACTTCCAAACCTGGTAAGCCTAAGCCCAAAAGAGCCTGGGCGGCCCGTCAGCCAGCTTCCAAGACAGATAAGCCTGCCGCATGATGGGGCGGGCCTCCCTCTGGGGGATCCCAGGGTGGGGGGCCGGTTTCTAGGGTATACCCAGGAATGGTTAAAGACCACTTCAGATGCCTGGGTACGGGAAGTCGTCACTCGACATAGACTTCAAAAACCGACCCCCTCATCGATTTTGCCAGACAGATGTCCCGTTGGGCAAGACAAAGGCAAATACTCTACATTCGGTGGTACAGACCCTCCTGGATACAGGAGTCGTAGTACAGTTGCCTCTTGCACAGAGGGGCCGGGGGTACTATTCTCCGCTGCTTCTAGTCCCGAAACCGAATGGGTCCTCCTGGCCCATTCTCAACCTCAAGGCATTGAACAGGTTTGTGAAGGTTTCCAAGTTCCGGATGGAAACCCTTCGCTCTATAGTTCTTGCCTTGGAACCTGGGGACTTCATGGTCTCCCTGGACATACAGGATGCTTACCTGCATATTCCTATAGCAGTGTCTCATCAGCAATACCTGAGATTTGCGATTGGCAACTGCCATTACCAGTTTTGGGCATTACCTTTAGGTTTAACAACGGCTCCGCGAGTCTTTACAAAAGTCATGTCGGTGATGACGGTGGTACTCCGCCGTCAAGGGGTCAGGATACTGCCGTATTTGGACGACTTGTTAATCCTGGCAAATTCCCCAGAACTTCTCCTGCGTCATCTAGATGTGACGGTCCAGTTTCTGCAAGCCCACGGGTGGCTCATCAACTGGAAGAAGTTATCCCTGATCCCTGCTCAGAGCATGGTGCATCTGGGAGCACTATTGGACACTCACAACCAGCAGTTGTTCCTGTCTCAGGAGAAAGTCCTGAAACTTAAGGACAGGATTTTTTGCTTCCTATCTCGTCTGCAAGTGTCGATACATTCGGCAATGCAGGTGCTGGGCCTCATGGTGTCAGCATTCGACATGGTGGAGTACGCTCAATTTCACTCTCGCCCTCTCCAGAGGCTGATTCTAGCCAAATGGGATGGCCTGCCTCTCCGGATCAGGTCTCAAATGATCTCATTGACTCCGGAGGTCTGTCTGTCACTGTTCTGGTGGCTCCAGGACTAACAACTGTGCAGGGGCCATCAGTTCTGGATATCCGACTGGGTCCTGTTGACGACAGATGCCAGTCTAAGAGGTTGGGGCGCGGTGCTGGAGCAACACTCCCTTCAAAGGCGGTGGACCAAGGAGGAGTCCCTCCTCTCGATCAATATTCTGTAGTTGCGGGCGGTCTTCAATGCCTTGAACCTAGCCCAGCATTTAATTCAGAACCGTCCTGTTCAAGTACAGTTGGACAATGCCACCACGGTGGCTTACATAAATCATCAAGGCGGCACTCGAAGCCGCCTAGTAATGAAGGAAGTCTCACGGATTCTACAGTGGGCAGAACGCCATCTACCGGCCATATCGGCAATCACAAGGTTCCGGTCTTCGGAGCAAGGACAAGGGATCCTCAAGCAGCATTCATGGATGCGCTGGCGGTATCGTGGAGGTTTCGGCTGTCGTACGTGTTCCCTCCGGTGTCACTCCTGCCCAGTGTAATTCAGAAGTGCAAGCAAGAAAAAGGAATTCTGCCTCTCATAGCTCCAGCGTGGCCCAGACGGCACTGGTTCTCAGACCTGCAATTCTACTTCCACAACGCCCAGACCTCCTCGTTCATGGCCCCTGTGTCTACCAGGACCTAGCTAGGCTATCTTTGACTGCGTGGCTCTTGAAGCTTCCGTCTTAAGGGCTAAAGGTTTTTCTGAGGCGGTCATTCAAACTATGTTGCGGGCCCGGATACCGGCTTTGGCTTGGATTTACTATGGGGTCTGGCATTCTTACTTTGTTTGGTGCGCATCTAACTATTATGATGCTTCCAAGTTTAGTATAGCCAAGTTGTTGGCTTTTCTTCAGCAGGGCCTGGACTTAGGCCTGCGTCTGGCCTCCCTCAAGGTTCAAATATCTGCCTTGTCGGTGTGGTTTCAGAGAAAAATTGCGACCTTACCTGATGTGCATACCTTTTCTCAGGGCGTGTTGCGTATCCAACCTCCCTATGTCCCGCCTGTGGCTCCTTGGGACTTGTCGGTGGTTTTGTAGGCGTTACAAGAGTCTCCGTTTGAACCTCTTGGTTCAGCTGACCTTAAGTGGCTTTCCCTTAAGGTGGTGTTTCTGCTGGCTATTGCTTCACCTAGAAGAGTATCGGATTTGGGTGCCTTGTCCTGTAGTTCCCCATATCTGATATTTCACCGTGACCGGGCGGTTCTTAGGACTCGTCCCGGCTATCTATCTAAGGTGGTTTCTTCGTTCCACCTTAATCAGGAGATTGTATTTCCGGCACTTGTTTCTCCTGATCTGTCTCCCAAAGAGCAGTCTTTGGATGGGGTACGGGTACTCCATATCTATGTGAAGAGAACTGCTCCTATTAGGAAATCTGATTCTCTTTTTGTTGTGTTTGGGTTTCACAAACGTGGCTGGCCTGCTCACAAGCAAACTCTGGCCAGATGGATTAGAATGGTGATTGCACATGCTTATGTGAAGGCTGGTCTCTCTGCTCCTGATCACATTAAGGCCCATTCTACTCGGTCTGTTGGACCTTCTTGGGCGGCCCAAAGTGGTATGGCATTAGCTGCTGACACGTCTCCTGTCGTGAGAATGCGGGGTTGTGGCTACTAACCATTGTTGTCTCTTTTCCTGCTACTGCATTGGACTGGTTAACTAAAAACTGAGATCCTGTGCAGGGAGGCGGGGTGATATAGGAGGCGGCGCTATGCATTCTGGGAACAGTCAAAGCTTTGAGCCTGTTGGTGCCTCGGATCAAGATCCTACTCTACACCCCATTGTCCATTCCTTGTGGAGCCCAGTGTACCTCGCAGTAAGGGTTTTAACAAAGGTAAATTCTTACCATAAAACTCGTTTTATATATATATATATACAGATGTGTCCTGATATATCGTTGCTGCGTACCGCATAGCGGGCGCCATGCAACTCGCGCCAGCTCCTTGCGCTATAACTCCCGTTATAAGTTGCGTTGTAAATGTGACGTCACATTATAATTGTAACGTTCATTCTACTTTCTGTCCACCAGATGTCACTTTTCCTAGACTCTACAGCGCATGCCTCAAATAGCCAACGGACCCTTCATAGCGCCGCCTGCTGATTGGCTGACATTTATTGTGACAATGACGAACCATTAATCACTTCCCTTTATATAGGAATTATTTCGGACTAGCTTTGTGTTTCAGTCACTACCAGATGGTCTACAGGCACACTGCCGCCCGATCACGCTAGCTATAGATATTGTCATTACAGTGTGTACAAATTGCAGGATCACATTAGCGTAAGCAGCTACCTTTTTTTTTTTAAAGCACCAAGATACAACACATGACATATAAACCCAGAGGGCCCATCTCTACCATGGTCGGCTGTAGCCTAACTAGAACAGCGGCCGCCTGCAATGCTTGAAGACCTGGGTTCGATACAGAGTTCGGCACCCATTTATTATTTTATTTTAATTTTTTTATTCTTTTTTTAATACAATAAAGTTATTTAGTGTTTTAAGTTTCTACTTCTCATTATATAAAAAAAGTCCACTTCTACTAAATACAAGGCCACGCTGCAGCCCTGTTCACGCTATTCATCTAGTCGTTACGTTGTGTACAAAATGATGGATAACATTAGCATAAGCAGCAATCCTATTTCGGACTAGCTTTGTGTCTATGTTGTTTCAAATGGGCAGAAATATTGAATGCAAAGTGCAACTGGGTTCCTACAGTATCTCATGAATGCACAGTATGACTACCAGATTGTCTACAGGCACACTGCCGCCCGATCACGCTAGCTGTGGATATTAGCCCTCATTCCGAGTTGTTCGCTCGCAAGCTGCTTTTAGCAGCATTGCACACGCTAAGCCGCCGCCTACTGGGAGTGAATCTTAGCTTAGCAAAATTGCGAACGAAAATTCGCAATATTGCGAAAAGATTTCTCTGCAGTTTCTGAATAGTTTGAGACTTACTCTTCCAGTGCGATCATTTCAGTGCTTGTCGTTCCTGGTTTGACGTCACAAACACACCCAGCGTTTGCCCAGACACTCCCCCATTTCTTCAGCCACTCCCACATTTTTTCCAGAAACGGCAGCGTTTTTTCACACACTCCCAGAAAACGGCCAGTTTCCGCCCAGAAACACCCACTTCCTGTCAATCACACTCCGATCACCAGAACGAAGAAAAAACCTCATAATGCCGTGAGTAAAATACCAAACTTCTTAGCAAATTTACTTGGCGCAGTCGCAGTGCGAACATTGCGCATGCGCAATTAGCGGAAAATCGCTGCGATGCAAAGAAAATTACCGAGCGAACAACTCGGAATGAGGGTCATTGTCGTTACAGTGTGTACAAATTGCAGGATCACATTAGCGTAAGCAGCAATAATATATCGGACTAGCTTTTATATATTTTTTTTGAAAGCAGTCAGATATAACACATCACATACAGTATACACCCGGAGGGCCACTGGGTCCATGTTTCCCTATTCAGTATATTATATTTTAAAAAGGTGCTTGCTGATACCAGAGATATCGGTGGCCTAGTGGTTAGAGTAAGGCACGTGCATTGTGTGCTCCCTGGGTTCGATCCCCGGTTGGAGCACACAACTTATTTATTTTAGAGATGAGCGGGTTCGGATTTAACACCAGAATTAACGCCAGTTCGGTTTTATCCGGATTTTTTCTATTGGCTATCCAAAACACGTGACACCCGTGAGCCAATAAGATGCCGTTTTGAGAACCGAGTAAATCCGAGTAAAACCGAACCCGCTCATCTCTAATTTATTTACTTATTTATCCTACAATCTGTCAGGTGCATCCAGCGTCATGCGTCATGCTTGGGACTTCAGTAGGAAAAATGGCGACCCACGGAAGCCCATACCTACGCGGGGAGCTCCTTATTCTATTGAGGTGGCGGGACCGGCCCTTGGCCAATAATCGGGAGAAGCGGCGGGCATATAACCGAGCCCGCCGTGAAATTTTGTTTAAGTATGAGAGGTCACGGTCTATAAGGTCACTCCAGCGGAGGTGGAGTGACTTGGTCTCCAGACAGCCGAGGAAGCTGGAGTTGCTGCGGCTGTCTCTGCTAATGAGTAAGTACAGTCCAGTACTGCGCTTTATTATTGTTTAGTACAGTACACAGGGTGGATGGAGCTACAGGGTGTGGATGGGGAGTACAGGGTGTGGAAGGGGTGGATGGAGCTACAGCTCCAGGCCTACACATCAAAATAGGCCCATCATCATGGCATTATGATGATCACTAGCCACCACCTGTACACATGGTCTGCCACAAAGCATAACTAATAGGCCCAATTCACACTACAGTACTGTATATGGATTTTGTCTTTACAGTGTGTACTGATGCAGTACGTGTCATTTCTTAGCATAAACACCGTGCGGGCATACTGCCTCTGGCACTGTGGGGGCATACCATGTGTAGCTGGCACTGCTGGGGGCCATATCATGTCTATCTGGCGCTGCACTACTGTAGGCATTGTTTGTAAGGAACACTACTGTGGCTGTTATGTGTAAGGCTTCAAATTGTGTGCGTAGAGGGGGTGTGAAAACATATTTTCAGTTTGATAATATGAAATTACTGTTACAGTATTCAGTACTGTACGTGCAGGACTGTGTCTAAGGACACTGTAATTATTTTTTGTACACAGAACGTCGGAGGATACAACAGGACCGAGCCCGGCGACATAGCTTTACAGCCATACCAGGCACAAGCCCAGCAACTAGTAAGTCCTGTACTCTCTTTATTGTGTCCTTTTTTTCCATTTAAAGTAAACCGTTAAAGGTAGGGGGGTATGGTAAGTACTGTATACTGTGTTATGCTTTACTACCCCAAAAGATACTGCTGGTCCTGCTGATTTTGCTTAGTAGGGGGAACAATGTGTTTGCTTACTGTGGGGGGGGGGGGGGGGGTGGCAATGCGCTTTATTCCTGTGGGGTTGAATGCTTCTGTTTGATCACTGCTGGGGACAGTTTAATGCTGTAGGCAATGTGTTTGATACAGTAACTACTGTACAGGGACCAATGGTTTTTATTATTTTTCCACAGTGACAGACCTCCAGGCAGACCAGGGCCCATCAAGCCCTCCGGCTCCCACCTCCTCCACTTCCACCACCACCACCACCACCACCACTCCACCTTCCAGCATTCCCGGACCCTCAATAAGTAAGCTAAGTCAATAGGCTGCAGGGAAGAGGGCTTTGGCTAAGTCACCGCCAGGGATGGTTAAGTTTAGGCATCGCTGGTTGAGGTTAAGGATAGTCTGTGGCAGGGAGGGTTAGGGCTAAGCTGTGGAGGAGTTTTTGGGGTTAAGCTGCAGAAAAGTTGGCTTAAAGGTAGGGGGTATGGTAAGTACTGTATACTGTGTCATGCTTTACTACCCCAAAAGTTACTGCCGGGCCTGCTGTTTTTGCTAAGTACAGGGAACAATGTGTTTGATTACTGTGGGGGGGGGGGACGACGACAATGTGCTTTATTCCTGTGGGGGTGAATGCTTTTGTTTGATCACTGCTGGGGACAATGTTGAGTCTCTTCTAGCAACACAGAGACCCAGATAAATCCAATATAATGGGTCCCAAGCCGATCCCTGGCAGAACATTACTTCTTAGCCTGGTATCCAAGAATCTCTCTTCACCTCTCTGGGTAGCTCTACTTACTGTATACTGAACCTCCCAAAGCTTCATATTGCTGGGGTGTGTGTGACCTCTGTGTCTTAGGATCTTACAGCATTGGAATACAATACATATTCTAATCAAGGTAATTACATCAGCCAGAGAGCCACCCTGTCTGGTCAGCACACTTTTGGACAATAGGGAGTAAACAAACATAGAGTAGAAAATGGTACCTTATATGACTCACCCTCTGAGGGTCCACTGCGGTGTATGAAAACAATAGGAAACTACAGTACAGTAGGTGTAACATAAAGTAAATATACAGTAGGCTACATTATCTAAAAGGTAACAGATAACAACACAATTGCATATACTGTATTAACAATATTTACAGTAGGTTGATTTAAACACAGTATTGGGTGAGCACCAATGGACATGTTATGGAGAATGAACAAACAGACAAATTGGATACAGTATACTGGATATGGATATACAGTAAAATGTACAGTACATGCAGTATTTGACAGGGGTAATGAGGCATACTGTAGTGGGGGGCAATGTGCTTTATTCCTGTGGGGGTGAATACTTGTGTTTGATTGCTGTGGGCAATGTCTTTGATACAGTAACTACTGCACAGGGGCCAATGATGTTTATTTTATTTCCACAGTGAGAGTCCTCCAGGCTTACCTGGACCTACTAGGTCCTCTGATGACCACCACCACCACAACCAGCACCACCACCCCACCATCTGGCATTCCTGGATCCTCAATAAGTAAGCTAAGTCAATAGGCTGCAGGGAAGAGGGCTTTGCCTAAGTCACCGCCAGGATTGGTTAAGTGTAGGCATTGATGGTGGAGGTAAAGGTTACTCTATGGCGTGGAGGGTTAGGGCTAAGCTGTGGAGGAGTTTTTAGGGTTAGGTTGCAGAAAATGTGGGTTAAAGTTTAGGGGTATGGTAAGTACTGTATACTGTGTTATGCTTTACTACCCCAAAAGTTACTACTGGGCCTGCTGATTTTGCTTAGTACAGGGAACAATGTGTTTGCTTACTGTGGGGGGGCCAATGCACTTTATTCCTGTGGGGTCGAATGCTTCTGTTTGATCACTGCTGGGGACAGTGTTAATGCTGTAGGCAAAGTGTTTGATACAGTAACTACTGTACAGGGACCAATGGTTTTTATTATTTTTCCACAGTGACAGACCTCCAGGCAGACCAGGGCCCATCAAGCCCTCCGGCTCTCACCTCCTCAACCTCCACCACCACCACCACCACCACCACCACCACTCCACCTTCCAGCATTCCCGGACCCTCAATAAGTAAGCTAAGTCAATAGGCTGCAGGGAAGATGGCTTTGGCTAAGTCACCGCCAGGGATGGTTAAGTTTAGGCATCGCTGGTTGAGGTTAAGGATAGTCTGTGGCAGGGAGGGTTAGGGCTAAGCTGTGGAGGAGTTTTTGGGGTTAAGCTGCAGAAAAGTTGGCTTAAAGGTAGGGGGTCTGGTAAGTACTGTATACTGTGTTATGCTTTACTACCCCAAAAGTTACTGCCGGGCCTGCTGTTTTTGCTAAGTACAGGGAACAATGTGTTTGATTACTGTGGGGGGGACAATGTGCTTTATTCCTGTGGGGGTGAATGGTTTTGTTTGATCACTGCTGGAGACAATGTTAATGCTGTGGGAAATGTGTTTGATACAGTAACTACTGTAAAGGGACCAATGGATTTTATTAATTTTCCATAGTGACAGGCCTCCAGGCGTACCTGGGAACAATGCGCCCTCCGGCTCCCACCTCCTCCACCTCCACCACCACAACCACCACCACCACTACACATTTCAGCATTCCTGGACCCTCAATAAGTAAGCAAAGTCAATAGGCTGCAGGGAAGAGGGCTTTGGCTAAGTCACCTCCAGGGATGGTTAAGTTTAGGCATCGCTGGTGGAGGTTAAGGATAATCTATGGCAGGGAGGGTTAGGGCTAAGCTGTGGAGGAGTTTTTGGAGTTAGGCTGCAGAAAAGGTGGGTTTTAGGTAAGGGGTATGGTAAGTACTGTATACTGTGTTATGCTTTACTACCCCAAAAGTTACTGCCGGGCCTGCTGTTTTTGCTAAGTACAGGGAACAATGTGTTTGATTACTGTGGGGGGGGCAATGTGATTTATTCCTGTGGGGGTGAAAATTTCTGTTTGATCACTGCTGGGGACAGTGTTAATGCTGTGGGCAATGGGGGTCATTCCGAGTTGATCGCTAGCTAAAAATGTTCGCTGTACAGCGATTAAGTGAAAAAATGGCACTTCTGGGCATGCGTATGCGGCGCAATGCGCACGCGGAGTACTTTCACAACGAGCAATGTAGTTTCACACAGGTTCTAGCGAAGCTTTTCAGTCGCAATGGCGGCCGCAGAGTGATTGACAGGAAAGGGGCGTTTCTGGGTGTCAAATCACTGTTTTCAGGGAGTGTTCGGAAAAATGCAGGCGTGGCTGGGAGAACACAGGGCGTGTTTGTGACGTCAAATCCGGAACTGAATGGTCTGTAGTGATCACAAGCGCTGAGTAGGTCTGGAGCTACTGTACTCTGAAACTGCACCATTGTTTTTTGCTGCCACACTGCGATGCATTCGTTCGTACTTCTGCTAAGCTAAGATATCATACACTCCCAATGGGCGGCGGCTTAACGTTTGCATGGCTGATAAAACCTGTTAGCGAGCGAACAACTCAGAATGACCCCCAATGTGTTTGATACAGTAACTACTGTACAGGGGCCAATGTGTTTAATTAGTTTTCCACATTGACAGTACTCCAGGCGGACCAGGGCCAACCGTGCATTCCGGCTCCCACCTTCACCACCACCAGCAGCACCAGCACCACCAGACCAGCGTACATCGCTGGACCCTCAATGAGTAAGTTTAGTCAATAGGCTGCAGGGAAGACTGCTTTGGCTAAGTCACCTTCAGGGATGGTTAAGTTTAGGCATCACTGCTGGAGGTTAAGGATAGTCTATGGCAAGAAGGATTAGGGCTAAGCTGTGGAGGAATTTTTGGGGTTAGGCTGCAGAAAAGGTGGGTTAAAGGTAGGGGGTATGGTACTAAGGGGGTAATTCTGAGTTGATCACAGCAGGAATTTTGTTAGCAATTGGGCAAAACCATGTGCACTGCAGGGTTGGCAGATATAACATGTGCAGAGAGAGTTAGATTTGGGTGGGTTATTTTGTTTCTGTGCAGGGTAAATAGTGGCTGCTTTATTTTTACGATGCAATTTAGATTGCAGATTGAACACACCCCACCCAAATCTAACTCTCTCTGCACGTTATATCTGCCCCCCCTGCAGTGCACATGGTTTTGACCAATTGCTAACAAAATTCATGCTGCGATCAACTCAGAATCACCCCCTAAATACTGTATACGGGGGGTCATTCCGAGTTGTTCGCTCGCAAGCTGCTTTTAGCAGCTTTGCACACGCTAAGCCGCCGCCTACTGGGAGTGAATCTTAGCTTATCAAAATTGCGAACGAAAGATTAGCAGAATTGCGAATAGACACTTCTTAGCAGTTTCTGAGTAGCTCCAGACTTACTCGGCATCTGCGATCAGTTCAGTCAGTTTCGTTCCTGGTTTGACGTCACAAACACACCCAGCGTTCGCCCAGACACTCCTCCGTTTCTCCAGCCACTCCCGCGTTTTTTCCAGAAACGATAGCGTTTTTTCACACACACCCATGAAACGGCCAGTTTCCGCCCAGAAACACCCACTTCCTGTCAATCACATTACGATCACCAGAACGAAGAAAAAACCTTGTAATGCCGTGAGTAAAAAACCTAAAAGCATAGCAAATTTACTTGGCGCAGTCGCACTGCGGACATTGCGCATGCGCATTAGCGACTAATCGCTCCGTTGCGAGAAAAAAATAACGAGCGAACAACTCGGAATGACCCCCCCTGTGTTATGCTTTACTACCTCAAAAGTTACTGCCGGACCTGCTGATTTTGCTTAGTACGGGGAACAATGTGTTTGCTTACTGTGGGGGGGCCAATGTGCTTTATTCCAGTGGGGGTGAATGCTTCTGTTTGATCACTGCTGGGGACAATGTTAATGCTGTGGGAAATGTGTTTGATACAGTAACTACTGTACAGGGACCAATGGTTTTTATTAATTTTCCACAGTGACAGGCCTCCAGGCGTACCTGGGAACAATGCGCCCTCCGGCTCCCACCTCTTCCACCTCCACCACCACCACCACCACCACCACCACCACTACACATTCCAGCATTCCTGGACCCTCAATAAGTAAGCGAAGTCAATAGGCTGCAGGGAAGAGGGCTTTGGCTAAGTCACCTCCAGGGATGGTTAAGTTTAGGCATCGCTGGTGGAGGTTAAGGATAATCTATGGCAGGGAGGGTTAGGGCTAAGCTGTGGAGGAGTTTTTGGGGTTAGGCTGCAGAAAATGTGGGTTAAAGGTAGGGGGTATGGTAAGTACTGTATACTATGTTATGATTTACTACCCCAAAAGTTACTGCCGGGCCTGCTGTTTTTGCTAAGTACAGGGAACAATGTGTTTGATTACTGTGGGGGGGCCAATGTGCTTTATTCCTGTGGGGGTGAATATTTCTGTTTGATCACTGCTGGGGACAGTGTTAATGCTGTGGGCAATGGGGGTCATTCCGAGTTGATCGCTAGCTAAAAATGTTCGCTGTGCAGCGATTAAGTGAAAAAACGGCACTTCTGGGCATGCGTATGCGGCGCAATGCGCACGCGAAGTACTTTCACAACGGGCGATGTAGTTTCACACAGGTTCTAGCGAAGCTTTTCAGTCGCAATGGCGGCCGCAGAGTGATTGAGAGGAAAGGGGCGTTTCTGGGTGTCAAATCACTGTTTTAAGGGAGTGTTCGGAAAAATGCAGGCGTGGCTGGGAGAACGCAGGGCGTGTTTGTGACGTCAAATCCGGAACTGAATGGTCTGAAGTGATCACAAGCGCTGAGTAGGTCTGGAGCTACTGTACTCTGAAACTGCACCATTGTTTTTTGCTGCCACACTGCGATGCATTCGTTCGTACTTCTGCTAAGCTAAGATACGATACACTCCCAATGGGCGGCGGCTTAACGTTTGCATGGCTGATAAAACCTGCTAGCGAGCGAACAACTCAGAATGACCCCCAATGTGTTTGATACAGTAACTACTGTACAGGGGCCAATGTGTTTAATTAATTTTCCACATTGATGGGGCTCCAGGCGGACCAGGGCTAACCGCGCCTTCCGGCTCCCACCTTCACCACCACCACCAGCACCAGCACCACCAGACCAGCGTACATCGCTGGACCCTCAATGAGTAAGCTAAGTCACTAGGCTGCAGGGAAGAGGGCTTTGGCTAAGTCACCTTCAGGGATGGTTAAGTTTAGGCATCGCTGCTGGAGGTTAAGGATAGTCTATGGCAAGAAGGGTTAGGGCTAAGCTGTGGAGGAGTTTTTGGGGTTAGGCTGCAGAAAAGGTGGGTTAAAGGTAGGGGGTATGGTACTAAGGGGGTAATTCTGAGTTGATCGCAGCAGGAATTTTTTTAGCAATTGGGCAAAACCATGTGCACTGCAGGGTTGGCAGATATAACATGTGCAGAGAGAGTTAGATTTGGGTGGGTTATTTTGTTTCTGTGCAGGGTAAATAGTGGCTGCTTTATTTTTACGATGCAATTTAGATTGCAGATTGAACACACCCCACCCAAATCTAACTCTCTCTGCACGTTATATCTGCCCCCCTGCAGTGCACATGGTTTTGACCAATTGCTAACAAAATTCCTGCTGCGATCAACTCAGAATTACCCCCTAAATACTGTATACTGTGTTATGCTTTACTACCTCAAAAGTTACTGCCGGGCCTGCTGATATTGCTTAGTACGGGGACAATGTGTTTGCTTACTGCGGGGGGGGGGGGGGGGGGTGGGGGGGGGGGTGTATGTGCTTTATTCCAGTGGGGGTGAATGCTTCTGTTTGATCACTGCTGGGGACAATGTTAATGTTGTGACCAATGTGTTTGATACAGTAAATACTGTACAGGGGCCAATGTGTTTTTATTATTTTTCCACATTGACTGACCTCCAGTCGCACCTGGGCCGACTGCGCCCTCTGGCTGCCTCCACCACCACCACCACCCGGCCAGTGGACGTACATGTGGCCGAACCCTCAATGAGTAAGCTAAGTCAATAGGTTGCAGGGAAGAGAGCTTTGGCTAAGTCACCACCAGGGATGGTTAAGTTTAGGCATTGCTGGTGGAGGTTAAGGTTAGTCTATGGTGGGGAGGATTAGGGCTAAGCTGTGGAGGGGTTTTTAGGGTTATGCTGTAGCAAAGGTAGGGGGTATGGTAAGTACTGTATACTGTGTTATGTTTTACTACCCCAAAAGTTACTGCCGTGCCTGCTGTTTTTGCTTAGTGCGGGGAAATTTTTTATGAGTACAGTATACCGTATTCCAAATCACTCAGGCACGGTGGTAGATGAAAAACCAACAGTGGTTTATTGACAGAATAGGCTATAACACAGTTCAGCATACTTCGTAATCCAATTTCACATGACATTTCCCACCACAATCTCCTGACATAACATTACTTCTTAGTCTGGGAGCAGAGAGTCTCTTCTAGCAACACAGAGACCCAGATAAATTCAATATAATGGGTCCCAAGCCGATCCCTGGCAGAACATTACTTCTTAGCCTGGTATCCAAGAATCTCTCTTCACCTCTCTGGGTAGCTCTACTTACTGTATACTGAACCTCCCAAAGCTTCATATTGCTGGGGTATGTGTGACCTCTGTGTCTTAGGATCTTACAGCATTGGAATACAATACATATTCTAATCAAGGTAATTACATCAGCCAGAGAGCCACCCTGTCTGGTCAGCTCACTTTTGGACAATAGGGAGTAAACAAACATAGAGTAGAAAATGGTACCTTATATGACTCACCCTCTGAGGGTCCACTGCGGTGTATGAAAACAATAGGAAACTACAGTACAGTAGGTGTAACATAAAGTAAATATACAGTAGGGTACATTATCTAAAAGGTAACAGATAACAACACAATTGCATATACTGTATTAACAATATTTACAGTAGGTTGATTTAAACACAGTTTTGGGTGAGCACCAATGGACATGTTATGGAGAATGAACAAACAGACAAATTGGATACAGTATACTGGATATGGATATATAGTAAAAAGTACAGTACATGCAGTATTTGACAGGGGAAATGAGGCATACTGTAGCGGGGGGCAATGTGCTTTATTCCTGTGGGGGTGAATACTTGTGTTTGATTGCTGTGGGCAATGTCTTTGATACAGTAACTACTGCACAGGGGCCAATGATGTTTATTTTTTTTCCACCGTGAGAGTCCTCCAGGCTCACCTGGACCTTCTAGGTCCTCTGATGACCACCACCACCACCAGCAGCACCACCACCCCACCATCCTGCATTCCTGGACCCTCAATAAGTAAGCTAAGTCAATAGGCTGCAGGGAAGAGGGCTTTGCCTAAGTCACCGCCAGGGATGGTTAAGTGTAGGCATTGCTGGTGGAGGTTAAGGTTACTCTATGGCGTGGAGGGTTAAGGCTAAGCTGTGGAGGAGTTTTTAGGGTTAGGTTGCAGAAAATGTGGGTTAAAGGTTAGGGGTATGGTAAGTACTGTTTACTGTGTTATGCTTTACTACCCCAAAAGTTACTACTGGACCTGCTAATTTTGCTTAGTATGGGGAACAATGTGTTTGCTTACTGTGGGGGGCCCAATGTGCTTTATTCCTGTGGGGGTGAATGCTTCTGTTTGATCACTGCTGGGGACAATGTTAATGCTGTGACCAATGTGTTTGATACAGTAACTACTGTACAGGGTCCAATGTGTTTAATTATTTTTCCACATTGACAGGCCTCCAGGCGGACCAGGGCCCACTGCGCCCTCCGGCTCCCACCTCCACCTCCACCACTACCACCCAACCAGGACCAGAACAGAGGGGCTATGGGCCGGACAATCTTTCGAGGGGTACAGTAATAATAATAATAATGTTATTTTACATGCATACTGTTCATAAACTTTGAAGTGCTGTACAGTATACTGTACAGTACTCAACCTGTGTTACTGTTCTAATACTGTACATTGTTTTTTATTTTCACAGAGCAAGTCCGGCAATTGATTCTGATCCTGTGGGCGGTGGTGAACAGAATGTTTGAAATTATTTTGCAGCACATTTAATTTTTGTTTATTTCTTTCATGTTTTTTTTTTTATTAAGGTCTCTCACCAGCCCTGGGGTTGTGCTCCAGAATGGAATGATTTGGTTTTCACCATCTTCACATTATGCAGTGCACTCTACAATACACAATAATAAGACTCAGTACAGCAGCAAATTATAGTTCAATGACAGTACTACAGGGCTTTCTATGAGGGGGTGCAAGCTCGTTCGTGAAGTACAGTACTGTAAATGTCTGGCGAGTGTTAAATTACAGTACATACTGTACTGTAGACGTGAGTCGCAGACATGGCCACATTACAATGCCAGGGGCTGGGATTTCATGTAGAACATACTGTAGCAGCATGTTAGGCAGTGAAAACAGTGGAGAAGTGAAGCAATCAGCATTGTGGTAACATTTATAAATTGCATACTATAGTATAAAATTATACAGAGAATCTGATTGGTTGCCATGGGTAACTACTCAACTTTTTCATGTTTGTCACTACTTCATGACTAAGGGGCTAATTCCGGCCCGATCGTAGCCCTGCAAAATGTTGCAGGGCTACGATCAGGCACACAGATATGGTATGCGGGGTGACTAGCCCCCAGGGTTGTATTTAGGGGTCAGAGCAGCCCTGGCAAAGTAAAGAACTGGTGCCCCCTCATATTTGAAATAGGGAAGGCACGTGTGGCAAAAAAGGGGCGTGTCCACTCAATAGTACCCCAAATCAAATTACAGCACACAACAATAGTGTGCCTTACTCACATAGCGGAGCACAGTAATGTACAGGACATAATTCACGTTATGCTACACAGTAGTACTATGGGCATCTGCAGACTCCATGTTTGGGCCCCGTCCTCTCTCGTAGCCGTCACCACTGCTGCTAGTGCTCTGAGTGCCAGAGTCTACTCAGAAAAATGGCCGCTGCGCCATTATTTCAAAGTCCAACGCACGCGCTGTAGACTCTGGAACTGTGCCAGTCTCTAGTGCTCAGTTTAATAGCAGCGACAGTCACAGCTACAGGAGAGGAGGGTGCCCACACACAGTCAGCGATGTACTCATTGATAAATGAGCCCAATGTACTGTATTTGCTTATCCCTTCTATTTTGGGTATACAGTATCTGAATGAGCCTAATAAGAAGTTATACTGTTAGATGCAGTATGATCCTGCCTGTTCCAGGTGACACATTCACCCAATGTGACTGCATTCTGCCATGCAATCTTGGGTGAAAATACAATATTTAATACACCAATGCATTTCATTGTGTTCTAGGACTAATGACATCCAAATAATGATATGAATTCAAACAAAATACAGTATTTAAAGAAGGGGACATTTGTGGGTAGTAACTGGCCATTTTCTGAGGAAAAATACAGGCCTTCCCAAACATTTTCTGGGCGAGTGTGTAACATCAGAGCCGGCCTGATCAGCTTGTTTGTATCACATTGTAGAAATGGAGTGAAAGGAGAAGTCATCTATTGTTTAGAAATTCAGTATCTGTATATGGATGTGTATTCTGGGCTAATTGGATTAACTCTTTTGGAGTGAAAGGAGACATCCTCTATTGTTTAGAAATACAGTATGTTTGACTGGGGGGAGGGTTGCCATGCATAGCAGGGGGCATAGCAACAGGGGGGACAACTACTGGGGCACAGCGTGTGGTCTTCAGTATGCCGGCTCTTGGGATCCCGGCGCACAGTATACCGGCGCCGGAATCCCAACAGCCGGCATACCGACACTTATTCTCCTTCGTGGGGGTCCACACCACCCCTGGAGAGAGAATAAAATAGCGTGGCGTGCGTAGCGCACCACCGTGCCCGCAGCGTGGTGAGCGCAGCGAGCCCGCAAGGGGCTCATTTGCGATCGCCACACTGTCGGTATGCCGGCGGTCGGGCTCCCGGTGCCAGTATGCTGGTCGCCGGGAGCCCAACCGCTGGCATACCATACTACATCCAGGCACAGCTACATGGGGCACAGCTACAGGGGGCACAGAAACAGGGGGCAAATCTACTGGGGGAAAAGCAACAGGGGGCACAACTAAGGGGGGCAAAGCAACAGAGGGCACAACTACTGGGGCAAATCTACTGGGGGCAAAGCAACAGGGCACACTGTTAATTAATGCTAGCCATCACCTTTGGTGAAACACCTTCATATTCAAATAACTACAGTACACTGTAGTTCCCCACAGGTAATTTAATTATTCCAGGAATAAAGTATTTTGTCCATCCAGTGGAGAGGGTCATGTTGTGAGGTACAGTATGATACAGTGCAGTAGCAGCAGGGGGCTTAGGGGTCTATTTACTAAGCCTTGGATGGAGATAAAGTGGTAGAAGATAAAGGGTAACATGTACTAAGCAGCGATAAAAGTGGAGAAGTGAGCTAGTGGAGAAGTTGCTCATGGCAACCAATCAGCATTAACATAACATTAATAAGTTGCATACTATAAAAGTATACAGAGCAGCTGATTGGTTGCCATAGGCACCTTCTCCACTGGCTTTCTTCTCCACTTTTATCACTGCTTAGTAGATGTTCCCCAAAGTACCAGCCAATCAGATCCTACAGTAACTGCCATGTAACTGGACGTAGCATTAGTGTATACTGTAAATGCAGAAATCAGGGGCATACTGCATAATGTACAAATGACCTGTACTTACTGTGCTTACTATAATAGCGAGATGATCCTTCAGTAGAAAAAGTTTGTGGTAGAAAAAGTAGAATACAGCAACAACTTGACTTTGAAGTCAGCAGAAGCGGCAGAATGTATCTCAAGGGCTTGTATGGGTGAAGAGACGAATCCAGTAGCAAGTCTACACTGTAAGATGCAGAATCACAGAATGGATAGCTTCTTGTGTCTACAAAGTGGCTTTATACAGTATGAGGTGTCTATAAAGTGTTTGGCCACTCAAGTCTGTAATACCAATAATCAAAAAGGAAGACTCATTTGTGTGAGCTCTTAGCGGCTGACACCTTAGACAATGCTGCTAATTGCCATTGTGTGCATTGCCGGTGGGTCTGCCCTGCTATTGGTCGAACACAATGCAAATACACCTGTATCAGAATTTGGAAAATAATGTCATCCTTTGTCCTACAGTATGTGATAGCAAGTTAACATGTAGTGTTTATGCTAATGCTACCCGGCTATTTGTACAGAACATAACGACAATATCTATAGCTAGCGTGATCGGGCGGCAGTGTGCCTGTAGACCATCTGGTAGTCATACTGTGCATTCATGAGATACTGTAGGAACCCAGTTGCACTTTGCATTCAATATTTCTGCCCATTTGAAACAACAGAGACACAAAGCTAGTCCGAAATAGGATTGCTGCTTACGCTAATGTAACAATAATTTTGTACACGACGTAACGACTAGATGAAAAGTGTGAACAGGGCTGCAGCGTGGCCTTGTATTTAGTAGAAGCGGACTTTTTTTATATAACGAGAAGTAGCAATACACCAAAAAACTTTATTGTGTTAAAATAGAATATCTAAATACACAAAAAAAAATGATGGTCAACGCATCGGCCACAACTTTAACATTGTCCCTAGCAGTGATCAAGCACTAATGGGTATCAAACCCACGAGTGCAAGCATTGCAGGAGGATGCTGTTCTCGTTAGGCCACAGCCGACCACAATACAGGTAGGCCCTCCGGGTATATATGTGATGTGTTGTATCTGAGTGCTTTAAAAAAATAATTAAACGGATTGAATACGGATACCATCATGAGGTACAGTAGGGACTCAGTGCACTTTGTATTCAATATTTCTGCCGAAGCTAGTCCGAAATATGAATGCTGTTATGCTAATACTATAATGACAATGGGGGGGCCATTCCGAGTTGTTCGCTCGTTATTTTTTTCTAGCAACGGAGCGATTAGTCGCTAATGCGCATGCGCAATGTCCGCAGTGCGACTGCGCCAAGTAAATTTGCTATGCAGTTAGGTATTTTACTCACGGCATTACAAGGTTTTTTCTTCGTTCTGGTGATCGTAATGTGATTGACAGGAAGTGGGTGTTTCTGGGCGGAAACTGGCAGTTTTATGGGTGTGTGCGAAAAAACGCTACAGTTTCTGGGAAAAACGCGGGAGTGGCTGGAGAAACGGAGGAGTGTCTGGGCGAACGCTGGGTGTGTTTGTGACGTCAAACCAGGAACGAAACTGACTGAACTGATCGCAGATGCCAAGTGTGGAGCTACTCAGAAACTGCTAAGAAGTGTCTATTCGCAATTTTGATAATCTTTCGTTCGCAATTTTGATAAGCTAAGATTCACTCCCAGTAGGCGGCGGCTTAGCGTGTGCAAAGCTGCTAAAAGCAGCTTGCGAGCGAACAACTCGGAATGACCCCCAATATCCATATCTAGCGTGATCGGGCGGCAGTGTGGCTGTAGACCATCTGGGAGTCATATTAATGCTATCCGGTATATTGTACACAACATAACGAAAAAATAATTGACTGAATGGGCGGCAGCGTGGCACTGTAATTTGTGGAAAGGGATTTTTTTTATAAAGGGAAGAATGTGATTGGCCAGCCTTTCACAGATCACTGCTTGCTGCCACAGCATTGTATTCAGCACTTTAGTCTCAACGTGGAGCATTCGCCACCCAGCGGTTAAATTGTGTATTACTTGGCGCGGGACATAACGCACGCCATAACGTTATTTCCAACTCGCGACACAGGACCCTAAATAGTGCGCTATGAGCAACGCTGTATGAGGATACATCTGTATATATATATATATGTATGTGTATGTGTGTATATATATATATATATATATATATATATATATATATAAAAAAGTGATGAGCGGATTCGGTTTTACTCGGTTCTCAAAACGGCATCTTGTTGGCTATCCAAAACACGTGACATCCGTGAGCCAATAAGATGCCATTTTGAGAACCGAGTAAAACCGAATCCGCTCATCACTAATATATATGGGATGTAGTTATGTGACCGGCGGTCTGGAGACTGCCGGTCACAATACCAACGGCTACATCCCGCCCCCTCCCAATCCCGACAGTCAGCATGCCGAGTAGCAGGGACTATTCCCACTAGTGGGTGTCCATGACAACCCATAGAGTGGGAATAGAACCTGTGGCGAGCTCAGCTCGCCACTGAGCCCACAAGGGGCATTGTTGTGCTAGCTCCCATGCCGGGCATCTAAATGTTGGGATCCTGCTTTTGGTATGGTGACTGGCAGTCTCCTGACCGCCGGTCACACGATTCCAATATATATATATTTATAAATAAATCAAAGGCATGATGTCCGGCTCTCTCACTGCATGAACAGTGCTGCGCCAGGTGCCCGCTTGGTGTTGCGCTGGGTGGCCACACAAATGAGTCCACAATAGTCCCACTGGTGCAGTACTCCTGGCATCTAAGTAATACCACTGTCTTAGGCATAATTTTGGCAACGTTTCATTGCCCATTATCAGTGTGGCACTCTCATCAGGTCTTGACGAAAGTGCCACACGAATAAAGGGCACTGAAACATTGCCAAAATTATGCCTAAAACAGTGGTATTACTTAGACACCAGGAGTGCTGCACCATTGAGATAGATAGCCATATATATATATATATATATATATATATACATACACACACCCCACCCCCACACACATACCCCCACACACACACACATTACACATACACACACATGGCACAGAGCCAAAAATTCCAATTCAACATACAGCAGGATAAAAAAACAATACAGCCAGCTGAGCTTACAGTACTTTTTGCTCAGCTGCTGGCAGGCTGCTGGTGACCAAGGAGAGTAACAACAACAGCTCCTTCCCCCCAGCTCTCTGCTGGCTCCGAGTACACACTTCTTTCGTGCAGCCTGCACGCCCAGCCAATGACTGAGCTGCAGGCTGCTACTTCACACCATTGGACAGCTGAACCGTTGCTCAGCTGTCCTGTACTTTGTGCAATGCCGGCGCAGTGGCTGTTAGGTTGACAGGGCAACCTATGGGGAGATGCAGGGTCCAGGAGCACAGCGTTGCAGATCAGATTGGAGAGATCCGATCTATAGCAGGCCGCGGGGGGCCCTTTAAGAAAGGGGGACATGGGGTACTTACCCCCAGCCCCCCCCCCCTCTTAATCCAGCTCTGACTGTATGTATGTTCTCCCTGTGTTTGCATGGATGTAAAATGCAGGGGCATAAGAGTTAAATTGTGTAGGGGGTGAGACAGGCTCCACCATTTGTGCCTCCCCAGCCACTGACCTCACCACACGTCACTGGCCCGCAATGCCATGTTGTATGCAGCAATGCATGCAATGCTCAGTTAAAAGTCTGTCTGAACTGCCTGGTTTTTCTGTCTGGTCCCACCCCCACCCCCAGGACAAGTCACCAATGTGCTTGGCTGCTGTTTGTCTTCAGACAATAACAAGAAAGCTACCACTGTCATCTTACATTTCTATGGAGGTGATATTTAAAACTCTGAGAATTGAAACCTATACTGTATGTATATGAAGCATACAGGTATATGCTAGTGTAGTACTTGCAGAGTTTGGGGATTCCTTAATATTGGAATTGGAATACATTTTTCATTAAAATATGAACAAAATACCCATAATGTTTTTTGCTAGATACAGATATATTACAGTTGTAGTGAAAAGTGCTAACAAAAATTCAGTTATAAATCCTGTTACTTTTACCTCACAATTTCTTTATTTTATATTCCAACATTATTTATATATAAATATATATACACTGCTCAAAAAAATAAAGGGAACACTAAAATAACACATCCTAGATCTGAATGAATGAAATATTCTTATTAAATACTTTGTTCTTTACATAGTTGAATGTGCTGACAACAAAATCACACAAAAATGATCAATGGAAATCAAATTTATTAACCCATGGAGGTCTGGATTTGGAGTCACACTCAAAATTAAAGTGGAAAAACACACTACAGGCTTATTCAACTTTGATGTAATGTCCTTAAAACAAGTCAAAATGAGGCTCAGTAGTGTGTGTGGCCTCCACGTGCCTGTATGACCTCCCTACAATGCCTGGGCATGCTTCTGATGAGGTGGCGGATGGTCTCCTGAGGGATCTCCTCCCAGACCTGGACTAAAGCATCCGCCAACTCCTGGACAGTCTGTGGTGCAACGGGGCATTGGTGGATGGAGCGAGACATGATGTCCCAGATGTGCTCAAGTGGATTCAGGTCTGGGGAACAGGCGGGCCAGTCCATAGCATCAATGCCTTCGTCTTGCAGGAACTGCTGACACACTCCAGCCACATGAGGTCTAGCATTGTCTTGCATTAGGAGGAACCCAGGGCCAACTGCACCAGCATATGGTCTCACAAGTGGTCTGAGGATCTCACTCGGTACCTAATGGCAGTCAGGCTACCTCTAGCAAGCACATGGAGGGCTGTGCAGCCCCCCAAAGAAATGCCACCCCACACCATTACTGACCCACTGCCAAACTGGTCATGCTGGAGGATGTTGCAGGCAGCAGAACGTTCTCCTTGGCATCACCAGACTCTGTCATGTCTGTCACATGTGCTCAGTGAGAACCTGCTTTCATCTGTGAAGAGCACAGGGCACCAGTGGCGAATTTGCCAATCTTGGTGTTCTCTGGCAAATGCCAAACGTCCTGCACGGTGTTGGGCTGTAAGCACAACCCCCACCTGTGGACGTCGGACCCTCACACCACCCTCATGGAGTCTATTTCTGATCGTTTGAGTAGACACATGCAAATTTGTGGCTTGCTGGAGGTCATTTTGTAGGGCTCTGGCAGTGCTCCTCCTGTTCCTCCTTGCACAAAGGCAGAGGTAGCGGTCCTGCTGCTGGGTTGTTGCCCTCCTACGGCCTCCTCCACATCTCCTGATGTACTGGCCTGTCTCCTAGTAGCGCCTCCATGCTCTGGACACTACGCTGACAGACACAGCAAACCTTCTTGCCACAGCTTGCATTGATGTGCCATCCTGGATGAGCTGCACTACCTGAGCCACTTGTGTGGATTGTAAACTCCATCTCATGCTACCACTAGAGTGAAAGCACCGCCAGCTTTCAAAAGTGACCAAAACATCAGCCAGAAAGCATAGGAGCTGAGAAGTGGTCTGTGGTCACCACCTGCAGAACAACTCCTTTATTGGGGGTGTCTTGCTAATTGCCTATAATTTCCACCTGTTGTCTATTCCATTTGTACAATAGCATGTGAAATTGATTGTCAATCAGTGTTGCTTCCTAAGTGGACAGTTTTATTTCACAGAACTGTGATTGACTTGGAGTTACATTGTGTTGTTTAAGTGTTCCCTTTATTTTTTTGAGCAGTGTGTATATATACTGTATATATATATATATATATATATATATATATATATATATATAGTGGTGCAGAAAACCCGGCACTCCTCACGCTCCCCAGCGTATCAACAATGTGCTCCCGTGCCCTCACCTCCTAGGACTTGGATCCCATAGACAGCAATAGAAGTAAGTGCGGAACTGGGAGTCTTGCAATAGAAGTGAAGAAAAACCGTGTCTTTATTGCATCTACGTTTCGGGGACGCAGCCCCTTCGTCAGGATAACCACAAAGTGTACAGATAAGTGTTTAAATACCATACAGAGAAGGAGGTACTCACCGCCGCCTCCAGCCACGCTGCCCGGGTCCCGGTCCTGACGTCACTCCGCTCTCCGGAAGTGATGCGGCTCCGGTCCGTGCGGCTAGCGCACTGGGGCTAGGGAACAAGTAACCATGGAAACAAGTTACATAAGAAACAAACTCAAATAAAGTGCATCGTGCTCATCATACTACAAGTATCTAATAGTTAACTGCTAAAACATAGTAACTGTGTTGCGGAATGACCACAAAATCTTGGTAAATGTGAAACATTAAAAATACAACATAAGAATATATCACAGATCAATGCCTATACTGTATAGCGCGAGCTACTGCGGGAATATGTTTACATCTTCAAACCAATTCAGGTGTTAACTTAATTATTCTGTCTTGAATTCCTCCATCTAGATATATATCAGTGTAAAAATGGGGGACTCTATTCCAAGCTTACCTACACACTTAGTGCATAACAACTAGCACTGAATAGGATACTAATCACCAAATCAGGCATGGATCTACGACATAAAATGGCGTTCATTAAAGAGGCATATTTATAAATAACACATAAACACAATGGTATGGACATGGGATAATGAAACCAATCACAGAAAAAGGCGCCTAACTACACTACTACCCCCTATTCTAGGACTCTCATAAAAAGCATTTGAAGCTAAGTGCTTCATTTAAGCCCCTTGGGAATTGGGTATTAAGCTAAATGGATCTACACACTTAATACCCTTCTATTGCTATATATATATATATATATATATATATATAGCAACTGGTCCTGCACTCAATGTAGTATGGTAGATCTGCGCCTCCATGGGGTCAATAGAATAGATCAATGTGTGGCACTCACGACTCTTCAATGAAGCGTCACACCAGCCAAAAGAGTATCAATGTTTCAATGTCATGTACATTTTTTTTTCAGGTTAAACATACATTGCATAAATGACTCACCTTATATCCCTCACCCATGTGCGTGAAGTGCCCACGGGTGGTGTCCGTCTTCCGGCTGTGGCGCTGAAGTGTGTCTGTGCATGTCCATAGAAACCTTCAGAATTCTGCCAGCTATACCATGGAGTGCAATCAGAACGTTCCAGTGTGAATTGAAATGTAGCCATACTAATATACACTAAACAGTGTGACTAAAACATACATGAATTTTATGAAGATAAACATAAGCGCATATAAAAAAATGCACAGAATTGCTATATTCACACGATTCCACAATGCTGTTCAACAAATATAACAGGGGATTCAAAATATATAGATGCTATAAGGATTTACAGTATACTGTAGTACTTGAATGTGAGTGCGGATACACATTTATGCTTATTCACTCATATAGTTTGGTCTAATATGTTATAAGTATGGAAGCATTAAAAGTATAGTAGGCATAATCACGTTATTTAGGAAAAGCTAGAGCCAAATACACAAAAGATAGAACATTATAAAAAAAAAAAAACTAGAGAGATCATTTCATTCAACCCACGAGGGATTATGACACTGAGATGGAGAATCCATCTTGTTTCACATCTAAGTGAAGCCCTACCTCTGTCACCATCTCTCAATGAGGGGGGTATATGATATATCATTCGATATCTAATGGTTGCCAAATTGTGCTAAGCTTCCAAATGGTGAGCGACCGCTTGGTTGCTAAAGCCTCTTTGTAAGGCTAATCGTATTGAAGATCTATGTGCAGTCATGTGCTCTTTGAATTTACAGGCGCTTGATAGTCCACAGTCAACTGTAAGTGATATTATTAGAAAGTGGAAGCATTTAGGAGCAGCAGCAACTCAGCCATGAAGTGGAAGACCACGTAAAATCACAAAGTGGGGTCAACGACTGCTAAGGTGCATGGTGCATAGAAGTCGCAATGCCCTGCTGGTTCCATAGCTGAAGAGTTCCGAATTTCCACTGGCATTAATGTAAGCACAAATGGTGCTTACATGGGTTTCCATGACCAACTAGCTGCATAAAAGCCTCAAAACAACATGTCCAATGCCAAGCGTCAGATGGAGTGGTGTAAAGCACGCTGACACTGTACTCTGGGTCAGTGAAAACGTGTTCTGTGGCATGATGAATCATGCCCTGTTTGGCAGTCAGATGGACAAATCTGTGTTTGACAGATGCCGGGAGGAACGTTAACTGCCTGACTGCATTATGCCAACTGTGAAGTTTGGTGGAGGAGGGATAATGGTGTTGGGCTTTTTTCAGGGTTTGTGCTAGGCCCCTTATCACCAGTGTAGAGCAATCTTAATGTTTCAGCATACCAAGACATTTTGGACAATGCTATGCTTCCAACTTTGTGACAACAGTTTCGGTAAAGACCTTTTCTATTCCAACACGACTGTGCCAAAGTGCACAATGCAAGGACTATAAAGACATGAGGCCTGATTCAGACCTATTTGCATCGCCAAACAACAACAGGCATCACTGAACAGCAACAGGCTAGTGCAAAAGTTTAAATCACACAGCCATTCGCAAGCTAATTGACATGAAGAGGCCATTTGTGGGTGGTAACTGACCGTTTTCTGGGAGTGTCAGGGAAAACGCAGATGTTCCCAAGCGTTTTCTGGGAGGGTGTGTGACGTCAGCTCTGGACCCGATCATCCTGTTCTCTTCACACTCTAGGAGTAAGTCCTAGGCTGTGCACAGACTGCTCACAGTGAAAAAAACATTCGATGGTGAGGTGAGAACGGATTTGCAGCTGTCCACTGACTGAGGGATATTTTTAGCACAGCATACACATGCGATCACACACTTACATGGCTGAATTTCCACTCCCCTTGGGCAGCAACTATCTGATCATAGGACAGTAAAATTAGCAGCCCTGCGATCAGGTCTGAATTAGACCCATGGTTTGATGAGTTTGTTGTGGAAGAACGTCATTGGCACGTACAGAGCGCTGATGTCAAAACCATTGAGCACCTTTGGGATGAACTATAACAAATATTTTGCAAGCCAGGCCTACTCGTCAAACATCTGTGCCTGACCTCATAAATGCTCTACAGAATCAATTGGCACAAATTCCCACAGAAACACTCCAAAATCTTGTGGAAAGTCTTCCAAGAAGAGTGGAAGCTGTCATAGCTGCAAAAAGGGGGACCAACTCCATATTAAAGTATATGTTTTTGTATACAATTTCATTACAGTCCCTGTTTGTATAATTGTTAGGTGTCCAAATACTTTTGTCCATATAATAATAGTGTTATATATATATATATATATATATATATACACACACAGTAAGTGCTGTCTTTCTGCTAGCTGTGTTTCACATGGAAGACCAGAAACTACCTTGCTGGCTCAGTGAGAGGAAAACAACAGCCCTACCACAGGCCCAAAATTAGGCAGGCTAGCATGAAGTAGGTATTTGGAAACACACTTCCACTGGATGAGGAACACATTTCAGGAGACATAGATACAAATTAAGGTACTTTCTCCTGTGGTTATGATTCAAAAGGATCAATTACTGTCTATGAGCTCTAGCGGCTTGGGTTGACAGCGAGTTCCTTTTCCATCAGGCCCATTAATGTCAAGAAAGATATGTGTGATTTGTGAATATGAACTGTTTTTAAGTTAATACATTTTTTAACTTGATAAAATGGAATTACGTCATTTGGGTCATCCCCAATATAGGGGTTTGTCAACCATTTAATTTCGATTCTCTTCTTTTAGAAAGACATACTGTATAAAATTAGGCAACCAATAGCCTATGCATTTTGTCCCTGACACAGGACTTATCCAAGGGTTAAACTCACAATTTGAGACGGGTGACAGTTACAAATATGTTCAATGGCCCAGAACCCTGCTGACATACATGGTTCCAGAAGGATCTTGTATTCTTATTGATCCTCTAAGGAATATTATTCGCCAGATAATATTTTTATCTGTTACCTTTCTCAAATTGTGATTTTTTTTTTACCCAAGAAGAAGTCCATTGTAAGGGACAAAATGTGTACGGTACTGATGGTCTGACCCTTCTGTCTATACAGGGTTCTCCTTCATAGAGCTAACAATCAGTAGGGTGGGTGGTAGGAATCTAATACATCTGTTCCTGTATAGTGATGGTTCTATGTAACACTGTTTTATGATATGAAAAAAATAATAAAAATATACTTACCTAGTGACTGGCCAGCTTGCCCAGCATCAGTCACACTGACCCCAACCCCAGACATTCCATTTAAGCCTCCCCCAAGCACTGCTTATTAAATAGTTAAACCCCCGTTTGCAGTGTGGGCTAGGTGGAGGCTTAACTCAATCTTAATCATAAGACTGCAATATCCCAGAGCAGACATCAATGTCTCTCACCAGAGACTGGGACAATATACCCTCTTTCTATATATATATATATATATATATATATATAGTATACAGATGACAAGTTGGTTTGTAATGTTTCTCATTGGTTTTTTAAGGTTCCAGAGCGATGTGAGGTTTGTAGCCACATCGCTATGGAAACCGAAGCTGCTCCGTCGTTGTGGGCCGGCGCGCGTCATTTCCGGCGTGACGTCACAGCCGAGACCGGAAGTGGGGCGGAAGACGCTGGGACACACGATGGGAGGCAGCAATGAGCACCTGGGGACCTGTAAGTTGTTACACTTGTTGTATTTAAGCACCGTTGTTTGCACTATGTGTGTTGTGTGTCCTGGTGACGGGGGGCAGTACCCCGAAACGTTGAATAAAGCACCTTAATTCTTTCACCGGATTGGCAGTCCAGGAGTGACTCTATTATTGGGAGAGTATATATATATATATATATATATATATATCATACTAGTGGTTATGGACTCAGAATCTAGTTGACCTCAACTGTCCCAGCCTTGCACGCTGTCTTCTCACCCACTTTTTTGCCTGCTGTTCTGTCATCCTTGTCTCCCCTGCAACACTATTGCTCATGTCTCACCCGCACTCCTGTCACCCACATCGCACCCACTCTCCAGATGATCCTTCCAAGCCTGCTCTCCTTCCCCACCGTCCCTCCCTCTCCCACTCTCCTCCAATCCTATTCATCTTAATGTGCACGGCACATTGTGATAGCATGTTAGGTGCTCAGCATGCTGTGATAGCATGTTAGGTGTGCTGTGATCTGTGTCAGACTGGGGCATTAAGGGCACACTGGGGGATTGCAGTGGTAGGGGCCCATGTTTAGGGGTATGGCAGTCTCTAAAAGGGGTGTTACCAGCCACAAGAGAGGTTTGGCTAACTATTAGAGTGCACGGTCTTTGACCCTTGATAAATATATATATCAAATACTGCTAGTCCATGCATGATAAAGTACCAGATATATAACAGCATTGCCCAATACCATAGACCTGTGCAGTATAAGGTAACATATGTATAATGTATAATTAAATTGCACTGTCTCTAGAGGGGGAGGTGGGCCACCAGGCAGTAGGGCCCACCGAGGATAGCATGTTAGGTTATGCTTGCATTCTCCTGGTTAACACCATATTCAAAATGTGTTAACTTTTGGAGAAAACCTTGGAGAAGAGAAAAGTTTATCTTTACCATAAATAGCATAACTGATCACTCCTATGTTGCAGATGCTTCAAGCATTTAAAAGACACATCTCTTCAGTATCACTAAGAGAACAGAAGAGGAAACTCAGTGAAATTGTCAACTTCAGTACAGTTTTCTCTTCAATAAATAGGGAGAGAAGAAAAGAAATGTACTATTGTTCAGCTGAAATACCGGAGAAAAGATGTTTTTATGTTTACTTAATATAGCCCTTTGTATTCTTAGACAATACCATGTAATTTTACTCAATCTAACAGATTACAAAAAAATGAACCCATATGGCCCAAAAAATGTTTTATTGAAATTGAAAGAAACCAAATTTTAAGAACCAAATGCAAATAGTTTTTCTTTATCTTATAATCACCATAAAGAAATACTTTTGAATTTTTGTATCACCTATAATTCACATTTCTAAAATACTAAAATTCTGAATTCTATATATAGGTTGGACAAAAGAATCCTGCAATTGAAATGAAAATGTATTTGTTTGACATTTTTTTGCTGTCTTGGTTTCAATGCTTGCGATGTGTAGAAAGAATACAGTACCATTTATAAACTAGACAACCTACTGCGTTAAAATAGTGATTTCTTTTTTTTTTGCTTTGGCACAAGATTAGGGGTTAAGGGCTACATTTACCCCTTGCCTTTGAAAACTCTTTTTTTTGTGTATTGTTTCAGTTATTGCCTGATGATCACCAAACAGTAAATACTAAGGGTGCACATTGTTTCAAATAGGAGACTACTGATAAAGATGGAAGCCATATTTGTTCATAAGACTTCATTTTTAATTGACATCTGATAATCTGTTTCTAATTGTTTTAGCTTAGTGAAAATACAGGAAAAAGTACCAGACATTGTAATTTGTTTGAACCCATATTGTGAAGTTATGACCTTTAGCAAAGATATATTTTAAGGTAATTTCCTAGCAGAAATATTATGTCAGCAGTTAGACATATAAGCTTCAAAGGGTATTTATCAGTTTGTGGTATAGCAGGTGTGAAAACATAACCAGACATATGTAGGTTACGAGCTTAGCAAAAATCCCCAGATATTCTACTTAAAGAGCACATATAGGAATTTTAGACATTGGTAAACATGTTACGTAAAAGATAGGAGTTTATTAACCAATAGGATTAGAAAGTATGTTAACCAATAGAGTTAAAGCAATCATTAACCAATAGGATTAAGCTTTGTGTAAGGAAATTACGACACTGTATGCAAATATGTATTCCTTTATAATATGCTGTTTCCAGGAAATAAAACCTGCTCTGTTATTTCTTATCATACACACGTGGCTAGTTATTACAAAGGTTACTTTGTTTTCTGGTCACTGGCTGCAGCCACGAATGAACCTAATCCTGACCGGTTGAGTGTGTTCTTGAGCTTGGATCAGCAAGGGGTGCCCTGTCCTGGGGCTACCTTTTTCAATTTGGAGGTCCCACCGAGATCCTCATCACCTGTTGAATAGCGGACGGCTAGGTGGATGGTTACTGGACTGAGACTCACAAAAACCATGCGCATGGTACGTAGAGATATTTTATCTCCAGACTGTCATTCATTTAACTATCCATCTGTTCCATTGCCAGACAGGTATCGGGGATCGTGCACAACGGTCAGTCAGTAATCAGGTTGATTTTTTCATTTTCCTTCTATTCTCTTGCTTATATCTGTTATAAAGGTGTAAGAATAAATGAATGAATGAATGTGGGAGTAAATGGATTCTGAGTATTTAGAGTGTGTCCACATATAATCAACTGACGGGTTGTTAAACTGGACATTGCTGCAGCTGCCCTTGCTGGCAGTAGCTACTTCTGGGACCTGTGAACTTGGTGTGTGGACCTCAAATAACAGAGTGAGAGACATTGGAAGGGATTGGACAGATGTATTATCTGAATTGGCAAACTCAGAACAGTATATTGTACATAATATGAGGGTCTAAGTTATGGCTACGGTAAAATATCATTGCCAAGAAAACATCTAACTTGTATATGCTGCTAGTACTTGAATAACGTGCTTCCTGTCACTTTAAAAATGATAGCATACAGAGTTGGAAAAAAGAAAAAAAAAGAGGAACGGAAATCATTTGAAACTTGAACAGGTGCGTGCAGCAAATGCAAGTTAGATGTCCTGTCAGGATTGTGTCTGCATAGTTATCATATTTAAGTTAGAAAAATAATATCCATTTATTTTAAAAGCCATAGTGTACACCGCAAAAGAAGGGGTTTGGGAAAATAGAGAAAACCTGATGATGTGCTCATATTGATGAAATGTCATTTCATTCCAAAAGATAGTAACATAGGTAAAGATTGGTTACAGATCACCTCTGTTCCAGGCAATTTTCCTCACAGTTATATCTCAGGGGATCTGTTAGATCCAGGTTACTGATATTTCCCGGATTCAAAATACTAACTGGCCATTAGTAGGGGAAATATAAATAGGTACCCTTCAGATGAAGCACCTCGGAGTGCCATGGGCATTATGAAAAGTGTACATGGTGAGCAAAGCTTGAATGGTATGAAGCGGTTGTTTCAACTGGCAGGGTTGTCCATTGATAACACACTGGACTCGGATAAGTTGAAACAGATCAGAGTAGCTTATGGGAGATATGTGATGGATAATAATCTGGAACAGAGTCTTGATTTGTGGATTAAAACAGGTGAATTACTTCAGTATAAAAAAAAGGTTAAAAGAGTTAAAACAAACTCAAAAACAAATGGCTCTAATTAATATGGATGATTTTGAAGATGCAAACATATCTGGACAGGAAATAATTAGATGTAAAGGTCCCAAGAAAACTAAAGGGTATACTTACTGGGCATGTCCAAATTGTAGACATTGTAACTCACCAAGTGATACAATATGTCCAATTAGACAAAAACCTTGGTCCTATAAATGTAAGCCCTGTAAAAAAACAAATGTTAGGAAATCTGTTAAATCTAAAAAGTTTATCAAAGAATGTTACCAGTGTTAAAAAAATAAAAGACCTACTAATTATACCTGAAGATGTGCATGCCCTAGACTAATACATTGGTAGACTAAAAATTGTACAGCATGTAATGTCAAGAGACAAGGAATGTCTCCTAAGAATAATTTATGTATGGTCTCAAGTTTGGCATCTGCACCTCCAGTGTATAAATTACTTAAGGATTTGGTCCCTGCAGATTATATCCAGTGTGCACATAAGATACTGTCACACCTGGTGTAGCTGCTGACGGACCTAATCTAGCGCGCTCAGAGTTGCGCTGAACCACTGCATGATATAAAAAATTCAGAACTGTTAACATAACAACAGTTACAGAACTCCCTGATGTTTAACAACAATTTATGAAGTTCATTAGATATATAAGGAAATTTAAGAATAATTTAAACCTAGGAATAGAATCCAAAAAGGGTTATGAGTTTTCTGGATCCTGCTTAGTGATGGACAATTGAACTCGGGTGGCATGGAAATGCAAACATAAAACCAGCTGGTGAAGTAATCTATTATTTACTTTTCTTTGCCTTCCCATGTGGGCTGGTCTGGTCCGTTATTAGGTAAAACTTATTTGGGGTCCAAAAGTCTCAGTTTCAGGCTGCTTTTGTCCAAGTCTCAGTTTCAGGCTGCTTTTGTCTCTGGAACTGCATGCTTATCAAATTGTGTAAAGAGATTATTCATAAATTGTAATCAGTGTGTTTGCACTTTTCTGTCATTTTGTGCCACAGAATAGCAAAATATATAGTCTGTAAATTACATTGGTAAATATGTATTGAATCAGTGGCTACAAATGACTTGTAGACTTTAATGAAAGTGTGTGATATAATGTATTATGTAAGTTCTAATGGTTTATCATTAAACTCCAGGCAACCCCTGTTCAGAGCTGGGAGAGTGCTGGCTCACTCTCAGTGTTTTATTTGTGTGTGTGAAATAGTATTATCTTAATATAAAGTTTTGAATAAGTATAATGAAATGTGTTGTGGACAAATAAATATTGCTCCAGCCAATAGCAAAGGGCTGTCATAAAACTAAAAATATAACATGTATTTGCATTAAAAATATCTCCACAGTAAAATGAATATCTGTGTCAGAAAAAGTAACAGTTCATAGGTAAATAATTAGGAACATGTAACAATGTAAAAAAATATTTTCTTTAATGTACAGCTCGTTACTGTTCTAGTTACAGTGTGTAATAAAATGTAAAAAAATCAGGAAGTGTTTGGGTATCTATTACAAGACGTGGGGCCAAGTGATGAGGTAAACTATGTATGAGAAGTGGGCAGAACTGTAGTTATAGTCCATACCGCTAAAATAAAAGTCTGCCCTCATGATACAATTACATTTACATGGTATAAAATCAAGATTGTAACTGTAAAATGTAACAATGCATAAATGATACCTCTGAAAGATGTTAGGTGAACATACATTGACATTGCATCACTGCTGATGCTCGGCACATAACAGTAAAGGAGGGAGGTTTATTTTAAAAATATCTCTATGACGCACCTTACAACAGTTTAAGTCATTTCTAAAATGAATCACCTATTGTACAAAATACATTCCAAGGGCATCACAGAAAACTAAGTTTTATATGATGCCATCAAAAAAACAACAAGTGTAAGGTATTTTTAAATAGGACCCAAATGTCAAGCCTTATTGCTATTCCTATATGAAAAGAAATGTAGGGTACACAGAAATAAGTTACAATATGCACAAAACAAAGTACAATTTCTAGGACACTGCATTTCTGCTTATAGTAAGCATATCACTACAAAAAGGAGGAAAATTATTTCAAAAGTTAAACCTCCTCAAACATGTAAACAACTCATATCCTTTTAGGTATAATTACATATTGCAAAAAAGGGATTGCAGGGGCATCACAAAAACTCCAAGTTTTAAATGATGCCCAAATAGGACATAATGCACAAGGTGTATTATTATAACTGACTCATGAGCAGCGATACACATTCTGTCAGTTAAAATCAAAACACTTATCTGCTGCTAAATTGACCAAATACTGTATGAAGTAGCATTTCTCACACCGCCCAATGTCACCATCAATCGCTGTACTTCCTTGAACCCAGCTACATTATTTCCGCTGGTTTCAAAAGAGGGGAAAGGTGAAGGGGGAGGAGAATCTCCTGACACTAGTGACAAGTGGGATGATGTGAGTGATGATGAAATGACAGGCACAGAAAACCAATCAAGTTTTTCAGTTTCTACACACGATCAAAAACATGATTGTATAGAGTTAATAAACCTTGAAGCCGCAAGTACACCAGACATACAGGAACATCCTCTACTAAATGCAAATTTACATTTATTTGTGGATGGCTCAAGGTACTATGTGGATCCGGAACTGCATACAGAATTTGCAGTTACCACAGAAACAGACATCTTAATACAGGAACCTTTGTCACCAGGTAGTTCAGCTCAGGAGGCAGAACTTAGGGCACTGATTGCAGCCTGTATTTATGCTGATGGTCAAACCGTTAACATTTATACAGACTTAAGGTACTGCTTGGGTATTGCCCATGACTATGCGGTTATCTGGAAGAGCAGAGATTTTATAGGCTCTTCAGGATAACCAATAAAACATGCAGACTGTATTAGGGCATTATTTGCTGCCTTTTAATTGCCAAAAAAATTAGCAGTCATAAAGGTCAAGGCACACACTAAAGAGGATACTGCAGAGGTCAGAGGGAATGCTTTAGCTGATCAGGCAGCAAAAGCTGCAGCAGTCCAGCCTCTCCCAGACATTCAGGTGATGTTAACTGTCACACCAGAGTCATTAGACTTACAGTTATTGTGCAAATTACAAGCACAGGCCTTAGGCAAGGAGAAAAAAGATTGGGTAAAATTAGGTGGGCAAATATACGGTGACAGTTGGATGGTGGGAAACCATCTCTGTTTGCCACACTCACTTTACCCAGTCTTAGCACAAATATTACATGGAAAAACGCACCAATCAAGAGATGCAATGGTGAGGATTTTAAACCAGCACTGGGTGGCACCAGGTTTCACACAGGCAGCACAGGCTTATGTTGCAGGGTGTGTAACTTGTGCTTTACATAACCCAGAAAAGGTAGTAAAGGTACACACAAACTTGCTACTCCTTTCAATAATTACAAATAGACTTTATCCAGTTACCTAAATGTTCTGGGTATGAAAATGTACTTGTGTGCAAATATCTATTTTCAAATTAGGTCAAGGCTTGGCCTTGCAGGGCAGCAAACGCTAAAACAGTTAAAAAGAAGTTAATGCAAAAAGTAATATGTAAATATGGAGTACCTTAAGTTATTGAAGCAACAGAGGTACCCGTTTCACAGGAGAAGTATTAGGCAAAATTATGTCATATCTGGGTGTTACTCAGGCCTTTTACACTCCCTATAAGCAGAGTAGTAAACATGTAGAAAAACGTATCTATTGCCTTAAAACTAAAGCTATAAAAATAAGTTACAAAAACAGGCAAAACATGGTTAGAAGGTTTACCCATTGCTTTGTTCTCACAAATACTTCAAGTGAAAAGCATGAGTTAATACCATATGAAATCTTATTTTGGTATTGTTGCTAGAACAGTATGTTATTTTACCAGCAGCTTCTGCATGAGCATGGTGACTTAACTTAGTATGTAATGCATATATAACAGCAACTAACCAAATTGCACGGCAAAGTTTTTGATTCTATTCCAGATACCAACTGCTCCCAAGACTCACATGAACTAAAGCAAGGTGATTGGGTGGTCACTAAGAAAAATAAAGTCTCTTGAACCCAGATTCAAAGGACCGTTTTAAGTTCTGTTGACTACGGCCACTTCAGTCACGTTGAGTGAAAGAGACTCGTAAATAGAAGCATCTCATTGCAAGAAAGTGACAAAGGAAGTATTATCCAATCACGATACATAATCAAAATATACAAATACAATTTAATAGGCCCCAGGCCATATAAGGGTCTGGGGGATGTATAATGTGTTACTCAGCTCTTCTTGTTGGCATGGTTATTCTTATATAAACAGTAATGATTGATCCTTACTTATATGAGGAGCCAAGTAATAGTGCAATGATCAGTAACTATGCCAAAAATAACAGAACAAAAGGGAACATATATACACAACTGACTACCTTTACTCCACCTGAAATGTCTACACATAGGATGTCAACAATAACTCAGGTAAAGGCAAATAGGCATAAAAAATGCTGGTCATTAAACGTAAAACAGGACCAATATAAACAGTTGTCACCAATTGTTTAATGTATCTGCAGGCTATTGTGTCACATTGCAAACTGTGTATGGAGTTAAATGTTGCACTTATTTGACTAATAATACTAACCCAGAGGATATTATTGATGAAAAAATAAATTAAGTAATACAGTTTAAAAATCAGTTTGCTACTAATCCTAATTATACCAGTGTAATTCCAGATTCTTTCTTTTCTTGGTTTTATAAACACTATACAACCAATTGCTTTTCATGAATAAGGGACTTGTTTTGCTATTAATTGTATATTTTAAGGCATGTTATGTAAATACTGACACTAAAATGTTTTTCTACCTAAGGCACTGCTGAAACTGCTAAACCGCAACCAATTTATATGGAACTTATTGAAGGAGCTACAATATACAACTCCACATCACACTACTGTGAAACCTGCATACAAGATACACAGAAGCTTCCAGCTGTCCCTACTGTTATGATGATGTAATCTAATGAACTTTGCTGTCACATTATTGAGCCAAAAAGACTTTTGAAAACCATGAACATTATAATGATTCCATCTTCAAAAGACTCCTCTGCTTTATGAACTTTATCTTGTGGTTAGGGATAAAAAATAGGGAACATTGGTTCTGCCTCAGTATAGGGATGTTAAATGGACTAGCCCATGTTCTGAGTGCCCTTATGGTACACTAGACGTGAAAGTAGGTGTCCCTATAAAATCAATGACCAGGTATAGGAAGGGTAAATTAGAGGTAAAAATTTAAAACAAAGAGGGGAAGTTGATAAAGATGGAAGGCATATTTGTTCATAAGACTCCATTTTTAATTGACATCTGATAATCTGTTTCTAATTGTTTTAGCTTAGTGCTAATACAGGAAAAAGTACCAGACATTGTAATTTGTTTGAACCCATATTGTGAAGTTATGACCTTCAGCTAAGATATATTTTAAGGTAATTTCCTAGCAGAAATATTATGTCAGCAGCTAGACATATAAGCTTCAAAGGGTATTTATCAGTTTGCGGTATAGCAGGTGTGAAAACATAACCAGACATATGTAGGTTACGAGCTTAGCAAAAATCCCCAGATATTCTACTTAAAGAGCACATATAGGAATTTTAGACATTGGTAAACATGTTACGTAAAAGATAGGAGTTTATTAACCAATAGGATTAGAAAGTATGTTAACCAATACAGTTAAAGCAATCATTAACCAATAGGATTAAGCTTTGTGTAAGGAAATTACGACACTGTATGCAAATATGTATTCCTTTATAATATGCTGTTTCCAGGAAATAAAACCTGCTCTGTTATTTCTTATCATACACACGTGGCTAGTTATTACAAAGGTTACTTTGTTTTCTGGTCACTGGCTGCAGCCATGAATGAACCTGATAATGACCGGTTGAGTGTGTGCTTGAGCTTGGATCAGCAAGGGGTGCCCTGTCCTGGGGCTACCTTTATCACTACCCTATTTCAAGACAGATTGGCTCCATGTGTGTGGCCCAGTATACTGAGATAGGGCACAATATGCCCTCCACCATCTACTGAGAACTATTTTTTCCATTGCACTGGGCAATATTTTCCAGTGAACACAGGCACTCAAAAGAAAATATCTGCACGTAGCCAAATAAATTGAAAGAGGGTACACCCCTCTTTCATTTATGATTGAACCCACATTTACATGTGCGATTATGGTTGTGATAGTACAAGTAGTGTTCACCAGACCATATATGGAAAATTTCTATTTTGCATAGTGTAAGGAAATATTGTCTGGTGACCAATGTTTGATACATTAAAATAAGAAAAGCTATTCCTATATAAATTGTACTGTGTGCAGAAAATTATTGGGAATATAAAGAATCATGTTAGTTGAAATAACAGGTTGCTTAGTAGTGTTCAATCTTATGCTGGGAGTTGTAAATCCAGGACTATAATCTACAGTCTCAAAACAAATCAAATATTTTGCGAGGAGATGATCTAAATGTGTTTTTTTTAACTCCTCTGTGATAGGATTGAGTTCGGATAACTCTTTTCAGGATGTTGTGTTGCAAGGTGATGTCCCAGAGAAAGAGACATCTAAATTGCAAATGCAGAGTAAAACAAACAATGTGTGTATGGTCAGTGTATGGTGCCAAGTCTATCAGGATAGGACTTTGGGCATGTTTCATATTTATAAGTATAGCAAAAAGTCAAGTACATTTTTGTCTGGTCTAACCATGTTGCAATGCAAGGGGAGCACATTTTTTTCTGTACAGTTAAAATACTGTCTGCTTTTGCATTTAGCCCACAAATGGTACACTGCTTTATTTTTACAATGATATTTAGACTTCAGTTTGAACACACCCCATCCAAATCTAAATCTATCTGCACATGTTACAATTCCACCTGCAGTGCAACATGGTTTAGCCCAGTTGCTTGCTTTTTCCTTTACTTACAAACATGAATCAGGCCCCACAAGGAGAAGTGGGTGATTTAGCTCTGGTGTTTAAAGGAAAATACTTTAATTGTGTCCACACAAGCAAAATGTGCAGAGTGTGAATTATGTAGAGATTAACTAACGGAGAAGCTCCATGAATATTCTGTGGAAAAAGAGAAATATCTCTGTATGCCATAGAATCATGCTCAAAAAGAAAGGAAAGAGACACGGATACAAAATAAATGGAGATTTTGTGCTTTAAGCTAATTTTGAGAAGCAAATACAAACTTTCCAGCCCATCTTGGCTATTTCCAGAGCAACTTCTGAGTGTATTGCTGAAAGAAATATATTTCTAGAGGAAATTTTTACATGAAACAGCAGAAGTTGCAAGGAGAGAATAGCAACCTTGAAAAATGTCTACTAAATGCACAGAAACAGTTGCACAATCTCCAGGTGAAAATGAGTGCCAGAGAATTAGACCTAAGTGCAAAATAAAATTAGCAAAATTTTAAATAGCTAAACAAAAGTTGAGACTTGTTAAACTTGAAGACACGAAGTGCAATCTTCTGCAGACTCAGAACAAGTAGGAAGTGCATTTTGGAAAAATGACCCATCTGGAAGAAGAGCTCTCTGCAACAGAGGAAAAGTTCCACTTGGAAGTGGAAAAAGCAGAGTAGGAAATATAATTTGGCCTACACTCTGGAATTTGATTCTGGACATGTGATACTCTTGATCAATTAAAATTTGTAGACCAAAGCTCCAAAACTCCCCAAAAGAACTTGTTATAGAAAATACAATGCCTTGCAGTGACTTTCAGCTTACAATTTTATTTGAAGGTTTGCAGTTTTCTTAGAGGGTTACAGTTTTCAATGGTAAAGCTGTATGTAAAGTTGCTGATATAAAGTTGACAAATAAAAATGGTGATCTTTAGTCACTTGAGGCAAAGGCAAAGTCCTGTATTGACTTTACCATAAAGTATTATTGAAAAACCCCTGCAGCTACTGTATAAAAGCATCACTACACTGTTTCATTTTGGCTAATATGGATCGCTATTATTGGTACTGTGTTGCTAAATTTACTTTTATTTTTGTTAAAGTGGTCATATCTCTTCAGAAGAAAAAGAGGTCTTGTATTAGGAGATGCTGGACCAAAGACTTGCTGTTAAAGAGAGAACATGTCACACGTGCCTATTACAAGAAATCGTGGATAGGAATTTGGATGATTGACTGTATTTTCTATGACTGGGTGACACCTCATTTCAGGAGTTACTTTAACTCATCACTCCATTGAGAGAGAAGACACTTGTCTGCATAGAACCATTCCTGCTGAATAGATTCTAGTGGCCACTTTATGTTTCCTGGCTACTGAGCAGTCATTGACTGAACTGACATTTACCTCACTGAAATCATCCCAAGCTCTGGGCCAAATTATTTAGCAAAACAATGCAAATAATAGGGATCCATATTAGCCAAATTGAAACAGTGTAATGTGTGGCTGACGCCGTTATTGCTGCAGAGCTTCATAACAACTAGAATAATGGGTATGAAACAATTTCCTTTTCATGTCTGCTCTTTAGTGATACAGTCCTCTCATTAAATTTGCTAAATATTTGTCACAGTTCGACACTATGATCCAACAATGTATTCAGAGAAACTATTAATTTCTCATGATACTTTGAACAGACCAGACTATTTGTTCAGATGATTGTTTAGTGTGTATTGATAATATCTTTTGTGATGGATCTTTAGGTCAGTCAGTTGGTAGTTATATCATTCAAGTGTGTAACCTACATTACAGGTTTTGTTAAGGGCTACACACACTCTATTGAATACCATGCCATGCACAAATACACTTTCACTAAGTCTCAAAACCTTCAAGCTTTCCTTTAAAACTTACCTCTTCAGACAGGCTTATTAAATTCAAGATCACCCATATATTATCCATAAGCAATGTTACCAAATTATATCATCTCTATACATTCCACATACAAATTTTTTCTTTACTTCCACATCCTGCTGACCCCAAAATAACATTCTGATGTGATTGGATCATAGAACCCACCAAGAGTCTCTGCAATCTGGTTGAACCAATATGCAATAAGTAGCACCTATCCTTGTACAGGTTGAGTATCCCTTATCCAAAATGCTTGGGACCAGAGTTATTTTGGATATGGGATTTTTCCGTATTTTGGAATAATTGCATACAATAATGAGATATCATGGTGATGGGACCTAAATCTAAGCACAGAATGCATTTATGTTACATATACACCTTATACACACAGCCTGAAGGTCATGTTAGCCAATATTTTTTATAACTTTGTGCATTAAACAAAGTGTGTCTACATTCACACAATTCATTTATGTTTCCTATATACCTTATACACACAGCCTGAAGGTCATTTAATACAATATTTTTAATAACATTGAGCCATCAAAAAACAAAGGTTTCACTATCACACTCTCACTCAGAAAAGTCTGTATTTCGGAATATTTGGATATGGGATACTCAACCTGTATATCAATGCTTATTTCCAAAATAGAGTGTAAACTTGTGTGCATGGCCCTCTTACCCTCTTTGTTATTAGCCAGTTTTGTTTTGTCACTGTTTTGTTCCAAATTGTAAATCATAATGGAATATGCTGGTGCTATATAAGTAACTGTTTATTATTATTATTATTATTAGTAGTAGTAGTAGTAGTAGTAGTAGTAGTAGTAGTAGTAGTAGTAGTAGTAGAATAATTATAATAATGATAATAATAATACTTATTTCTTTTATAATATACAAATGGTGCATCTATCCTAGATAATGAGATGTACAGTATTAGGAACCATAACCATTACCTGTAATCCTCCCTTTAATTGTGCTTATTTCCCCTCCCTTTAATTTTCTTCTTAAATATGTTAAAAGTTACAAAAAATCAGCTATAAATAATATACAGTAGTACATCTGTATCTGTATTGTTTTTACAAAAATAAAAATAGATTTTTATTTTGATTGTAGTCCAGAATCAGATAGGTTAATTATGAAGTCCAAATGGTTATATGCCATTACTAAGAACAATATGACAAAGCAATATCTTCTGCTGAAACTTGATGTAGGCCCTTGAGCTATTCTACTGTAACTCGGATTATTCATTGCTGTAACTTTGATTATTTATTGCAATATCTCTGCTCAATCAAAAAACAATAACCTGAATTGTTGCTGTATCTCCATATACATATTTGTTTTTGTTGTTTTTTTTTAGTTATTTTGTTATGATCTGGAAATTGCTGAATGCAAAATTAAAATGAACCCTTCTAGAAACAAGTTTTGGCATATCTATTGTTATTCTCTTTCCTCTGTTGAACTCCATTAAACTCTGCTGGCCCCATAACTGATGAGGTTAAACTTAGAAATATTATACAAATTACTCAGGCTTGGAGTGCACTAATAGCCATGCTTTTAGCTTGTGAAATGAAATGCACTTTAAAACTTGTATTAGATGAATAAACCCTTTTATCACACTATTTTTTAGATTTGGTTCACCCATTTCTGTGTCATTGTTCTTAAGTGCTACATAAAACTAGCCAAATCTAATAATGTTCTTGATATTTTTCTACAAGTATTTCTATTACCATTTTTATCTAAACAGTATATTCATTTATTAGGAAAAGAAGAAACAGACACGTTTATTGCACTCAGTGAAATAAGGCTATGTCTGTTGTGATGAGTTGGCATGTTCAAGTTAAAAAACAAAATCAATTCATTTTTCTTTTTTTAATTACATCATAAATATGTTGTTTTTCTCAACAGTATAACTATGTTCTCAGAAGGCGTATAATGGTGCAATATAAATTACCAACTACACTATGTGGTAAATTGATTGCTTATCCCTTTACACTTAATGAATGTAAAAGCTTGTCAAATGTTCCAACTCTTTCATTTAGTTGCAATTATCTATGTAATATAGCTTTTCAGCTTCTTTCCAATTATATTTTAACACTTTCCCTATCAATGACAGTTTATTGAAATGCTGCAATTAGAACAAGTAATTAAAATGGCCCAATTTTGCTATCTTAACTACAAAACAAATACTAGAAACAATTTATAATCATGTAAAGAATTAATAATAGATTTAATCATCTAATTTTAAATAGTTTTTATAAAGTAGGCATTTTGGCCTGATAGCACAATAATGTATCAAACTGAAAATACTGTAAGTAACATTAAATAAGAACTATATTGTCAAGAAAGTTGAACAATTTTCGCTTATTTATCTGCTTTTAACACTTAGTTCTTCATTCTTTTCAAAGGAGCACTGAAAATTAGTAAAAGTTTAAAAAATTATACATTTCAAAAATATATTAGATAATAAGCGTTATGGTGAAACTTACCTTTGTTGTCTCTTTTCTTTGAGGTCCATGTGATCCATTGGGTTACATTGGGGTATGATGGTGGAGTCCCGGATTAAGGCACCAAACAGTTAAGCTTTTCAAGCTCCCAGGATGCACTGGACTCATCTACCCCACCCACAGCTCAGGCTCTTCAGTTTTAGTTAACAAGCCCAAAGCAGAAGCTGGAGAGGAGAGGAAGAAGGATGGTACACACAGCAAACACATTCTCACAGGAGACGGTAGCAGGGGATCGAGAAGAGTAACTCATTGAAGATAGGTGCATTAGGATGTGACCTCTGTGGATCCTAAGAACCTCGAAGAAAAAGAGAACCTTCGTAGTCAACCATTTGAAGTCAAACGCATCCAATGGTTCAAAGGGAGACTGTTGCAAGGCCCAAAGAAACAAGGCCAAAGTCCAAGAAGCCACTGGAGGGACAAAGGGAGGTTAAATCTGGAATACCCCTTTATGGAAGGTACGGACATCTAGCAAGGGAGCAAGTCTTTTCTGAAAACCAAACGGATAGAGCAGAGGCTTGAACTTTGATAGATGCAAGGCAGAGATCCATGTCTAGGCCCACCTGTACAAATGCTAGGATTCTAGACATCCAAAACACTAGAGGATCATAGTAAGAGTTCCAGATACGGTAATATATGCAAGCTGATGCTGGTTTCCGAGCATGACATATGGTTTGAAAAAACACACTGGAAAATCCTTTTTTCCTTAGGGTGGATGACTTTAAGAGCCATGCCATCAAAGACAGGAGAGCAAGGTCCAGGTGTAGACAGGGATCTTGTGACAAAGGGTCTTGTTAAAGAGGAAGTGGGGAGGGCATGTCTATGGAGTGACACTGAAGATCTATAAAATAATGGTGCCTGAGCCAGGCTGGAGCCAACAGGATGATTGCACTGCCCTCCTCTTTGAATTTTCATAGCACTCTGGGAAGAAGAGATACTGGAGGGATGAGATAAGGCAGACAAAGGGGTCATAGGACTGTTAGAGCATCCAAGAAGGTTGCATCTGGATCCCTTGTCATGGATCCATACATGGATACCTTATGGTTGTGACTGGAGGGCATGAAGTCCATGTCCAGAAGACCATATTTGTTAACCAGAAGCTGTTAGACATCTGGGTGTATAAAGCACTCTCCGGCGTGCACATCCTGTCAACTGAGGAAGTCTGCTTCCCAGTTGAGGACCCCTGGGATGAAGGTCATGGAGATGGTCAAATGGTAGAGTTCCGACCAGGCAAGAATCTGAGCTACTTCCTACATGGCAGTGGCACTGTGAGTGCCCCCGTGCTGATTGATATAAGCCATTGCCATGGCATTGTCTGACTGTACTTGCACGGGAGAGTGAAGAAGGTTCTGAGCCATCTGAAGTATATAGTAAACTGCCCAAACTTCCAGGACGTTTATCGTAAAATCCCTTTCTGTTGGGGACCAGCAGCCCTGAAAGGAGTGACTGCCTGTGACAACTCCCCACCTGCGGGGGCTGGCATCCATGGTTAGAAGAATCTGTAGTGGAATTGGGCATATTCCACTATGTTGAAGATTGATACCATGGAGCAAAGGGTCTGCATTGCTGAGTTAATAGAGACTACAATTGTTAATGTGCAATTGTAGTGCAGGAATTTTGTCCAGAGGAATAAATATGCATTGCACACGATCATCCAGAAGTGCTCCGATATGGAGCATTAGCTAAAATGGGATTAGAGAGTACTTGGCCCAGTAGATCAGCCATCTGTAACTTTGAATGAATGATATTTTCACCTGGAGATGATGTTGGAGGACCTCTGAAGAATGTGCAAGAAGGAGGAGGTCATCCAGGTAAGGGTGCATCCTGATTCCCTGTGTGTGAAGATGAGCAGCCATCACCACCATGAGTTTGTTGAACACCCTGGGGGCTGTGGCAAAGCCAAAGGGTAGGGCCTGGAACTGGAAATGTTGATGGAGGACAGCAAATTGGAGGTACTCTTGATGACAGAATGCTATAGGTATGTATAGGTAATCATCCTGAAAATCCAGGGATACCATAAAACCCCCAGGCTGAATGGGCAGGACAACAGAACGAAGAATTTCCATTTGAAACCTGGGCACTTTGAGGTATTTGTTTAGTAATTTTAGATTAAGGATGGGACGATGAGACCTATTGGATTTCTGAACCAAAAAGAGTGTAAAATAGAACCCCTGGCCTTGTTGAGTCACATGGACAGGAATGATTACGCCTGATACTAGCAAGGAGTGAAGGACTGTCTTCATTGCCTAGGCAATGCTGAGGTCTGCTGGTGGACTGGTAGTAAAATATTTTCTGGGAGGACACTTCAGGAAGAAGAGAGCATAACCGTGAGAGACCACTCACTGAACCCAGGCATCAGTTGTGATCTGACACCATGCATGGGTGAACTAAAGTAGTCAGCCTCCCACCCTGGGGTCCCACAGGGGTAAACCCACCCCATCAGGCAGAGGGTTTATTGTAGAAACATAGGGGGTCATTCCGAGCTGTTCGCTAGCTGTTTTCGTTTGCAGCGCAGCAATTAAGTAAAAAAGCGGCACTTCTGCACATGCGTATGCGGCCCAGTGAACACGTGCAACGTACTTTCACAACAGCCGATGCAGTTTTACACAAGGTCTAGCGAAGCTTTTCAATCGCATTGCTGGCTGCAGAGTGATTGACAGGAAGTGGGTGTTTCTGGGTGGTAACTGACCGTTTTCGGTGAGTGTGTGTAAAAACGCAGGCGTGTCAGATACAGACGCGGGCATGCCTTGGGAAACGCAGGTGTGGCTGGACGAACGCAGGGCATGTTTGTGACATCAAAACAGGAACTAAACAGTCTGAAGTGATCGCAAGCTAGGAGTAGGTCTCGAGCTGCTCAGAAACTGCACAATCTTTTTTTGTAGCAGCGCTGCGATCCTTTCGCACTTCTGCTAAGCTAAGACACACTCCCAGAGGGCGGCGTCTTAGCATTTGCATGGCTGCTAAAAGCAGCTAGTGAATGAACAACTCGGAATGAGGGCCTTAGTAACATACTGTAGTTTCTGAGGTTGAAAAAATACAATTTGTCCATTCAGTTAAACCTGTTAGTGAACTCCTTCACCGAAATATTTTTAAGACTAATTTTAACTGTAGTGAATGTTTAGTCATAAACTTAAAAAACTCCTTTTTTTATCACTATAGTACATGATTTACCCACCATAACCCTTTATATCCTTATCCATTAGGAATTTATTTAGCCCATTCTTAAAAGTAATGACCATGTCCCCCATTACTACTCTCTCAGACAGGGAATTCCAAATACAGTATGTATTGTCCTTACTGTTAAGAAACCTTCCCATCTTTGTGTGAGAAATCCTTCTCTTCTCTAACCTAAGTGGGTTTCCACATGTCCTCTGTGCTGATCTTACCAAAAACAAATCCCCAACTAGCTCTGTGTATTGACCCCTTACATATGTTAATCATGTGCCCACTTAACTCCTTTGTTCCAGTGTAAACATGTCTAGTATAGCAAGCCTTTCCTCATATTCTAGTGTCTCCATATCCTTAATCAATTTGTTTGAACCTTTTCTAGTTCTAGGAAATCCTTTCTGTAGTAAGGTGCCCATATTTGTGCACAGTAATCAAGATGTGGCCTCACTAGTGATTTACATAATGGGAGTATAACACTCTCATCCCTTGCATCAATTCCCCGCTTAATGCATGCTAACACCTTGTTTGCACTTTTTGTAGCATTCCTACTTTGTGTACTACTATTAAGTTTGTTATCTATGTGAACACCTAATCTTTTTCCAGTACAGAATCCCCTAGTTTCTACCCATTTAGTATGTAGGTAGTGTTCTTGTTCTTTCTACCGAAGTGCATTACCTTTCATTTGTCTATATTGAACCTTATTCTCCATTTTGAAGCCCATGCCTCCAGTTTAAATAATTCATTTTAAAGAGACTCAGCATCCTCCACTGAATTTATAACATTACACAGTTTGGTATCGTCTGCCAAAATTGACACTGTGCTCTTTAGACCTACTTCTACATCATTTATGAAAATGTTGAACAATAGTGGTCCAAGTACAGACTCCCGTGGCACACCACTGAGTATCTCAGCTCATTTCGAGAAAGTTCCATTTACCACCACTCGCTGCTCCCTTTTATCCAACCAATTACTCACCCAAGTGAATAATGTGCTCCCTAGCCCAAGTTCACACATGAGACTTGTAGATAAGTCTCATGTGAGGTACTGTATTGAAAGCTTTAGCAAAGTCTAAAAAGATTGCATCCACCTCTTTACCCTGATCTAGGTTTGCACTATTTGTTTCATAAAAGCCTATTATGTTAGTTTGACATGATCTATCTTTCACAAATCCATGTTGGTTCCTATTAATAACTTTCTTGGTGTCAAGGAACACCTGTATTCTATTCCTTAAAATAACTTCCAGTACTTTCCCCACTATAGATGTAAGACTTACTGGTCTATAATTACCCGGTTCAGATTTACTTCCCTTTTAAAATATTGGCACTACTACTGCTATACTCCAGTCTTTGGGAACCATGCCTGATGTAAGTGAGTCAGGGAAAATCTGCTAATTCGGAGTGTAGCTCCATGAGAACCCTTGGGTGAATTCCGTCGAGACCAGGTGATTTATTAATCACAGAATCACAGAATACATCCTCACTTAAATAAGCACTTAGCATTGGGACATTCTCATTGCTGAAGTTATTCATCAGTCCCACCATCTGGTCCTCTCTTCTAAATACTGATGAGAAAAAATTGTTTAATTTTTCCGCTACGTCATTGTCGTCTGCCCAACTTTCCTTTTAAAGGGCCTGTACTCTCTTTCTTTAATCTTTTGCTGTTATATTGAAAACACTTTTTATGGTTTGATTTACTTTCCTAGCTTTTCCGTTTCTATTTTATATTCTCTAATTTCTTATTTGCATATTTTGTTACAATCCTTATAGTAGTGGAATGACTCCACCTTCCCATTCGATTTGCACTTTTGAATGCTCGCCTCTTTTTGGCCATTGCTTCCTTAATCTTTTGTTAAGCCACATTGGTTTGGAATTATTACTCCTTCATTTGTTGCCCATGGGAATGAAGTTACGAATATAACTAGTGAGCAACTTTTTTAATAGATGCCAGTTCTCTGCGGTATTTGTGCCTTGAAACAAAATAACCCAGTCAATAGGCCTAATTCAGACCTGATCGCAGCAGCAAATTTGTGCTAGTGGGCAAAACCATGTGCACAGCATGTGGGGCAGATATAACATATGTAAAGAGAGTTAGATTTGGGTGGGGTGTGTTCAAACAGAAATCTAAATTGCAGTGTAAAAATAAAGCAGCCAGTATTTATCCTGCTCAGAAACAATATAAGCCACCCAAATGTAACTCTCTATGAAAATGTTATATCTGCCACACCTGCAGTGCACATGGTTTTGCCCATTAGCTAACAAATTTGCTGCTGCAATCAGGTCTTAATTGGGCCCAATGTCCCTTAATGCTTTCCTCATCATGGCAAAGTTGGCTTTGCTAAAATTTAGAGTCTTAGTAGAGCCTATATAGGATTGTTTGTGAAAACTGATATTGAATGTTACCGTATTGTGATCGCTGTTTCCAATGGGCTCCCCTACTGTAATATTTCATATCAATTCCCCATTGTTTGTTAGTACAACGTCTAATATTGCATTGTATCTAGTTGATTTCTCGATTAGTTGAAGTAAGTAGTGGGGATTTAGTGTGTTTAAAAAAATATTACCCATAGCAGAATCACATGAATCATTTGTCCAGTTAATCTCTGGACAGTTAAAATCACCCAACACTATTACATCTCCTTATCCTGCCGCTTTTTTTATTTACTTCAGTAACAATTCCTCATCAGACACATTAATATCAGGTGGCTTGTAGCATATATCCTATTAGTAGCTTTTTAGTTCCCTATCCCCCACATGTAATTTCTACCCATAAAGTCTCCACAGTATTTACAGTCCCATCGCAAATGTCATCCTTTATATCAGGTTTTAAAAAAGGCTTAACATAAAGACATACCCTTCCACCCCGTTTATTTAATCTGTCTCTCCTGAACAGCGTATAACCCTCCAGATTAACTGTCCAATCATGAGTTTCGTCCCACCAAGTTTCAGTAATACCTATAATATCATGCTGTTTGTTTGCTGCAAGGATTTCTAGTTCCCCCCTTTTCCCTGTAAGGCCTCTAGCATTTACATGCATACAATTAAGATAAGTATTCCCTCTTATGCTAGGAACATCATTTTCTATATGCGTTATTGGGGATCCATAATCATTGTTAATTCGTGTTTTGGTAATACCCTTGGTAATACCCTTGCTGGCTGCTCTTTCCCTCCCCGCATTCTCCACCCCCATTCAGCTCACTACCTCCATCCTTAGTATTTCCACTGCTTGACCGATAGTTTCTAGCTAAACCCTCCTAGTTTAAAATCTCCAACCTTCTAACCATCCTTCCCCCCAACACTGCTGCCCCCTCCTCATTCAGGTGCAATCCATCATGACAAAAAAGATGGTGCCAGTCTTTAAGCCACACATTTACCTCCCTAATCTCCCTCTGCCTCCCTGGGCTAGTGCGTGGCACAGGTAATATTTCGGAGAATATTATCCTAGATGTCCTTGCCTTTAGTTTCTGGCCTAAGTCCCTATAATCTTTCTTAAGGACAACCCACCTACCACTAACTTTGTCATAGGTGCTCCCAGCCCCTCCCAACAATCTTTCTACCTGGTCCGCAATGTGTCGTACCCGAGCAACTGGGAGACAACAGACTGTACTGCGATCGCGGTCCCGTAGCAGATTGCCTTGTCTGTCTTCCTGATAATAGAATCCCCTACCACCACAATCTGACTAGGTACCTCACTTTCTTTTATCCCATCTGTGCCGGAGGGACCGTTCCTTCAGTTGCTAGAGGGAAAAGTCTCCTTCAGTTCCATCATTTCTTTACTTCCATCCACAGAATCTTCATCCAATCTGGCCAATTTTTTTGGATTTGGCAGTTCAGATATGTCCTGGCTCTCCCTTTTTCTACTTCTTTCTATCTGTGACCCAGCTGGCTTCCTGGTAGTCCTTGTCTACCAATGCCCCCCTGCAACTCCTCCACCATTTAATCTAAGCTTTGCTCAAGATTGTGAATATCCCTCTTGTAACGGTTTGTTCTAGATCAGTTACCTGGGCTTCCAGGGCAGCACTGGGACAGTTGCTCCAGGTGCGCATACATCTTGTACGACATGCACTGAGTGAGATTCTGAATCATGGCCCCACCCATTTTGTTTGTAAACTTTAACTCCTTGTTACCTTCAGAATAACAAGACAAACGATGCAATACACTATGGTAATAAAGCCTAACTGTGGAGAGAAACAATATTCATAACAGAACAGTAATTGATAATACAAAGTGTAATAATGTACAGTATCAATGCAAAACAGTCATTACAGTAATGATAATGATGATACTTGCGTGTCCGATGGGAGTCAGGTCACTGCTTCCCCTGTGTAGGCTCTGTCCAGCTGCTCACTACCTTGTTGTAGTTGTTGATGTATCTGCAACAGCAGCAGTGCTCTCACTGCCTGGTTCCAGCCAGCAGCTCAGTAGCCCCCTCACTCACTTTCCACTAGTGCAAGGAGCGGCTGCGATCTTCCTTGCTACCTGCTCCCACGGCTCAGTAGCCCTCCCTCCTCCACTCACTCTCCCCTAGCACACCGAGCAGTATGGAGTGGCAGCGATCCCCCCTGCTGCCTGTCCCCGCTCCTGACACAGACTCCTTCACTTTCGGGTTGCAGCCTCCGGTCTCTCGTAGCAGCGTCTCCCTGTGTCAGCGTTTTGGCAGCATGTATCCTCTGGTTTGTTTGGGTTTAGGCTTCAAAGCCTTTGTGGGGTGAGACTATCTAGGGAATGTTTTACCTCTGGCCCTGCCCTGAGGGCGAAAGGGGCAAAAGGACCAAGAGGACAAGGCTGTGTAGAGAACACTGCGGATAGGCAAGCTGTATTAGAAGTTGTCAGGTTATTGACAATCTTGTCCAATTCTGGTCCAAATATTTTTTTCCTGTGTATGAAAGTGTTTCCAAGCCTTTCTTAGTGTCAGAATCCGCCTTCCAAGAATGAAGCCAAACAATGTGGTGTGCCACTACAGAAGCAGCCAAAGCTTTAGAGTACAATACAGATGTATCCATAGCAGCCTCTCTAATGTAATAGGTAGCATCTCTGATGTTGGCAATTATTGACAGTTGTTCCTCGGTTGCCTCCTCAGGGAAACTGTTTTCAAGGGCATCAGTCTAGTTTACAATGGCTCTATCCACCAAGGCCGTAGCCATAGCAGGTCTGACTGTGGCAACTGTGAGTGAATATAAAGATTTGAGACACATGTCCAATTGCCTTTCAGGTATGTCCTGTTGGAATAGGCAAAATGGAACTCTTGATTAAACGTGTCATATGAGAATACGCAGTAGGTGTATTTTCCCATTTAGCACAATCAGCCATGGGTAACGGATAAAAGGAAATTAGCCTTTTAGGTACAGTAATGGATACTCAGCCACTACTACTTTCTAGCATTTGCACAGAGGATCTTCAGATTTTGGGGCTGGTTCAGTATCCTCAAGTTGGAGTGAGAATTGAACTGCACTAACTAAAGCTGCCACATTAAAATTGGACTGCACCTCTTCCTCCACAAATGGGGAGTATGCATCAGAGAAATCAGCATGATCTGCTGCAGGAGAAGATTCCTCAGAATCTGAGAGCAGCGTAGACTGTGAAGATGGCACAGTACGCTTAGTCTCAGTAGGTGTAAGTAGCGTTACCTGGCCCTGTAATATGTTAGGAAATGCAGCAGATGAAGCTGGCAGATTCTGTACAGAGTTAGAAAATATATCCAACCAAGGAGGAGGGACAGGTGGACTGCGGGCCTAATTCAGATCTGATTGCAGCAGCAAATTTGTTATATCTGCCCCCCTGCAGTGCACATGGTTTTGCCCATTTGCTAACAAATTTGATGCTGTGATCAGATCTGAATTATGCCCTGTAATAGGCTGATAAACTGGCTGCAATTGCTGTGGAAGAGCTGATGGGCCCAGGTATACAAAGCAAGAAGTGCACTTGCAGTCTTTTAATAGATCCTGAGGTAAAACCTCTGTAGAACAGGACTTGCATGACAATAGAATAGGAGCCCCAGCCTGTTGAGATGCCTTGCCTTTGTTAGAAATAACTGCATGGAGTGTATACACATACTGTAATATGATAATGTGCAGTGTATAACTGAGAACAATATGTGACAATAAGCCTCCAAAAATACAATAACTAGTAATGTGGACAATGTAAACCCTGTACACACCAGTATCTAAGGGTTACTGTAAAAAGAAAGGTACAGGGAAAGTAATATAATGTACACAGAGAAAAGCACAAACAGCCGAACTAGCATAAAGTCACATACAATGCAGTTAATACAATTTAACTGCAATGGGCACTGATATCAATTGTCCAGCTATTAGATTACAGCTGATAGGAAGTGGTGCTGTATATAACCTGACTCCAAGGAGAGGTATACAGGGAGACCAAACCCAGCATTCTCAGAGACCTGCAGAGCTCTTGTAATGGCTACCCGGCATCTCAGAGAGGAAGGAGGGTGAAGGAGGAGCAGCCCAGGGTAGGAAGACCTCAGCAGAATGGCATCCTGTGCTGGGGGAGGTATCTCTGAGGAAGTGCTCCCTCCCCTAGCTGATATCCAACACCAGTTCCCTGGCCTGTACAAAGTTTTCTTTCAGTGCCAGTAATGTATGCCCTAGTTGGTCTAGTGAAGCCAAAGGGAATGCCATGGTCTGGGTATATGTCAGCACCGCCGGTCCATCTACCGGGACCGGTGGTATAAGATTCCCGTGACTGTTGGTCCCACAAGAGGAAACCCACCTTACCTGTCCCCCATGAGTCCGATTGAAGTATGGGGTGCCCCTGTGTGCCCCTGCTAGTGGAAGGCTGCAGGGTCCCGCTGCAATCCCCAAGCCATGGCAGGCATGGCGGTACCAGTGGGGGTGATGGAGCAGCAGTGTTAGCATCCACGGGAATGCCTAGTTCTGCTTGCTTAGTATAAAAAGACATACAAAAATGTTGTGGGGACTAGCCCCAAAGAAAATTCAAGCTTTATAAGTTAGTGTAAAAAGAAAAAGGAAAAATCTCAAAAGTCCAACATCATACCCCAAGGTAACCCTGTGGAGACTATGCACCCTGAAGATAGATAGATAGATAGATAGATAGATAGATAGATAGATAGATAGATGCCTTGAATGAAATGTAAATTTTACATGTAAGATTATGCACATTTACAACAGAAATATTATTATAGAAAATGTGTGTGTAAAAGTCAAGGTCATATCAAGGGCAGCCAGTGTTGCAGGGCACAAGGGTAAGGTGACAGATGATGCACCCAACTGGATGTCTTTGGTTTTGTACTTTAAGTTGTTAATGTATACATTCTATTAATGCAGTATTTTCTCTATAGATTCTTTAATGTAAAGTTTTATTTTTTTTAAGTTATATCATACTTTTTTATCTTTTGCAAATAATTTAAGACAGCTTGATTGTAATTTTTTTTCAAGATCAAATCAATATTATTTTGATCCATTGTCGTGGGGCCTCTAAACAACACCTACTCTGCCTATTTGGTAATCTGGCACTAGGGTTACCACCTCATCCCTTTAATTCTGGACACATATTAATTACACAGGTTCTGTGGCTGGCTGACTTCAAGACTCATTTTCACCTGGTTTTTATCAGCCACAGAACCTGTGTAATTAATATGAGTGTGTGTCCAGAATTAAAGGGATCAGGTGGTAACCCTATCTGGCACTGGTCAGACAAAGTGAGACGATGATGCATTGTGAGATGCAACAGCGGATCACAGAAACAGGCAGGAGTCGTCCATTTACACCAGCATTAGCATGTTAGTGTAGCTGTATGGTACTGCACAGTTGCTTCCTTGTAGCTGTGCAATATCATACAACTCTGAATCAGGACCATTAACTCCCTTCACTAAAGAAAGATAATGTTGTTCAGACAAGGGGAAAATGACCTCAACCTGGCTTCAAATTATTAAGGGGCATCAATTTTAGAATGATAAAGCTGCCACAGAGTGGACACCTATATTTAAAAGTAGGGAGTCCCCTCTTTCAAATTATGTAGCCTACTAGTAGCTAATGTCTGGTGATCACTTGCAATAACCAGATAATATTTAGCCTGTGCTTTGAAGAAAAAACAAAGATACGGTTTTGTTATAGATGCAGGAAAGGCACATTGAGGTAAATTTACTAAGGTGGGAGGTTGTTTTAGAACTAGTGATGTTGTCCATAGCAACCAATCACATTTTACTTAACATTTATCTAGCTTCTTCTAGAAGATAATATATAGAATCTGATTTGTTGCTATGGGCAACATCACCAGTTCTGGAAACTCCCACCTTAGTAAATTTACCCCATTTTACCGTCTCCCCATACTGACCCACTCCTCCTCCTTCAAATAATGTACTCCATTCATAGTTATATTGTGGTTATCCCCAGACAATAACTGAAACAGTACATAAAGTTTAACATTTTCCACATATGGGGTAGATGTATTATATCTGCACATATTGTGTGGGTATAACACTTCCTGTTTCGCCTCTTTACCAAGGTAAAGCAGGAAGCCACACTGACAAGATGTATTAACATCTTGTCTACCAGAGCAGGAGAGTGAAAACACCCCTCTCTGGTTAACCCAGCTAGAGCGCACAATGCATCAGCCTAGTGTTTATGCGCTGTCTCTCCCCAGGCCGGCTCTTCTGGGCATGCGTGAGATCTCACATGCAGTCCAGAGCTGGCAGCCACTGATTTCAGGGACAGAACTGTCCCGTCTGTGGAGATAGGGCAATGATACCTGCAGCTATCAAACTCGATAGCTGCAGGTGTCGGAACGATCAGAGCAACTGACCGTTCCAACATGGGGGTCATTCCAAGTTGATCGCTCGCTAGCTACTTTTTGCAGCTGTGCAAACGCATAGTCGCCGCCCACGGGGGAGTGTATTTTCACTTTGCAAGTGTGCGTTCGCCTGTGCAGCCGAGCGGTACAAAAATATTTTGTGCAAAAAAAGACCAGCCCTGAAGTTACTTATCCTGTGCGATGATCCTAGCGACTGAGGTCCTGGAATTGACGTCAGATACCCGCCCTGCAAACGCCTGGTCACGTCTGCATTTTTACTACCACTCCCAGAAAACGGTCAGTTGACACCCATAAACGCCCTCTTCCTGTCAATCTCCTTGCGATCAGCTGTGCGAATGGAATCGTCGCTAGAAGCATTGCACAGCAATGATGCTGTTTGCACCCGTATGACGCGCGTGCGCATTGCGGTGCATATGCATGCGCAATTTTACCATTTTTTACCTGATCGCTGCGCTGCGAAAATCGGCAGCGAGCGATCAACTCGGAATGACCCCCATTGCCCTCACATATCCTTGTGATTTTGCCCAATGTTTTAAAGCAGCAATCATTAAAAGGCAAAACCAGGTTGGACAAAGACTATTTATTTTTCTATTGCTAACTTCCATTCTTCCCAGTTATTGCTTCACTTCTTGAATATTTAGTGATCACAGAATGTAGTGTTTGAAAATTCTTCAGAATATCTCTTGAGTGGCTTCTCTTTAGTGTTCTCACATGAGCTTGTATATTTGTGCTATCAGCTTCAATTTGAGACATGCATTTTGCTGCCGCTGGCATAGCCAGTGTAACAAACTCTTTTAGCAGTTTTTCTGTTTCTTGGAATGTAACATCTGTTGATGTACTGTATGAACTTTTTCTTCGTGGTATCCCAAAGTCTGTATTCCTTGCTTTTCTCTTACGTCCTAGAGGACACAGGGGTTCCATTTAGTACCACGGGGTATAGACGGGTCCACTAGGAGCCATGGGCACTTTAAGAGTTTAATAGTGTGGGCTGGCTCCTCCCTTTATGAACCTCCTACCGGACTCAGTTTAGAAAATGTGCCCGGAGGAGCCGATCACAGTTAGGAGAGCTGCTGAGGAGTTTTCTTAGTTTTATTTTTTTGAGTTTGTTATTTTACAGGAGGCTGCTTGGCAACAGTCTGCCTGCTTCGTGGGACTTATGGGGGAGAGCGGCCCAACTTCCTAAAGAGTTAATGGTCCCATTGCTTCGCTGACAGGACACTGAGCTCCTGAGGGAGTTATTCGCAAGCCCCACCATGGCGAGTGTACCCTCTTGCAGCATGCCGCCAACCCTAACAGAGCCAGAAGATATGAAGAGTGGTGAGTACAGCACCTGCATCCCGGTTAGCGGGTTCCCGAGGGTATGGCGGCACAAGGGTAGGAGCGCAGCTCTGGATGCAGGCTGTACTCCAGGAGGCTCAGACAGCATGTGTATGTGGACACTGCTGAGGGGCGCGCTGAGCCACCACTGAACCCTACACTGTAATAGAAGGTCTGACAGGGGTTCTAACTAGAGACGAGTGGGTTCGGTTTGCTGAGAACCGAACCCTACCAAACTCCACGTGTCAAACACGGTTCCGAGCCCGTCTCGGTTATTCCTGCCTGACTCGGAAAACCTGAACGAGGCAAAACTTCATCATCCCGCTGTTGGATTCTCGCGAGATTCGGATTCCATATAAAGAGCCACGTGTCGCCGCTATTTTCACTCGGGCATTGTAGAGAGTACAGAGAGGACGTGGCTACATTCTCTCAGTGTCAGTTCTCAGTTTCAGTGCTCAGTATCAGTGCTCATTGTCTTGTGCTGCATCTTGCTGCTGTAGGGTGCTGTAGTAGTTAGAGATGAGCGCCGGAAATTTTTCGGGTTTTGTGTTTTGGTTTTGGGTTCGGTTCCGCGGCCGTGTTTTGGGTTCGACCGCGTTTTGGCAAAACCTCACCGAATTTTTTTTGTCGGATTCGGGTGTGTTTTGGATTCGGGTGTTTTTTTCAAAAAACCCTAAAAAACAGCTTAAATCATAGAATTTGGGGGTCATTTTGATCCCAAAGTATTATTAACCTCAAAAACCATAATTTCCACTCATTTTCAGTCTATTCTGAATACCTCACACCTCACAATATTATTTTTAGTCCTAAAATTTGCACCGAGGTCGCTGTGTGAGTAAGATAAGCGACCCTAGTGGCCGACACAAACACCGGGCCCATCTAGGAGTGGCACTGCAGTGTCACGCAGGATGTCCCTTCCAAAAAACCCTCCCCAAACAGCACATGACGCAAAGAAAAAAAGAGGCGCAATGAGGTAGCTGTGTGAGTAAGATAAGCGACCCTAGTGGCCGACACAAACACCGGGCCCATCTAGGAGTGGCACTGCAGTGTCACGCAGGATGTCCCTTCCAAAAAACCCTCCCCAAACAGCACATGACGCAAAGAAAAAAAGAGGCGCAATGAGGTAGCTGACTGTGTGAGTAAGATAAGCGACCCTAGTGGCCGACACAAACACCGGGCCCATCTAGGAGTGGCACTGCAGTGTCACGCAGGATGTCCCTTCCAAAAAACCCTCCCCAAACAGCACATGACGCAAAGAAAAAAAGAGGCGCAATGAGGTAGCTGTGTGAGTAAGATAAGCGACCCTAGTGGCCGACACAAACACCGGGCCCATCTAGGAGTGGCACTGCAGTATCACGCAGGATGTCCCTTCCAAAAAACCCTCCCCAAACAGCACATGACGCAAAGAAAAAAAGAGGCGCAATGAGGTAGCTGACTGTGTGAGTAAGATAAGCGACCCTAGTGGCCGACACAAACACCGGGCCCATCTAGGAGTGGCACTGCAGTGTCACGCAGGATGTCCCTTCCAAAAAACCCTCCCCAAACAGCACATGACGCAAAGAAAAAAAGAGGCGCAATGAGGTAGCTGACTGTGTGAGTAAGATAAGCGACCCTAGTGGCCGACACAAACACCGGGCCCATCTAGGAGTGGCACTGCAGTGTCACGCAGGATGGCCCTTCCAAAAAACCCTCCCCAAACAGCACATGATGCAAAGAAAAATAAAAGAAAAAAGAGGTGCAAGATGGAATTGTCCTTGGGCCCTCCCACCCACCCTTATGTTGTATAAACAAAACAGGACATGCACACTTTAACCAACCCATCATTTCAGTGACAGGGTCTGCCACACGACTGTGACTGATATGACGGGTTGGTTTGGACCCCCCCCAAAAAAAGAAGCAATTAATCTCTCCTTGCACAAACTGGCTCTACAGAGGCAAGATGTCCACCTCATCATCATCCTCCGATATATCACCGTGTACATCCCCCTCCTCACAGATTATCAATTCGTCCCCACTGGAATCCACCATCTCAGCTCCCTGTGTACTTTGTGGAGGCAATTGCTGCTGGTCAATGTCTCCGCGGAGGAATTGATTATAATTCATTTTAATGAACATCATCTTCTCCACATTTTCTGGATGTAACCTCGTACGCCGATTGCTGACAAGGTGAGCGGCGGCACTAAACACTCTTTCGGAGTACACACTTGTGGGAGGGCAACTTAGGTAGAATAAAGCCAGTTTGTGCAAGGGCCTCCAAATTGCCTCTTTTTCCTGCCAGTATATGTACGGACTGTGTGACGTGCCTACTTGGATGCGGTCACTCATATAATCCTCCACCATTCTTTCAATGTTGAGAGAATCATATGCAGTGACAGTAGACGACATGTCCGTAATCGTTGTCAGGTCCTTCAGTCCGGACCAGATGTCAGTATCAGCAGTCGCTCCAGACTGCCCTGCATCACCGCCAGCGGGTGGGCTCGGAATTCTGAGCCTTTTCCTCGCACCCCCAGTTGCGGGAGAATGTGAAGGAGGAGATGTTGACAGGTCGCGTTCCGCTTGACTTGACAATTTTCTCACCAGCAGGTCTTTCAACCCCAGCAGACTTGTGTCTGCCGGAAAGAGAGATCCAAGGTAGGCTTTAAATCTAGGATCGAGCATGGTGGCCAAAATGTAGTGCTCTGATTTCAACAGATTGACCACCCGTGAATCCTTGTTAAGCGAATTAAGGGCTCCATCCACAAGTCCCACATGCCTAGCGGAATCGCTCCGTGTTAGCTCCTCCTTCAATGTCTCCAGCTTCTTCTGCAAAAGCCTGATGAGGGGAATGACCTGACTCAGGCTGGCAGTGTCTGAACTGACTTCACGTGTGGCAAGTTCAAAGGGCATCAGAACCTTGCACAACGTTGAAATCATTCTCTGCAACCACTACTTTCACCAATTTCTACATTCACCTCTCCAGAGACTGCTGCGTCACACCTTAACCAAACTCTAGTAACAGCACTTGATGAAGTGGCTCCAGCTACCCATCACACTCCACGTAGACTTAGATGTCAACCGTGGCACTCTAAATACACTAGACACTTACAAAAACTCTCACGAAAAGTTGAACGCCAGTGGCGTAAATCTCGTAGTTCAAGTGACTTTGTCACATATAAGACCACCTACCACTCTTATCGTACTGCTCTGGACACTGCCAAACAAACATATTTTCAATCTCTCATCTCTGCTCAAGCCTCTAACCCCAAGCGACTTTTTAATACATTTAAATCACTTCTTGTCCCTCCCTCACCTAACCCACCAGCCACTGTCAGTGCGCAAGATCTTGCTTCCTATTTCAAGGACAAGATTGACAAGATCCGAAATGAAATGGTATGCTCTTCCACAGCAAGTGACCTGCTCAGTTCCCTTCCTGAACCCTCTTACACCTTCTCTTCCTTTGATCCTACAAATGAAGATGAAGTATCTGCACTCTTTTCATCTGCCTACTCTAATACCTCTCCCCTTGACTCTATACCCTCACAAATTAGTAAAGCTCTGTCTACTGTGCTCATCCCAACCTTAACAAAAATCTGTAATCTCTCCCTGTCTACTGGTATCTTTCCTTCTCTATACAAGCATGCAGTGATTACTCCCATTCTGAAAAAACAAAACTCTGACCCGAACACTCTCTCTAACTACCGTCCCATCTCTCAGCTCCCATGCCCCTCCAAGCTACTGGAGAGACTTGCCTACACTCGCCTCACACACTTTATTAACTCACACAGCCTACTGGACCCACTTCAGTCAGGATTTCGTGCCCAACACTCCACAGAGACAGCACTGACTAAGGTAGTGAATGATTTGGTCACTGCTAAATCTAAAGGACATTTCTCTCTACTTATTCTCCTTGATCTCTCTGCTGCTTTTGACACTGTTGACCTCTCTCTTCTCATACAAACACTACAATCCCTAGGTATTCAGGACACAGCCCTTTCTTGGTTCTCATCCTACCTATCTAATCGCTCCTTCAGTGTTCGTTTCTCTGATTCCACCTCTCCTTCGCTACCTCTCTCAGTTGGAGTACCGCAAGGCTCAGTCCTAGGTCCTCTGCTTTTCTCTATCTATACCACATCTCTTGGCAAACTAATCAACTCTTTCGGATTTCAGTACCATCTGTATGCAGATGATACTCAAATCTACCTATCCTCCCCTGATTTGTCACCATCTGTATTGGGCCGTGTCACTGAATGCCTTTCTGCCATTTCATCTTGGATGACATCTCGCCACCTCAAACTTAATATTTCCAAAACAGAATTAATTATATTTCCACCTGCCAATAGTAGTTTCCAACCTGATATATCTATCACTGTTGAGAACTCAGCAATCACCCCTACCCCACAAGCTCGCTGCCTAGGTGTCATTCTTGACTCTGAACTGTCCTTTGTTACCCACATTCAATCTGTCTCAAGATCATGTTACATACATCTAAGAAACATATCCAAAATACGCCCTTATCTTACACAAGACACAGCAAAAACTCTAATCCATGCTCTCATTATCTCCCGCATTGATTATTGTAATAGTCTCCTGACCGGTCTTCCCAAACATAAGCTCTCACCACTACAATCCATTTTGAATGCAGCTGCGAGGCTAATCTTCCTTGCCAGGCGTTCATCGTCTGCAGATCCGCTCTGTCAGTCCCTCCATTGGTTACCGGTATTCTACCGTATTAAGGCTATTAACCAAACTGCACCAACATACATCTCTTCACTCATCTCAAAATATCTCCCTACCCGACCTCTCCGCTCTGCACAAGACCTACGCCTCTCATCCACACGCATTACTTGTTCACACTCAAAATTACAGGACTTTATCCGGGCTTCACCCACTCTGTGGAATGCCCTCCCACGCACAGTAAGACTCGCCTCTAGTCTCCAAACCTTTAAATGTTCCCTGAAAACTCACCTCTTCAGACAAGCCTACCAAATTCCAGACCCACCCACATAACCTTCAGTGCTTCCCTATCTAATTACATCCTCTGTAGAGTATTCATAACATCACTTATCATGTCTTTCTTTAGTCTCACACCCTCCTGACACTTGGATAACTTTGTGGGGTATCATCATACAACCCATTAAGAACCTAGCAATCTGGTGGACCATTATGCAATAGGTAGCATCAATCCTTGTGTATCTATGCCTATTTCCCTATAGATTGTAAGCTTGCGAGCAGGGCCTTCCTACCTCTCTGTCTGTTTTTACCCAGTTTTGTTCTATTACTGTTGTTCCAATTGTAAAGCGCAACGGAATATGCTGCGCTATATAAGAAACTGTTAATAAATAATAATAAAATAAATAAATAAATTCTCCACTGCGCTTGAGACAGGTGCATTCCACCTCCTATATCGTGCTCAATTGTATAGGCTTGAATGGCCTTTTGCTGCTCCTCCAACCTCTGAAGCATATAGAGGGTTGAATTCCACCTCGTTACCACTTCTTGCTTCAGATGATGGCAGGGCAGGTTCAGTAGTTTTTGGTGGTGCTCCAGTCTTCTGTACGTGGTGCCTGTACGCCGAAAGTGTCCCGCAATTCTTCTGGCCACCGACAGCATCTCTTGCACGCCCCTGTCGTTTTTTAAAAAATTCTGCACCACCAAATTCAAGGTATTTGCAAAACATGGGACGTGCTGGAATTTGCCCATATTTAATGCACACACAATATTGCTGGCGTTGTCCGATGCCACAAATCCACAGGAGAGTCCAATTGGGGTAAGCCATTCCGCGATGATCTTCCTCAGTTGCCGTAAGAGGTTTTCAGCTGTGTGCGTATTCTGGAAAGCGGTGATACAAAGCGTAGCCTGCCTAGGAAAGAGTTGGCGTTTGCGAGATGCTGCTACTGGTGCCGCCGCTGCTGTTCTTGCGGCGGGAGTCCATACATCTACCCAGTGGGCTGTCACAGTCATATAGTCCTGACCCTGCCCTGCTCCACTTGTCCACATGTCCGTGGTTAAGTGGACATTGGGTACAACTGCATTTTTTAGGACACTGGTGAGTCTTTTTCTGACGTCCGTGTACATTCTCGGTATCGCCTGCCTAGAGAAGTGGAACCTAGATGGTATTTGGTAACGGGGGCACACTGCCTCAATAAATTGTCTAGTTCCCTGTGAACTAACGGCGGATACCGGACGCACGTCTAACACCAACATAGTTGTCAAGGCCTCAGTTATCCGCTTTGCAGCAGGATGACTGCTGTGATATTTCATCTTCCTCGCAAAGGACTGTTGAACAGTCAATTGCTTACTGGAAGTAGTACAAGTGGGCTTACGACTTCCCCTCTGGGATGACCATCGACTCCCAGCAGCAACAACAGCAGCACCAGCAGCAGTAGGCGTTACACGCAAGGATGCATCGGAGGAATCCCAGGCAGGAGAGGAATCATCAGAATTGCCAGTGACATGGCCTGCAGGACTATTGGCATTCCTGGGGAAGGAGGAAATTGACACTGAGGGAGTTGGTGGGGTGGTTTGCGTGAGCTTGGTTACAAGAGGAAGGGATTTACTGGTCAGTGGACTGCTTCCGCTGTCGGCCAAAGTTTTTGAACTTGTCACTGACTTATTATGAATGCGCTGCAGGTGACGTATAAGGGAGGATGTTCCGAGGTGGTTAACGTCCTTACCCCTACTTATTACAGCTTGACAAAGGGAACACACGGCTTGACAAATGTTGTCCGCATTTCTGGTGAAATACTTCCACACCGAAGAGCTGATTTTTTTGGTATTTTCACCAGGCATGTCAACGGCCATATTCCTCCCACGGACAACAGGTGTCTCCCCGGGTGCCTGACTTAAACAAACCACCTCACCATCAGAATCCTCCTGGTCAATTTCCTCCCCAGCGCCAGCAACACCCATATCCTCCTCATCCTGGTGTACTTCAACACTGACATCTTCAATCTGACTATCAGGAACTGGACTGCGGGTGCTCCTTCCAGCACTTGCAGGGGGCGTGCAAATGGTGGAAGGCGCATGCTCTTCACGTCAAGTGTTGGGAAGGTTAGGCATCGCAACCGACACAATTGGACTCTCCTTGTGGATTTGGGATTTCGAAGAACGCACAGTTCTTTGCTGTGCTTTTTCCAGCTTGAGTCTTTTCATTTTTCTAGCGAGAGGCTGAGTGCTTCCATCCTCATGTGAAGCTGAACCACTAGCCATGAACATAGGCAAGGGCCTCAGCCGTTCCTTGCCACTCCGTGTGGTAAATGGCATATTGGCAAGTTTACGCTTCTCCTCCGACAATTTTATTTTAGGTTTTGGAGTACTTTTTTTACTGATATTTGGTGTTTTGGATTTGACATGCTCTGTACTATGACATTGGGCATCGGCCTTGGCAGACGACGTTGCTGGCATTTCATCGTCTCGGCCATGACTAGTGGCAGCAGCTTCAGCACGAGGTGAAAGTGGATCTTGATCTTTCCCTAATTTTGGAACCTCAACATTTTTGTTCTCCATATTTTAATAGGCACAACTAAAAGGTACCTCAGGTAAACAATGGAGATGGATGGATACTAGTATACAATTATGGATGGACTGCCGAGTGCCGACACAGAGGTAGCTACAGACGTGGACTACCGTACTGTACTGTGTCTGCTGCTAATATAGACTGGTTGATAAAGAGATGTAGTATGTATGTATAAAGAAGAAAAAAAAAAAAAACACGGGTAGGTGGTATACAATTATGGACGGACTGCCGAGTGCCGACACAGAGGTAGCTACAGCCGTGGACTACCGTACTGTGTCTGCTGCTAATATAGACTGGTTGATAAAGAGATGTAGTATGTATGTATAAAGAAGAAAGAAAAAAAAACCACGGGTAGGTGGTATACAATTATGGACGGACTGCCGAGTGCCGACACAGAGGTAGCTACAGCCGTGGACTACCGTACTGTACTGTGTCTGCTGCTAATATAGACTGGATGATAATGAGATGTAGTATGTATAAAGAAGAAAGAAAAAAAAACCACGGGTAGGTGGTATACAATTATGGATGGACTGCCGAGTGCCGACACAGAGGTAGCTACAGCCGTGGACTACCGTACTGTACTGTGTCTGCTGCTAATATAGACTGGATGATAATGAGATGTAGTATGTATAAAGAAGAAAAAAAAAACCACGGGTAGGTGGTATACAATTATGGATGGACTGCCGAGTGCCGACACAGAGGTAGCTACAGCCGTGGACTACCGTACTGTACTGTGTCTGCTGCTAATATAGACTGGATGATAATGAGATGTAGTATGTATAAAGAAGAAAAAAAAAACCACGGGTAGGTGGTATACAATTATGGATGGACTGCCGAGTGCCGACACAGAGGTAGCTACAGCCGTGGACTACCGTACTGTACTGTGTCTGCTGCTAATATAGACTGGATGATAATGAGATGTAGTATGTATAAAGAAGAAAAAAAAAACCACGGGTAGGTGGTATACAATTATGGACGGACTGCCGAGTGCCGACACAGAGGTAGCTACAGCCGTGGACTACCGTACTGTACTGTGTCTGCTGCTAATATAGACTGGATGATAATGAGATGTAGTATGTATAAAGAAGAAAGAAAAAAAAAACCACGGGTAGGTGGTATACAATTATGGATGGACTGCGAGTGCCGACACAGAGGTAGCTACAGCCGTGAACTACCATACTGTGTCTGCTGCGACTGGATGATAAATAATGATATAAAAAATATATATATATCTCTACTGCAGCCGGACAGGTATATATTATATAATGACGGACCTGCTGGACACTGTCTGTCAGCAGAATGAGTTTTTTATAGAATAAAAAAACACCACACAAGTCACACGACGAGTGTTTAACTTTTTCAGGCAATCACAATATAGTATACTATACTGGTGGTCAGTGTGGTCAGGTCACTGGTCAGTCACACTGGCAGTGGCACTCCTGCAGCAAAAGTGTGCACTGTTTAATTTTAATAATATGTACTCCTGGCTCCTGCTCTAACCTATAACTGCTCCCCAGTCTCCCCCACAATTAAGCTGTGTGAGCACAGTCAGATATTATACATAGATGATGCAGCACACTGGGCTGAGCACAGATATGGTATGTGACTGAGTCACTGTGTATCGTTTTTTTCAGGCAGAGAACGGATTATATTAAATAAAACTGCACTGGTGGTCACTGGTCAGTGGTCAGTCACTAGTAAACTCTGCACTCTCTAGTACTCCTAAGCTCCAGTAAATCAAGTGTCTCTGTCTCAATCTCACTCTCTCTCTTCTAATCTAAATGGAGAGGACGCCAGCCACGTCCTCTCCCTATCAATCTCAATGCACGTGTGAAAATGGCGGCGACGCGCGGCTCCTTATATAGAATCCGAGTCTCGCGATAGAATCCGAGCCTCGCGAGAATCCGACAGCGTCATGATGACGTTCGGGCGCGCTCGGGTTAACCGAGCAAGGCGGGAAGATCCGAGTCGCTCGGATCCGTGTAAAAAAAGCTGAAGTTCGGGCGGGTTCGGATTCCGAGGAACCGAACCCGCTCATCTCTAGTAGTAGTAGTGTCCTGTGACTGTGCATCGGTCATCATCATTCCAGTCACAGTGGTATCCGGGGGTGACAACTTCAGAGTGCTTATGTGCTGCTCACTAATACTAATACTAGTACAGTGTCTTGTGCTGCATCGTGCTGCTCAGTGTCAGTTCTCAGTAGTATCATCAGTGCTCAGTATCAGTGCTCATTGTCTTGTGCTGCATCGTGCTGCTCAGTAATACATAACTAATACTAGTAAAGTGTCTTGTGCTGCATCGTGCTGCTCAGTGTCAGTTCTCAGAAGTATCATCAGTGCTCAGTATCAGTGCTCATTGTCTTGTGCTGCATCATGCTGCTCAGTGATACATTACTAATACTAGTACAGTGTTTTGTGCTGCATCTTGCTGCTGTAGGGTTCTGTGGTAGTAGTGTCCTGTGACTGTGCACCGGTCATCATCATTCCAGTCACAGTGGTATCTGGGGGGGGGGGAGGGGTGACAATTCCAGAGTGCTTTTGTGCTGCTCACTAATACTAATACTAGTACAGTGTCTTGTGTTGCGTCGTGCTGCTCAGTGTCAGTTCTTAGTAGTATCATCAGTGCTCAGTATCACTGCTCATCAGTGCTCAGTATCACTGGTAAGTGCTCAGTGTCTTGTGCTGCTCAGTGTCAGTTCTCAGTATCACTGCTCAGTAGTATCATCAGTGCTCAGTATCACTGGTCAGTGCTCAGTGTCTTGTGCTAATCAGTGTCAGTTTTCAGTATCACTGCTCAGTAGTATTATCAGTGCTCAGTATCACTGCTCAGTAGTATCATCAGTGCTCAGTATCACTGCTCAGTAGTATCATCAGTGCTCAGTATCATTGCTCAGTAGTATCATCAGTGCTCAGTATCACTGCTCAGTGCCCAGTGTCTTGTGCTGCATCATGCTGCTCAGTGTCAGTTCTCAGTATCACTGTTCAGTAGTATCATCAGTGCTCAGTATCATTGCTCAGTAGTATCATCATTGCTCAGTATCACTGCTCAGTGCTCAGTGTCTTGTGCTGCATCGTGCTGCTCAGTGTCAGTTCTCAGTATCACTGCTCAGTAGTACCATCAGTGCTCAGTATCACTGGTCAGTGCTCAGTGCTCGGTGTCATGTGTTGCATCGTGCTGCTCAGTGTCTGCCATTTGATATAATTCCTGTGATACTGGCTTGTAATTCTAGTGATTTTGTCATTTTCTTCCAGTGATTTGGACCAATAAATAATACCATTGATTAGAACAAATAATTACTGTGATATTGAGGTGTTTGTGTCGCTTAGCTTAGCCATCCAGCTACCACAGTGCACCTCTTTTTCTCTTTACTTTGCATCATGTGCTGTTTGGGGACTATTTTTTTAAAAGTGCCATCCTGTCTGACACTTCCGTATATGTCCAGTGGTACTGCCATTTGATATAATTCCCGACATTACTGCCATTTAATTCCAGTGATTTTGTCATTTTCTTCCAGTGATTTGAACCAATAATACCATTGATTAGAATGAACAATTCCTGTGATACTGGCTTTTAATTCTAGTGATTTTGTCATTTTCTTCCAGTGATTTGGACCAATAATTCCATTGATTATAACAAATAATTCCAGTGATATTGCCTTGTAATTCACATGATACTGGAGTCTAATTCTAGATGGGCCAGGTGTTTGTGTCACTTAGATTAGCCACCCAGCGACCATCATCCAGCGAGCTTGGTGCACCTCTTTTTTTCTTTGCATCATGTGCTGTTTGGGGACTATTTTTTTAAGTGCCATCCTGTCTGACACTGCAGTGCCACTCCTAGATGGGCCAGGTGTTTGTCCCGCCCACTTGGGTCGCTTAGCTTAGTCATCCAGCGACCTTGGTGCAAATTTTAGGACTAAAAATAATATTTTGAGGTGTGAGGTGTTCGGAATAGACTGGAAATGAGTTGAAATTATTGTTATTGAGGTTAATAATACTATAGGATCAAAATGACCCCCAAATTCTATGATTTTAGCTGTTTTTGTGTGTTTTTTTCAAAAATCACCAGAATCTACAACACATCCGAATCCAAAACCTGAAAGGGTGGTTTTGCCAAAACGCGTCCGAATCCAAAACATGACTGCGGACCCGAATCCAAAACCAAAACACAAAACACGAAAAATGCCCGCTGCACATTTCTAGTTCTAACCCGCTGTCAGACATAAATCACCTCAGGCCAGTATAAAAAAAGTGTGGTAAGCCTCGCGCCATTACAGGTGGCGGGGCTTCACTCAGAGTGGACCCAGCGGCTCACAAGCACCATTTTCTCCCTGCAGATCTCTACTACAGAACGCTGATAGGGAAGCGCTGCCCCTCCAGACAACTCTAGCATTCTACCTCTGTGGTACCAGGGGGTTATAGAGGGGAGGGGAGCAAGTAAATAGTAATGACTACCCTGTTAAGGGTAGTTAGTCTGCACCTGACTTTTATTACTATATTAGCTATATAAGGCGCTGTGTGGCTGGTTTCCTCATACTCTGTGGCTCTCTGAAGGACTCTGTGGGAAATTGTGTCTGACATTTTCCTGTGTGTGTAAGCAGAGGCAGAACTCTGGGAGGCAACGGAGTCATCTGCCGCCGGGCTCCTGCTCTGAAGGGGGCACCTCTCCTCCCATTCTGTGACACCATTAAATTAAGTTGATAGCTGCTACTCTCTTATCAGTAACCAATGGCCTCACTGGTCGCTGTACCTTACAAATCTCACCCTTTTTATAATACTTTAGATACACATTTTACAAGTGTCATACCCGGGATTAGAAACCATGACCTATTACACTGGAAGCAGACACCTTACTGATGAAGCTATTTGCTCCTGTATAGGAAATATGAGAATTCCAACTACATGAAGTTACTTCTCTGACAATTACACGTAACCTTGTATAGTAAGAATTCTCCTGCTTCCTATACAGGAGCAAATAGCTCCATTAGTAAAGTGCCTGCTGTCAGTGTAACAGGTCATGGGTTCTAATCCTGGGTATGACTGCTAAGAAATGTGTGATTTAAAATAAAAGACAATGAAATGTGTATATACGTTTGTTTTTTTCAGAACACTACACACACACACACACACACACACACACACACACACACACACACTTATCTAAATATAGGGGGGGGGGGCACCAATATTTATCTCTCCTCCGGGCTACTGGGACGAACTTACACCACTGTGTGTAAGAGTGCATATATTTCACATTACCATGTCAAAGAACTGTGTGTCTTGTACAGCGGAGTGTTTCTCTTCACCTGGAGAGTCTATACAATGTACTCAAAACAGTACACATTCTCAGACTTCTGTGTCTGAACCCCCTTGGGTGGACTCCATAAGGGGGATGATTTCAAATATTTCTACCAAATTATCCAATACTGAGAAGGAGGTGCAGTTTTTAAGAAAATCTGTGGAGGATCTGATTAATAAAAATTCAGCCCTCACAACTGTGCCTCTCACCCCACCCACGTATCCACAAAAGCATACACTGGCCCACATATTGCAGGCTGACACTGATGACGATGCCTCAGACACAGGGGATGGTGAGGTGGATCTGGGGGATGGGGGTGAAGGATGATTGAGGCCATTAGGGACGTATTGCAAATCACAGAGAGATACCTGTTGAAGACGAGGAGTCTTATTTTAATGTAAAAAAGAAATCCTTGGTTACTTTCCCTGCATCAAAGGAGTTAAACTCCTTATTTGAAGGATCCTGGGAAAATCCAGAGAAAAAATTCCAGATCTCTAAAAAGTTACTAATTTCCTTCCCTTTCCCTCAGGAGGATAGGAAGAAGTGAAAAAAACTTACCTATTGTGGATGCCTCTGTGTCTAGATTATCAAAAAAGGTTGTTCTACCTATCCCTGGCGCAGCCTCCTTAAAGGATATGGCTGATTGCAAAATTGAGACCACGCTCAAATCACTGTACACTGTTGCAGGCGTGGCCCAGAGACCCACTATTGCTTGTGCGTGGATCTCTAGGGCCCTTGTAAGGTGGTCTGGCACCTTAATTGATGATTTAGATTCCATGAATAGGAGTGAAATTGACTTGCTGTTGCATCACATACAGGATTCTGCAAGCTTCATGTTGGAGGCCGTGAAGGAAATTGGCCTGCTTAATGCACGGATTACAGCTATGGCAGTTTTGGCACACAGAGGACTGTGACTACACCAATGGACTGCGGATGCAGACTCCAGGAGAAGTGTGGATAGCCTGCCCTTCACAGGTGAGGCCCTGTTTGTGGATATCCAAGGCATCTGTGGGTAAGTCGACATATTTTTCTTCTGCAGCTACACCAGTTAGGAAATCATATCCTGCACCTACACTGCAGTCCTTTCGGTTCGCAAAGTTTAAAAACAAATCCAAAGGTCCCTCCACTTCCTTTAGAGGAGGTCGAGGGAAATCCAGAAAACCTGCAGCGGCTGGTGCCCAGGAACAGACCTCAGGTTCTGCTTCCTCAAAACCTTCGGCATGACGGTGGACCACACTGCCTGAGAGTCAGGCAGGTGAGAACAAGATTAAAATATTTCAGTCACATCTGGGCGATATCATGCCTGGACCCCTGGGTCAAAGATATTATTGCCGAGGGGTACAGACTGGAATTTCAAGAACTCCTACCTCACAGATTCTTCAAATTAGGGTTATCAGCTTCTCAGGAAGATAGTACTATCCTGCAGGAGGCTATTCAAAAATTGGTTCTGACACAGGTTATTGTTCCAGTTCTACCTCAACTTCAGAACAAGAGTTATTACTCCAACCTGTTCATGGTACCGAAACCATATAGTTCTTTAAGACTGATATTAAACCTAAAATCCTTGAACCCCTACTTGCGGGGATTCAAGTTCAAGATGGAGTCTCTGAGACCGGTAATCTCAGGTCTGGAAGAAGGGGAATTCCTGGTATCTCTGGATCTCAAGGCTGTGTACCTTCACATTCCGATCTCGTAGCCAAACCAGGCATATCTAAGGTTTGCACTACAGGACTGTCACTATCAGTTCCAGGCACTGCCATTTGGCCTCTCCACAGCACCGAGGGTGTTCAGCAAGGTCATGGCAGAGATGATGCTCCTCCTCCGCCAGCAGGGAGTGAACATAATTCCATACCTGTATGATCTACTGATAAAGGCATCTTCCAGGGAGAGGTTGTTGCAGAGTACTGCTTTCTCAACTCAACTACTTCAGGATCATGGATAGATTCTGAATCTTCCAAAATCACATTTGGAACCGACAAGGAGACTTCCCTTCTTGGGGATGATACTCGACACGGAAGTACAGAGGGTGTTTCTTCCATTGGAAAAAGCGTTGGTGATCCAGTCAATGGTCCAGGATGTCCTGAAGCCAGCCCGAGTATCGTTTCATCAGTGCATTCGCCTTCTGGTGAAGATGGTAGCCTTCTACAAGGCACTGCAGTATGCAAGATTCTTCCAGCTGGATCTCCTGGACAAGTGGTCCGGATCACATCTTCACATACACCAGTGGATACGCCTGTTGCTGAAAGCCAGAATTTCGCTTTTCTGGTGGCTGCAGACTTCCCACCCGATCGAAGGCCACAGGTTCGGGATTCAAAATTTGATTCTTCTAACCACAGATGCAAGCCTCAGAGGTTGGGAATCAGTCACCCGGGGGGAATACTTCCAAGGAAAGTGATCAAGTCAGGAAGCCATCCTTCCAAAAAACATTCTGGAACTAAGGGCCATATACAATGCCCTTCTACAAGCAGCACATATTCTGCAAGATCAAGCCATTCAGGTTCAGTCGGACAATGTAACGGCGGTGTCCTACATAAACTGACAGGACGGAACGAAGAGCAGAGCTGCAATGTCAGAGGTAACAAGAATTCTTCTCTGGGCAGAAAGATACGCAGTAGCGCTGTTGGCAATCTCTATTCTGGGAGTGGGCAACTGGGAAGCAGACTTCCTCAGCAGACACGATCTCAATCCAGGAGAGTGGGGCCTCCACCCGGAGGTGTTTGCAGAGGTGACAAGCTGGTGGGGAGTACCTCAGATAGATGTGATGGCCTCTCATCTCAACAAGAAGCTCCAGCAGTACTGTTCCAGGTTGAGAGACTCACAAGAAGTGGCGGTGGATGCGCTGGTAAAGGGTGTTCCAGTCAGTGTACATGTTCCACTCATCCCAAGGAGTCTCAAAAGAATCATAAGAACAAGGGCTCAGGCAATCCTCATAGATCCGGGCTGGCCACGAAGGGCTTGGCACGCGGATCTTCTGGAATTACTGATAAAGGATCCGATGCCTCTTCCTCTTCACGAGGACCTTCTACAGCAGGGGCCGTTTGTCTATCAAGACTTACCACAGCTATGTTTGACGGCATGGAAGTTGAGCGTCAGATTTTAGCTCGTAAGGGGATTCCGAACAGGGCGATTCCTACTCTGATCCAAGCTAGGAAGGGGAGTAACGTCTAAGCATTACCATTGTATTTGGAAAAAATATGTATCTTGGTTTGAGGCCAAGAATTTTCTTGCCGTGGAGTTTCAATTGGGATGTTTCCTCCTCTTTCTGCAAGCAGGTGTGGATGTGGGCCTACGCCTGTGCTCCATAAAGGTTCAGATTTCGGCCTTGTCCATTTTCTTGCAGAAACAATTGGCTGCCCTCCCTGAGGTTCAGACTTTCTTGAAGGGGGTTCTGCACATCCAACCACCCTTTGTGCCTCCTACGGCTCCTTGGGATCTTAACGTGGTGTTGCAGTTCCTGCAATCGGATTGGTTTGAGCCTTTACAGAAGGTAGACGTAAAGTTTCTTACATGGAAGGCTGTCACACTGTTGGCCTTGGCATCAGCAAGACATGTGTCAGAGTTGGGGGCATTGTCTCACAAGAGCCCTACTTAATTTTCCATGAGGATAGAGATGAGCTCAGAATGCGTCAGAAATTTATTCCTAAGGTTGTGTTGGCTTTTCATATCAACCAACCTATTGTGGTGCCAGTGGCTACTGACACCTCAGCTACTTAGAAGTCCTTGGATGTTGTGAGGGCCTTGAAGGTATATGTGAAGCGGACAGCTCGCCACAGGAAATCGGACGTGCTGTTTGTGCTTTATGAACCCAACAAGATTGGGTGTTCTGCTTCAAAGCAGACAATTGCTCGCTGGATCAGCCTAACTATCCAGCATGCTTATTCCATGGTTGGATTGCTAATTCTAATATCTGTACAGGCCCACGCTACTCATTCAGTGGGTTCTTCCTGGGCAGCTGCCTGGGGTGTCTCTGCTCTACAGCTTTGCGGAGCGGCTACTTGGTCTGGTTCGAATATGTTTGCTAAATTCTACAAGTTCAATACTGTGGCCTCTGAGGACCTAAAGTTTGGTCAATAAGTTCTGCAGGAACCTCAGCACTCTCCCTCCCATATTGGGAGCTTTGGCACATCCCCATGGTACTAAATGGAACCCCAGTATCCTCTGAGACGTAAGAGAAAATAGGATTTTAATTACCTACCAATAAATCCTTTTCTCTTAGTCTCTAGAGGATACTGGGCATGCAGCATGAATCTTACTCACACAGTTTTGTTCTGGCATGTAAACACTTGCTAGTGGTGTTCAATTCCATACTTCTTTTCTCTGTCATAGTCAAATCTTAAGACTTTTATCTTCTTACCAATGTGAGTTGCCACTGATCTCATCATCAATGAATTATCAGAAAGTATCCGTACACACTTATCTATTTTTCTTCCATTGGACCACACACATATGTACATACTATACTAGTGCTAGTGGGGCATCAGCTCTAGTTGCTGATTTAGGCAACAATCTTACTTACCCATTATATATAGCTTTTGCATGTTGGTCTCTCTACGTCACTCATGATCATTCCTGTCACCATCCCATCAAGAAAATAAGAAATATACTAGCACTGGCTGTAAGAGGACACATATAAATTAGATGGCTTGCTTAAAAAACAATTATGATTTATTCACTAAAATACATATAAAAAATGTATTGCAATTATACAGATCATAAGAGATTCTAAACTGTGTAATGCCACCACTAGATTGATATAAAATCCACACTTATCTCCTGGTACACTTCTCTATATACTTCCGAGTGCTTGGCTTGGACCTTCTCCAATATATTTATGTAGTCACTGGTTTTAGTAGCAAAGAATTTTAACAATTGAAGATAGGCAGTTATACTAATTGTAAAGCGCAACGGAATATGCTGTGCTATATAATAAACTGTTAATAAATAAAAATAAAATAAATAAATCCCTGGATGGTATCTCAGCTTTTTAGGAGTTATCCATTCATTGCTGAAGGGATAAACTGGTCATGGAGTGCTGCAGTGCAAAGTCCCAATCAAAGTAGTGTCCAAACAGTACCAAGATTGAAAGGCAGGAGTCCAGAAGGTTTGTGTAGAATAAAAATGAGCTCAACGCATTTTGCTTCCTCAGGAGCAACCATCCCATTGAGGAGCTTCTGGACGTTATCATACCCCAAAGTGGCCTAATCAACTGTGCCTGAGTTTCCATAATGGAAATAACAGTAACACAATTTTATTTTGCAATATTGATATGAGAAAGATGTGACAATAATACAGAATTTAACAACAGACATATAACAACAGATTACACAGCAAAACTGAAAAAAAAGTATAAAATCTAAATGTTGAAGTGAAGAGTCATTCGCCAACCGTTTATGACAAATTTATGTCATGCTTTTCCCTTTTGCTGTCTGGAATCAATTGGCAAATAATAAATATATAAATAATCCATTAGAAAAAAAAAATCTAAACGACCAAATTTTTATTTTACTGTATATGTTGAAGTAGTAATGTGAAATCTGGGTTGAACCAAAGGACTATTGACTCCTGACTGGCATTCCTGACAAATATTTCTCTCTACTCCAATCTATCCTCAATGCTGCTGCCTGGCTCATTTTCCTCACCAAACACACTACATCCACCTCTCCTCTCTTACAAGACCTTCACTGGCTCCCCTTCCCTTTCAGAATCCATTTCAAGCTTCTCACACTCACTTACAAAGTCCTCATCCACTCCTCTCCCATCTACATCTCTGACCTTATCTCCCTTTACACTCTCATCTGTCCTCTTCACTCTGCTAATGCACGCCGACTCTCCTGCCTACTGATTACTTCCTCCCACTCCTACCTCCAAAAATTTTTATGTGCTGCTCCATTTCTCTTGGATTCCCTGCCTCTCCCCCTCAGACTCTCCACCTCTCTACAAAAATTCAAACAGGCTCTCAAGACCCAGTTCTTCACCAAACCCAGCAAAATCTCATCCTAGCACTCTATTCCACGCTCTCTACAGTATGTACCCCATCTGTGTCACCCCTGTCTGTCTACTCCTCCCCTTTAGAATGTAAGCTCTAACAAGTAGGGCCCTCTTCCCTCATGTGCTTATCCTTTTTCTTACTTAATCTTCAACTGCACCAAATCCAGCAGTCTTCTGCCATCTGATACTTATTCCAGTGTCATCTGCTGATATAGCTATGTTTATTTACCCTGTACTTGTCCTATATTGTCTTCCCTCATGTGCTTATCCTTTTTCTTACTTAATCTTCAACTGCACCAAATCCAGCAGTCTTCTGCCACCTGATACTTATTCCAGTGTCATCTGCTGATATAGCTATGTTTATTTACCCTGTACTTGTCCTATATTGTCATCAACTGTAAGTTGCTGTCTTCCTGTTCTGATTATTTGTTTATGTACTCTGTAATTGGGTGCGGCGAAACTCTTGTGGCGCCATATAAATAAAGGATAATAATAATAAAGTATGAGTGATAATAGCATACCATAAGCAAGGGAGTAGCTACCATCGGTGCAGGCAGTGCAGCTGCTATGGGGCCCAGAGCTGAGAGGGGCCCACCTTCCCTGACAAAGTTACATGTGTTATATACATTTTTCGCCATTGGGTGGTACGTAGGGGTCCTTTCAAACTTTTTCCTTGGGGCCTGAAACATATCTAGGTATACCCCTGGACCTGCTCATTGTAGTGTGGTATAAAAAAAACTAAAGGGTATTTTGATGTTATATAATATGAACCGGGGCACTGTAATGAGGCACAATGTGAACAGGGAGCACTATATATCATAATGTGAATTGGGTGTACTGTGCGGCATAATGTGTACTGGCAGCTCTGAAATGTGACATATACCCCTTTCACATTGCAAAAATAACCTGTTATCGACACGGGTCACTGTGCGATGTGAAAGGGGCCGTGTAGAATTCCCAGGTCGCCTGACCTGGTAATTCAACCAGGGTTATAGGAAGGGTTATTCCCAGGTTAAATACTGGGTCAGCGGCAGTGTAAACAGGTTCGGACCCATTCACTACATAGGGAGATACGGCGCGGAGATAAGCTCATCTCCTGCTGCTGGTTCCGCCCCCTCCGCTATGGCAACCGGTCTGGCATATCATCGGGTCGGGAAGCCAGCTCTTAGGCTACAATGCTGAATCCCACTCGGGAAGGACCCGTTTCCAATTCCCGGGTAGGATCCAGCACTGGAGATGTGAATGGGACTATAAGGGGAACTTTAACACTACTGTGATTCATAAAAGAAACTAGGGCACTACTATGGGACATAACATTATATAAGGCTCTACTATGGTTCATAAAATGAACTAGGGGACTATTATAAGGCAATAAATTAACAAATGCTGCAGAAAAGTGTCTCTCTAAAAGCATTGGGAGGGGGCCCCTTCAAAATGTTGCTATGGGGCCCACAAAGTTCTGTCTGACCATAAGTACATTATCACTGCATCATTTATTTATTTATTTATTTATTTACTGGGAAAAAACAGAAAAATTAATTGTGCAAAGAGTACTAGACATTTTATTTTTTCTGTCCAACCTGGCTCTACATCCTGATAGCAGTGGAAAATACAGTTCTGCATTATTTCCTTTCATATAAATCACAAGTCTGAAAGATGTGCTCTGAGAATAATGTTTATACATAGAGTAAAAACATAATTTAGTTTAGTAAATGCATTTATTTCAGCACAAATTACTGTTATTATACTCTGTTGGCAATTTACTTTAGAAGCTGGTAAATGCAGTGAGTACAGTCTGTGTAACGAAGTGAAATAATTAATATTATTATTGCTATTATTCGTTACTCACTGACATTGACAAAAGGTGACATCACAAAGTGCTGTATGTTAGGGGGATCATGATGTAAACAATGATCCTTACAATGATATGAAACAGAAGACATAGATTGCAATGCTCAAATGAGCTTAAAATCTAAGATGTGTGGGTAATGCTTAATACATGCAGAAAGGTAATGGAACAACATTTTTAATTATTCTGATGGGGCACATGTGTCCCTAATGTAAGATATTATGAGTCACCTATACTGAGGAATCTTTTGGCTACAAGAATTTCTGTATAGCTATTGATGGTGTAGTATGTGTGGAAGAAGGACAGATTGCTGAAGGTGGAGATATGAAAAATATATTCACTGTAGAAACCATAAGATGTCCAGTGGCAACCAAGCCAGTCCTCTGAATCCCCACAGGATGCTGGAGTGCTCCATACTTACATACTGTACTTAGAAATGGCTGCAACTTCCACCATCCATATACAGCATATATCTACAAGCATCCATATACAGCATATACTGTATCTACATCCCTGTTTTTCAAACATAAATAACAATAAACAGAAATCCGTCAGGTGTTGAATGAGGAGACAGTGTATAATAAAAAAATAGCATAAGCTGAAGAAGGTGAAAGATTAAGTAACATATTCTTGTAATTTTAGAGCAGTCCTAGAAGTTATCCCAGACCTGGTGACAAAAAAAGTGGCTACTGGTGTAGCCAATGTCCGTATGGGCTTAATATTAGGTAAGAACCAAAAAATTCCTTGGCGCTATTAGAGGCAATACTACAGTATGTCCCCAATATTTGGTATTAAAATAGATATGAATAATTTTACAAAAATAACTCATAAACTGTGGGTTCCTACAGTAAATATTGAATCAGTGACACAATTCAAGCTCAATAATCCATTCAATTTCTATCCAATGGAACAGCATTGATAACAATATAAAATTATAGGATACAACAGATCCTTTCCAACAACTTCTGAATATTGAAAAAAAACAGCTCCCAGCATGTTAAAAAAAGGGGCAGACAAGATGGGCCAAGTGGTACTTATCTGCTGTCAAATTCTATGGCCCTCATTCCGAGTTGATCGGTCGCAAGGCGAATTTAGCAGAGTTACACACGCTAAGCCGCCGCCTACTGGGAGTGTATCTTAGCATCTTAAAATTGCGACCGATGTATTCGCAATATTGCGCTCACAAACTACTTAGCAGTTTCTGAGTAGCTCCAGACTTACTCTGCCTGTGCGATCAGTTCAGTGCTTGTCGTTCCTGGTTTGACGTCACAAACACACCCAGCGTTCGCCCAACCACTCCCCCGTTTCTCCGGCCACTCCTGCGTTTTTTCCGGAAACGGTAGCGTTTTCAGCCACACTCCCATAAAACGGCCTGTTTCCGCCCAGTAACACCCATTTCCTGTCAATCACATTACGATCGCCGGAGCGATGAAAAAGCCGTGAGTAAAAATACTATCTTCATAGCAAAGATACTTGGCGCAGTCGCAGTGCGAATATTGCGCATGCGCACTAAGCGGAATTTCACTGCGATGCGATGAAAAATACCGAGCGAACGACTCGGAATGAGGGCCTATGTTTCTATATTTCTATGTTGAAGATGGTAAAGTTGGGTAATTCTAGTACTTTTATCAATATTAGGTTCTTATCACAGTTAGTTGGGTGTTTTAAATGTGGTGGTATTAGATGTTTAATCTGTCAATTCATAGTTTATTTGTTACTGGTAAAACCTTTGGTATAAAACAATTTATTAATTGTATAACAACATACTGTATATATGTGCTGCAGTGCCCATGTAGCCTGCAGTATGTAGACTGCACTACTAGGACACTAAAAGAAAGATTTAGGGAGCAGTATAACAATAGTATTAGGAAATTTCAAGTCAAAGTGTTTCCATATTTTTTTTATGACAGTGCGATGACAATTCAGAAGGTCTTAAATTGCAAAGTGTTCAACATTTTCCATTCACGCAGAGGCACATAGAGCCACCCAATCCATGACAGTATATAAAGTTAGCTATGTGCAAATCAGCTGGGCAGCTGCAGTTTTGTGTATTTTGTTCTACTTGCATACATGCTGAACAGTGGTGTCACACATCAGATTTTTTGAGGTTGATCCAAGCCAGGACCTTAAGGTCTAGCTGAAGCTGAAGTGAGCTTAGACTAGACAAATGTAATAGAATTTCCAAGATCCGGATTAACACAGGGGGGTAAATTTACTAAGATTAGGATTCTATTTAAGATGGTATGTTGCCCATAGCAACCAATCAAATTCCAGGTATTATCTCCTAGAAGGTGCTAGATAAATGAGAAGTAGAATCTGATTAGTTGCCATGTGCAAAATCCTATCTTAAATAGAACTCCCATCTTAGTAATACCCCTTTTCCACTAGCTCTAAAAACATGGGTAAATGCACGGGGGCGTGCATTTACCCATGTTTTTTCCTAGTGGAAATGGCCCCCCCTGCAAATTCCCGGATCAAGTGATCCGGGAAGCTTCCCCGGGTAGCTTGCCGGGTTGAACACGTGTTCAACCCGGTAAGCTGTGTAGTGTGAACGGAAGCCGTGTCGATGCGACACGGCTCCCGTTTACAGTGCATGGAAGGGCGGCACTGGGAGATCATGTGATCTCCCAGCGCCACCCCTGCCGCATCAGAAGCAGCATCACCAACCCGGCAATATGCCGGGTTGGTGAGCTGAGTGGAAAAGGAGTATAGAAGGGGGCTGTAGCACGGGTGGCAGCCGTGTCAGGCTCCCGGCTGTGACCCGTGATACAAGTGGAAAAGGGGTATACATTTACCCCAGGGAGTGGGGCTGATCCCTAGGTCAGGGACTGGATTGGAGTACAGAGCTTGGGTCCCCAGCACAGTAACCTGGAATGGTTCAAGGAGATCTCAACCCCACTAGCAGTTTCCAAAAACATGGAGCTGGCACAATCTACTGGGAACTAAGGTACACAGTACTGTAGAAAGCACAGGACTGGGTAAGCTACAGCTATTACCCAAGCTCAGAACTCAATACTAGGGAAACATACGAGGATTACAGGTTTGTGCACTGGAATGCAGACACACAGGCCTGGAATCTGCACCATGAATCAAAACTGGAACTGACACCTGGACTTACTACCAGATACCGAGAAAGAATATCAGACACCCACTAACAATGATGTGCTAACATAGCACTGGTCTTTAAACTGAGAGCAGGTGTAAAAGAAGACATGTGAGAGTCCCAGATGAGTGAGAAGGAAGTAGAGTCCTATAGGGTCAGGATGCACGTGGACTCTAGTGCATAAAGAGCAGCAAAGTCACCTTAGTGTAAAAAAGGAAAGAACCAGCACTTAGAGAATTTTGTCAGAGTATTGGTACTAGTGGATACAGCAGGAGAACTAATGAAGCAGGTGCCTAGATCTAACACTTTGCCCTTATTTATCAATGAGTGATAAATTTCACTGTGAGTGATACATTCCACCAGCCAATCAGCTCTTACCTGCCACGTTACGCACTTTGTTTGAAAAATGACAGGTGTGGATTGTTTGGTGCAATTTATCCCTCACAGTGATATTTTTCACTCATTGATAAATATGGGCATTAGAGAGAAAAGTAGGAGCATTGGCAATTGTGGGCTAGATAAGAGAACTGATGCAGCAGGAGACTGTGCTCTAGTGTAATGCAGGTGACTGATGTACAGTAGCAGTAGACTGAGCACTAGCACACACAGCAGATGAACTTGATGTAACAGGAACCCAGATCCAGCACTTAGAGGGAATAGCAGTAGTGCTGGCCATTGTGGCATTAACAGTAGAACTGACACTTGTAGATGCAACAGGACCTGGTGCTAGGGTGAACTCACTGGCGTATCTATAATGGTTGCAGTGTGTGCACATGGGACCCTGGGTCCAGAGGGGGCTCACACTGCACACACTGCACCCATTTCTTCTATACTCACCTTTCTGGTGTCCAACGGTGACTGTGTGTGGGCCCCCACCTCTCCCGTAGCCGCCACCACCGCTGCTAGCTCAATGAGCGCTAGAGACTCTGGCACAGTGCCAGAGTCTACAGTGCATGTGAAGGACTCCAGTGACGGCTACAGGAGAGGAGGGGGCCCACACACTGAGTCTGCACACGGGTCCCCTCCTCTCTAGAAACGCCGCTGGGTGAACTCCTACTAGGAAGTGAGTTGTTCTGGCCATGCTCTGGAGTCCAAATAAGTTTTTTTAAATAGGACACTCCTGGCTGTCATTAGACGCAGAGTTAACGTGAGTGCAGCATTCAGAATCTGACTGGATGGATAAGTCACCTGCATCCAACAATACTGTGTCCATGTAAATGAAAATAAACAGGAGATCAAGAATGCTGAAGGCAACCATAATATCTGAGCGGTAGCCGGTAGAGATGTACTGTACATGAGGCTCAGACCGCAATGTGTGGCAGATTGCTGCAGGGACAATTCATGAATAACAAGTGGATGGCAGTGATGCAACATCCACCATCCACACAGAGCATACTACACATCAACAAGTTTACACAGGGGTGTAGTATGGTATGCCGGCGGCCGGGATCTCAGCAGCCAGCATACCGGCGCCGGGATCCTGACCGCCAGCATACCGTCAGCTGGGTGAGCGCAAATGAGCCCCTCGCGGGCTCGCTGAGCTCGCCATGCTGCGGGTATGGTGGCACGCTATGCACGCCACGCTATTTATTCTATCTCCAGGGGGGTCATGGACCCCCAAGAGGGAGAATAGTTGTTGGTATGCTGGGTGTCGGGATTCTGGGGCCGGTATACTGAGCGCCGGGATCCCAACAGCCGGCATACTGAATACCACCCCTTCACAGTATTACCAAATTAAATATCTTATTTTACAGTTATTCACAACTTATACTAGAAGTGAAGAAAAGAAATTACAGTAAATGCCTTATCCATGTTCTTTATTGTTTTCTTAAATAACCACCTTAAAAATAATTGATGTGCTTGTCACATGCTGTATGCAGCATAGGACCATAGTAAAAAAGAAAACAAACTTAGCACTAGCATATGTTTATTCTGCTTGCATTAGCAGATAACATCTTATTGTACACTTCTTAAAAGCTGTTTGGCCATTGCTTTATATAAAAGCATGACATATGCCAGTATATGTGGTAGAAGTTCTGTCAGTCTGGTACAAAATGGTCACATCACTGCATGACATGAACATTATGTGCTTGCATGGTCAGAAAAAAAAATGAAGTAGCAGATGTCACAGTATGGGCAATCTCTACAGTCGGTCTAGTGCAACGATAAATCATTATTTGCTGAGAGCTGGCAGACACCTAATGTAGACCAAGGGGGTTCTATTTTAATTATTGGAAAACAGGTTTCTGAAATATAGGTGAAATATGCTAAAATGACGGGAATATTTAATAAAATATTGTGCAGTATCTGAGTAGAGCCAAAAATAGTGTAGTAACCAAATGAGAAGATCCAGCACACAATATAAATGTATTGGATAGTCTGATGGTGCTTACTTTTTTCTTTATTAGCTTTTTTAGCTTTTTTGTTGTTGTTGACTCTTTAAGTAGGATTCAGCTTGGTACCATAAATGTATTAGATTTATGTTAAACACATTGGGGCAGATGTATTAACCTGGAGATGGCATAAGGAAGTGATAAACTAGTGATAAAGCAGTGTTTAGTGCAAGGTGATAACGCACCAGCCAATCAGCTGCTAACTGTTAATTTACATATGGGAGCTGGTTGGCTGGTGTGTTTATCACCTTGCATTTATCACTGGTTTATCACTTCCTTATGCCTTCTCCAGGTTAATACATCTGCCCCATTATGAGAAAAAATAGTAAATTATAATAGTTAGTGTATATGAATTAAAGGTTTAGGAAACACCAGAAACTATTAGAGATGAGCGCCGGAAATTTTTCGGGTTTTGTGTTTTGGTTTTGGGTTCGGTTCCGCGGCCGTGTTTTGGGTTCGACCGCGTTTTGGCAAAACCTCACCGAATTTTTTTTGTCGGATTCGGGTGTGTTTTGGATTCGGGTGTTTTTTTCAAAAAACCCTAAAAAACAGCTTAAATCATAGAATTTGGGGGTAATTTTGATCCCAAAGTATTATTAACCTCAAAAAACATAATTTACACTCATTTTCAGCCTATTCTGAACACATCACACCTCACAATATTATTTTTAGTCCTAAAATTTGCACCGAGGTCGCTGTGTGAGTAAGATAAGCGACCCTAGTGGCCGACACAAACACCGGGCCCATCTAGGAGTGGCACTGCAGTGTCACGCAGGATGGCCCTTCCAAAAAACCCTCCCCAAACAGCACATGACGCAAAGAAAAAAAGAGGCGCAATGAGGTAGCTGACTGTGTGAGTAAGATTAGCGACCCTAGTGGCCGACACAAACACCGGGCACATCTAGGAGTGGCACTGCAGTGTCACGCAGGATGTCCCTTCCAAAAAACCCTCCCCAAACAGCACATGACGCAAAGAAAAAAAGAGGCGCAATGAGGTAGCTGACTGTGTGAGTAAGATTAGCGACCCTAGTGGCCGACACAAACACCGGGCCCATCTAGGAGTGGCACTGCAGTGTCACGCAGGATGTCCCTTCCAAAAAACCCTCCCCAAACAGCACATGACGCAAAGAAAAAAAGAGGCGCAATGAGGTAGCTGACTGTGTGAGTAAGATTAGCGACCCTAGTGGCCGACACAAACACCGGGCCCATCTAGGAGTGGCACTGCAGTGTCACGCAGGATGTCCCTTCCAAAAAACCCTCCCCAATCAGCACATGATGCAAAGAAAAAGAAAAGAAAAAAGAGGTGCAAGATGGAATTATCCTTGGGCCCTCCCACCCACCCTTATGTTGTATAAACAAAACAGGACATGCACACTTTAACCAACCCATCATTTCAGTGACAGGGTCTGCCACACGACTGTGACTGATATGACGGGTTGGTTTGGACCCCCCCCAAAAAAGAAGCAATTAATCTCTCCTTGCACAAACTGGCTCTACAGAGGCAAGATGTCCACCTCATCTTCACCCTCCGATATATCACCGTGTACATCCCCCTCCTCACAGATTATCAATTCGTCCCCACTGGAATCCACCATCTCAGCTCCCTGTGTACTTTGTGGAGGCAATTGCTGCTGGTCAATGTCTCCGCGGAGGAATTGATTATAATTCATTTTAATGAACATCATCTTCTCCACATTTTCTGGATGTAACCTCGTACGCCGATTGCTGACAAGGTGAGCGGCGGCACTAAACACTCTTTCGGAGTACACACTTGTGGGAGGGCAACTTAGGTAGAATAAAGCCAGTTTGTGCAAGGGCCTCCAAATTGCCTCTTTTTCCTGCCAGTATAAGTACGGACTGTGTGACGTGCCTACTTGGATGCGGTCACTCATATAATCCTCCACCATTCTATCAATGTTGAGAGAATCATATGCAGTGACAGTAGACGACATGTCCGTAATCGTTGTCAGGTCCTTCAGTCCGGACCAGATGTCAGCATCAGCAGTCGCTCCAGACTGCCCTGCATCACCGCCAGCGGGTGGGCTCGGAATTCTGAGCCTTTTCCTCGCACCCCCAGTTGCGGGAGAATGTGAAGGAGGAGATGTTGACAGGTCGCGTTCCGCTTGACTTGACAATTTTGTCACCAGCAGGTCTTTCAACCCCAGCAGACCTGTGTCTGCCGGAAAGAGAGATCCAAGGTAGGCTTTAAATCTAGGATCGAGCACGGTGGCCAAAATGTAGTGCTCTGATTTCAACAGATTGACCACCCGTGAATCCTTGTTAAGCGAATTAAGGGCTGCATCCACAAGTCCCACATGCCTAGCGGAATCGCTCCGTGTTAGCTCCTTCTTCAATGCCTCCAGCTTCTTCTGCAAAAGCCTGATGAGGGGAATGACCTGACTCAGGCTGGCAGTGTCTGAACTGACTTCACGTGTGGCAAGTTCAAAGGGCATCAGAACCTTGCACAACGTTGAAATCATTCTCCACTGCACTTGAGACAGGTGCATTCCATCTCCTATATCGTGCTCAATTGTATAGGCTTGAATGGCCTTTTGCTGCTCCTCCAACCTCTGAAGCATATAGAGGGTTGAATTCCACCTCGTTACCACTTCTTGCTTCAGATGATGGCAGGGCAGGTTCAGTAGTTTTTGGTGGTGCTCCAGTCTTCTGTACGTGGTGCCTGTACGCCGAAAGTGTCCCGCAATTTTTCTGGCCACCGACAGCATCTCTTGCACGCCCCTGTCGTTTTTTAAAAAATTCTGCACCACCAAATTCAAGGTATGTGCAAAACATGGGACGTGCTGGAATTTGCCCATATTTAATGCACACACAATATTGCTGGCGTTGTCCGATGCCACAAATCCACAGGAGAGTCCAATTGGGGTAAGCCATTCCGCGATGATCTTCCTCAGTTGCCGTAAGAGGTTTTCAGCTGTGTGCGTATTCTGGAAAGCGGTGATACAAAGCGTAGCCTGCCTAGGAAAGAGTTGGCGTTTGCGAGATGCTGCTACTGGTGCCGCCGCTGCTGTTCTTGCGGCGGGAGTCCATACATCTACCCAGTGGGCTGTCACAGTCATATAGTCCTGACCCTGCCCTGCTCCACTTGTCCACATGTCCGTGGTTAAGTGGACATTGGGTACAACTGCATTTTTTAGGACACTGGTGAGTCTTTTTCTGACGTCCGTGTACATTCTCGGTATCGCCTGCCTAGAGAAGTGGAACCTAGATGGTATTTGGTAACGGGGGCACACTGCCTCAATAAATTGTCTAGTTCCCTGTGAACTAACGGCGGATACCGGACGCACGTCTAACACCAACATAGTTGTCAAGGACTCAGTTATCCGCTTTGCAGTAGGATGACTGCTGTGATATTTCATCTTCCTCGCAAAGGACTGTTGAACAGTCAATTGCTTACTGGAAGTAGTACAAGTGGGCTTACGACTTCCCCTCTGGGATGACCATCGACTCCCAGCGGCAACAACAGCAGCGCCAGCAGCAGTAGGCGTTACACGCAAGGATGCATCGGAGGAATCCCAGGCAGGAAAGGACTCGTCAGACTTGCCAGTGACATGGCCTGCAGGACTATTGGCATTCCTGGGGAAGGAGGAAATTGACACTGAGGGAGTTGGTGGGGTGGTTTGCGTGAGCTTGGTTACAAGAGGAAGGGATTTACTGGTCAGTGGACTGCTTCCGCTGTCACCCAAAGTTTTTGAACTTGTCACTGACTTATTATGAATGCGCTGCAGGTGACGTATAAGGGAGGATGTTCCGAGGTGGTTAACGTCCTTACCCCTACTTATTACAGCTTGACAAAGGGAACACACGGCTTGACACCTGTTGTCCGCATTTCTGGTGAAATACCTCCACACCGAAGAGCTGATTTTTTTGGTATTTTCACCTGGCATGTCAACGGCCATATTCCTCCCACGGACAACAGGTGTCTCCCCGGGTGCCTGACTTAAACAAACCACCTCACCATCAGAATCCTCCTGGTCAATTTCCTCCCCAGCGCCAGCAACACCCATATCCTCCTCATCCTGGTGTACTTCAACACTGACATCTTCAATCTGACTATCAGGAACTGGACTGCGGGTGCTCCTTCCAGCACTTGCAGGGGGCATGCAAATAGTGGAAGGCGCATGCTCTTCACGTCCAGTGTTGGGAAGGTCAGGCATCGCAAACGACACAATTGGACTCTCCTTGTGGATTTGGGATTTCAAAGAACGCACAGTTCTTTGCGGTGCTTTTGCCAGCTTGAGTCTTTTCAGTTTTCTAGCGAGAGGCTGAGTGCTTCCATCCTCATGTGAAGCTGAACCACTAGCCATGAACATAGGCCAGGGCCTCAGCCGTTCCTTGCCACTCCGTGTGGTAAATGGCATATTGGCAAGTTTACGCTTCTCCTCCGACAATTTTATTTTAGGTTTTGGAGTCCTTTTTTTTCTGATATTTGGTGTTTTGGATTTGACATGCTCTGTACTATGACATTGGGCATCGGCCTTGGCAGACGACGTTGCTGGCATTTCATCGTCTCGGCCATGACTAGTGGCAGCAGCTTCAGCACGAGGTGGAAGTGGATCTTGATCTTTCCCTAATTTTGGAACCTCAACTTTTTTGTTCTCCATATTTTATAGGCAGAACTAAAAGGCACCTCAGGTAAACAATGGAGATGGATGGATTGGATACTAGTATACAATTATGGACGGACTGCCACGGTTAGGTGGTATAAAAAAACCACGGTTAGGTGGTATATATTATAATAATAATACAATTATGGATGGACGGACTGCCTGCCGACTGCCGACACAGAGGTAGCCACAGCCGTGAACTACCGCACTGTACACTGGTTGATAAAGAGATAGTAGTATACTCGTAACAACTAGTATGACACTATGACGACGGTATAAAGAATGGAAAAAAAACCACGGTTAGGTGGTATATATTATAATAATAATACAATTATGGATGGACGGACTGCCTGCCGACTGCCGACACAGAGGTAGCCACAGCCGTGAACTACCGCACTGTACACTGGTTGATAAAGAGATAGTAGTATACTCGTAACAACTAGTATGACACTATGACGACGGTATAAAGAATGAAAAAAAAACCACGGTTAGGTGGTATATATTATAATAATAATACAATTATGGATGGACGGACTGCCTGCCGACTGCCGACACAGAGGTAGCCACAGCCGTGAACTACCGCACTGTACACTGGTTGATAAAGAGATAGTAGTATACTCGTAACAACTAGTATGACACTATGACGACGGTATAAAGAATGAAAAAAAAACCACGGTTAGGTGGTATATATTATAATAATAATACAATTATGGATGGACGGACTGCCTGCCGACTGCCGACACAGAGGTAGCCACAGCCGTGAACTACCGCACTGTACACTGGTTGATAAAGAGATAGTAGTATACTCGTAACAATTAGGATGACACTATGACGGTATAAAGAATGAAAAAAAAAACCACGGTTAGGTGGTAGGTATATAATAATAAATAATACAATTCTGGTCGGACGGACTGCCTGCCGTGTGCCGACACAGAGGTAGCCACAGCCGTGAACTACCGCACTGTACACTGGTTGATAAAGAGATAGTAGTATACTCGTAACAATTAGGATGACACTATGACGGTATAAAGAATGAAAAAAAAAACCACGGTTAGGTGGTAGGTATATAATAATAAATAATACAATTCTGGTCGGACGGACTGCCTGCCGTGTGCCGACACAGAGGTAGCCACAGCCGTGAACTACCGCACTGTACACTGGTTGATAAAGAGATAGTAGTATACTCGTAACAATTAGGATGACACTATGACGGTATAAAGAATGAAAAAAAAAACCACGGTTAGGTGGTAGGTATATAATAATAAATAATACAATTCTGGTCGGACGGACTGCCTGCCGTGTGCCGACACAGAGGTAGCCACAGCCGTGAACTACCGCACTGTACACTGGTTGATAAAGAGATAGTAGTATACTCGTAACAATTAGGATGACACTATGACGGTATAAAGAATGAAAAAAAAAACCACGGTTAGGTGGTAGGTATATAATAATAAATAATACAATTCTGGTCGGACGGACTGCCTGCCGTGTGCCGACACAGAGGTAGCCACAGCCGTGAACTACCGCACTGTACACTGGTTGATAAAGAGATAGTAGTATACTCGTAACAATTAGGATGACACTATGACGGTATAAAGAATGAAAAAAAAACCACGGTTAGGTGGTAGGTATATAATAATAAATAATACAATTCTGGTCGGACGGACTGCCTGCCGTGTGCCGACACAGAGGTAGCCACAGCCGTGAACTACCGCACTGTACACTGGTTGATAAAGAGATAGTAGTATACTCGTAACAATTAGGATGACACTATGACGGTATAAAGAATGAAAAAAAAACCACGGTTAGGTGGTAGGTATATAATAATAAATAATACAATTCTGGTCGGACGGACTGCCTGCCGTGTGCCGACACAGAGGTAGCCACAGCCGTGAACTACCGCACTGTACACTGGTTGATAAAGAGATAGTAGTATACTCGTAACAATTAGGATGACACTATGACGGTATAAAGAATGAAAAAAAAAACCACGGTTAGGTGGTAGGTATATAATAATAAATAATACAATTCTGGTCGGACGGACTGCCTGCCGTGTGCCGACACAGAGGTAGCCACAGCCGTGAACTACCGCACTGTACACTGGTTGATAAAGAGATAGTAGTATACTCGTAACAATTAGGATGACACTATGACGGTATAAAGAATGAAAAAAAAAACCACGGTTAGGTGGTAGGTATATAATAATAAATAATTCAATTCTGGTCGGACGGACTGCCTGCCGTGTGCCGACACAGAGGTAGCCACAGCCGTGAACTACCGCACTGTACACTGGTTGATAAAGAGATAGTAGTATACTCGTAACAATTAGGATGACACTATGACGGTATAAAGAATGAAAAAAAAACCACGGTTAGGTGGTAGGTATATAATAATAAATAATACAATTCTGGTCGGACGGACTGCCTGCCGTGTGCCGACACAGAGGTAGCCACAGCCGTGAACTACCGCTCTGTACTGTGTCTGCTGCTAATATAGACTGGTTGATATTTAAAGAGATATTAGTAGTATACAACAATACTATACTGGTGGTCAGGCACTGGTCACCACTCCTGCAGCAAAAGTGTGCACTGTTAATTAATATAATTGTACTCCTGGCTCCTGCTAACAACCTGCAGTGCTCCCCAGTCTCCCCCACAATTAATTATAAGCTTTTAATTTATACATTGATGACTGTGCAGCACACTGGGCTGAGCTGAGTGCACACAGACTGAGTCACACTGTGTGACTGACTGTGCTGTGTATCGTTTTTTTTTTTCAGGCAGAGAACGGATATAGCAGAGAGAAGTGAACGGATATATTATATTAAATAAAAGTTAACTAGCAACTGCACTGGTCACTGACTGTGGTAAACTAACTCTGTCTGCGACTCTGCACAATCTCTCTCTCTCTATCTAATCTATCTCTATTCTAATGGAGAGGACGCCAGACACGTCCTCTCCCTATCAATCTCAATGCACGAGTGAAAATGGCGGCGACGCGCGGCTCCTTATATAGAATCCGAGTCTCGCGATAGAATCCGAGCCTCGCGAGAATCCGACAGCGTCATGATGACGTTCGGGCGCGCTCGGGTTAACCGAGCAAGGCGGGAAGATCCGAGTCGCTCGGACCCGTGAAAAAAAACATGAAGTTCGGGCGGGTTCGGATTCCGAGGAACCGAACCCGCTCATCTCTAGAAACTATTACCCTATACATTATATTCACCTTTATACAGGCAACTTCTACAAATTACTGCAAATATGAATTCATTTATTTTCAATTCTTTTAGCCAGTCAGTGATTTAAACCAATTCAATTTAATTTAGTCTGCTCTGCTAGATTATAGCACTGATACAACCACACAATGACAGATATCTATGATATGTGAAAGCTTTGTTAAGTTAAAAAGTAACTAGACCATCAAAACCATCAAATCCTTAACCACCCCTGGACCTCTGAAACTAGGCTGTGCCTACTTTCTAATGACCAACACTAGGCTAAACCATCCAGGGTGATAGCCAGTGGAGGATTCTGTGAGTGGTGGACCCAGGTGCAAATATTTGCTTTGGGCCCACTCTCCTCCACCTTATGAGGAGAGTAATGGGTGACAAGAAGAGGCAGTGAGTGAGGGGAAAAACAGAAGGTGACTGAGAAGCATGGGGTGATTGTTAGAGGCAGAGGTTAACAGGGTGGCAATGAAAGTCAGAAGAAGTAGTTGTTAGGAAGAGGCATAGGCAGTGAGGGGCAGAGATTGACTGGGGGAAGCAGGGGGAGGAAGAGGTGGCAGGGAGAGGCAGTGTGATAGCAGGAGACAGGAGAAAAATATTTTTAGTCATTTGTCACCCACCACCCGCCCACCCTTTCACTTATGTGAATTTAATGATCATTTGTTCCCCCTCCCTCCTTTTTTATTTACTGTACCTGCTCATCTGACTTTGGGGCTAATTCAGACATGATGCTGTGCATGTTCTCACAGCAGCGATAAGGACTGAAGTGCGCATGCACTGGCTGTCTTAGCCCTGCGATCGCCTCTGCCTGATTGACAGGCAGAGGCGGTTGCTGGGCGAGAGAGGGGCGGGCCAGCGGCATTTGGCCGCCATTTTGGGTGTGCGGTCCGGGCAACGCAGGCGTGATGTCATACGCAGTCGCTGCGACCTGGGCAGCGATGAGTAGCTCCCTGCCAGCGCACAGGAGCTGTGCTGGCTGGGAGCTACTCCTACAGTACAAAAGCATCGCCGCTGTGCAATGCTTTTGTACTTGTACGACAGGGTAGGGCCTGACATGCGGGGTGGAAGCTGATTGTAGATGTGCTAAATTTAGCACATCTACGATCAGGTCTGAATCACCCCCTTTGTTCTTTATGTGATATTAGGGCAGGGCTCAGGATGGCAATGGCTCCTCTTGCTGTTCTGCATGCAGCCTCCTCTATTCACTGGATGAGACATTATGATGTTGTGACATCATTACATCTGATTCCCTGGCTGATGCACCCCCAGGTTCCAGCGCTGCAAACCCAATGACAGCCTAGGGCCTTTCAAGTAATAGTAGGGCACATACAGTACTGGGAGAGTGGAGGAGGAATTAGATTGAGAGATGGGGACAGGACATTATAGCCAGGCACACCGATGATGAGTAACCCTGCATGACGGGCATCTTGCACCCCATTGCATTCTAGAGTAGTAGAGTGTGAAGTAAGGGGCCCTTTAGGCCCCATGGCCCTGGTGCAACTCACTGGCTGCACCACCAGTAGTTTAGCTGGGTATAGCGCTAAAGTTGGGAGACTTAGTTTGGGGTCCCCCTGCCATAACATTACAAACCTCAAACTGGTCTGCCCAGGACTAGTATCTTTAGGGAAGTGGAAAACCCCCAAAACTGGGGTCCCCCCTCCACAGGGACAGCCAGCTTTAGGCTCTTCCATGCAACCCTTGGGTGTTTGGTATGGAGGTAATAAAAAATACAGTAAAAGGTTAAATAATATAAATTTTTTAAAGTGGCCTAAAAGTCCCAACAAGCCTACCCCAGCATGATGGCACTTGTCAAACCACAATACTTTAATACATACAATTTACAGGCTGCGCATATCCCATCAGCGGCATTCCGCCCACCAGAATACTGGCAGCAGGGCAAGCGCAAAGAGTCCCCTTGCAGGCTTGCAGCACTCGCCATGCTGCGGGCTCAGTGGCTCGTTGCGTACACAACAGGATCTGTTCCCACTCTATGGGTGTCGTGGACACCCACGAGTGGGAATAGTCCTGTTTTGCCGGGATTCCGGCTGTCGGCATTGCTAGCTTTCAGGATTCCAGCGTCTGTATCCTGACTGCCAGGATCCTGACGTCTGCCAAATTGAAAGGATTCCCAAACACTGATAGTTGTATAATTTTAATAAATAAACACATCCCACACAACTATCTTTTTCCAATATATGACTTACAACATCCTGATGTGAGTTCCTCTTCATGCCATGCAGGAATCCATGAATTTTGGCAAAACAAAAAAACAATTAACTTTCCCTTTGCAGGACCCCAACGAAATTCACAGTCACTTGCAATCACAGTCCATAGAAATTAATGGGGTAGTATGGATTGGTAGAGAGCGTGGGAGTGAGTCACTTAGGGTGAGGCAGTTACCACTGGAAAGACAGGGTTATTGTGTTTTAAATCAGTTTTTTAATCCTGTTATGCTCATTGGGTAGGCTTGTTGTGGATGGAGTGAGGGTCTTGCTTTTGTGTTTAGGCTACTATTTTGGTTCCTCTTTGATCATCTGACAATGGCTGAAGAATTACTTGCCATTTAGTTGTGCTAAAGTTTTTTGTTTTTAATGTATTCCTCCTACTTTATTTTCTGTTCATCTTGCTGCCTCCTATAGTCTGTTTCCTTCACTTCTGCTTTTTTCTCTTATTTTTTTCTGGACTTTCCTTTGTCTGCCACCTTTTTAATTTTCTCCATACTCTCTTGTTAAAGTGAAATCAAAATATGTCTGTGTTGTCTCACTAAGCAGGGCCGGTTCTTGCCCTTGTGGCGCCCCGGGCAAAATATAGGGCGTGGCTTAATACGGGGGCGTGGTCAGCCACACACCCATTTGTAGCGCCACTGAAAGGAAATAAAAAAACAAACAAACAAAGTATACTTACTATCCCCGCTCCTGATTCCAGACCTGCAGACCTCTGCCGGCACCGCTCTTCTCCTCAGATCTATGGGAGAGACGTCAGTCATGACATCTCTCCCATAGCACAGCATAGGCACTAGAGGTCAATTATGACCCCTAGCGTCTGTGCCACAATGCTGTGCAGTGCGTGATGACGTCATCGCACACCGCACAGCAAAGGTCCTCTCCATGAAGGGAAACTAGACGCTTAGCGTCTGATTCCCTTCACAGCGGGGGGGACCAGCGCCACAAAAGGAAACTAGATGCGTAGCATCTGGTTCCCTTCTCACAGCGGGGGGGGCACAACGGGGTGGGCACACTGCACAGTGGCGGATCTTGCCATGGTGCGGCGCCCTCCGGAAGGCGGCGCCCCAGGCAAAAGTCCTGCTTGCCCATGGCAAGATCCGCTACTGTCACTAAGGGGTACATTTAGGTCCAGGTTTGACGTTTGCCTGAGTTTAAAAACATCGGTGATTGATCAGACAAGGGTTTAGTTTTGAAAATCAAACATGGGTATTTCTTATATACCATGTTTTCCGATGGTGTGGGCAATTGTGTTTGGCAGCAGTGTTTGCTGTGTGTGCCAGCAGACAAACACTCCCAAACATGAAGCCTGCACAGGTCAGTGAGATCTGTGCAGGCTTCTATGTGTGTACAATGTGTTAAAAAGAGTAAAAAAAAAATATGGCATATGGTCCCCCCCATAGCATAACCAATCCCGGGCTCTTTGATTCAGCCTTGATTCAAAAAAATGCATGGAAAAATACACTGGGTTCCCCTGTACTTAATGAAGTAGCACCAGGCTTTTGGAGACAGTCCTGATTCAAAAAATATGGGGGAAAATTACATAGGGGTCCCCCCATATTTTTTGAATATGGACTCCACTAGAGGGGGGTTAATGCCATAGCCAGTGGACCCACCTGATGAGGTAACCCAACCCAAAGTATTATGCCTCCTAGCTAGTCAACCCAGGCCAGGGATTCCTGGGGAAGTGTGTACCCAATAAAGAACCCCCACCCACCCCCATCCCAGGCACCAAAGGCCTGGACTTAAGCCCGTGGCTATACCTGGCACCCCTGGGCAGTGGGTGCCGAGTTGATAGAAATTCAGTTAAAGTTAGAATATTATTGTATTTTACAGGCGGATACATGTCCCAGCAAGCATCCCCCAAATTCCGGTACTTGGAGAACTACAAATACAAGCTTGTGGGGCAATAAGGGCCTGCTAGTAACTATAGCCCCTGTAAACCCCCCCTGTAACACCGTAGACAGTATAACTTTAGACAGTATAACAAAACCCGCTGCTGAGGGGGACGTCTATTTCAAAAGTGTATTTTGGTCTGAGTTTGTACAATTCACAGATTTGTTTGCCAACTCGGTTTATCATAAATTCCCATGCTTCTGTGTTTTCTAATGAAATGACTTCCGAGTTTGGTTGGTGGTATGATCTTATTTGCATTATCACCTGTGTTTCGAAGTTTGGCTCGATCCAATACTCCCTTGTTTTGCTTTTGGTAAATTTTCCTGGTTGCAAAAATGGCCAAATACACCTGAGATTGCAAACTCGGGCAAATGTGGACTTAAGCAAATTTTCCCCCTGCTTTGCAGCAATAAAAGATGTTAAGGGGTTAATTACAAAAGGAGAAAGAAACATATTTACTTGTTGGACTATGATCAGTCTGGGCCAAGCTGGCAATGTAGAATGGAAAAAAAATGGAAAAAGACTTTCCATCATAAAAGTCTTCAATGATCGATGAAGCCAGTTTGATCATACTATGATCAGGATAGACAGCGGACCTTATTATTAAACCAACAAGTAGTAATGAACCCATTGTTTACGATATTGGATGATGCGAACACAGGGGATAATTCAGACCTGATCGCTAGGGTGCATTTTTTGCATCACTGCGATCAGGTAGTCACCGCTTACAGGGGGGAGGGTATTAGCTGTGTGCAGGTGTGCGATCGCATGTGTTGCAGAATTGCACAAATATAAGTTTGTGCAGTTTCTGCACAGCCCAGGACTTACTCTGCTGCGATGATCGGGGACGGAGAAACCTTCCCTTCAAATGCCTGGCCCCTCCTGCGTTTTTCCGGACACTCCTTAAAAACGGTCAGTTGCCTCCCACAAAAACCCTCTTTCTTTCAATCTCCTTGTGATCGGATTTTTCGCACCATCCCTTTGCTGACCAGCGTTCCCTATTGCTGCAGTCCATCGTGCCTGCACATTGCAGTGCATACGCATGCGCAGTTCAGACCTGATCGCAGCCTGTGAGAAAACGCACAACTGCGATCAGGTCTGAATTACCCCTACATCCCTAACATTCATCAACTCACATACACCCCTAGATCAACGCCCTTCTGTCCCTGTCATTTTCTCTCATTATTCATTTAGCAAATAAAATGTCTGTATTAGAATGTCATTGTGAACACCTGTCTGTTAGCAATTTGTTCATAATACATATAAAATGTCTTAAGGCAGAATTCTCTAAAGCTACTCTCTGAATACAGTACGATCCACATTTCTCTGCACAGAATTATAGCGGAATCTTTTTAAATAAATCAGTTTGCTTTTATCACAAACTGACTGACATCATAGTCCAAGCATTGGCTTCTCACGGGTATTGGATTCTATAAAAGGTGCTGCAGTCAGGACGCTTACTCTGCATTAAAAAACATAACTCTGCATTAAAAAATATATATAGTGGGAGAATATTTACATTTTAGTAGGGAAGGGAAGTGGAACAGACTGTGTCAGACTCAGTATAAGCGATACCCTGCTGCAAGCCTGCAACTGCTGTGTCCAGAGTGTCACAAGGGGATATACTGTAGGGGGTACACTGTGTTTACTCTGCTGTTATAATTATAACTGTGATGTGTCCATTCCAAAGTCTCACAAGGAAGTGTGGTGTACCCTAGTGTGCTTTCTTCACGTGCATCTCACCCTGTGATTCACACAGTTTGAAAGGAGCTGCAAGTTATATAAAAACATATAATTAAATTCTATTGTTCATACTATTTGGTACGATGTACCATGTTGTGCTTTCCTCATGTGAAATGAACCCTGTGATTCATGCATTTTTAAAAGAGCTGCAAGTTATATATATATATATATATATATATATATATATTTATATACTGTATATATATATATATATATATATATATCATACATTGTTAATTTCTATTGTTTGTACTATTTGGTGCACTGAGCCCTGGTCTGCTTTTCGCACATACATCTAACCCTGTGATTCATGCATTTTGAAAGGAGCTGCAAGTTATATAAAAATATATTGTTTATTTCTATTGTTTGTACTATTTGGTGCGCTATACCCTAGTGCACGTTCCTCATGTGCATCTAACCATGTGATTCACACAGTTAAAAAATTGGCTGCAAGTTATATAAAAAAATAAAAAATATTTTTAATTTCTATTGTTTCTACTATTTGGTACGCTGTACCCTAGTGTGCTTTCCTCACATGCAACTAACACTGTGATTCACACAGTTTAAAAGGAGTTGCAAGTTACATAAAGCAAAAAAAAAAATATAATTCATTTCTATTGTTTGTACTGTTTGGTACACTGTAACCTAGTGTGCTTTCTTCACATTTTATAAAGGGGAGGTTTGGTGCAGAAAAACATAACAGTACCAACATGCCATTCACCACATGCAGTTGCAAGGAAAGGCTCTATTTCTGAGTGGTGGTTTGGCACCTGTCAGTGAGACATCTTCTTCTGCCTCTCATGATGCCTCACACTTGGAGTCTAGAAGATGTATAAAAAAACCCTGAAAACTACTAAGCAAGTAGAACAGACTGTGCAATCAGAAACAGAAATGTCTCAAATACCTGAGGAGAGTCTAAGTGTATCCTCGAGTGCTATGTGTGAGTGTGACCTTTCTGAAGATATACTTGCAGAGTGTCCACCTTTCACCATTTTTGCTCCCTTTGCATATGTGGGGATGAGCAGCATAAGTGTTGCTGATGACATAGAAATTGATGATGCCACTGTGGAATTGCTTGAGGATAGGAGTAGATTTGTGTAGCTGATGCTGACACTAATGAGGATGTTGAGAATGAGGATGTTGTTTGTGTTAGTCAGGCATAAGTGGAAGCATCTCCAGGCCATGATAAAAAGGCCATTGTCATGCCTGGTCTTAGGACCATCAAATCCCTCTCTTTTGTGTGGAATTATTTTTACCCAAATCCTGACAACTTTTGTCAAGCCATCTGTAGCCTTTGTGCAACCACAGCAAGCAGTGGTAGGGATGGTAAGCATTTAGGAATCTCCACCCTATTACATCATCTGCAGCAAGGTCATGACATGTATTTTATAACATCCACAACTGGTGCTAAAAAAAACAGCAAACAGCTTATGTGAAAATCAAATGATGACATTTGAAAAAAAAAAAACAACAACAGCAAGCAGTCCAGCATCAGCTATCTCCCTTCTTTCTACTAGATCACAACACCTGCAATTTCCACCACCAACTGGAACCGGCCGCGTGAAGACGGAGCAATGTGCAGGGACAGCAGGTGCCGTAAGCCTGAGCCGCAAAGCTCCCTCCGCTGGAGGACAAGGGTGCCGGGAACCAGAGACACAATAACTGTAGGGGATGGAGCTGCTGAAAGCCAGAGACTGAGCAGCTGAAGGAAGACTGAGTAGCAGCAGGAAAGACTGAGCCTCAGGGACTGCAGGACAGCTGACCCATTGTTGAGAGAAGTGAGGAGGTACAGGGGTGCCACAGGAGAGAGCCCCCACAGATAAGTATCATATTTACTACTTTATTATATTACTGTCTATGAATGACTGTATATTGTATAGTACATAATTATTTTTCTTCTTTTCTCTCTCCCCCTGTCCTTGATTTAAATTACCAATTACTGTTCTGTAATTGTACTGTCATGATCATTGTTTTTCTTCACAGCTAGGCAATAGTACTGTATTGTTCATTATAGTTAGTATTGACTGTTTTATTTACTGTTTTCTATTGATACATCTTTTATACATTGCATTGCCACTTATTTTACTGTGTTGTAAATTGTTTCCCTCCACAGCTAGGCTATAGTATCCTATTGTGTAGCATAGTCTGTACTGTTCGTATTGTGTTGCATAGTCTGTATCGTTGTTTTGTACTGTATTGTTTTTCTAAAGGTACAGGGAGTTAGAGTTTTTTTTTTCTTAAACAAAATGGGGGTGGCCGTGATTGAGGATCTCACTCAGTGCATGTCGTGCAAGATGTATGCGCACCTGGAGCAACCAGCCCAGTGTAAATACATCTGCGCGAGGTGTATGCAAACGGTTGCCCTGGAAGCCCAGGTAACTGATCTAGGGCAAACCATTACGCGACTTAGGGAGATTTACAATCTCAAGCGGAGCTAAGATAGAACGGTGGAGGAGTTCCGGGGGGGCCACCGGTAGACGAGGACGAGGATAATTAGGTAGGTAGCTGGGTCACGGTTAGATGGAAGAAGAAGAGGGGGAGACAGGACATCTCTGATCTGCCACACCCCAATAAATTTGCCTGACTGGATGAAGATTCTGGGGAGGACAGTAAGGAAATGACGGCACTGGAGGAGACCATTCCCTCTAGCAACCGGAGGAGCGGTCCCTCCAGGACAAAGAGAACAAAAGAAAGCAAGATACCTAGCCAGATTGTGGTGGTAGGAGATTCTATTATCAGGAGAACAGACAGGGCAATCTGCTACCAGGACCGAGATCGCCGTACAGTCTGTTGTATCCCAGGTGCTCGGGTATGGCACATTGTGGACCAGGTAGAAATATTGTTGGGAGGGGCCGGGAATGACCCGGTGGTCTCGGTGCACCAAAGACAAAGTTAGTGGTAGGTGGGATGTCCTTAAGAAAGATTATAGGGACCTAGGCCAAAAATTAAAGGCAAGGACATCTAAGGTAATATTCTCTGAAATATTACCTGTGCCATGCACTAGTCCAAGGAGGCAGAGGGAGATTAGGGAGGTAAATGTGTGGCTCAGGGACTAGTGCAGTAAAGAGGGGTTTGTGTTCTTTTTGTTTGTGTTCTTAGAACACTGGGCAGACTTCTCAGTCAGGAAACATATTTTTTTCCACGATGGATTGGACCTGAATGAGGAGGGGGCAGCGGTGCTGGGGGAAGGATGGTTAGAAGGTTGAAGGAGATTTTAAACTAGGTGCCTGGGGGGAGGGATTAGAAAGAATTAGTGGGACAACTAGAGAGCAAAGAAAATGGGATGTATATAGTATAAGGAGGGTGGAGAGGGGGGAAGGAGAAAATTAGTCAGTGATGGTAAATTTAAGGGAAACTCAGATTCCTAAGGAAACGTTATCCACAACAAAACTTATGGATCAGGAAATTACCAAACTAAAGTGTATGATTACAAATGCAAGAAGCCTAACAAGTAAAATAGGGGAATTAGAAACAATTGCACTTAATGACCAATATGATATAATAGGCATTACGGAGACATGGTGGGATTATTCACATGACTGGGTGGCAAACATGGAGGGGTTCACCCTCTTCAGGAGAGATAGAACTAATAAAAAGGGAGGGGGTGTTTTTCTGTATGTTAAACCTTTCTTAAAATCATATGTAAAGGAAGTAATTTACGAGGGGACTGGAGATAACGTGGAGTCATTGTGGGTTGAGATTTTGAGTGGGGGTAAGGATACAAAAAAACTTCTAATAGGGACATGCTATTAACCACCAGATATTAGTGTGTCTGACGAATTACTACTCTGGCAGCAAATCAAAAAAGCTGCAGGTATGGGGGACGTTATTATTGTTGGGGACTTTAATTACCCAGACATAAACTGGAACACCGAAACAGTAAATGCAACTAGGGGTAATAGGTTCTTAAACATGCTTAAAGATCACTACTTGTCCCAGGTAATCGGGGAACCAATTAGGCATAGGGCTATACTGGACCTAGTACTAACTAATAATGAGGAAATAATATCAAATACTAAAGTAGGGGAGACCCTAGGAAATCGCGATCACAATATGATCACATTCGATATCAGCTTTCAAAAACAACAATATAAGGGTCTAACTAAAACTTTTAAGTTTAAGAAAGCCAATTTCATATTGCTGAAACAAGCTATGAGGGACATCAATTGGGAAATTGTATTGCACGGTAAGAATACTGCTGAAATGTGGGATGTTTTTACAACTACGCTCAATAAGTACACTCATTTGTATATTCCCAAAGTCAACAAAAACAGGAGTAGGAAATTCAAACCGATGTGGCTGAATAAGAGGGTCAAGGAACAAATGGATTAAAAAGGCATGCTTTCAAAGCATTTAAGTCTGACGGAATGGTGGAATCATTCCAATTCTACAAGGAATGTAACAAAAAATGCAAAAAAGAAATTAGAGCAGCAAAAATAGTAAACGAAAAACAAATCGCAAAGTAGAGTATAACAAACCCCAAAAAGTTCTTTAAGTACATAAATGGAAAAAGGTTAAAAAGGGAGAATATTGGGCTTTTATAGGGAAGTTGGATGTCCTAATTAATGATGATAGGGATAAAGAAGATTTATTTAATAAATTATTTTCATCAGTATTTACGAATGAGGACAGGTTAACGAGAGTAGAGCATAACATAAGCTATGAAAATGACCCAATGCTAGGTACTTGGTTAAACAAGGATGCAGTCCAGGAGAGACTAAGTAAAATTAAGATAAATAAATATCCTGGGCCGGATGGACTGCACCACAGGGTTCTTATGGAACTTAATGTAGAGATATTGCGACCCCTATATTTGATTTTCAGACAGTCAGTTAAATCATGAATGATACCAAAGGACTGACGTATAGCAGAGGTAGTCCCAATATTTAAAAAGTGTATTAAAACTCACCCAGGTAACTATAGACCAGTAAGTTTGACATCTATAGTGGGGAAATTACTAGAAGGTATATTAAGGGACAGCATACTTGAGTACTTGGATACCTCCAAGGTTATTACTAGGAAACATCATGATTTTGTGAAGGACAGATCCAGTCAAACTAACTTAATAAGCTTCTACAAGAAAGTGAGCGATAATATTGATCAGGGTCATGCAGTGGATGTGATCTTTTTGGACTTTGCTAAGGCCTTTGACAAAGTTCCACATAAGAGACTAATTCTCAAATTAAGGGAGCTTGGGGTAGGAGACACTATCTGTACTTGGGTGAATAATTGGCTTTTCAATAGGGAACAACAAGTGGGGATTAATGGGGTGTACTCTGGATGGGCTTCAGTGCTCAGTGTAATACCACAGGGTTCAGTATTCGGACCATTGTTGTTTAATATATTCATTAATGACCTACGAGAGATGTCAGGAAAGCACAGTATCAATTTTTGCAGATGATACTAAGCTATGTAGAGTAATTAATTCAGACAAGGATGTTGAGTCTCTTCAGAATGACTTATCTAGACTTGAGGTCTTGGCGGATAAATGGAGAATGAGGTTCAATACAGACAAATGTAAAGTTATGCATTTTGGGACTAAGAACAATCAGGCAGCCTGTAAACTAAATGGGTAAAATGTAGGGATAACAGTAGTTGAAAAAGATTTGGGAGTGCTCATCGACTATAAACTTGGTAGCAGTACGCAATGTCAAAATGCAGCAACAAAAGCAAATAAGGTGTTAGCATGCATTAAATGGGGGAATGGAGACAAGGGATGAGAGTGTAATCCTGCCACTGTATAAATCATTGGTGCGGCCACATCTGGAATATTGTGTACAGTTCTGGGCACCACTCTATAAAAAAGATATCTTCGAACTAAAAAAGGTTCAGAGAGAGAGGCGACTGAGAGGGGACATTATTAATATATTTAAATACATTAAGGAACAATACAAGGTTTTATCAAACGATTTGTTTATCAAAAAAACACTACATAGGACATGAGGACACCCCCTGAGGTCAGAAGAAAAAAATTCCATACACAACAGAGAAAATTGTTCTTCACAGTAAGAACAGTTAAGATTTGGAATTCTTTGCCAGAGAAGGTATTAATGGTGGACTCAATCAATAAGTTTAAAAATGGATTAGATGAATTCCAAGTGGAAAAAATATCCAAGAATACAGCATTTAATTAAGATTAAAAAAAAAATTAAACATTTATTATCCAGGTTGAACCCGATGGACATCTGTCTTTTTTCAACCTCAACAACTATGTAACTATGTAACACCTTCATCCTCAATAGCCTCAGTAATGACCAGAGATAGTCCTGCAACCAATTTGTCAATGCTAGATGACTCCTCTTCTTTCTAGGATTCCTTTGAAGAAACCTTGAGAGCTACAGCACTGCTGATGGGGGTGGATCTTCATTCCAGAAGTGGATGAAGAAGAATGCTAGTCAGGGCCGGATTAAGGGCCACATGGGCTTGGAGCTGAAAATATTCAAGAGCCTATTGTGAGAAATGGGTTAGGTGTTATCAGTGCTGTATGGGTGTGGCTAGAGCCATATGGGTGTGTACATCCCCTACACTATCAACTCCAATGTCTCCCTAAATATGTAAAAATATATTTTTTTAAATGCATAAATATGTGAGAAAAATGTAAATACAATCTTAATAGTTATGCATCATGGCAGACTATGTGGCCAGCTGTTGGCTAATGATCGCCTTGCTTCCATGATGATGGGCCTATTTTTATGTGGAGGCCTGGAGCTGGAGCTCCATCCACCCCATTGTTAATCTGGCCTTGCTGCTAGTAGTTGTTCCACATTAACAAGGGGTAGCAAGTACAACAATTCTCACCCAGTCACACAGCGGATCACTGACGCCATGACAGCTATGCTACTGTAGTAATAGATATGCATCCAATATCCACCATTAATGCAGTGGGTTTTACATAGTTAATTGAGGTCATGTGTCCCCAGTACCAAATTCCATTTTGTTTCCATTTTACCCAAAATGCCATTCCTCGGCTGTACCAGGACGTTAAAAAAATGAAATTATTGCCCTACAAAATGCTGTTGTACCCACTTTCCATTTAACAACAGATATGTGGACAAGCAGTAGTGGGCAAACTAAAGATTATATGACTATGACAGCCCACTGGGTGAGTTGCCTTTATCATCATCAGCAGAAGCATTATCTAACAAATGCCAGCTCATTTAGAGGCAGGCTACTCTGTGTATCACCAGCTTCACTAAGAGGCATACTGCTGATAACCTCTTAGAAAAACTGAGGGATGTCATAGCAACATGGCTTACCCCACTTGGACTCTCCTCAGGGTTTGTGTTCTCAGAAAATGCCACAAATATTGTGAAAGCATTATAGCTGGGTGAATTCCAACACATCCTCTGTTTTGCTCACATGATTAACTTGGTGGTACAGGGTTTTTAAAAAAAAAATGTCTGGGGGATGCAGAGATGCTGTCTGTGGCCCGAAAAATGTTGGTACATTTCCGTCATTCAGTAACAGCATGCAGGAAATTGCAGCACCTGCAAGAACCGTTTAATTTGCCCAGTCATCAACTGAAGCAAGAGGTGGTAACAAGGTGGAACTCAACCCTTTCTATGCTTCAGTGCATGTAGGAACAGCAAAAAGACATACTTAGCTATGCAAACCATGACTTTAGGAAAGGAGAATTTACCTTAGACTAGCACAGTGGAGAGAACTTTCTGGTTTGTGCAAGGTGCTCAAACCCTTTGAACTAGCCACCTGTGAAGTGAGTGCTGACAAGTCTAGCTTGACCTAGGATATTCCCCTAATTAGGCTTTTGGCAAATCAACTGGAAAAATTGAAGGAAGAGATTAAACAAAGCAAATCCGCAAAGTATTTCGGACTTGTAGATCAAGTCCTTGCTTCGCTTTGCCAGTGATAATTTAAGGGTAAAGCAAGTTATAAAAGGGCAATGCACTTCATCCCTCCAGGTGATTTTGTTGCTGGCCCAGATAATTCTGCATTGTTTACACTGTAACATCTATTTTAGAGAGCAGCATTTTCCTGATGTTGAAAATTATAGTGTCATTGCTTTGTCGTGCTGATTAATGTAAATTTAGGGAATTTGCTGATGACAAGTCTAAGTGGTGAGATGTGTCCTTATAACTGGCAGGTTATCATAATAGCATGGAGGGCTTAGCTTACCATAGAATTGCTCCCAGGATGGTTTGAGCTTATCATACATCCTGCACTGAATGGCAGCAGATTCAAAACTGTATTGGCAATAAAGGTAAGAGTGATCAGCAGACGATGGTTCCATTTGTTTGGGTCTTCTATTTGAAAGTCCATAACAGCTGTACAGTAAATAAGACATTAGACTGCATTTCTTAATTCTTGCATATACACATAACATCCAAGGTATTGAAGGGTTGGCCAAGACTTGCCTCTATGGCCCCAGATTTTCGTCACCCTATTGATCTCCACTTACTCTCTCAGTTGCCATCAATTGTCAAGTCAGTTTGCTGTTCTATTTAAGACTGCTAACTGTTTCATTTGTCGTTTTCAATGTTGTTTCATGGGGCTTTTTGTGTGGTTCATTTGGTGGCCCCCGCAAAGTCAGCCTCTACATCTTTACCTTTTTTCTAATGTAATTGTTGGCACAAGTATCCTATTATGCAGGATTTCATGCTCTAAGACTGATTGGTAACGGCCAGTTGGTGTATTTGACAGCTTGTCTGAATGTTGCTACATGTCTGTTTATGCTCACTTTGAGTTACAAGACACTTCAGCTTCTAGTCGATGTAGCATTTCTGATGCATGAAGACAGCTCCCTGTTCCCTTACTACCAGTGTAGTTGGGCATTGAAGCATTGCATCTTTTGTCGGGGTTACTAACTTCCATTTCTTCTGAATAGGTGTCACTGTGTTGGCTGCTTCAGAGGGTTTGTCTGCTTCAGAAATCAAAGTGATAGGTGTTGGAAATCTAATGATTAAAAGCAATATGAGGAATGTGCAATAAGGTTCTGGATGTGCAATACACAGGTATTGTAGACACAATCTGACTGTGAACTGTATTTTCTGATTAAAATTCTTGTGAAATGTCAAGGCACAGAACTATATACAGGCAGAACTGCACACCAAAGAAGTCACCATGGTCACTTCCTTCACAAAATCATTATGGAGCTCAACAGAGGTTGCTGAAGAGCAATGATCTTCTATGATGATAAGAGTAGTCAGCAACTGCGAGCTGGTTTGGGGAAGGAAATACCATTCTAAAACCCTGTATTTGAGTGATTTGCAGAATTTCAGATTGGAAGACAGTCCCTGGAAGATGAGGAGTGCTGCAGCCTACAAGTGTCTGCCTTCACAGAGGACAGCATTGCTGCCAAGTGGGCCATAGTTGAGGTGGATGCCAGGGTGGCCATGGCCCAGTTAGAGAAAGTGATAGGCATCTCATTGGGATCCATCTGCATGATACTTCACAAAAAGCTTGACCTGAGCGGTTTTTGCATGCTGGGTGCTACATCAGCTGACTCGAGAGCAGAAGGAAGCTTGTGTGACTTAGTGCCACAACGTGATAGCTAGGTTTGATGATGATCAACAGTCAGCCCAGTGGACCTCAGTTGGAGGTGTACCACCACAGGATTTCTGACATGAGCGTTACATGGCCAAGCAGATAGTGGCTATTTTTTGTTACCGATACTGGCCATGTAGCTATTGTAAAACTCATGCATAAGTGCACTATCTCTGGGAACAGGTACACTAACAAATGCCTGCTGCATGTGCTGGAAGCCATTTCCAGGTAGCATCAAAGAACTTGCACTCGTTGTGTTCTTCATCACAACAATGCACCTACCCACAAGTCCAGGAAAATTATGTATTTTCTGACCTATGAATGTATCTAGGAGCTTGGTCATCCACTGTGTAGTCCAGACCTGGTGCCTTGTGACTTCTTCGTGTTCCCACAAATCAAGAATAAGATGTATAGGATTAATTTTGAGTCATCAGCAGATGCAGTGGAGACCCTAATCCAGATTGTAGAAAACATACCAGCTTTGGACTGGTCCAGCTGCTTCACCAAGTGGTTTGAGTGCATGCAACTTTGCCTAGACTCCTCTGCAAATACTTTGAAAAATTGTTGTTGACGTTGTAAATATAATACTATATGTGTAATTGTGTATCTGGAAATTTTTTGCACACCCCTTGTTTATTAGATTTTGCTTGTATTCTAACTTGAGATTTAACCACTTTCTTTGTTTCCTGCTGGTTTTATTTAAATTGTGGTTTTGTGTCACACAGGCAGGTTTATTCTATTATGCATCAGGTCACGTGATGATACTTTCTTCCTTTCTCTTTTATGCACCATCTTATTATTAGTTCTTTTAGGTCAACATTTTCTGGTTAGGTACAGTAGGTTGTGGTTATCTTCTTTTGCATATTTTGTGATTTGGGTTTATTAATGTTATCTTTATGCTGTGTTACAGGTTCACAATTGGATTCCATTATTTTAATTACTGGCATTGAAATCCCCTCATCCAGTTGATTGTGGTATTACTTGGAAATGACAGTGACAGTAGTTTGGTCCCTGATTATACTTTGGTGCATTCGGTACTGCCACCAGGGTTTCAAGTCATTGGATGCAGCCCATGGGAGGCTTAATGCTGTGGTGAGTCAATTTAAGTAGTGTTGCTGTGTGTCACTCAGTGATCAGGGCATTTTCATATTTTTAGAAGGCAAAGTTTGGGGTTTGAGAAGGGTTGCTATTTATTGTATGGTGGCAGCTTTGGTTATTAAACCTTGTGCGGTTGAAAATAACAGCTACAGTGACTATCTGGTTATTAGATCTTGTGGTGCTCTCCCTCTTATACACAGGTTAGACTGATTCATCCAGTCCAGGTGGGCCTAGCAACATGTATCATTTGGAGAGGAGTAAGGTTGGAGGGCTGAATGCCCCCATTTAGGCCAGATATGTTGTGATATATGGGTTTTGTTATCGCTTAGAGTAAAGTCACGCACAAAACAACCAATCACTCACATCCAGCACCCTCCAATGAGAGTCCTGAACTGAACTATATGGTCACTGAATCCTTACTGAATATTTAGGTGGAGACCTGCTTAAGGTCTGCACACAAAAAAAGGAAAAATATTTCCACACGACTTCAGTGGTGTAGACCTTGTGAAAATTAAGTAAAATACACTATTTTTAATTATATAAAGTTGTGTCCTAAGTTACTGGAAATCCGTCCACCATATGGTGTGAGACACCTGGCACAACTGAGACACTCTGAGATAAGTAATGTCCTCTATTGTTTTCTTTATATTTTTTTAGTCACATCTCAGATGAAGAAACATCAGGCTGTGACTTAAATTGCTTTTACACAGGTACAAATTCGTAGATGAAGCACCACAGAACCTGACATGAAGAGAAGCCACAGCTCTTGCACAGAGCTGTAGCTAGACATTTTGTTGCCCTGCACCAGAAAGAAAATTGGTGCCCCCATATTTAAAATAGGGACAGTGCATGTCGAAGGTGCGTATCAAAAACATAGAGACATGGCTTCATGGGATAGGGGCGTGGCCACAGAATAGCATCAAGTTACATTACACTGAACAGCAGTCACCTTATACATATTACATCACAGAAGAGCCTCTTATACACGTTAAACCACAGTAGAGCCCCTTATACACATTACATCACAGAAGAGCTTCTTATACAAATTGCGCCATGGTAAAGCTCCTAGACTTCATTCCTCATCTTTATTTCTCTCTACCACAGTGGGGAGGGGTTTGTGTGTGTGTGTGTGTGTGTGTGTGTGTGTATTCCACATCCTGACCCCTCCTCTAGTCACCTATCTATGATCCAAATAATGGGGAAACTATGCTTCACAGCAGTTGCCTAGTGCTCTCTGTATGTTTTCATCCCTCCCCTAACCACTGATCTACTCACATAATGGGTAACATTTCCGTAACAGCAGCACTAGCTGCCTCTTGTACCCCGAAGGAGGATGGGGAGAGGGGGTCATACCACTACAGACACCACTTTTTACACAGATTCAGACTGAGTCACACACAGAAGTACAACTGACACATACCAAATTGGTATATTTTTCTAAAGGTTATTAGTGTGTAGACTACTAGCGGGTTCTTCACTAAAAAAGATACCAAATTGGGTCACACCGCTCCTTGTGCACAGAGAAGTGCTATTTGGCACAACTGAAGCAACTGTAAGAAAGAACACATCTGTAAATGTATTAGAGTGTTTGCCACTTGCAATGTTCCATTGTTAAAGAACAAGTCTTGTCACTATTTTACATTAGTCTACAGTAACTCCTGTTTATTACTAAACTGAATAATAGGTGTTTTACAACTGCCATGCTAATATTTAAATACAGATTGCCTAATTATAAGTTGAATGCAACATCAAATGTAACCAGATATAGAAACAATGGCCCTCATTCCGAGCTGATTGCTCGCTAGCTATTTTTTGCAGCCATGCAAACGCATAGTCGCCACCCACTGGGGAGTATATTTTCGCTTTGCAAGTGTGCGAACGCCTTTGCAGCCGAGCTCTGCAAAAACAGTTTATGCAGTTTCTGAGTAGCTTTGGACTTACTCAGCCCTTGCAATCACTTCAGTCTTTTTGGTGTCTGAATTGACGTCAGACACCCGTACTGCAAACGCTTGGACACGCCTGTGTTTTCCGAAACACTCCCAGAAAACGATCAGTTGACACTCACAAATGCCTACTTCCTGTCAATCTCCTTGCTATCCGCAGTGTGAACGGATTCTTTGTTAAATCCATCGCCCAGCAACGATCTGCTTTGCACCCATACGAAGCACCTGCGCATTGCGGTGCATACACATGTGCAGTAGTGACCTGATCACTGCGCTGTGAAAAAAGGCAGTGAGCGATCAACTCGGAATGACCCCCAATGTGAATGTAAGTGAAAAAAAAAACTATGGGAGGTATTCAGCTCAAGTCAGAACTGCCGTCTTATTGGAAAGATGGCAGTTTCCGGCTTTCTTAGGTTGGATAGTATTCCGACCTATTCAATTGGGCTGCCGTTTTTCTGACAGGTCAGCAATTAGCCGCAGGCCCACGTGTTTTGTCGGAATTTGTCGGATTCCCGGCCAAATCCAATTGGTTTTTGCCCTATTTCTGACAATGTCAAACTGACTTTAAAAAAAGTTGGAACGACATTGTCGAGAACAATGAACTCCTGTTGAATTTGGGCGCTAGCTGAATACTGAAATTTTGTATACTTTACATCAGAACGGATTCGACATCAATTGAATAACCCCCTATGAGTGTGTTGGGGTTTGTCATGGGTGTGTCACCAGATTAACTTACTATTTTGAATCATGTGTATGAATTCTGGATGACAAATTCAGACAAATCACCAACACCCAGCTGTGGGCGCACCATCACTTTCCCATTTGCTCAGCATGAGTAGCTGCATACAAGTATTTGAGCTTGCAAGACTTAATGAGCAGGACACCCCCCTATACTTACCATGCTGTTCAATTACAGGAAATTGGTTAGTGGTAAGGATATGTGAACAAGCTATCTGTGCGCAGTCTTCAAGAGATCTCCCTTAGGAGGAGACTGAGTGAGCGCTTCATACTTGTTATATTGGTGTGGATGGGGTCATTCCATTTGCATACTTTAGTAAACACCACCTTGTAACTTATGTACAATATATCGAACACTCTACTGATACAATGTTTTTATGGAAATGTTTTACTTTGTTTTAATGTCACATGCAACATTTTTGGTCTACATTGTCTATTTTGGTCTATATACTCTGGAGCTTTTTTCTTTTATATACATAAAATGTTTTTGGACTTCCATTGTCTGGGCACTATTAGAATAGTATTATAATAATATCATTGTTCTAATGTTTTAATTTATTTTGTTGCACTGACTTTTTTTCCTACATTAATTCTTTATTGAGATTATAAAAGTTAAACAGTGGTACAGAAAAGAAACAGGGTGGTAATAGGGGGAAAGCAAAAATATAGGGGAAAGGGGAGACAGGACATCCAATACTATCAAGCAAATACACAAAGTGCTTTATACAAATCAAATATCAACCTCTGTTGATGTTTTGTTTAAATTAAAAGGAGGGCTCTGTGAGATAGGAAATGGAGATGGGGCACCTTTAACCTATGTGATATATAAATTCAGCAGAAGCCACTTCACAATGGGGGAAGAAAGTGCAGTGGAATATGTAGATTCTCTAGTCTCCATTTCTAAATGGAATTGGGTTTTGGAAATAACTTTCTCAAAAGGGGGAGGAGAGGGGGATTTCCAATGCTGAGCAATAGTGGCACTAGCATATTAGAATGTGACCCAGGACATAACGGGAAGATTTAGGAACAATACTAGGATACCAATGTAAGAGAGCTAGAGAGGGATCTTGGGTTAATGTGAGGCCTATAACATCTAGTATTAGATTAAACACCTTAACCCAAAAGAGACATAGAGCAGGGCATTCCCAAAAGTCATGGAAAATGGTACCTTCGGAATGGCACAAGCGCCAGTAAAATTCAGAAGTAGCAATTTTTAAGTGGTGAAATACAATCTGTATATTAATTTAATATGCATTTCAGCATGATTGGTGCATTTAGATAAAAAAGGAGAGTTGAATAGGTTTCCATTGTTTGAGAGTAAATGTACGGTGAAGGTCAATCTCCCATTAAACTTGAGAAGAAGATCTAACCATCGAGTCTGAAGGTAAAAGTAAGCTATACCAGTAGGATTTGGATGAGGATCTAATCAGTCTATTCAAAATACATTCTGGGGGAGCTTGAAAAACATTGTGTTTAGTGCCCATTTCATCTACCCATTGTTTAAGTTGAAAACAATAAAACCATGCTGACGGATCTAGATAGTTGCTAACAGATTTGAGTGCTAACAGAGGTTGGGGGAAAGACATCTGCAAGAGACTCAATTTCTAGATGCCTCTAATTTGAGATATGTAAATGGGGCAATGATTTATCTAAGAGAGATGTTCCTAGTGGGAAGAGTAATATCAAAGTGAGTTGGGTGTCTAAGATCCCAGATTTTCATGGTATCAAGAATAGTAGAGGGGGATAACGGGGAATGAGGCCGGAGTTGTGAAGGTAACCAAATGAAGTCAGGGAGGGGGAACTATTGGAAGAGACCCTGTTCCAAATCTTCGCAAGGCTTGGAGTGCGGGGGAGAAACAGGTCACATAAGTATGTGAGTATAGACTCTTCATTATACCTGGTTAGATCGGGAAGAGTGAGCCCTCCTTGTGATTTAGAATGAGTCATACAGGGATAAGCCAATTTAGGAGGTTTACGTTTCCACATGTATGATAACATCAACCATCTCATCTGAGATAATAATTTACAGGGAATAGCATAGGGAATAGCACTAAATAAGTACATCCATTTTGGCAACAGCATAATTTTTAATGCTGCTAAATGGCCCAACCAAGAGACCTCGTTGTACATCCAAGTCGAAGTAATAGAAGCTAACTGAGTCTTAAGGAAAATAATTAACAGTATGCACATTCTGTATATGAGAAGGAACAGAAACTCCTAAATATAGTAGGGATGATTCCTTCCAAATAAAAGGGAATCATGACTTTAAGGACTTCAGGACTGTGGTAGGAATGTTAATGGGGAGGGTATCAGATTTAGCTGTATTCAATTTATAGTATGAGGCAGTGCGATAGCTTTCCAGTATAGCATGCAAAGAAAGCAACGAGGTCTCTGGGTTGCTTACAAACAATAAAACATCATCTGCAAAAAGACAAAGTTTGTGGGAGGTATTGCAACACGAAATGCCAGGAAATTCTGAAGCTACTGTAAGTGGATTGTTTGGGCAAGGGGTTCAATGGCCAATGTAAATATTAATTGGCAATGCGATTCCGAACTTGTATAATACCACGCGCATATATCCCCAATGAAAGCCATCAAATGCCTTTCTCAGCATCAAGAGAGAGGAGAAGGAGTTAAGTGTTAGTACAGGAAGTCCATTTGATTAAGTCTAAAACCATACGAGTGTTATCTGGAGCATGGTGGCCAAGAACAAATCCCACTTGGTTTAGGTGTATCAACTGTGGCAGTATAGGGTTTCAGTGATTAGTTATTAATTTGGCATAGATTTTTAAATCTGTGTTAAGAAGGGCTATCAGGTGGTAATTCTTGCAACTCAGAAGGGTCCTTACCAAGCTTTGCGATAATCACAATTTGAGCCTCAACCATTTCCGTTGGGAAAGACCCAGTACTGGTGGCTTGAGAATAGAGCTGTAGGAGAAGAGGGTAAAGGACCATGCTAAATGCTGAATAGAAGAAGTTAGTAAAGCCATTTGGGTCAGGAGCTTTCCCTTTTGGCAAATGTCCAATTACAAGTTGTATCTCCTCCAGTGACCAAAGGGCGTTTAAAGTCACCAGGCTGTTTTCATCTAAAGAAGGAAGTGGAAGGTTAACTAAGAATGAGGAATTGGTAACCTTAGAGGGTTGGGGTAAAGAGGGATCCTTATGTAAATTATATAATTTACAGATGGGTCCTCTGTTATCTTGGCTCTTTCTGCGCCTAGACGGAGGTTTAATCATGCCAAGGCGATAGCTTAGTTTGCTGAGTTTAATCACAGACAGGCGCATTGAGGAGCAACTAGATACTCAGCATGCAATTCGCATCTCCACCACTGGGTGGCTAATGCTCCACTAATCCAGTAATTTAGATCGAATAGCGACGGATTGATCTACAAGCTCTGGCAAATGGTCAGTGATGACTGTAATGTTACACACAGATGGTGACCAATGGTCAGATGGAGAGAGTTAAAAAAATAAATAAATAGTTTATAAAGACACAAACGAACATGTTAAAAGACTTGTGTATGCAGACGCAACTAATGTGTGAAAGATTGTGTATGCAGACGAAACTAATGTGTGAAAGATTGTGTATGACGCAACTAATGTGTGAAATGAATAATGTAGCTCATTGACTTTAAAGTATGTACAGTGCACTAAATACCAAGCTTTTGCAATATGAGCATCTTCGTCCCCTAACAGCATAAACGAACACCAATGGGAAGGAATCACTGTTTGCAGTACTTTTAAACATGAACTTGTGAATCTTCCATGCAGCGTCGTGGGCAAGCGAGTAAGGCTTCAGCTTCCCACGCTGAGAGTCCTGGGTTCGATTCCCAAAGTGCCAATCTATATACTATTTTTCCCCTGATATTCACTTTATTATTATTTTTTTATTAGTAATACATTCAATGAAAGGGTGCACACACGTTTCACATAAATCAGAGTAAATCTGCAGGAGTGACTCATTCCACTATATACAATACACAGCGGTAATGAGCACCTGTAGACATACAGTACCAGTAAATATCAATTAGTGTATTCTGACGCAATTAACTGTTCGAGCAACAAAGTACTGTAGATCGTCGGTGTTAGAGAATCTGTGTTGTGAGAATCTGTGTTGTACTTAATGAGAAGGGATCACTGCTACTGTACCATTTACACATCTACTGTATTAATGCGGCTGCAGTTCCTTATGTGATTTTCATACACAGTATACTGTGTCACATGTGTTGTAACCTGACTTGAACTCCCTCCCTGTCTACTGCATGAACTGTGCAGGCTCCCAGGGGGGAAGGGCAATGGGGGTAGGGGAGGCAGTGGAAAATACAGTGCTTTTGCAATATGAGAGTGCGCGTCCCCTAACGGCATAAATGAACACCAATGGGAAGCACTTTATTTACAGCAGAGGACATGGGACAAAATCAGTAGGAACATGTAACATCACACATATTGTAATAAAAAAGGCAACATCACACATATTGTACAGTACTTTAATAAAAAGGTAACATAACAAATATAGGAACAATATCAACTTTAACATTTTTGCATTTCTTTGGGGGAGAGTGTGGGGTAATTGTTTCTTTATTTTTTTTATTTTTTTATGTTTTGATTTTTTTTAATTATTTTTAGTTTTTGTCTTTTGATTTTGGAACACTGGTGCATACAGACACCAGAACCGAGAACAGAAACAGACAACAGCAGCCCCTGGATGGGCACAGCACAAGGCCCCAGATGGACACAGCACAATGGACTCAGACGCTACTGGATAGATACAGCAGCACAAAAAATCAACTCATGCCAGATGACAGGGGAATAAAAGGGGCAACTTGAAGAGGCCCTTACTTTACCAGGGCCAGACACTCCCATCAGGAATTTGGTGGGCCAAGTTCATGCACTTCCCTTGTTTGAGTAACCATGCTGCTCCAAGTGGACAACACGGTACATGCTGCCCCAGATAATTTACTGTACAGTACAAAACCTGTAGGTCATTATCTGTATACTGTACAGTGACACAATTTTTTTACTCCAGCTGTGTCAAGATGATGTTCTGAAGCTAGGAGGATTGGTGGGTAATGATCTTGTTTCTTCAACCTGGATCTTCCAAGGCATTCTCCTCGGCATTCTCAGTACAGCATTTATGGTATCCCTTATCCTCTTCTATTCTGGTTCACTAATCCTCACACGTCGTTCACTCCTTGCCATGATGTCATTTACCAGATTTTTGGGCAGCGGAATTTTCCCCTTGGCACCATCAAAGTTCACACGATGGGTCCACGTCAAGTATGTGTTCTATCTCACATGGTACTGGAACAGAGAATGTGCATATTTGTGAATATGTTCTTGTGAAGCTCTTCGTAATCAGACTTGCTCTGACCTTCGAAAATTCTGCTAATTTGCTCTCTGTGTTCCTGCTGTTGAAATCTGTTGCTGGCCTCACTTGTTCTAGCTGGTTTCTACAGTTTCTCCATACAGTATTTGAGCGGTAATTCTTTAATTTACTGTTTCCATTTATTTATATATTTCCATAAATATCCTTGCTATACTGTACGTAATTTAGCTAGGGGATTGTGACGCTCCTTCAGCATTGCCCCGTAGCCAGCAAAACTTAAGCCGTCGCTCGCTCCAAAGCCAAGTGCTGCCATGAGGTGGGGGTTCACGGGTGGGCAGCCATTTTGTCAGTTTGCTATGCGATTGAGTCTGGTGTACCGTAATGTGCATGGGCTACTGTACCATACTATACTGTAGGTGTAGGCAGTGCAGCATCTACGGGCATGTTGCCACTGTATGTGTAGTTCATTCAACAACATCTGGAGGACCGAAGGTTCAGTATACAGAGTGAACAATAAAAATTAAATAAACGGATCAGTAAGGAAAATGCTCCATGTACAGTCTTGTACAGGACTGTACAGTCTTTTCCAAAGGAAATGTGTATTAGAGGTACTGTATACACTAAATGTACAGTAAAATGTTTTTTTTTATTAGACACACAAATGCATCCCAGACAGAAATCTGCTGTACACAGCATACAGCTTATGGTGACAGGACTCACTTACTGTATCCCCACCCATAGTCGTGGTGTATTTTAGATAGCGTAATGAGACACTACTGCAGCATTTCCCTGATTCATGTAAAACCTGTGTGCAAACAGTATCTCTATTGAATGCAAAGTACAGTAACAGTACAGTACAATATATTACCAGAGCCAGCCCTAACCAATATGATGCCCTAGGCAAGATTTTGGCTGGTGCCCCCTTGCACAGATGCTAGTTCTGCCTCTGACCCTGTACCCCTTTCCCAGCACCATCACCCCTCACCCACACCAGTCCTCATTTTGGTGCTCTTACCCCATATATTTTAAATAGAAACAGTGTGCACATTCAGTGCCAGCCCAAAACGGTGCATGTTCTTGCTGGGAAGAAGCATGGCCACACAATAATACCCCCAGTTTAAATTATGCCACACAGTACTACAACTTTATTCACATTATATCATGCAATTGTGTCTCTTATTCTCCTTACATCACATGGTAGTACCACATTACTCCTTACAGTAGTGCCCCTTATTACATTACACCACACCATATTGCTCTTTATTCACATTAGACCACGCAGTAGTGCCCTTTCTTTACATTACACCACAAAGTACTGTAGTACACCTTATACACATAATGCCGCACATTAGTAATGCATTTCATATTTAAATTTTCAATTTTCATATTTCATTTCATAGAGCCGCAGTCACACACAGATTATACAGTAGGCATGCTGCATATAATTTTAATAAGCAGAAGCTGCTTGTGCCCCATTTGCCTAGTTTGCCTATGCCTAGAGCCGGCTCTGTATATTACAACAGGGAAAAAAATAGTGTCAGGGAAAAAAAACACCTCATGACAGATACACAAGCTCATGTCTAAATGTACAGTTAGCAGTGATCCCTTGCCATTGGTTTTAGAATATTCTTTAATGGCTAAGGGACTTGGCCGCTCACGTACTGTGCTGTATCCCTGACTTCAATAGACTGCACTGTTGCTTAAATTCCTTGTTTTGCGTCTGTATACTGTACACTACACAGTATTTATTAATTGATCATTCTACGGGACCTCATTGTCCCTGTGTATTTTAGCTAGAGGATTGTGACGCTCCTTCTGCTCCATAGCCAAGCGCTGCCACGAGGCGGGGGTTCACAGGTGGGTGGCGGCCATTTTGTCAGTTTGCTATGCGATCGAGTCCGGTGTACCTTAATGTGCATAGAGCTCACTTATCCCTATCGCCACTGTGTATTTTAGCTAGGGGATTGTGATGCTTCTTCAGCATTGCCCTGTAGCCTGAAAAACCTATGCCGTCGCTCGCTCCATACCCGAGCGCTGCCACAAGGTGGGGATTCACAGGCGGTGGACATTCTGTCAGTTTGCTGTGCAATCGAGTCCGGTGTATCGCTATGTACATAGAGCTCACTTATTCCTATCACCCCTGTGTATTTTAGCTAGGGGATTGTGACGCTCCTTCAGCATTGCCCCGTAGCCTGCAAAACCTATGCCGTCACTCGCTCCATAGCTGAGTGCTGCCACGAGGTGGGGGTTCATGGGCATCGGCCATTTTGTCAGTTTGCTATGCAATTGAGTCCGGTGTATCGCTATGTGCATAGAGCTTATCCCTATCGCCCCTGTGTATTTCAGCTTGGGACGCTTCTTCAGCATTGACACATAACCTGCAAAACCTGTACCGTATGGTGCGTAGAACCTTAACAGTAAAAACACTCCTGCAGCTTTGCCCTGCTTTATGTAAAACTTGTGTGAACACTTCTATTGAATGTGAAAGTATACTACAGTATGATAGATACAAAAATTGAAAAAATAATAAAGTGTCTGGAAGAAACTAACATGCATTCATACTTTAGGAATTGAACCCGGGACTCTAAGCATGGGAACCGGAACACTTCACCAATCGGACACTTCGCCACCGACAGATGAATAAGCCCATTGGTTTTGATTATGCCATAATGGCTACGGGATTAGGGCACTAACATACAGTACAATATCACTAACATCAATAGGCAACAATGTACTTGTAACACGTCCGTTTGCGTCTGTGTACACTACTGGTTTTATGTTGATTTGTCTGTGGGACATGGACGCTCACATATTCCTAAAGTACTGTAAATGGACCATACTGTGGCTTTATCACATTTGTTTGAATCTGTATATGATGTACTATTTGCGTCGGTACTGTATATACTGTTATATACTGTATGAAATACTGTAGCGTAATTAGACGCACTAGTAAAGTAGTTCTTACTATGTATTTCAGTATTGTATTTTACGGTAGACCACACGCATGCTCAGTGGTGATTGTAAAAAGTGACATCTGGTGGATGATCACAGGTATTACACTTAAAGGTAACGACAAATGCTGTATGCGCCTCCGTATGACTAGGCGTGCCTACCTGCGACTAGGCGCACCTCTCTGCGCCCAGGCATGCTGCGTATGCGCCCGATCACGACTAACGCCTTAGCAAGCCAAGATAACAGAGGACCCATCTGTAGCATAAAACTCTGAGAACAAGTTAGCAATATCTACGGGATTAAGATACTGTTTTCCTGAAGGAGCAATAAGACATTTAAAATTATTATGGGCCTGTCGACCACAAAGCTTACTTGCTAATAAACAGGGAGCCTTATGAAGCAAAAATAGTTTCTGAAGTTGATTTCTCACCTCTTGAAGTTGTTTACGTAAGGCACTAGTGAGGTGGGCCTGATTCTGAGACTCCAAAGATTGGAGAGTCTGCTCTAAATTAGCTTGTGATTTTCTTGAGCGAGCCTTAAGTTGAGCACCCTTCTGAATAGATGTACCATGAAGTACCATTTTCAGAGTGCACCAATAAGTAAAAATAGAAGTATTATCTGGAGAGTTAGTTTGCATATACAGTAGTTGCCTTTTGAAAAATGTTTATTTTTAGTGTTTAATTGCATATAACTGCATTATTTTTAACTAAAATTATCTGACGGTATATAAGAAAATTTTATACATGATATAATGCAGTTCACCGCAATAAATTATCTTTTTTTACATAAAAAGTTATAGCCAAATAAAGATAAGGAGACATTGTTATATAAAGAGCGTGAATTTTTTCAACTCAAAACTGACCAATAGGACTGTTTGTTCTGAGAGTCAATCAGGTGTTGCGATGCCACAAAATGGATCCAATAAGGTGTTAGCATGAGTAAGCTAACATTTTATGCTACCAGAATTGACAGTGAAACAACTTAATGGTCGCTGTTTTTTTGAGTTTTTTTCCCTTAATTTCCTGCGATAAGCTGTGTAATTTATTTAGAATGACAGGCAAAGTAGAGTTGACTGTTCACCTAGAAAGAGATATAAAATAATTACTTTATGTGAAGAAGGCAACACAACGAAATTATAAGTAAAGTAGATGGCAACATAACTAAAGGAGGAACTTCAAAACTGTGGAATAAGTATCAACAGACTCAGTCCATTCAAAACCAAACCAGTAAAGGTAAGAAAAGATGAGCAACACAATGCTGTGGTATAAGAATGAAAAAACTGTGCTTGAGAGTCAGAAAACAATCATCTGAGGCAATTTAAAATGATTTACGCGAATGTGGTGAAAACATCAGTACTAGGACTGTTCGACGCAGACTTCAATATTTTATTATTAACGCCAGAATTCCAAGGAAAAAGTTACTTTAGTTTCAAAAACAAAGACAGAAGAGATTAGAATGGGTTAAAAAGCATATTAATTAATTAGAAGAACAGTGGAACAGTGTCACCTAGAGTGAAGAGACCAGAATATCCATATTTGGTAGTGATGGAATGGAATATGTCCACATAAGAATTGGAGAAGATGGTCTACCTGAGTGCACAACACCTACTGTGAAGCATCCACTTAGTGTTATGCTGTGTGGTTGTATGACAGCAAAAGGTGTGCAATGAATTTGTATGATCAACAGCACTTTAAATAGCAGTAAATACATCAGTGTCCCACTCCGCCCGCTTATCCCTAGGCTCTACCCCTTTTCTGACTTGGGACGTGCTTTTGGCATGCCAAAGGTCCTGACCCACTAGCCACCAATGTTGGGAGGTATGTAATTGCAGCAAAAGGCTTCCCAACAAGGTACTAATGAATATTGGGGGTAATTCTGCACATGTTATATCTGACACACCTGCAGTGCACATGGTTTTGCCCAACTGCTCACAAGGTTCCTGCTGCGATCAACTCAGAATTACCCCCATTGTGCAAAACTAAGAAATGTACTTTCCCACAGTTCAGTACTTATAACTGTTTACAAAATGTAAAATTGTGTTATAAAGTTCATTGTATTACAGTAAGTCTTATTATGTTCTAAATTAAATTGCCATTGTAATGATGTATGCTTTTTGGTATAATTCTAATATATATTAGTGCTTTAAACTGTTAAACTTCAACAATTTTGGCCACTACTGTATAGTGCTAAAGAATCAGAGAGGGCTTTTTGAGTCTCAGGATTAGTTCATTGATAGTCTGGGAGTCTCCATGGATGTGCGGGAGGAAAATGTCAGCCTGTATCCCAAGTCCATAAAACAGGAGCATTATCAGACCATGTTATAGGGAGAATTTTAGTCTTATAGGGCTAGGTGGCTTGCCCCAACAACCCTTCAGTGAGGGTTTTATTTATTTTTTAATTGGGTGCCAGGCAGGAACTCTTGAAATGTATGTCTGTTTACTCCGCCCACCAGGCCACGCCCCCTTGTTGCACTGACATTTAATATGTTTTATACATTTTCATGTGTGTAATAAATGTAAGATATATCATATTTGGTTAATATTGTGCTATTTTCTTGAGGTCTTTTCCTTCTTATGAAAACTGCTTTTTCGAAAGTATTTTGAGGTACTGTATTCTATAGAAGCACTAGTTACTTTTAAAGATTAGTTCACAGGGCTTATTGTGTTTTTTGCTCCCATTTTTTTACTTTTTTGTGTTGCCATTATATAAGCCTTCATAGATCCTATGGATCTGTGAAGTGTTTGCAAACCCAACTGTCCAGAATATCCATAAAACCGGTTATAATAGCAGTATTTGATATAGCCAATATGGAAGCAGAATTATACTCTATGAAACTAGGAGAAATAAACATTCTCTAGGGGTTATTATAACCCTAATTACTCCAGTACCTTAATAAAGATGGAGGTTTTCTACTTTATACCATGATGTATTCATACTGGTACTATCCTAGTGTACAGGTGCAATTTTATTAAGAAACATAAATCCAAGTTTATAAATTTGGGGTTTATAAATAATGATGGAAACAAATATGTTTATGTAAATTACTATTAACTGCAGTGAAAACTTAAAAATAATAAAACACATATTACAGTTGGAGATCTCATTGTAAACATGTATTAGTGAATGTAGGGACACATATGTACATGTTTGTTGTAAATGAATTATGCAATAAATGTATAAGTGTTAATAATTACTGACCGATAACCAACATATTGTTAGCGCTGATAGCAAGTCTTTCTGTTCTGTATACAAACTGTATATGGCATTAAATCTGCCAAGTAGATGCTACCATGTACAGTACAACAGTGTCGGACTGGGGCATGAAAGGCTCACTGGGGGGATGCTTTTGTAGGGGCCCATGCTTAATTGTGTGGCCAGGCTCCATTGAGGCGTGGCCAGCCACCACAGAGGTTTGGCTAACTATTACAGAGTACATGTTCTCTTCCCCTTGGTAAATATATAATAAACCATATTCTTGCAAGTATAATGTAACATAAGTATAATGCATAATTAAAGTGCACTAGGATAGAGTCTGGAACCTGATCCCTAGAGGAGGAGGAGGGCCCACAGGCAGTGGGGCCCAGCGGTGGTTTCCCCTATTCCCCTGTGGGCAGGGCCGGTGCAAGGTTTCCCAGCACCCTAGGCAAATCTTCGGCAAATTCCCCCCCCCCGCCCCCTCCTCAAAGAAAACAAAATGAAAAAAATAATTATATTTTATATATACTTATATTTTATATATATATATATATATATACTGTCCGAGTGCCGCCATTCTTCCACGTTTATGCATAGAGGATTCATTCCCCTGGGAGGGCACCGCAGCACGTATTTACCTTAAGAGGAGTGCCGGGACTTTTGTATGTATGTATATATATTATGCGCGCGCGCTCCAGAAAAGGGGGTGTGGTCATCCAAAAGGGGGCATATCCAGTGTAGTAGAACCAGAAGCAGAACTCTTGGTGACATCATCTGCTGCCGGGCTCCTGCTCTGAAGGGGAGCACCTCTCCTCCCATTCTGTGACACCATTGTATTAAGTTAATTGATAGCTGCCGCTGTCTTTTCAGTGGCCGACTTCCTCACTGGTCCCTGCACCTTACAAATCACACACTCTTTATTATACACATTTTACAAGTGTCATACCCAGGATTAGAAACCACAACCTATTACATTGGAAGCAGACACCTTACTTATGAGGCTATTTGCTCCTTTATAGGAAATATGAGAATTTTAACTATATGAAGATACTTCTCTGACAATTACACGTAACTTCACATAGTTAGAATTCTCATGCTTCCTCTACAGGAGCAAATAACTCCATCAGTAAGGTGTCTGCTGTTAGTGTAACAGGTCTTGGGTTCTAATCCTGGGTATGACTGCTAAGAAATGTGTGATTTAAAATAAAAGACAATTAAATGTATAAATACAGTATCTAATTTTTTTTTCAGAACACTCCATACACATACACACACACATACACACACATATATATATATATATATATATACACACACACATGCATACATATATTAGGAAATAGGGGGGTACCAATATTTATCTTGCCTCCGGGCAATTGTGACGAACTTACGCCACTGAGTAGAACCCCTTATACTATCTAGTACTGGTGCCCCTTTCACATTATAGCACACGGTACAAGCCGAAATTTACATTATAACACATGGTACGAGCCGAAAATCATATTATAGCACACTGAATGAGCCGAAATTCACATTGTAGCACACGGTATGAGCCGAAATTCACATTGTAGCACACTGAATGAGTTGAAATTCACATTGTAGCACATTGAATGAGCCGAAATTCACATTGTAGCACATTGAATGAGCCGAAATTCACATTGTAGCACACTGAATGAGCAAAAATTCACATTATAGCACACTGAATGAGCCAAAATTCACATTATAGCACACTGAATGAGCCAAAATTCACATTATAGCACACTGAATGAGCCGAAATTCACATTGTAGCACACTGAATGAGTTGAAATTCACATTGTAGCACATTGAATGAGCCGAAATTCACATTGTAGCACACTGTATGAGCCTAAATTCACCTTGTAGCACACTGAATGAGCCGAAATTCACAATGTAGCACACTGAATGAGCCCAAATTCACATTGTAGCACACTGAATGAGACGAAATAACACATTATAGCACACTGAATGAGCCGAAATTGTGACAGCAGAGAGAGAGAGTGACGACAGGGAGAGAGAGAGTGATGACAGGGAGAGAGAGAGTGACAGTAGGGACAGGGACAGTAACGACAGGGAGAGAGGGTGACAGCAGGGGAACATTACCTGACTCATTTGTTGCGGCTGAGCGGCTGGTGGCTGGCAGATGGTGAGCGGTGAGCAGTGAGTGGCTGTCGGTGGTGAGTGGCGTATGGCTGTGAGCTAGTACAGCGCTCTACACAGCTGCCGGCAGCCGAGCAGGGACGGGAGCAACATCAGTGATCGCACGGAGCAAAAAAAATTGTGGGTCCCTGGGACCCCTCACTATAGAAAATTGGGGTCACACTTCACCATTTCTGGGTCCCATAACATATTATTGGCATTTTTGTGTGTGTGTGGGGGAGGGGGTCATGCAGATGTTGGGGCAGTGCTGAGGATAGGGTGGGGGTAAGGGTAGATAGCGGCTGGGGCAGTACTGGAGGAAAAGGAGGGGGTTAGAGGCAGGTAACACTGAGTGGTAGGGAGATGGTAAGGGTGGCTAGTAGTTAGGGCACTATTGGGGGCAAGGAGGTTTATTGGGAGAGGCAGTACTGGGGTAGTAGGAAGGGTATTAGATAGCTGGGGCAAGGGGAGATAGGCAGTACTATGGAAAGTGCCTGGGGGGTAGGGGTATATAACTGGGGCAGTACTTGGGAAAAGAGGGGGTTAAAGACAGCTAGTACTATGGGCAGTGCTGGGGAGTTGGGGTAGATGGCAGTTAGGGTAAGGAGAGGGTTAGGGGCACGCAGTGCTGGAGAGTAGGGAGGGGGTAAGGGTAGATGGCAGATTGGGCAGTACTGGGACACAGAGCACACAGATACCTGCCATCACCACCACGGGAACAATAAGCACACCTGCCACTTACACCCACCAGAGCGATGAGCGTCTCCTCTCCCTCCTCTCCCAGCCACAGGGATACTGAGCACACAGCCAGCTGCAACTCTCCCCCGCCGAAGCCGAGCACTGAGCATCAGGACCCACGTTCCCCCGGCTGCCTACCAGACACGGGGACACTGAGCAGGATGCCATTTACCCCCGCAGGAGCCGAGCGCCCGGCCTCGCGTCCTCTCCAAACCCCCCTGCGCACCAGCCACGGGAACACTGGGAACCACTCCCCCATCGCTGCGGAAACATCCAGTCCCTCCATCCAGTCCAATCCAGCCGGGCTGCTGTGGAGCACGTCCCAGGGACCCGCCCACCCGCTGCGAGGTGGAAGAAGTCCTTTCCTCCCTGGGTGAAGGTGCCGCCCCCGGTCATCGGGGCGGGTTACAGAAGGGAGGGGGAGTGAACGACGCAGCAGTGAAGGAGTGGTGAGCAGAGAGCGGTGGCCTTACATATATATTTTTTTATGTTGTTTTACTCAGCACCGCCCTTCAAGTGCCGGCGCCCATAGGCAGCTGCCTAAAGCTACCTAGTGGTAGCGCCGGCCCTGCCTGTGGGCCCCACCGACCCTGCAGTACAACAAGGGTAATATCGAGCGTGGCCTTATTCCTTTTCTGTTTTGTTTCCAAATTTTGCCTAGTGCTATCATGGCTCCTTATAATCATGGCTATAAAAGGACTAGTTGATTCTGGCTCATATGCCATAAATGCATTTAACTGAAATTCAATGATGTGTGGGATATGTACAGAATGCTAGTGTAATGACTTGCAGAGAATTGTAAGTCTCTTGATGACGGGATAAAAGCTTAATTGTTTTGATCAAAATATGAATGAAAATCCCCATGATTTAGTTTGGTAAATACACACAGATTTGCAGTATATTATTGTTAGCATTGTTAGCATTGTAAGCAAAAGTTTTGCATACATACAGTTTATGCAAGGGCATAGCTACAATAGGTGCAAGCAGTGCGGCTGCTACTGGGCCCATGCTGCCTCTAGGGCCTGACATCTATTTATGCTAAATACTATAAAAATATAGGAGTGCACATATACATATAAAATACAAATACAAATACAATATATAAAAAATAAAATACAATTATACTTGAACAATATCCTAACCGCAGTGTCTAAAATTGGTATAGTTACCACTTATTAGAAACATATATTGATTTAACATCAAAGTACATTCATGGTCCATTGATATTAATGAGAATAGTGGTGTAATAGGTGCACAATATCTACCAATGTAACGTTTCACTTAGCTGTTAGCTGAATAAGTGCTTTGGAGGAGAAGCAGAACCAATACGATTTTAGAGGTACGCACAGAACACACAATTGCAGCTTTACAGATGCTTTGAATTGAAGACAATGGAGGTTTTTACGATCCTCCTGGAGCACACGTTATGCTAGGACCCCCCCCCCCACAACCTGATGTTAGCTTCGGGCTGTGCATATCCCAAGCCCGTGTTCACTCCATTAATTCCTAAAGTAATTAATGAAGCAATCGCTGGCTGCGAATAGTTGCAGCCTGACATTCCATACAGAATGCCGTGATGCACACTGCCGCATCACAGTAGGCTCTGGCGGAAGGGTGGGATCATGAGAGCACATGACCCCCATCCCTCCCACACCCCACACAGGCCATGCCCAGATCCTTCCGGCCAGCTGCTGGTGGCTAATGGTGTTCTCTACCCCCAAACTGGCTGGGAGCTGTGCGAGACTGGGGAACTTACACGTGCCAGTACTGGTGCATATGGTGCAGCGTCATTATAGCCGGCCCATTATAGATATACAGCATCTATATATATATAAAAGGTTAATGCTACACACACACACACACACACACACACACACACACACACACACACATAAACAGACACAGACCCACAAACACACACATGCTCAGAATGACAGAGCCCTGGCTCCCAGCAGCAGGAGTTCAAGAATCCCAGAAGCTCCTGTGTGAGTAGCATCCTGCCTCCTATAACATGTCCCTGGTATCTGTCATTTTGATGGGCTTTTAACTAGTAGATCATAATGCCCTAGTTAGGACTCTGGTCATCAGTATTTATCATTATATCCCTACAAAATGGCCCAAGTAGACAAAGTACCATCATTTGTAGTACTGATATATAGAATAAAACTGTGCTGTCAGATATCTGCTTTAAAATAAGAAACAGACGAAGAAAAAGTTTGATAGCACTCTAACAGCATAACTTTACTACTTACTGTATTCTGACATTTGGTTTTTTTTTCAAATGCTGTAACTTTTGACAGACCTTGCAACTTTCTGCAACATTTAATTTGTCTTGTTTTGAAATGCAGTCCCAGCATACAAAAAAGGATAATTATAGCTCTGGCAAGTAAAAAAAAAAAAATATGCTATCTGTTTACCTGCTCAGTATGCATAGTAAATAATAATATGCAAGTGCAAAATAGAGCAGGCTAATAATAGCCTGTAAAAAATGATAGGCATTAAAATAAATAGTTCTAATGAGTCAATATACTTCTTTAAATGTAAACCTTGTGATGGCATTATGAAAATTATTTGCAGAGTCTATGAAAAGCCTTATATGGATGTAGTGAATAGTACACACAAACACTGAAACCTGATCACTAAAACTATTGCTTTTCCTTCTCATTAGTAAACTCATTTGGAACACAGATGTGTTTGAATGATGTGATACAGTTGTGCCAGAATGTTCTCTAAAATCAATACAACTGATTTGTTGAGAACTAAGTGAGAAACTATTCTCAATATCCAACATCACTGACCATTGCAGTCAGAAAGAAACTACTTATTTAGGAAAAAAATATAAATGTGTCCTTTTTTTGTTTCCAATACTTTTTCTTAGTGTTTATTTGCCAGTATACATTTAAAAAAAAATGTAATTTTATTTAAAGATTATATACTGTAAGATTATTTATAGGTAAGAGCATTTAGAAAAAGTTCATCTCTGACCATTTTTTTTTCAGATTTGGTTTATTAAAAAGCCTAAGACATTTTGTGGTGAATAATTAATTATATTTAATATATCTTATATTTAACAGATGAATGGAACTTCACATACTGTATTAGTAAAATTAGTAAAATTAGGAGAATAATTTAATAGGCAAGCATAATGGGGCTATAATGTTGTGATAGATAATAAGTTCTTTTAAAGCTATATTTAGTATTTGTCAGTTTATTGAAGCAGAAATAATACTGTACAGCTCTTTTAAAGACTGTTAAGTGATTTAAGCTTATATTTTTAAATTTGTGTTCTGGTTGGAGTATACAGTTATATATTTTAAAGGTTATTAGGGAAGAGTCACCACTAACAATAATTAAAGAAATAAGTACTATAAAAATTAGTCTAAAAACGGGTATAGTAATATACTATATTTCCCAGACTGTGAAAGCTTGTTAACATATTTATATATTCTTACCTTCTTAACCTGTGCTTTCACTGAATTCAAATTGCAGTATCTGTTTTTTTCTCAAAAATTACTTTTCATTATAGCATTTGAAAGTATTGTTTGGAGCTCCTAGGAAAAAGTGGATTTTTATTTCTACCCTAAAATACACCAACGTGTGAAATAATTTTACTGTAAATTTAATATGACATATTATACAAACACTGCAAAATATAAATGTAATACAATTGAAAAATATAATTTCAAAACAACTGAATTATTAACCAAATTTTTAAAATATTCTAATTTAGTAAAATCATAGAAATATGGGTAAATATCACAGGTACTGTAAAAGTCCACAAAGTGCTTATTCATATAAACATCTGTTGTCCCCAAAAGGTCAAGCGGGATAATTCTCAGGGAAATAAACTGTGCTTAATTAAAACAAGCAGAGCCTTATAGTATTTTACAAACTGCAACTTCTTAATATAATAACAAAAACTGTTTACTGTTAATATGACCCCTTTGAGTTTTACTAACAATGGAAATTGACATATAACTGGAAAGCTCTGATCCCTCATTCACTGAAATAATACATTTTTTGATAGGATTCCAATTAATGTGTTGAGCTAAATGTTGAATGGGTAAATAATTTTTTTAACCAGGAACTTACAAGTCCCATTCCGTGTCGAACAGGGAGGGTTCCGCAATTACCTACTGGTTTATTTTTTAGTGAATATCACATACCAACATTTTCACATTATAATACTAGTGAGATTAGTCAGATAGCTCAGTTGGTGGTGCACCCAAGAGTCATGTATTGTAACATGCGTCAAAGCAAAGGAAAGAAGACTCATTTTGTTGGGGCACACTTTTAAATAATTGTATTGAAACATTAAAGTTTGTTGATATGCATTTAAATCAGATATAACTTCCATACATCAAGGCAAAGGTACTTGGTATACATTGGCGCAAAAAAGTATTTGGCCAGCCACCTATTGTGCAAGTTGACCCACTTAAAAAGATGAGAGAGGTTTGTCATTTCCATCATAGGTACACTTCAACTGTGAGAGATAGAATCTGAAAATAAAACCCAGGAAATCACATTGTATGATTTTTAAATAACTTATTTGTTTATTCTTGCGGAAAATAAATATTTGGACAATCGAAAAGTTTAACTCAATACTTTGTAATGTAACCTCGGTTGGCAATTACAGAGGTCAAACGTTTCCTGTAGTTCTTGACCAGGTTTGCACACACTGTAGCAGGTATTTTGACCCACTCTCCCATGCAGATCTTCTATAGATCTGTCATGTTTTGGGGCTGTCGCTGGGCAACACGGACTTTCAACTCCCTCCACAGATTTTCTATTGGGTTGAGGTCTGGAGATTGGCTAGGCCACTCCAGGACCTTGAAATGCTTCTTACGGAGCCACTCCTTAGTTGCCTGGGCATTGTGTTTGGGGTCATTGTCATGCTTGAAGACCCAGCCATGTTACATCTTCAATGCTCTTACTGAGGGAAGGAGGTTTTTGGCCAAAATCTCATGATACATGGCCCCATGTATCCTCTCCTTAATACGGATCGGTCGTCCTGTCCCCTTTGCAGAAAAGCAGCCCCAAAGCATGATGTTTCCACCCCCTTGCTTCACAGTGGGTATGGTGTTCTTGGGATACCATTCATCATTATTCTCCCTCCAAACACGGTGAGTTGAGTTTATACCAAAAAGTTTGATTTTGCTCTCATCTGACCACATTACATTCTCCCAAGCAGGGGGACCTTTCGGGTGCTGCAGGATTTCAATCCATGACAATGTAGTGTGTTACTAATGGTAACCTTTGTGACTGTGGTCCGGGCTCTCTTGAGGTCATTGACTAGGTCCCCCCATGTAGTTCTGGGCTGATTCCTCACCGTTCTCAAGATCATTGATACCCCACAAGGTGAGATCTTGCATGGAGCCCCAGGTCGAGGGAGATTGTCAGCGATCTTTTATTTCTTCAATTTTGTAATAATTGCACCAACAGTTGATCTCTTCTCACCAAGATGCTTGCCTATTGTCGAGTAGCTCATCCCAGCCTTGTGTAACTCTACAATTTTGTCCCTGGTGTCCTTAGACAGCTCTCTGGTCTTGGCCATGGTGGAGAGGTAGCAGTCTGACTGTTTGAGGGTGTGGACAGGTGTCTTTTATACAGATTACCAGTTCAAACAAGTGCCATTAATACAGGTAATGAGTGGAGGATAGAAGAGCTTCTTAAAGAAGAAGTAACAGGTCTGTGAGAGCCAGAAATCTGCTTGGTAGGTGTCCAAATATTTATTTTCCCCAAAAATACATTATACAAGTAAATTGTTTAAAAATCATTCAATGTGATTTCCTGGGTTTTTTTCTTTTCCAGATTCTGTCTCTCACAGTTGGAGTGTACCTATGATGGAAATTACAGACCTCTCTCATCTTTTTAAGTGGGTCAACTTGCACAATCGGTGACTGTCCAAATACTTTTTTTGCCCCACTGTAGGTGTTACGAAATGTTACAATAAATATTTGTGGTGAATAACATATATATGATAATACAAAAAAACACACAATAGCAAAACACAAAAGGTCACACCTGGTGTATTAATACATAAAATTACATTGCCATTTTCATAGTAATGAGGTAAGACAATGTTGCAAAAATAAAAAGGTATGCAAAAATGACAAGGTGTTTACAGTATCAGCCAATGTTGTAGGTGACTTTCAATAATGTGTGTCAATCACTCTCTTTACATGGCTGTGTTTATTGGTGATGTGCAAAAAACATGTAGTGAAATGGTCACATTTACATAAATCTTAAAAACAGCTAAATATATTTGGTTGGGGATATCTGAAAATTATTACTCTATAATAATAAATTAATTACACATGCAGTGTGTGGTATCCAAAACGGCACAAACAAGGTCTGGTTGTTTTAACCTAATAGTTTATTAGAGGAGTGGTAATTGCTGACAATGATTAGAATAAACAGGTAAAATAAAAATAAATAAAAAAAATTATCTTCAAATGAGTAGATTTGGTTTGCCTTCTGTGTGTGTACACTATTTTTGTTAAGTTAAGTGGGCCTCATTTCATGAGTGTGGCTCCCATGTGACTCGATGAGTCTGAAAGGACTCAGTTAACCCTCACTCTGCCTCTATTGCCCACTCATATGTTGCTATGAACAGTGAACGAGTGGGTGAGATTACAAAGAGTCAGGTTAGGTATGAGTAAAATTAGGTGCAGTATAGGGGATCTGCTTTTGAGCATGTGACCAGTCTACCCCCCCCCCCCCTCTGTTGGAAATCCAGAGCAAGGGGTGTGTCCCAGTCCATGCACAATGAGAGTCCCCCAGAAATAAAGTTAGGAGTGTGGTCCACCTACTGGAGAATTGGAGGGGCCCCTCCAATACAATGTAGTGAAATAGCAACAGTATAAATAAACACACATATGCTTGTTTAGTCAAGCAAATTAGTGAATATAGGTATAAATAATTGCATACTTATCAGAGACTTGTGTGTGGTGTGGTGTCCGGGTCCCGTGCACAGGACCTGAAACTCCAAACTTGGATGTGCCTTTCGCCAAGGTTTGGCTTGTTCATCAAGTACCTTTGCCTTGATGTATGGAAGTTATATCTGCTTCAATAAGTGTTAATGTTTTAATAAAATTATTATTTAAAAGTGTACCCCAAACAAAAAGAGTCTTCTTTCCTTTCCTTTGATGCAAGTCCCACTCCTTGGAAGCTTTTTGAAGTACCTATGTACACCACCAAGGAATATTGGAATTTTTGTAGAAAAACTGAGGTGGTCTGTTTTAGGGAGGGTTTGAAAAACACGTGATCAAAGTCTTGGAAGGATGTTCATTTTCACCATGTTAGCGCATTCTGGGGGTCATTCAGAGTTGTTCGCTCGTTATTTTTTTCTCGCAACGGAGCGATTAGTCGCTAATGCGCATGCGCAATGTCCGCAGTGCGACTGCGCCAAGTAAATTTGCTATGCAGTTAGGTATTTTACTCACGGCATTACGAGGTTTTTTCTTCGTTCTGGTGATCGGAGTGTGATTGACAGGAAGTGGGTGTTTCTGGGCGGAAACTAGCCGTTTTATGGGTGTGTGTGAAAAAAACGCTACCGTTTCTGGGAAAAACGCGGGAGTGGCTGGAAAAATGGAGGAGTGTCTGCGCGAACGCTGGGTGTGTTTGTGACGTCAAACCAGGAACGACAAGCACTGAACTGATCGCACTGGCAGAGTAAGTCTCGAGCTACTCAGAAACTGCACAGAGAGGTCTTTTCGCAATTTTGCGAATCTTTCGTTCGCAATTTTGATAAGCTAAGATTCACTCCCAGTAGGCGGCGGCTTAGCGTGTGCAAAGCTGCTAAAAGCAGCTTGCGAGCGAACAACTCGGAATGAACCCCTCTATTCTGGAAATAAGGAAATAATTCCATCTCTTGGAGATTGGTGGTTAGTGTTTTAAAAATACATGTAGCATTTACCTTACGAAGGTACTCATATATCTTACTCTGAAAAACACCAATTTATTTGAAGTCATGGCTCTGCCATTTTTAAAGGATGTTCAAAATTGGTATATATGAGATGTGTTTTCACTTAACTATCCTTCTGACTGAACATCTCTGTAACTTAATAAGAGCAACATTTGGTGATAAAAATGAATAGGTGCTACAAGCTATTATACCTTGGAATTCTATTGTACTACATTACCTTGTGGTCAATAAATTCCTTTCTGGTGCAGGTTCTCCCAAATGTAGAGTCTATAATATTTCTTTAAAAAAAAACAGTATGTATTAAGGCTTTATCAGAGATCATAAATTCAATCACATCTGTGTCTTAAAAGGTAGAAATCAGACTCTTCAATTTGGGTCAACTTTATCTACAATGATGCCTGGTGAAGAGGATCTGGATTCCGCTTCTGCTTTCAAGGCAGCAAATACCACCATTTGGCCAGGTTTAATTTCTCAAATGGTTAGAGCACTGGTCTTTAACCCCTGAAATATCTTGTGGTACTTTCTAACATGTGTTTAGCATGTCAGAAAAAAAAGCCATGTGTTCAATTTTCTGTACTGTTTCAATCATTGTTTGCTGGGAACCAGGCAATAACTACTATTGCTACATAGATCTTGAAAGAAGAGACTCCCCTCTTTCAAACAAGGTTTCCTCTATGAGTGCAGCCAGTACCATGGAGACAAGACATGTTGTGCACTCCCTGTCAAAGGGAAATTATATTTATCCATAGCATGGGACCTACATCATTGAACGAGGGGACACCGCTAATTCCTAATTTATGAATATGTGGTAGCTTGGTAGAGAGATCATTCTTTACTCTTTTATCTTTGTCCAATGACATTTCTACCCAGTATATTTTAAATAGGTATGAAATGCTGTAGTGGGTGATGCTGCTTAAAAGCCTCGGCCATGGAGACTTGTTAATGAGGTTGCCGGTCAGTGTGCAGGCAGCGTAGCGGGTCCTTTACACGTTTCTCCGTTACCCAGTATCAACGGTTTCATCAGAAGGTGGTGCAGTGTGCTTAGAGCTGAATTTAAATACATGGATACACAATCGGTATCAAGATCTAAGTCATTGGTTTCAGGTGAATTAAGCAGAAGGTAATCAGGTGTTCATTAGAATTTGTAGGCAAAATTGCTCACTGAGGTAATATCTATATCTCTAGATAGACCATAGATAGCAGATATACACATCAATATAATAGAAAATAATGGCAACAACTTAATATCAAAGATACAACTTAAAAACAATAAAGATACATTTTAGACACAATGTAGACCCTTGATCAAATCCCGCTTCAAACTATTGTTTGATATATTTTTTATTTACTTGTTAATCTTGATACTTATATATATTGGAAATAATCCAGGGAGACATAGGAGATGTTTTACCTTTTTCAACATTATTTACAAGACATAATATAAGTATCAAGATAAATAAATAAAAAATAAAAAAATAAAACAATAGTCTGAAGCGGGACTTGAACATGGGTCTGTCTGTTCCACGCTATAAGGGATTTGGTTCTCTACACCATGATGATTCCATGATTGGGCTGCTAATCTTGATACTTAAATTACGTCTTGTAAATAATGTTGAAAAAGGTAAAACATCTCCTATGTCTCCCTGGATTATTTCCAATTGTGTCTTAAATGTATCTTTATTGTTTATTTGTTTATTGTCTGATGAAGCCGTTGATACTGGGTAACGTAGAAACGTGTAAAAGACCCGCTACGCTGCCTATACACTGACCGGCAACCTCATTAACAAGTCTCCATGGCCGAGGCTTTCCAACAGCATTATCCACTACAGCATTTCAGCTGAGAGCTGTGCGCTCCCTCCCCGCAAGCGGACACAATACAGCCGCTCCCACCCGTAGCCATGGATCCAGCACGCTGCATACCTGTCTCGCTGAAGCCCTAATGGACTTAGTGGTGAGCTAAACACTTTATCCTGGCGGTTCAGGGAGGTGGTAGCATATTGCATGCTATACGGGTATTATTGAACTAAGCCTATTCCAAACTAACACTCCAAACGCCTTTCAAAGCAACCTTGGGATCCCAAGTACTGTTTGCCAACCAAAGAGGTGGAGAATTATATGTTTGGTTCAATTATCATGGACTGCAACATTGTGCACTAAGCTGGTGAATACGTGACAGAATGCGGCAGCTTTTAGCAGTGTTTTATATTGTTTTTTATTTACTGTACTGTATTCACAGTTGGAATCTTTTAAATTAGATAAATAAATTGTAACAAAGTTATATACTATACAGCACTCCCTGGTGATATTCTATTATTCTTTCTTCAATTTAATTGGAGTATTGCAGTGTACTCAGGTGGGAGCTGCTTTATAAATCATATGGTTTTATATAGGTGACTAAATCTGCTTTATATTTATTTTTCTAACGGAGCGCCTGATTCAATTACAGTAATATAAAGTAGTTTTTATAATTGTGTGCTACTTCACTGGCTTCCCTTCCCTTTCAGAATCCAATTCAAACTTCTCACACTCACTTACAAAGCACTCACCCACTCCTCTCCCATTTACATCTCTGACCTTACCTCCCTTTACTCTCCCACCCGTCCTCTTCCCTCTGCTAATGCACGCCGACTCTCCCATCTTCTTATTACTTCATCCCACTCCTATCTCCAAGATTTTTCACATGCTGCTCCCTTACTCTGGAATTCTCTACCTCTCCCCCTCAGACTCTCCACCTCTCTACAGAACTTCAAATGGGCTCTCAAGACCCACTTCTTTACCAAACCCAGCCAAATCTCATCCTAACCCTCTTTCCCACGTTCAGTCTACCCTATCTGTGTCACCCCTGTCTGTCTGCCCCTTCCCTTTAGAATGTAAGCTCTCACAAGTAGGGCCCTCTTCCCTCATGTAATTATCCTTTTCTTCCTATAATAATACTCAACTGCCCAAATCCTGCAGTTCTCGGCCAACTTGATACTTGTCAGTGTCGTCTACTGATGTAGTTATGCTTAATTACCTTGTACTTGTCTTCAACTGTAAGTCACTGTTTTCCTGTTTTGATTGTGTGCATATGTTCTATGTAATTGGGCACTGCGGAACCATTGTGGTGTCATATAAATAAAGGATAATAATAATAATGATAATCATCATCATTATCACCCAGAATATCTAAAGCATCATTTACTAATCAGGCTTCTGGGAAAAACAGGTGTTGCATCAACTTAACTTACCGAGTTCCTTTTACAGAACTACCCCTAAAGGTGAAATATATATAACTCTCCCAGTGAAGGAGAAAGAACATATTGGCCCAAGTCTAACATCTACCTCCACTTTATTCCTAAATAGAGTCAGCCCTAACCAATTTGATACCCTAGGCAAGATATTGGCTGATGCCCCCAAGCACTGGCACTAGTTCTGCCTCTGACCCAGCACCCCTCTCTGAGCACAGCAACAATCACCCAGGAGCACAGATCACAGCAGCAGCCAGCAATAACCATCACCCCTCAACTATAGTAATCCTCAGACTCAAAGCCATAATTAGACATTTTTGTGTCCTGTGTCAGTAAGACTATTGGCAACTCCAGACCCCCCCGCCCCCGTATTTTAAACAGGGACAAGTGGTCTTGCTGAGAAGGAGCGTGGCAACACAATAGTACCCACAATTCAAATTATACCACACAGTGGTGCAATGTTATTCACATTACATCACACAATAGTGTCCCTTATTCATCATGTTACGTCACACTGTAGTGCCTCTTATTCATATTATGTCACACAGTAATGCCCCTTACACCATATTATGCCCAAATAGAAATGCCTCTTGCATCAAATAATGCCCTCACAGTAATGCCCATTGCTCCATATTATGCCCTACACACTAATGCCCCTTACACCATATTATGCCCCACACAGTTATGTACCCTACACATTATTATACCACACACATTAATGCCCTTTACAAATTATGTTCCATACACCAAGGCCAAAGCAACACAATCCTTTAAACTTTTAAACATTGTCAATGTTTGAAGTGTTCCTACATGTTTTCAGGAGTTTTATGTGCAATATGAAACCTCTCTACCCCCCTTCCTTTTGAAGCGGTACCGCAACTTTCCATTTGGAGATTTTCTGTTTCTAGAGGTATTACTGGTCCTATGTAGTAGTGGCCATTTTTAGAGAGACATTTTCAATAGAATTTTTGTTACTGACCGATTCCCCCAGTCACTGCTCCCCACTTCGGTGCTCTTGCTGCTGCCTGCTCAGCTGTATATGTTGCTATCCAATAGTAGATTAGCTGGGAGCTCCAATCATGGTAGGGTAGCAAATGCAAAGCTACCAGTGCTGACCGCCCATCCTGACACTGCCCGCATCTAAATTTGAGCTGGCCTTAGACTTGGAATTAATTCCCCTCGGCATTCCAAATGCCCTTGGCATTTGCTCAGTTTGCCTATGCATTAGACTGGCTCTAATCATGTTAGGAAAACCCCCCAGCTGATTTGAGATTTCTGCTAACTATGACTAACACCAGTTGAGATAAATGAAAATGAAACTGTCTCTATAATGTTGCAATAAAAAGGTTCTCTCCTCTCTAAGATAGTGCACACATATTCCGCAGCGCTTTACAGAGACTATTTGGCCATTCATATCAGTCCCTGCCCCAGTGGACCTTACTTTCTGGGTTCCCTTACCAAATGTACACACATTCATACACACATTGCAAGTACAGAGGGAATATACAAATTTCACTCAGTAAGGCCAAGGTGGTATTTAAACCCATGACCTCAGTGCTATGACGCAGTAATGATAACATTACAAAACTTCCACAGATGAATATCTAAGTAAAAAACTGCTGGCGCTGTATATCTAGATACATCAATTTCCTTTTTAACTTCATCTATTATAGCAAATATATCAACATACTGTAGCGACCCTTTTTTCTTCCTCCACTGTCTGGTGAGGAGAGCCTGTGCAACAAACAGGTCATTTTAATTATCCAGCAGCCCAGGGCTCTATTGCCCCTATACCCCAACCACAGCCCATGATCAGCCAATGTTTGTTTTGCACTGGCAGGAGTGGGAAAAATTTACATGGGGAGGTTGAAATGTTTGTGTTCTCATTAAAATCCTGCCATCCGGCTCAAACGCAGCATGGTGAGGTTGGAGCCGGCACCGCTGGGACTGCTGCATGTGTGTGCGTGTCTGCATAGGTGCCCATGTGCAGTAGCCTTGCGGCCAAGCGGGTCCCGCTGAACAGGACCCACTTGGCCGCTATGTTTACATTAAAAGGAATACCTGTGAGTGCCGCAGCAGCTTTACTACAGCCTGCATTCTTTCTCCATGCTGAGGGCACCATGGCATTTATCAAGAAACATGTGAGTGCCGGTCATGAAATAAGCATTATAATTACCTTAAATACAGAAGAGGAAAGCCCGCCAAAACAGGAAGTGTGGGGTAGCAGGTGTCCAGCCAGTCCCCATCTGATGACTGTGTTGTATAATGGGTACTACTATGTAACGTAATGTGAATAAGGGACTCTAGTGTGTGGTGTAATGTATATAAGGGGTACTACTATACAGCATAATGTGAATAACGGACATTATTGTGCAGTGTAATGTGAGTAAGGGACACTACTGTGTGGTGTATTATGAATATGAATTAAGGGTACTATTGTGTGGCCACACCCCTCTTTTGGCACATGCAACTTCCATAATTCAACTATGGGGGGGGGGGTGCCAGCCCCTTACTTTGCCTGGGGTGCTCAGACCCCTAGATACACCCCTGATTAAAAGACAAGCCTAGAGGTAGGAAGGCTCTGCACACAATCTTACAATCTATAGGGAAATAGGCATTGATACACAAGGATAGTTGCTACCAATTGTATAATAGTCCTGCCAGATTGCAAAAAAATTTAATGGGCTGTATGATATGGTCACCCAGCAATGTTGTCCAACTGTAAGAAGGATGTGAAAGGTGAAGATAGACATTATACAGTATGTGAGGTTATGAGGTATATTCAATTGAAGTTGGATCCATTCCGACATTCATTTGTCGTAATGGATCTGACCAGGGCTATTCAATGCCATCTCAATTCGACTTTAAAAAAAGTCAAATTGAGATGCGGGAGCAGAGACAGGGTAGAGGAAGAGATGGGGGAGTGACAGGGAGAGCCGCGGGCAGATGGGAGAGAGCAACGCTACAGCAGCAGCTATAGCAGCGTAGCCAGAGGATGTATCACAGCCACTGCTCACGGGAGTGTCCACCCAGCTCCAGCAAGCAAGGTTCACCCAGTCTTGTATGCTGTAATTATTCTAGGGTGCAGTGAAAATCAGTGTAAACTGGCCCTGGTTTGTATGCTGTAATTATTCTAGGGTGCAGTGAAAATCAATGTACACTGGCCCTGTCTTGTATTCTCTAATAATTGTAGGGTGCAGTGAAAATCAATGTACACTGGCCCTGTCTTGTATTCTGTAATAATTCTAGGATACAGTGAAAATCAATGTACACTGACCCTGTCTTGTATGCTGTAATAATTCTAGGGTGCAGTGAAAATCAATGTACACTGGCCCTGTCTTGTTTGCTGTAATTATTCTAGGGTGCAGTGAAAATCAATGTACACTGGCCCTGTCTTGTATTCTGTAATAATTCTAGGGTGCAGTGAAAATTAATGTACAGTGGCCCTGTCTTGTATGCTGTACTGTAGAAGTACACCAGGATGAGGAGGATATGGGTTTAGCTGGCACTGTGGAGGAAGTTGACGATGAGGATTCTGATGTTGATGTGGTTTGTTAGAATACGGCACCAGTGGAGACAGTTGTTGTCCATGGGATGAAAAAGCCCAATGTCATGCTTGGAAAAAATACCAAAAAAGCCACCTTTTCGGTGTGGAATTATTTCTCCACAAATCCGGACAACAGGTGTCAAGCCATCTGTTGCCTTTGTCAATCCATAATAAGTAGGGGTAAGGACGTTAACCACCTTGGAGCATCATCCCTTATATGTCACCTGCAGCGCATTCGTAATAAGTCATTGTCAAGTTTAGAAACTTTTGTTAATAGCATAAGCAGTCCACTGACACCTAAATGATGTGGTTTTGTTTGAATATTGTTTCACTGTGAGGATGAGGATGTAAACACTGAAGGGGGGGAATCTGAGGATGAGGACAATATCTTGCCACTGTAGAGCCAGTTTGTGCAAGGAGAGATTAATTGCTTGTTTTTTGGTGGAAACAAACCAGTAATTTCAGCCACAGTCGTGTGACAGACCCTGTTGCTGAAATGATGGGTTTGTTGAAGTGTGCATGTCCTGTTTTTAAAAAAGGGTGGGTGGGAGGGGCCAAGGACAATTCCACCTTGCACCTCTTTTTCTCCTTTGCATTATGTGCATTAAAGTGTCAAAAGGAATGAAAAAGTCTATTTAAAATCACTATATGTGAAAGACTCCATGAGATACTTCTATGAATGATTCACAAAATGAGGGGAGATCTGTGCTTAATATATTTAGATGTTATAGTATAATATCTAATCTCAAGCACAGTATCATCTCCAAAAAGTATTAGTGACTATTGGATCAAAAGGACCCTATGGGCTCATCTTTTACATGTAACTGTACACTTTGTAATATGCCCTAGTGGGTAGAGTCCATGGTGTCCTCATACAGTGTCATACATCTTGGTCTTTTGACCTCATAGAAAAATCAGACAAAGATGGCAATTTTTATTATATGTAATATCCTATATTAATAGGTGCTAAGGCCCACTGTTAAGCCTCATGTGGATATATCATTGGAGATGATACTGTGCTTGAGATAGAAGTATTTCATGGAGTCTTTCACATATAGTGATTTTTAATACACTTTTTCATTCCTTTTGACACTTAAATAATTTTTAAATCAATTTTCGCTTTTTATGAATATTTCTTTATTTAGAGTACTAATAAAAGTTATATTTTAGCTATTGTGTAACCTCTTGTGCACCACAGCTTGGACATTTACTTTCAATTCTTGTATCATGTGATTGTATCCTTCATGTGTCCGTGGTAGCACCCCCCATTCCTTGATAATCTCAGTAGGAAATCAAACCAATAAACTCTTTTGGGGGTCTCAACTTAAATATACATATCTGTACTTTGGCTTGTGCGCCCCTATCCCCAGTAAACACTCCCAGATGGGCCTGGTGTTTGAGCCGCCCTCTTGTGTCACTTAGCTTAGTGACCTCGGTGCAACGTTTTGGCCTAAGAAACAATACTGTGAGGTGTACAGAATAGACTGGAAATGAGTGGAAATGAATGGTATTGAGGTTAGCATTACCATAGGATCAAAATTACCCTCAAATTCTGTGATTTTAGCTTAGAATCATCCAGATCCAAAACCAAAACCAAAACCTGAAATGGTGGTTTTGGAAAAACCAATCCAGATCCAAAACACGAGCGGGGATCCAGATCCGAAACCAAAACACAAAACCTGAAAAGTGCCCGCCGCATATCTCTAATATATATATATAAAAATGGATAACATACTTCTAAGCGACCACTAGTGACATATATATGTAAGTAGACTGCGTATTCAGTTATAAAAAGATAAATACAAGGCTTTATTTCAACAATAAAAAATTCACAGAGAAAAGACACATAATGTGCCAGGACAAATATATATATATATATATATATATATATATAAAATGGTGAAAGAAGCGCTACTACCACACAAATTCAATATGTAATAAATACCAACACTTAACATATAACATAAATAATAAAGTGACAAGTTATAAATGTTCTTATAAGGCCTCTCTGTATTTTTGCACCCCAGATAAGGTGGCAGCAAATGCGTTTTCAGGTGACTTATATTCCTGTAAGTGCGGATATGTAATGTTCATAGGTGGTAAAACTTTTGCACCTTCAGTGCTTTTTACAGTTAAATGAAGTTCTTATATGCGTACCAGAAATCCCAGAAAAATTTGCCTGTAGTAGGTCTTTCTTGGGTATTCGTCCTCTATCCCTTGTAGCAATGTAGATGTGCTCGTCAAATGCAGTATTTAAATATTTAAATACACAGGGAGAGGAGAAATGTGTCAGTATCATGTACTGTCAGAATTAATAAAGTGACTTCGTGCAATCACAAAAAAGTGCCAAGTGCCCAGTGCAAGGTGCAACTTTGTTAAAAAATATTATAGCAAATCGTGCCTTGAGCGATAAATAAATTAGTAAATAGTGAGTGTTTAGCAAGAAAAGGGTAGTGGTTTATGAGACAACTCACTTTTTTTTTTACTTCCTTATATATGAAAGGAGGGGGGTTAAGGGTTCAGGTGTCCGCCGGAGTTTCCACAGCCATACGCTGTACCTTAAGACCAAATATGCCCCATAGAAAAAAAACTCTGATAGTGTAATACAATTTTTAACAGAGTTTAATAGACTTTACAAACAGAAAAAAGGTAAAAAAATGGACCCTTTCTTTGCACAGCATACAGCCTTGACAAAAGCGTCCTGCGCAGTGCTGAAACGTTGGCAAAGCTATGCCACTTTGAGATGTGATTTCTTCACTAAATTTGGATACTTTTTTGCATCAAGTCCCTTGAGTGCCGCCTGGTTCTTTTTCGGTTTGGGGGAGGGACATCTCTCCCTAGGAACCACAGTGAATATATTATTTATATAGGAGGGCACCGGGGCAGTTGACTTTGATAACACGGAGTGCCGACCTATCGGAATTTTTATATATATATATATATATATATATATATATATAAAGAGAGAGAGAGTTAACAGTCTATAATTACCTACAAAAGAATATAGGGGTCATATAGAACCTGCTAAGTGTATGTGTCAAGGATTAGAAAAAGTTATAAAAAATTGCTTAACTGAAGAGGTGTAGTAAAATCAGATGTCACCAAATGCACTTCGGCTGGTCAGACTTCATCAATTTGTGATAGTACAGATTACTGCCCATTGGCCGTATATGGTTGTTAACTACTATTGGCCAGTGGAAATATAACTAATTCTGTTTTGGGAGTATTAAGTTTGAGGAGGTGAGATGACATCAGAGATGAAGTAACAGAAAGGCATTCATTGACACAGACCAGTACAGGTGGTGACAAATCTGGGGAGGATAGGTAGATTTGAGTATCATCCACATACAGATGATACTGAAATCCACATACAGATGATACTGAAATCCAAAAGAGCTGATTAGTTTACCAAGAGATGTCGTATAGATTGAGAAAAGCAGAGGCCCTAAGACTGATCTTTGTTGTACTCCAACTGATGGAGGTAGCGAAGAGGAGGTAGACTGAGAGAAATGAATACTGAAAGAGTGATTAGATAGTTAGGTTGAGAACCAAGAAAGGGTTGTCTCCTGGTGACCTAGGGATTGTGGTGTTTGTATAAGAAGACAGTAGTCTAAAGTGTCAAAAAGCAGCTGAGAGGTCAAGGAGAGTAAGTGAGTAATGGCCTTTAGATTTAGCAGTGATCGGATCATTCACAATTTTAGTCAGTGCTGTCTCTGTGGAGTGTTGGAAACAAAAACCCTGCTGAAGTGGGTCTAATAAGTTGTGTGAATTAAGAAAGTGTGTAAGGCAAGTGTAAGCAAGTCTCTCAAGTAGCTTGGAGGGGCATGGGAGCTGAGAAATGGGAAAGTAATTTTAGAGAGAGTTAGGGTCAGAATTTAGTTTTTTCAGAATCACTGCAGTAAGTAATGCATGTTTGAACACACTGGGCGGCTTTGAGCTGAAAGTAGCTCAACACACCAAAAGTGAGCTGCTTTCAGCTCAAAATCACCCAGTGTGTATGGACCTTTACAGGGAGTATTTGGACATTCACATCAGTCCCCGCCCCAGTGAAGATTACAATCTATATTCCCTACCACATGCACACACATTCACGCTAGGGTTCATTTTGTCGAGAACCAATTAACATACCAGTATATTTTTGGATTGTGGGAGGAAACAGGAGTACCCAGAGGAAACCCATGCAAGGGGAGCATATACAAACTCCACACAGTTAGTGCCATGGTGGAATCGAACCCATGACCTGAGTGTTGGAAGCCACTAACGCTAACCATTACACCGTCAGTAATATAGGATCAATAAGAGAGGTAATAGAGTAGGCAGATACTTCATCTTCATTTGTGGGATCAGATGAAGAGAAGGTGCCAGAGGGTTCAGGGAGGGAATTGAGCAAGTCATCTGTTGTGAAAGAGCATACCAATTCATTTCGTATTTTATCAATCTTGTCCGTGATAATCCAAATGGTTATCTTAAAATGAAACAAATAGTAAAAAAAAGTTAGTGGACATAGGCCCTTATTCCGAGTTGATTGCTCGCTAGCTGCTTTTAGCAGCAGTGCAAACGCTAAGCCACCGCCCTCTGGGAGTGTATCTTAGTTTAGCAGAAGTGCGAACGAAAGGATCGCAGAGCGGCTACAAAATAATTTTGTGCTCTGTGGGGCTGGTCTCTTCAAAGTGCTGCTGGGATTTCTAAGAGCTGGAAGCCGAGTGAAAAGGAGGAGCAGTGAGCTGGTACAACTGCAACTGCTAAGTGGAGTATAGGTGCCGCAGGTGAGAGCACTACGGCTGCATAAAAGTGAAGGACCAAGAACCGCACAAAGATAGATAAGTATAAGCCAGCTTAATTATTGTATAAGTGATATTGCTTGTCTTCTATTTTTTATTTTTGCTGCTTTTTCTTTGAGTGTAACAGGGAGTTAGACCTTGCAAACAATATGGGAGGGGCTGTGATTGAGGACCTCACTCAGTGCATGTCGTGCAAGATGTATGCACACCTGGAGCTACCGGCCCAGTGTGAATACATCTGCACGAGGTGTGTGCGAACTGTTGCCCTGGAAGCCCAGGTAACTGATCTAGAGCAAACGGTTACGCGACTGAGGGAGATTCACAATCTCGAGCGTAGTTTAGACAGAACGGTGGAGGAGTTGCGGGAGGGGTCACTGGTAGAAGAGGATGATGATCAGGTAGCCAGTTGGGTCACAGTTAGAAGGAAGAATAAGAGGGGGAGGCACGACATCTCCGAACTATCAAACCCGAACAAATTTGCCCGATTGGACGAGGAATCGGAGGATGATAGCGAAGAAATGACGGTGCCGGAGGAGACTGCTCCCTCTAGCATCCAGAGGTGCGGTCCCTCTGGCGTGGTTGGGATAAAAGATAGAGAGGTACCTAGTCAAATGGTGGTGGTAGGGGATTCTATCATCAGGAAGGCAGATAGGGCAATCTGCTACCGGGACCGTGATCGCCGTACAGTCTGTTGTCTCCCGGGTGCTCGGGTACGGCACATCGCGGACCGGGTAGATAGATTGTTGGGAGGGGCTGGCAAAGACCCGGCGGTCTTGGTGCACGTTGGCACCAATGACAAAGTTAGCGGAAGGTGGGATGTCCTTAAGAAAGATTATAGGGACTTAGGAAAGAAACTGAAGGCAAGGACATCTAAGGTAATATTCTCGGAATTATTACCCGTGCCACGCGCTAGTCCAGGGAGGCAGAGGGAGATTAGGGAGGTAAATGTGTGGCTTAGGGATTGGTGCAGGAAAGAGGGGTTTGTGTTCCTGGAACACTGGGCGGACTTCTCAGTCAGACGCCATCTCTTTTGTCGTGACGGATTGCACCTGACTGAGGAGGGGGCAGCGGTGCTGGGGGGAAGGATGGTTAGAAGGTTGGAGGAGATTTTAAACTAGGAGCCTGGGGGGAGGGTTTAGCTAAAAACTACGGGTCATGCAGTGAGAATAGTGGGGATGGCGGTAGTAAACAAAATGGGGGAGAAGTTGGGGGGAGGGTAAGAGCAGGCAGTAAGGTTATTAACATGGGTACTAAAAGGGATTTTACCAAAGCACTAACCAATGACGATTACAGGTCATCCTTGCCACATAAGGTGAAAGATGTCCCTAATGCAAGGGAAAATACTTATCTTAGTTGTATGTATGTAAACGCCAGAAGCATTACTGGTAAAAAGGGTGAACTAGAAATACTTGCAGCAAGCAAACAGTATGATATTATAGGCATTACTGAAACTTGGTGGGATGAATCTCATGACTGGACAGTCAATCTAGAGGGCTATACACTGTTTAGGAGAGACAGACTAAATAAAAAGGGTGGAGGGGTGTGTCTGTACGTAAAGCCGTTTTTAAAACCTAATATATGGGAAGATACTCAGGAGGGTACTGTAGACACTGTTGAGACACTATGGGTAGAAATTGCATGCGGGGAAAAAGGAACAAAAAAGTTAGTATTGGGTGTATGCTATAGGCCGCCTGGTATCAACGCATCTGATGATGAATTGTTACTAAAGCAAATTGAAAAAGCAGCAGGAGTAGGAGACATAGTAGTGATGGGAGATTTTAACTAACCAGAGATAAACTGGAAAAACGATTCATGTGATACTGCTAGGGGCAGTATGTTTTTAAACACACTAAATGATAACTACCTAGTCCAACTAATTGAGGAACCAACTAGGTACAATGCAATCTTAGACCTGGTATTAACAAACAATCAGGATTTGGTATCGGGTATTATAGTAGGGGAACCCATAGGAAACAGCGACCATAATATGGTCACATTCAATATCAGTTTCTACAAACAGCCCTATACTGGCTCAACTAGGACTTTAAATATTAGCAAAGCAAATTTTGAAATGATGAGGGTATTTTTCAGGGATATTGAATGGGAAGGTTTGTTTTTAGGAAAAAATACTACGGAGAAATGGGAGGTACTAAAGTTCCTGCTAGCTAAAAATACACTCAAATATATTCCTATGAGTAGCAAAAAAGGGAATAAAAATCATAAACCGATGTGGCTTAACAAAAAGATTAAGGAACTTATGGGCAAGAAAAGGCGAGCATTTAAAAAATACAAATCTGACGGGGAAGCAGAGTCATTTCAGCACTATAAGGAATGTAACAAAAATTGCAAAAAGGAAATAAGAGCGGCTAAAGTAGAAACTGAAAAACTAGTAGCAAAGGAAAGCAAAGCAAATCCCAAAAAATTCTTTAAATACATCAATAGCAAGAGATTAAAAAAGGAGAGTATAGGCCCTTTGAAGGACACGTTGGGAGTCTTAAGCAAAAATGATAATGACATAGCGAACACACTAAATGAGTTTTTTTCAACAGTATTCACTAGAGAGGACCCAATTCAGGGACTGACACACAATCTCAATAAGGACAATATCACACTGATAGGTACTTATTTAAGCGAGGAAGTAGTCTGTCACCGATTAAAACATTTAAAGATTAATAAATCACCAGGGCCCGATGGTATTCATCCAAGGGTTCTAATGGAGCTTCACTCTGAACTGGCAAAACCGCTATCTCTGATCTTTGAGGATTCAGTTATATCAGGTATGGTTCCCAAAGACTGGCGTATAGCGGAAGTAGTGCCTATATTCAAAAAGGGAAGTAAGGCTGAACCAGGTAATTATAGACCAGTTAGTCTTATATCTATAGTGGGGAAAGTATTGGAAGGTATTCTAAGAGATAGTATTCAGAAGTTCCTTGAAACCAATAAGGTCATTAAAAGGAATCAACATGGGTTTATGAAGGACAGATCCTGTCAAACCAACTTACTTGGCTTTTATGAAACAGTAAGCGCAAACCTAGATCAGGGTAAAGACGTGGATGTAATCTTTTTAGACTTTGCCAAAGCGTTTGATACTGTACCACACATGAGACTTATATACAAGCTACAAGAATCAGGGCTAGGAAGCACAATATGCACTTGGGTCAAAAACTGGTTAGATAATAGGAAGCAGCGCGTTGTGGTTAATGGATATTTTTCAACTTGGACTGAAGTGCTAAGTGGTGTGCCGCAAGGCTCAGTATTAGGACCGCTATTGTTCAATATTTTCATTAACGACCTAACAGAAGGTCTAGAGAGCATGGTGTCAATTTTTGCAGATGATACCAAATTGTGTAAGGCTATAAATACAGAGGAGGATGCCGAGTCTCTTCAGAACGACTTAGTTAAATTAGAAGCATGGGCAGCCAAATGGAGAATGCGCTTCAACACAAACAAGTGTAAGGTAATGCACTGTGGTAACAAGAACAAAAATTACACCTACCTACTAAATGGGGTAAAACTAGGGGATTCTGTACTGGAAAAGGACTTAGGTGTCCTCATAGATAGCAAGCTAAGCAGTAGTACCCAAAGTAGGACTGCAGCAAAGAAGGCTAATAAGATATTAGCATGCATAAAACGGGGTATTGATGCTAGGGACGAGAGTATTATACTCCCATTATATAAATCACTAGTGAGGCCACACCTTGAATACTGTGTACAGTTCTGGGCACCGTACTACAAAAAGGATATCCTGGAGCTTGAAAAGGTACAAAGGAGGGCGACCAAACTAATTAAGGGCATGGAGACGATGGAATACAAGGAAAGGCTTGAAAGACTAGGCATGTTTACATTGGAAAAGCGGAGACTAAGAGGGGATATGATCAACATCTACAAATATATAAGGGGACAATACTCAGAGCTTGCGCGGGACCTGTTTTTGGTTAGATCAACACAGAGGACTCGTGGACACTCGCTCAGGTTAGAGGAGAGGAGATTCCGCACAATACGGCGTAAAGGCTTTTTCACGGTAAGGACAATACGTGTTTGGAATTCCCTGCCCGAGGGAGTTGTAATGGCGGAATCTGTCAACACCTTTAAGAATGGGTTAGATAAATTCCTATTGGATAAGGATATCCAGGGGTATGGATGCCACACAAAGACCAATATTTTTTTACATTTCTCAAGGAGGGGGGCTGGGTAAACCTCCCTGCATTGGCCATGCCCCCATCCCAATACCTGGGCCTGGCACAGCTGTTAGCACCCCTGGTTATTGTCCCCTTATCTGGAGTCTGTGCAAACCTATGTTGAGAATCTGCTGGTTTTCCCGACCTTGGTGTTTTCCTCACATTAGCATGACGGAGTGTGGGGTATGTAATACACAACTTCACAGCTCCAGCTAGTGCTAGGATAATCTCACAGAAAGGGAAAGCTATTATAGCATTACCCTAGCTCATACTTGCCTACCTGACCCTCTCCATGAGGGAGAAAATGCTCTGTTCCTGGACTTTCCTGGTAATGTATGATTGCCATCACCTGTGGTGAAACACCTTTCTTATCAATTAACTAGCTCACCACAGGTGAAGGCAATCATACATTACCAGGAAAGTCCAGGAACAGAGCATTTTCTCCCTCATGGAGAGGGTCAAGTAGGCAAGTATGCCCTAGCTACACATCACACTTACTATAATTTCACAATGTAATTATAATAACAGTTGCATTCACATACTGATAGATTCAGGGTCCCTAGTGCTAGGTTTTAAGATAATATATTATGTAAGATAATTGGAGATTAGCAAGAGACTGACTTCATTAGGATTTCCATAGAAACAACCATATTTTGAATTCATTTGTTACTCATTGCTAAATGACACTGAGTGAAACTTGCTTGTCATTGTAACAAATTGCAAGATTATTTCTTATATGGTAAAGTAAACTTGTGATTATGTATATACAGTATATAAAGAAAATGGATTATTGTCAAGATGCAATAAAAGTCAAACCTGTCTTTTTTAAAGTAAATACTAAAAGGTAGAGTATGCTTACAAACGCGCCTGAATAAATATACCTGAATGTAAGTTAAATACAGTATGCAGAACATATTGTAAGTTTTATTATACTGTACCTCACAGCAGGACCCATTCCAGAAGGGACAAAATGCCCTTTTCTGGAATTTTTATGATTGCTTTCACCTGTATAGAACTAGTTAATGTGGTGTTTAACCACAGGTGATGGCAATCATAAATTAAGAGAGAAATCCAGAAACAGAGCATTTTGTAGCTCCTGGAATGGGTCATGTTGGGAGGTATTGTTTCATGTACGTCAACTCTAAATAGAATTATACAAACAAAAATCACTGGAGCACCTGAGTCTATTTGGGTACTGCTTAAGTAAATTTAAAAAAAAACATGGAGAATGATCTAAAAAGGATTCTTTGCAGGTCCTTTTTAAAACATAACAAGATAGCATACCTTCCAACATGACCCGTTTCCAGGGAGCACACAATGCTCTGTTCCAAAACTTCCCTCTTAATTTAAAATTGCCCTCACCTGTGTTGAAACAAGTTTGTTAGTGATTAACCAGTTCAAAGAAGATGATGGCAATCCTAAAGTAAGAGTGAAGTCCAGGAACAGAGCATTTTGTTTCTCCTGGAAAGGGTCATGTTGGGAGGTATGAGATAGGATATAAAAATAGCAGTGCTGGGGCGTGGCCTGGAGGCTGACTGAACAAGCTGCATTATATATGAGCTCCCAGGGATCTGGGAGTTTAATTGCACTAAACTAACCTCTGCACGCCTATTATTTGCATTAGGGGATCGGGTCACCGTCTTGCCCCATTAGTGCAGGCAGGGAGTAGGTGCTGCGGAGTCGGGGAGCCGGTTTCCTGGCTCCCGCGGACTGCAGCCTGCTCCTTGCCCTGAAGCCGGGGCCTCAATTTCTGAACATACCCCCGGCCGTGTGAACTTCCCTCCCGGGACGCCGGCGGTACCCGCTGGGACTCTGCCCCTGCTGGAACACCACTCTACCCTACCCAGTGCTCCTTCTTACACGACGTAGATACTCCGGGACCGGAGTGTAGCCAGACCGCGCGCTCCGGAGCCTGGGCGGCGGCCATCTTGAGTGCTGGGGACGTGAGGGGATCCAGCGGCAGCGCGAAGGAGACGTCCGCCGGCCCCCGGCTGGATGCGGCTGGCGGCCTTGGCTCCTAAGAGACGACTGCACCATCTCCTGCCAGTGTGTCCTTCCTGAGCACCAGTGTGGCGCAGCGGCAGATGGTCCGCTGACTCGGCCGCAACCCCCTTCCTGCCAGCCATAGGATCAACGGCTCTTGCTGCGGGTGCCATCCTGCATACCCGGGACCCATTACCAGTCTGTTCCTGCGCCCTGAGGTGAGAGCAGCCCTAGTGGACGGCGAGGACCCTCCACCCCCCCTCCCGGCTCACCCTTGGGCACTTGGAGGGCCCGTAACACCCCTGCCCCGCTGCGAGTTCACCCACGGCTGTGGGTGTCCCGCTGGGCAGATAAAGAGGCCGGCACAGCCTTCAGCCAAGCCACGTTAGACACGGGGGTTGAGGGTAGATGCCCACAATTGCACGGCCGTAGGGGCTAATTTGGCAGACCCAGACCCCAGCACTATCGGCACATCCCTCCTCTGTCTGAAACCTTCCCCTGTGGATGGGCGGCACCCCTATACCTGTACCTGAAGATACCAGGAATTAATTCTCCTCAAGTTATAATAGCCCTTGTAGGGCCCGGATCCTATATAATCTGCTGTCCCAACCTGAGTCTCCCTGGAGCGCTTGGGGTGTGGAGGCCGGAGCTCTCCCCAGTGTTTCCTTTGTGTGCAAAGAGGATGGCTAGCCTCATAGCCATGTCAGCCCTGCTCATGCCAATGTAATACAAGAGGTTTCTCCTACCCCTGCCATTATCTGCGTGATGTCTTGATAGTCCCTGTGACAGTGGAGCCTTCAGATCTTTCCATCTATCTTTTGTGTTTGAAACCGCTAAGCTTTCTTCCTCGGGGCCTTAATATGCCTACAAGACACAACAAACCGTCGAAGCCTGCACAACAGCTTTCATTTTTCAAGTCGTCTCCGAAAATGTCTGGCTCTAAAGTCATCGGGTCCTCTACAAAAAGAGCAGTCCCTCAGGCTCCTCCCCCATTGGAAGTGCCCCTTTCCACATCAGGAGCAGCTGCGAGTCTGGACACGGTGGGAGATGGAGAGGCCCTCACTGTGGGCACTATGAAGCTACTTCTGTCTCAATTTAAGGAGGAGGTAGCAGCTGAGTTCCGTACCACATTAACGGCATGCCAACAATCTATAGACGACCTGGGTGGCCGCACTGACCATTTAGAAACTAAAATGGAGGAAGTCGTGGGGTCTCATAACGGTCTATTGGACTCTCATGATGCATTAGAGGCGGAAGTGAAGCTTTTGCGGGACAAAGTCACAGATCTGGAGGACAGGTCGCGTCATAGCAATCTTAAATTGCGTGGAGTCCCCGAATCGGTGTCACACAGCAGTCTGCACGATTATGCTGTGGCCCTATTTAAAGCTCTGTTACCTAAGTCTCCATCTGCAGACTTCCTTATTGATCGGATACACCGGTTGCCGAAGGCCAGAGCGGCCCCAGGAGATGCCCCTAGAGATGTCCTAATGAAACTGCACTACTTCCACATTAAAGAGGCTTTACTGAAAGCGTCTAGACCGTCGTTTGCAACATCCTCAGCCCTTCAAGGGCTTCAACTCTTCGGTGACTTGTCTGCTGCCACCCTCTACAAAAGACGGTCATTTCACCCGATCACTGCGGCCCTCAGAAAGGCTGATATCCCATATCGTTGGGGTTTCCCTACCAAGTTGCTGATTCCCGGAGATGGCTCCACTGTCTCTATTTCTTCCGTAGATGAAGGGAAGAAATTGCTGAGATCATGGAACATTGCGGATCCCACCGCAGACTCCTCCCCCCGTCGACTTCAGCAGGACTGGTCATCGGTGAAGTGAGGATCCCTGCTCTGGGTCGGACTGTTTCCATAGATACTATGTTTCTACTGTTATGACTCCAGTGACTCTCCTGATATGGTGGTTTACTATGTCAGTATTATCCTTGCCCCTGTCTGGGGGCCGTAGTGTGTCGGGGGAGGCGCTGAATAGTGTGGACGATACGCCCCGGTTTCGGAAGTGTTTTACCGACTACATATTTTGCTAGGCCAGTGGCCTTGTTTTTTTTTTTGTGCAATGTGCCTGGCGCCTCCCCGGACATAGCGGTTCTCTTTTCAGGTGGTTTCTTGGGATGGTTTAAGAGTTTAATATGAAGTGAGAGTTGCTGGACTGCCTATAATGTTTGATTTCTATGGTCTGTCCACATGTTGGAACATATATGTTCCACCTTATCTGTTCCTACCGTTTTGTTTGTACGAGCATACATTTCTCTGCACTCATACTATCAGGATGTTCTAATGTTTTTTAGTTGCTAGTATCAAAGTATGGCGGCGGGTGGGAGTTATGCCACTAACCCCCCCCCCCCTTAGCCTACACAGCCGCCACGTTATGGCGACTGGTCGTGATCTCATGAGAGATCAATTTAGTTTTGTTTGTATTATTAATTTTCTTATGTCTTCCCTCATGTTTTCTGATGTGTTTCCCCCCCCCCCCCCCCCTCTCAGGTAACTCAGTTTCTGCGTGAAAATTGGTTAGCGAAGTCATTAGCTCTGCTGGAGGCTGAATATGGTTAATATAGTCTCTATTAATGCTAAAGGGCTCAATTCTCCCCAAAAGCGAAGTGTAGCCTTGAATTACTTTCATAAGCTTAAGGCGCATGTGGTGGCAGTACAGGAGACCCACTTTCAGAGTCAAAATCCCCCTCTCTTTACTAACTCACGTTACCCCATTTGCTATACTGCGAATGGACCCACCAAGAAAGCCGGCGTAGCTCTTCTTATCGCACAACACTACCCGTTCGTTCTGTCCTCTAAATATGAAGATCCTGATGGGAGATATCTAATTTTAGTGGGTCAGCTTGATAATGTGGAGACCACTCTGGTCTCTTGTTACGCCCCCAATACTAAACATATTTCATTCCTTAGAACCTTTTGTAGAATTCTCCAGGAGCATACTAGGGGAGCCCTATTGATCCTTGGAGACTTCAATATGGTACTGGATCCCATTATGGATCGTTCCCGCCCAACCCGAACCCTTCGTAGCAGTCCGACCCAGGATCCCTCAGGCAAATTTGGTCAATTGCTAGCTGAATATGAGTTATATGATATGTGGAGAGCCAGACATCCTGCAGAGCGAGATTACACTTTCTATTCCCACGTGCATATCTCATACTCTAGAATAGATTTTGCATTAGCTGATAAGTGGACGATAGCGGCTATAAGTAGAGTGGATATATTGCCTATGTCTTGGTCAGATCACTCGCCACTTGTTGTAGTTTGGGATATAAGTAAGAGGGTGGTCCCTCATGTCCCCTGGAGGCTGGGTCGGTTTCTTCTTGCCCGCCCGGAGGCTCACCAGGCTATTCAGCAATCATTAGATTTATATTTGGCTACTAACAGCCCCACCGACACATCCGTTTTCACCCATTGGTGTTCCTTGAAGGCCGTGGTTAGAGGCTCTGCAATCCAGATAGCGGCCAGACTCAAATGCGAGTATAGAAATAGATATGCCTCGGCTGAGAGAGAGGCTGCCCAACTGGAATCTGCGCATAAGATTAGCCCTGATAATAAATCCCTCTTTAAGCAACTCCTTGCTGCCCGTGAAAAGGTGAATAAATTTGCCTTGACTGAAGTTCACCGCAATTTGCAGCGGCTTAATCAACAATACTACAGGCTTGGTAACAGAGCGGGACGCTTGCTGGCACGTAAATTGAGGGGACGTAGAGCTAAGGAATGAATACATGATATCCATACTTCTTCTGGAGTTAAAGTAACCGATCCGGTTGCGATAGCTAATGCGTTTGCTGAATATTATGCGCAGCTTTATAACCTTAGGGATGACCCTAGCACTCCTCAGCCCTCTTTGTCAGATATTGCTGGGTTTTTGGATGGGTTGTCGCTCCCTACTATTGATTCTCAGACTCGTGAAAGCCTTAGCTCACCCTGGCTGCTCGAAGAGGTCGAAGTGGCCATAGATTCCTGTCCAATGAATAAAGCCCCTGGCCCAGATGGGTACCCATCTAACTTTTATAAAGCATTTAAATCTACCCTCGCCCCACTTTTAATGTCGGTTTTCAATGTAGCCTCTGACTCCACAGGTTTCCCGAAGGAGATGTTAGAGGCTCGAATAGTTACCATCCCTAAGCCGGGCAAATCTCCTACAGCGGTCCAGAATTATCGCCCAATAGCATTGCTGAACAATGACCTTAAATTGTTCGCTAAGATGGTGGCAAATAGAATATCCCCCCTTTTGCCTAGCTTGATCAATCCTGATCAAGTAGGTTTTGTCATGGGCCGGCAAGCATCAGATAACACACGCAGGGTAATTGATTTGATTGTATACTGCCAGGCTCGGGGCGAGCCTCTCTTGCTCCTTTCTCTGGATGCAGAAAAAGCATTCAACAGGCTCCACTGGGACTATCTGCGAGTTACACTAGCCCATTTTGGATTTGCAGGCAGGATACTTGACTCTATTTTGGCTCTGTATTCCTCACCCTCGGCTTCGGTTTTCACCAATGGTTGCAATTCATCTACATTTAATATTACTAATGGGACTCGTCAGGGCTGCCCTTTATCACCCCTCATCTTTATTCTAGCTGTTGAGCCTCTGGCGGAGCGGATTAGGATGCTTGACTCAATTGTTGGTCCAGTGGTGGGAGGGATGCCCCATAAAATCTGTCTTTTTGCGGATGATATTTTAGTATGCCTTAGAGAGCCTGAATCGTCTTTACCACATTTACACTCTCTTCTAGACTCATATGCAGCGGTCTCCTACTACAGGTTGAACACTACTAAGACTGAGGCCCTCCCTTTGAATATTTCGGATACAGCTCTTAGTCGTCTAAAGAATGATTACAAGTACGCGTGGCAACTCAGATCGCTTAAATATTTGGGTGTTCATATATCTAGGGGGCGGGACTTGGTGGGGTGTAACTATGACCCACTCTTTCGGACATTTGAATTATTTATTAAAGATTGGATGATGCAGGTTTCCTGGGTTGGACGAGTGGCAGCTGCGAAGATGGTTCTTTTGCCTAAATTGATGTACCTTTTCCGTACCATCCCCAGGACCTTCCCTAAAGACATTTGTAATAAATTCAATAGATTATTAACCAAATATGTATGGGGGGGCTCAAGGCCGAGAATAGCGAAATCCACATTACTTGCTCCAAAGTGTGCCGGGGGAGTTGCATATCCAGATTTAGAGAAATACCATACTGCTTGTTTACTCGCCCAGGCCAAAGATTGGTTCACCCAAGACTTTCCTAAACCATGGGTGTCCTTAGAACAGAATGCTATATCCCCTTCACATTGCCGGATTTGTTCTGGTTACCCACCATTTCAATCCATGATAGAGCTGCTGAATGTTCCGCAGTCCAAGCTACGTTAACTGCATGGAAAACAGTACTTAAATCTCTCCCTGCGGGCGCTCTGCCCACCCCCCAGCTGTCTCTCCACGCTATAGCTCTGTTGATCCCAGATTTGCACTTATATCATTGGCGGGACATAGGTCTCTCCACTCTAGCGGATGTCCTTCAGGACGGTGTTTTAGTCCCCTTTTCCTCAATCCAGGAACAATTTCAGGTACCTAGGCAAGACTTTCATAAATATTTGCAGGTGAGGCACTGGCTTCAAAGCTGCTCTCACCAGCCGTGCCCCCCTTACAGGCCTCCCTAAACTACTGTTGTCTCTCCTAGTGCCTAGCGGTAATAGGAGTGGCATCTCCAGATGGTATCAACATCTTGTGACAGAGACATGCCAGCGAGTGTACCCCTCACAGACTAAATGGGAAAAAGACCTCCCTGCCGTCTTCACCGAAGATATCTGGAAATATGTCTTTAAATCTGCTTTAAAATATCAAAATGTGTAAACCATTGTGAGATGTACTATAAATTGGTTCACAGAGTATATTTTACACCGGATCGTTTACACAAAATTTGGCCGGATGTCTCCGCTAGTTGCTGGAGGAATTGTGGGATGGTGGGAGATATCCTACATTTTTTTTGGCTATGTCTGGCGATCAGGTCACTCTGGAGGGAGGTGTTCCTTTTCATTTCCCACGTATTAGGAGTGGCCCTAACACCGGACCCCCTTCTGGCACTCTTTCACTGTTACTATGGTGAGATGTCGAGTAGTGATAGATATCTTCTAGGCCACATTCTTATAGCTTCTAAAGCTGCCATCGCCTCCAAATGGAAGTCGGCGGTAGTCCCTACTTTATTGATGATAGAACATAAGGTCCATCAACATTATGTCTTTGAAACAGCAGAGGGAGATTACTCCTCATCAGAGATTACCTCTACTGGGAAGAAATGGTTTAAATGGTTCTTATATAAGGAGAGATCGGGCCAAGTAGGTGTATCTTGCGCCACGATTGCGTTACCAGATCTTTCTGTGCTTCGCTCTCCGATCCATGCTGGACCATGATTTGATAAGTGATGCAGATCTCCTCTCTTTTAGAATGCTCATTGTTGTATTACGATTTGCCTGATGCATACCCTCCCCCCCCTTGTCTTTATTAGTTTTGTTGTGTATGTGTTGTTTTTTTCCCCTCTTACTTTTATTTACCAATTTTACATGTAACTGTATTTCATGTGAAACCTCAATAAAAATTTAATATAAAAAAAAAAAAAAAATAGCAGTGCTCATGGAATCATATACCATACCTCCCAACATGACCCCCTCCAGGAGGGACAAAATGCTCTGCTCCTGGACTTCCCTCTTAATGTATTATTACCTGAACCTGTGTTGAGCAGGTTAATGGATAAGAAAGGTGTTTCACCACAGGTGAAGGCAATCATAAATATTAGGGAAGTCCAGGAACAGAGCATTTTGTCCCTCCTGGAGAGGGTCATGATGGGAGGTATGATATACCATGCAATAAACTGAATCAAGAGAGCCAGAATAACCATAACAATTTTAATATAATTGCATTAATATATGAAACACAGATCTTATACAAATATAAAACAATATATTCAAAACATTTAGGATCAAACCTAAGATAATTGCATGGTACTATTAACATAAATTCAGACAGCAATAATAAAAGGGTTAATAAAAGGCCATGTGTTGATGAATATCCTTATAGAACTGTTGTTGACAGTGCAGGCCTGTTTAATGTCAGAAAAAAACATAATGGTAAAAAAAAAGTCTAAATATTTGATTCAGCTGAAATGTATCAAATGTGTTAAATGAGCTGTAAAAAAGTATCCAGTGGATAAACGGGTTTAGTATAAAATACCTACAATCGAAATCCCGATGGTCAAAATCCCAAAAACAATTGAGCGACGGTCAAAATCCGACAAGGTAAAAATACCAACATTTAAAATACCGACAACGCTTGAAATACCAACATTTAAAATGTGGACAGGTCAAAAAGTCAACACAAGTTTTTCATTTTTATTTTGGTGTGTATGTCGACATAGGTATAAGTGTACCGCGTCCCTTTGCATGGCTCGCTGCGCTCATGATACTGTGGGTACTATTAAATCCCCCCTCCTGGTCCACTGGGATGGTACAGTATGAACAAGTCGGTTTCAATAAAAAAATCACGAGAAACTCATGTTGACTTTTTGACCTGTTGACATTTTAAATGTCGGTATTTTGACCTTGTCGGGTTATTAATTGTCGGGAATTTGACCTTGTCTGGATTTTGACTGTTGGTCAATGGTTGTCGGGATTTTGACCAACAGGATTTGGATTGTACATAAAATGACAGCATTCGAGATAAACATGTATCAATTTAGTAGCAAAAGGAGCTTATTCTAAACAGTGATGTGGTTAACATCGGTCTCATTTTGCACAAACGGGCCTAGCTGGAATGATTTCTTGTGCCAGATTAAATTGCAAACGTCAGTAACAATGTGCAGCACTTTATATGCAGATTTTTACCTCCCAATGGCTGTAGTGACCTGAGCGTCCTCAGGTTGAGTCAACTGATAAGCTGTATCACGCTGATTCTTGGAGGCAATTTCATGGCACGTAGTGATGCCACCAAACACAGACCCTATGTAGCAGGTATTCTCTACCCCCTTCAAGCTCTGTAATGCATCGGAACTCCGGGAAAACACGGAGAGTACAGCACAGCCATTGGACCCCACAGTGCTACTGGAGAGAATCCAATGTGCATTCATCTCTTAACTCCTATGGGATTGATTCAAATGTCAGTTTTGCACCTTCATAAAACCATAGATGGTGTTGTCTTATAGAAGTCTTGGGGCTCCTGACCGTAATGCTCCCTGTGAGGAATCCAATTGGAACCCTTCCATAGTACCCTGCAGCTGGCACATGCACTGTCCATCAGCCACGTATGCACAGAAAGACTCCCGGGTAATAAACCCGTAAGTTCTCTAATTACAAAGGACAGCTCTTATCCCGGGAGCTGTTCTTTGCAATTACACAGCATTTGTACAAGCATACAGCATTACTAAAAGCTGCTATGCTTGCGATAAGTGGCAGGATGCATCACTTCCAAAATGCGATGCTCGATGCATTCCACCCAGAGCCTCTTAGACATATATACTGTATGTAATAGGCTGTGATTTGCTGGCACCGGTGCAATCCCAGCAAAATACAGTAGTCACTAGATTCAAAGCAGCAATTAATTTTAAGGCATTAATATTACTAATAATATTATTATTATTATTATCATCACGAAATTAAGTTACAGTTATACAAGTTGCAGAAACAAGTACATTTAATTATCACTTGAACTGATATTTTCTTTCAGTTTATATAAAATAGAGATGATTCCTGTGGTTTCATAATTGTTAATGGGATCACTACCCAGTCACAACATTTTAAAAAAATTAGATCACACCAATAAATCACTTGAAATGTAGATGAAACTACCATTAAATTTCAGTGTGAATGTATTCATGGATTTATTTTTTTGCCAAAAGCTGGCAGATTGTTACATGACTATATTCCTAGAGTTAATTCCATGCAACTGAGTGCCCAGCTTGCATCTCCAGAGGGGTACAAATAAAGGCATTTTAGACCCTGTGGACCACATATTAAAAGAATTCTTTTTTATAGATTCAGTAGCAAAAGTATTTTCACTAAAGAAAGCACATCAGTGTCACTTGAATATGTATATATTTACTAATGAGCTTAATCTTAATTAACCAGAAATAATACTTTAAATTTCCAGATGTTAAGTTTAAATTGTAAAAATAATGAGTTCATTACAAGGAAGTCTAATTTTCCGAGGCACCACTTAATGTGCATCAGCTCCTTTTAACAGCACATATCAGCTCTAATAAACTTCAGTAATCGATTATTAGATGCTACAGTATCTATTATTTTTATTGATTTACTTTTACTGTCATTCTCCCTTGACTAAGTTATTATTTTGCTATAATTATGGTCATGGCAAATCAAATTAAAGACTATGCACATTAGATTAACATTTGATAATTGCAAGATAGTTGTATTTTTTGGGACAAAACATGTTAGAAAAATTAGATGTCACACCATAAAATTAGCTTTTTCATTTATGCATGTGCATTTTGAAAGTAGTGTATACAGTGTATTTTAAATCACCACTATGATCAATTATGCTGACTTCTGCAATTGCCCTCATCATTCCCATTGCACTTTCATAACAGCTATATTGATTCTTTTACCTTTTAGGCACATTTATAAACAAAATCCTTTCCTAACTTCTGTTCTCACTTGGCTCTTTGTGAACAAACAGAAAATAAACATTTCAGTCATTTAATGGACAGATAAATTATAATTAAAGGTAGAAAATAAAAAGATTTGTTGAAGGTATTGCAATAATCTATACCGCTGCTTCTTAAATTCATATTATAATAATAATAATAATAATAATAATAATAATAATAATAATAATTATTATTATTATTATTATTATTATTATTATTATTAGATACTTAAAATATTTTAAAGGTTTTTTTAAAGTTCATTAGTGGAAACATATCTGTATAAGGTCTAAAATCTTTAAATTTTTAAAGCCAAACTTTGAAACAGTATAACAAAGGAAACTATTTTTTTACACTTGATTTCAGTATGTTTTACATTTATCTAATACTGTAGGTTCAAATTATATGATTCATTCTTCAGATGCTATGTTGCAATTGTGTTTTATCATGATGGTCTGACATGAAAATAATCAAGTAACTTGCAATGACTGAAATTGTTATAGAAAATTACATGCAATGCTGACCTCTGCTGTTCAAAATATTTTTTTCCAGGTGCTATGAATTTACTAAGCCTAGTTTAATAATACACATGGGCTATTAAAATGTATGTATCCCATACACATTATGTCAAACTCTGCATATATTTGAAAAAATACAATTGACATACCTTAACGTTAATTAAAAAAAATGCATCCTGGCAGATTTGAATAGTATTGTCTCCCTAACTGGGACTTTGGTCTCGACAAAGTACTAGAGCCAGCGATCCACTGCCTGACACATTATAATCATGACAATTTACTGTACCTCTTCATAACACTGGCATTGTGCACTTACTTTTGTAAAACTAATTTCAAGTGTAAAGAAAACTTAATGGAGTGATTAAAATTCAGTTTATTATTAGAGACATTTAGTTAAAAAAAATTTAAGTTTACATATGGTAGCAAAATCACTGTATTCACAAATATGCTTACAGTGAGGCAAACTGAGGCAAGAAAATATATTAGTCTATCTTTTTTGGAAAAGACAATATTTATTTCCGTAAAGAGCATGGAAATACAAAAATACAAAAATCTAATAAAGTATCCAAGTGAGGGTCAGAAGACCCAAAATGATGGAACAATACAATGTTAGAAACACAGATAACAATGCAGAGAGGATATTCTTACACAAACAGAAAAGAAAAACATACAAATATAATACAATAATAAATAAATGGAAAACGGAAAAACAGAAAGTAAACCACCAACAAATAGGCAGTATCAAAATGTATTTGATTACATTGTATAAAACTTAAACACACAAAAAAGGGTATGCTAGAGAGACAAAAGGAAAGACTGGGAGGGATGGGTAGGTCTGTTGCAGCCTATATAAATATATAAAAATGTAGATAAAAAGAAAGAAGACACAGATCAGTTTACATAAATTCAAGTCTCAGTTTGTCTATATAAGTACCAATTCATTGTTTCAAATAGTTTGAATATGGAAGTTTGTTGCTGGGAGTCCAATTTATCAATAAAGAAACTCTATTTGTTATAAAATGTGATATATTTGCAATAGCTTGTAAGGTGGCTCATCTGTCAAAATACAACAATTTTAATAGCAGACGTTTAACAGAGCACAAAAGATGGGGAGTCCTAACCATCCAATTAGCTATAATAACCTTCTTTTCCACAGTCACAATAGTAGTAAGCCAGGAGAGGATGGCTCGTTAATGTGCACTTAAAGATCAATTATCAAAATTAGCACACAGTAATGCCAACGAGGTCCGTGCAAAGGCAAAGAGAAATCAGGTGATTAATGAAAAACAAGTTTACCCCAAAAATTACAGTATATATTTTGCCACATTCCCATAGATTGTGAAATACAGTAGCCAAATGTAATATTCTATTTATTGTGCTATTTAGCTTGTATAAATGTCTACACCTACTGTAGCTTCTTATATACTGTTCATTGGCTTCTTATATACTGTTCAAATGTCTACACCTACTGTAGCTTCTTATATACTGTTCATTGGTGTAACTAGAAATTTTACTCCCCCCAGCCAAAAAAGTTTCCGCCTTCCCATTGCAATAAGATAAGTAAAGAATTTGCATGCTCCAAAAAGGGTGTATGGCCTCACTGCATGGGGTGTGGCCTCACAACAAAGGCCATAGTAGGTATTTCATACTAAAGCCTTCTGAAGATATATACATGTATTGTATGGAAATGGTATTGTGCTGCAATCCTTACAGTATATTAAGATATATCTGAAATATCTCCTGTGTTGGCCTCATGATAAATAGCAAGAAGACTTAGATTAAAGAAAATCGTGGAAACAAAAGTTTCTGCATGATAACCTATGCACAAAACCTTGATAAAAAAAAGTTGTCTATATAATTTTAGTTGTGCTGTTAACATTAAATGACTGTCTGGTTATGATGGCAAAATACATATTACTACAATAAATGTGTTTACAAATATTAATAGAGTTAATAAAGTTCAGTTAATTGACAATTTATCTGTTCATCACTTCTGAGAATATCTATATTGCACTCAAAAAATCCCTGATTTACCATTTTATATCTTTACTTAACATACTATTACATTACATTATAGACACACATGGTCAATTTTCAATGCTAAGCAGTTAATCAGTTCAACCAAAATCCATAGTCTTCCTTCACAAACTCTGATGTTTATTTTACTTGACAAATGACCAAAAATATTTTGCTGTACATTTCAGTGTTTTATTAATGCATGGCACCTGAAAATAACAAAGCAACAACTTTTAATTCACACAAAAAATGCATGATACTTTACATGCTTTTACTTTTGACAAAAACGAACTAGAATTAATTAAATAACTACAAATGCTTAGAAATAAGAAACAATATAATAGCACTAAATAATATGATGTGATCAGAAAAATAAAAAAATAACCAGAATAGCATACAAGTATGAGACAGTACCAGTAGGGTAACTATAGCCACCACAGCCACTGCGGTGGCTTAGATGCACAGGGCTGCAGAGATGCTGCAGTTTACCATATAGACTAGTGGTCTGCATGTCAATCTGCTAAAAGTCCCTCCCAAAATGGCCACTGCCTTGGAGGAGACAGATGCTAATGGTCCCGATGGTCAAAATACCGACAACAATTGACCGACAGTCAAAATTCTGACAAGGTCAAAATACCAACATTTAAAATGTCAAGAGGTCAAATAGTCAACACTAGTTTTCTAATTTTTTTGATATGTATGTCGATCTAGGTTGACATGGGCACCGTATAAGTGTACCGCGTCCCCTCACATGGCTTGCTGCACTCGCCATGCTTTGGGCATGGTGCCTTGCTGCGCTCAGCACACTGTTATGTTCCCCCTCCAGGTCCACTGGGATGGTAAAGTATGAACAAGTTGGTTTCAATGAAAAATATCATGAAAAACTCATGTTGACTTTTTGACCTGTCAACATTTTTAATGTCTGCATTTTGACCATGTAAGTATTTTAAATGTCGATATTTTGTCTATGTCATAAACGCAGTCTGCTGACAGTGTCCACCAGGTCCATTATACTGTATATAGCAGTACGGTAGGCCACTGCTGTACCTACCTCTGTGTCGTCACTCGTCGTCCATAAGTATACTATAGTATCCATCCATCTACATTGTATACCTGTAGTGTCTTTTTTTTATACTATAAACGCAGTCTGCTGACAGTGTCCACCAGGTCCATTATACTGTATATAGCAGTACGGTAGGCCACTGCTGTACCTACCTCTGTGTTGTCACTCGTCGTCCATAAGTATACTATAGTATCCATCCATCCATCTACATTGTATACCTGTGGTGTCTTTTTTTTTATACTATAAACGCAGTCTGCTGACAGTGTCCACCAGGTCCATTATACTGTATATAGAAGTACAGTAGGCCACTGCTGTACCTACCTCTGTGTCGTCACTCGTCGTCCATAAGTATACTATAGTATCCATCCATCTACATTGTTTACCTGTGGTGTCTTTTTTTTATACTATAAACGCAGTCTGCTGACAGTGTCCTCCAGGTCCATTATACTGTATATAGCAGTACGGTAGGCCACTGCTGTACCTACCTCTGTGTCGTCACTCGTCATCCATAAGTATACTATAGTATCCATCCATCTACATTGTATACCTGTGGTGTCTTTTTTTATACTATAAACGCAGTCTGCTGACAGTGTCCACCAGGTCCATTATACTGTATATAGCAGTACGGTAGGCCACTGCTGTACCTACCTCTGTGTCGTCACTCGTCGTCCATAAGTATACTATAGTAACCATCCATCTACATTGTATATCTGTGGTGTCTTTTTTTTTATACTATAAACGCAGTCTGCTGACAGTGTCCACAGGTCCATTATACTGTATACAGCAGTACGGTAGGCAACTGCTGTACCTACCTCTGTGTCGTCACTCGTCGTCCATAAGTATACTATAGTATCCATCCATCTACATTGTATACCTGTGGTGTCTTTTTTTTTTATACTATAAACGCAGTCTGCTGACAGTGTCCACCAGGTCCATTATACTGTATATAGCAGTACGGTAGGCCACTGCTGTACCTACCTCTGTGTCGTCACTCGTCGTCCATAAGTATACTATAGTTTCCATCCATCTACATTGTATACCTGTGGTGTCTTTTTTTTTATACTATAAACGCAGTCTGCTGACAGTGTCCACCAGGTCCAGTATACTGTATATAGCAGTACGGTAGGCCACTGCTGTACCTACCTCTGTGTCGTCACTCGTCGTTCATAAGTATACTATAGTATCCATCCATCTACATTGTATACCTGTGGTGTCTTTTTTGTTTATACTATAAATGCAGTCTGCTGACAGTGTCCACCTGGTCCATTATACTGTATATAGCAGTACGGTAGGCCACTGCTGTACCTACCTCTGTGTCGTCACTCGTCGTCCATAAGTATACTATAGTATCCATCCATCTACATTGTATACCTGTGGTGTCTTTTTTTTATACTATAAACGCAGTCTGCTGACAGTGTCCACCAGGTCCATTATACTGTATATAGCAGTACGGTAGGCCACTGCTGTACCTACCTCTGTGTCGTCACTTGTCGTCCATAAGTATACTATAGTATCTATCCATCTACATTGTATACCTGTGGTGCCTTTTAGTTGTGCGCATTAAAATATGGAGAACAAAAATGTGGAGGTTAAAAAAATAGGGAAAGATCAAGATCCACTTCCACCTCGTGCTGAAGCTGCTGCCACTAGTCATGGCCGAGACGATGAAATGCCATCAACGCCGTCTGCCAAGGCCAATGCCCAATGTCATAGTACAGAGCATGTAAAATCCAAAACACAAAATATCAGTAAAATGACCCAAAAATCAAAATTAAAAGCGTCTGAGGAGAAGCGTAAACTTGCCAATATGCCATTTACGACACGGAGTGACAAGGAATGGCTGAGGCCCTGGCCTATGTTCATGGCTAGTGGTTCAGCTTCACATGAAGATGGAAGCACTCATCTTCTCGCTAGAAATAAGAAAAGACTTAAGCTGGCAAAAGCACAGCAAAGAACTGTGCGTTCTTCGAAATCACAAATCCCCAAGGAGAGTCCAATTGTGTCAGTTGCGATGCCTGACCTTCCCAACACTGGACGGGAAGAGCTTGCGCCTTCCACCATTTGCACGCCCCCCTGCAAGTGCTGGAAGGAGCACCCGCAGTCCAGTTCCTGATAGTCAAATTGAAGATGTCAGTGTTGAAGTACACCAGGATGAGGATATGGGTGTTGCTGGCGCTGGGGAGGAAATTGACAAGGAGGATTCTGATGGTGAGGTGGTTTGTTTAAGTCAGGTACCCAGGGAGACACCTGTTGTTCGTGGGAGGAATATGGCCATTGATGCCTTGTCAAAATACAAAAAAAATCAGCTCTTCGGTGTGGAATTATTTCAACACAAATGTGGACAACAGGTGTCAAGCCGTGTGTTGCTTTTGTCAAGCTGTAATAAGTAGGGGTAAGGACGTTAACCACCTCGGAACATCCTCCCTTATACCTCACCTGCAGCGCATTCATCATAAGTCAGTGACAAGTTCAAAAACTTTGGGCGACAGCGGAAGCAGTCCACTGACCAGTAAATCCCTTCCTCTTGTAACCAAGCTCCCGCAAACCACACCACCAACTCCCTCAGTGTCAATTTCCTCCTTACCCAGGAATGCCAATAGGCCTGCAGGCCATGTCACTGGCAAGTCTGACGAGTCCTCTCCTGCCTGGGATTCCTCCGATGCATCCTTGAGTGTAACGCCTACTGCTGCTGGCGCTACTGTTGTTGCTGCTGGGAGTCGATCGTCATCCCAGAGGGTAAGTCGGAAGACCACTTGTACTACTTCCAGTAAGCAATTGACTGTCCAACAGTCCTTTGCGAGGAAGATGAAATATCACAGCAGTCATCCTGCTGCAAAGCGGATAACTGAGGCCTTGGCAGCCTGGGCGGTGAGAAACGTGGTTCCGGTATCCATCGTTACTTCAGAGCCAACTATAGACTTGATTGAGGTACTGTGTCCCCGGTACCAAATACCATCTAGGTTCCATTTCTCTAGGCAGGCGATACCGAAAATGTACACAGACCTCAGAAAAAGAGTCACCAGTGTCCTAAAAAATGCAGTTGTACCCAATGTCCACTTTACCACGGACATGTGGACAAGTGGAGCAGGGCAGACTCAGGACTATATGACTGTGACAGCCCACTGGGTAGATGTATTGCCTCCCACTGCAAGAACAGCAGTGGCGGCACCAGTAGCAGCATCTCGCAAACGCCAACTCGTTCCTAGGCAGGCTACGCTTTGTATCACCGCTTTCCAGAATACGCACACAGCTGAAAACCTCTTACGGCAACTGAGGAAGATTATCGCAGAATGGCTTACCCCAATTGGACTCTCCTGGGGATTTGTGGCATCGGACAACGCCAGCAATATTGTGCGTGCATTACATCTGGGCAAATTCCAGCACGTCCCATGTTTTGCACATACCTTGAATTTGGTGGTGCAGAATTATTTAAAAAATGACAGGGGCGTGCAAGAGATGCTGTCGGTGGCCAGAAGAATTGCGGGCCACTTTCGGCGTACAGGCACTGCGTACAGAAGACTGGAGCACCACCAAACAATCCTGAACCTGCCCTGCCATCATCTGAAGCAAGAGGTGGTAACGAGGTGGAATTCAACCCTCTATATGCTTCAGAAGATGGAGGAGCAGCAAAAGGCCATTCAAGCCTATACATCTGGCCACGATATAGGCAAAGGAGGTGGAATGCACCTGACTCAAGCGCAGTGGAGAATGATTTCAACGTTGAGCAAGGTTCTGCAACCTTTTAAACTTGCCACACGTGAAGTCAGTTCAGACACTGCCAGCCTGAGTCAGGTCATTCCCCTCATCGGGCTTTTGCAGAAGAAGCTGGAGACATTGAAGGAGGAGCTAAAACAGAGCGATTCCGCTAGGCATGTGGGACTTGTGGATGGAGCCCTTCATTCGCTTAACCAGGATTAACGGGTGGTCAATCTGTTGAAATCAGAGCACTACATTTTGGCCACCGTGCTCGATCCTAGATTTAAAACCTACGTTGTATCTCTCTTTCCGGCAGACACAAGTCTGCAGAGGTTCAAAGACCTGCTGGTGAGAAAATTGTCAAGTCAAGCGGAACGTGACCCGTCAACATCTCCTCCACATTCTCCCGCAACTGGGGCGCGAGGAAAAGGCTACGAATTCTGAGCCCACCCGCTGGCGGTGATGCATGGCAGTCTGGAGCGAGTGCTGACATCTGGTCCGGACTGAAGGACCTGCCAACGATTACTGACATGTCGTCTACTGTCACTGCATATGATTCTCTCACCATTGAAAGAATGGTGGAGGATTATATGAGTGACCGCATCCAAGTAGGCACGTCAGACAGTCCATACGTATACTGGCAGGAAAAAGAGGCAATTTGGAGGCCCCTGCAGAAACTGGCTTTATTCTACCTAAATTGCCCTCCCTCCAGTGTGTACTCCGAAAGAGTGTTTAGTGCCGCCGCTCACCTTGTCAGCAATCGGCGTACGAGGTTACTTCCAGAAAATGTGGAGAAGATGATGTTCATTAAAATGAATTATAATCAATTCCTCCGTGGAGACATTCACCAGCAGCAATTGCCTCCAGAAAGTACACGGGGACCTGAGATGGTGGATTCCAGTGGGGACGAATTAATAATCTGTGAGGAGGGGGATGTACACAGTGAAAGGGGTGATGAATCGGACGATGATGATGAGGTGGACATCTTGCCTCTGTAGAGCCAGTTTGTGCAAGGAGAGATTGATTGCTTCTTTTTTGGTGGGGGCCCAAACCAACCAGTCATTTCAGTCACAGTCGTGTGGCAGACCCTGTCGCTGAAATGATGGGTTCGTTAAAGTGTGCATGTCCTGTTTATACAACATAAGGGTGGGTGGGAGGGCCCAAGGACAATTCCATCTTGCACCTCTTTTTTCTTTCATTTTTCTTTGCGTCATGTGCTGTTTGGGGAGTATTTTTTTGAAGGGCCATCCTGCGTGACACTGCAGTGCCACTCCTAGATGGGCCAGGTGTTTGTGTCGGCCACTTGGGTCGCTTATCTTAGTCACACAGCTACCTCATTGCGCCTCTTTTTTTCTTTGCGTCATGTGCTGTTTGGGGAGTATTTTTTTGAAGGGCCATCCTGCGTGACACTGCAGTGCCACTCCTAGATAGGCCAGGTGTTTGTGTCGGCCACTTGGGTCGCTTATCTTAGTCACACAGCTACCTCATTGCTTCTCTTTTTTTCTTTGCGTCATGTGCTGTTTGGGGAGTATTTTTTTCAAGTGCCATCCTGTCTGACACTGCAGTGCCACTCCTAGATGGGCCAGGTGTTTGTGTCGGCCACTTGGGTCGCTTAGCTTAGTCACACAGCTACCTCGTGCAAATTTTAGGACTAAAAATAATATTGTGAGGTGTGAGGTGTTCAGAATAGACTGAAAATGAGTGGAAATTATGGTTATTGAGGTTAATAATACTTTGGGATCAAAATGACCCCCAAATTCTATGATTTAAGCTGTTTTTTAGGGTTTTTTGAAAAAAACACCCGAATCCGACAAAAAAATTTCGGTGAGGTTTTGCCAAAACGCGTCCGAATCCAAAACACGGCCGCGGAACCGAACCCAAAACCAAAACACAAAACCCGAAAAATGTCCGGTGCACATCACTACTCAGCTTCTGATTGTTCCTCGGGTGATATTACAAGAAACTGGGGCTATAATAGATGATTTCTGCATTAGACATACTATACCACATACTGTACCACCCAACAAGTACCGGATGTAACACATCTCCATTACAATTCTGCAAGTTTTCAGGTTGAGCGCTATCATCTTGACTGCACCTCCTCAGATTCACCCCAGTCCTGTTATGGCTTTGGTGATCATCTGTGCAAGAGAATTCTGGATGTCAGTCGTGTTTGTTATCTCTTCCATATGATTTTTCACAGGCAATTCTAGTTTCCCAGTCAATTATATTTTGAAGTCTTTCTCTCCATCTGTAATGTAGCTTGCATTTGCAAATTGGATGCAGAACTACCTAATAATGACCAAGTTCATGATGAAGGTGATAGGCATTGGAGCTGAAGATGGGCTGCTTGTCCTATAAATGTTTTTCCTACTTTTGATTAACCAGTTAATTGAACTAACTGCAAATGACATAATGGTATAACTGGTGGTTGGCTTACTTGGACTTGATCTACATCATCCTCATTGTCTGGATCATGTACAACACATTCAACATTTAGATTAAACAAACAGTAGCCATGCTTAGAGGTTGCTGCTTACAATACACCACAATCAAATAGGCAACCCAATATGACATACAGTACTTGCTACTAGGACAGGTCTGGTGAGTCTGAAATATGTTTTGTTCAATGCTTTGTCACTGTTTTCAATGTATCATCTCACTGCGGTCTCTTCACAGTTGTGAGGTGGTTATTAAAAGAGAAAATTTAGATGACTTTCGATGAGTTATAAAAAAATATTTACAATTTAAAAATATAGGAATAAAAAGAGATCCGAAATAAGTTTTTGCTTGATTTTAACCATTTTTAAGAAAATCCCAAACTACAACATTTCCTGATGGTTTGCAAAAACCAAAACACTGTAATGGTTGTAGGGCCAAAACCAAAACATGGGTATATATTCAGATGGTGCAACACTAATCATAGCTCCATCTATGCATAGGCACGCCCGCCCAGGTGTGCCGATCGCAGCCTCTGGGGCATGCACACGTCCGTAATGTGCACGTGCCCCTTTCACTAGAATGGGAGCATCTCTGTGCACTCCAGGGGCGGGGCTAGGCACCAGATCACCTAGTCTCGCTGGGAGTGAATGTGTGTGATGGAACCACACTAGATGAGTGCAGCTCCATCTGTATACACACACACATCTCTATTACTTTTTTCAATGTAACAGAAAACTATGCCTGCATTCTATCTTCCTAGAAATGTCCTCATTCTGCATAGCTACTCCCATCAACTACTGAAAATTTCTGTTCCTTAGCAAATATCAATATTTTGTACAAATTAAGTTCTACAGTACCAATAAATATATTTTTTCATTGTACCTCATCCAATTTGACCTTTATAATTGAAGTCAAGAGGGTTGATTGTTAGTGTACTTAGTGGAGATAGGTTTGGGACTATATGAAAAAGGGGACACAGTAGAAAACACCTGATGGTTAACTGGAAAACAAGATAAATCTTGTTTTCATACCAAAATGGTTATTTCTATGAATTAACATAGTTGAGAGACACAAACATATAATGTATTTTCCTGAAAATAAAGTGAAAACTGAAAAATGTATTTAACTAGAATAGTTTTTATATAATACCGTAAAGTGTATCTATCATAATGTGCTCAGAGGAAGAATTTGTTAATAAATTAATATATTTTTGCCTTTCCATTTTAGTATTGGTATTTTCTAAATTTCACAATCAGCAAAACATCTAATTTTCTCTGAGACTGAAATAGGTTCTAAACATTATACTACAGTAGTAATCAATTTACCGAAATGCATATTTGGAGTTGGGTATCACAAGATTACATCTTTGTGTGTCTTACCAGCATCCATTAGCTGACACTATCACCTTACATGCCATTAGTTAATTCAGTTTTAGGTGTCAGGATGGAATTATATATTCTATAGACATCTCAGTTTAAATTTAAAGCTATGGCATAGCATAGAACACAATATTTAACTGAAGCATATTTTAACTGTAAATATGCATTTAAACTTATTTTCTGCTGCTTGCAACAATTACACCTGGAAATGACCAAATCAACTCCAATTCAAATAAGGAATGATCCTTTATTCTGTAAAAACATTTGGAGCTTAGTGATAGTGACCTTCATTGCCTTTAGGTCTGTATTTCCAGATAATCATCTATGACTAAGAATTGAAGAGTAACTATTAACCAAAGTAGTTAATGGGATTAATTATATTAATAATATTTCATAGTCACAGCATTCAATGACTATGAAAGTATAGTTTCCAGAATATATTAATTGCAAACTATGCTTCACATGTAAAAGTATTGTATACAAGCAAATAACTCTGTTGTAAGTCTGACAGTCCCACAACAAAAATATCAAACCACCAGAAATATAATAAAAAAATCTGGGGTTCTTAACATGTGGCTCAAGATCACTGGCTACAGTCATATCAAAACTATAAAGATAATCCATAAAAGTAAATGGCATTTGCATATTCCCATCATGCAGGTCATTCAACCTCCTCAATTCTTGGTAGGGCAGTCTCTCTAATCTTTTTTTCTAAATGCTCTATGAGTGGCATGCTATTATGGTTGCTTTTGGTGAATTTTTGCATTAAAAAGAACTGTATGATGCAAAATCTCTCCTACTGTGAAGTGAGGCGTGTTCTTCAATTCTCAATGTGTTAATAGTGAGACCTGCTTAATATTATTGTCAATTAAAGCAGGCGATATTAGATAGTAGTGTGCAATGTTAATTAATGGACAAACGAGCATGATGAAGATCGACTGTTATATCCAGCACTTGTCTCAGTTTTGGGTGGGAGGTTTTTGATCATCTGCCCTATAGCCTGGACCTTGATCCACATGATTTTTACCTTTACTTTAAGGTCAAAGAGTTCCTGGGTGGGAAACGTTTTGGAAATGATGACGAGTTTTAACTTGCAGTAAACAACTGGTTGAATGGACCAGAGTCAGCAGAGCCCAAAAAGGGATTCTAAACTTAGTGTTAGATATGATAAATGCTTAAAGGAGGCAATATTGTTATGTTTAAAAAAAATATATATATATTTTGTTTTTGTTTTAGTTTTTTTTTAACAGCCAAATGGTCTTTGTTTCAGGATTGCACTCATATTTAGGGCCAAATTATGAATTACTACCTCCTTAAATTAACCAGTATATAATCACACAGAGAATTTATCAAGTGGAGAATATTGTATTAGTGCCATTATTGAGCAGCTAATGATGCTCAAATGTAACCCTTATTTTATTCAAAAGTAAGAGCATAAAACGTGTTACAGGTTGAGTATCCCATATCCAAATATTCCGAAATACGGAATATTCCGAATTACGGAATTTTTTGTGTGAGATAGTGAAACCTTTGTTTTTTGATGGCTCAACGTACACAAACTATGTTTAATACACAAAGTTATTAAAAATATTGTATTAAATGACCTTCAGGCTGTGTGTATAAGGTGTATATGGAACATAAATGAATTGTGTGAATGTACACACACTTTGTTTAATGCACAAAGTTATAAAAAATATTAGCTACAATTACCTTCAGACTGTGTGTATAAGGTGTATATGTAACATAAATGCATTCTGTGCTTAGATTTAGGTCCCATCACCATGATATCTCATTATTGTATGCAATTATTCCAAAATACGGAAAAATCCCATATCCAAAATACCTCTGGTCCCAAGCATTTTGGATAAGGGATACTCAACCTGTAATATAATTACACGTTTCTGTAAAAACAAAAAAAACAAATAAAACAACATACAGTATACAGTAAGTTATGATGTCCGAATTCACCAATAAAATTATTCTGCACATACAGCTTATTGTGGGCATATTACTTAAGCAGGATATCATAAAGAAAGCATTTACAATATAAAAAAATCCTTCTTTAGTTTGTGTTCCACCTCTTCAAATTATTGTATCTGTTCTCAAAATAACAAGCTCAATTTCAGTTATTTTCTTAAAAACATTTTTGCATAAAAACAATTATATACTGTATAATAACATATAATTTGTTATTTTGTGGAGTGTAGGGGTTTGTATTAAGGTAAATACAATATTCATCATCTGAAGTTAAACCTCCGATTGATTAGATTTTGCTTGGATCTCACATGGCACTCCCGTTCATGTCTTTACACCGAGTGATATTTCAGCAGTGCTACTGCACAATCAGTGAAAAGAAAACACTGAGCACCTCAGAAAGACATACTGTAGGTGTCTATGTATTAAAGACAGAGATAAAGTGGCTAGAAATAAAGTAAAAACCAACCAGCTCCTAACTGTTATTTTTCAAACACAGCCTGTAACATGGCAGGAGCTGATTGACTGGTACTTTATCTCAGTCCACTTTGTCTCTCTCCATGGCTTAGTGCACAGTTGTTGTAATTGGCAGTTAGAGATATGTATGGATGCAGAAATATTATACCGGGGTATACTCGGGAGCTTATTGCATGGGGTGCCTCACTAAACTGCAGCCTGGAATAAATAGGGGGAAGTCTTTGTCTTACTTACTATTATTAATTCAAGCACATGTCTCACCATTCCATTGACATTCTCTCCTTCCATTTTACCTTATTGGCTATCAAGAATTAGTTTTAGTGTCACAGCATCCTTACTCTCAAATATACAATTATAAAATGTTGCTTACCATGTGAATACATTTATAATATTAGATTGAGATATTGTAATGGTTTTACTAGTTTTTACAAGTGGAGGGGGACTGTGGTTGCACCATTGTCCGAAGTAGTCATTGCAACATCCCCCTCCGCATCTGTTGAGAGTTCAGTCTTACTGGTGTGGCAGGGGCGGACATCAGCAATTGGACATCGGCGTGGCAACCTCTAGTTAGCCTATTACACCATCACACTGGCTCACTACAACCAACCCACAATAGTAGCCTATATTAAGTGATAGGGGCGGCATTGACATCACCGCATTGCCATGGTGACACCGTTTCCACCCACCCGATCTAATATGGTTGAATATATATATATATATATCGTACTGCGACTCGGCACTCAATTCCTCTGTGTTGTATGCCCGCGTGCCCTCCTGTGACCTCACGGTCTATGTAACAAGAACAGTTGGCTGCACTCACTCAGGTCTTGATGGTAAAATAACGAATACAGAGACAAGCTGCTGTTGACGTTTCAATTATATTAATAACTTTCTTCAGAACAAAGAATGCTTTACAGAAAACATACCTTTATACCTTCACCTAAAACACCTGCACTCCGTTTCTGGCCACAGGGTCGGGTCGGGGGTAGATCACGTCACAGCTTCACTTATGACGCTGTGAACGCTCTCCCCGCTGGACTCCTGGCTGCCATAGAAACCAATAAATAAAACATATAAACCCCTGGAAAATATCATCTTGCTAAAAGACCCAGAGAGGATTCAGGTTTATATCAACTCCGTAATGCACGAGGAACCCATTTTAAAAAACGGGACTATCTTAAGCTGCAACTACCTCTAACGGTGAATTGGCCAATGCATCACCTACTGGACTCTCTCTGCATGTAAGAGACTATCTTTTCATCTGGCTTTATCTCTAAACAAGGGGTAACTTTTTAGAATGGACTCCTTCAGTGAAATCCTATTATATCTCCTGACCTATTACCAAGGGTAATACTGCTTTATTATTGTACATGAATTCATGTTTTTATAATGTGGTTGTTTTTCGTATGCATTTCTTTATTTTTGTGATTTTATTAAATTGTGATTTCTAAGTACTGTATTTCACTCTCAGAGAATAATCATTATTGTGATATCTTGGAGCGCAGCCTTCCCTTTGTTACTGTATTCTAGAGATATGTATGGGACCTGCCCAGCAGCAGAGTACTGGCATGTCTAATATGCATGGAGGTTAAACAAGTTAGGAAAATATTTATTTGATTATTTATGGTTAAAAATTACTAGACAAGGGTGTTGTATGTACTTTAAAAAAATACCACGTTTTTCAGAGCCATATCATTAGATTTACTTTGGAGTTCAAAAACTTTAACTGCTAGTTACAAAAAGATAGTTAAGAAATTATCTGATGCTGTTGCCTTCCTCAATGATTTGTTTGCAGTTATCAGTAGAGAGACAACACTCAGATTTACAAACTATGATAATGCTGTAATCAATAAAGCAACCCCTGAGGAAAGTTTATTCAAATGAAATGTTGCACCACTTTAAAGCAGTATCATTGTTTCTATAACTATGAATGCCACCTCCTTATACACATAGAACATATGTAGAAATATAAAAGAAAACACAATAAAACACTATTGAAGTTCACTACAAAAAACCTTGCTGTTTCATAACTTTTTATGCTACTTTTAAGCAAGTTAATTCTGGTCCTGAACTTTTACAAACATTCTAAGGATCTGATCTTTTTTAGAACTTGTGCACTCATTTTTATTTGTGCTCCCAGTAATAAATATTTTTATGACATACATGTAAACAAAAAAATGTTCAATATAAGGGGGAAGAAATTACCATGCGTGACACTGATAGGAATATAATTAAGTTTATGGTTTCTTCTGATTACTAATGCCAACAATAATAGATGCACTATAGTCCCATAAGAGCCATAAAATCTCTTGCTTCGGTGGCAGATACTTCCTATCTAAAAAACATAGTGATATGCTACAGAAACTAAAGACAGTGACAATCGCCCAGTGACAACTGTTTGTAAGTATATGTATAAAGAGTTTATTCCTTTAGAAAGTAATGTGTTTGGGAAAGAGAGTTTGTCTTCTGTGAGGGAGCGGCGAGTGCAAAACTGAGACATTAATATGAATCAGTAATAAAGCTATGTTGAGAACTGTATTGAGGTATAAAATTTAGACATGTTAATGAAGGTAGACATGTCAGTGAACTAAAAGTGCAGTCACATAGATATACCATATGCTCTACGATGCACCATGCAAGAAATATGTGTGTAACAACTGTCCACTTCAAAGTGCGGAGTTGATAAGTATGCAGAAAAACTGAAATGAGAGATCTAAGTCCCCTGGGAGAGCTTAGTCTGAAATAGTGGAAAACAGAATTACAACATCATGGAATCAGAATATTAGCTATGGGGCAATTGTGTGAAATAAAGCACACAATATATGATGTTCATAGCAAGGAATATGTCATGTCTTGCTGCCACTCCAAAAGGTCTGTTGGTTCAGGAGGATTAACAGTGAGATAGGGATTTAGGATGCCTGGAATAGGAATTGTAACATGAGGGTTTGGAGTGAGCAGTGTACTCCTATGTTGTAATTCATGAAAATGGGACTTGCCTTATTGTATATTTAAAGCCATCTGTAAAATCCTTACAATTTAATCATATTGTACTGTTGACCACTCAAGTCCTCAATTGGGGTTATTAAAAAATAAATACCCTATTCTTTTGAAGCTAATCTAATTCTCAGAATTGTCAGAAAAAAAATAATCTGGGCACCAAAGTGCAATGGATGTCCCAATTTGTCACGTGTGATGTACAGTCTTTGTACACTAACATCTCTCACGGAAAAGGGGTGGATATGGTGGGATCGTATTTGAGTCAAGATGTTGGGATTTCATAGAGACAGTGGGATTCTATTCTTGACTCTATCACTTTTATTTTGAATCACGATTATTTGGTGTTCGATCACTCACACTATTTGCAGGCCTCTGGACAGCAATGGGGACCTGATTTGCACTGAGTTTTGTGAACCTGTACAAGGGTCACCTTGAATATCTGATTTGGGGTGGAGCGTTCGCTGGTAATCTGGTGCTCTTCTGTCATTTGGGAAGGGGGTTTAACATCTGTTGAGCACTTTTTGCATTTTTCAAACACTAACACATATGGGATTTCACTTGCACTTCTCAACACAGTCACATTAATTATTTAGATGTTTCTTTGGAGGTGGTGGAGGATGTCATCGCTGTATCAAAAGCCTGTCAATGTTTGCAGCTTTATTCCATAGTCGAGCAACAAAAATAAAAAATGGTTAAATAATGTACATATGAGTCAACTTTATGGCATTCGTAGAACTGTACATTTGACACCAAATTCAGAGACCAATCTTCAGATCTGTTAGACCCCTAAAAAATGCAATTATCCGCAGGGACATTTGGATAAAGGCCTGGAGAATTCCAGATCAGTAGACATATCTAGCATGTTTAATAAGAGTAGGATTAATAAAAAGAAAAAAAAAAAGATTGTAAAGAAAACCTGTAGACTGAATTAGTCTATCTTTTATCTCCAGATACAATATAGCAGGACATAGGATGACAAACATTGTGAAAAGGAACTATAAATTGTTATTTACTGATTCTATTTTGAGTACAAATTTAAATAAGCAACTTTTAGTGATCTTAAGAAAGCCAGAATCATGAAGAACATTCTGGCTCCTAGTTACCTTAATCAAAGTGTTCCACATCACTTCTTAGAACTCCATGCAGAAAACTCCACCAGTCATAGTCTGATAAGAGTTTAACAAATCCCTATCAAAATTAGGGATATGATCAATTTATAATCTTGTATAGACAAGATGTATAGACAAGATGCAGCATGGATTCAAAAAATGCAATCGCTGAGACCACATGGTCTTATGAGACTATTGATCTTGAGTCTATTTGAATATCTTTGGTCTAAATTGTATTTTTTGGTCTGTCTGCCGTGTGTGTTCCTTTAAGAACCTGTTACTGCTTTTCCAGGTATTATTGGTTAATTACATCAGCCTTTAAGACAGTTTAGTATGCATCTGAGTTGTAAATGTTCTATATTTATATTTTAGAACCAATTATAACACATCCTATTCATGTTTTTAAAAGAAACATGCACACATATACAGTATATGTGTAAAACCTTTTTTTTCATACTACTCAATTTTTGTTTTATTGTATATACACTATGATTGTTCACTTATTCAAATGATTGCTGCATTTGAGAATCTCACTTGCGGGGGGTGTTGTGTGCAATCAAGCACAATTAATCTGATACACCTGTGAGTAATATAGTGGTTCACCATTTATTCTGTCTCAGTACCCATGGAAGTATTTCTGCCTCTTGAAAAGCTGCTGCGTGAAGTGAAACTGGTTGAGGAATACAGAGTACCATTCAAGGGACACTTACCATTTTCTTTTATGACATCCTTGTACCTTCTGTCATCATCTTTGTGAAAGGACACCACCCACAGGCACAACAGACACCACCCACAGGCACAAAAATTAACTTGCCACAGACCATTACCATGGACTGGGATAGGAGCTCAGAGTGGTAACACAGCCTGGCTGTGCTGCTATAGCTCTCCTGACATATGAGATGGTCCCACTGCTGAATAGTATTGTGCTCTTACTGCTAAGGACTGGCTCCTGATTAGGATTTATATGGACATTGCCATCCTATCTGCATACCATCAGCAGATACCAGAAGTGTTACCTGCTTAACCAGTGGAGAGTTTAAGCTGCAGATTCACCTGTGTGTAGGCAGGAGCAGTGATTCCACTGCACTGACACTGAGATGTCTCAACTGCATATACAGCTACTTGGTATACTTTTATTACACCATCAGTTTATATATAGCTGGATTGACTAGAACATTATATTTCTGTGTAATTGCAAAGTCCGGATTTGGATGTTATTTGCACTATATAGTACATTACAGTGAGACTTTGATATATGGGTGAGAATAGATCCCATTTCCTTTTCCACATTATTGCTAGCCATACATTATCACCTACAGCATGTGTCACAAACAGTACATTAACGTTTTGTTTATAGGAGGCTAATATTCATCTGGAGTTTGTGGTGATGATTATATTATATGTAAATTGAGTTTAATATATTCCCGAGAGTGTAATTGATTTTTTAAGATTGTATTGTGTTGTTTAATACACAGTTATATGTGATTTTTATTATTATTTTAACTACGGATGGAGCCACGCTCATATGAGGTGGATCCATAGCAAACAAGCACTCCTGGCGTGGCTAGGCGATCTGTCCACCTAGTCACTCCGGGTGTGCACAGAGACACTCCATTTGGAGCGTCTCTGTCCAAGCGCGTGGATGGAGATGCTCTCCATTCAAGTGAATGGGACATCGCCATTGCAGGTGCGCCCACAGGGATGCTCTAGGCAATAGGCACGTCTAGGCAGGCGCACCTAGTCAGAGATGGAGCCACAACTAGTGTGGCTCCATCTGTATACTATCTTATTATTTTATTGGTATTATGGCTGATCTGCTCAGCACTACCCACTACCTTTTCAAATCTAATTGTGCATTTATTATGTATTACTATGTATGTGGGGAGAACCCTTGCCTATCTGCTATGGTGTGGAGACAGTAGGAAGTATAAGAACTGCCAAGGACAGTGAATGAGCAGGATCAGAATTCCACTTCAACCAAGTAAGTTTGCACATCTATTACACACCCCAACATGTGTTTTGGTGCAGAGGATTTTTGAACTGATTTTGTGTATATTTGGTGTGCTGATTTCAAATATAACATTAATTTTCACCTGTCAGCTCTAATTTTTGGGATATAAACATTGTCTGATTTGTGTTACCCTATTTCATATTAGGCCTATGATTCACATAATAAAGCACAAAACGTTAAACATAACCTAAAAATATTTTCTATAATATTTTAGTGACATCACTAAAACATACTAACATTACAGTAACACTATAGTGACTCAAACAACACTTTTTCTTCAAAATAATAAAATGAAACCATAAATGAAAAGAAAATTAGTTAAGGAAGCTTCTTTTGCGGGACAGTCTTGAATGGACTTTGGATAGTCTCTTTGTAATTTCCAACTGTAATCTGCCATCATATGTATATCTCATCTTCCCTGGTAGCGCTCTTCCTTTGTTTTAATGTCCTGGTGAAATATTTCACCTTGCTCTTCGCTCATATCACCCAAATTTTCTGGTAAACGGTCCAAGTGGCTGTGTAAGTAATGAACTTTTATGCTCACAAAGTATAGCTGATAGAGAAAAACTGTTTTTGTATTTGGAATTAGCAAACCCAATTTAACCAAAATCAACAGCAACATTCCAGGCACCAAACAAAACATTTTTTTTTTGGGCAGTGTTATCCGTGATTTTAGCCACCTGCAACACTGGGAAAGATATTTTTTTCGTCGACATCCCATGGTAACAGCGAAAAGATTTGCCCAACAAATTAATGTACATTTGAGCATTTTTTTTTGCTTTCTGTGCCATAACTATCAGTATAAAGTAATCACCTTATTTATAACCTTTTTACTCTAAAATGTATGAGAAAAATTTGACCAATGTGGCTAGGTTCATCAAAGTATAAGACAATTTAAGCTTATACTGTACATACAATTATAGAACATATTTTATTTCTCCATTTGATTGGTTAATTACTAATCCATGATTAAAAAAGCAATGGAGTTTGTCAATAGGGCAACTACAGCCAAATACTGGATCAATGAATTGCACTCTGGGGTCCTATGTAGAAGGTTGTGGAAAAAAAGCCGACAGAAACTCAACACCAAAACGTCAACATGGTGTGAATGTCGAATTCAAAATGTCTACATGGACAGAATGTCAACATATCATTATAAAATACATTGCATTTAAACATTTTAAATATGGCATTATAATTTTAGAACACAATGGTGATTATGACACCATTCACTCTTATTTGCCCTAGAGATGAGCGGGTTCGGTTCCTTGGAATCCGAACCCCCCCGAACTTCAGCCTTTTTACACGGGTCCGAGGCAGACTCGGATCTTCCCGCCTTGCTCGGCTAACCCGAGCGCCCCCGAACGTCATCATACCGCTGTCGGATTCTCGCGAGGCTCGTATTCTATCGCGAGACTCGGATTCTATATAAGGAGCCGCGCATCGCCGCCATTTTCACACGTGCATTGAGATTGATATGGAGAGGACGTGGCTGGCGTCCTCTCCGTTAGAATAGATAGAGACACTTGAGTTGATTACTTAGTAATTTTGGGGAGCATTAGGAGTACTCAGAGTGCAGAGTTTTGCTGATAGTTACTAGTGACTGACCAACACCAGTTTTATTTATTATTTAATATAATCCGTTCTCTGCCTGAAAAAAAAACGATACACAGTCACATACCATATCTGTGCTCAGCCTCAGTGTGCTGCATGATAATATCATCTATATGTATATCTGACTGTGCTGAGTGCTCACTGCTCACACAGCTGAATTGTGGGGGAGACTGGGGTGCAGTTATAGCAGGAGTACAGTGCACACTTGCTGCCAGTGTGACTGACCAGTGACCACCAGTATATTGTCTGCCTGAAAAAGTTAAACACTCCTGTCTGTGGTGTTTTTTTTTTTTATTCTATAAACGCATTCTGCTGACAGTGTCCAGCAGGTCCGTCATTCATTATATTATATAAATATTTACCTGCAGTAGTGTTATATTTTTTTTGTTCATCTCTATCATCTTTATCATCTCTATATTAGCAGACGCAGTACGGTAGTCCACGGCTGTGGCTACCTCTGTGTCGTCAGTGCTCGTCCATAATTGTATACCTACCTGTGGTGGGGTTTTTTTTTCTATCTTCTTCATACTAGTAGTTTAGGAGTCTGCTGACAGTGTCCAGCAGGTCCGTCATTATATTATATATACCTGCAGTAGTGATATATATATATTTTTTATATCATTATCATCTCTATACTAGCAGAAGCAGTATGGTAGTCCACGGCTGTAGCTACCTCTGTGTCGTCAGTGCCTCGTCCATAATTGTATACCTACCTGTGGTGGGGTTTTTTTTTCTATCTTCTTCATACTAGTAGTTTAGGAGTCTGCTGACAGTGTCCAGCAGGTCCGTCATTATATTATATATACCTGCAGTAGTGATATATATATATATTTTATATCATTATCATCTCTATACTAGCAGACGCAGTACGGTAGTCCACGGCTGTAGCTACCTCTGTGTCGTCAGTGCCTCGTCCATAATTGTATACCTACCTGTGGTGGGGTTTTTTTTTCTATCTTCTTCATACTAGTAGTTTAGGAGTCTGCTGACAGTGTCCAGCAGGTCCGTCATTATATTATATATACCTGCAGTAGTGATATATATATATTTTTTATATCATTATCATCTCTATACTAGCAGACGCAGTACGGTAGTCCACGGCTGTAGCTACCTCTGTGTCGTCAGTGCCTCATCCATAATTGTATACCTACCAGTGGTGGGAGTTTTTTTTCTATCTTCTTCATACTAGTAGTTTAGGAGTCTGCTGACAGTGTCCAGCAGGTCCGTCATTATATTATATATACCTGCAGTAGTGATATATATATATTTTTTATATCATTATCATCACTATACTAGCAGACGCAGTACGGTAGTCCACGGCTGTAGCTACCTCTGTGTCGTCAGTGCCTCGTCCATAATTGTATACCTACCTGCGGTGGGTTTTTTTTTCTATCTTCTTCATACTAGTAGTTTAGGAGTCTGCTGACAGTGTCCAGCAGGTCCGTCATTATATTATATATACCTGCAGTAGTGATATATATATATTTTTTATATCATTATCATCTCTATACTAGCAGACGCAGTACGGTAGTCCACGGCTGTAGCTACCTCTGTGTCGTCAGTGCCTCGTACATAATTGTATACCTACCTGTGGTGGGGTTTTTTTTTCTATCTTCTTCATACTAGTAGTTTAGGAGTCTGCTGACAGTGTCCAGCAGGTCCGTCATTATATTATATATACCTGCAGTAGTGATATATATATATTTTTTATATCATTATCATCTCTATACTAGCAGACGCAGTACGGTAGTCCACGGCTGTAGCTACCTCTGTGTCGTCAGTGCCTCGTCCATAATTGTATACCTACCTGTGGTGGGGTTTTTTTTTTCTATCTTCTTCATACTAGTAGTTTAGGAGTCTGCTGACAGTGTCCAGCAGGTCCGTCATTATATTATATATACCTGCAGTAGTGATATATATATATTTTTTATATCATTATCATCTCTATACTAGCAGACGCAGTACGGTAGTCCACGGCTGTAGCTACCTCTGTGTCGTCAGTGCCTCATCCATAATTGTATACCTACCTGTGGTGGGGTTTTTTTTTCTATCTTCTTCATACTAGTAGTTTAGGAGTCTGCTGACAGTGTCCAGCAGGTCCGTCATTATATTATATATACCTGCAGTAGTGATATATATATATATTTTTATATCATTATCATCACTATACTAGCAGACGCAGTACGGTAGTCCACGGCTGTAGCTACCTCTGTGTCGTCAGTGCCTCGTCCATAATTGTATACCTACCTGCGGTGGGTTTTTTTTTCTATCTTCTTCATACTAGTAGTTTAGGAGTCTGCTGACAGTGTCCAGCAGGTCCGTCATTATATTATATATACCTGCAGTAGTGATATATATATATTTTTTATATCATTATCATCTCTATACTAGCAGACGCAGTACGGTAGTCCACGGCTGTAGCTACCTCTGTGTCGTCAGTGCCTCGTACATAATTGTATACCTACCTGTGGTGGGGGTTTTTTTTCTATCTTCTTCATACTAGTAGTTTAGGAGTCTGCTGACAGTGTCCAGCAGGTCCGTCATTATATTATATATACCTGCAGTAGTGATATATATATATTTTTTATATCATTATCATCTCTATACTAGCAGACGCAGTACGGTAGTCCACGGCTGTAGCTACCTCTGTGTCATCAGTGCCTCGTCCATAATTGTATACCTACCTGTGGTGGGGTTTTTTTTTCTATCTTCTTCATACTAGTAGTTTAGGAGTCTGCTGACAGTGTCCAGCAGGTCCGTCATTATATTATATATACCTGCAGTAGTGATATATATATATTTTTTATATCATTATCATCTCTATACTAGCTGACGCAGTACGGTAGTCCACGGCTGTAGCTACCTCTGTGTCGTCAGTGCCTCGTACATAATTGTATACCTACCTGTGGTGGGGTTTTTTTTTCTATCTTCTTCATACTAGTAGTTTAGGAGTCTGCTGACAGTGTCCAGCAGGTCCGTCATTATATTATATATACCTGCAGTAGTGATATATATATATTTTTTATATCATTATCATCTCTATACTAGCAGACGCAGTACGGTAGTCCACGGCTGTAGCTACCTCTGTGTCGTCAGTGCCTCGTCCATAATTGTATACCTACCTGTGGTGGGGTTTTTTTTTCTATCTTCTTCATACTAGTAGTTTAGGAGTCTGCTGACAGTGTCCAGCAGGTCCGTCATTCTATTATATATACCTGCAGTAGTGATATATGTATATTTTTTATATCATTATCATCTCTATACTAGCAGACGCAGTACGGTAGTCCACGGCTGTAGCTACCTCTGTGTCGTCAGTCACTCGTCATCCATAAGTATACTAGTATCCATCCATCTCCATTGTTTACCTGAGGTGCCTTTTAGTTGTGCCTATTAAAATATGGAGAACAAAAATGTTGAGGTTCCAAAAATAGGGAAAGATCAAGATCCACTTCCACCTCGTGCTGAAGCTGCTGCCACTAGTCATGGCCGAGACGATGAAATTCCATCAACGTCGTCTGCCAAGGCCGATGCCCAATGTCATAGTACAGAGCATGTAAAATCCAAAACACAAAAGATCAGTAAAAAAAGGACTCAAAAATCTAAATTCAAATCGTCGGAGGAGAAGCGTAAACTTGCCAATATGCCATTTACCACACGGAGTGGCAAGGAACGGCTGAGGCCCTGGCCTATGTTCATGGCTAGTGGTTCAGCTTCACATGAGGATGGAAGCACTCAGCCTCTCTCTAGAAAAATGAAAAGACTTAAGCTGGCAAAAGCACAGCAAAGAACTGTGCGTTCTTCGAAATCACAAATCCACAAGGAGAGTCCAATTGTGTCGGTTGCGATGCCTGACCTTCCCAACACTGGACGTGAAGAGCATGCGCCTTCCACCATTTGCACGCCCCCTGCAAGTGCTGGAAGGAGCACCAGCAGTCCAGTTCCTGATAGTCAGATTGAAGATGTCAGTGTTGAAGTAAACCAGGATGAGGAGGATATGGGTGTTGCTGGCGCTGGGGAGGAAATTGACAAGGAGGATTCTGACGGTGAGGTGGTTTGTTTAAGTCAGGAACCCGGGGAGACACCTGTTGTCCGTGGGAGGAATATGGCCATTGACATGCCTGGTGAAAATACCAAAAAAATCAGCTCTTCGGTGTGGAAGTATTTCAACAGAAATGCGGACAACATTTGTCAAGCCGTGTGTTGCCTTTGTCAAGCTGTAATAAGTAGGGGTAAGGACGTTAACCACCTCGGAACATCCTCCCTTATACGTCACCTGCAGCGCATTCATCATAAGTCAGTGACAAGTTCAAAAACTTTGGGCGACAGCGGAAGCAGTCCACTGATCAGTAAATCCCTTCCTCTTGTAACCAAGCTCACGCAAACCACCCCACCAACTCCCTCAGTGTCAATTTCCTCCTTCCCCAGGAATGCCAATAGTCCTGCAGGCCATGTCACTGGCAATTCTGACGAGTCCTCTCCTGCCTGGGATTCCTCCAATGCATCCTTGCGTGTAACGCCTACTGCTGCTGGCGCTGCTGTAGTTGCTGCTGGGAGTCGATGGTCATCCCAGAGGGGAAGTCGTAAGACCACTTTTACTACTTCCACCAAGCAATTGACTGTCCAACAGTCCTTTGCGAGGAAGATGAAATATCACAGCAGTCATCCTGCTGCAAAGCGGATAACTGAGGCATTGGCATCCTGGGCGGTGAGAAATGTGGTTCCGGTATCCATCATTACTGCAGAGCCAACTATAGACTTGATTGAGGTACTGTGTCCCCGGTACCAAATACCATCTAGGTTCCATTTCTCTAGGCAGGCGATACCGAAAATGTACACAGACCTCAGAAAAAGACTCACCAGTGTCCTAAAAAATGCAGTTGTACCCAATGTCCACTTAACCACGGACATGTGGACAAGTGGAGCAGGGCAGACTCAGGACTATATGACTGTGACAGCCCACTGGGTAGATGTATTGACTCCCGCCGCAAGAACAGCAGCGGCGGCACCAGTAGCAGCATCTCACAAACGCCAACTCTTTCCTAGGCAGGCTACGGTATCACCGCTTTCCAGAATACGCACACAGCTGAAAACCTCTTACGGCAACTGAGGAAGATCATCGCAGAATGGCTTACCCCAATTGGACTCTCCTGTGGATTTGTGGCATCGGACAACGCCAGCAATATTGTGTGTGCATTAAATATGGGCAAATTCCAGCACGTCCCATGTTTTGCACATACCTTGAATTTGGTGGTGCAGAATTATTTAAAAAATGAGAGGGGCGTGCAAGAGATGCTGTTGGTGGCCAGAAGAATTGCGGGACACTTTCGGCGTACAGGCACCACTTACAGAAGACTGGAGCAACACCAAAAACGCCTGAACCTGCCCTGCCATCATCTGAAGCAAGAAGTGGTAACGAGGTGGAATTCAACCCTCTATATGCTTCAGAGGTTGGAGGAGCAGCAAAAGGCCATTCAAGCCTATACAACTGACCACGATATAGGAGGTGGAATGCACCTGTCTCAAGCGCAGTGGAGAATGATTTCAACGTTGTGCAAGGTTCTGCAACCTTTTGAACTTGCCACACGTGAAGTCAGTTCAGACACTGCCAGCCTGAGTCAGGTCATTCCCCTCATCAGGCTTTTGCAGAAGAAGCTGGAGACATTGAAGGAGGAGCTAACACAGAGCGATTCCGCTAGGCATGTGGGACTTGTGGATGGAGCCCTTAATTCGCTTAACAAGGATTCACGGGTGGTCAATCTGTTGAAATCAGAGCACTACATTTTGGCCACCGTGCTCGATCCTAGATTTAAAACCTACCTTGGATCTCTCTTTCCGGCAGACACAAGTCTGCAGAGGTTCAAAGAACTGCTGGTGAGAAAATTGTCAAGTCAAGCGGAACGCGACCTGTCAACATCTCCTCCTTCACATTCTCCCGCAACTGGGGGTGCGAGGAAAAGGCTCAGAATTCCGAGCCCACCCGCTGGCGGTGATGCAGGGCAGTCTGGAGCGACTGCTGATGCTGACATCTGGTCCGGACTGAAGGACCTGCCAACGATTACGGACATGTCGTCTACTGTCACTGCATATGATTCTCTCACCATTGAAAGAATGGTGGAGGATTATATGAGTGACCGCATCCAAGTAGGCACGTCAGACAGTCCGTACGTATACTGGCAGGAAAAAGAGGCAATTTGGAGGCCCTTGCACAAACTGGCTTTATTCTACCTAAGTTGCCCTCCCACAAGTGTGTACTCCGAAAGAGTGTTTAGTGCCGCCGCTCACCTTGTCAGCAATCGGCGTACGAGGTTACTTCCAGAAAATGTGGAGAAGATGATGTTCATTAAAATGAATTATAATCAATTCCTCCATGGAGACATTCACCAGCAGCAATTGCCTCCACAAAGTACACAGGGAGCTGTGATGGTGGATTCCAGTGGGGACGAATTGATAATCTGTGAGGAGGGGGATGTACACGGTGATGAATCGGAGGATGATGATGAGGTGGACATCTTGCCTCTGTAGAGCCAGTTTGTGCAAGGAGAGATTAATTGCTTCTTTTTTGGTGGGGGTCCAAACCAACCCGTCATTTCAGTCACAGTCGTGTGGCAGACCCTGTCACTGAAATGATGGGTTGGTTAAAGTGTGCATGTCCTGTTTATACAACATAAGGGTGGGTGGGAGGGCCCAAGGACAATTCCATCTTGCACCTCTTTTTTCTTTCATTTTTCTTTGCGTCATGTGCTGTTTGGGGAGTGTTTTTTGGAAGGGCCATCCTGCGTGACACTGCAGTGCCACTCCTAGATGGGCCAGGTGTTTGTGTCGGCCACTAGGGTCGCTTAGCTTACTCACACAGCTACCTCATTGCGCCTCTTTTTTTTCTTCTTTGCGTCATGTGCTGTTTGGGGAGTGTTTTTTGGAAGGGCCATCCTGCGTGACACTGCAGTGCCACTCCTAGATGGGCCAGGTGTTTGTGTCGGCCACTAGGGTCGCTTAGCTTACTCACACAGCTACCTCATTGCGCCTCTTTTTTTTCTTCTTTGCGTCATGTGCTGTTTGGGGAGTGTTTTTTGGAAGGGCCATCCTGCGTGACACTGCAGTGCCACTCCTAGATGGGCCAGGTGTTTGTGTCGGCCACTTGGGTCGCTGAGCTTAGTCATCCAGCGACCTCGGTGCAAATTTTAGGACTAAAAATAATATTGTGAGGTGTGAGGTGTTCAGAATTTACTGAAAATGAGTGGAAATTATGGTTATTGAGGTTAATAATACTTTGGGATCAAAATGACCCCCAAATTCTATGATTTAAGCTGTTTTTTTAGGTTTTTTTGAAAAAAACACCCGAATCCAAAACACACCCGAATCCGACAAAAAAAATTCGGTGAGGTTTTGCCAAAACGCGTTCGAACCCAAAACACGGCCACTGAACCGAACCCAAAACCAAAACACAAAACCCGAAAAATTTCCGGTGCACATCTCTAATTGCCCTATATTTTTGTGCATTTTTTAACATTTGAAAATGAATTGAAGGAAAGAAATGTGAATGAGCAATTATATTTTAAAATAAATATTGGAACCATATTTAGGTAAATCAATGAAAATGTTACTGTAACAAAGCAGTCTTAGCTGCATTATATTCTTAGATTGACATTATCTTTACATAGGTGCTGGTAATTTCTAAAAATAATTTTATTTCCACTTTTTTTGTACTCACCAAAAATAAGATAACTGGTGTCATGTGAAACAATTACGTCAGTGGATTTATAGGCCAGAACTGAATTCAACTGTATGTTTGTTATTAACATACTATATATATAGCATTGTCCATTAAATGCAAGATGTGCTAACCACACCTTAACAACACCAACATTAATTATTTAGCTAGTTTTAGTAATTTATTTTGATAAGCTTGTATTTTAATTGGATTTTTATTATTGTTATAAAAGTTAAAACATAATTTTGTTTGAGGTAGAAAGTTGTGTTGCTAATAGCATACTAAATCTAAAATAGATGTTGAAGTTTCTTGTTAAATAGCACTGATCATAATATATTGTGTAATTATAAATTGGAAAGTAATGTGCTCCCGATTTCTATCAAATTAGTTTTACAAGACTCTCATTACATTTTCTGTAATCTGATCCTTTTTTAATTTTGTGCACAATATTTTTAGAGAGCGGCTTCTTGTTTCATTTGTCAAATTAGATAAATTAAGCAACACTTCTTATAAATACAGTATAATTGGTTGAAGGCATAAGCTATGTTTTGCTCTTACATATTAATACAAAAAAAAAACAAAGAAAGATTTTTTAAGAAACTTTGACTCAGATACAGTAGCTTTAATCATTTCCATGAAATGAAAGCAAGTATTTTACAAACTTACATAGTTTCATAGTTTAACTTTTGTGACATTTATTATATAACTTTTTAATATATGAAAGACACTACAACAATTATTGTACACCATGTACAACATGCTTACCTCATTCGTGTTTTATTGTACAGTATATATTGTCTCTTTTTTATATACACACGTATTTTGTTCTTTGACTGATGCATTTTGGGGAAAAAAATGCCACCAAACTATTAGGGATTTAATTAAAAGTTTACATTGAATACAATGAATGAATGAAAATAATGTGACAGCAAGTCACAAGTACAGTATGATTATTTTACTTGAACAATTGCAGTTCTTAGTGTATAGTTATATTGTATGACTGCAGGTTTTATTTTTTTCATCAAGCAGATTATAGATTTTGTGACATCAACTAAAAGATTATCACTAATAAAGTCAGTTTATTTTTTATTTTATATACAGTATAGTGTAGAATATTCTGTTTCTTTGGGAAACTGAAACTTGGAAATATAATGTTTATAGGTGGGCTATTAAGATCAGTTTTCAGATTTGGGATACAATGTCTGATAGTAAGGTCATCATGAGAACACAGTGCTGACTTCTATGAATCATATTATTCAAACAAGATGAATACTTTTTAGAAAATGGGGACATTCTCTGATTCATAACATGTACCTTATTTGTACTTTTTGTCAATTTAGGTGAGCCAGATGTGAGGTTACAGAGAGCTCTTTTCTTTGTATGAATTAGTCATGTAATTGTGCTGTCATTGTATTTAAACTGACGAAAAAGAAATATTTCCTTGACAGTTATCAGTGAAGCAACTACTGTATTGCTATCAGTATATAAAGGTTTATTTTCTAAGTGTTGTAAATGTGCTTACAACTGACTTTCTTCTTTCATTTTTAATCCATATGTTATTTTTTTATCATCACGATGGTTGCAGCCCTTGGCCAGTCAGCGTAAGCCAAAGCTCACGCAAGACTAACTCTCACATCCCCTCTGCTGGGTCCAGGAAGCCTGTAACCTGTGATGCAGATCCTGGGCCTGGCACACCAGGATGGTTTTGGTTAACACCCATGCTCCACCCCTCAAATGCAGCAGCATGTCAATCATGCTTCAGCTCAGGGGGAACTATGAGTGATGCGCAGAATGGATCCTGTGCATGCAAAGACCTTAAACCATTGGATGTACTGTATATGTAAACCATAACATTTTCGTAAAAATAAGAATCAGGCCCAACGTCACTAGAACAGCTACTGGTGGTGTTACAGTTTACCAGGTAAAACCTAACTGCCCACTCCAAGATTGATCACAATCAGAATTGTGCTCTGATCACAACTCTAGAGTTGCATTCAAACAGTAAACACTACAGCTCCTAATTAAGGGGAATATTCAGGTTTGTTAGCAAACAAAAAAGTAAGCAATTTGGCAAAACCAAGCTGCACTGCAGGTGGGGCAGGTGTAACAGGTGCAGAGAGATTTAGATTTTCTGTGGGTTAAATTGTTTCTGTGCATGGTAAATACTAGCTGCTTAATTTCTACACTGCAATTTAGATTTCAGTTTGAACACACCCCACCCAAATCTAAATCTCTCTGCACATGTTACATTTGCCCCAGCTGCAGTGCAGCATGGTTTTGCCCAATGGTAACTTTTTGGGTTTGCTAACAAACCTGAATAAAGCTCTAAGAATGCAGAACAGAGTTCTCAAAGAGACCACTGTTGCTCAATATAGACAAATTAGGGTGGCTTTTAAAGTAAGCGCCACTGCTGCCATAAGTACTGTATATACACTACAAGTTTTTGCCCATAGCTACACTAGCGTGGATGTCTGTTATTGCTCAGCAAAACTAATTTTACAAAGACAGCGGTGCGATCTAATATTGTGATGTGAGTGAAAGGATATATTGGTTTCCTATCTAATGCGCAGAAAGGTGCAGCCTATATCAAATTTTCACTAAAAAGGTGTCTCCTATGTCACCCTATAATAATACAATGCAAACAAAATTCTTTGAAAATGATATACGGCGCTCCTCTAGCTTAAGATGTTATAGGTTATTAAATAGTGAAATACAGCTCAACTGTGTACGTTCCTGTAAATCCCTTGTATCGTCAGCATATAAGGAATCCTTCAAATTTCCTCAGGTCTCCTCCTCCACTCTTCCTCAGATATTCTCCCCCAGGATTATATTCATGTAATAGAGGAAATACGTATAGGATAGTGCAATAGCGTTTTAATTCAACAAAAACATATAAAATCCGAAATAAAATCCAATTACATTAAAATAAAGACACACAGGTGACAGAGGAAAGCCCAATGGGCAAATGGGGTATGCAATTACCGAATCCTCTGAAAACATAAAGCTCTCAGAGTTCCTTTGGTGTGCAGGAATGCCAGGTGACCTCCCGGGTTTCACAGTCTCCTGGTTCCGATAAATGATCCAGCCAAATGTCAATGGGAAAGTCCTCCGCACCTCACCGACGCGTTTCAGATCCTAACTGGACCCTTTTTCAAGGTAGTGTGCCTTCTCCTGTCTCAATCCTACTATTTATTGTAGGATCAACCAATAAACATGTCCCATTATCAGTGATTGCACCTGTGTGCAAATGGCCGCCTCCATAATGTTATACCTGGTTGCCACGGTGATATGTGACGTGATCGTGTCACGTGGTTTCAGCTCCGGGATTTGCGTTCATAACATCGCGATGTCCAGTGTAATATCTCCCTTCTGGTGGTGATTTCTCGTCTCCATGGTAACCGCGTTGTGCGGCAGATTCCGAATTAACATCCCTTCATGCGTAGTTACTATGATGCGTGACGTACCTGTATCACGTGACCTCGACTCCGGAATTCACGTCCATGGTATCGCGGCATCCCGTGCAGCCTTTCCACGTCGAGCGGTACACATCAGTTTCTATAGTAACCACGTTGTGCGTCATGCATCCTTTCTCACGTGATTTGATGGTTTGATGTGTCAGTTGTTTCCGCCCTCACTGGTTCCGTACAGGGCCGTTACTTCCGCCCTTCTTCCTAGTGTTCATATAGTTGGACAATCTTTAGTTTTCATCAAAGTTCAAGCCACAATGAAGTTTTAATAAATTAGGACTTGTGATTTCTCATTTGTCCGTGACTTGAGCAAAGTAATGTCACTGCCAAAAATGGAAAAGATGTATACTCTATTATCACTTAAAAAGACAGTGTGCAAAGATGGCAAAAAATATATAAAATCAATAATACATATAAAAATTGATAATACATAATAAAATTGATGTTCTCCTAAAAAAAAAATTAAATTATAAAAGATAATGTGAAAACTTGCTAGAGGAACCATTTTAGTTCGAAATCTGCATTTAACCCCATGGGGATCAACGTGTTGTACTTATATATAAGTTCCATTTCTGCTTTAGCACATAAGTACAACACGTTGATCCCCAAGTGATAATAGAGTATACATCTTTTCCATTTTTGGCAGTGACATTACTTTGCTCAAGTCACGGACAAATGAGAAATCACAAGTCCTAATTTATTAAAACTTAATTGTGGCTTGAACTTTGATGAAAACTAAAGATTGTCCAACTATATGAACACTAGGAAGAAGGGCGGAAGTAACGGCCCTGTACGGAACCAGTGAGGGCGGAAACAACTGACACATCAAACCATCAAATCACGTGAGAAAGGATGCATGACGCACAACGTGGTTACTATAGAAACTGATGTGTACCGCTCGACGTGGAAAGGCTGCACGGGATTCCGCGATACCATGGACGTGAATTCCGGAGTCGAGGTCACGTGACACAGGTACGTCACGCATCATAGTAACTACGCATGAAGGGATGTTAATTCGGAATCTGCCGCACAACGCGGTTACCATGGAGACGAGAAATCACCACCAGAAGGGAGATATTACACTGGACATCGCGATGTTATGAACGCAAATCCCGGAGCTGAAACCACGTGACACGATCACGTCACATATCACCGTGGCAACCAGGTATAACATTATGGAGGCGGCCATTTGCACACAGGTGCAATCACTGATAATGGGACATGTTTATTGGTTGATCCTACAATAAATAGTAGGATTGAGACAGGAGAAGGCACACTACCTTGAAAAAGGGTCCAGTTAGGATCTGAAACGCGTCGGTGAGGTGCGGAGGACTTTCCCATTGACATTTGGCTGGATCATTTATCGGAACCAGGAGACTGTGAAACCCGGGAGGTCACCTGGCATTCCTGCACACCAAAGGAACTCTGAGAGCTTTATGTTTTCAGAGGATTCGGTAATTGCATACCCCATTTGCCCATTGGGCTTTCCTCTGTCACCTGTGTGTCTTTATTTTAATGTAATTGGATTTTATTTCGGATTTTATATGTTTTTGTTGAATTAAAACGCTATTGCACTATCCTATACGTATTTCCTCTATTACATGAATATAATCCTGGGGGAGAATATCTGAGGAAGAGTGGAGGAGGAGACCTGAGGAAATTTGAAGGATTCCTTATATGCTGACGATACAAGTGATTTACAGGAACGTACACAGTTGAGCTGTATTTCACTATTTAATAACCTATAACATCTTAAGCTAGAGGAGCGCCGTATATCATTTTCAAAGAATTTTGTTTGCATTGTATTATTATAGGGTGACATAGGAGACACCTTTTTAGTGAAAATTTGATATAGGCTGCACCTTTCTGCGCATTAGATAGGAAACCAATATATCCTTTCACTCTCTTGACTTACCCTCTCCTACATTGGTTTCCAGTCAAGTGCTGCAATTAGCATGTTTAAATTTAGGGACCACAGAAGGTCCATGTTAGAAAACCTATTTAAGGATAACGGGGAACATATTGAATTGCTAGATGAAAGTCTAGAATCAATTATGCGGAAATTAGAAAAGACTCTTATTAAAGAAAACAAATCATGGTGGGAAATGGTAACCCTAGAAAAATATGTGGTTAACAACATCATACCGAAGGGACTACAAATTGATAAAAAGGCATCTTTTGACAGTTCATCTGATACTTTTAAAGAGGAATGGGAGGGAATCATTAATGATTGCTCAATTTCCCTGATGAATCTAATCATCAAAGAAAGAAAAAGGGAACTTGAGTTATTAGATAAAGACATCAAAATCTATAAAGATCTAATTTCCCCGTTCGCAGATAAAAGCGAATACAAGGAAATGGAACAAAGGATAGAATGTAACCTCAACAAAACCGAAAAAGTTTTAGTTGATAGAAAAGTAAGGAAATTCATCAGAGATAAAAAAATAAAAGATGATAAAACCAAACTGGAGGAAGAGGACCTAGAGATTTCTTTTGAAATCCAACCCCACCATTCCCCTGTTACTGAAATAGAACCAGTAGAAAGGGGTTATGATCAAAGGTCCAGAAGAAACAGAATACATTCACGGGACAACTATCAGGGAGAGAGAACACGTCGATCACCGTATAGAAAGTACATACGACAGAATGGCCATCAGGAAAATCAGGGAGTTTGGGAAACAACAAGGCGAGAGAGACGACCCACTTATATAGGAAGAAGAAACCAGAACTTTATCAATCCCCCACGAGATAGAATCCAAACAAGAGCCCAAGACCAACATTGGAGGAATAATAATCACCATAGGGATTATACACCGCTCGAACAAAGAAATAGATTTGCCCAATTAGATAATTACTCACGGGAGGATACTTTTTTAGAGAGGAGGAGGAGGAGGGAGAGCCCGAGATAAGTCCTAAGAGTAGGAAATCAAGAGGGAAAAGAGGGGGAAAAAAGAAGAAAAAAACAGTGAAAAAACGAAGGAGGAAGAGGAAAAAGGACAATGAAACTGAAGGTCAGATTATTCCTGACCACCACAATAACGATCTAAACGAAGAGGAAGAATGTGAAAGTCAACCAAGGATCGAATCAGAGAAAGGAAGAATAAAGATCTTCAATATTAGTTCCCACAGTCTCTCTGGTCATGAAATGAAAGTTTTGGAGAAAGGGATGAAATATGCCCCCACCACTTCAATCAATAAATTCGCCACTTTCGTAGACATTCATAAGTACATCAGAAAATTGTGTCTTAAGAAGTTTTTTCTTGTGAAAGAAAACGCACAGGAGTCTGGAAACGCCAACATAGAAGCAAACACTCCATTTAAACCAAAGTCCATCTTCTTCCCTCAACATGTCAAAGGACATTTTATGGAAACTTTCTCCTCCCTTGTACAGGAAGACCTACGGAACATAAAAAGAACAAGAGTAAAATGTAACCTCACCATGAAAGAAAGGGAAGCTCTCAACTGTCTCAAGAACAATCAGGAGCTAATCATCAAGCCAGCAGACAAAGGAGGGGGAGTTGTAGTTATGGACAGGAACTGGTATGTTCGAGAAGTGAAATTACACCTCAGTGATAGAGATACTTACCAGAAACTTAGAACGGATCCCACGCCGAGGATCCAGGGAGAATTGGGAGCGTTAATTAAGAAATATGGGGACTCGGGGGCACTTACCAACAAAGAACAGGAATTTGTCATCAATAAGGACCCCATAGTCCCGGTTATCTATCTTCTCCCAAAGGTCCACAAGGACACGCAACATCCACCGGGGAGACCTATAGTCTCAGGAGTGGAGTCAATAACAGCCAATCTTTCAGAGATGATAGACTATCATCTACAGCCACTGGTAATAAAGAACAGATCCCACCTAAAGGATACCAAGGATCTTCTAAATTTTATATCAACCATAGTGTGGGAAAATAATATGTACATAATCACAGCGGATGTCAAGTCCCTCTATAGTATCATAGACCACCAAATGGGCACAAGGGCCATCACTAATGCACTACTTAATAGTGAGTTAGATAACAATATGCAAAATTTTGTACGCGATAGTGTACGATTCATATTGGAAAACAATTACTTTATGTTTGACGGTGAATTTTTTCTGCAAAAAATAGGGACAGCTATGGGCACCAGGTTCGCCCCAAGTTACGCTAATATCTTCATGGGGGAATGGGAAACAGACTTTGTCTGGGGTCCCAACCCATTTGGGGCGAACCTGGTGTCCTGGAGAAGATACATAGACGACATCGTCTTCTTTTGGAAGGGAGATAGAGAAGAGCTGGACAAATTTTGCACCTATTTGAACAACAACCCTCGCAATATTGAGCTTACGTTTAATATAAGCAATATAGAGGTTAATTATCTGGATGTCACCATATACATTAAGGATGGCAATATATGCACTAAAACATTCACCAAACCGACCGACTCTCAAGCCTTCATCCATAAGAATAGTTGCCACCATAAAAATTGGCTGGATTCCATCCCCAATAGTCAATTCAAACGGATTAAACGGAACTGTTCGGAGGAAGCGATGTGTAAAGAACAACTAAATCAAATGGAAACCAGGTTCTTGGATTGCGGATATGAGGAAGCATCTCTGAAGACGGTCAAAAATGAGGTCATGCAGTTGGATAGGCGAGCTCTTTTTTCAAGTAATAAGAACAAAGAATCAACGAACAAGTTTGAGTTTGCTTTCATCACTGGATTCAGCGAACAACACAAAATTTTAGAGAAATCATTCAGAAAACACTGGGGAGTCCTCAAAAAAGATCTTATTTTAAAAGATGTACTACCAGAACATCCGAATTTCATTTATAGAAAGGCACCCAACCTAAAGAATTCATTGGTACGGGGTGATCTCCCACTTATGAAAAAAAGTGGAATAAGGAGTACCAAGGGCTTCCATAGATGCGGCTCCTGCATTGGATGTAGGGAAATTACCACAGATAGTGGGAAAAAATTAGAAAATTTGAAGTTTAACAATGAAGTTCACGAAATAAGAGACTTCATTACTTGTAATGTGAAAAATGTGATCTATACTATAGAATGTACATGCCACCTATTCTATATCGGACGGACATCCAGACAATTAAAAATACGCATAAGTGAACATCTTAGGAACATTAGAAGGGGATTGGACACGCATGCCTTGTCCAGCCACTTCAAAAAAGTACACAACTGCGATCCCAAACATATCATAAGGTTTGTTGGGATCAAACGAGTAGAATGTGGCCGTAGACAGAAAGACATATCAAAAATTCTAGCTAAAGCAGAAATGGAACTTATATATAAGTACAACACGTTGATCCCCATGGGGTTAAATGCAGATTTCGAACTAAAATGGTTCCTCTAGCAAGTTTTCACATTATCTTTTATAATTTAATTTTTTTTTTAGGAGAACATCAATTTTATTATGTATTATCAATTTTTATATGTATTATTGATTTTATATATTTTTTGCCATCTTTGCACACTGTCTTTTTAAGTGATAATAGAGTATACATCTTTTCCATTTTTGGCAGTGACATTACTTTGCTCAAGTCACGGACAAATGAGAAATCACAAGTCCTAATTTATTAAAACTTCATTGTGGCTTGAACTTTGATGAAAACTAAAGATTGTCCAACTATATGAACACTAGGAAGAAGGGCGGAAGTAACGGCCCTGTACGGAACCAGTGAGGGCGGAAACAACTGACACATCAAACCATCAAATCACGTGAGAAAGGATGCATGACGCACAACGTGGTTACTATAGAAACTGATGTGTACCGCTCGACGTGGAAAGGCTGCACGGGATGCCGCGATACCATGGACGTGAATTCCGGAGTCGAGGTCACGTGACACAGGTACGTCACGCATCATAGTAACTACGCATGAAGGGATGTTAATTCGGAATCTGCCGCACAACGCGGTTACCATGGAGACGAGAAATCACCACCAGAAGGGAGATATTACACTGGACATCGCGATGTTATGAACGCAAATCCCGGAGCTGAAACCACGTGACACGATCACGTCACATATCACCGTGGCAACCAGGTATAACATTATGGAGGCGGCCATTTGCACACAGGTGCAATCACTGATAATGGGACATGTTTATTGGTTGATCCTACAATAAATAGTAGGATTGAGACAGGAGAAGGCACACTACCTTGAAAAAGGGTCCAGTTAGGATCTGAAACGCGTCGGTGAGGTGCGGAGGACTTTCCCATTGACATTTGGCTGGATCATTTATCGGAACCAGGAGACTGTGAAACCCGGGAGGTCACCTGGCATTCCTGCACACCAAAGGAACTCTGAGAGCTTTATGTTTTCAGAGGATTCGGTAATTGCATACCCCATTTGCCCATTGGGCTTTCCTCTGTCACCTGTGTGTCTTTATTTTAATGTAATTGGATTTTATTTCGGATTTTATATGTTTTTGTTGAATTAAAACGCTATTGCACTATCCTATACGTATTTCCTCTATTACATGAATATAATCCTGGGGGAGAATATCTGAGGAAGAGTGGAGGAGGAGACCTGAGGAAATTTGAAGGATTCCTTATATGCTGACGATACAAGTGATTTACAGGAACGTACACAGTTGAGCTGTATTTCACTATTTAATAACCTATAACATCTTAAGCTAGAGGAGCGCCGTATATCATTTTCAAAGAATTTTGTTTGCATAATATTGTGATGTATATTTTATATTGTACACTTGATCACACAGTGTATTTGTAAACAATATTTGCAGTTTTACCTTCAGATTTGGATTTTCCAAACAGGTGGATCACATGCCTCACTGCTTGTTTAGGAAACACATGTGACAGCTCTGCGCAGTGAGTGATTTTAATTTTCCACAAGTACAGTATAGTGGAATTTTCCATCTATTTGGAAATTTGCCATCTTGCAAAATATGTTGTGAACAGTCTGTAAAACTTGTACATGAATTCCCCTTCTTCTGCTGTTTGCTTTTTTTAAATAGTTTTTTATTGACAGGTTTTAGCAACAAATCAACAATACATGTCCAAGACACATATGCATACGGTAACAAAATATAAGATCAAAATGAGAAGTATATCATGACACAACTAAGAACAAACATAATTGTGCAAAGGCAAAACATAATACTGCTAATTTTCCCCCTGATGAAGTCCTATGATAAAATGCATTGGGTTGGAAATTCAAGATCCACATCTTTAATAGACATCTTTTACCCACAAAATTATATAAGTTCTTAAATGTTCATATTTATGCTAATAATAATCCAGAACCACAAAGTGCTGATAGCTACAGTAATAGTGGGGGTCATTCCGAGTTGTTTGCTCGTTGCCGATTTTCGCTATAGTGCAATTAGTCGCTTACTGCGCATGCGCAAGGTTCGCAGAGCGCATGCGCTTAGTTATTTTACACAAAAGTTAGGTATTTTACTCACGGCATAACAAAGCTTTTTCATCGCTGTGCTGATCGTAGTGTGATTGACAGGAAGTGGGTGTTTCTGGGCGGAAACTGCCCGTTTTATGGGAGTGTGCGGAAAAACGCAGGCGTTCGAGTTGCAAAATGCAGGAGTGGCTGGAGAAATGGGGGAGTGGTTGGGCAAAAGCTGGGTGTGTTTGTGACGTCAAACCAGGAACGAAAAGGACTGAGCTGGTCGCAATGGCTGAGTAAGTCTGGAGCTACTCAGAAACTGCTAAGAAATTTCTATTCGCAATTCTGTTAATCTTTCGTTCGCAATTCTGCTAAGCTAAGATACACTTCCAGAGGGCGGCGGCTTAGCGTGTGCAATGCTGCTAAAAGCAGCTAGCGAGCGAACAACTCGGAATCATCCCCAGTGTCCACAATAAATAAGGAGCCAATAGCAGATACTGTGGTCTCTCTTAGCAGGGGCATTTTAAGAGAGGAGGAGGCCCATGTACAGCCTTCTGCATTAGGGGCCCCCTCCTCTCTGATTGATGCACAGGTTTTAATACTTACCTCTCCAGAATCCCCCAGCGGTGCCATCCTTCTCCACAGCAGCAATAGAGTCTGAGCACAGACTCTATTGTGCATGCGCAAACCTCTGGGAACACAGTGCGGTGGCCATTTTCCAGAAGATTTTCCTAATGCGCATGTGTAGAACTCTGGAAAAATGGCCACTGTGCCATCTTTTCAGAGTTTTCAGCAGGCGCAATAGAGTTTGTTCCTCCTACTGTTCAGACTCTATTGCGCTGCCAAGAAGGGATGGCTCCAATGGGGGGAATGCCAGAGAGGTAAGTATTAAACAAATGGGTGCAGTGTGTGTGGGGTAGGCCCACCTGGACCCCGGGGGCCCATGTGCCCAGCACACACTGCACCCATTATAGATACACCAATGTCTCTTAGGCATTCCACCGTAATATGTAGAAGCAGTGTCCGAATCCACCACTGTGTGGGACATGCGGCGGTGGTCTGCAGACCAGAGTTATGCTGGCAAGTAAACAGTCTAGATGAGGAGCTTCTGAAACTCTGGCTAAACATACTCTGCAGCAGTGTACAGTATCCAAGACACAGGTGCTCAAACACACAAGGGAGCACACTGAAAATGGAGCTCCTTGTACAGATCAGCATGCATGTGAGCTGGGTTCCAATATCTGATTCTTGTTCAGGACAACAACTATACCATTTGCACCAAAGGCTAACTTTTCCTAAAGTATCAACTGGAAACCGATGCCATTATGGTGAGAAAATGTTGCTAAGGGTTTCTGAACTCTGTGCGGAATACAAACCTCACTTACCTCGCACTCACTTTTGTATTACTTTGGGTATGCACACTTTCCGATACTCATGGTATCCAATAAAAAAATGGTTGCAGGATTTCCATAGCTGAAAACCCTGCGATGCCTACAAAACAAAAAATAAAAAACATAATACTCACCTCCCCAAGGACCTCAAGTGGTCTCATCTTCGACTGGAGAGGGGGCAGCTGGGAGGCACAAGGACTGCTGGGAGATGACCAGATCTGGAGGGGAGTCACACACACAAACTCACAAATACTTACACACTTATAGACATTCACAGACAATCACAGACACTCACACACATTACATACTCATCGCTGTTGCAGAAGTCCCGGCTCCTGATGCTGGATGTAGAAGATACCGCTTTGGAAGATGAGTATTTACAAACTAAGCTAATTGGAGACTTTGCATTGCTTAATTAGTCCTCAGGGGGGTACTGCTGGGATCCCAGAGCAAGGTCCAGTTATTTTTTTTCTAAACTTAACGATTAGATGAAAAATCAGACTTGCTCTGAAGGTGTGAGAAAAAAAAGACACCACCATTTCTATAGAAATCATCATATGTGTACACTTGCCAAGGTGTGTATTGTTCGGCTGTGGATGGCTAAAGATGTCCCAACCTCACATTCTTGGATCTCCTCAGTTAGAGAAACTGTTTCATATGAGAAATTTGTATATCTAGCTAGGAAGGTGGAGAGAAAGTATTTGGCTATCTGGGCTAAATGGCTGGATTCTTCTTACTCTGCTGGTTCATAATGATCATATTCTTTGTGTTGACCGATGGGTGCAGTAGTGATTGTATGGAGGGGTAGATTTATTGACATCTTGAATTTCTGCTAATAGTGGTGGTAATTCAGAGTTGTTCACTCGTTGCCATTTTTCGCAATGCAGCAATTAGGTGGAAAATGCGCATGCGCATGGTACGCAGCACGCATGCGTTAAGTAATTTAACACAAAACTTAGTAGATTTACACAAGGTCAAGCGACATTTTTTCATCGTTCGATTGATAGTAGTGTGATTGACAGGAAGCGGGTGTTTCTGGGCGGCAACTCTGCGTTTTCAGGGAGTGTGCTAAAAAACGCACAAATGCATGGTAAAAATGCAGGAGTGGTTGGAGAAACAGGGGAGTGGCTGGCCGAACGCAGGGCGTGTTTGTGATGTCAAACCAGGAACTAAACTGACTGAGGTGATCGCAGTCTAGGAGTAGGTCTGGAGCTACTCAGAAACTGCAAGGAATTATTTAGTAGCAATTCTGCTAACCTTTCGTTCGCTATTCTGCTAAGCTAAGATACACTCCCAGAGGGCGGCGGCCTAGCGTTTGCAATGCTGCTAAAAGCAGCTAGCGAGCAAACAACTTGGAATGAGGGCCCGTATCTCCTCCCTGCCTTCCTTTTATATTCATGTTTGGGAAGCGTACATGCAGCCTATGGCCAGCCATTATCAGTGTTCCTATGTAATATTTTGTGTTGTGCCATTGCTTTGATGGGTGTAACATCAACATTCACAAAACTTTATAATTGAGACAACATATGACATCATTATACGGTGTTATCTGGTATGATATGCGTTTTATTTTTATTTTGTCTGTAATGTTCTTTTTGTTGTTCACAAAGTTAAAAAATTCAATAAATAATATAGATTTTTTTTTAAAAGTCACCATGTCCCATTTTAAGCCCAACAAGTGAATAGCTAAACCATGTGGCTGGGATTTTTAAATTTCCCATCGGCATTTGAATTCCCCTATCGGTATCTGGATTTTTATCTTACCAAGGGAGGATTCTTTTAAATAAATTTTTCCTATTGAGGGTTTGCTTGTACAGTAAGTATTATTTTTTTTGGTATGATATGTATTATCCCTAATAGTGTGTGCATATTACATACATATTAAATTGTTAATTTTATGTTTTTAAGGCATTATCTCTTTTTTAGTTCTGAGTGAATGGAGCTCTGGTTTTCTTTTTGATTATCGGTTTTGTTGAAACCACATTGTGTGGTCTCTTAATTTGGGTATTTTCTTTTAAATACTGCTGGCAAACAACATCTGTAAGAGTGACTATAGTGAGGAATATTATTGGTTATAATATTTGCATTTCTCTTTTATCCACTAAGGGACACTGGAACAGCCTTAGACAGTTGGGGTGTGAAGTTAGCAGACCGGAGGTGAGGCACAATATAAAATAAAATATTATGCACAGCCATCCCCTCCCCCTTCATGCCCCCATCCCTCAGTTTGAAAAATTGTGCCAAGGAGGTACAGCACTGAAAGGGAGCTCCTGCTCCATTACTAAGAAAATGAAGCTACATCAACCTAATAAATGTGGGGACAAAAGCATTGTTTCTAGAGAGACAATGATCCCTTCTGAAGGGACCTGCATATCTCTCCAGGAGATCTGGAGCAAAGATACTTATTCAGGACAGTGAGTGCTGGTTAAGTAACAGGGCCCTAGATAAGCACAGCAGCCACAGGCAGCAGTATAGGGTTCCATTTTACATCCACACAGTACACTGTGTTAACCAGAACCCACAACAAGCAGCAGCTGCAGCCATGCCCCCGCTCTCCCCCCTCCCTCCACTGGCTCTCATGCGGCTAAGCTCAGAGCTCAGCAGTCCAGGAGGTCCACAGCATACACGGGGGAGAGGTTACATACGCGCGGCGAAGGGGTGATACACGCTGCAGAGCTCTGGTGGCGGCCAGGCGGGATAGGACGGACTGCGCAGACAACAGTGGCCACAGCACCAGGGCTCCAGCGTGTACACACGTTGAGCAGTATAACACAAATTCTGTCATGGTCACGTGGAAGAGCTCTGAATATAAAGATGAAGCACATACCAGTAAATGACTTGCACATAAATCAGTATGTCTCACAGAACATCCTGATTGCTCTAGTGCATACAAATTGTCATAGCTCACAGAGGGCTCCGTCGGCCACAAAAGCGCACAGCATGATGTTTATAAAAAATTTCAGTTGCAGCCATCTTGAAAAACTAAAAGTGGCGCCAAACTTAGTTTAGGAAGGTATATGCCCCTCTTAGTGAAGGTATATTGACCTGCTAGATAGAAGGAGGAATTACTGTTGCTATAGCAATGTTACTCCCTCTACTGGTAGAAAATTATAGTTGTCTCTGCTGCAAAGGATCTCCTTGTATTTTTAATATGCATTTTATGCTTTCTATTTTCATGGGACTTCGATTAAAATGATCCTAAGAAAATAAAGGGGAGCAACTGGACATCAACCCGATCATCAAAGCTGAATCAACAGTTGGATTTGTGAGGGTTGAAATCAGGCTGGTGTTTAAAGAAATATTTATTAATTTTTTAAATTTATTTTTAAATTTATTTGGCATGTATAAACATATATATATATATATATATATATATATATTTATTTCCAGCCAGGCTAGGCCAGTCAACCTTTGCTCCCATTATCCATTACGGTCTTTCTCTTCCTGTTTTAAAGGGTGAAAGTACTGTTGACGGGTCTGTGTGTGTGTGTCTTCCAACAAAAGCACTAACCAAAAACACTAAAACATAGTATGTTTGTTCAAAAGGTAATAGGGGCACTAATGTTGGAAGCTCTGGGGTGTGCAATTCATGTTTGGAAATGAACGTTCAACCCGGGAGCAGTGCTCCATCTTGGTCATGGAAACATGCCCTGGCAGATATTTCCAAGAAATTGTCGGAATCCCGCAAGCAGCATTCAGCATGGGCTGCGGGATTCCCCAAGACTATGTAAAATTCCTGATTAAATTAACTCCACCTGCACAAGCAGTTAAGAATATGCGTAAGGTGGTTAAGAGACCCCTCCCCATCCTACAAGAGGAGTCAAAAGAGGAGGAGGGTCTTGTAATTGCTGAAGATGAGTTAATCAAAAATATCTTGGATGTCAGCTCTCAGGAGGTAAAGGAGGTCCTAACTTTAAGTAAGAAGTTAGGGAATCAGAGAGCTCTGATTTATTTGAGGTCCACAAACCGCCCTCAGCAAGGTTGCCAATTCCTCAGACTCTCTCCAGAACAGGTGGGGGAAGCATGAAAACAACCTGATAAATGTTTCCATAAGCCGATAAGGTTTGAGGAAAAATGACCCATTACCAAAAGGTGTCAGGGCTCAGTGGGAGGTTCCGCTGATTGTGGATGCCTCCCTGGCTAGGTTGTCAAATAAAAAAAGACAATCTTACCAATACCTAATGTGAATACATTAAAAGATGCATCAGATGGCAAGGTAGACATGGCACTGAAATTCAGTGCTTGGGTTAAAAGAGCCATAGTAGCATGGACTGGGCGTTTTGTTCAGGCTATAGAGGAGGATATTCTCAACTAGCGGAGCTTATTCGAGAGTCAGCTACATATATGTGCCAGGCTGAAAAGGAGGCTAGCAAATAGCATCACGCATCTTGACATCGGCCATATTGGCTAGAAGGATTTCTGGCTCAGAGAATGACAGGTGGTTTCTGACTCCCAAAAAGGGGCAGTAGAGGCTCTTCCCTTTGGGGGAGAAATGTTATCTGGTCCATAGTTAGATAAGAGGATTTCTCAGGTGACTACAGGGAAAACTACTTTTCTACCTACCTCATATATTGGAACTTTCCACCGGTCAAAAGAAATTATTCTGGTCCAGTGTGTATCTCATTTAGGTCACAGTCCTTTCGAGCTAGAGAACAAGCTCATGGAAATATAGGTAGAGGTCGTTCCCAGACCACAACCAGAAAGCAGGACCCTAAGCCTGCTGACAAGACCATGGTATGATGGCCTCCCAGATCACCTGGGATATCCCTTGGTGTGCGCATGGTTGTAGAGGTTATCAGATAGATTTTCAACAACACTTCACAGTCATTTCTTTACAATAGGGTTGCATTGGTGTTCTCAGATAGCGATATAGATGGAAGGAGAAAATACTCTAATTCAGAAATTACTACATGCAAAAGTAATTCCGCCAGTCCCAGATTCTCAAAGAGAAAAAATTTTTTTACTCATAACTTTCTGTAGGGCCAAAAGCCGGTTGCATTGGTCAGACCAATCCTCAATTTAAAGGTTTGAAATCAGTTTCTGTTTACAGATTCCAGATGGAGTAAATCCAGTCGGTTATTGCAGGTTTGGAGTAAGAAAAGTTCATAGTGTCCACGGACATAGAGGATGTATACCTTCATGTTCCAATTTGGACCCTTCACATAGCCTACTTACAATTTGCACTGGAGAAAATCCACTACCAGTTCAGAGCCCTACCATTCAGTCTATCATCAGCCCCGAGAATTTTCACAAGGATCATGGCTATAATGATGGCGAAATTGAGATTGTTGGAGATCACGATAATCCCTCATCTAGATGATCGGCTATTCAAGGCCTCCCTCTCTAGACAAGTGGATCAGAGATGCTCTGACAACTCATCAAATTCTTGGCTGGATTGTGTATTTCAAGAAATCCAACCTTCAATCAACGTAGAGGATTCACTTCCTAGGTCTTGTTTTACACACAATACTGGGAAGGTGTTTCGACCAGAGAACAAGATTTAAGACATAAGGAAGATGGCGGAACAGGTGTTAAAAAAAACACAGACGGTGTCCTTACATCTATGTTTACAGCTTTTTGGGTAGATGGTGGCATCTTACGAAGCAATACAGTAGGGCAAACTCCACTCCTGACCTTTCCAGATGAATCTGATTGCTCAGGGAGCAGGCTCGCATTGGCTTCTACACTGAAGGATTCGGTTGTCGCCACATGGCAGGATCTCATTAATTTGGTGGTCATTGCACAAGAAAAATTTAAAAGGTTTGGAATTTTAAATTGGAGGATCCTGACAACAAATACCAGTCTCAAAGGTTAGGATGCAGTACTAGAAGTCCGCAAAGTTCAGGGAAGGTTGTCTCTACAAGAGAGCACATAGTCGATAAATATTCTGAAATTGAGGACAATTTAAAATGCACTTCTTCTAGCCGAAGACCTTGTAAAGTATCGACACATAAGAGTACAATCGGACAGGGTGACGGCAAAGACCTACATAAACTATCAGGAACATAAAGTCGAATGGCTCTAAGATAAGCCACTGAAATTCTGTGGTGGAAAGCAGACTTTCTCAGTTGCCAAGATATGTATCCAGGGGAGTGGTGTCTACATCCTCAAGTTTCTGGATGGTAGTGAGAGGAGGGGGCCTAATGCAAGTAGACTTAATACCCTCTCAAAATAACCATCTATTACCCAGGTATGTGGCCTGGACGAGAGATTGGCTGCAGTAGGGGTGGACGCATTGGCTATTCCAGTTCATACAAACAAATGTACATTTTTCCACCGTTTCCCCTCATTCCGAGAGTTTTGAACAAGGCGAAGTAGGAGAGAGTGTGGGCAATTTTAAATGCACCAAACTGCCCTCGCAGGAGTTGGTACTCAGACCTGAGGGGGCTGTCAGATGGTCCTTGGGGGTTACCTCAGAGAGAAGACCTATTGTGACAGGAGCCATTCCTAAACCCAGACCTGTACCAATTGCATTTGATGGCAAAGCTCTTCAGACCAGGATCCTACGAGACAAGGGAATTCCGAAATCAGCCGTTCCTACAATGCTAGTTGCTAGGACACCAGTCACAGCGATGCACCACTATATAATATGGAAGAAGTACATGAATTGGTGTCTAGCTAAAGGGGGGGAATTCAAAGGAGTTCCGCCTTGGCAGACTTTTACGTTTCTGCCAGCTGGTTTAGCTGGAGGGCAGAGGTTAGGTTCCTTGAAGGTTCAGATTTCGTCTCTCTCTATTTTCTTTTAGCTCCATCTAGCCTCTTTACATGAGGTTCAGACATTCCTGCAGGGAATTCTGAGGTTACAACCTCCTTTTTAGTCCACCCACGGCAACGTGGGATTTACCTTTAGTGCTTGAAGTTTTGAAATCAGCAGTTTTGAGCCTCTGGAAGAAGCAGAGCTGAAATCTATCTCATGGAAACCTACCTGTTACTGACCTTAGTTTCAGCAGGAAAGGTCTCAGAGTGAGGAGCTCTATTGTGTAAAAGTCATATTCTTATTTTCCAAGGAGACAGGGCAGAACTCCATACGAGGGCAGAGTTCCTGCATACGATAGGTTCGGGTTTTCACACTAACCAGCCCATCGTGATTCCCCCTTTTTCAAGGATTGACCGCGGGGGGACTTGTCTTTGGATGTGGCTAGAGCCTTATGGATTTATGTGCAGGTTATGTCAACTATAGCAAGCCTGACTCTTTGTTTGTTGTTTATGATGGACCAAAGAAGGGTTGGAAGTCTGAACAGACTTTGGATTAGATTTACTATTAGAGAGGCTTATACATCCTGTGGAAAAAGGGTCCCTTTGCAGTTACGTGCTCATGCTACCAGATCATTTGTACCCTCATGGGTGGTAGCCAGAGGTGTCTCCAGCTTTAAAGAGTGGCAACTTGGTCATTAGCACACACGTTCACGAAATTCTACAAAGTTGATAAGTTTGCGTCCAGAGACTCCAGATTTGGACGTTTGGTTTTGCAGGTTACGGACAGCACTCCCGTCGATGGGAGTATCTTTGGGAAGTCCCCAACTGTCTAAGGCTGTTCCTGTGTACCCTAGTGGATGAAAGAGATAAGAGGATATTTACCGATAAATCCATTTCTCTGAATCCACTCGGGGACGCTGGATGCCCACCACGGTGCTGTCAAACCTGCAGTTTTTCTTGTTCAGAAAACGTTAGTTCAAACAGTTTTATATTGTTTAATTAAGAATTCTTGGTTGCTGTTTGATTTCTTGTTACGGTTGGTTCCTCGCCATAGGTTTTGTTTTTTCATGTCCTCTTCTCTCTGTCAAATTTTCCAAACTGAGGGATGGGGGGAGTGAAGGGGGAGGAGCCGGCTGTGCATAATATTTTATTTTATATTATGCCACACCTATAGTCTGCTAACTTCACACCCCAAATGTCTAAGGCTGTTCCAGTGTCCCTGAGTGGATTCAGAGAAATGGATTTATAGGTAAATACCAAAATCCTCTTTTTAGCAATAGAACAATAGAAAAATGAAAATACAGAAATCTCCCAAAAGGTCAAAACAATAAACTTTTCCCAGAATATTACTGTGATCATGATAGATATGAATGGCAGTGTATGTACTGTATGTATGTATGTTATTTTGTATTAATGCTATAAAAAAAACATTCTAAGCAAAGTTATATAACATACACTTTGTTTTTTAAAGTGTATAAACTATATTTGCTATGGCTATAAAACTTGTTGACAAAAAATCAATACAAGGGACTCCTAAGGATTATTCTCTTTGCATTTCTTTCTAAAGCCTTTATTTTATTCCACAATGTTTCCACCTTGTTCCTTAATACATTGTTATCATTGTAATATGAATAGGGAAGGAAACTATTAGACAGTACATCAGCAATAATGCCTATCATCTGTCAGAGTTGAATTGTGAAGCAATCATTGTGTGCTGTGTTAGTTGTGCAAGAGTTGATGAAATAAATAGAATATGTGACATGATGTCTCTTTCATCCTTAAAAATATCAGCTCAGAATGTATGCTTCATTAGCTTCAAATGTAGCATACATAATAAAGGAAGAAGACTTACAGTTGCCTTTTGAATCATTGTGAAAATATGGCTTATCAGGTGCTCTCTAAACTCACAGGAGATTAAACAAGGTGAATAGAACTCTAACTGAACACTAAACTGGCAAACAAATATATTTAGCTAACAAAAACAGGATGTACAAATATATACTGTATAAGCATTGTGCAAAAGTTTTAGGCAGGTGTGGAAAAAATGCTGCAAAGTATTTCAAAAGTAGAAGTGTTAACAGTTTATTTTTATTTTTACATTTCTCCTCTGTTTATTCACTTTGCATTTTGTTAATTTATAAAAAAAACTATTAACGCTTCTATTTTTTTAAAGCATTCTTACTTTGTAGCATGCCAAAAACTTCCTCCAGGTCCCGATGTGTATAAACATTTCTTTATTCTGCTTATTGAGGACACTGGGCCTTGTAGCTGGAGTCATCTGGTCTGCAATCCATTGACCTATGCGGGCTAGAGAGCCCTGAAAGTATTTTACTGTAACTGCACACAAAGGCTCCAGAGGTATAGAGAGTTGCTCTCTGGGTTTATAAGGTAAGACTATTCACTGTATTCTAGAAATCCTGAAGAACAGGCAAGAAGGCCCTGTAACATTAATAATTGACAAATGCACCAGTAGGGGTTAATATCAGTGGGTATGTGACTCTTTCCACATATTGACCATCTGTGTAATCCTGGGTACTGTATGTTTTTTAATCTGTAGAACAAAATTTATTTTACTCTGTAGAAGAGAACATTTTGTATTTAGAACAAAAGTTATATATTATTATTATTGTGGGCCATATTCATTCGAGTACCCTGGGCCACTCTTGTGGCATTAGCAATATTCTTCTACTGATGGCCCATGATTTTCATTTGCTGACTTTAGCTTTCCATAAATATAATAACAATAGAATATTATTATTATTATTATTAATAATAATAATCATTTTATTTATATAGTGCTTTTCTTCAACAGGACTCAAGGCGCTTTACAGACATAAAAAACAATGCACATAGTACAAAGCATTTAAGTAATACAGCAATTGACAAACCACACAGATATAAAATGAAAACCTTGAGCTCACACAGTAAGCATAACGCAGGATTGGTGTAGGTAATTTGGGTAACAACTTCCAAGGGTTGTGTATTCCACCCTCACAAGGTATCAGGTGAGGCAGACATCTTGGGCACACTACATAGGATACTCTGGTTAAAATAGTCTAGCCCTAGAAGAGTTGACACAAAATGGGGAGATTGTAATGTCTTAATGCTCAGAGTAGGGTCCCAACAAACAAAACCACCAGGTCCATGTATTTTTCATCCCATCCACAAGCATACCAGATGAGGCAGCCATGTTGGGCACACTGTGAAGGTTACACTGTGGAAGGTGAGCTATACAAGGGCCCAATGCATACATGGGAAGTCTAAAACTTGTGTAGTAGTATGATATACCCTGTATGTAAAAATCCACATGAAGAACATATGGAAAGATCCACATAAAGAAAAACCTGCCTGTGGAGGAAACGTCTGAGGCCACCATCTGGGGTGCACTGCATAGGTCACACTGGCAGGGGGTGCAAACAGTGGAGGTACATGTTATAGGAATATTACACAGTGGGGTGGAAGAGAAAAAGAAACACATGGTAAGAAAACATTTGCAGGTATCCATATAAGGGGGTAAAATATGGATATTATTTTGACAAAAATGATAAATGTCCTGGTCTCATGGGAATGAGAATGTGTGGAGCACACTCAAGTCTGAAATGTCGCTGCTGAGCCTGCTCTCCCCCATAGCTCTCTGCTTATCTTGAGGGTTAGGCCCAAGGGCAGACCTGATGTTCTCAGCTGGAGGGGTGGAAAGCCTGGTCCTGGAATTCTCATTGCAGGGGTGGGGAGAGGCCAAATAATGACCGTGAACTTTGTGGTTGTAAGGCAGTCCTTCTGAAGTAATATTGGTTTGTTTTTTTGCCTTCTGTTTTCCTTCGGTATAACACATGTATAACGCTGCTATTGATTTTAAGCTGCCACTTTATAAACTAGCCACTTCATATACTAGGCACTGTAGCATAAAGCAACAAGAAAGCAATTTTAATAACTTCAGGTGCTTCAAAGGAGGTTATAGGCGTACCCCACTCACACAGATTGAGGTGACCAAGTGCACATCAAGGTATCTTTAAACAGTGACTTCCCATGCTCTCAGAGACCCAGTGAAGTGTCTATTGGCCCCAGAGTAGAGGATAAATAGGTGATGTAGACAAACGGCAAATCACTTCCAATCTTATAGCATACCCCGAAACTCACAAAATAGAGATAGGTGGAAAAAACACATCAAGGTATCTTTAGGGTATATTGGTAATCATACACAGCGTACCCCAACTCACAATTGATTATTCTCTCTCTACACATTTTTAAATCTGACATAACTGTTCTGTTTCTGACATAAAAGGCTTTTATGGACTAAGACTTGTCAAAGGGAATATAAGAAATAATGACATAGCATTCCAGCTAGCGAAAACTGAAATGAACTGCATATACAATTACAACACTCTTAGGGGGTAATTCAGAGTTGATTGCAGCAGCAAATTTGTTATCAGTTGGGCAAAACCATGTGCACTGCAGGGGGGGGCAGATATAACATGTGCAGAGAGAGTTAGATTTGGGTGGGATGTGTTCAAACTGAATCTAAATTGCAGTGTAAAAATAAAGCAGCGAATATTTACCCTGCAATGAAACACTATAAGCCACCCAGATCTAACTCTTTCTGCAAATGTTATATCTGCCACTCCTGCAGTGCACATGGTAGTGCCCATCTGCTAACATAGTTGCTGCTACGATCAGGTCTTAATTAGCCCCTGAGTCCTTACGGGTTAAACTGTGGCTTTGAGGTGAAGTGGTTCCTGTAAGCAAATTTTATTGATTACAACCTACATTTTAAAGAAGATAAATGTGAATATCATACAGAATGTTAAACACTGTGTGCAATTTGTAAAATTCGATTACATAAGGATCTTTTTTTGCTTTTTCTTTTACATATGAAATTGCCTACTTGTGACCTAACTGGGGAGAAATACAACCATCAACAGAGACTGCCTAACCAGGGGACTATAGACAGGGTTACCTTTAAGCACCTAGTGCACTAGAGATAATTTATTTTTGTTTGTCTGGTTTGAGGATGAAAGGTGTGACCTCTGTGTCCTGTGTTGAACTAGAGCATCTGAAGGGTGCACACTAAGGTAAATTTACTAATATGTGAGTCCTATATAAAATGGGATGTTGCCTAGAGCGACCAATCAGATTCTACTTCTCATTTATCTAGCACCTTCTATAAGATACTACATGGAATCTGATTGGTTGCTATGAGCAACATCCCATCTTAAATAGAACTCCCATCTTAGTAAATTTACCCCTAAGTCTGCACCACTTTTTCATAGATTTGCAACTCCCTTACATGCAACTGTGATGGACCAATACATTGAAATGCGCAACTACCATTCTGCATATCATTCTTTCTAGCTTTTCACTTTCAGCAGTTTTTAAACATTTTGCTTTCCTTGTAACAAAATAGCATAGTACTAAATGCAACTTGAACAGGTCAGAGATATATTGTCCCTCTAAAGCAAAAAATGACCACTGGCAATTGAACACATTTTCTTTGTAATTAAACTTTGCATCAACTTGTAAATCTTTACATGTTGTTTAAGCAATGTGTCATAACAAGGGTTGTCACACACCACCTCAAGGGTGTTTCTAGCAGATAAATGTGCCCTCTTGATGTCCACATTTACAGTTGCTGTAATTCACATGTTGAAAAAGAACAGAAAAATCTCCCACACTAGTCTCTAGTTCAGCAATTCTTAGCCCACTCCTGGTTGCACTTGGTGTAAATGGTGCACATAAATATAAATAAAAACAATGCAAAAGCTTAACTTTAATTGGGACACTGACTATACTTTTAAACTATACTATATTAAAATGAATGTTATTAATATGCATTGCAAGTACAGTATTTCACTGGTGATAGCCTGATTTAGAGAAAGAAGTGGGACTTATTTCTTTGTCAATCAAACAGGAAAGATCAAAGTGAAAATAAAACCATATATACTGTACAATTACGACTCCAGGTCCTACTATAGATTCAAGTAATTCAGCATTATGACACAGGTTCAATATGAAACACTTGTAACAAACAAATCTTATTGACTTTTTTGACTCTGTGATGAAAATAATAGATCAAGGGGGAGCTGTAGATGGAGCATATCTAGACTTTAGTAAGGCATTTGACACTGTCCCACATCGCAGACTGCTAAATAAACTTGAAAGCCTGGGGGTGGATTATTAATCAGTTAAATGGATAAGAACCTGGTTGCAGGATAGGAAACAGACAGTCGTAGTTAATGGAGTGCAATCTATGGAGGGAAATGTTACCAGTGGAGTACCCCAGGGATCTGTACTTGGTCCAGTTCTCTTTAATATCTTTGTTGGTGACATTGCAGATGGTATTGAAGGGAATATATGCCTTTTTGCAGATGATACAAAGATATGCAACAGGGTAGACACACCGGGAGGGGTCAAACAAATGATTAATGATCTAGGTAGGCTTGAGAAATGGTCAAGAACGTGGCAACTACAGTTTAATGCTAAAAAATGCAAAATCATGCACTTGGGTCTCAAAACCCAAAGGCTAAGTATAGTATCAAGGGTACTATAATGGAAACTACTGAGGAGGAAAGAGATTTAGGAGTCATTATTTCAAGTGACTTGAAGGGAGGAAAGCAATGCAACAAAGCAATGAGAAAGGCAAGTCAGATGCTTGGTTGCATAGGGAGAGGAATCAGTAGCAGGAAAAAAGAAGTGATAATGCCACTGTATAGGTCATTGGTACGGCCCCATCTGGAATACTGTGTCCAGTTCTGGAGACCCTATCTCCAGAAGGATATAAATACATTAGAGAGTGTACAAAGAAGGGCAACTAAAATGGTGCATGGCCTATATCACAAAACTTACCCGGAAAGGCTAAAAGATCTTAACATGTATAGTTTGGAGGAGAGAAGGGAAAGGGGGGACATGATAGAAACTTTAAATATATCAAGGGTCTTAACAAAGTTCAGGAGGGAAACATTCTTCAAAGGAAAAGAAGTATTAGAACTCAAGGGCATAAATTGAGACTGGAGGGGGGGAGGTTCAGGGGAAATTTAAGGAAAAATTACTTCACAGAAAGGGTAGTGGATAAGTGGAATAGCCTCCCATCAGAGGTGGTAGAGGCTAAGACTGTAGGGCAATTTAAACATGCTTGGGACAGGCATATGAATATCCTTACAAAGAATTAAAGTTAAGAAAGGGTTGTGATTGCCTAAAGGATAAAATATAAAAGGGGCAGACTAGATGGGCCAAGTGGTTCTTATCTGCCGTCAAATTCTATGTTTCTATGTTAATGTAACTGTTGGGATTTATACATTATTTAGTAGATGATACTCACCCTGACAAGGAAACTGTTTTCTTTGGCTGGTATTTGCATGTTACAGATGTATCATACACCTAGCATCTGTACGCCATACAGCGCGGCACACCTGGCACAACTGACCTGTTTGGAGAGATGTAGCATACAGTCTTTTTCTTTAAATTATGCATCTTAATCACATCACAAATGCAATAAAAAGCCACTGATGGTGTAGCTGACATGCTAGGTTGCAACTTTTACTGCACAGAAATTAGTTTGACATCGGTACAAAGGAGTTAATTCAAAGCCGATCGCTGCTACAACAGCGATCACACTCTGAAGCCATTTCTGGAGTGCGCACGAGTGCACTCACTGATGCGATTGCCTCTGCCTGATTGACAGGCTGAGGCAGTCGCAAGGTGGGAGGGGGCACGCCATCGGCATTAGAATGCCTTTGGGGGGCGCGGTCTGGACGACACAGGCGTGTCCAGATTGTTGCTAGGGTGGGCAATGGTGGCTGTGTGGCAGGGAGCTACTTGTAAGGTGCAAAAGCATCACCGCTATTCGATGCTTTTGCACCTATGCGGGGTGGACTAGCCCTGTGCGCTAGATGTCCCCCCGCATGTCAGAGAATCTGACCAATGATGTGCTAATTTTAGCACATCTATGATCAGCTCTTAATCACCCCCAAAGTCGCAGATGGCGCACAGTGGAACTTGGTATGAGAAAAAGCCATGGCTGCTGCACTTTGTATACAGATTCAGAAGAATTTGCAGACAGATGTACAAATGTCACACATCAAACTGAACAGTGTAATTTATCAGACTAGTTTTGTCACCTCCAATCGTTTAATAGTTGAGAATAATATGCACATTTTGAGCAAAAAATCTGCTTGGCGTGGGTGAGTGAAACTAGACCTAGGGCACCGTGAGGGGCTGTATGGCAAGACTTAAGCCACAGTGTATGAGGACGCATCTCTATGTCCCCTGATGAATCTGAGCAAAGGACAATTATAAGCTATATTTGTTTATTTCACTCCAACAAAAAGATAGACAAAGACAATATATATTGTGTCAAAAATTGCTGCACTGACGTGTCAGTATTAATTATTCAATGCTGCTCATCATCTAGAATTGTTATATAAAAGTTCTGGTATATATCAAAACAATTATCCCTTACCTCATGTGTCTGCCTATGCAGTTCCTCTCATTAGTGGTAGCGTATTTGTTTGATACTAGAAAAACACTAGGGCTGTAACTGGCATTTAGCGCTGCATCTGGCCTAATGTCTAAATTGCAATGGGTTGGGGTTTTGGAATCTGCACTGGACCGGATTGTAAGTAAATGTCAAATAGTTTTTATATCATGAAGGGCATGAATGATGACCAACGTGAAGCTACCGACTTGGCCGACTTGGCTTTTGCGGTAGAACTAGGTTGGTGGTGCTCCCGGACGTTGGTTCAGAGCAAACTATTGTGGGGTTTTTTTTGCAAAGAAGCAAAAAGAAAAGACTGTTTTATTGTCTCTCTGGGGCACTCTTTCGTATTAATTAATGTGCTAATATATGATGATGTGAGGTACACTGTAAGTGTGAAAATAAAACTTAACTTTCATTTTTATTAAACAGACAAAAATATTGTTGTTAAATATCGACAACAATAGCTTAAAACAGTATTAAATAACAATATAAAGATATGTTACTCACTTATTGTGGGGTAGGTGGCAGGATGTTTATCTGTACACCTACTGTATTGTAAGTGAGTATTGATATTTGACGTTACTCAAATCGAAATTTCTTGTATTCTCTATCAACTTATGAATTATTATATAAATATAATCATAAGAGAGACACAAGGGACCCGACTTTTCCAACTCTGGACTCCTTCCCGGTGAGTGAGCATGGGCACGTGATATGATGGTTGCTAATTCATCCTGGGTGCATCAACAGAAGATGTGTTCCGTGATACTACAGTACCCGGTATTCCCAGAGAGTCTCCCTTTCTGGTACTGACCAGGCCCAACGCTGCTTGGCTTCCAAGATCAGACGAGATCGGGCATGACCAGCATGGTATGACTGTAGATACTAAGGCAAACATCCAGCTGCATATGGGAGTGCCCGATTAAATAAGGTGTATTCAAAACAAAACAAACTAGAAATTGTACTGGTGTCAGCCTAGTGAGACTAGACCTGATAGTTCACAATTGAAAAATGGACAAAGTTGATATAGCTATCCACTAGAGAGCCCCTGTTGCCAGGGTAGGCATTGCAGAGGAAATCTTTAATTATGGGTGAGAGAGTGCTTAGAAGAAAAAGTAAAAGTTATCACGGATGAAGAAGGAATGCAAAAGAATTGTAGATAGATTACAAATGAATGTAAACGTAAGGAAAGATTTTTTTGAACATGAAGTAACACAAAAAAAGGAATAAATATACTGAAAATGATAATAATAATAATAATAATAATAATAGGAATAATAATAATTTTAATACACCCTATTTATTGAGGTGTATTGTATTGCTGACAACACAATTTTGTGCCTGTCCCTAATAGGAATTTGTTGACATCAAATTGTAAAGGAACATGGGAGGCATCACAGCATAGAGAAATAAATCTCAATTAGGAGGTGTACTATTTTGCTGAGGACACAATTTTATGTGTCTGTTCCTGACAGGGATTTGTTTGTATAAGAATAGAAGGGAATATTCACTGAGTAATTCTGTGTGTGCGCATGCGTGCATATTGATTAATTAAGGTCTTTACGTCTTTTTATTTATTGTTTCTGCCACAACTAACAATTACAGTATATTTAGTTCTTATAGATAGCATAACTTTAATTGGGCCTTCAAGGACAATTGATGATTAGAATTGACAAAGACTTCAGACGGTAAATCATTTTTAGTGGTACAGGTCTGGAACAATTATGGGAACAATAGTTCACCAGCCATTTAGAATTGCAAGTACAGAAAATTGACCATTAACAAAGATGATTATTATGTAATTACTTCAAAATTAACTTGGGGCCTTGTCATTTTGCCACATGAATGTAGTAGACAGACTCTGTCTTAATAACAATTTGTACTTATTTTCTTTCGTAGACATATATTCATTACATTTAGTCTATTAATTAACGTTCAATCTAATCAAGTCTCTTTTATTAAAAATAATTACAATACCAATGTGAGTAAAAGAAAAATGTATCGCTTAAATGTAGTACCTAAGTTTTCTCTGTGGTGAATGTTTTAAAGAAAAATAAGAAATGTGTGCTACAGTATCTGCTATGTCTGATCTGGAGTGATACCATGGTGAAACTTAGCAGGATTTTTCTTAAGATGATACCACAAAGATATTTATATTCATAGATGTGTTATTTAAACATATCCAGAATATGCTAAACAAAAGAAAGGGAGAACAGATAGGGGTTTTCTTTATACAGTAGCACCATAGTTAAATAAAGGCAGTTTATTTTTTAATGCCTGGCCACTATAAGAGATAACACCTTTTATTTCATTTTTTAAATATACTGTTTAGTTATTTTTTAGTGATTTTTAATTAAATTAACTCAACACCAAAAAATATATTCTTAAACATGTTGGGCTAGATGTAGTAGGGTGTGAGTTTGTCAAATGTACGAGTTTAGCGCTAAAGTCGCACATTTTTCCAACTCGACCAATGTAATAGAGTGTGAGAATTCTCAAACTCGCACATTTTATTGAACATTTAAACTCGTATAGTACAAACTCGCATCCAGCTGTTTTCCCACAGTGAACATACAACTCGGGCAATGTAATAGGGTGCAAATTTTAAACTCACACCTAAAACATGACCAAAAACTCTCCAAAAAATAGACATGGATCTGAGAGGCAAGTTGAGAGTGTCGCCCTGTGGAAAAATACGTAAAAACATTCCTACCCTAAATACATTTCTACCTTTAAAAAACATTTTAAGCATTCTTAATCCTAAATAATGATACTAAATGCTAGTGATAGAAAACCCATTACAAAAATGCCCTAACCTAACATTAACATCCTAAATAGTGTACCTACATCCTACAATTTTAAACACCAATTTCAGAAACTGAAAAATCAATTTCCACTAAGAATGTAAGTTGTTTAGAAATAAAGACAAAAACAAAATAAACTGTCAAAAATATTTTACTTCAGCATAAACTTTAAACAAAACAATTACAAACTCTGATAATGTACATCCCCCCCCAAAAAAAAAAAACCCCATCACTTAGAGGCAGAGGAACCTCTGCCCCTCCCTGCCCCTTTAGTCCCCACCCCCCGTGTACACATACTTTGCCTTGGCGGAGTGATTGTAAATTCGGTCTTGGGGCTGGTGGCTTGGGAGCTATCTGTAGAAGAAGTTTTCACTTTCTGAAGAGCCCTTTGTGCCACAATTTCATGCTGCAAGGACACAAACGCTGCAGTCTGCTCCAGGACGGCGATGGTCTGCTCGCGGTTGGACTGGGTCAGCTAGGACAACTGCATCCAAATGTCCATAGATATGCGTGTGCGGGTCCCTTGGCCTACAGCGGAAGTTCTATTTAGCCTTCGGAGCTGTCGGCCAATGCAGTCCATTTGCTGGGTCTGTCGCTCCATAAAAGCCAACAGTGCCTCCCTAAAGTGGTGCAGGGACATCGCTAGCTCAATCACTGTTGGTGGACTGGTTTCTGGGGTGGGCGTTGGCTGTTATGGCAGCTTTGGAGGGGTTATGGGTTGTGGTTGATCCATTGGAGTTTGCTCCACCATCACATCCTGCTCCTCCTTCTCCCCTGAGGTGTAGGCCACCAGGCCAATACGTGGGGCTGGGACAGCTGGTGCTGGTGTGATTGTGTGTGGTTGGTGAATTACTGCACGAGATAGACCTGAAACATATTTTTTAAAATTACAAATATATACTTATTGTGTTGCTTCAACATTTGTTTTAAATACATTTTTGCCATGCACATGTTAAAAAAAATACACTCAATTTATCATGGATTGCATATTCTATGCAATCTGCTGGCAAATTAGCATCCAGGATAGTATTGCAATATGCTATTACATTGGCCTAAGTTATTAAACAGCACTCGCAGTGACATGGTGCTCAATTCATCGGTCACAAATTTGTCCAGTGTGTAAGCTTCTGTGCATGTAGGTCCCACAGGCAACATTGCTATTTAGGGCCGAATGCAGCATGGCCCCCCCCTTCACTGTCACTTGTTGGTGCTGGCATCAGTAAGTTTGTATACACACTTACTGATGCTGGCAGTAACGAGCTGGCTTCTGTCACTGACATCATCACATCACATGCAAGTCATCCTAGTGTTTACCCACCATTACAATTGCCTGTTGAATTATGTTCTTTTAGTTTTTTTCTAACATGGTCTTAGCAGCGTCCTGTGTGGTCAGTTGGGTCCGCCGCTTCTTTGGTACAGACCCTCTCCTTGATGCAGTAGGTGCGTTAAAAGAATAAGAAAAAACAGTTATGAATTTTTGCTTAATAACAAACCTACCTATTTACAAATATACATTGTAAAGGTGAATAGAGTGCAACCATTCTGTGCTAATCTTTATTTATATAGTATGCAACGGTAAGCAAACTGCATTTAGACCTGTTGAGGCCCAAGTCAAGGTACTGGATTCAGTCTCCTCCTCCTCCATTTCATTTTCATTGGTAAAAGAAATTTTCACTGTTTGATAAACCATTAGAAGAGATAAGTATAGATAAACACAAGAATGAAACCGATACACAGACAACATACACAGGGGAAGCAGAGGTATACATACAAAGCTGGAGATATTGTAGGGAGGCAATGAGAAACGGAGAGACAGAAACAAAAGAGCAACCTATAGGATAGGATTCAGAACACAGAAAGCAGAACAATAAAGAAAGCAAGTGTACAAGGTGGGTAATTCAGACCTGATCGCTGCTGTGCATTTTCGCACAGCAGGCGATCAGGCACAAACTGCGTATGCACCGCAATGCGCAGGCATGGCGCACGGATACAAAGCTGATCGCTGCTCAGTGATGGGTTTGTGCGACGGATCCATTCGCATGGGTGATCGCAAGGAGATTGACAGGAAGAGGGCATTTGTGGGTGTCAACTGATTGTTTTCAGGGAGTGTCTGGAAAAATGGAGGCATTTCCATACGTTAGCAGGGAGGATTCCTGACATCATTTCCGGTCCTGGACAGGCTGATGTGATTGCAGCAGCTGAGTAAGTCCTGGGCTGTGCAGAGACTGCACAAAATCTGTTTATACAGCTCTGCTACACATGTGTTTGCACACTTGCCCTCCCCTTGTAAGAGGTGACAATCTGATCTCAGCAGTGCAAAATCGCTTAATAGCAATCAGGTCTGAATTACGCCTAAGATGTATTGGTTAGAAAAAAAAACTTTTGCACCCAAAGTAAGCTGTCTGCTATGTAAAAAGTGGCAGTCAGAGCCGGCCCTCGACTTAAGCAATTTAACATGCCTAGGGGCACAAGCAGCGTCTGCTGATAAAAATGATATGTGGCATGCCTATATTCTGTGTGTGACTGTGGCTGTATCTGCACACAAAATACTATGTTACAGTGTATTCCTGTAAATCACTGTACGTAGCATATCATATGCAGATACAGTCACAGTTGCACACAGAATATAGGCATGCCACATATCATTTTAATTAGCAGAAGATGCTTGTGCATCCTAGCCACATAGCAATGCAAAAAAGGTGGCTGCGTTAGCAGAGCTGCCAGCTGACTCATGCCAGGCATTTCCTGCTGCATGGCTTATTGAGGAAAGATTTATGAGGACACATCTGTATCCAAGCAGATGCAAAGATCACAGTATTAGTGGCCATGTGAGTGCTGTGTGTGGGTGGGTTGGTTGTGCAATAGTGTTCGGCATTTGTTTAAGGAGCATTATGTGTGTCATGTATAAATGCATTAGTAATGTGTGGCATATGTGTAAGGGGCACTATGTGTGTCATTATTTGTATAAGGCCACTAATAATGTGTGGCATATGTGAAAGGGACACTATGTGTGTCATTATGTGTATGAGGGCATTGATTATGTGCAGCATATGTGTATGGGACATTATGTGTATAAGAGCATTAATAAAGGTTGGCATAATGTGTAAGGTGCATTATGTTTATGAGAACATTTATAATGTGCATCATATGTGTAAGGGGCATTACTGTGTGGTGTTATGTGTATAAATGCATCACTAATGTTGGCATTATGTGAATAAGGTACTCTACTAGCATAACATATAGAAAGGACACTACTGTGTGGTCAAATGTGAATAAGAGCAATATGGTGTGATGTAATGTGATTAAGGAGCAATTCACTGTGATGTAATGTGAATAAGGGGCACTACTGTGTGGAGTACCATATATAAGGTAAAGTGGTAGCACTGTGTGATGTAATGTGAATTAGGGACACTATTGCATGATAAAATGTGAATAAAGTTGCACTACTGTGTGGCATAAATTGAATTGGGGGTACTATTTCCCAGCAAGAACAAGCCTCTTTTTGGGCTGTGTGCCAAATGTGTGCACTGTTCCTATTAAAGATATAGGGGGTAGGAGCACCAAAAATTAGTACTGCTATGGATGAGGGGTGATGTGCTGGGAAAAGGGTGCAGGGTCAGAGGCAGAACTATCGTCAGTGCTAGTGGGCACCAGCCAAAATCTTGCCTAGGGCATTGTACTGGTTAGGGACGGCTTTGGTGGCAGCATGCCACTTCTATATGGCAATAGGCAGCATGCAGCCAGATTAAAGTTAGAAAGAGACATACAGTATGTATAGTACAATGCTATGACATTTTTGTAAAATGTTTATTGTATAGAATATGGAATATAGATAAAGATCTTTAAAATTATTTCAGCCATGACTGTGTCTTTTGTCACAGCTGCTACTGTCTCTATATGCTGATGCCTTCTAACTGAGATGCCCTCCAGCTGTGGCACTGTTAAGATGCATATTAAGATGCATCATATTAAGACAGAGAATCGGTTGCACTATCTGAGATTACACCAGCCTTATATAAGAGCAGAATCTCCATCAGTACATCGTCATCTGTGTCAGTGTAACTGCGTATTTAGACACAGTATTTGACCACAACATGCCCGTAACATCCCCCGTCCCTGTTATCACCCAGAAACACCCTTCAAAATTCGATGTATCTATTTGCATGTTTGATCTTTGTCTTTCTGCAGTAACCATCAAGATGGATGCATTCGTAGACTAAACAACATTGCCTACTTACTGTACATCCGATATTGCCATTGCATCCATATCTAAATCAAGCACATAGTGACAATCTTCACAGGAGCTGCATTATGTTAATAGGGTTTTTTTTTAATTACTGGTTTACTATTTTATAACTTTAGTTTAAAATACTGATAAGATAGAGCATTTTTTATTAGCAGACATGCAGTGTATTGGCTTCTGATTTCAAAGCTGAGATTTTCAATGTGCCAGATATCTGTTTTTATATATAAAATTCACGGATCTGGTTTTCTATGTAGCAGTAGAGATGAACACTATGGCCACTCTTTTGTGAGCTAGTTTAATATTCATAAATACAGTGGAAACATTTGGAACATTGGGGGTCATTCCGAGTTGAACATAGCTGTGCTAAATTTATCACAGCTACGATCATCTTCCCAGACATGTGGGGGGACGCCCAGCACAGGGCTAGTCCGCTTTGCATGTTAGTCCGCCCCATCCCCCGCACAAGTACAAAGGCATCGCACAGCGGCAATGCTTTTGTACTTGAAGAGTAACTTCCGGCCAGCGCAGCTCCTGCGGCTGGCCAGGAGTTACTCATCGCTGCCCCGGGTTGCAGCGGCTGCTTGCGACATCACACAGCCACTGCGGCCCGCCTCCCTCCCCCGCGCGCGCGCAGTCCGGACACGCCTGAGTTAGCTGGACTGCACCCTGAAAACAGCAACTAAACGCCGCCATGCCACCCCCTCCCACCCAGCGAACGTCTCTGCCTGTCAATCAGGCAGAGGTGATCGCTAGGTAATGACGGCCTTCAGCCGTCTTGCATGCGGCGCCGGCACATACGCAGTTCCGTTCCAATCACTGTGCTGCGAACAACTGCAGCGTGCGATCGGGTCGGAATGACCCCCATTGTGAGATAGATTGGTCTCACTTTAGGAAATATCCAGTTTTACTATTTTCCATATTTAGAACCCAAATAGGACATTTTCAAGATACAAGATATCCCATTTTTAAACAAATCTTATTCCACTGACTTTAGTGAACAGCTGGGATAGGCAGTTTTAGGTCAGATTTAGGCTGCGGGAAGGGAGGTTAGTGTTAGGCACTAATGGGAGGGTTAGGGGTTAGAGAAGGCAATACTCGCCGTCAGTAGTGCTGCAGGGTCCACCAACATCACTGCCTGACCCAGAAGACAAAGCTAGAGCTACCAGACCATACGTACCACCAACTAAGTCACCACTAGACCACTGGGAACATTAGGAACATTTAGTAAAAATTGTAATTATGTCGGTCACAGCTCATCATCTATAGTTCACTTTGAGTGGTGTTTATTGCATCTACGATATGAATAAGGTATAAAACTTAAAGAAAAAGAAGCTGCACTACAATTATCAGAGCTGCTCAGTCATACTGTATGGTATAGGTATTTGGGACTAGGTGTATGAGGACACAGTGTGTGAGGATACATCTGTACAATCTCATGCAGCAAAATGACTTTGCAATTTGGAGAGCAAAATACGGTATATTGTAGCCTTTCATGACCTAGATTTAATAATAAAAGTTTCTTGAAAACAGAAACAAAAAATTTCTGCCACAAAAAAAAATCCCAATGCACCAATACAGTGTGTTATTTTTAAGTGCAATGCTTAGATGAGAAACTTAATGACATTTTCTGAATTGCCGGAATCATTTTCTGTTCCCAGTTACCAATCTTTGTGAAGGATTGCTGACATATAGTAAATACAGTAACTAAAGAACATTCTCAGCTGTTATGAACTTTAAAATAGTTGTACTATACAAAACTAGTGTAAAACAAAAATATTTATAGTAAAAATGGTTTACCACCAAACACATAGGATCTGCTATGCAAAATGAAAGCCCGCTATATGAAATATATAAAGCAAAGCAAATCTATGAGTCCTGTAAGTTTGTCACTTTATAAAATAATAGATAAGAACTAGAAAGGAAGTCAGTGTTCCTTTACTTTCCTGTGCATAACAAATAAAGGGCCTAATTCAAACCTGATCACAGCAGCAAATTTGTTCTCTAATGGGCAAACCCATGTGCACTGCAAGTGGGGCAGATATAACATGTGCAGAGAGAGTTAGATGTGGGTGGGGTGTGTTCAAGCTGAAATCTAAATTTCAGTGTAAAAATAAAGCAGCCAGTATTCCCTCTGCACAGAAACAATATAACCCAGCCAAACTAAATCTCTCTGCACATGTTATATCTGCCCCACCTGCAGTGCACATGGCTTTGCCCAATAGAGAACAAAGTTGCTGCTGTGATCATATCTGAATAAGGCCCAAAACACATTACAGTCAGTATGAACAAGGCCTCCTTCAAGTTATATTACCATGGGATTGTGTCAAAGAGTCAAAGAAGTGCATATTATTTATGTTGTGAATATTATAATAGTGATGTGCACCGAACATTTTTCGGGTTTTGTGTTTTTTGTTTTGGATTCTGTTCCGCGGCCGTGTTTTGTATTCGGACGCGTTTTGGCAAAACCTCCCTGAAAATTCTTTGTCGGATTCGGGTGTGTTTTGGATTCGGATGTTTTTTTACAAAAACCCCTCAAAAACAGCTTAAATCATAGAATTTGGGGGTCATTTTGATCCCATAGTATTATTAACCTCAATAACCATAATCCACTCATTTTCAGTCTATTCTGAACACCTCACACCTCACAATATTATTTTTAGTCCTAAAATTTGCACCGAGGTCGCTGGATGACTAAGCTAAGCGACCTAAGTGGCCAACACAAACACCTGGCCCATATAGGAGTGGCACTGCAGTGTCAGACAGGATGGCACTTCAAAAAAATAGTCCCCAAACAGCACATGATGCAAAGAAAAAAAGAGGTGCACCAAGGTCGCTGGATGGCTAAGCTAAGCGACACAAGTGGCCGACACAAACACCTGGCCCATCTAGGAGTGGCACTGCAGTGTCAGGTAGGATGGCACTTCAAAAAAATAGTCCCCAAACAGCACATGATGCAAAGAAAAATGAAAGAAAAAAGAGGTGCAAGATGGAATTGTCCTTGGGCCCTCCCACCCACCCTTATGTTGTATAAACAGGACATGCACACTTTAACAAACCCATCATTTCAGCGACAGGGTCTGCCACACAACTGTGACTGAAATGACTGGTTGGTTTGGGCCCCCACCAAAAAAGAAGCAATCAATCTCTCCTTGCACAAACTGGCTCTACAGAGGCAAGATGTCCACCTCCTCCTCATCGTCCGATTCCTCACCCCTTTCACTGTGTACATCCCCCTCCTCACAGATTATTAATTCGTCCCCACTGGAATCCACCATCTCAGGTCCCTGTGTACTTTCTGGAGGCAATTGCTGGTGAATGTCTCCACGGAGGAATTGATTATAATTAAATTTGATGAACATCATCTTCTCCACATTTTCTGGAAATAACCTCGTACGCCGATTGCTGACAAGGTGAGCGGCTGCACTAAACACTCTTTCGGAGTACACACTGGAGGGTGGGCAATTTAGGTAAAATAAAGCCAGTTTCTGCAAGGGCCTCCAAATTGCCTCTTTTTCCTGCCAGTATACGTGTCTGACGTGCCTACTTGGATGCGGTCACTCATATAATCCTCCACCATTCTTTCAATGGTGAGAGAATCATATGCAGTGACAGTAGACGACATGTCAGTAATCGTTGGTAGGTCCTTCAGTCCAGACTAGATGTCAGCACTCGCTCCAGACTGCCCTGCATCACCGCCAGCGGGTGGGCTCGGAATTCTTAGCCTTTTCCTCGCACCCCCAGTTGCGGAAGAATGTGAAGGAGGAGCTGTTGACGGGTCACGTTCCGCTTGACTTGACAATTTTCTCACCAGCAGGTCTTTGAGCCTCTGCAAACTCATGTCTGCCGGAAAGAGAGATCCAATGTAGATTTTAAATCTAGGATCGAGCACGGTGGCCAAAATGTAGTGCTTTGATTTCAACAGATTGACCACCCGTGAATCCTGGTTAAGCGAATTAAGGGCTCCATCCACAAGTCCCACATGCCTAGCGGAATCGCTCTGTTTTAGCTCCTCCTTCAATGTCTCCAGCTTCTTCTGCAAAAGCATGATGAGGGGAATGACCTGACTCAGGCTGGCAGTGTCTGAACTGACTTCACGTGTGGCAAGTTCAAAGGGTTGCAGAACCTTGCACAACGTTGAAATCATTCTCCACTGCGCTTGAGTCAGGTGCATTCCCCCTCCTTTGCCTATATCGTAGGCAGATGTATAGGCTTGAATGGCCTTTTGCTGCTCCTCCATCCTCTGAAGCATATAGAGGGTTGAATTCCACCTCGTTACCACCTCTTGCTTCAGATGATGGCAGGGCAGGTTCAGGACTGTTTGCTGGTGCTCCATCTTCGGCAAGCGGTGGCTGAATGCCGAAAGTGGCACGCAATACTTCAGGCCACCGACAGCATCTCTTGCACGCCCCTGTCGTTTTTTAAATAATTCTGCACCACCAAATTCAATGTATGTGCAAAACATGGGCCGTGCTGGAATTTGCCCAGATGTAATGCACGCACAATATTGCTGGCGTTGTCCGATGTCACAAATCCCCAGGAGAGTCCATTTGGGGTAAGCCATTTTGCGATGATGTGCCTCAGTTTCCGTAAGAGGTTGTCAGCTGTGTGCCTCTTCTGGAAAGTGTTGATACAAAGCGTAGCCTGGCCTAGGAACGAGTTGGCGTTTGCAAGATGCTGCTACAGGTGCCGCCGCTGCTGTTCTTGCTGCGGGAGGCAATACATCTACCCAGTGGGCTGTCAAAGTCATATAGTCCTGAGTCTGCCCTGCTCCACTTGTCCACATGTCCGTGGTTAAGTGGACATTGAGTTCAACTGCATTTTTTAGGACACTGGTGACTCTTTTTCTGAGGTCTGTGTACATTTTCGGTATCGCCTGGCTAGAGAAATGGAACCTAGATGGTATTTGATACCGGGGTCATAGTACCTCAATCAAGTCTGTAGTTGCCTGGGAATTAACGGTGGATAACGGAAACACATTTCTCACCGCCCAGGCTGCCAAGGCCTGAGTTATCCGCTTTGCAGCAGGATGACTGCTGTGATATTTCATCTTCCTCGCAAAGGACTGTTGGACAGTCAATTGCTTACTGGAAGTAGTACAAGTGGTCTTCCGACTTCCCCTCTGGGATGACGATCGACTCCCAGCAGCAACAACAGCAGCGCCAGCAGCAGTAGGCGTTACACTCAAGGATGCATCGGAGGAATCCCAGGCAGGAGAGGACTCGTCAGACTTGACAGTGACATGGCCTGCAGGACTATTGGCTTTCCTGTGTAAGGAGGAAATTGACACTGAGGGAGTTGGTGGTGTGGTTTGCAGGAGCTTGGTTACAAGAGGAAGGGATTTAGTGGTCAGTGGACTGCTTTCGCTGTCATCCAAAGTTTTTGAACTTGTCACTGACTTATGATGAATGCGCTGCCGGTGACGTATAAGGGAGGATGTTCCGAGGTGGTTAACGTCCTTACCCCTACTTATTACAGCTTGACAAAGGCAACACACGGCTTGACACCTGTTGTCCGCATTTGTGTTAAAATAATTCCACACCGAAGAGGTGATTTTTTTTGTAATTTGACCAGGCATGTCAATGGCCATATTCATCCCATGGACAACAGGTGTCTCCCCGGGTGCCTGACTTAAACAAACCACCTCACCATCAGAATCCTCCTTGTCAATTTCCTCCTCAGCGCCAGCAACACCTATATCCTGGTGTACTTCAACAGTGACATCTTCAATTTGACTATCAGGAACTGGACTGCGGGTGCTCCTTCCAGCACTTGCAGGGGGCATGCAAATGGTGGAAGGCACCACCTCTTCCCGTCCAGTGTTGGGAAGATCAGGCATCGCAGCCGACACAATTGGACTCTCCTTGGGGATTTGTGATTTAGAAGAACGCACAGTTCTTTCCTGTGCTTTTGCCAGCTTAAGTCTTTTCATTTTTCTAGCGAGAGGATGAGTGCTTCCATCCTCATGTGAAGCTGAACCACTAGCCATGAACATAGGCCAGGGCCTCAGCCGTTCCTTGCCACTCCCAGTCGTAAATGGCATATTGGCAAGTTTACGCTTCTCCTCAGACGCTTTTAATTTTGATTTTTGGGTAATTTTACTGAACTTTTGTGTTTTGGATTTTACATGCTCTCTACTATGACATTGGGCATCGGCCTTGGCAGACGACGTTGATGGCATTTCATCGTCTCGGCCATGACTAGTGGCAGCAGCTTCAGCATGAGGTGGAAGTGTATCTTGATCTTTCCCTATTTTACCCTCCACATTTTTGTTCTCCATTTTTTAATGTGTGGAATAATATGCCAGTATCAATAGCAATGGCCTACTACTATATATACTGCGCACAACTGAAATGCACCACAGGTATGGATGGATAGTATACTTGACGACACAGAGGTAGGTAGCGCAGTGGCCTACTGTACCGTACTGCTATATATTATATACTGGTGGTCAGCAAACTGTGCAAAACTGAAATGCACCACAGGTATGGATGGATAGTATACTTGACGACACAGAGGTAGGTAGAGCAGTGGCCTGCTGTACCGTACTGCTATATATTATATAATGGTGGTCAGCAAACTGTGCAAAACTAAAATGCACCACAGGTATGGATGGATAGTATACTTGACGACACAGAGGTAGGTAGAGCAGTGGCCTACTGTACCGTACTGCTATATATTATATACTGGTGGTAAGCAAACTGTGCAAAACTGAAATTCACCACAGGTATGGATGGATAGTATACTTGACGACACAGAGGTAGGTAGAGCAGTGGCCTACTGTACCGTACTGCTATATATTATATACTGGTGGTCAGCAAACTGTGCAAAACTGAAATGCACCACAGGTATGGATAGATAGTATACTTGACGACACAGAGGTAGGTAGAGCAGTGGCCTACTGTACCGTACTGCTATATATTATATACTGGTGGTCAGCAAACTGTGCAAAACTGAAATGCACCACAGGTATGGATGGATAGTATACTTGACGACACAGATGTAGGTAGAGCAGTGGCCTACTGTACCGTACTGCTATATATTATATACTGGTGGTCAGCAAACTGTGCAAAACTGAAATGCACCACAGGTATGGATGGATAGTATACTTGACGACACAGAGTTAGGTAGAGCAGTGACCTACTGTACCGTACTGCTATATATTATATACTGGTGGTCAGTAAACTGTGCAAAACTGAAATGCACCACAGGTATGGATGGATAGTATACTTGACGACACAGAGGTAGGTAGAGCAGTGGCCTTCTGTACCGTACTGCTATATATTATATAGTAACATAGTATCTGAGGTTGAAAAAAGACAATTGTCCATCGAGTTCAACCTATTTGTGGTCTCCTATGCATGATGATTTGACTAAAATTTCTGACTGATGCTGCTGTCAGCCGTTGCATTTTATCCCTATTTATAGTAACTATAATGCATGACTATGCACCATACCCCTGGATATCCTTATCCATTAGGAATTTATCTAACCCATTCTTAAAGGTGTTGACAGATTCCGCCATTACAACTCCCTCGGGCAGGGAATTCCAAACACGTATTGTCCTTACCGTGAAAAAGCCTTTACGCCGTATTGTGCGGAATCTCCTCTCCTCTAACCTGAGCGAGTGTCCACGAGTCCTCTGTGTTGATCTAACCAAAAACAGGTCCCGCGCAAGCTTTGTGTATTGTCCCCTTATATATTTGTAGATGTTGATCATATCCCCTCTTAGTCTCCGCTTTTCCAATGTAAACATGCCTAGTCTTTCAAGCCTTTCCTTGTATTCCATCGTCTTCATGCCCTTAATTAGTTTGGTCGCCCTCCTCTGTACCTTTTCAAGCTCCAGGATATCCTTTTTGTAGTACGGTGCCCAGAATTGTACACAGTATTCAAGGTGTGGCCTCACTAGTGATTTATATAATGGGAGTATAATACTCTCGTCCCTAGCATCAATACCCCGTTTTATGCATGCTAATATCTTATTAGCCTTCTTTGCTGCAGTCCTACTTTGGGTACTACTGCTTAGCTTGCTATCTATGAGGACACCTAAGTCCTTTTCCAGTACAGAATCCCCTAATTTTACCCCATTTAGTAGGTAGGTGTAATTTTTGTTCTTGTTACCACAGTGCATTACCTTACACTTGTCTGTGTTGAAGCGCATTCTCCATTTGGCTGCCCATGCTTCTAATTTAACTAAGTCGTTCTGAAGAGACTCGGCATCCTCCTCTGTATTTATAGCCTTACACAATTTGGTATCATCTGCACAAATTGACACCATGCTCTCTAGACCTTCTGTTAGGTCGTTAATGAAAATATTGAACAATAGCGGTCCTAATACTGAGCCTTGCGGCACACCACTTAGCACTTCAGTCCAAGTTGAAAAAGATCCATTAACCACAACGCGCTGCTCCCTATTATCTAACCAGTTTTTGACCCAAGTGCATATTGTGCTTCCTAGCCCTGATTCTTGTAGCTTGTAGATAAGTCTCATGTGTGGTACAGTATCGAACGCTTTGGCAAAGTCTAAAAAGATTACATCCACGTCTTCACCCTGATCTAGGTTTGCGCTTACTGTTTCATAAAAGCCAAGTAAGTTGGTTTGACAGGATCTGTCCTTCATAAACCCATGTTGATTCCTTTTAATGACCTTATTGGTTTCAAGGAACTTCTGAATACTATCTCTTAGAATACCTTCCAATACTTTCCCCACTATAGATGTAAGACTAACTGGTCTATAATTACCTTGTTCAGCTTTACTTCCCTTTTTGAATATAGGCACTACTTCCGCTATATGCCAGTCTTTGGGAACCATACCTGATATAACTGAATCCTTAAAGATCAAAGATAGCGGTTTTGCCAGTTCAGAGTGAAGCTCCATTAGAACCCTTGGATGAATGCCATCGGGCCCTGGTGATTTATTAATCTTTAAATGTTTTAATCGGTCACAGACTACTTCCTCGCTTAAATAAGTACCTATCAGTGTGATATTCTCATTATTGACATTGTGTGTCAGTCCCTGAATTGGGTCCTCTCTAGTGAATACTGTTGAAAAAAACTCATTTAGTGTGTCCGCTATGTCATTATCATTTTTGCTTAAGACTCCCAACTTGTCTTTTAAAGGGCCTATACTCTCCTTCTTTAATCTCTTGCTATTAATGTATTTAAAGAATTTTTTGGGATTCGCTTTGCTTTCCTTTGCTACTAGTTTTTCAGTTTCTACTTTAGCAGCTCTTATTTCCTTTTTGCAAATTTTGTTACATTCCTTATAGTGCTGAAATGACTCTGCTTCCCCGTCAGATTTGTATTTTTTAAATGCTCGCCTTTTCTTGCCCATAAGTTCCTTAATCTTTTTGTTAAGCCACATCGGTTTATGATTTTTATTCCTTTTTTTGCTACTCATAGGAATACATTTGAGTGTATTTTTAGCTAGCAGGAATTTTAGTACCTCCCATTTCTCCGTAGTATTTTTTCCTAAAAACAAACCTTCCCATTCAATATCCCTGAAAAATACTCTCATCTTTTCAAAATTTGCTTTGCTAAAGTTTAAAGTCCTAGTTGAGCCAGTATAGGGCTGTTTATAGAAACTGATATTGAATGTGGCCATATTGTGGTCGCTGTTTCCTATGGGTTCCCCTACTATAATACCTGATACCAAATCCCCATTGTTTGTTAATACCAAGTCTAAGATTGCATTGTACCTAGTTGGTTCCTCAATTAGTTGGACTAAGTAGTTATCATTAAGTGTGTTTAGAAACATATTGCCACTAGCAGTATCACATAAGTCGTTTTTACAGTTTATCTCTGGATAGTTAAAATCTCCCATCACTACTATGTCTCCTACTCCTGCTGCTCTTTCAATTTGCTTTAGTAACAATTCATCATCAGATGCGTTGATACCAGGCGGCCTATAGCATACACCCAATACTAACTTTTTTATTCCTTTTTCCCCGCATACAATTTCTACCCATAATGTCTCGACAGTGTCTACAGTCCGCTCCTGAATATCTTCCCATATATTAGGTTTTAAAAACGGCTTTACGTAAAGACACACCCCTCCACCCTTTTTATTTAGTCTGTCTCTCCTAAACAGTGTATAGCCCTCTAGATTGACTGTCCAATCATGAGATTCATACCACCAAGTTTCAGTAATGCCTATAATATCATACTGTTTGCTTGCTGCAAGTATTTCTAGTTCACCCTTTTTACCAGTAATGCTTCTGGCGTTTACATACATACAACTAAGATAAGTATTTTCCCTTGCGTTAGGGACATCTTTCACCTTATGTAGCAAGGATGACCTGTAATCGTCATTGGTTAGTGCTTTGGTAAAATCCCTTTTAGTACCCATGTTAGTAACCTTACTGCCTGCTCTTACCCTCCCCCCAACTTCTCCCCCATTTCGTTTACTACCGCCATCCCCACTATTCTCACTGCATGACCCGTAGTTTCTAGCGAAACCCTCCCCCCAGGCTCCTATTTTAAAATCTCCTCCAACCTTCTAACCATCCTTCCCCCCAGCACCGCTGGTGGTCAGCAAACTGTGCAAAACTGAAATGCACCACAGGTATGGATGGATAGTATACTTGACGACACAGAGGTAGGTAGAGCAGTGGCCTTCTGTACCGTACTCCTATATATTATATACTGGTGGTCAGCAAAATTATGCACTGTACTCCTACTATATACTACAATGCAGCACAGATATGTAGCGTTTTTCAGGCAGAGAACGTATAATACTGGTGGTCACTGGTCCGCAAAACTCTTCACTGTACTCCTCCTATATAATACTGGTGGTCCCCAGTCCCCACAATAAAGCAGTGTGAGCACAGATATATGCAGCACACTGAGCACAGATATGGAGCGTTTTTTAGGCAGAGAACGTATAATACTGGTGGTCACTGGTCAGCAAAACTCTGCACTGTACTCCTCCTATATAATACTGCTGGTCCCCAGTACCCACAATAAAGCAGTGTGAGCACAGATATATGCAGCACACTGAGCACAGATATGGAGCGTTTTTCAGGCAGAGAACGTATAATACTGGTGGTCACTGGTCAGCAAAACTCTGTACTGTACTCCTCCTATATTATACTGCTGGTCCCCAGTCCCCACAATAAAGCAGTGTGAGCACAGATATATGCAGCACACTGAGCACAGATATGGAGCATTTTTCAGGCAAAGAACGTATAATACTGGTGGTCACTGGTCAGCAAAACTCTGCACTGTACTCCTCCTATAATACTGTTGGTCCCCAGAATAAAGATATTTGCAGCCCCCTGAAAGTTCTGAAACAAAGTGAGAGGACGCCAGCCACGTCCTCTCACTATTATTTCCAATGCACGAGTGAAAAATGGCGGCGACGCGCGGCTCCTTATATAGAATCCGAATCTCGCGAGAATCCGACACCGGGATGATGACGTTCGGGCGCGCTCGGGTTAACTGAGCAAAACTGGAGTATCCGAGTATGCCTCGGACCCGTGTAAAATGGGTGAAGTTCGGGGGGGTTCGGATTCCGAAGAACCGAACCCGCTCATCACTAATTATATATATATATATATATATATATAAACATGATAGACTGATTATGAAGACCCTTATCCCAAATAATAATAATTAACTGGCTAGCCATGGAAAGATTTTCCTACCATACACGCAAAAGTCTAAAAGAAAGATTTTTATTTTATACTCTGATAGGATCATGTTAACCGTTAATTATTTTTTTATTTGACAATTATTTTTATATACAGACACTTGGGACAGCCTGGAGACCATACTTACATTATGCAACTCTTAATAAAGACTAATTTGTATATATATGGCCACTACATTGATTATCAATTTAGAATTTTGGATGGAAATACTTTGGGCTTAATTCTGAGTCGTGAGCAAACTACACACAATGCCGATGTTCACAATCATCACAATGGGGGGTAATTCAGATCTGATCGTAGCAGCAAATTTGTTAGCTAATGGACAAAACCATGTGCACTGCAGGGGGGGGGGGGGGGCAGATATAACATTTGCAGAGAGAGTTAGATTTGGGTGGGTTATTTTGTTTCTGTTCATGGTAAATACTGGCAGCTTTATTTTTACACTGCAATTTAGATTTCAGTTTGAACACACCCCACCCAAATCTAACTCTCTCTGCACATGTTATATCTGCCCCCCCTCTCCCCCTCCCCCTTGCAGTGCACATGGGGGGTAATTCCAAGTTGATCGCAGCAGGAAATTTTTTTAGCAGTTGGGCAAAACCATGTGCACTACAGGTGGGGCAGATATAACATGTGCAGAGAGAGTTAGATTTGGGTGGGTTGTTTTGTTTCTGTGCAGGGTAAATACTGGCTGCTTTATTTTTACACTGTAATTTAGATTGCAGATTGAACACACCACACCCAAATCTACCTCTCTCTGCACATGTTATATCTGCCTCCCCTGCAGTGCACATGGTTTTGCCCAACTGCTAAAAAATTTCCTGCTGCGATCAACTTGGAATTACCCCCATAGTTTTGTCCATTTGCTAACAAATTTGCTGCTGCAATCAGATTTGAATTAGGCCCAATGTTTTGGGCAGCACAGATGGTGTAATGGTTAGCATTACTGCCTCACAGCACTGAGGTTGTGAGTTTGATTCTCACCATAGCGCTAACTGTGTGGAGTTTGTATATTCTCCATGTGTTTGTGTGGGTTTCCTCTGGGTACTTCGATTTTCTCCCACAATCTAAAAATATACAGGTAGGTTAATTGACTCACAACAAAAATTAACCCTAGTGTGTATGTATGTGTGTGCGTGAACATGTGGTAGATGGTAAGCTCCACTGGGAGAGAGACTGATGTGAATGGCTGAATATTTTCTGTAAAGCGCCGTGGAGTATGTGTGTGCTATATTAATAAATGGTAGTAATAATAATAATAATAAAAGTTGAGAGATTATTTGCAATTGTGCATGCGCAAAAGAATTCAGAAATCTCTTATTCTGCGCTACACCTAAAGATGCTGTAGCAATCAGGTCAGAATGTATCAGAAATTGAGTGACAAAGTGATGGCCATTCATGGGCAGCAGGGTTGTACTGGCCCACAGGGGTACAGGGTAAACCCCCATGGGGTCCCACTGCCTGGGGCCCTACCCCTTCCTCTAGGGATCGGGTTTCAGACCGTGCACTTGAATTATACCTTATACATATGTAACAATATATTGCACATAACTATGGTGTATTCTCTACAGTGCATTGCTGTTATTACACTGGCACATTATCATGCAAATAGATCCTCTCTGAAATTACTGTCGCAAGATCTTCCCGGGACATGTGCACTTACACAGTGTGACTCAGGTGCGTGCACAATCAAGTAACAATCAATGGGGCATACTGATGTTGGATCACAATGTGGAACGACTGTATGTGCATGTCCAATATAATAGCTGAATGTTACGGAGGTGCAAGGTAAAATGAGCAATACTGTACCCTCATTACACAAATAATAACATCATTCCAACAGCACATCACCAACATTGCTCCACATTTTATTGCAAATGTGTCCACAATGAGATCAGTGTACTCAAACAGCCTCCACAGTCACTAGACCTCAATCCAATACAGCACCTTTGTATAGAAGATTTGTTAGAGAAGATTTATACCATGGATGTGCAGCTGACAAATCTGCTTCAAGTGTGTGATGCTACAGTAACATGTCAAAAATGGTGCATGAAATAACTTATTGTACCTACGCTTATATTTAAGATCTGTGAAAATCTTCATATACTATTTGTGTGAAAATGCGGGTGCATGCATAAGACTATATAAACACTATCTTTCTGATGATACACTAGTCGTCATCATCATTATCTTTATTTTAATTGTAACTATTAAAAAAATGCTCCCGAATAGTGGGGGTGATTGCAGCAGAATTTTTTTTAGCAATTGGGCAAAACCATGTGCACTGCAGGGGAGGCAGATATAACATGTGCAGAAAGAGTTAGATTTGGGTGGGTTATTTTGTTTCTGTGCAGGGTAAATACTGGCTGCTTTATTTTTACACCGCAAATTAGATTGCAGATTGAAAACACCCCACCCAAATCTAACTCTCTCTGCACATGTCATATCTGCCTCCCCTGCAGTGCACATGGTTTTGCCCAATTGTTAATAAAAATCCTGCTGCGATCAACTTGGAATTACCTCCAGTGTTGCCAGCAACTCACAGCCTATGCAAACTTGAGGAAAAGACAGCATACTGTATAGTCCTCTGAAAATCTGTACAGCACCACACCTAACCTATGGGCCTCTTTCAAGGTTGATTGCAAAACAAAATTTTCCTGTAATGGCCAAAACCATGTTCAGTGCAGGTGAGGCAGATATAACATGTGAAGAGAGCATTAGATTTTGGTGGGTTATATTGTTTCTGTGCAGGGTAAATACTGGCTGCTTTATTTTTACACTGCAGTTTAGATTTCATTTTGAACACACCCCACTCAAATCTAACACTTTCTGCCATGTTATATTTGCCCTCCCCCCTGTAGTGCACATGGTTTTGCCCATTAGAGGAAAATGTTGTTTTGCAGTCAACCTTGAATTAGGCCCTATGACAAGATTTCCTGGTGAAACTATAACAGTTAGTGGCACAACTTGGGGACAAACTGCATGGGAACCCCTTAGAAAACCATTGCTCGCACTAGACAATGACATGCTGGCATCGTGAAACTATGGGGTCCCCCTGTCATACTGTCAATCAGCCTTATTCTGTTCAACATGCGGTTGAAACAAAAAATATTTTGTAGTGAACTACAGATCCCTGAAGAATCTAGCATACCTAAACTGTTTAGAATTCTTAATGCGTGCAGAACTACAAGTTTCGTCATACTAATAGCTGAAAAGAATGCAGACTTGTAAAATGTCAGGACCCATTTTGACTTGTTGAGTACTTGTAAAAAAAAATACAGTAAAATAAACACACATTGTGAGAAAATTATTTTATTAAAATTAAAAATTTCTCCACCCCCTCTTTTCATCACCCTATTGCTTAAATAAATCCTTGGGGTATCATTCATGAAAAATACCCTGAGAATTGTGTTTAGTTGATTCGCAGGGACTTGGTTTTCTCACAAGCTCTGTCCCTGCATGTGATAATTGATACATCCTTGCGATATATTCATTTATCACATTGTGATATGGGACAAACACGGATTGTGATAAATATACCCCAAAACCTGACCACATTTACATTAATACGCCCGTACTGCATTCAGGACTGATTTCCATTACTATACTCAGGACTGTATTTACGCTCATCTACGTCTTTGTGCCAGAATAACAGTACCTGCTTAACTTATTTAGTTTTAAATTATTGTATAATGAAATACATAAAAAATACAAACAGTAATGTCAAAATAAAACAACTTATTTCTTATTTTCATCTTTTAGCAGTAAAAGATTTCTCTTCAGTAAGTACTTTGTGTTATGTTGTGTTGTTATTATGTACGTATAATCCTATTTCTCTCAGCATTTTATATTGCACTAATTTGCACCATTGACATGTATGGTTGCAATTCTTTGCAATGGTATAGATACAAATAGTTAATTTAAACTAATACAGTATCTCTGATTCTTGGAGAGTGAATCTATTTTATTCATTAAGTTTGGTTATTAATATTTCTCTTGTATCCCCCAGCAATGCAAGGAAAGAGATTATAGTGTCTACCTTATTCAAAAATATTACATTAAATTATTTATGTATTTATAATATAGGATATTAAGAGCAGAAAGTCATTATGGCTACTTTATTTATGTCCTGAGGAGAAGAGAGAAAGAGTTAGAGAGCGAGAGAGAGAGAGCGAGACAGAGATAGTTCGTAGTACTGTATGAAAGCTTTAGGAGTTGATGTGGCGTTGCACATAAGCCAGTGTGTGTAGTCTAAAATATGCATATAGGTTCTGTGACTGCTCAAGAAACCAACCACATGCAAACAGTAGGTGCGTATTCATATTTAGACACTTATGATTACTTGCAGCTGATGAAGTGGGATAGCAGAGGGAAGAGACTTTCTGACATAGGCTAGGCACAGTAAGAGTGTTTTTATAGACTATAAGGTGAAAGGTGCATACTGTTTGCATTGCTCATGTATATATTATGATTTTGTGAGCATAGTTTTGCTAATTTCTTTATTTTACACCTATTTGAGAACAGAGTTCTACCTAATGTATTCCAAAGGCAGTGGCATATCAATAATGGGGCACAGTGCACACAGTCACTTGGTCCAGGGCAGGCTAACATTGCACACCCTGCATGCCTGTATTATACTTACCTCTCTGGAGTCCAGTGTCAGTGAGGCACAAACCTCTAGAAATATGATGCAATGGCAATTTTCCAAGAGATGTGCGCATGTGCAGAAGAAAAATCATTGGGATATTGATGGAGGGGCGGACACCATTTTGCGCAGTAGACTATAGTATAGTGCCAGAGTCTACTCACCTGCGCCACCTGCAAGAGACAGGGGAACCCACATGGAAAGTGCCCCCTGCTCTCTTAAGCCTCCCCTGTCCAAAAGGTTTTTTTTATTTTATTCTACCTTAAAGGGAATACTTATTTCACTACTAAAGCAAATGTTTTAAGACATGAGTGTTAGTATATCTGACTTTTACCTGAAGGAAACCTGGCGCATATGCTGCTTCTGTTGCAGACTTCCAATCATCAGCATAATCACTATACATTTTAATTTTTAATCACATTTATGAAACTTATCACAGTGTTGTAACAATTGGGTCAATGGTTCATTGGTTCTTTCATACTGAATATTTTTTATATTGCTAATGTGTCTCAATCACCAGACTGCATTATCTGTAGGCTTTACAGATAGATTCATAACCACATTTACATGACAAAACACAGACCACAAATTACTTTCGGCAGTTTAGGAAAACAGGAAATATTAAATTAAAACTGGCAGAGATTTCAGCATGTGAAAGATTGCCCAGATGTGGCCACCACAACGCTGAAGGGATCTTAGTAACCATACAGCATAAAATATATTACATTTGTTTGATACTTCCTCTATTTTTGTGGAAGAGGGAGGGGGAGTGAACTGACAAACTGAATGTGTGGTCTACAGTAGATTCTGGGTACCAATACAACATGTAAGTAAAACCTTGAGAAAAAGGATGACAGACTGTGGGAACACACTAAAAATATAAAAGATATTTAATATATAAAGAACCAATAAACACTTGACACATAAAAAAAAGTTCATAACTTTATAATGTATGTTTATGTTACCTTCTGCATTATCATGGCCATGCTTTCACACACAGGAATATATATTGGCTTACTACAGTATACTGTAATAAAGAGTTTACTGCAGGACTTGTCTAGAAAGGATGCAATGAGTTGTCTTTACCTTTCCATTTAGCATGTTCTTCTGATCAGTTTAATAACACTTCCAAGAGAAGAAAGCCAAGGTAGTTTTGCAGATTAAGTCATGGGCAAGTTGTAACTACACTACAAACTGTTTTTAATACTAAAATAGTCTGTACAAAAGTAATTTGAAGACACACCAGAAATAAAAGTTGCGGCTATTATTACAAGATTATAGACCAGATTTTCAGTTGGACACTGGTTTGAATGCAGTAACATTCTGAATGCAAATGGATTGCAAAAATACTGTAATCAAGATCCATTTAATTTGCTGCCAGCCGGAATACCATCGCTACAGGACTATTCCCACTTGTGGGTGTCCATGCAAGGGGACTCTTTGCACTCACCCCACTGCCGGCATACTGGTGGCCAGGATGCTGCTGTCAGTATTTTGACAGCTGGCATCCCCGCTGCCGGTGAATCATACTGAATCCCTGTAATCCAAATGTGCAAATTCTGCTAACTGAGGCTTAGAGGGCAGATTGTATGTCATGATCATGTGCTCCTGTATTTGCTTAGCACAAAAGATTAGTGATAGTAGTAAGGATGTCAAAGATGATGAACGTACTAGAAGGCCTTGCAAATCAAAACAAAATTGAAAATGTATTTGAACTGACCGCCGACTTTGCGTCCAAATGATAGCAGAAATGGTAAACTTTGAAAAAGAAAGTGTTAGGCAAGTTTTGCTTCAAGATCTTAGCATGGCAAAAGCTTGTGCGAAGGTGATTCCAAGGCTTCCTACTGCCAGGAAGAAAGAAAATTGAAAGCAAATTTTGTAACAAATTCAAGTGGAATGGATTTGCATTTCTTTAAATAAAGTTAATACCAGAGGCAAAACACCAGTCCATGCACTGGAAAACACCATCTTAACAAAGAATGAGAAAGAATGTCAAAGCAAATGCAAATTCAAAGTCATGTGAATTGTTTTCTATGATATCATAGGTGTTTTTTTGAAAACTGGTTACCAGAAGGCAGAACAGTGAATCAAAATTACTACAACAAATGTTCTATAAAACTTTGCAGTAAAGAATCAGAAAAAAGAGGCCAGAGTTGTGGAAAAATGGTTTGATCCTCCATCAGGACAACTCCCCAGCACACATAGCTCCCTCTGTGAAGCAGGTTTTGGCTGGGAAACAATTTGCAGTGCTAAAACATCCGCCATACTTACCATACCTAGCACCGTGACTTCTTTCTTTTCCCTAAAGTTAAATCTGTAGTCAACCAATTTTGCATCAGTTACTGAGATAAAGAAGAAAATGACGGCGCTATTGAGATGGCTAACAGATAGTGAGGTCCTGTACGGCATTGACCAATGGAAAATAAGAATGCGACAGTGTGTGGATGCAGAAGAGGAGTACAGAGAAGGGGAATGAAGATAATAAGTATTTCATATATTTAAATGTAAATTATAGCAACGGTCTCATTATTCAATAGCCTCACCTCTAATATTACTATGTTGCCATAAATACAGATCTAGCAAGCATTAATATGACACTCAGTTTGTCCACCATTCCTAAGGTATAAATCTGCATTGCAGTATGCCATAACTATATAAATCAGTATTACTGTGTTGCATTTAAATCTAAAAAGATAAAAAAAGAGTTGTTTGTCATTTACATTTGCCAATGTTTGTTTGCTTATGTGTGGGACTGTGGGCGTCATACAGACCTGATTGCACGCTAGGTTTTTTCACTGCGCTGCGATCAGGTCAGAACTGTGCATGTGTATGCACCGCAATGCACAGGCCCGTTGCACAGGTACAAAGCAGATCGTTGCTGTGCGATGGGTTTAACAAAGAATCCATTCGCACAGCCGATCGCAAGGAGATTGACAGGAAGAAGGCTTTTGTGGGTGTCAACTGACCGTTTTCTGGGAGTGGTTGGAAACACGCAGGCATGTGTCTGACGTCAATTCTGGGACCAGACAGGCTGAATTGTTCACAAGGGCTGAGTTAGTTCTGGGGAACTCAGAAACTGCACAAATATTTTTTGTACCACCCAGCTGCTCATGCAATCGCACACTTGCAAATCAAAAATACACTACCCTATAGGCTGCGACTATCTGCTCACAGCAGTGCAAAAAAACCTTAACGAGCGATCAGGTCTGAATTAGGGGTGTAGTATGTGATGCCGGCGGTCGTGCTCCCACCGGCCAGCGTACCGGCACCAGAATCCCGACCGCTGGCATACTGACAGCTGGGCAAGCGCAAATGAGCCCCTTGCGGGCTCGCTGCACTCGGCACGTTGCGGGCACGGTGACATGCTATGCGCACCACGATATCTCTTCTCCCTCCAGTGGGGTTGTGGACCCCCAAGAGGGAGAAGAACTGTTGGTATGCCGGCAGTCGGGATTCTGGTGCCGGTAGGGTGGTCATCGAGAGCTTGGCCGCCGACAACCTGAAGGCCACCCCTGAATTAGGCCCTATGTTCCATTTGTTCATCTCTTTTTTGGTGCTTTCTGAACTTCTTCCTTTATACTTATATGTATATTTTATCTCTTATAACAAAAATCAATGTTTGTAAATAAAAATAACAGTAGTTGTAATTGCCTAGGGTGTAATGTAATTGTCTAGGGTGGAATGTAACTACCTACGGTGGAACTGAATAGCCTACTTGAAAACAAATTTGGTGTGATTGCAGTGAATTTTCAGTTACAGTGCCATATGTAATACAATGTAGGGCCATAATTAGGGGTTTGCGAGTGGTGTCACTGCCCGGAGATATTTATCCTAATGGGCAGCTGTGTCACTGCTCCATGTCATCTGCATTTGGCTTGCAGGGTGCATAGAATGGCTCTGCAGCATATAGAGCCACCACAGAGCAGCTCAGAGTATCCTATGGAAGCTCCTAGCATTCCTTTACATTCTGAATCTGGCAGCCCCTCAACATGACATCATGATGACACATGGTCAGGGGTGGTGCAAAGATCATAAACATTATAGCCCTGCTATGGCATTGAAGGAATACAAATAGACATGAGGTCACTAGAAACCCACCATTTCATCAATGTTTACACAACATAAGTCACATTGTGGATTTGTTGAAATGTTGAACAAATAAGTCAGTGGAATATGAAGTCACAGAAAATGCAGCAAAATAGCTCACAAAACAGTAGATGGGACTTTGAATAGCAAGAAAGATACTAAAGCACCTATAGCACTGGCTTGCCCCCCTGTATAAAGTTGTTTCCCATAAATAAATAAAAGGGAAAAATTGTAAAGTCTCAACCCAAAATCAGAACCAACACTACACTTCTGTGGTCCCACAAATATTTCCATCGCCAGCTCTAGCCATTACTATAGAGGTCTAATCAATGGCGTAACTAGAACTTACTGGGCTCCATACCAAACTTTTGAAAGCCCCCCCACCATTGTCATTACAATACCCCTGAGGGGATCAGGAGAGAGAGAGTAAGGGTAGTGTCACAACTGAGGGCCTGAGCTGACGGGAGGCAGCCTCAGTTGTAGGGGCTGAGATGTAACGGAACCTGGGAGGTTGTATCAGACCCCTAGACATGTAAGTAACATGTAGAATAACTGCCCGAAGGCGTGACCACGACAACCAGGATAAAAGTCAATGATGTTTATTATGACATACTCCGTAACACAGCAGCAAATAAGAAAACATAAAACTCAGCAGGGAAATAATACAGTTCCTGGGTACTACAGGGTGGCAAGGGCCACAGGGCTCTGGTAGTATGAGACAGTTCTTAATAATCTTCTAGGTGGAAAGTCCTTACCAGGCCCGACTGTAGCAATGGAAATAGCCCAGGATCGTACCAGCTGGTGTTCCAGGAAAAGCTGGGCTGCTGTGGGTAAAACGGCTGCTGTGGATACTGGCCGAAACCAGACTGTTGTTGACACGGAGTGAATACTGGCTGGAACCAGTTAAATAATAAATGTAGCTTGAGAGCGATGAAATATGAAAGTGATGTTTGGAGCTTGAGAGCGGTGAAATAATAATAATGCCGGTGATAAATGATACTCTGCAGAAAAGGGTACCGGCACTTTAAGAAGAGCTGACCTCTGCTGGAAGCTGGATGCTGAAAGCAGGTGGATCTGTAGCTGGAAGCAGACGAATCCAAATGGATAGGAGAGTCAGGCTACACCGCAGGTGGAATGCTGGTGCGGGTCTCTTTAGTGGAGGTTTGGAGATAGGAACTGGAACCTGGAAAACAACCACAGGAGAGAGACAAACTGGAACTAGGTTTGACAACCAAAGCACTGACGTCTTCCTTGCTCAGGCACAGATTATTTATACCTGCAGCAAGGAAGGGATTGGCTAGGCAATTATGCAGATTAACATTGTAAACAACAGATTGGTGGAAATGAACAGATGACAGAATCCAAGATGGCTGCGCCCATGCAGACACTTGGAGGGAAGTTTGGTTTGTAATCCATGTGGGAATTAAAACAATAATGGCGGCGCCGGCCACAGGAGACAGGAGACGCCAGACTGATAAGTGCACATTTAACCACGCGGGCACAGCGGAGGCCGCGGCTGACGTAATCACCACTCTGACATTCTACATGTAGAAACTCAGGAACAGCGGCGGAGGCCGCGGGAGATGCCATTCCGGATGTAACAGGCGTTGTAGTGACCGCGTCTCAGAGTGACAGGAGAGGAGGCAGGAATGTGGACATCAGTATAACAGATGGGATCCGGTCCTGGAACGCTGAGCCAGCCTTAGGAGGCATCTGAAGGGTAAGTAATGGCGTCCAGATACCCGGATCGTGACAGGTAGTGAGAGACATAAAGGGTGTCAGGGTGGATAAAGTGGAGCAAGGAGAGAGAGAGAGAGAGAGAGAGAGAGAGGAGTGTCAGGGAAAGAGAGAGGGATTCATGGAAAAAGAGGAAATGAGAGAAAGAGAGAGAGGGTGTCAGGGAGAAAGCGAGAAAGGGATGAGATGAGAAAAAGAGAGAAGGCATCAGGGAGAAAAGGATGTTGGAGAAAATGAGAGGGTGTCAGAGAGAGAGAAGGGGAAGGAGCAAATAAGGAAGGGGAGCGAGAAGGAGTGAGAAAAAGTGTCAGGGAGAGAAAGAAGGAGAGTGAGAAAGAACAAGGGACAGAGGGTGTTAGGGAGAGAGAGAGAGAGAGAGAGAGAGAATCAGAGAAAGAGAGTCAGGGAGAGAGAGACTGTGTCAGGGGGAGAGGGAGAGAGAAACACTGTAAGGGAGGAGAAAAGCGTCAGGGAGAGAGAGAAATAGAGAGGGGGAGGAGAAAGAGAGGGAGGTGAGCAAGAGAGAGTAAGAGCAAGTGTCAGGGAGAGACAGACAGGGAGAGAGAGAGGGTGTCAGGGAGAGAGAGAGTAAGGGAGGGAGAAAGAGTATCAGGAACAGAGAAAAAGTCAGGGAGAGAGAGATGGTTTTATAGAGAGAGAGAGAGAGAGAGAGTGTCAGGGAGAAAGAGGGAGCATTGGGGGAGAGAGACATTGTCAGGGAGACAGAGAAAAAGGAAGATAAACTATCAGGGAGAGAGACAGTATCAGGGAGAGAGAGGGAGAGTGTCAGTGAGAGGGAAGGAGACAGTGTCAGGTTGAGAGTGACAGAGTCATGGAGAGATAGATAGGGATGGCCATCGACCATTATTTGAAATCATTGAGGGTCTATGACCAATGTCAAATACTTTTACCATCAATGGAGGAGAATCAGATGGTTATCCTCCATCGATGGTTCAGTGCTACCAAATGTTTTATTTATTTTTCAGTCCAAGTGTTGGGGAGAGACACCTAGACAGTTCAGTTTACATTACACAGGGGTGACCATCAGTGGGTAAAATCATTGATGGTTCCAGTACAGATGGTTTTATACCATCAAGGTTATCCATCAATGGTACCATCAATGGTAACCATCAACGGATAACCCACTAATGGCCATCCCTAGAGAAAGAGACAGTGTCAGAGAAAGAGAGAGGGAGAGAGACAGTGTCAGAAAGAGAGAGTCAGTGTCATGGAGAGAGGAGAGAGAGAGTGTCAGGAAGAGAGTGAAGGAGAGAGAGAACACTGTCATCAGGGAGAGAGAAACAGTGTCAAGGAGAGAGAAGAGAGAGTAGCGAGAGAGAGAGAGAGTGTCAGACAAAGAGAGGGGGAGGGGGAGAGAGCAAACTACCTAACTCCAGCAGAGGTCTCAGTTGGGGGCTGGTACTTCCTGCCATTAGGCCCACCCCCTAAATGATGAATCGCAGCACTCAGAGCCATCAATGCAATGCTCCCGTGCTGCATCATCCATGTGGCTGCATCCTTGGTGGAATGGGGGGAATGGGGAGAACGGGAGGTGTTATGCTATCAGTGGCTTTTCTTGGCATGGGGTGAAGGGGAGCTATGGTCCTTGGAGGCATTCCATGACTTGGTGCAGGGGGAGAAGTGGGCCCTTGAATTAGCCTGGAACCTACAGATGTAGCCACCTTTATCTTGACTGTTTCTCCGCCGAGACGGGCGTTTAGCCACGCTAAGGCGATAGCTGAGTTTAATCACAGGCAGGCGCGTTGAGACGATCTAGATACTCATCATGCATTACACATCTCCACCACTGTGTGGCTAATGCTCCACTAATCCAGTACTTTCGATCGTACAGTATAGCGGCGGATTGATCTACAGCTCTGGCAATACTGTAGGCGTAACGGGAGGTGGTGGAAAAAGTATGGAGTACAGTACTGTATGTGTATGGAGACGCAACTACAGTAATTGTGTAAAAGGAAGAATGTACAGTACAATGTATAAACACCGTGCTTTTAAAATATATGAGCGTCTGAGTTCGCTAATGCATAATGGGAATGGAGGACTAGCAGAAGGCGGAGGAAAACACCGTGCTTTACAAATGCGAGCGTCCGAGTCCTCTAAGGCATAAACCAACAGCAATGGGGCGGGGGCCGGGCGCTGTTTGCAGTACTTTCACACATGAAATTAGAAATCTCTCATGAGGCGTCGTGGGCTAGGGGTGAAGGCTCCCACCTCCCTCACTGGGGGTCCAGGGTTCGAGACATGATGTGCTTTCTTTCTTTTTTTTTTTTTTTCTGTAATAATGCACTGTATTATTTTATTTACATTGTAAGACAGTCAATGGAAGGATGCACACAGGTTTCACATAAATCAAAGTACATCTGCAGGAGCGATTCTTTACGCTAAATGCACCCAAACAGCGTGAATGAAATGAGTGTATTCTGACGCTACCAACTAAGCAAAACAGTACTGTAGATCTTCAGCGTTTGTGCATTGCACAGGACCTGAATTTCCTCCCTGTGCAGGCCCCCAGGGGGGAAGGGCGATGGGGGTAGGGGGGAGACGATGGAAAATACTGTGCCTTTGAAATGCAATTACAGTACATGAGCGTCCGAGTACACTACGGCATACTGTAAACCAACACCAATGGGAAGGAAGTGCCAACCTTATTTTTAATGTGTTCCCGTGACATTCACTTTAACATTTTTTTTTTTCTCTCCAATACAGTACATCCAATGGAAGGATGCACACAGGTTTCACATAAATCAAAGTACATCTGCAGGAGCGATTATTTACGCTAAATGCAACCTACAGTACGGTACTGTAAGTGAGCAAAATAGTACTACAGTGGGCGTTTGTGTATTGCACATGACCTGCATTCCCTCCCTGTCTACTGCATGATCTGTGCAGGCTCCCATGGGGGAAGGGCAACAGGCTAGCAGGAGGCGGAGGAAAACACCGTGCTTTACAAATGCGAGCGTCCGAGTCCTCTAAGGCATAAACCAACAGCAATGGGGCGAGGGCCGGGCGCTGTTTGCAGTACTTTCACACATGAAATTAGAAATCTCTCATGAGGCATCGTGGGCTAGGGGTGAAGGCTCCCACCTCCCTCACTGGGGGTCCAGGGTTCGAGACATGATGTGCTTTCTTTCTTTTTTTTTTTCTGTAATAATGCACTGTATTATTTTATTTACATTGTAAGACAGTCAATGGAAGGATGCACACAGGTTTCACATAAATCAAAGTACATCTGCAGGAGCGATTCTTTACGCTAAATGCACCCAAACAGCGTGAATGAAATGAGTGTATTCTGACGCTACCAACTAAGCAAAACAGTACTGTAGATCTTCAGCGTTTGTGCATTGCACAGGACCTGAATTTCCTCCCTGTGCAGGCCCCCAGGGGGGAAGGGCGATGGGGGTAGGGGGGAGACGATGGAAAATACTGTACTGTGCCTTTGAAATGCAATTACAGTACATGAGCGTCCGAGTACACTACGGCATACTGTAAACCAACACCAATGGGAAGGAAGTGCCAACCTTATTTTTAATGTGTTCCCGTGACATTCACTTTAACATTTTTTTTTTCTCTCCAATACAGTACATCCAATGGAAGGATGCACACAGGTTTCACATAAATCAAAGTACATCTGCAGGAGCGATTCTTTACGCTAAATGCAACCTACAGTACGGTACTGTAAGTGAGCAAAATAGTACTACAGTGGGCGTTTGTGTATTGCACATGACCTGCATTCCCTCCCTGTCTACTGCATGATCTGTGCAGGCTCCCATGGGGGAAGGGCAACAGGCTAGCAGGAGGCGGAGGAAAACACCGTGCTTTACAAATGCGAGCGTCCGAGTCCTCTAAGGCATAAACCAACAGCAATGGGGCGAGGGCCGGGCGCTGTTTGCAGTACTTTCACACATGAAATTAGAAATCTCTCATGAGGCATCGTGGGCTAGGGGTGAAGGCTCCCACCTCCCTCACTGGGGGTCCAGGGTTCGAGACATGATGTGCTTTCTTTCTTTTTTTTTTTTTTTCTGTAATAATGCACTGTATTATTTTATTTACATTGTAAGACAGTCAATGGAAGGATGCACACAGGTTTCACATAAATCAAAGTACATCTGCAGGAGCGATTCTTTACGCTAAATGCACCCAAACAGCGTGAATGAAATGAGTGTATTCTGACGCTACCAACTAAGCAAAACAGTACTGTAGATCTTCAGCGTTTGTGCATTGCACAGGACCTGAATTTCCTCCCTGTGCAGGCCCCCAGGGGGGAAGGGCGATGGGGGTAGGGGGGAGACGATGGAAAATACTGTGCCTTTGAAATGCAATTACAGTACATGAGCGTCCGAGTACACTACGGCATACTGTAAACCAACACCAATGGGAAGGAAGTGCCAACCTTATTTTTAATGTGTTCCCGTGACATTCACTTCAAAAAAATTTTTTTTCTCTCCAATACAGTACATCCAATGGAAGGATGCACACAGGTTTCACATAAATCAAAGTACATCTGCAGGAGCGATTCTTTACGCTAAATGCAACCTACAGTACGGTACTGTAAGTGAGCAAAATAGTACTACAGTGGGCGTTTGTGTATTGCACATGACCTGCATTCCCTCCCTGTCTACTGCATGATCTGTGCAGGCTCCCATGGGGGAAGGGCAACAGGCTAGCAGGAGGCGGAGGAAAACACTGTGCTTTACAAATGCGAGCGTCCGAGTCCTCTAAGGCATAAACCAACAGCAATGGGGCGAGGGCCGGGCGCTGTTTGCAGTACTTTCACACATGAAATTAGAAATCTCTCATGAGGCATCGTGGGCTAGGGGTGAAGGCTCCCACCTCCCTCACTGGGGGTCCAGGGTTCGAGACATGATGTGCTTTCTTTCTTTTTTTTTTTTTTTCTGTAATAATGCACTGTATTATTTTATTTACATTGTAAGACAGTCAATGGAAGGATGCACACAGGTTTCACATAAATCAAAGTACATCTGCAGGAGCGATTCTTTACGCTAAATGCACCCAAACAGCGTGAATGAAATGAGTGTATTCTGACGCTACCAACTAAGCAAAACAGTACTGTAGATCTTCAGCGTTTGTGCATTGCACAGGACCTGAATTTCCTCCCTGTGCAGGCCCCCAGGGGGGAAGGGCGATGGGGGTAGGGGGGAGACGATGGAAAATACTGTGCCTTTGAAATGCAATTACAGTACATGAGCGTCCGAGTACACTACGGCATACTGTAAACCAACACCAATGGGAAGGAAGTGCCAACCTTATTTTTAATGTGTTCCCGTGACATTCACTTTAACATTTTTTTTTTTCTCTCCAATACAGTACATCCAATGGAAGGATGCACACAGGTTTCACATAAATCAAAGTACATCTGCAGGAGCGATTCTTTACGCTAAATGCAACCTACAGTACGGTACTGTAAGTGAGCAAAATAGTACTACAGTGGGCGTTTGTGTATTGCACATGACCTGCATTCCCTCCCTGTCTACTGCATGATCTGTGCAGGCTCCCATGGGGGAAGGGCAACAGGCTAGCAGGAGGCGGAGGAAAACACCGTGCTTTACAAATGCGAGCGTCCGAGTCCTCTAAGGCATAAACCAACAGCAATGGGGCGAGGGCCGGGCGCTGTTTGCAGTACTTTCACACATGAAATTAGAAATCTCTCATGAGGCATCGTGGGCTAGGGGTGAAGGCTCCCACCTCCCTCACTGGGGGTCCAGGGTTCGAGACATGATGTGCTTTCTTTCTTTTTTTTTTTTTTTTCTGTAATAATGCACTGTATTATTTTATTTACATTGTAAGACAGTCAATGGAAGGATGCACACAGGTTTCACATAAATCAAAGTACATCTGCAGGAGCGATTCTTTACGCTAAATGCACCCAAACAGCGTGAATGAAATGAGTGTATTCTGACGCTACCAACTAAGCAAAACAGTACTGTAGATCTTCAGCGTTTGTGCATTGCACAGGACCTGAATTTCCTCCCTGTGCAGGCCCCCAGGGGGAAGGGCGATGGGGGTAGGGGGGAGACGATGGAAAATACTGTACTGTGCCTTTGAAATGCAATTACAGTACATGAGCGTCCGAGTACACTACGGCATACTGTAAACCAACACCAATGGGAAGGAAGTGCCAACCTTATTTTTAATGTGTTCCCGTGACATTCACTTTAACATTTTTTTTTTCTCTCCAATACAGTACATCCAATGGAAGGATGCACACAGGTTTCACATAAATCAAAGTACATCTGCAGGAGCGATTATTTACGCTAAATGCAACCTACAGTACGGTACTGTAAGTGAGCAAAATAGTACTACAGTGGGCGTTTGTGTATTGCACATGACCTGCATTCCCTCCCTGTCTACTGCATGATCTGTGCAGGCTCCCATGGGGGAAGGGCAACAGGCTAGCAGGAGGCGGAGGAAAACACCGTGCTTTACAAATGCGAGCGTCCGAGTCCTCTAAGGCATAAACCAACAGCAATGGGGCGAGGGCCGGGCGCTGTTTGCAGTACTTTCACACATGAAATTAGAAATCTCTCATGAGGCATCGTGGGCTAGGGGTGAAGGCTCCCACCTCCCTCACTGGGGGTCCAGGGTTCGAGACATGATGTGCTTTCTTTCTTTTTTTTTTTTTTTTCTGTAATAATGCACTGTATTATTTTATTTACATTGTAAGACAGTCAATGGAAGGATGCACACAGGTTTCACATAAATCAAAGTACATCTGCAGGAGCGATTCTTTACGCTAAATGCACCCAAACAGCGTGAATGAAATGAGTGTATTCTGACGCTACCAACTAAGCAAAACAGTACTGTAGATCTTCAGCGTTTGTGCATTGCACAGGACCTGAATTTCCTCCCTGTGTAGGCCCCCAGGGGGGAAGGGCGATGGGGGGTAGGGGGGAGACGATGGAAAATACTGTGCCTTTGAAATGCAATTACAGTACATGAGCGTCCGAGTACACTACGGCATACTGTAAACCAACACCAATGGGAAGGAAGTGCCAACCTTATTTTTAATGTGTTCCCGTGACATTCACTTTAACATTTTTTTTTTTCTCTCCAATACAGTACATCCAATGGAAGGATGCACACAGGTTTCACATAAATCAAAGTACATCTGCAGGAGCGATTCTTTACGCTAAATGCAACCTACAGTACGGTACTGTAAGTGAGCAAAATAGTACTACAGTGGGCGTTTGTGTATTGCACATGACCTGCATTCCCTCCCTGTCTACTGCATGATCTGTGCAGGCTCCCATGGGGGAAGGGCAACAGGCTAGCAGGAGGCGGAGGAAAACACCGTGCTTTACAAATGCGAGCGTCCGAGTCCTCTAAGGCATAAACCAACAGCAATGGGGCGAGGGCCGGGCGCTGTTTGCAGTACTTTCACACATGAAATTAGAAATCTCTCATGAGGCATTGTGGGCTAGGGGTGAAGGCTCCCACCTCCCTCACTGGGGGTCCAGGGTTCGAGACATGATGTGCTTTCTTTCTTTTTTTTTTTTTTTTCTGTAATAATGCACTGTATTATTTTATTTACATTGTAAGACAGTCAATGGAAGGATGCACACAGGTTTCACATAAATCAAAGTACATCTGCAGGAGCGATTCTTTACGCTAAATGCACCCAAACAGCGTGAATGAAATGAGTGTATTCTGACGGACTGTGCATCTTCGGTATTTGTGTATAGCATAAGACCTGTGAAGGCTCCCAGGAGGGAAGGGCGTAGGGCAAGACAGTGGAAAATACTGTGGTCAAAGAAAGGGCATATTTAAAACTAAGGGAAACTGTCACAAAGTACAGTAACTACAGTACTGTACGTTGAATGCCTGGAACGCACGACGTCTGAGACGCACGACGTCTGAGACGCACGACGTCTGGATCGCTCATTGAGCATAAGCATGGCTGCTGTACGTGACCGTCCCTATGCTCTGGGTGAGCTGCGTCTCCTCGTTCGCTGGCGGGACAGAACTCTCGCCAGCAACGAGGAGAAAGTTAGAGCATATAGGAGGGCAAGTAGGGCTATCCTCCAGACCTACAACCGGAGGAGAACGGTGAGGTCTCTCCAGAGGAGATGGAGCGACCTCGTGAGGAGGACCCCACGACGCCTGCAGGCCATAAGGGATTGTAAGTACAGTACATTACTGTAGATTACTGTACTTTAAGTTACTGTAGTTACAGGTACAGTACATTATAGCAGGGGCTGCTGTAGCAGCAGGTATCCGGTCTATACAGCACTGTACAGTATTTGTGGTAAACAAATGGTTAAACAAGGACCAAACATTAACCCGGGTCAAAAGGTCAATTTGTTTTTTTGCGTCGACCTAGATGGTGCGGCTTTTGAAATTGGTTGACACCAGTTACTGTAGGTTGACATGGTCGTTAAGTTGACATGGAAAAAGATCGACATGCGTTTTACAAAAACAATTGTTATTTTTTTAAACTTGTGTATATACAGTAGTTCTTTACAATCCAGGTGGTCTACGATTGTGCAGTGTACAGTATCATGCAGTGTACAGTATATGCAATGTATCACAGTGTATCGTGCTGCGTAATTGCAGCGTGTCATGCAGTGTACATTCAGTATATGGTATTGTGCAGTGAGTGTAATACATAGTGAATCACATCGTGCAGCAGAGCCGGCCTTAGGCATAGGCAAACTACAGTAGGCAAATGCCTAGGGCATTTGCTATGCTTAGGGGCACCAGCAGCTTCTGCTGATTAAAATGATATGCGGCATGCCTATATTTTGCGTGACTGCGGCTGTATCTGTACCTGGCTAGGGCCAGCACTGTCGTGCAGTGTACTGTATACACATGTGGTAATTGCAGTTTTTTGTGTAGTGTACATTGTATCATATTTTGCAGGGAAATGTGCAGTTTGTCATATCACGCAGTGCATACACTATGCAGTCGTGCAGTGCATTGTGTGGTTTAATTGCAGTGTGTCGTGCAGTGTGCCGAAATTTGTGTTTCAGATAGTACAGTGTTCTAAGGGATGTTACTTTGGCAGAAATTATTCTAAGGGATGTTACAGTGGCCTAATGTGTTCTGACGTGCATTACTCTTGCATAAGGTTCATGACTGGCAGATCTCTACTTTGTGACGTAATGTGGATATACTACTGCACTACTGTGACGTACAGTACAGTAACGTGAATAAGGTGCTCTACTGTGTGACACAACGTGAATCAAGGACAGTACTGTGACGTGAATACGGTGCTCTACTGTGTGACACAACGTGAATCAAGGACAGTACTGTGACGTGAATACGGTGCTCTACTGTGTGACACAACGTGAATCAAGGACAGTACTGTGACGTGAATACGGTGCTCTACTGTGTGACACAACGTGAATCAAGGACAGTACTGTGACGTGAATAAACTGCACTACTGTGACATGACGTGAATAAGATGAATTCAGGTGAGTACTGCATCATCTGTCATGAAATCAATTTGTAATGTAATGAACAGTACTGAGATGGTTAAGGGTGGGAGGGCTGCATGCTGATGTGTGTCATAATGTTTATAAGGGCAATGCTTATGTGTGTTACAATGTCTACAGTATAAAGGTAGTGTTCTGTCTAATACCCTGGACCTACTGTACTGTAGCGATACTGTAAGTGTACTGTATGTCACATTTAGAAATGTGCCCCTTAAGTTTTGAAGACAGTACAGTACACTATGCACTCCTGAGTGATTAGGTGCAGGGTACTAGAATGAACAATTCCATTTATTGTGATGTCATAAAGATGCTGTCAATGTTGAATTTCATTGGCTGTACAGTATGCTGCCATTATACTGTATATATATTTTTACAGGGCTGGTAGCACGACGTCACAGGAGGCGGGACAGGCGCCGCCAAGCTGGTAAGTATTGTCAAATACAGTAGTGTACAGTACATAGTGATTTCTATAGTCCCAACCCCCTGTCCTGACCATCACAGATAACTCGCTGCAATCCGTTAATGTTAAGAATGTCTGTTTACAAAACTAAATGTAAATATTAAACACAAAGTATAAATAACATTGTAGATAGCTGAATACCCGTGCTTCGCTACGGGATGAGGATGGTAAATTCCAGTGATAGTTGTTTGTTAATTTACGTTTGTTGGCGATCTAGTATATAGTACTGTATACTTTAAGCATACTGTATCTTGCTTCTCTGATGCAGATTGTTTATTGGCCGGACCCCTTTTTGGTCCTGGATACTGTACAGTACATGTTTCAAATTGACAGCTTCACTTACAGTACTGTTATTTTTTTTCCCACAGTACCACCACCACCACCACCACCACCACCACCACCACCTGCTGCGCTGCCAGGTATTGTGTAACGAGAATTCTGGTGCTACTGTCATCGTTGTTACACTACTGTACATGTGTCCTGGATACTGTACAGTACATGTTTCAAATTGACAGCTTCACTTACAGTACTGTTATTTTTTTTCCCACAGTACCAACAACACCACCACCACCACCACCACCACCTGCTGCGCTGCCAGGTATTGTGTAACGAGAATTCTGGTGTGACTGTCATCGTTACACTACTGTACATGTGTCCTGGATACTGTACAGTACATGTTTCCAATTGACAGCTTCACTTACAGTACTGTTATTTTTTTTCCCACAGTACCAACACCACCACCACCACCACCACCACCACCACCTGCTGCGCTGCCAGGTATTGTGTAACGAGAATTCTGGTGCTACTGTCATCGTTGTTACACTACTGTACATGTGTCCTGGATACTGTACAGTACATGTTTCAAATTGACAGCTTCACTTGCAGTTGCATCCCCGGCACCCACAGTAGTTACGCCACTGGGTCTAATGGTACTATAGTAGTGGGGACACTCAGTGTATGGTTTCAGCACTATACCAGTCATGGCCATCTTAATGTATAGGCATACTGGGCAGCTGCCAAGGGCCCACAATTCTAGGAGACTTTAAGCAGGGGTGGGTGGTAGAGATGAGTGCCTGAAATTTTTCGGGTTTTGTGTTTTGGTTTTGGGTTCGGTTCCGCGGCCGTGTTTTGGGTTCGAACGCGTTTTGGCAAAACCTCACCGAATTTTTTTTGTCGGATTCGGGTGTGTTTTGGATTCGGGTGTTTTTTTCAAAAAACACTAAAAAACAGCTTAAATCATAGAATTTGGGGGTCATTTTGATCCCAAAGTATTATTAACCTCAAAAACCATAATTTACACTCATTTTCAGTCTATTCTGAATACCTCACACCTCACAATATTATTTTTAGTCCTAAAATTTGCACTGAGGTCGCTGGATGACTAAGCTAAGCGACACTAGTGGCCGACACAAACACCGGGCCCATCTAGGAGTGGCACTGCAGTGTCACGCAGGATGTCCCTTCCAAAAAACCCTCCCCAAACAGCACATGACGCAAAGAAAAAAAGAGGCGCAATGAGGTAGCTGACTGTGTGAGTAAGATTAGCGACCCTAGTGGCCGACACAAACACCGGGCCCATTTAGGAGTGGCACTGCAGTGTCACGCAGGATGTCCCTTCCAAAAAACCCTCCCCAATCAGCACATGATGCAAAGAAAAAGAAAAGAAAAAAGAGGTGCAAGATGGAATTGTCCTTGGGCCCTCCCACCCACCCTTATGTTGTATAAACAAAACAGGACATGCACACTTTAACCAACCCATCATTTCAGTGACAGGGTCTGCCACACGACTGTGACTGATATGACGGGTTGGTTTGGACCCCCCCCAAAAAAGAAGCAATTAATCTCTCCTTGCACAAACTGGCTCTACAGAGGCAAGATGTCCACCTCATCATCACCCTCCGATATATCACCGTGTACATCCCCCTCCTCACAGATTATCAATTCGTCCCCACTGGAATCCACCTTCTCAGCTCCCTGTGTACTTTGTGGAGGCAATTGCTGCTGGTCAATGTCTCCGCGGAGGAATTGATTATAATTCATTTTAATGAACATCATCTTCTCCACATTTTCTGGATGTAACCTCGTACGCCGATTGCTGACAAGGTGAGCGGCGGCACTAAACACTCTTTCGGAGTACACACTTGTGGGAGGGCAACTTAGGTAGAATAAAGCCAGTTTGTGCAAGGGCCTCCAAATTGCCTCTTTTTCCTGCCAGTATAAGTACGGACTGTGTGACGTGCCTACTTGGATGCGGTCACTCATATAATCCTCCACCATTCTTTCAATGTTGAGAGAATCATATGCAGTGACAGTAGACGACATGTCCGTAATCGTTGTCAGGTCCTTCAGTCCGGACCAGATGTCAGCATCAGCAGTCGCTCCAGACTGCCCTGCATCACCGCCAGCGGGTGGGCTCGGAATTCTGAGCCTTTTCCTCGCACCCCCAGTTGCGGGAGAATGTGAAGGAGGAGATGTTGACAGGTCGCGTTCCGCTTGACTTGACAATTTTGTCACCAGCAGGTCTTTCAACCCCAGCAGACTTGTGTCTGCCGGAAAGAGAGATCCAAGGTAGGCTTTAAATCTAGGATCGAGCACGGTGGCCAAAATGTAGTGCTCTGATTTCAACAGATTGACCACCCGTGAATCCTTGTTAAGCGAATTAAGGGCTCCATCCACAAGTCCCACATGCCTAGCGGAATCGCTCCGTGTTAGCTCCTCCTTCAATGTCTCCAGCTTCTTCTGCAAAAGCCTGATGAGGGGAATGACCTGACTCAGGCTGGCAGTGTCTGAACTGACTTCACGTGTGGCAAGTTCAAAGGGCATCAGAACCTTGCACAACGTTGAAATCATTCTCCACTGCGCTTGAGACAGGTGCATTCCACCTACTATATCGTGCTCAATTGTATAGGCTTGAATGGCCTTTTGCTGCTCCTCCAACCTCTGAAGCATATAGAGGGTTGAATTCCACCTCGTTACCACTTCTTGCTTCAGATGATGGCAGGGCAGGTTCAGTAGTTTTTGGTGGTGCTCCAGTCTTCTGTACGTGGTGCCTGTACGCCGAAAGTGTCCCGCAATTCTTCTGGCCACCGACAGCATCTCTTGCACGCCCCTGTCGTTTTTTTAAAAATTCTGCACCACCAAATTCAAGGTATGTGCAAAACATGGGACGTGCTGGAATTTGCCCATATTTAATGCACACACAATATTGCTGGCGTTGTCCGATGCCACAAATCCACAGGAGAGTCCAATTGGGGTAAGCCATTCCGCGATGATCTTCCTCAGTTGCCGTAAGAGGTTTTCAGCTGTGTGCGTATTCTGGAAAGCGGTGATACAAAGCGTAGCCTGCCTAGGAAAGAGTTGGCGTTTGCGAGATGCTGCTACTGGTGCCGCCGCTGCTGTTCTTGCGGCGGGAGTCCATACATCTACCCAGTGGGCTGTCACAGTCATATAGTCCTGACCCTGCCCTGCTCCACTTGTCCACATGTCCGTGGTTAAGTGGACATTGGGTACAACTGCATTTTTTAGGACACTGGTGAGTCTTTTTCTGACGTCCGTGTACATTCTCGGTATCGCCTGCCTAGAGAAGTGGAACCTAGATGGTATTTGGTAACGGGGGCACACTGCCTCAATAAATTGTCTAGTTCCCTGTGAACTAACGGCGGATACCGGACGCACGTCTAACACCAACATAGTTGTCAAGGCCTCAGTTATCCGCTTTGCAGCAGGATGACTGCTGTGATATTTCATCTTCCTCGCAAAGGACTGTTGAACAGTCAATTGCTTACTGGAAGTAGTACAAGTGGGCTTACGACTTCCCCTCTGGGATGACCATCGACTCCCAGCAGCAACAACAGCAGCGCCAGCAGCAGTAGGCGTTACACGCAAGGATGCATCGGAGGAATCCCAGGCAGGAGAGGAATCGTCAGAATTGCCAGTGACATGGCCTGCAGGACTATTGGCATTCCTGGGGAAGGAGGAAATTGACACTGAGGGAGTTGGTGGGGTGGTTTGCGTGAGCTTGGTTACAAGAGGAAGGGATTTACTGGTCTGTGGACTGCTTCCGCTGTCACCCAAAGTTTTTGAACTTGTCACTGACTTATTATGAATGCGCTGCAGGTGACGTATAAGGGAGGATGTTCCGAGGTGGGTAACGTCCTTACCCCTACTTATTACAGCTTGACAAAGGGAACACACGGCTTGACACCTGTTGTCCGCATTTCTGGTGAAATACCTCCACACCGAAGAGCTGATTTTTTTGGTATTTTCACCTGGCATGTCAACGGCCATATTCCTCCTACGGACAACAGGTGTCTCCCCGGGTGCCTGACTTAAACAAACCACCTCACCATCAGAATCCTCCTGGTCAATTTCCTCCCCAGCGCCAGCAACACCCATATCCTCCTCATCCTGGTGTACTTCAACACTGACATTTTCAATCTGACTATCAGGAACTGGACTGCGGGTGCTCCTTCCAGCACTTGCAGGGGGCGTGCAAATGGTGGAAGGCGCATGCTCTTCACGTCCAGTGTTGGGAAGGTCAGGCATCGCAACCGACACAATTGGACTCTCCTTGTGGATTTGGGATTTCGAAGAATGCACAGTTCTTTGCTGTGCTGCTTTTGCCAGCTTGAGTCTTTTCATTTTTCTAGCGAGAGGCTGAGTGCTTCCATCCTCATGTGAAGCTGAACCACTAGCCATGAACATAGGCCAGGGCCTCAGCCGTTCCTTGCCACTCCGTGTCGTAAATGGCATATTGGCAAGTTTACGCTTCTCCTCCGACAATTTTATTTTAGGTTTTGGAGTCCTTTTTTTTCTGATATTTGGTGTTTTGGATTTGACATGCTCTGTACTATGACATTGGGCATCGGCCTTGGCAGACGACGTTGCTGGCATTTCATCGTCTCGGCCATGACTAGTGGCAGCAGCTTCAGCACGAGGGGGAAGTGGATCTTGATCTTTCCCTAATTTTGGAACCTCAACATTTTTGTTCTCCATATTTTAATAGGCACAACTAAAAGGCACCTCAGGTAAACAATGGAGATGGATACTAGTATACAATTATGGACTGCCTGCCGAGTGCAGACACAGAGGTAGCCACAGCCGTGAACTACCGTACTGTACTGTGTCTGCTGCTAATATAGACTGGTTGATAAAGAGATGTCTATGTAACTATGTATGTATAAAGAAGAAAGAAAAAAAAACCACGGTTAGGTGGTATACAATTATGGACGGACTGCCTGCCGAGTGCAGACACAGAGGTAGCCACAGCCGTGAACTACCGTACTGTACTGTGTCTGCTGCTAATAATATAGACTGGTTGATAAAGAGATGTCTATGTAACTATGTATGTATAAAGAAGAAAGAAAAAAAAACCACGGTTAGGTGGTATACAATTATGGACGGACTGTCTGCCGAGTGCAGACACAGAGGTAGCCACAGCCGTGAACTACCGTACTGTACTGTGTCTGCTGCTAATATAGACTGGTTGATAAAGAGATGTCTATGTAACTATGTATGTATAAAGAAGAAAGAAAAAAAAACCACGGTTAGGTGGTATACAATTATGGACGGACTGCCTGCCGAGTGCAGACACAGAGGTAGCCACAGCCGTGAACTACCGTACTGTACTGTGTCTGCTGCTAATATAGACTGGTTGATAAAGAGATGTCGTAGTAGTATGTATGTATAAAGAAGAAAAAAAAAACACGGTTAGGTGGTATACAATTATGGACGGACTGCCTGCCGAGTGCAGACACAGAGGTAGCCACAGCCGTGAACTACCGTACTGTGTCTGCTGCGACTGGATGATAAATGATATAAAAAATATATATATATCACTACTGCAGCCGGACAGGTATATATTATATATTATATAATGACGGACCTGCTGGACACTGTCTGTCAGCAGAATGAGTTTTATTTTTATAGAATAAAAAAAACAACAACACACAAGTGAAGTCACACGACGAGTGTTTAACTTTTTCAGGCAATCACAATATAAGTATACTACTAACTATACTGGTGGTCAGTGTGGTCAGGTCACTGGTCAGTCACACTGGCAGTGGCACTCCTGCAGCAAAAGTGTGCACTGTTTAATTTTAATATAATATTATGTACTCCTGGCTCCTGCTATAACCTATAACTGGCACTGCAGTGCTCCCCAGTCTCCCCCACAATTATAAGCTGTGTGAGCTGAGCAGTCAGACAGATATATAATATATATAGATGATGCAGCACACTGGGCTGAGCCTGAGCAGTGCACACAGATATGGTATGTGACTGAGTCACTGTGTGTATCGCTTTTTTCAGGCAGAGAACGGATATATTAAATAAACTGCACTGTCTGGTGGTCACTCACTATATAATATTATGTACTCCTGGCTCCTGCTATAACCTATAACTGGCACTGCAGTGCTCCCCAGTCTCCCCCACAATTATAAGCTGTGTGAGCTGAGCAGTCAGACAGATATATAATATATATAGATGATGCAGCACACTGGGCTGAGCCTGAGCAGTGCACACAGATATGGTATGTGACTGAGTCACTGTGTGTATCGCTTTTTTCAGGCAGAGAACGGATATATTAAATAAACTGCACTGTCTGGTGGTCACTCACTAGTAAACTCTCTGCACTCTCTACACTTCTACAGTACTCCTCCTAGTCCTAAGCTCCAGTAAATCTCTCTCTCTTATAATCTAAATGGAGAGGACGCCAGCCACGTCCTCTCACTATCAATCTCAATGCACGTGTGAAAATGGCGGCGACGCGCGGCTCCTTATATAGAATCCGAGTCTCGCGAGAATCCGACAGCGTCATGATGACGTTCGGGCGCGCTCGGGTTAACCGAGCAAGGCGGGAGGATCCGAGTCTGCTCGGACCCGTGAAAAAAACCATGAAGTTCGGGCGGGTTCGGATTCAGAGAAACCGAACCCGCTCATCTCTAGTGGGTGGTTGTCACACAAACAGCTGCGAGAGAAAGCATTTCCTGCCTGCATTCTAGCCTGCAGAAGACAGTGAATGGCTGTCAGCATGCTGATTGGTGGATGGCTGGAGCTATCCACCAATGAGAGTGCTATCCACCAATCAGAGTGCTGATAGCCATTCACTATATGGAAGTATGTGGAGAGACAGTGCAGGGCCGCAGGATGGTCATATTATGATTTTTTTTTAAGTTTCCATGAATGGGTGGGTAGGGACCCCAGTGCATTGCTTTACCCAGGGCCTACAATGCTGTTAAGACGGCCCTACAACCAGCCTTAGGCTAGTTAGAACAGGGCCGTAATAACTATTGATGAGGGGCATGCAAAAATGTGCCCCTTGGGACAACCAGCTCTGCACTCATAGCACTAAGGCTATTCCCTACATTACTTTTGTCTTATTTGGAGGGAGAGTCATACTGTACTTGTACTCAAGATGTTATTTTTTTTATTTTAATCAACTTAATATCTAATGTGCATTTTGCAATCAAAACAATTGTTTACAAAAAATAGGTAAAGGTCTACAGTATGTGATATACAGTATGTCTGACATACATGTGGCACATGCTAATGGTACAGATCTGTACACAGCTTGCAATTTCTCCAACTTTTCATAGGCATACAGTACAGTATACAGTACTGTATTGCTTTTTATGTGAATGCATTTTACAGTACAATTTTTTTTTATAAATGCATTTAAACTTAGCATTATAATAAATTATTTAGATTTGGCAACACTTTATTGAATAAATTATTTTAAAACAATGGCATACTGTATGTTGCTTGCAGTGACGAATCCTAGCTGTTTTGGGTAGGGGGCTGCCGCTACCCATGCTGGAGAGTAGGAGGAGGATAAGAGGTTCCCAGCTCCTGCGCAATGGATCTGGTAGGAACCAGGACTAGTGCATGTGCATAAGTGCTGGCTTGACTGTGCATGCGCAAAACTAGCTTCTATGGATTACATTGGCTGCAACCAATAGAAGCTGGCTAGGGCTGATGATCATGCAGGGAGTGACTTCCTACTGGAAGCACACTTTCTGCTAATGGCAGCAAGGTCTGTCAGTCCCAGAGGAAAGAAACACCTCCCAATGGGACTGCCTGTCCTGCGGATGACTGGCAGATAGTTCTTCCAATTAGAAGTCACTGCCAGTCACAGTGAAGCAAGTGCAGTCACAGACTGCAACTGGTTCAGCTAAGCTCACTGAAGTGGCAAATTTTACTGGGGAGGGCTGCAGTCTTGGAGCCTATAGGTAAAATCTGCCACTGGTTGTTTGTAAAAGTCTTTAAAAGTATTGGAGAAATATAAATTGTTTACTTTGAAGGTATAATTTTCTTTTTTGTTATGCCACATAACATCATATTAAATGTACAATTTATTTTAAGATTGCAAAGAATAAAATAAATCAATGAATAAATAAATAGATGCAACATGTAAAGTAATGTAATGTAATGATGTATTATGTAATGATTATGTAATGTATTATGTAATGTATTATGTAATGTATTATGTATGATGTAATGATGTATTAGTATGATGCAATAGATGTATCATGGTTTTTAGATTTGGTGTGTTGTTGTTTTTTTTTTAGATTATTTTTTGCTTTATAAAAAATGAAACTTTAATTGAACAGTCTGAGCACAAATTTCAAAATAAATTATGCTAATTTCTACCCAGATATTTTGCCAACATTAGGAAGTGGCATATATTAAGTCAAGTGTGAAAGTAATCTAAAATTTTCTCTAGGCCAATGGTGCACAACATATGGCCAGCAAGGCCAATTTTTGCTGCCTAGCTTAACTTTGATTCACTGCCAGACTGTCCCTGTACAACATCAGAACTTATTCTTTGGAGAAAGCGTAAGATAAACAGGTAAAAAAATTGCAATTTATCACTTTTCAAGGCTAAGTACATCTGGCCCTTAGTGTCTAAGAGAGTTGGGATAATACTCACAATATCTATAGACAAAATGTTTACACCATAATGTTGACCGTCAAAATGTAAACATAGTTAACATGTCAACATCCAAAATGTCAACACATGAAATGTCAACACAGTCAAAATACTGAGAAATGTAATGTTAGGGTTTTGGTGTATTATTAGGGTTAGAGGTAAGGGTTAAGGCCCATACACACCAGGGGGTTTTGAGCTCAAAGTAGCTCACTTTTGGGGTTTTGAGCTACTTTGAGCTCAAAATCGCCTAGTGTGTATGGCCGGGCGATGAGCTGTGAGCACTGGTGCGCGCTCCTGCATCATCGCCACCCGTTGCCATGTTTTACCGGCCGAGTGGACGACTTTCCACAGTCTCCTACTGTTGGAAGTGGTTCACCCCCGTGAAAATCGCTGGGCCGGGTGAGAATCGCTCAGTGTGCAAGCACTGGGCAATTTTCCGGCCAGCGATTTTCACATCATCTCTCTGCATACACACTGGGCAAAAACACCCAGTGTGTATGCACCTTTAGAGTTAGGCTGGATATTGGGTATCACATTATGAATTCCTCAACATATTGTCATAGTGTCTACGTTTTGTCTGTCGACATTTTGCAGCTCTTGACATTATGGGGTCTAGAATGTGAACATTATGAATATTGACAAAATATACATTTCTTCGTCTGTAAGTCATTGAGGCTGTGTGCAATTTAGAATTAAGCATCATTTTTGACATTATGCTCGTGTTTTTAGTCATATCTTCAGCTGTTATCAAATGTGATTTGACTCCTCATCTCTCCTTGTCATAACACGTAAACCACACATGTAGCCATTCTTATCTTTGCTGCGGTATGACTTCTTGTATGGCATGCCAGGCTGCGACTATTCACAGCCGGCGATCGCTCCATTAATTCCAAGGAATCTGTAAACTTGAAATCTGAAAAGTGCTGCAGAATATCTCACCTGCATTGTTAAGTATATGACTAGGCAAACTAAACTTGCCCATTTCCATAGGTATCAGCCATCTGATATTAAACTAAAATGCCTTATGAGACTCTATTGCTTATATATTATGATAAATATTATCTGCAATATGTTGACTGAGTGAAGGCATTATTTATAAAAAAAAGTCCAAAATGTGTAGTATGTTGAAATGCTCTGCTTGTTTGCTCAAGCCATTTTATTGCTAGATTTGTATCTGGTGGTAGTGTGGGTTTGTTACCAATTAGTGAGTACACATGCCTACATCTCTACTTAGGTATTATTTCTTTGGCTGTAGGCCATTAAGCCTGTGTGCATATTTCTCTAAGTGCATATTATTAAAGTGCAATTTACATTCTAAGCATCATTTCGGTGTTTCATTGGCGTTAAACTGAAGGAAAAATGGAGGAGAACATTATATCAGTAATCACAACTATAGAAGGACTGCTTTAAGCAAAAATGTGAGTTCACTAAGGGTTTATAGAAGTATGGGTTCTTAAACCAACACTTTAGTAAATGCACCCCTAGCTCTTCACAACAAACCTACTGTCTGTATCACCTGGATACTCAGCACTGAATTTATGGTTTAGACACTGCAAGAATGAAAACACTTCATTTAAAACTATTGGTGCTGGCTTTATGTTTTTCACAAACCTCTGAATACTGTACATACTGTATCTGCACCAGTGACAATTTGCCTTTATACCCTTGAAAGTCCTGCCTCCATTACCAATGCTTTTTTGTATAGCTACCCATCCTCTAACTTCTTATACAAGTCTACTTTATTATTCAATTTCTGCACCCATAAAATCTCCACATGTGTTCGCAATAATACTAAAATATTGTTTTGGTGCATACGCAATTACTCTATCAACATTGTACTTTCACATGTATTTCTGCAAATCTAAAGCACTATCTCTCTCATACAGCCACCAATATAACCTCCACCTTTCCTCCCCTATTTACCTTATCCACACTATGGTCAAGATTTCTTCAACTCCACCAATCACTCAGTGTCAACCAAATCCTGTATTCTGCTCTGTTCCCACCTCTATCCTTTCCCGCAGTCACTATCACCTCCTCCTTTCTCCCCTCCTCTGTTTCCTTTCCACCCCTCTAGTTCCAACACCTTTTTCTCAGGTTACGCCACTTTTACTCATTTCTCTACTGCTCTACCACTAAGCCCTGCTTCTTCACTCCTCTCCCTGTCATTCCATCACCAGCTGTGTTACAATAAACTCCCTCCCTTTTACACTTCCTGCTATTTCCCTGCCTGGAGACACTATCATCACTATACTCTCTTTATCCCTGCCCTCTAAATTAATCTTATGTCAAATTTTACAGCCACCCTGATAATCTCATTCACATCTCTCCCTCTAACTCTGTCCCTATCTATTGTGCACACTGGAATACCAGATCTGTTGGCAATAAATAGAAATGTGCACAGACCCCCATGTTTTGATTTTAGTTCTAATTCATCATCCTGTTTTGGTTTTAGTTTTGGCATAATCACCCTGAAGTATTTTGTTTTGAATTAAAATTTAGATTTTGTTTAAAATCAATGAAAAATTGATTTAAAAAATGTGATAATCATCCATAAAAACAGCGTAAATCATGCAAAACCTGAAATACAGATTTAATCTCCGAATTCCAAATCATGAGAAGATTTGAACTGGGACTTGGTTCTATTTGGAACTCCAAGGGGTATCCAGACTGGATTTGGTTCAGTTCATATACACTAAATTCAGTTGGATTTGGATTTCTGGAGAACTGAACTTAGTAATAAACTTGTCACCGCTCAGAACTTTTCATCTCAAACTCTCTGAATCTCCTAGCCATTACTGAAACTTGGCTTTCCCTCTATGACACCACTTCTTTGGCTGCATTATCCACTGTGGGCCTCACATTCGCTCACACATCCCAGAGCGGGGGTCGCCACAATGGTGGTGTTCGGGTCCTCCTATACTCCATTTACTCTTAGCAACTAATACCCTGAGAACAATCCCTTATGTACTATACATCTGAGGTACATGCTACATTCTCTTCAGGTAATGCAACCCTGGAGGAAGGTATGACCCAATAATTTTATTATTTTATGTGAGTCCATGGCACTGGACCTTTGCTTCCTATAGAGCTGGGTCAAGCTCCCTCCAGGCCACTACATGTGTGCCCTGAACAATACTTTTTAGTATTATTTATTTTATATATTTATATATTTATTTTATATATTTGTGTCTGGCTTCAGTGTTGTGTGCATTAAATTATCCTTGTTATACCACACTGTAAAAGAAATTTGACTGAAAAAAACCTGCTATATGAGGAACCACATCACATTTATTGCGAGTAATTGTACACACCATAAAATAATAGTTAAAAAAAACCTTGATGTGTTGCCTCACGCATCTATGAGCGTAAGAGAGGTGTGTAATTACCATTATTAGCTCCATCTCCCTCTTACCAACATTTTATTTTAAAGATCAAATCTAGTGAATTGACACCACATATTAGGAAACAAAGAAACCATGATGGGCTTCACTATACCCTTTTCTGTGTAAATTGGGGGTTGAAAGAAAACTTTGATGAGTTTCATCATACTCGTTGTAAGGAGAAAGTAATATGATTATTAACTCCATCAACTTTGAGCAACACATTGTAGAGATTGAAAGTCACTACATCCTTTCATTCTATATTTTCAATGTATTTATGAGAACAATGATACACTACTAGATAAGTATTTCCATTTTATTGGTCACTAATTTTGCCCACTTTGCCTGATAAGTCCTTAGCACCATTTTCTTCTCTTACCCACTTTCCTTAACTTGTACAATTTGTATTCTCCTTGGATAGGTCCAGTAGTGAAGTTAAGATGCAGCAACGATCACAAATGAAGCTCTCAAAAACTCCTTTTTCATTTTCCAACTCACTTGATCTGGTCTTCACCTACTGTTGTGATATTTATGAATACACAAACTCCCCATTCCCCCTTTTTGTCCATCACTCTCTCTCTCTTTTAACTTATCCATCCCTTCTTCTTCACCTCTGCCTCTTAAAGCTACCATACCTAAGCATAACATGGAGGCTGATAAGAACATATCCTTATACTCCCTGCTCAATTCTCTTCTTCACCTTCTCTCTCTCTCTCTCTCTCTCTCTCTCTCTCTCTCTCTCTCTCTTTCTCTCCCTCTCTCTCTCCCCTGCCCTAAACAAGCTACTTCCCTGTAAAATAACTACCTTCCATGTACAATGCTACTCTTGCAGGGCTGAAAGATACAACTAATAGAGACACTACAGAACAGGAGGATATGGGGACTTCTACTAACTATAGGAACAGGAAAAGGAACAGGAAAATTGCTTCTCCAAAAAGGACTGCACCTCTCTTGGGAGCTTCCATTTTTAGAGGAATACATCTGGGAAATGAAAATGAAGTAGAAAAGCAAGTAAGGTGCTTACCTGGATCCACAGCTCCAAGGGATAAAGAGTGATGCTAAGATTTGTGAAGGCAGCAAGAAAAGATGAGGAGGTTGATGTCATTGTCCAACTAGGGACAAATGAACTGCCAAATTCTGAACTCATGGCTGTAAAAGATGAATTTAGGAAGTTAGGGACTGCTCTGAAGCAGGTAGCAACCACTGTAACTTTTTCAGAAGTATTGCCAGTACACAGAGGGGAAGACAGAACTCATTGCATCAGAAACTTCAATGTTTGGCTAAGGACATGGTGCAATGTGGAGAGATTTAGATTTATAGGCCATAGTCACACCATCTGACAAGATAGGAGCTTATACAAAAGTGACGGCCTGCACCCATCTTCAAGGGGAACGAGAATACTAACTGAAGAGTTTGAATGCTTCATCAAGAACTATTTAAACTAACAAAGGGGACAGTGAACCAAATAGGGATACATCAATCTGCTCCCCAACACAAAGCTATTGTTTCTGTAGGCAAAGGGAATAGAAAGCATATCCACAGCAACAAAAGATAATTCAGATCAAAACCATATAAATATAAGCAGAGAGAAGAACATAGCTAGGAACAGAACTCTAAAAGCTATGTGTGCAAATGCTAGGAGCTTAGGAAATAAAATCCCAGAACTAATTGCAATGATGACAAGAGATGATCTAGATATTGTGGCAATTACAGAGTCATGGTGCAATGAAAATCATGACTGGGACATAGCTGTACTGGGATATACTTTATTTAGGAAGGACAGAATTGGAAACATCGGAGGAAGGGTAGCAATGTATTTAAAAAAAAGCATAAATACTACCTTAATACAAAGTATTGAAGAAAAAACTGAGACCCTTTGGGTGACCATAGAAACAGGGGAGAAGTCTATTATTCGTATTGGCATAATATACAGGCCACCAGGGCAAGAAGAGGAAATGGATATGAACCTAGTGCAGGACATAACTAAAATGGCATTAAAAGGAGAGGTAATAATCATGGGAGACTTTAATCTTCCTGATGTAAACTGGGAGGTGTCTGTTGCAACATCCACTAGAAGTAGGGACATTTTAAATTCCCTTCAGTGAGCATCCCTCCACCAATTGGTGAGGGAACCCACTCAGAAAGATGCAATATTAGACCTAATACTTACAAATGGAGACAGAATATCTGATGTAAAAGTGGGTGCTTGGAAGCAGTGCAGGAGAGGTGGGAAACATTAAAAAGTGCAATATTAAATGCAACAGACCTTTGTATCAAAAGTGTTAGGAAAAACACAAGGAAAAGGAAGTCAGTTTAATTTGCAAAAGAAGTAGCAAAGATTGTGAAAGCAAAAAGGATGTCTTTTAGGAAATATAAGCAGATACAAAATAATGAAGACAAAGAGATATATCTTATTAGACAGAAGGAGACTAAGAAGGTAATTAGTTGTGCAAAGGCACAAGCTGAGGAGAAAATGGCCGAGTCAGTGGGTAAAGGAGGCAAATTTTTTTTCGGTATATAAGCATAAGGAGAAAAACAAAAGGCGGAATAATAAAACTAAAGACAGAGACTGGGAGTCTTGTTGAGGGAGACAATGTAATAGCAGATCATCTTAATAATTATTTTTGCTCAGTATTCACTACTGAAAGATAGGGGAAGGGGCCACGGTTAAGTTGTGGGGATAGTCAGGAAAATGAAACAAGTACATTTACAGAGGAGAAGGTCCTAAAAGAACTCTCAAAGCTTGACTTCCGGTTCCGGCAGCAGCATGGACGGCTGCTGATCTATACAGCTCCGCTGACCGGGACACCTCACTGCCGATTTCAAGGCTCTTTAGCCTCCCTAACGCTGCCAGCCACCCAGGATAGTTGAGGGAAGGTGTCCGCTACATGGACAAGTACCTCACCTCCATGCCGTCAATGAAGGAGCGCAACGCGAAGGAGAAAGAGCGGCACCACGTGGACTCCAAGATGGCGCTGGACGCCGCATCAGACACAGCGGGCCGCCCGTCCACCCCTCTGCCGCAACGTGTGCGCAACTCAGGGCATGAGGTAATTGACCCCTCCGACGCAGACTTACCCCCGGACTCGCCGGCCTCAGTCTCTGACCGGGTGATACCACACATGGATCACCCGGTTACATATGGGGAAATGGTGCAGGCAGTGCGGTTAGCAATAGACCCGCTTCTTAAGGCACAGACGGCACAGATCAATCATAAATTGTCTCTGCTGACTCAAAGAGTAATGAATACTGAGCACCAGATGGGGGAAACGTTTGCTGATGTTTTTACATTGAAGAAACAAGTCGCTGAGCAAGCTACTGAAATTCACCAGCTACATAATAAGGTACAAGATTTGGAGAACCGCTCACGCAGGCAGAATCTAAGGATTGTGGGCCTCCCTGAGACAGTTAAGGGCCAGGAACTATTTGACTTTATACGTATTACACTACCGACACTGCTTAATGTTGCCGACAGATGTCAGGATTTAATAATTGAACGTGCGCACAGGATTGGCCCGCCACGACATCATGAAAATGCACGGCCACGTGCTGTTATCTTTAAAAGCCTTAATTATTTACATAAAGAATTGCTCTGGACAGCTTCTCGTAGGTGCAGGAATTTATCCTGGAATGGAGTAAAAATCTTGCTTTTCCAGGACTTTTCGGCCGAACTGTCCAAAGCAAGAAAGGATTTTGCCCCCATTTGCTCACAGCTAGTGCAGGATCTATGCAAGTTTGCACTTTTGTACCCAGCTCGCTTACGCATATATGACGGTGTCTCGTTTACCGATTTTCTAAACCCTGCAGATGCTAAAGCTTACCTGGAAGAATATGCTGTGGGGGCTAAGTTTAAGTCTACGTCTGGATCTCACATGGCAGACTGTGATTGACCTGTTATGTAACGTTGGTACTATCTTATTGCAGATGCTCATATGCAATGTTTTCTTTCTATTTACATATTCTACCCTAATATGATGTTTAATGATATAATATGGGCCTTATCTCTCCCTACATCTGAGAATTCTCCATTGCGTTATCAGCTTATATAGGTTGCAGGCCCCAATAAGACCGTTCTCAAGTGAGGTGTGCCGGCCCAGGAGCCCGGCATTTACTATTCCTTATTATATGGATATATGGTAATGGATCACGGTAGTCTAATACTGGTTTGTGTCCTATTTAGGATGAGTTGTATGTTGTTTTGTTGACGGTTTACCCCTTCAATGTTTGCCCCTGTTATGTCTACCCTCTCCAGTCCCCCCCATTGCAGCCTGATAATCATGTTACACTGCCTGACTCCGAATTGAAATGTTTAATGTGTATCTCTGACCAACAGAGGTCCCCATAGACCTCTTACTACAGCTGTTTACTTTAAGATGTCACAAACGTTCAAATTGGGCTGCTGGAATGTTGGCGGCATTAATTCACCCCAGAAAAGGAAACGTTTCTTAATATACCTTAACAAACTACGGTTAGACCTAGTCTACTTACAGGAGACTCATCTGGTCCCCTCTGAAACTCTAAAGTTGAATATGCTGGGCTGGAAGGTCCTGGCCGCAGCATCCTATACCTCTAAGGCTAGAGGCGTAGCAATATTAGTAAGGCGACGATTCCACACCGAGGTTTCAGATATCCTTTCAGATCCTATGGGGCGATATGTCTCGTGTCAACTTAAGTTTGAAAAACAACTGTTTTACTGTATGAATGTATATGCACCCAATGTATATGACCGGGCTTTCTTTACCCGCATTATTACCATTCTTACACCGAAATCACACATTAATGTTCTTCTGGGTGGAGATTTCAATCTAGTTGCTCATCCCCATCTAGACAGGCAGGTACAGCGTCCTAAGGGTCGGGGATCTCCAACTCTGGGGATTCCGGATCTGGCACGCCAGCTACAACTTGTGGATGTTTGGCGTCTGTTACACCCCACAGAGAGAAATTTCTCCTGCCTTTCGGAGGCCAAACATACCCCATCCCGCATAGATTATCTCCTTATCTCAGTTACACTTGTACCAAAGGCCTCCATTTCTGAAATGGAGCCGATACATCTCTCCGATCATGCGGTAGTGTGGGTACAGATTGTATTCTCCTGTGACAAGGGTAATTATATAAACTGGAGATGCCCCTCCAATTTGGCGACATCAACTAGACTCAAACAAGCTGTCTTAGACGCTTGGTTTAACTATGAGAATAATAATTTGAATACCAAACAATCAGATCCGGTCATTTTTTGGCAGGCATCCAAAGCCACTATTAGAGGTGAAATTATATCCCGATTATCCACGCTCAAAAAGCAGCTGACTAAACAGTATCTAGAATCCCATGACCTTGTTACACAGACATTTCTAGCCTTTACAAACAACCCTACTCCCTCACATAGGGCCTCTTACCTGGCAGCTAAATCAGGTCATGAGAAAATAATCATCAAACTGGAGATGTCCTACTCATTCTCCCGAGATTATAGATTTCACAAATTCGGTAACAAATCAAGTAGGCTTCTATCAAATTTACTCCAGGGCTCCTGCCCCACGTCTGCGATCCACCCCTTGAAACTCCCAAATGGCAAATTGACCACTGATAACACACAAATCACACAAGTCCTTCATGACTTTTATCAGATTCTATATTCTGCCCCAAGTACAGACAATTTACAGGAGGCTCGGTTCTGGGACGACCTTACGTTGCCCACATTGCCGGCTGGCGGGGGAGAGGCATTGATAGCGGAGATTACCCAACAATAGGTGAGAGAAGGTATATCCGGTCTTAAACGTGGCAAGGCACCTGGTCCAGATGGCCTTACAGCAGACTATTATCTGCTTCTCGCTAATAATATTGTCCCTATATTGACTTCAGTATATAACGCAATTTTAATTTCAGGTAGTATTCCTGCATATTTTAATAGGGCTCTTTTGAGAGTACTGCCAAAGCCAGGCAGAGATCTCTCGGATCCAGGCTCATATCGCCCAATATCACTCCTCAACTTGGACTATAAAATTTTGATGAAGATTTTGGCTGGTAGGTTAAGGCCTTTCCTACCGGATCTGATACACAGCGATCAGACAGGCTTCTTTCATGGAAGAAACCCGGTAACCAATATTAGGAAGGTCCTGGCAGTGGTGAGTGCTTCCCAGTGCGCCATGTCAAATTCTGGAACAGCAATATTATCTTTAGATGCGGAAAAAGCCTTTGACATGGTGCACTGGGAGCACCTATTTCATTCCCTCCTTAAATTTGGTTTTCCAGACTGCTTTGTCCAGTTTATCCAAACATTATACAATGATTCGGCTTCCAATATTCTATGTAATGGTGCTCTGTCCAACCCCTTTCTCATCCGGAGAGGCACTAGAAAAGGCTGTCCTCTATCACCATTACTTTATGCTCTCGCGCTAGAACCCTTAGCTTTAGCCCTTCGTCAATCCCCACATTATCAAGGTATCTCTATTGGCCCTGTAGACCTCCGTGTGTCACTGTTCGCTGATGACATGTTACTCCTTCTTTCTCACCCAGAGCACTCCATCCCAACTGCCATCTCGATCATCTCTGATTTCAGCTCCTTCTCAGGGTATAAAATTAATATTCACAAATCTGAATTGCTAGTGCTGAATGGCCCCGCCCCGATCCTTCCTCAAAAAGATGGTATGGCATCTATCAAATTAGCCAGCTTACACATAAAATATCTGGGAGTGCAGATTCCCCGATCTCTCCCGAATCTTTACAAACTTAACTTTACACCGGCCATATCAAATCTAGAAAAATCCCTGAAACATTGGCACGATCTTCCACTATCCCTATTAGGCAGGGTGGAAGTGATTAAATCTATATTGCTCCCAAGATTAACTTACATAATGCAACTTTTGCCCATTAAACTTACCTCTGCAGACATAAAAACCATTAATAAAATGTGTATGAGATTTGTCTGGCAATCTAAGAAACCAAAAATTTCTCTTAAAAAATTATGTCTGCCGAAACAGGATAGAGGGTTGAGTTTCCAAGATTTAACAATGTATACCAACGCTATTCACTTTCGATACACCATGGATTGGTTTCTAGAACACAACCAATACACAAATTATGAGATAGAATGCACGCTGATTGCACCATTCTCCCCGGGGGCCCTATTGCACGTCCCTAAAAATGCAATGGATAAGAGCATTTACCTTAATATCTTCCTCAGAGAGGCCCACTCAGCTTGGCACTATGTAAACACATCATTGGGTCATGATCCATTACGGTCCCAGTGGCTACCGATATGGGGTAACCCTTATTTAGCCCGGGTATCGAGAATGCAGCTTTTTACCATTTTAGACAAAAAGGTCTGAAAGCAATCTCTCAGGTGTTTGATCCTAGAGGGAAAGTTCTCCCCTTTAATCAGATGCAGAACTCATATGGTTTGGCCACCTCAGGTTATTTTGCCTACGCACAACTGAGACACTATGGGGGAAATTTACTAAGCTCCCAATTTTGACCGAGATGGTGTTTTTTCTTCAAAGTGTCATCTCGGGAATTTACTAAACTCAAATCACGGCAGTGATGAGGGCATTCATATTTTTTTGGAAGTCAAAGAAAAATATTACGAATGAATACACCATCGGTCAAATACGCCTGTTATTTGGTAGAACTCGGTAATTTACTAAAAAGTGTAATTCACAAACACTGCCGGCAATAGCCAAACACTGCCGTGAAAAAATACAATTCGTAAAAAAAAGCTAAAATAAAACAGACCTGCTTTTTTTTACCGTGTTCTGATAGGCATGCACGGATCCATGAAATCCGTGCATGTTTATCAGTGGGAAGGGGTTTGATTGTGTTAAATTTGCAGGAAAAAAATGCGTGGGGTCCCCCCCACTAAACAAAACCAGCCTCGGGCTCTTTGAGCCGGTACTGGTTCACAAAATATGGGGGGAAAAATGACCAGGGTTCCCCCATATTTCAAAAACCAGCACCGGGATCTGCGCTTGGTCCTGGTTCCAAAAATATCGGGGACAAAAAGCGTAGAGGTCCCCCGTATTTTTGAAACTAGCACCGGGCTCCACTAGTCAGGTACATAATGCCACAGCCGGGGGACACTTTTATATTGGTCCCTGCGGCCCTGGCATTACATACCCAACTAGTCACCCCTGGCCAGGGTACCCTGGAGGAGTGGGAACCCCTTAAATCAAGGGGTCCCCCCCTCCAGCCACCCAAGGGCCAGGGGTGGAGCCCGAGGCTGTCCCCCCCATCCAAGGGCGGCGGATGGGGGGCTGATAGCCTTTTGTGAAAATGAGAATATTGTTTTTAGTAGCAGTACTACAAGTCCCAGCAAGCCTACCCCGCAAGCTGGTACTTGGAGAACCACAAGTACCAGCATGCAGTGGAAAACCGGGCTCGCTGGTACCTGTAGTACTACTACTAAAAAAATACCCCCCAAAAAAACAGGACACACACACCGTGAAAGTAAAATTTTATTACATACATGCACACCACCATACATACATACTTACCTATGTTCACACGTGGCTCGGTCCTCTTCTCCATGTAGACTCCACGGGGTACCTGTGAAAAAAATTATACTCACATAATCCAGGGTATCTTCTTTCCTTTGTATAATCCACGTACTTGGCAAAAAAATAAAACGGAACCCCGACCACGCACTGAAAGGGGTCCCATGTTTACACATGGGACCCCTTTCCCCGACTGCCAGGAGCCCCCCTGACTCCTGTCAAAGAGGGTCCCTTCAGCCAATCAGGGAGCACCACGTCGTGGCACTCTCCTGATTGGCTGTGTGCTCCTGTAGTGTCTGTCAGGCAGCACACGGCACAGATACAATGTAGCGCCTATGCGCTCCATTGTAGCCAATGGTGGGAACTTTGCGGTCAGCGGTGAGGTTAATTTCGGTCAACCGCTGACCGCAAAGTTCCCACCATTGGCTACAATGGAGCGCATAGGCGCTACATTGTATCTGTGCCGTGTGCTGCCTGACAGACACTACAGGAGCACACAGCCAATCAGGAGAGTGCCACGACGTGGCGCTCAATGATTGGCTGAAGGAACCCTCTTTGACAGGAGTCAGGGGGGGTCCTGGCAGTCGGGGGAAAGGGGTCCCATGTGTAAACATGGGACTCCTTTCAGTGCGTGGTCGGGTTTCCGTTTTATTTTTTTGCTAAGTACGTGGATTATACAAAGGAAAGAAGATACCCTGGATTATGTGAGTATAATTTTTTTCACAGGTACCCCGTGGAGTCTACATGGAGAAGAGGACCGAGCCACGTGTGAACATAGGTAAGTATGTATGTATGGTGGTGTGCATGTATGTAATAAAATGTTACTTTCACGGTGTGTGTCCTGTTTTTTTTTTTTGCGGTATTTTTTTAGTAGTAGCACTACAGGTACCAGCGGGCCCGGTTTTCCACCACATGCTGGTACTTGTGGTTCTCCAAGTACCAGCTTGCGGGGGAGGCTTGCTGGGACTTGTAGTACTGCTACTAAAAACAACATTCTCATTTTCACAAAAGGCTATCAGCCCCCCATCCGCCGCCCTTGGATGGGGGGGACATCCTCGGGCTTCACCCCTGGCCCTTGGGTGGCTGGAGGGGGGGCCTTGATTTAAGGGGTTCCCACTCCTCCAGGGTACCCCGGCCAGGGGTGACTAGTTGGGTATGTAATGCCAGGGCCGCAGGGACCAATATAAAAGTGTCCCCCGGCTGTGGCATTATGTACCTGACTAGTGGAGCCCAGTGCTGGTTTCAAAAATACAGGGGCCCCTACGCTTTTTGTCCCCCGTATTTTTGGAACCAAGACCAGGCGCAGAGCCCGGTGCTGGTTTATGAAATATGGGGGAACCAAGGTCATTTTTTCCCCCATATTTTGTGAACCAGTACCGGCTCAAAGAGCCCGAGGCTGGTTTTGTTTAGGGGGGGGACCCCACGCATTTTTTGGGGGGATTTTTAACAATGTTCTTTTTTTTACGAAAAGGTGCACAATGAAGCCCAGCACGGATCTCACAGATCCGGTCGAGATTCATTGTGTTAATGTCGGCAGTGTTTTACAATTCACTCCCGTAAAACACTGCCAAAAAATATGAATGACATCGATATCGGAAAATTCGAAAATGCAGAATACGACAGCTTAGTAAATTAGTCGTAATAAATTCAAAAAGTTGCAATTTTACACTTTCAATGTCATTCGTGTTTGAACTTTAACCTCATTCGGAAAAATACGAATTTTAGTAAATTTACCCCTATGCCTTGTCTCTCCCCATAGTATCTGAATCTCCTCCCACCACAGTCCAATTGAAACGCATTTTTAATAAATGTTTGCTTAAAAAATATAAACCAAGATTCACTTATTTAGCTTTATTAGACCATCATAGAGAATACACCTGGACACGAGTCACAGACTCATGGGCAAAGGACATCCCTTCATTGCCACAAAATGGCTCAATATTGAAATATTATCACTCAGTGTTAAAGGTGGTGCACTCCCCTGTGCTTCAGGAGGTTCATGTGAAAACTATTCATAGAGCGTATATTTCCCAGAGCAGACGCAGTCATTTTGTGCCAGAAGAGGACGGTAGATGTCCAAAATGTAGGGCATCTTCTGCGACGCTCTTGCATAATTTTTGGACCTGCGGACACATAAAGAAATATTGGAATATGGTTCTGTATTTTATAAATACAACCTTCAGTACATGTCTAACTCCCAATCCTCTACCGCTACTATTCGCTAATTTTGATATTTGGGACCTTGGAACACAAAGGAGGCGCCTCCTACCCATACTGTCCATGATAGTCACAGTAGCAAAAAAGGTAATCTTGAACTCATGGATCAAGCGTAAGTCACCATCTCTGAGAGAGATGACGAACCTACTCAGCAAATACATAGCATTTGACAAATATGATGTTCTGTCCGACTCTAGAAATGGTACAGTGAGATTCAATAGGAAATGGGGTCCGTATATAGAACTCTCAAAGCTTAAAGTGGAGAAATCTATGGGGCTAGATGGAATACATCCAAGGATACTAAAATAACTTAAAGAGGTGCTGGTAGCACCTTTGCCATAATTATTCAACCAGTCATTAGCTACAGGAGTAATTTCAGAGGACTGGAAAAGAGCAAACGTAGTCCCACTGCACAAAAGTGGAAGCAAGGAAGAGGCAAACAACGACACACCAGTGAGTCTTACAACAGTAGTAGGGAAATTGATGGAAACACTCTTAAAATAAAGAATTGTAGAATATCTCAAATCTAGCAATTCACACAATCCTAAACAGCATGGATTCACTGGGGGGGGATCATGTCAAACAAATCTTATTGACTTTTTTGACTGTTGACTAAAGTGATGGATAAAGGTGGAGCCATGGATATAGCTTATCTAGACTTTAGAAAGGTTTTTTACACTGTTCCACATCACAGACTGCTAAATAAACTTGAAAGCTTGGGATTGGATACTAGGATTATTGAATGGATAAGATCTTGGTTGCAGGGTAGAAAACAGAGTGTTATGGTAAATGGAGTGCATTCACAGGTGGGAAATATTACCAGTGGAGTACCCCATGGATCTATACTTGGACCAGTGCTTTTTAATATCTTTATTGGAGACATTGCAAATGGCATTAAAGGGAAAGTATGCCTTTTTGCAGATGACAAAAAGGTATGCAACAGGTTAGACACACCAGGTGGGGTAAAACAAATGATTGGGAATCTAGGTAGACTAGAGAAATGGTCAAGAGTGTGGAAATTACAGTTTAATGCCAAAAAATGTAAAATCATGTACTTGGGTCTCAAAAATCCAAAGGCTAAATATAGTATTAATGGCACTAAACTGGAAAATACTGAGGAGGAAAGGGATCTATGCGTCACTATTTCAGGTGACTTAAAGACAGGAAAGCAAGGTAACAAAGCAATGAGGAAGGCTAGTCCGATGCTCGGCCGCATTTGGAGAGGAATCAGCAGCAGAAAGAAAGAAGTAATAATGCCACTGTATAGGTCATTGATATGGCCTCATCTAGAATACTGTGTTCAATTCTGGAGGCCATATCTTCAAAAGGATATTAATACATTAGAGACTGTACAGGGGGGGGGGCAACTAAAATGGTGCATGGCCTACATCACAAAAAATACTCAGAAAGACTAAGAAATCTCACTATGTATAGTTTGGAGCAGAGTAGGGAAAGGGCGGACATGATAGAAACTTTCAAATATATTAAATGTTTTAACAAAGACCAGGAGGGGAACAGTTTCAAAATGAAGAGAAGCAATAGGAAATGAGGACATGCACTGATACTGCAGGGGGGGGAGGTTCAGGGGAAATTTGAGGAAAAATTACTTCACAGAAAGGGTAGTGGAGAAATTTAAGCATACATGGGATAGACATAAGGATTCCCTTACAAAGAAATGAGGATCAAATAAGGTTTGTGGAAGCTTTTATTTACTGCAAAAACAATAATATTAAAATAAAATGGCTGAGAAAAGTTCACCAGCACCAAGTACTGCAAATATTTCTGTAAAATAGTTTTATTTAAAGATAGCTGAGCAGGTCAAAAATGAATAAATCAAGGACTGTAATGTTTAGGGCATAATATGGTAGGTGTTTTGATCAAATACTCAATTTATTTGCTCACAGTTGATGTAAATTCATATGTCCACTTCAGTGGACATCATGCAACACAAAGATCCTTACTGGCATAACATTAAAATGCTGATTCTGAGGATGATGCAGAAGTGCCTGCAGATGCATCTATTGAGTTCCACCATATGTGACCTTATGGAAATGCTGATACAAGGCCCTTCCTTTCTGTTCATCTATGTGCCTGAATTTGCAAGTACTAAGATGCCCACTTTCAGCATCTAGATACATTGTAATACCAATTTTTGTGTCCTTAGATGCCACTACCGGTCACACCATTGAAACCACACCATTAAAACTTGCACCCACCCTATGACAAGTGCACTTTTCCAAATAAGTACAGCCTACTAAGTGAGCAGCTGAGCATCTGTGTAAGCAGCGACTTCCACCAACTCTCCCACCACACTGCCATAACATGCCCCAAGATGGACCATCCACTGTACATGTTTGCATTAAGTCACCTCACTGTCACCATCCAGGAGCACCCACTACATTTTCAAGACACTTCCTCATGCTTGCATCAGAAATCACAACTGCGACTCTGTATGGACAAAATCATGATGTTATGCACTTTACGACTTAGGAGCATACACAGTAGCAAAAAAATCAGGCCCAGCTTAAAATTAGTACTGTACCCTAATTTGAATGTGCATTTACTTAAAGAATATGAATTCATATTCTGTCTAACTCCTTACTCATATTTTAAGCCAGACATACTATACAGCAGTAGCAAATCTATATTGGCTGCAAGGTATGTGGTGCAAATGGGCCCCTGGGTCCAGTGGGCCCCAAACAGCACACCCTGCATCCATTTCAGACTACTAACCACCCTGGAGCAACATGTTCGTAACAGCAGTGCTGCACAAATCACCACCGGGATAATGGAGTGGTGACTATTTTGCCAGCATTTTGTGCATTTACAGTAGGAAACTCATTGGGAAAATGGCCACTGCACCATTTACCCACAGACCTGCGCATGTGCAATACACTCTGGTACAGTTGAAGGGTCTCCTAGTGACCCTAGTGCTCAGAGTCTACTGAGCTGCCAGCTAGAGAGGAGGGGACCCAGGGTGGAGACTGCGCATAGGCTCCTTCCTCTCTTAATGCATCTCTGCTACACAGGGTCTTATACAGAGGTGTATGCTGTTTCGATGAGGTCACAAGTGACCACTGTTTTCTGTAGTGGGCTGGAGCCACAGTGCGCATGTTTCGCAATGCTGTTGCTGCTGATCTCGCAGTGTTGAGTAAGGTCATTGTACAGTATTGTGCATGTGAACAAAAAGGTATAGAGGTTGTGTAGAGATTTTTAAAAGAACTATAATATGTGTAACTGTAGTTTACACTTCCTTAGGAACAACTGCAACACAATATTATATCCATAATATGGGGTGTTCGGAAAGTCACTGTGCAATTTTCACAAAGCAGTGAAAACAGTGGAGAAGTGAAGTAGTGGAGAAGTTGCCCATGGCAACCAATCAGCATTGAGGTAACATTTCTAATTTGCTTATTATAAAATTATACAGAGCAGCTTATTGGTTGCCATGGGCAACTTCTCCACTGCTTCACTTCTCCGCTGTTTTCACTGCTTTATGAAAAGAACCCATATTTTGTTCGAAAAGTCACTGTGCACTTATGTATATAGAGGTGCTAACAAACAAAATAAAAAGGATCCAAGCCTGTCTTGATGCTAATGGTGGTCATTTTCAACATTGTTTGTAATTATCATTCATATTTACATCATATGTTATATATCGAAACATCTGTGTTAATAAACATACATAAGTGCACAGTCACTTTCTCAATACCCTGTATTATGCCCAATAGCAATAAATAGCAATTATTATACAAAATCTAATGACTAAAGGAACATTTGCTGTGGTGCACAGTAGATGACACTTTTTTTCCATCAATTTTCTTCAGCCTGCTTACATGTATTGTTACCAATCCTGTGTATTTAATTTCAGATCTTATTGTCTATACAAAGGTAAAATTATTTCTTTTGTCGATAAATAACATAACAAAACCAATTTCCATTTTCTAACTCCTGCACCTTGGAGTTTTATAAGCCCAAAGCTCAGAAACCAACAACTAAACTGTCATTTATGCTGCACTAACAAGAAATTGAAATGACATTTGTCCTCAGTTATATACTAGAAGAAATAGTTTCAAAATCCCTTTCAATCTGTGTTGTAAAAATAACCTAGTTTCTTTATAAACAATAAGAACGTGGTTTTCAAAATCTCCTCTGTGCATCAGTTTTTATCTGCAAACAAAATAAAGGCAGCTGTAGGCTTGACAAAGGATGCAGAGAGAATGGAACACATTTCTTAAGAGTTCCAAGTGGTACATTTGACCCTGTAACAACTGATAACAGCTAAACATTTACATTTGATTTCTATATTAGGGTTGCTATAATCATTTCTGTATAGAGATGATAAACAACAAGCTATAAATATAATATCACTGTGTTACCATTAATTTAGATTTGGTTATTATTATTATTATTTGCTATTACTGCTGAGTCAGTTTGGAAAAGGTAAAAGCATTTTAATGAGATTACTCCACTAGCCCTAAGGAAGGTCCCAAGGCTACTTATATCAGTCCAATCTTACTGGGATTGCTATAATGTAAATGAATTATCTACCAACTAAACTCTTCACATAATTTATTCTCTGCACATTGGGAGTTGCTAATGTAAAACATCTGACCTTACTTTAAATAAATGGTGACAGATTCTCGATAATACGTGTACGTTTAAAATACTGTGAATCCACCTGATAGAAAGAACTGCTTTAATTAATCTAAAAAAATACAATTATGTATATTGGAATTCATTATGTAAAATAAAATCTGTATTAATTAACTATCAGTGTGTCATAGGTAGTTTAAAATATATATGCAACATTTGTATAAGTTTTCTACCAATTGTAATATAATTAAAAATGGAAAATAAGGCATAAGTAACATGTAAGCCCTTAACTTAACTATTTATATATATATATTATTTTATACAGTCTGAAATTAATTAATAAGCAAGACTTACAGATGCTCTGTCTCTTACTGTTAGTGGTGAATATACTTGTTAAACAAACTTACACAGTTCTGCAGGCAAAAAAATGTTCTGGCAATGCAGGAAAACAGACATAAAACATTGATAGCAGTATTTTGGTGGAGGAGGGTAAACTCTTTTATAGACTAGAGAGACAATTTGTTCTCCTAATGGTGCTGACTCTTTGGCAATTTAATCTTAGGAACCTTTAGATTTATGCCAACAGTGTCCATATACAATTGTTATTTTTTTCTCCAGAAAAGATGATGTAAGCAGTGGATACAGTCCAAGTAGCTCTATTTTCTCATCTGTTAGATAGTACCATAGGGGATTTCTCAAATTCCTGATTAATCGTTTAAGACAATATGCCAGCATTCTTCTGATTTATGCTTATCAGCAAATTGTTGCAGTGTCCCCAGGGATTGTATACTTAAAATTAAATGGTGATAATTAAATGCAGTGTCGTGGGTCTTAAATAAAAAACACATTATAGTTTTGAGTGTATGCAATGTAGAATTAAATGCTTATGCAAATAAAATAATAATAAAAAAATTATATTGATACATTGCTACTGTTGCTTGCAGCATAAATAGAAATAATGAGCTTTAAACAGTAAAAAATTAAAACTGTGAAAATTCATCTTTGCAGTTATATAATTTAAAAGATTGCGAGATAACAGCAGGAACCACATTTTCCAATTATGCTGAAATGTGAATACTGTCCACTAAGAATGTAACTATGACCTCATTAGACTCCATGCTCTATATGAATGGAATTGTTTTAATAAGGTATAACAAGCTCAATTAGTATGTGAAGAAAGCGAAAAGTGGAATATGTGTGTTCTAATTTGTAGAGTGTCAATGAAATAGCAAAAGGTTTGTATTTAGTCAACAGAATTTCACAATAATTATTATATTTTAAAATAAAAATAATCAAGGAATTTTAGTTTAGTTTAGATTTAAAGAGTTTAAGTATTAAGAGAGTGATTGCCAATACTGAAAATATTAAAGGAAATCCATTAAGAGCAATGTTAGCGATTGACTTCATAACACCAGGCCCTGAGTTTGCAAGCCTACAAAACATCAATAAAAAAAGCAGTGGGGCTATTCAATTAGTCCTGAAGGTGGGCTACAGGCTGCAGTTAACAGGGATTTTCTTAAGAACCAAAAATAACTTCATGCTGAAAAGTCTGTTTTAAATAGCCTGCTTTCTGGTGCCACAACTGTGTTAACCCATAGGTCTGGGAACTTCTATGGGTTAACACCAGTTAATGCAGTAAATTACTGGTGAGAAAACGGGCTTCTAATTGAATAGCCCCAGATACTTAAGCCTGAGACTACCACCCTTTTACAAACAAGGTAAATTACCACATTCAATTGAGTCCCCCTTATTCTGCTGAGTTTGGTGGAAAAACAGGCTTTGTCTTCTGGATAAAGTATATAAGACCCTGTGCTATTGGAATTTGCCTGAAAATGCGTTTATGATGTTTGGTCTTCAGGCTGACTGATAATGGTGCAGCTTAATGTGGTCATTGTAAATAGATATAAGAAAGGACAGCAAATGAAAGCAATTGACGTCATTCTATTGGGACTTTTATTTAATGTAAATAGCTTTTGGTTTACAATAGTGTCATTTATCTCAGAGAGAGGTAATATTTTCAAGAAAACATTTTAAATGACTATTTTTGTCAGAAAATCACTGATGATAGAATACTGAGGTTTTGTTATCCTTCCTGCAGAAGCTATCATACGTCAGTGGATAAGCTCTTGCAATACCTTCTGCACCTGGTCCCACACAAAAAAAAAATAACCCAATATAGTCTGGCTGATCTTGACACTTCATAACAGATGCATGTGTGTAGAGATGTGCTCTGACCCCGATATTTTGGTTTTGGGATTGGTTTTGGATCTTTATCTCCTTCGTATTTTAGATCTGTATTTGGTTTTTAGCAAAACCACCCTTGGGTGTTTTGGTTTTGGTTTTGAATCTGTATTTTTGTTTAAGTTATAAAAACAGCTAAAATCACAGAATTTGGGCCTGTTATTGTTTCTACAGTATTATCAACCTCAATAACATTCATTTCTACTCATTTCCATTCAAGTCTGACCACCTCACAGCTCACAATATTGTTTTCATCCAGTTTAAGCTAAAAAGTTGTACCGAGGTAGCTGAATGACTAAGATAAGTGACAGTAGTGACAGCCCCCACAAAATAAACAACCAATGGGCAGCAGACATTGCTGACAATGATATCTATGTACAAAAAACTGACTCTACTTAGGCAAGACATCATCACCATCATCATCTGATTCCTCTCCCTCATCAGTGTGTACATCTTCTTCTGCACACAATATTAATTTGTCCCAGATGGAATCCACCATTACAGGTGCTTCTATATTTTTTTTATGAAATTGCCGGTAAAGATGTTCCTCATGGAATTTTAATTAATTTTGATGAATATCATCTTTTCCACATTTTGGGGAAGTAACCTCCTATGCTGATCACTGACAAAGTTCCTGGCTGCTCTAAAAACTCTTTATGAGAACACACTAGAGGGTGGACAGCCTAAGTACAGCAAAGCCAGTTTGTGAAAGGGCCTCCAAATTGCCTTTCATCCTGCCAGTAGTAAAACAGACTGTCTGACGTACTGTACCTATTTGGATGCTATCACTAAAATAAACATCTACCAAGAATATTACAATTCAGCACGGCCTGCAGTGTCACGGTAATTTTATGAAATATTACACTGTTGTACGGCCTGCAGTGTCAAAGTAATTGTGTGAATATTACACTGTGGTACAACCTGCAGTGTCACAGAAATTGTATGAATATTACACTGCGGTACAGCCTGCAGCATCACAGTAATTGTTTAAAAAATTAACACTGGGGTACAGACTGCAGCATTACAATACTTGTATGAATATTACACTGCAGTACAGCCTGCAGCATCACAATACATGTATGAATATTACACTGCGGACTGACCTCCATTGTCACAGTACATGTACGACTATTTAACTGTGGTATGACCTGCTGTGTCACAATACTTGTATGAATATTACATCTCAGTGTGACGTCACAATACTTGTATGAAGTTGGGGTACGACCTACAGGGTGACAATACATGTGTGAATATTAACCCACGGTATGACCTGTAGCATCACAGTACTTGTATGGATATTACACTGGGGCACAGCACAAAAAAACTAATATTTTTAACTTTCTTTTTCTTTTCTTTTTTACTTTCTTTTTTTTACTGGATGGACACAGCAGAGACACAGGATGGACACAGCAGCTTATGGAGAACACAGCAGTCCCTGAATGGATATAGCAGCCCAGAGGCTTAATTAGAACTTTGTGGGCCCCATAGCAACACCAGAGTTGGTATGGCTAGTGTTGCACAAGAGATGTGGTTATTGTTCACATCCTGGGATCAGGATGCGAGGAGTAGTAGTAGGAAGAAGGGGGCAAGATAGAAGTAGTAGTGCAGATCAGAGTGGCAGGCTGGGAGAAGCAGTAGGCCAGAGGAGAGGGGCAGGCTGGGAGTAGTAGTAGTGCAAAATAGGGGGCAGGTTGGGAGTAGCAGTAGTAGTGCAGAGCTGGGGGCAGGCTGGGATTATTAATAGTTGAGAGCAGGGGGCAGGCTGGGAGTAGTAGAAATGCAGATCAAGGGTAAGGCTGAGAGTTGTAGTAGCAGGGATCAGGTGGCAGAATGGGAGCAGTACTAATGCAGAACAGGAGAGGGCAGGCTGGGACTAATGGGGTTGCAGATCAGGGGGCAGGCTGGGAGTAGTGGTAGTGATGATCAGAGGGCAGGTTGGTGGCAGTAGTGCAAAGTGGGGGGGGGGCTGGAAGTAGTAGTGGTGGGGAGCAGGGGCAGGCTGGTAGTAGTAGTGGGGGAGATCAGGGGGCAGGCTGGGAGTAGTAGTAGTGCAGAGCAGATGGCAGGCTGGGAGTAGTAGTAGTGCAAAGTGGGCAGCAGGCTGGGAGGAGTAGTAGTGCAGAGCAAGGGGCAGGCTGGGAGTAGTAGTAGTGCAGAGCAGGGGGCAGGCTGGGAGTAGTAGTGGTGGGAAGTAGGGGCAGGCTGGGAGTGGTAGTGGTGGGGAGCAGGGAACACGCTGTGAGTAGTGGTGGTAATTGGGAAGAAGCAGCCAGGATGGGAGTTGCAGCTGAACAAGTATGTCACCTCATCTCCATAGCTCCCAGGCCCCGGCCTCCACTGCCGCTCATGCTGACAGCAACTTCACAGGTCATGGAAAGCCTATGTGGGTATGATGGACTGTCCCACTCCTCCTAGCTCCTAGGCAGCAGCAGTCACCATCTCCTCCTAGCGTGGCCCAGTTCACTTCCTCTAGAAGTGCAGCGCAGTCCCATGGGACAGGGGGGATTGACACTCAGTGGAGGATACACAGGTGACTAGCATTGGCTACAGGCTCTGGGGCTGGGCACAGTGATATTAAAAGAAATAAAAATCATGGTACAGTGGTTTGATTGCAGGGTCCATGGGTCCCAAAGCAGCAAGGCCCCATAGCAATTGCACCCCCTGCACCCTCTATAGTTACACCACTGCAGCAGTCCCTGGATAACACAGCAGCTCCTGGACAGACAAAGCACCCCTGGATGAATTGCACTATAGAAACTCCACTGCCAGAGTGAAGTTGCACTTTGTTTACCGGAGACCTTTATGCAATCCAAAACCTGTGAAAATCTGACAGCGGGAGGATAACATTTTGCCTCGTTTTGGAATTCGAGTCAGTTGGGAAACTGCCTTGGATTGGTATGTTCGTACATGTCTGGTCCTCTCTGAGAACCTGACCCGTTCATCTCTACTTGTGTGCAGTTTACCTGGAGAAAAATGCAGCCTGCTTTACGTCTAGTCCTGTTTAGTTGCCTTTTTCCCGAACTCCCTTGTTTACTTTCAACCTAAGTTAATTTTGTCTTTTTGTACCATTATTCTTGTGAAATCTATTTACTCTAGTATTTTTTTAAACAGTTTTGTTGAGGATATTCTTCCTGCATATACTGTATGTGCTCCATGTTTCCTTCCTCGCTTGATTTTGTGTTGTAACTGACATGCTTAAAAATTATATTTTCTTTATTATGTTTTTTATTGTGTCAGATATTACTTAATCCTTCAAATCCTAAAAGGACTGGAAGAATAAGGTTGTCATAAAAAGCAGAATGAAACATGTTCTTAAAGTAATTGAAGCTCACAAATATCATTTTTGTTTGACAAGCCTCTTTTATTATTAGTGAAGGCATTGGAGTCATCGTTGAAGAACATATGTTTAGAAAATACTGCAGCTAAAGTAGTTTGAAAAGTGCAGAAAGTGCTGTTTAGTAATGCTGATTAAAAACATTTCAGAAACAGTTTTTATTCCAGATTACGATATGGACCATTGGTACAAAGATGGACTGTTTGAACATGAATACAATAATATTCTTGCCTCTGCGAGTAAGTGAGGTTATGAATAAATCAGGATGTAAATAATGTAAAAGTAATTGTAAAGAAGGGCTTTTAAAATGTATCAATAATATTGGCAAAGACAAGTAATGTGGAGCAAATACACACCAACATAGAAAAAGAACCCCTTTTTGTAAAAAATATTAGAAGTTACCATGACAGAAGCTACAGCATTTAGAGATGTTTGAGTACCCTTACTCCACTTGCATGTATCCAATTCACACTTCATACTATTTTCCTAGTATATCACCCACACAGGCCAGTGTCGATTATCTAGCATGTTATCCAGGAATATATCCAGGGGATTAGGTGAATCCCTTGTTGACCCCTTCTTTAGAGCTCCTTCCATTGCATTAGAGGTGGTTGGGTCCATATACTGTAGTGCTGCAGTGAGTGATGGGCACTGTTTCCATGCATCTTCTCTACAAGCAATGGCCAACATTGTGACTGTAAGGTTGTCAGAAGAGCAAGGTAGTGCTAGATCACCATTTACCCACTGTCAGCATCTTCTGGCATCACAAACAAAGCTGGGTATGCAGAGTGGGATCATCCATATATTTTCTGTTTCAGAGAATCCCTTTGCCTCACATTAGATCTTCAAACGATTCTCTATGTCAGCAGCAGAACCCATATTGAGAATACATGAAATGCAGCATAACTCATAGCCTGACACAACTGCGCACTGTGCTTATCTGCAGCACTTGGCAGGACCAGCAGAGAAGAAGACAGAAAAGGGTAAGATGTAGACAGGAGGAGCAGAGCAAGGCAATGCCTAATATAAGTAAAATACGAGTACAGGGAGAGGTGGTGTTTGGATACCTATACTACAGAAAATATGACATGGAAAATGATCACTATTATGAAAAAGTTGCAATACTGTATTAGAAAGATAAATGATTACTACCATTCTAAAAAAAACAGTCTGACCCTAACACACTCTCTAACTACCATCCCATTTCTTGGCTACCATGTCCCTCCCAGCTACTTGAGAGACTTGCCTACACTCGCCTTACATACTATCTTAACTCCCACAACTTACTGGCCCCACTTCAGTCAGGCTTTCGTGCCCAACACTCCACAGAGATGGCTCTGACCAAAGTAGTGAATGATCTGGTCACTGCTAGATTGAAAGGCCATTACACGCTTCTTATTCTTCTAGATCTCTCTGCTGCTTTTGACACTGTCTCTTCTCATACAAACACTACAATCCCTAAGTCTTCAGGACGCAGCCCTTACTTTGTTCTCATCCTACCTATCTAATCGCTCTTTCAGTGTTCACTTCTCTAATTCTACCTCTTCTTCTCAACCGCTATCAGTTGGAGAACCGCAGGGCTCAGTCTTGGGTCCTCTGTTGTTCTCAATCTATACCTCATCTCTTGGTAAACTAATCAGCTCCTTCGGATTTCAGTATAATTTGCAATACTGTATTAGAAAGATAAATGATTATTCCCATTCTAAAAAAGCACAACTCTGACCCTAACACACTCTAACTACTGTCCCATTTCTCAGCTACCATGTCCCTCAATGCTACTTGAGAGACTTGCCTACACTCACCTTACACACTTTCTTAACTACCACAATTTATTGGACCCACTTCAGTCAGGCTTTCGTGCCCAACACTCCACAGTGACGGCACTGACCAAAGTAGTGAATGCTAGATCAAAAGGCCATTACACACTTGTTATTCTTCTAGATCTCTCTGCTGCTTTTGACACTGTTGACCACTCTCGTCTAATAAAAAAAAATTAGACTAAATGGGGCACAGATTCTAATTATAAAATTAAATGGCACAGAGATCTTTATTAGGTTAAATGTGTCACAGATTATTATTATTATTATTATTATTATTATTATTTTTATTATTATTATTATTATTATTATTATTATTATCATCCAATTAAAGGGGGTATTTATTTTCCCTGACACCCACCAGCCATGGATACTAAGAATGGACCAGTGCTACAGTGCATATAATTGGTATGGCTTTGCTGGCAGGTGTGTCACCCCTTCAGACCAAAATAAGGGGTCAATTTACTAAGACTTGGATGGAGATAAAGTGGACAGAGATAAAGTACCAGACAATCAGCTTCTAACTGCCATGTCAAAGGCTGGGTTTGAAAAATAACAGGAGCTGATTGGTTGGTACTTTATCTCTGTCCACTTTATCTTCATTCAAGGCTTAGTAAACAGGCCCCTAACTCTTAAGTGTATTTTTTTATCTATACTGGAACTGTTCATCTGATAACATCCTAAAACTATGTAAATGTCCTGCCCATCTATAAACTACAGCAATACTTATAATATGATAATAGCCTGTACTCTTGAATTTGAAGTCCTGGGGGTATTTGGCAGTCAGGAGGGTTGTCAGGTATAGGTGAATACCTCATATATAGCTGTCTTAAAGGTCTTATTACTTATAGTTAGGTGTTGTCATAACAAGATTTGATTGGTCCTTGGAAGAATAAACTTGATGGAGTAAAGATTGCTTTGGAACCTTTATTTCTAAACTTGTACAGCTGGCTGTAACCTCTGTCAGCATTGTTGTTGTGCCATATCAGCACTATATAGATGATTTTTGTAAACAAGCTGCTGATATATTGCCACAACATCGACCAAATGATTGTGCTATTGATCTTATTCAAGGCTGCAAATATACCAAGCCCAGATTGCATTCCATCTTTTGCTAATGAATCCACTGCTATGGAAGAATATATTGCTGAAAAATTAAAGAAGAGCTCATTCTGATCAGCTCATTCTGATTATTATTTGGAACTGTTTTCTTTTTTATTTATGTAAAATAAATAAAATATGTACCTTACACCCATATGCAGACTTTAGGGATATGAATAAAATCGCTATTAAAATAAATATTGAATACCACTAATTTCACATATTTTAAATCAAAGTTATATCAGTGTGTCTTCCTTTCCAAGAAATGTTCCACTATGATACAGTTTTTCATGCATAACTTGCAGTAAAAAGGGTATTAAAAGAATGGAGACACTGATTAAAGAAAACGAAACATATATTTACAGAATATACTATTCTCAAACATATCCGCTACTGTACATGGTGGAAGGATAAACAGAGTCCTAAACAGACATATACTCCTCAGATTTACCCAGTTCTGGTCTACTGTGAATGGGAACAAATATTGAGTTTCAAAGCAGCAGATTCAATGCAGAGGTCATAGGTTTGTATATATATCTCTCCGCTGATAATTACGCACTTAATATATGGAAAAGTTTCTCTAAATAAATATCAAGGGCACATTTCCACATAAATATCAGGTGTGTGCCATATATTCATATTTGTAGCACACACTTCGCTATTACAGTTGATGTGACCAATAACAATATCTTCATCCCCTTTTTTATTTGCATGCCTGTTGGCAAGTTCCCGAAAAGTGGATTATTCTCAGGTAAGTAGAATGTAGCTAACCAGATGATTGTTATCTTCAAACCTGTATCCCAAAACTGTCAGATTGGAGGGCATTCCCAGAAGCAAAGAACTATATCTGCCCTGTGGCTTCCGCATTTTGAACAAGCGTAATCCTCTATTCACCTAATTAGATGGCTATGATGAGTGGAAAGATGTGCTCTGTGAAAAATGTCCATGAATTGTTCACCCTGTGCCACCCTGTGCTTCCATGTGCCATCTGTGCAATGCATTACCCTGTGCCCCCTGTGCTTTGTATTACCCTGTGCCATATGTTACCCTGTGCACCTTGTGCCATCTGTTGCTCTGTGCTCCCCTGCACTATGCACTCATATAACCCTGTGCTATGTGTTGCCCCACTGTACCATGTGTTACCCTGTGCTATGTATTACCATGTGCCATCTGTTGACCCACTGTTCCATGTAATATCCTATGACACACTGTGAAGGCAGTGAGATCTATGAGGAGGGGGATGTGTTTAGACAGTGTGTTCTCAGGGGACAGGGTGTAGGCAGTGTAATATCCCAAATAATGTCATTTTGGGACTGTTTGCTTATAAGGCCATGATTACTGCCCATTACTGTGCTACTTGCCTAGGTGATGTGCATTGTATATTTGGCGGTATATGGAGTAAGTCTCGCTCTAAAACTAACCAGTGCCTCCCAGACCATTGAACTCACAGCACATCACTGGCATAGCTACCATAGGTGCAAAGAGTGCAGCTGCCATGGGGCACAGAGCTGAGAGGGTGCCACCTTCCCTGTCAAAGCTACATGTGTTATCTACAATTTTTACCACTGGGTGATAAATAGAGACCCTTACAACTTTTTTCTTGGTGCATAGCTATATCTAGTTTCATCTCTGGACCTGCTCAATGTAATATGTTATAAAATTAATGGTGAGAATTATAATGCTGGATAATATGAATTGGAGTACTGTAATGCGTCACTATAATGTAGCAGAATAAGAACTGGGAGCACTGTAATAAGGCATAGATTTAACTGTGGACACTATTTGTCTTAAAGTGAATTGGGGTACTGTGTGGCATAATGTGTACAGGCAACCCTACAATGTCACATAATGTGCACTAAGGTACTACTATGGTGCATAATATTAACTAGGGTACTACTATGGTTCAGAAAAGTTAACTAGGGCACTATCATGGGGCATAAAATGAACAACTGCTGTGGAAAGGTGTCTCTCTAGAAGCACTGCGACAGGGTTCCATTCAAAATGTTGCTACGGGTCCCATTCAAAATGTTGCTACGCCCCTGCTTGTGACATATAGAGGCTGATGCAGAGTTGTTTGCAAATGGGCATAAATGACTCTACAACAAGTGCATGCACAAACAGTATATTTACACTGATATGCAGAGATATGCATAGAGTTTACAACAAAGCACAGGAACAAGCACAGACTTTCCAAATGTTTGATTTTAGAGCCCATAAAGGATACATAATTAGCAGGTAACACGCTATAGTCTGCTCCAAACCATGTGCAGTTTATGTAATACAGTACTTCAGACAAATGCAGACCCAATGATTATCATAAGGCACTTACTGTACCAGAGTTTCTCTCTGCTGTGATGTTTGAGCACTCAGATCCACAGAAACACACATAGCAGACTGTCACCCATTATACTACATGTAGGTGCCGCTGGTCAGGCTGAGCGGAATGGGGGTTTCGGGGCAAGTGGAAACCCCCCCGCCACCTGTGCATTATTGTCCATGAATCATCAGCATGTATTTGCAACTTACTTTTAGCAGTAGTAAGGAACCACAAATGTAAGATGAGTACAGGTTTGCATTCACACATATGCATGTGTTTATGACTCTGCTTTATAGCAAACTTACCTCTAGCATCTAGAACCTCTCATACAGTAGTTTATAATGCAAGAAACTGTTGATACTATTGTTTAGAGAACATTTTAATTTTATAAAATGACTTAAGTTTTGAGGTTTTAGAAACATTTGAGTGGTCAGGGCAGAACTAGCACATTATTTTTATCTCATTTATTTTATTTTCATTTGTTTTCCATTTTAGTTCACAAAGTTTTTCATTTCATAGGTCTTATTTCATGAACAACTTAATCACATATCTCTTTAAATGTAAACTTAACATTAAAACATCTGATTTATGTGTATAGCATACTTTGAATTAATGTTCACATCTTGCAGTTTGCAGCCAAAATTGTTGCAGTGTTTCACAGCATGATCGACACCTACAGCTGAGAAAAAATATATTCTTTTTTTAAGACTTGTTAATTTATTTCATGCAAATTAATTGGCTGCTGTAATGACTTATTGCAGAATCTTAGCATCTGATTTTTCTTTATTAGCCAGAAATCCAGGTGCTAAAGTACTTTCAAATATCTGTTTGTCTCTTCTGTGTTGGTGTAATGTGGGCAGATTCTCACTTGTTAATTTGCAAAATGTGTGAAATTGAACTGAGTTACAGAAATTCTCCCAATGTAATTATCTAAAAATACTTCATCATTCTCTTTAAGTATTAACCTTTAAATGGTAAAACAAATATGTTTTTGACAAATGCAATTTTTTTCATGATTTATAATTTTTAAGTATAGATACAAAAGGTTTCTTAAAACGTACCTTTAATCCATTTATTGCCAGTGATTTACATTAAATATTGGGGGCTCCCACATTTAACAGACCAAGGGGGTCATTCCGAGTTGTTCGCTCGCTAGCTGTTTTTAGCAGCCGTGCAAACGCTATGCCGCCTCCCACTGGGAGTGTATTTTAGCTTAGCAGAAGTGCGAACGAAAGGATCGCAGAGCGACTACAAAATAATTTGGTGCAGTTTCAAAGTAGCTTCAGACCTACTCAGCACTTCCGATCACTTCAGATTATTCAGTTCCTGTTTTAACATCACGAACACGCCCTGCGTTCGCCCAGCCACGCCTGCATTTTTTCCTGGCACGCCTGCGTTTTTCCAAACACTCCCTGAAAATGGTAAGTTTACACCCAGAAACACCCTCTTCCTGTCAATCACTCTGTGGCCAGCAGTGCGACCGAAAAGCTTCGCTAGACCTTGTGTGAAACTACATTGTTCGTTGCAATAGTACGACTCGCGTGCGCATTGCGCCGCATACGCATGTGCAGAAGTGCCATTTTTTTTGCCTGATCGCTGCGCAGCGACCGAAAGCAGCTATCAGTCAACTCGGAATGACCCCCCAAGTACTGAATCTAGCACCATCTCCTGAAGCCATTGGCTCCAGCTTAGAAATTCTGTGAACGGGGATGCACTTGGCTCACATGTACTGTAAGTAGTGAATTGGTCACAACTTAAACACACTCAATCTAATAGAGGTTACTTTCAATATACATATTAATATAGACAGGCTTAACATAAGTTATCTGACATACTCATTTCTGCTCCAAAACTATGGGCCTGATTCTGATTTAGGAATAAAGTAATAAACAAGTAATTGTGCACCTGGGGTCTGATTCATGTCTGTATGCAGTGCCAATGTTCATGCAACTGAGCAATTAATGGATGTACCAATATACTGTTACAATGCCGCTTGCAGTGTGATTTTTAACACAGAGTAATTGACCGCTTGAGGGGGGAACGGGGAGTAGCAGCAAAAATGCAGGCATGTCATGGCCATTTTGGGGGGGGGTGTAGCTGCCATCAGTTGCAATCATGTACATAGCAAAACATGGCGCCAGTGTTGCTACTGCTGCGGAGAGTCTGCCTGACAATATACTCACTTGGGGAGTCGATGTTCCTCATTACGGCATTAATGCTGAATATATGTAAGAAATTGATGAGGACATTGCAATGGCATCTATATCCTTTTCTGGGCTTCAGTTTAGCAAATCCATAGCTTGGAAAATTGCACCTGCATAGGCATGTGTGTACAAACATGAATTAGACCCCTGGGTAAAACCATGATGGCCAGAGTACAACATGAAAATGACTTAACAAAATGGTTCCCCGTTACCAGCGGTGTCAAGCAAGGCTGTGTAATGGCTCCCATAGTTTTTGCCATTTACATGCTGCTGTGATGAGGATGATGCTCTGAAGAACTGCAGTGGACAAATACAAATAAACATAAGGGGGTATATTTACTAAGGTCACGATTTTGACCGAGATGGTGTTTTTTCATCAAAGTGTCATCTCGGGAATTTACTAAACTCAAATCACGGCAGTGATGAGGGTATTCGTATTTTTTTGGAAGTCCAAGAATAAAAATACGAATGAATACACTATCAGTCAAATGCGGCTGGTTAGGTATGGAACACGGTCATTTACTAAACATTCGTATTTGAAATCTCTACCGTGAAAATGCATTTGCGGCGTGAAAAAATACAAATCGTAAAAAAGTCCTAAAAAACAGTAGACCTGCTTTTGAGAAGCGTGTTTACATGTGTTTTCAATTATACATTAGTCACACCTGAATTTTTGGCCCTTTAAAAGGGACCCAAGCACATTTTGAGCAACTCTCACTCTGAAATGGCTGCTGCCGTGTGTACTACAGATTTCTTGTTTGCTGGGGGATAACTGAGACTGCTCCATGAGGCTACAATAAACCAGGGCCAGGTAAGTGAACATGGTCAGCAGGTTGTACAGGTGCCGCGGAGGCTGCGCAGGCCTTGTTTTTTTAGGGGGCGTTTAAACTTGAACGCATTGGCCGATGATATGGTCATACAGATGTTCCAGCTAAATAGAAACAACATTTTCCGTCTGTATGACCTTGTCAAACTGGACCTAGACCCTGAGACAGCACGCTCTCGCTCTGTCTCAGGCCTGCACAAACTCCTGGCTGTGTTTCACTTTATGGCTACTGGGAGCTTCCAGGCTGTGACTGGCGATATAATTGGTATCTACCAGCCCACCTTTTCAAAATATTTAAATCAGGTGAGTTTAAACATACATACACGTCTATGTCTAAGTGGTGCTTCTGTTATGTAATATAACACAGTATTGTATTGCTTACAGATCATGACACTCACCTTATATTTTGTAATGTCCACTCAGGTTTTAGATGTCTTGGAACCCCACATAGATGCCTCTATCTGCTTCCCTACCCAGGAGTCGCAGTGGCATGCAGTCAGGGTAGCTTTCTATGAGCTTGCTGGCATGCCCAATGTGCTGGGTGCCATAAATTGCACACACGTTGAGCTGAGACCACCTAGGGGCAGGCAATATATTTATACAAATAGACATATGGGCCAATCCACTAATGTCCATGTGGTTTGTGATGCAAATCTAAAAATTATGAGTGTGGTTGCAGGTTACCCTGGCGGCTGCCATGACTCCTTCATCCTCAGTCAGTCATCCCTCTTCGATAAGTTTGAGGACGGACAAATGCCTGATGGCTGGCTGCTGGGTATGTTCAAAGTGTGTTGTGTGTATGTGTGGTAACTTCAACCTCCTGATTTTTGTATGTTATTTACCATAATCCACATGTCCTAATGTTGCCTATATCTGTCTTTCAGGTGATGGTGGTTATGGCTGCTACTCTTGGCTCCTTACTCCATTGTCCCAACCTGATTCTCCTGCTGAACACAATTATAATAATGCACATAAGTCTACGCGGAATGTGATAGAAAGATGTTTTGGGGTGCTGAAATCTAGGTTTCGGTGTCTGGATAAGTCTACTGGGCTTTTGTTGTATAGTCCCTCAAAGGTGACTAGGATTGTGTTCTGCTGCTGTTTTCTTCATAACATGTGTTTGCGCCAACATCTGCCACATGTTGGTGATGAAGAAAACAGCCAGCAAGTAGGTGAGTTAGATACATCTGGTGACAGTGTGAGTACAGATGTAGGGAGGCAGGTAAGGCAAGAAGTGATTCGGCGTTATTTTAACGGTAAGTATTATTTTTGTAGAAATAACCTTGCCTAAAAACTTTTCTAAAATGTATTGTAGGTGTGAATGTTGTTTGTGTTGCATTAGTGTTTGTTATTTATACTGTTCTTTACAGTTATACTATAATTTGAATAACTTACACTGTCACTCATTAGCACATTAAACCATACACATATTGCGTGTTTAAAAATTAATTGCTTGAACACAGGCATTTTTGGTGTAACAATTGCCAAAACTTTATTGGTAAACAACGATTTGCTGCAGCCTTCATTTTTTTTGTGTGTGTGCTGGGTGCAGATGATTGGCCTGGTTCGTTGGTCCGTGTTCTGCTGGAGCGTCTAACAGGGGAGGTAACTGGGGTCTGGCTTGGTGTGGTTGTTCCCGAGCTTGAGCTTATTTGTTGGGATGCCAACACATTAATGCTTTGGCTCAGGTTGTGTATGCTTGCAGTCAGTTGTGTATTTGCGGCAGTGTTGTTGGCAATAATTCGGGAGAGGTTTTCGTTTATCAGTTGGTTGTGTTGGATAATTTGTATGAGGACTTGTTGATGCCGCTGTTGTTCATCCATGATTCGGAGTAAATTGGCTTGCATTTGACTGTTGTCTGCCCTCATCTGCTCCATTGAATTGGCAATTCTGCCAACCTGAACTATCAGTCTGCCTGAGTTCCGACTGAGGCGAGGCAGATGATGGGGCAGACTGGCAAGGTATTGGGTGTGGGTGTTCTGGCAGGCATAGTGTTGCGCCTGTTGTGTGGCCCAACTGCTCCAAAACTCTGGGGCTATTTGTTGCTGGGGTGGTGTTGGCCTCAATTGGGGGCTGTGGGATGTTTGGGGTGATTGGGTTATGTCCTGCGGCGTGGTTGGCTGGGTAGGATCGATGGGCTGCAGGTGTAGTGTGAAGATCTCCTGCTGGTCACTTTCCTGCTGGGCGTCCTCGTCCATGATGGGTGGTTCTGTATGGGGTTGAATACAGCCACTATTTAGTCAATATTTTGCATTGTTTTTTTTATTTGCTTTACATCAACATGCCTTACTTAATAAAATTCATGTTGTAAATGATACAGAGATTGTGCCCTAAAATTAACTATGTAGCTCACCTTTTTGTAGACATATGTGGCTTCGAACGTTCCATACTCAGTTGAAAAATTATTTAGGGAATTGTCGGACTCTGAGCCATAATTAATGTGCGAACACGAAGAACTCTAACAATTTTAAATTACTTCATTTACAGATTGTGTATGAACCTTCCTTTTGTCAAACACACACAATACATTAAATGTGTTTAGCAAAACACTCATACATTGTTCAAGGCAGTCAGTGTTCTGTGCAAAAATTTGACAAATAAAGTAAAACACCAATTATTCGTTAAAAATGCATGTAAATGTCTTAAGGTGGCCTATGTTTAGAACTGGTGATGTTGGCCATGCAAAACAATTGGATTATAGATTACATTTATGTTGCTGTTTCTTGCAAATTAAATATAATTCTAAATTGGTTGCTATGGGCAACATCACATCTGAAAATGTAACCACAAAAATAACGTAAAGCCCATGTGCTTGTTGTTTGTGATTATTACCAGGATGTTTTTTTTTATCAAATACATTATTTTGCCCTGTACACAAACAGTGGTGCAGATGAATTAACCTGGAGAAGGCATAAGGAAGTGATAAACCAGTGATATGCGCAAGGTGATAAATGCACAAGCCAAACAGCTTCAATCTGTAATTTAACTGTTATGATCTGTTTTGCTTCTGCCTTTATCACCTTGCACATATCAATGGTTTATCACTTCATTATGCCTTATCCAGGTTAATTCATCGACCACACTGTTTTAAAAAAAAAATTCAATTAACTTTTATGTTTACTCACCAGACAGCTGAGGTGATTGTGGATCCTCGCTTTGTGGACTGGCCAAAATTGCTTGTGGTGGCAGGGACAACACTGCGGAGATGCGCCGTTGGGGTGGTGATGATGGTGCTGCTGATTCAGCCTCAAGACGACGTCTCTTGGTTGGCCTCCTAGGCACAGTCACCGAGCCCTGTGATGGGCACCTTAGTGGAGGGGGGTTTGCAGAAGAAGAACCTATGTGATAAGATAAACATTAACATTTTGTGTTTCTATGTGTTTGCTGAATATGTGTTTACAGTTAAATCTTACCTGCATTCCCACCATCTGCATCATTTGGCAGTGTTGGATGTGGCCTGGCTGTGCTGCTTCTCTTTTGTACTATAAAAATATGAAGAATGACCTTATGAACATACTTTTTTTAAACAATGTTTTTGCAAAATCCTTATTGTGATGTAAACATATGTGGAACCTAATGATAAGTAAACTAAACGATGCTTATGCTTTTCTGCCTGACTTCATTGGGTGTGTATACTTTAAATAAGATACAATTTCACCAAAAAATTCATAAACAAAGGCAAATAATGCACAATATTATAATGGTTAAAATCCAAACGACATAGCTTGACACAACCACAATATTGCACGCCAAGGTACCAATTTAAAAAAAAACTAGAAAACACTAGCCACAAATATCTGCACAAAAATGTAAACTGCAAAAACAAATATGCATGAAAAACACATAAAACACACAAAGGACAACCCAGAACATCACACAATAAAAATAAATCCTATGAAATCATAATAAAAAAACACTTTGCATAAAACATATTCATCACACTTCTTTAAAATACACCTACAAAGATTTACTACTGATATCAAACGCCAGGAAAAGGCCAAGGCAACCAGAGAAAAAAAAATATACAAAGGAAAAAAATATACATAATTGATATTAACACTACATTAGTCCTGGCCAACCTGTGGCTCTCAAGATGTATTAACACTACACATACCAGCATGCCCTGCCACAGTTTTAGCATTCACTAATAGCAAAACTGAGGCAAGGCATGATGGGACTTGTAGTTTCGCAACACCTGGAGAGCCACAGGTTGCCCAGGCCTGCACTACATCACCAACACATTAGAATAATTAACAAACTGACAATCACAATTAGCTTGAAGAAATTTCAGACAACAAAGGACAAAACACAGATGTTTACATTTTTAAATAAATAAATAAAACTCACCATCCTGCCTTGGCCGGTCAGAATCCCGGACATGAGTCGCACCAACCACTTATGGCGGAATGAGTGCACGCACAGGCTCCTCCCAATCACAATAAGATGCACGGAAGGGGTGTCCACCCCCGGTTTGGCGGGCTGATTTAGCCTCCTTGGCCATCTTCGCCTTGACACAGCGCTTTATGTCGTAAAAACGCTTACGACACGTGTCCTCGGTCCGCCTCACCACACCCTCACTATTCACAGCCGCAATGACCTTCCCCCACAGAACAGACTTCCTGCTTGACGACACCTTTGCAGCATCATGGCCAAACAACTGCCGATGATGCCTCATCAGCTCCCGCACCAAAGCCATATTTTCAGCGTAGCTGAATTTTACATTGCGGCCAGTCTTTGTAGTGGTGCGTGGCTGCGGAGCCACAACACCATCACTATCACTGGAGGCCGCAGCAGCAGCCACCCCCTCCTCCTCACTAACCTCCTCCACCTCACTCACCTCCTCCCTCTCACTCACCTCCTCCACCTCACTCACCTCCTCCCTCTCACTCACCTCCTCCACCTCACTCACCTCCTCCCTCTCACTCACCTCCTCCACCACACTCACCTCTGACTGGGACATAATCAGGACAAACAACAAATAACACTGAGAAAAAAAGCAGAAAACACACTCCTCCACTACCACTACACACCACACACCACACACCAAACACACACACACTCACTCACAAACAATGACAATAGACATTAAATAAAAAACAATGACAAAAAAGTAGACAAACTTTTAAATAACTACACAACAAGTATGACAAGACTACTTACACACACAGTACAGCACTCAACAATCGAAAATAACCTCCTCAAATCCTCCTCAAACTCCAAAAAACTCTCCAACTCCTAACACACCTTCCTCTCACCTCTCCACTAGCTAAACCCACGAGGTGCTGACGGTTTGGGGCGTTTTTATAGTAATGTGCACAGATACTCCTCCATCACGAATCAAACCAATCACGGATGAGTGACAAAAACGAAACTTATAAAAAAAACGCGGCCGTGAACGGACAAACACTGCCGTGACTAAAATGTGACGCAGTCGTAAAAAAACCTCATAACACGGCCGCAACACCACTAAATCGGCCGCATTCTACCTTACAAAACTACGAATGACATCGACATGGGAAAACACGAAATTGAAAAATACGACAGCTTAGTAAATTAGTCGTAATCAATTCAAAAAGTTGCAAATTTACACTTTCGACGTCATTCGTGTTTTATCTTTAACTTCATTCTGAAAAATACGAATTTTAGTAAATATACCCCATGGACTGATAAGAGCATCTTCGACCTATCGCTTCAGGGCAAAACGTAAAGGCAGACAAGTCTTTATGTTAGAAATTCTGTGTGCCAATGATGTTTGCCTTCTGGCTGACAGCATGAAAAACCTGCAGCAATACGTGAGCCACTTGGATGTATTGTGCCGCAAATTCTACTGGTGATAATTGTGTGAAAACTACAGATACTGAAACAATCTGTAACAGGTAAACCTTTCAACAATGCTGTTGTCAACCTGGGTGGAAAAGCTGGAAGAAGTAAGATTGTTTCATTATCTAGGAAGCTTAATAAGTGACAAACAATTGCCTCAAGTCTGAAATTGCTACACATATCAGAGTATTGAAGTAATATGATCTCTAGCTGTATATAAACAATTGTGCTACTGTTATTGCTTTATGCCTCTGAGACCTGATGCCTCTACAGGAAAACATTAAAAGAATGGGCAGCTTCCACCTGAAATGCCTCCATGCAATTCTGCATGTGAAATTGATGTATGTGACGATAAATGCCATGGAGTGCTTGCTAATAAGGAGCCAGTTGAGATGTTGTAAACACCTAGTACAGATGAATGACTCGAGGTTGCCAAAGTCAGTTTTCTACTCTGAGCTTTCTAGTGAAAAACACAAAGCAGGGGGTCAACACCTGCAATACAAGGACGTCTTGAAGATTCACCTGGCTTCAAGTGGCCTGTCTCGTGACACCTGGGAGGAGCTTTGGTATAAGCACTAGGTATAATAGAATGCTGTAAAAAATGCAACTCACAACTTTTAACATTTGTGCTTAAAAGAGATTGACACCAAGCACCAAATCCATAAAACTTGCTTGAAGCCCTCCTATATCTACACAGTCAACTCTAGCGATTAATTATACTGTGTCACCTTGTAATGATATTTTCAAGACCAAGTTTGGCTTTGCTAGTCACATAAGAGTGCCAGGGAGTTTCCGTCAGCAGACACATTGTGGAGGACGTCATCATTATCATCAAAACCATGTCGTACTGGAGGTGGGTCAGATTTAAAATGTGCAGACAGATTTAGATTTGGGAGGGGCATGTCAAAACTGATATCTAAATTGCAGATAAAAAAAAGCTGTCCAGTAATTGTGAGATGCATGCAAAATCAGTAAGTACTTACCTTGCATACAAAAAATGTACAGTATGCATATGCACCCTTAGCATTGTAACATGATTTGTCCAGGTGCACAGTTACAGTACTTTCTTACTTTTATTCCCAAATCAGAAACAGGCCCTAAGAGCAGTGCTTCTCAATTTCATTTCTTCAGTAGTATCCCTGGACATTTTTTTAAAGAATTTTCTTGTTTTGGAACAGGAGTGATAATTACTGACACAGCCAAATATATGAACCCATGACAAAATAAAAATTCAAAATATGACCTGTTGTGGGCTCTTGAAAACCAGGGTTAAGAAATTATGTATTAGAGCATATGACTTCATACTGTACCAATGGAAGCTACAGTATGCAATTTCCAGTACATGGATATCCCCAGGATTTACAGTAGACATGAGGTATTGTAGCGATAGCTTATTAAGAATAGATTAACCGAAAATAGAAGACTTGTTTATTCAAGTCTTTAATCTTTAAGTTATGCTCCAAGTTACCATGAAATGCAGGATGTAGTGTCAAAGGAAACCAGATGGTGCTGTACAGCAGTAGAATCACAAGATGACAAAGCCACAGCATAGGTAATTATTATTATTATTATCTTTTATTTATATGGTGCCACAAGGGATCTGCAGTGCCCATTACAAAGTACATAAACAAATGAGCAAACCAAGAAAAAAAGCCCTAACCGTTTGAGACAATATAGGACAAGTGCAAGGTATATACAGAAAACTAGGGGTTAGGTGCCATCAAAGGAAGTATTAAGTATAAGATAGTGTAATTATAAGAAGGAAAGGCGCATAAGGGGAGAAGGCCCTGCTCTTGCAAGCTTACAATCTAAAAGGTGAAGGAATAAGAGACTGGCTTGACACAGAAGGGGTAGACTGTGAGCATGGAGAAGAGGATTAGAAGGACAGTTGGCTGGGTTTGGTGAAGAAGTACGTCTTGAGAGCCCGTTTGAAGTTTTGTAGAGAGGTGGAGAGTTGGATGTGGAGAGGAAGAGAATTCCAGAGCAGCACATGCAAAATTATTTAGGTAGAAGTGGGGTAGGTAATCAGTTGGCAGGAGAGGAGGGGTGCATTAACAAAGCAAAGAGGATGGGTCAGATATGTAAGAGAGAGAAGAGTGGGTGAGGGCTTTGAAGGTGAGAAGACTAAATTGGATTCTGAATGGAAAGGGGTGCCAGTGAAAGGATTGTAAGAGAGGGGAGGAGGATATAGTACATTTGGTGAGGAAGATGAGATGGACAGCAGCATTGAGGATAGATAGGAGATAGGAGTGGAGAGAGGCATATGTCAGGGAGGCCATAAAGGTGGAGATTACAGTAATCCAATCTGGAGATGACCAGTGAGTGTATGAGTGTTTTAGCAGCATCCTGGGCAAAAAGGGTCTGACCCTGGGAATGTTTTTGAGATGGAAATGGCAGGTTTGTAAGAGGTACTTAATGTGTGGTTTGTAGGAGAGGGAGGGGTCAAAGATTACTCCGAAAGAGTGCAAGGGATGGAAGATGGTCAACTCAGTCATAACATGTTACAGTAAATTTAAGAAAGTTCTGGTACATCCAGGAAGAGATAGACAGTTGGAGATACAAAGGAGGAGAGTGGGGGAGAGGTCTGGGGAGGAAGGGTAGATTTGAGTATTGTAAAGATATGAGACTGTAAAACTGTATTTATGGAATTTCAATCTTTATAGTGTTTAAAGTACTTTTTATTCCTTTTGTTCCATTATTTATCTGGCGTGTGTCACTATTACCCAATGTGTGTGTTTATTCGTTAGCCTATATATTCTGTACTATAATCTTGCTCATGTAAATACAGGTGTGCTGTGACCTGGCACCTAGTGCTGTCATGTTATGTTATTGCAGGAGGATGCCATTCTGTGTATGAGTTTATAAGTTATCATGGATAATCCTGTTTAACCCATCTACGATCCTTATATGGTCACACAGGAAATAAATTTGAGGGCCAGGTAATGTCTCTCCGAAGATGCTCCTCCACAGGAGACAATCAGGACTCTAACCAATTTCCCTGTCATTGTTCATTCTGTTTACTGTCCTTTGTTAAAGTCTGGTCTCTGACAGACAACTTGAAGCCTGACCTAGCATGTGGTCAGCAGGAGAAGGCCAGCTGTGGGAGGGAGTAGGGAAATACCTGAGGGGGGATCCCACCAATCAGGAACCTGTGTATCCTCCCCACAGGAGCATGGAATCATGGGCATTTGGAAGGTTTTAAAAGAGGTTGCGCAGGTCAGCTCCTGATGTTAGTTGCAGGACTTTGGCTAAGGGGTGATTCTCTGCCAGGGTACCTTGTGGAACGCATCACCTGTGTGGATTTACATGTATCTACTCCTGCATGGATTTATACAAATATTCTCCAGTGGACTAATCTGCTATCACTGCTGTGATAGTTGTGCTGTGTGGACCTGTGTATCTGTAACTTCTGTGTGAATCGCTGTGGACCTAAATCCTCTACTGGGACTTACTACAGATGGGTCCACGTTTATCTTGGTCTTTAACAGGATTAACTGAGACTGGGCAGTCGGACTCAATCCCCTGCTGTAATGACTTAATCCCCTGCTGTATTGTTCTCTGTATTGTATTGCAGCTGAGGACAATAGATGAAGGGTTTATGTAAATAAACCATGGTGTGCCTAGGAGCAGCAAAGAGACCAAGATAACCGTGGATCTATCTGTATCTGGACTGCTACCTGTGTACTTTTTCTGGGCTATAGTTACTTCTATTTCCTGTGTGTTATCTATTCCTGTGTGCAGTGAGAAATAAACCATTACTTTGGTTTCATCTGCTCAATGTCTGAGTGATTAGAAGAACCCCGTATCCTCACAAGTATCATCAGCATAGAGATATTATTGTAAGTCAAAAGAGCTAATGAGCTCACCTAAAGAGGATGTGTAGAGAGATAAAAGGAGAGGCACAAGAACAGAACCTTTGGGAACACCTACTGGTAGAGAAAGTGGAGGGAGGTAGAGTCATGAAAGGAAACAAAGAAGGAATGATCAGAAAGAACACTTAGGAGTGGGCAGTATCACGCAGACCAAAGGAGTAGAGGATTTGCAGGAGGAGCGTGTGGTCCAAAGTGTCACATGCAGCAAAGAGGTCAAGGAGAATAAGCTGAGAGCAGTGGCCCTTGTATTTAGCAGCAAGGAGGTCATTTCAGACTTTGGACAAGACACATAGAATACCACTCAAAACAGCGCTTGTACGGGAATGGTTTTTTTATATACTCCTGATGCTGTTTTTCTCATGAGGCATTAATTCAATAATGTACCGAGAAGAGAAAAATACAGGTAGAACATAGTGTAAAACCTTTTTTTTTTAAAACACATTTAATTACATATAGATAGAATAGATAATATATTCCACAAAAATATAGCATGTAAAATTGACTGCTAAGTTGTTTATTGGCACAACACAGGGGCATTCACATTTGGATAGTATCCTGGTTTAGGTTAGACAGTGGTTAATTACCTGCTTCACGTGAGAACTGGCAATGGTCAGTTCTTATAGGCACAATTAATCAAATCCTCCCGGCTACAGCAAGGGAATTTTATTTTATGTGAGTTGAAAAATGTACCCTTGTACCCTGCTCGCCTTCAGATCTTCACAGCTGACACTCATTATGATTTCTCCACCCCAGATGACACTTTGGCTTTTCTCGGTTTGAAAACACAGAGGCCCAGGGTGATATTTCTGACCCTCGAATGTCTCAAACCTGAATCTATCATTAATTATATACCATGCCAATTTTCTCATGTAATGTATTTTAGCTCTACTACTCATTAATTGGAGTCTGCGGATGACTATCACAGGTTACCTGCATTTCTATGATTGTGATATGTGATTTTCAACCAGATTGTTACCAGCACCTACTACAGTATGTATTCTACTGTTTTGACCACTGCTGTTACATATAATTTGCCTTAATCCAACTGCGCCATATATTGCCTAGTATATCTCTACCTAGCATATATTTTTGCCTTATTTTCTAACTGTGTCTCACGGATATACACCATCGAGCGTTGGAATGTTTTTCTCACTCTTTCTCCTAATTTTTATGCTCATTCCCATTGCCTTGTAGTTGTTGTTATGGATGTAGTTTGAGCCTTGGGAACTCTTATGAATATTGTAATAAGGGTTAAGAAGCACCTGTTATGCCCTGGATTTCCTCATTTATTCTTATGACTACACTGCAATGTCCTTTGTATTTTCCCTTTTTACCTATATACGGAAGTACATGATGGTGTTGCTACTCAACCTCCTATTTGACATGTTGACCATGCCCATTGCCAAAGTTTGTACCCATTGTCTTTGTTTGGCCTCCCCAGTGTTTTCTCTACCCTCTCTCCTGTCCCAATTATATTGTTGTCCTCATTGGTCCATTACCAGCTTACTATCATGCAACCACTATGATCTATTATGATGGAACTTAAAGTGGGCTCTCTCAATTTGGGTATCTAACATTGACTGGCAAAAAGACATAAGATATTATATCTATCTAAACAGAAATTAGATATTGCTTGCTTACAGGAGATGCATCTAGTCCCCTCTGAGATTGTTGAGTTTCAGATGTTGAAGTGGAGAGTTGTGGCCTCAGCGCCTTATAACTCGAAATCCAGAGGCGTGGTTAAATTAGCTTCTAAATCCCTCCCCCTAGAGGTAATATCAGTTCAATCAGATGAGGGACGGTATGTCATAGCCTCTGTAACTGTGTATAATATACCAAATATCATCTGCACAATTTATGCCATTAACATTTACTCCAAGTTCTATTTTAGGACACTGATACTGTATGATTGCTTACCCCCACTCTGCCAATGCATTGATTTAATGTGGGGACTTTAATCTGGTATCTCACCCCAAACTGGATAGGTCCCACCCTCGTAATAATATGCCTACCCTCCTCAGACTAGGAGTTTCCTTCTTATCATCCTCTCTACATCTAATTTACATTTGACATTCCTTATACCCTACTCCGAGAGAGTACACATAACTCTCAGTGGCACACCACACCATTTCACATATAGACTACACTATGCTGTATTCAGCCCTGTTTTTCCATGTTTCTGCCATTGAACTTATTATATTATCCGATCATACTCTAGTATGGTTTTCCTTAAGAACACAAGTAAAGAAATCCCCATACAAAACTTGGCAATTTCTTGTTCACCTATCCAGCTCTCCTAAATTCAAGCTGCATCTGGAAAAATGCTTGGGATAATTTCCATAACACTCAAAGAGATCTTATAGCTTCCAATCCCCCCTTTATTGGATGTCGGCTAAAGCGGTACTTTGAGGATCCATTCTCGCATTTGAATCTACCCTTCATAAACAATCTTCACACTCCTCACAGAAAGTCGCTCTTCAACACTCTCTCACAGAAGCTTATTCTATCTATACTTCTAACTCCTCTCAAACTAACATGGTTAAAACCAAACCACTAAAGTTCACTTTGACAACCTTCTCCAGTCCCTAACTGATAAACTCTAATTTACAGCCAACTATAAATATCACAAATTTGGCAATAATACCAGTAAACTTCTCACTACTATGTTAAATAGTACCAGATCTCCAATGACGGTTCACCCTTTAAAACTCCCAGATGGGTCTTTTAACTTTTTTAATAGCCAAATTACACACTTGATGAGGCAATACTATTCTTACTTATATTCCTCACCATCTCTACTACCCCCCACAACTCCTTGTACTTCTTAGCCACTCACTACAGAACAAATACATAGTCTATGGGATAATCTACAATACCCTCAGCTTCCTCCAGTCCTCGTTTCTACTCTTACGCAATGTATAGAGTAACCCTGGATGAATGCACCTGAGCCATTTCTACACTTAAGCAGACCAAAGCCCCTGGTATTGATGGATATAGTGGAGACTTTTATAGAATGTTTAAAGACCGAGCTGGTCCTATCATGATGTCTGTCTTCAACTACATACTAGTGAATAACTCTCTGCCACCTTATTTCACCTTGGCAATCATTATAATCCCGAAATCAGGCAGATATCTTTCTAAACCTACCAACTAATTTCCCTCTTAAATTGTGATTATAAACTACTCACAAAAATAGTTGCTGAAAGGCTTAACCCACATCTCCTACATATTTTCCATTCGGATCAGACAGGCTTCATTAAAGGTAGGCACTCCGTACTTAACATATGTAAAGTCCTTGCACTCACCCAAGCTTTCACATCTGATCTTTCAAATTTTTCCCCAAAAATAGATAAGTAGAGTAAAAAAGCTTTTGATCTTGTCCATTGGTCACACCTATTTTCCACTATGGTAAAATTTGGCTTCCCTGCTTCCTTTATCTCCTTCCTTCATACTATATATACTGCTCCCTCCTGACAAATCTCCTGCTCCCTCCTGACAAATCTCCTTACCTTTCCCCATCCATAGGGACTTGAAGGGACACATCAAGGATGTCCTCTATCCCCTCTCCTATTTGCCCTTGCGATTGAACCCCTCACATTGGCTCTCAAGTCTGCTCCAGATTTTGACAGTATTTAGGTTACATCTATCCCAATGATCATGGACATCACTGACTCATACAGCCCTATTTCAGGTTATACAATTAATGCAAATAAATCTGAAATACTACGTATCATGGCCCTCTCTCCTTCTCTTAAAGCACTGCCAATTTTGACCCAATTTATTGTGCAACCCTCTCACATAATATAATTGGGTGTCAGGGATCATGGATATTATTGACTCATACAGCCCTATTTCAAGTTATAAAATGAATGTCAATAAATCCGAAATACTATGTATCATGGTCCTCTCTCCTTCTCCTAAAGCACTGCCAATTTTGACCCACTTTATTGTGCAACCCTCTCACATAATATAATTGGGTGTCAATATAACTCGTGACCCACACATCCTTTACAAAACAAACTTTAATCCCTCATTTCCAAAATCTGAACCCAACTAGATAACTGGTCCAAGTTACCTCTATCCCTCTTGTATTGAAAAGCATTATCTTCACAAAAATATTTTATTATCTCAAATGCTCCCTTGTTCTCTCTGCAGATCAGATATACATACTATTAACAAATTCATGTCATCCTTCTTATGGGGAGGTAAGAAACCCAGATTGTTCCTGACTAAATTGTTTAGATCCAAACCTGTCAGAGGGCTAAATATTCCTGACTTTGCCTTGTACTCAATTTCAACCCATTTTCAATATATCTCAGACTGACCGTTAGAAAAATCTATCTATACAGATTTTGAACTTGACAAAATTATATTTGCCCACTACTCTCTTTGGGCCCAACTTCAAACTTCACTTTGTCTTATTCCCCCACAAATACTTAGCCACATACTTTTCAGAGGCACATATGATAGTTGTCTCCTTCTAAATAAGAAACTGGGTAGATCTCATACTAATAACCCTTACATTCCTGTCTGGGGCAACCCCAATTTTCTCTCTTCTCTCCATAATCCCACCTTCACACTCTGGCATGCCAATGGTCTCAACTTTGCTATGAAGATCTTCAATCCTAGGGGCAGAATCCTCCCCTTCTCTGAGCTATGTGCCACATATAATTTATTCATCCGTCACTTTTACCTATATCTCCAGCTTTGTCATTATGCCTCCTCTCTATCGCCACCTCGCTCACACCTTGACTCTTTGCTGTCTATTTTAAATTCTTTTCACACACACAAATATAAAATACAACCTTATACTCCCTCCTTTTGTCACCCCAGGATTCATTGCCCCTATCACCTTTTACAGCTTCTTGGAATGTCAGAAACTGGTGATTGTATTAAATGTTAATGCAACTTTTTCTCATTGCTTCTGGGTGCTGCTATAAGGTATTGAAGTTTTGGCACAAAGACCTGTCATTCCTCCATTTAACGTTTAGTCTGCCGTTGACCATGGATCCTCTGGCATGCCTCTGTATTAATTATACAAATTGGGACTTGGGCCCACGTAAGACCACTGTGATTCCCATTCTCACACTCACTTTAACTCTATCAAATAAACACATTCTAACCTATTGGACAACAAAGGTGTCGTGTAGTATCGATGAGCTCAAATCCAGACTGCATCAATTACTATATTTTGATAAACGCTCATTACAACATGACTTGAATAATCACTTGAACAGGTTTTATGCAGAAGTGGGGCACCTATGTGTCTACCTTATATGCAACTACTTAATCTTGCATCTATCACAACCTTTTACCGAATGATCCCAACATAGTTAATTTGTCGCTGACAGATCCTTAAATCTCTAAGATAAGCACGTGCCTCCCATACTATTCCTGCTTATTGTAATTTGACATGCTACTTATTTACCTGATGCTATTCATCACATCTTTATGGGCTAGCTTAGTCACTCCCATTGACATATACGCTATTAAAATGATGATATTATGGTATTATTGGCTCTATTGGTATGTTAGTCACCCTTCAACGTTGAGATCTTCAGAAATATTGCAGTCTACCTTTTCTACGCTAGATGATTTCCACACTGGTCTTTTATTGCCCTCTTTTCGTCAAGATCTATAATGGTATGAGATGCTAGCCTTATCTCTATTACATGGCCAATTTATTGCTGGTTAATGACTTATCCTTTTGTGTTACCCTTTTTTGTCTAGTCTTTTGTCTTCCCTCATTGTAATTAGTTATTCTGCACATATTTTACTGTATGTGTAATATACCAAGTTGATATTCTCGATCTCTTCATAACTACTCATTTAACACTGTTATTGCTGGGTGCCCTTGAATTGACAATGGGTTGTCTCCCTGTATATGCACTTTCCTTATTTCATATGCTATGTAGGTTTACTGACTTCATTGATATTATGTACTTGAAACTTTGTACTCCTTTCATGAACAACAGACCAGGAAAAGACTGGCTCAAAATTTATTAGAAGCACCATGATTTAACACTTGAGAAACCTGAGGCACTACAGCAAGCTAAAAGAGATATCATATATGACCAATTCAATAGCTACAGCTTCTCCCACATAACAGCATACTGTATAATAATTCAGGGACTTATGATAGCTAAGTCAGGCCTTCTGCAGTAAACATGAGCCTTCTAGAGAACTTCTGCCTTCTGCTGGAGAACCTGGGACTTTAGATGAACCTGTGACACTTCCAAGAAGAAGCCCATGGAAGAGTCCCAAAAAGTAAAGTATCACCAAAATCAACTCAGCCTACCAAAAAAGATGTTGCATTAATACAACTGCAGTTGATGAAAAAGCTCAGAAAATTCAATAGGAAGCGGAAATCAAGGTTAAACTTAGGACTAAAACAAGTGCTAACCAGTACAGGAAGCAGGTCAAAGCTCATCAAAAGAAAGGCAAGAAAATAATTGGACAGGGACTGCATCCTCTGTAGAGTGAGATATTGATCTTCTAGTACATCAGATATTAATATGTTGGGCCTAGATATGCTAGAGGAAGAGAATCCCTAGGAATCCTGGATGAAAGATTTGCCTCAGATCAAAACATTTATGAAGAATGTACAAAATTGCATTTCGAAGTGAAATATATACTGTATATACGGTGTATTATGATCAAGATCGATATTGCTGGTCAAAGAAGGAGCAAGTGGAAGTCTTGATTTTTGGACCCATCAAGACTGTTAACCCCTTTCAAGGAATTGTACTGTAGTGTGAAAAAGTACTACAAATGTCTCTACCAGTGAGAAATAGAGTGTAAATTGTGCCTAAGGATAGTGATTTGTGTAGGATAAGTTTATATTTTTTTATGTTTTTAATAAATACAGTACCCCAAATTATATCAGCCCATGAAACAGCTGTCTGAAAAATACCACACAAATATCTGTAATTTACCCCATCCCATGGGGTATTTTTCAGACACAATTTTTTTGTTTTCTCTTGTATCTACTGTGGGATAACAGTCTGAAAAGTTCTCAGAATAATGACTAGGCATGTGAGGATTTCATATTAATAAAAGGATAAATACATTCTAGGAAGTATTAGAGTTACAGCAAAAGTTTAAATTTTGTATGAAAATCAACACAGTTAACACTACAGAGATATAATTGCTTTATCCTGTATTCAGTTTTTTAATTAAATGTTAACCTAACCATACAGTATATACCATATTTGTTTAGGATTTTTTATAATTTATGAGCATTTTCATTAAACTAGGATTTATTTATTAGCATTGTTCTTACTTTTTACAGTATTGTTATTCAGTCATCTATTGGGAATGTGGAAGATGAAGAGGACATTGTTTTTCTTATATTTTCTTTAACTTCTCTGATCTTCTTTACATAGTTTCTACTCATGACCGAGACGCAAGATGCACTATTCTCTTTTATCTTCATAGGTAAATATATTTCTTTTGGGCTAACCATGTTGTCTTCATTTGTATCCCTTCTTGTCAACTAACTAAATTCAATATATTTCAACTGTGATTAGGCTCTTAAGAACACTTTTTCAACTTTTAAAAGTTATATGTTTAGTATACCTCACATTTACTATTAAACACAGAAATGTAAATACACAAATTTTATTTGTATTTTTTTAGTACTGCTTCAATTCATAGAATAATTTTTCCCTATTGTATATTTCCTTGAAAGTGAAACAGGTAATTATGTAATATTATGTAATAAACTATTTCTTACTAGCTGACGTACTGTACCGGCATTTCCAAGGTTTAAATCTGCAAATTATTAAGTTATCGAAGATTTGGGTGTAAAAAAGTCAGATTGAATCTGCCAAGCGTGGCGACACAGCAATGGAGACTATCTGAAAGTCATATTAATGAGATAGGGACCCAGTGGTACAGTGCATTACAATTTCTGTCCAGTTGATAGCAAAGAAACCTGAAAATCTTTCTGAGATAATAAAGCTGTTTATGCTAATAAAATACAGGATTTAGTACACAATGTAATGACAAAATTAATTGTGCGAACAGGGTGGCAGCGTGGCATTGTATTTTGTAGAAGGGGACTTTTTTATAAAGGGAAGTGATTAATGGTTCTTTGTTGTCACAATAAATGTCAGACAATCTGGTGGACAGAAAGTAGTATGCATGTTACAAGTATAATGTTACATTTATAGCGCAACTTATAACGGGAATAATAATGCAAGGAGCAGGCATGAGTTGCATGGCACCCGCTACATGGTACGAAGCAACAATATTTGAGGAAAAATCTGTATGGTTATTTCTGCCAGTTATTACAGTTCATTAAAGTTTTCATCCAAATCCATCCACTGAAAGGCCCAGAACAAGCTCCCTGTGTCAAATTTCTGGCTGGCGTACACCAACAGGAGGTTAAACCAGGACCCCCTACTATGTCTTCTGGGATCCAATAGTACCAGTCTGTGAAGTTAAGTTACCTACCAGTATATTTTTGGATTGTAGGAGGAAACTGGAGTACCCGGAGGAAACCCACACAAGTGCGGGGTGAATATACAGACTCCACACAGTTAGGGCCATGATGGGAATTGAACCCAAGACCTCAGTTCTGTGAGGCAGTAATGCTAACCATTACATATCCATACTGCCCTGATGTCCAAGTGTCTCCTCATGCATCCTAGCAACATTGAATTACAACTAAGATGCATTTTATAAAAAGACGCCTGACATTAACAGAGTTACCTTGGACCTGACGGTGCATTCACACCTGGCATCTCATGCTGTGTGGCATATTGAAGCTAGATGTTTGCAGACATGTGCATATTTAATTGTATTAGGGGATTTACTACTGCAATTCAGTATACTGTACTGTAGGTGCTGAAGCGCTTTCCCATGGTGAGGGATAACTTGGTTGAATAACTAATATAAAATGAAGGTGCACAATGGTATAGACAATATGGAACACAGATTCTCAATCAAAGTACATAATAGGCAAGCTGGTTTGATAATATACCAATATTTATTATGTTTAAAAAATCATTTAAAATTAATTCAATTTAAAAAACATATAAACATGAGCAACAAGTAAAATTTCAAAGGGCACTATATATCCCCAAAACTGGGATTAGTAGTAGCTGAATGCTGGCTTAACTAGAGCAGGTGTTAATGGGCATGCACAGGCAGTCTGTATATAAAGTAATTATGATGTTAGTAGCAGGCACTTTATAAACTTTATACTTCACCCATCCACCAGGTACATCTCTTTATACAGATGGTGTGCCAAACCTCCTCTCATGCTCTCCGTTTTGTAAATCTGAATGTCCCGGTGATGCACAGTTGTCCCGGTTATATGGGAGAGGATGAGGCTGGTTTATTCAAGGCACTTGTAGATAGAGACTAAACAGTACCTCCGGAAGAGTGATGAGCTCAAAGGGTATAGAAGGCTGTGCAGTGGCTCCTGAGAACCAGGGAATGCTGGCTACAGTACATGACGCAACTTCTCTGGTTGAATAACTGTAGCAGTTGTCATGGATGACTGATGACTTAACAATAGAATTATTAGTTACACAGTTATAATGTCCAAGCATTGACCTGCAGGTAATAATATGTTGCTCTGAATAATGCTGTCAATCTACATTGCTCAAAAAAATAAGGGGAACACTTAAACAACACAATGTAACTCCAATTCAATCACACTTCTGTGAAATCAAACTGTCCAGTTAGGAAGCAACACTGATTGACAATCAATTTCACATGCTGTTGTGCAAATGGAATAGACAACAGGTGGAAATTATAGGCAATTAGCAAGACACCCTCAATAAAGGAGTTGTTCTGCTGGTGGTGACCACAGACCACTTCTCAGCTCCTATGCTTTCTGGCTGATGTTTTGGTCACTTTTGAAAGCTGGCAGTGCTTTCACTCTAGTGGTAGCATGAGACTGAGTCTACAACCCACACAAGTGACTCAGGTAGTGCAGCTCATCCAGGATGGCACATCAATGCGAGCTGGGCAAGAAGGTTTGCTGTGTCTGTCAGCGTAGTGTACAGAGCATGGAGCCGCTACCAAGAGACAGGCCAGTACATCAGGAGATGTGGAGGAGGCTGTAGGAGGGCAACAACCCAGCAGCAGGACCGCTACCTCCGCCTTTGTGCAAGGAGGAACAGGAGGAGCACTGCCAGAGCCCTGCAAAATGACCTCCAGCAAGCCACAAATGTGCATGTGTCTACTCAAATGATCAGAAACAGACTCCATGAGGGTGGTATGAGGGCCCGACGTCCACAGCTGGGGGTTGTGCTTACAGCCCAACACTGTGCAGGACGTTTGGCATTTGACAGAGAACACCAAGATTGGCAAATTCGCCACTGGCACCCTGTGCTCTTCACAGATGAAACCAGGTTCTCACTGAGCACATGTGACAGATGTGACAGAGTCTGGAGACGCCAAGGAGAACGTTCTGCTGCCTGCAACATTCTCCAGCATGACCGGTTTGGCAGTGGGTCAGTAATGGTGTGGGGTGGCATTTCTTTGGGGGGCCGCACAGCCCAACATGTGCTCGCCAGAGGTGGCCTGACTGCCATTAGGTACCGAGATGAGATCCTCAGACCACTTGTGAGACCATATGCTGGTGCGGTTGGCCCTGGGTTCCTCCTAATGCAAGACAATGCTAGACCTCGTGTGGCTGGAGTGTGTCAGCAGTTCCTGCAAGACAAAGGCATTGATGCTATGGACTGGCCCGCCCATTTCCCAGACCTGAATCTAATTGAGTACATCTGGGACATCATGTCTTGCTCCATCCACCAGCGCCACGTTGCACCACAGACTGTCCAGGAGTTGGTGGATGCTTTAGACCAGGTCTGGGAGGAGATCCCTCAGGAGACCATCCGCCACCTCATCAGGAGCATGCCCAGGCATTGTAGGGAGGTCATACACACTACTGAGCCTCATTTTGACTTGTTTTAAGGACATTACATCAAAGTTGGATCAGCCTGTAGTGTGTTTTTCCACTTTAATTTTGAGTGTGACTCCAAATCCAGACCTCCATGGGTTAATAAATTTGATTTCCATTGATAATTTTTGTGTGATTTTGTTGTCAGCACATTCAACTATGTAAAGAACAAAGTATTTAATGAGAATATTTCATTCATTCAGATCTAGGATGTGTTATTTTAGTGTTCCCTTTATTTTTTTGAGCAGTGTATATTCTGGTGAGAGTCAGCACTAAAGACTACTCAATCTGTCTTTGGGTATAAGGAACTATCATCAGGATTATCAGTTGGGTAGCTGTATTTCCTTTTGGATATTTATGGTGTATGGCTCTCACCTCTGCTGCCTGCACTGTTGGTGACTGACATTAGGGGAGGCATGCAGGGGAATGGGGCTAGCTTATGTGTATGTTTGTTACCTTAGGACACTTGCTGTTAACAATGCTGAGTTCACTCCCTCTGGTCTTCATCCATGGGGCAGTGTTTAGTGCATGTAATTACCTGCTCTACTCACAGATGTTTCCATCTATGTTGTGGTGTGCTGTCACATTTGGAAACAGCCTCTCTTGATGCAGCAGTCTCCCTGCTGCCAACTCCAAAGATTTAACACTACTGTTGTTCCTGATGCTGTCTTCCAAAAGTGGTACTGTTACACACTTCCTACATGGTTAGGGAAGCTGTGTCGGTCCCTCTGTTAAAATCACCACCTCCTCCTGCTGTGTCCTAACATAATTGAATGCTGTACTTTTTGTACCTGACAGGAGAGTTGATGTACAGGGCTGTAGAGAGCCTACCCAGGCCTTCGGAATGCAGGGGGCATGACCTAATCACAGAGGTGTGGCCATGTCCCTTAAAAAAAAACTTGCACCTGAGGCCGCCATGCATCCCTCAGCCAGGGACAGGTTCAGGAAGGGCACAATCACTGCAAATGCTATCCCCTCAGTGGCAGCAGCCTCCCTAGACCCACCACAGCCTAGCATAAAGCAGCAGGTGCTGGACTTGGAACAGAGGCTCCAGTGCTGCATCCTGACAAGTAAGAAAGTGGAGGGGGGAGAACAGATCTTGTCCCCTGCAGGTCCCCTCCAACAGGATTGGGCCTGGGTAATTAGCAACCTATCTCCCCTGCTGATGGACACTGCTTTCTCCCTCCACAGGAAATGTAAAAGCCGTTTAACTGTTCTCTTGTCCCCCTTTTATATCTAGGGACTCATGCAGACTCCTCATGCAGCTGCCCAGTGTATTTAAAGTCTTATAGGTGACAGTATTATTCCACTTTACAGTGCTCCCTCTTCATACTGTGCCACATTAGAGTGCCCTCCAGTTCAAATAATGCAATGTTACAATGCCAAATTTCATATTATGCCACACTATAGTGCCTCAATTTCATATTGTGGCACATTAAAGTGCCCCAGTTCTTATTATGTAACATTATAATGCCCCTACACATTGCAATGAGAAATTCAGATTATTACACATATCAGTGTACTCCAGTTTATATTGTGCCACATTACAGTACCCAGTTCAAATTATGCCACATTACAGTGGCCTCCAGTATTTACCCTGCCCCGAATTTTTTTTAAATGCATTTGCTCCCCTTGCATAGCAACATGGTTTGTTCCAGACACAAAGTTACTTATTTTTTTTGCTTTACTTACAAACGTGAATCAGGCCGAATTTCTCCTAATACATTAAAGACCCAAGTGTCAGGAATATGTGAATGCAACAAGTATGAGCAATGCAATAGAGTTGCTCACCTGTTGGAAGGCTGAAAGCATGTCCAGCACTCAGGTTATCCAATCTCTCAAAGTCCAAACAAAAGTCAGATCAGTACAAAGGATATTACAATTATGGCTAGACACCCACAACATGCCCTCACTCTACTTAGCCTATATGTATATGCAAATACTCCATCATCGTCATCATCATTATCATCACACTGTTAGGCTCAATCAGCAGCAAGTGGAGATGTGACTGAGTGGTGTATGACTCTGAATCCTCCATGGTTGATCCTCATTGTATACAGTGGTGGCTCAAAAAAGCAGTGTCCCCATGTGAAGTCTCCATGCAGGTCGACTTTTTCTCACCGGTGCAGTTGGCAATTAGATTCTAGCACTGTGCAAGAGTCTAATGCACATGTGCAAGATGATTTCTCTACTGTGAATGTTCAGATCTTAAGGAAAATTGTGACACTGTTGCTGAAGGGTTAAGTATAATGTATGGGTGCAGGATGTACGGTGTAGGTTCCCGTAGACCCAATGGCTCACGTGCACCACACACCCTGCCCACATTATAGATACTGTGCACCCATGGCTGCATACACTCTGCTGCAAAGATTGTGCAGTGCTAGAAACAAGTTTGCGTGCTACTCTGCATCAACCCCAAGGTTATTATGTTGCCCTAACTCTATATTTACAAAATATGCTTTAGCTGAGTAACGTTGTCTCATTTCACTTGTAATTCTGGTAGGAGACCCGGAAAACATGTATCCTGAGAACCAAGTGTGAGAATCTATGGTCAATACATCTACGGTAAAAAGATAGACAGTCAATAGGTCAACCCCAACAGGTCCACATGGAAAAAGGAGACAGTAGAAAAGGTCAACAGATACAGATTTAGCAATGTTCATCGTGGCTATATCTAAGCGCATTCACGCCTTGTTTGCCATGACTGCAGTCAAGTCTATGGTGCACACATGCTTTTATGCGAATGAGCCCCATTTATTTTGAATGGGCAGCAAAATATGCAGCTCAGCATGGCTAGGCACCATAACAAGCGTAATGGCATGCCTAGATGCACCGCATGTGCACGTAAACGGGAGATGTAGCCACGATGAGCGTGGAAACATCTGTACAAAAGGTCAACAGGGTCAAAAACTTGACATGAAAATGGAGAATGCTTTTCTAATGGATCACAGGTGCGACTATTCTCACATGTCCCTAGACGTGCGCACTCATTGCAGCATACCAGTGACACCTGTTAACAGTCACAGGTAATATAAAGATGGACACATCTGTATTTCAGAGATGTATTAAAATATTTTGAACAGAGTCACCTGACCATGCAATTCAGTATGTTATCCCAAAAAGAAATGGACCAAATAATGACTGCATTTGTTTTCTGTTTTGTGATCCTTGATATCTTAACCATAAATTGAATAGCATTTCCATAATGACTAATTATTTGGAATAGGCAATTTATTTTAATAATGCTATTATTCTTATTTTAACCAGTGTAATTGCTTCATGTTTGAATAATTTATTAATCTAAAAATGTACAGTATGTTTGAGTTTGGTATTTTTCTTCCATCATTGAGCTAATCATTCGATAAAGCTGAAGCTGGTTAAAAAATGTTTAAAGACAAAATATTATTGTATATTTGTACACGTCTACTTAAGTATTAATTGCATTCAATATTAAAAGAAAACTTTTTTGTACTTTACATAACTATTTCTTTAAATTTACATCACATATTATAGTAAAAGTACAGTTTACTTAAGCCTTATACGTATATAAAAGCGATAAAATAAGCATGCAGTCCTTTTACATCTAAACATATGCAAAAGTGCATTGCCTTCAGTAGCAATAGAGCTCTGCTGTGAAAATTATTATTATCTCTAGAAGCTATTTCCATACATACTAGAAGAGGCAAATGTGTTTCAGATATGAAACTGAGCTTGGAAAGAGTTAAATCTAGCAATGCCAAAATTAAATGAAGCGAACACATTATTTCAGATCAGCTTTACTATTGGTAGGCTTTATTTCAGTTGTCAGAACACTTTGTTTAAAGTGTACCTGGCATCACCACTTAATAATACATACTGTAGTTGTCAAATCAGGATTTTTCAAGATGACTATGAGCAGAACACATGGAACAGGCTTTATATTCACATTTTCCATCCTCCTCCCACAGCAGTAAATGAGATATTTTTATACTGTATTTACATTTACTATGAGACAAGCTTTGCAATCACATCTTTTGTTCTCCCCCATACTAGTGAAAAGAACATTTTTTATATTTACTGTGAGAATGCCTGATTACTTCCCTACCACATACTTTCAATTTTAGAAATGTTTGTAAAAGGTAAAAAGGGGGGAAACTGATTAAAATAAAATAAAAACATATCTAATTTGAGTTGTGTTTTAAATATGGCTTATTCACAAAAGGTTAATTCACAGTGTAGAGATACATTTTGTAACCATGATGAAGTCTGTACCAAGTTATGGCTTTTTATTGCTGTGTATAAATTTTTCATAGTCAATAAATTTAGGGTATTACTTTTGCTATGAACATTTTATATCAGCTTTTATAACCTAATCTAGACCAAGGAATTATGCAAAAGCTGAAAATGGAGAATTAATAACAATTACAAGTGATTTTGTTTAGAGTTGAGCAAAATTTGCAGTCCAAACATACATGTAAAATTGTGTCACAAAGCTATACTCTAACTAAGTAACTTTGCAGTCACATGCAGATGGCTCAAAAACAGCTTTACGTTTACATTAGTCATCATCATCATCATCATCAACTGGCAACCTATTACCTAGTGTATATGCTTCTGCCTTATGACGGTTTGTTTCTCTTTCACCTGTAATCAATAAAGATATTTTTAATTAAATAAACAAACCCCAGCATAATCCTCATCCCATACTTTCATACTGTGGGTGGGCAATTATGGGGGGGTGGACTATTTTCTTCATTAGGCCCTGCCCCTCTAATCATGAGTATTTGAATATAGGTGTCCCAAAATTATGTGATTACTATAGAATTGCATCACTATGTCCCTACTGCTCCTCATGGACCGCAGATTCTTGGTATTAGTCTCTCCCTTTCTACCTACTTTACTAATTAGTAGGTGGGATGCGGGAGGAGTAGTCACTCTTCTGGGGTGTCGAGCACTACTCAAACAATCTTAAGCCTTCTGCAGGTTCTGGGACAATAGGCAAGCATTTCCAATTCTTCAAAATAAAGGTAATATGCAAAACAATTCATAGGGCTAGATGCATCATCATTTGGAGAGTGATAAAATAGAGAAATAAAAAGTACCAGCCAATCAGCTCCTAACTGCCATGTCACAGGCTGTGTTTGAAAATGGCAGTTAGGAGCTGATTGGCTGGTACTTTTTCTTTCCCCATTTTATCACTCTCTATCAGGCATATGTTCAAATTGCCACAATTACACCATCTGGAGTGCTTTATAATCTGAGGCTCACCTAGTGCCTTTTAGCAGCCAATGCTGTTATCTTTGTTACAGATGTGTTGTTTTTACTGTGCAATGTATATTACAATGTATTAACATTTTTATAGTAAAGATTTGATTAGTAAATCAGAATACATCATGTCATATGTTCATATATACTGTTGAGCAATATTTTCTGCTTTGATTTATGTTTTTATTTTACTGAGATGCCTCCTGCTGCCTTAAGATATCTCTGCAGTTGTTTACTGTTGTCTGGAGGCTTACCCGGCAGTGAGCAACTCATTTTCTGTGCTGTTTTTGCTTTATTATCAATCTGATACTTTACTTGTTTTGTTACTGAAAGCGCAATAAAAACTATGTTTAAAATAATAATAATAATAATAATAATAATAATTATTATTATTATTATAGATATAGCAAAGTTCATGTTGTTCTGATCCTAGCTGAAGAATAGACATCTGGAAGAATATGCAGAGAACAAACATTGTGGCTAATTCAGGTAGGATCACAAAACGTGATCCAATCACAAATATGATGAAAGGGATGCGGGCACATGCACAGCGCCCATCCTGTGCATGCGCCCGCATTTTCTGTGGGGTGCCATAGAAAATGCGAATGCCTCTGCCTGTCAATCAGGCAGAGGCATTCGTGGGGTGGGTGGGGCGGCAACGCTGTTTTCTAGGCGGAGAAAGAGAGTTGCAGGGGTGTGGCCTCAAAATGGGTGATGTGGCAGCGGGAATGGAGGCGTGACGTGGCCGTGATCAGAAAGATGGTGGCGGGTCTCCTGCTGGCTATCCTAATTTCTATGATGAAGCAGAATTTGTGATGCAATTGCAATTTCTGTTCATCAAGGGGAGGGTGGGCGGAAGTCAGCATGCTGGGTGGCCTTGCCCTGCGATGGGCGGCCCCCAGCATGCATTCACCAGGATTGCAAATTCTATTTTGCAGAATTTGCAGTTCTTACTGAATCAGGCCCTTTGCCCAGACCCAATAATTTCTATAATATAGTTGTAACAGTCTGGAGCCAAAATTTGAATGCAGTGATTCAAAAGGAAGGAAGACTGCTAAATGCTCCATGAAAATCAAAAATGGTCAGAGGCAGTCCCATTAGGTGTCCAGTTGAACTGATTAAATGCAATGAGTTTTAGTCACATGTGAAGATGAGGACAAGCTGGTCTCGGCATACGAGTGGAGGATGATGGCACAAAGCATCAGCAAACAACAGTAACTATAAAAGTGTAAGGCGCACAACAATTTTTCAAGTGGAAGTGACAGGCCATGGCATACAGTATATTGCAAGTCAAGGGGTGGAGTCATGATCTGCTAGAAAGTCATAGAAGCAGTCAAACAGAGCACAAACACAAACCATAGAGTCAGTTCTTTACATGAATATGTGAATTAGAAACTTTCTGTGTTTTGCAGTAATAAGACTGCCACCTAGCAGAAGCTGGTGGGTGGCAAGAATGCCTTTTGAATGCCACTGGAAGTAGATAAAGTGGAAAAAATTATAGATATGCAGATTAGGATTTGCTCGTATCTCGAAATGGCATCTTATTCGCTATCCAGCTGTCATGTGTTTTGGATAGCCAATAATAAAAATCTAGATAAATCCAAATTTGTGCTAATCTGGCATAAGGACCAAGTACAGAAAATCTGAGCCCGCACATCTCTAGAAAAAGTTTCACTTAGTTTGTTCCTACAGTGAGAGTGTAGTTGAGCATCTGCTATCTGAGCTGATGGTCATGTGACTGATCAATCCCAACCCTCTGGCAGATTCTTCAGAGCTCTTGGTCTAAATGGTTTGGAAAGGATAGATATTGACTTGCCCATTGCTTGGGAAACCAGATGGTTAGAGAATCAGAGAGAATAATTTGATGTCTATAAATGTTGACGCCTGCAACTTTTTGTGCTTCTTTGACATGCTAAGATGGATGAATAAAACCATTCATTACCTGAAGTAACCTTTGACAGAGAAACCAAAATACCTAGAGAGGCTCAAGATGGGTGGGTTGGGTGCTGTTGCTAGGTGGAAAAGCTATTCTCTAGAACAGAGAAAGTTTATATATCATGCAGTAGATTCCTGAAAACTACTGGCAACAGCTAGTTGTCCATTGAGGATGATGAGATAAAGCAATGTGATCTTTTCAATCATAGATAATATGAATTAAGGTTAACTCTGTGCCACAGGTCACAAATGCTAAAACTATAAAACAAAATACTAATTTACTTGATAAAATGACTCTCTATGAACTTGTTTCCAAGGAAGAGACCTTGCTCACATCGTCAAGTTGATAGCCACAGCACTGAAAGTGTTAATGGGATGGTTAATCCTTGGTGCTGCAGCACTATATTCTTATGAATTATCAGTGCTCAGTGCCATGTACTAGAAATGTATACATTATGTAATAATGTTTTAATATGTTGCTATACATTGTTGTAGAATTGCATATATAAAGAATTGCCATCATCTGTGACATATGAAGTTGTATGGTAATTGTCTTGGCTAGCAGGGGTTTTGGGGTTGATGCGCCAATCCTTTGTTTAAAGCACTTTCTTTAAAATACACTCCTGGAGGTACAGTATTCCTGTGGAATTTTACAAGAAGGTGTAAATCAAATTGTGTTTAAGATAAACTGTTTTTGGTCATAGATATATAAAAAAGGAGGATTGAAATTGAAATGTTTATTATATTTACATTTTGAAAGACCGTTGTCTGTTTAATATTCATTGAGTTGTTATGGTAGGATGTATTGTTTCCTCTTTCTTCATAAAGAGCAGAGGTTGCTCTGTAGTGAGTTTATACTGTTTCCTCAGACTGTCAGAGAGGAAAAAACTTCTGAAAAATATATGTACAGTATGCTGTGATTATCATTTGAACAATAACAGTCTACTAGCTCCAAGACACCTGCATTTTCTTGCATCCTCTGACCACCAGAATAGTCCAAAATGCTATTCTGTTCTCTGGCTGTTCTGGATTGAGCCCAGTGTATTTAAGTTGAAACCATTTGCCAGCTACCTGTGAAAACTCGTCCATAATAAGTGACCAGTGGGAATTAGCCACTACCCATTAAGTGTTGCAGCAGCATTTTTACATATACCCTGAAGTAGGTGAAACCAGGTGCTGGTAATAGGAGCTTGGTGGTGGCAGCAAACTGCCCGCCCACTACATAGTGTGAGTAGTCAGTAACAAATGATTACTGACAGTAAGAAGAAATGCCTAAAAGTAGTAAAGCAAGCCCACTCAGGTTACTCAGGGATGAGTAAGCATTCTCTATTCTATCTGTGACAAAAGTCTATTACAGTATTGCCTTGCAGAGTGATTCTAGGAAGGACAGAAAAGGTTCTATACAGTATTACACATACTGGAATGCATGGTTTGGCTTGAAACTCCACTGAGTAAGCAATTGAATGACTTGTTTATAGTTAGATTTAGTACCAAGGTAAGAGCTGAACTGTGAGAGTTGATGGTGGTTAATGATAACCCTACTTTATTGTAGGCAGCCATTAAATCCAATGCTAGATGAAGGAGAGGTGCTGATCTAGCTATAGCAGCAGAATTACATCATGCATTCAGTTCTGTAAACATGGCAAATGTATAGTATTATTGCATGGACTCAAAGGGGCATTTATGAGGATTACTGCAGATTAAGACAATCTAAAGTCTGGTAGTAGTGCAACAATGTTGCGATCAACATGCATTGTGACAACTTTTCCCAGAGATCTGGATCTACCTTTTATACTCACTCCATATTCTGAGGGACTCTCATTGTGCGGGACCTGGGAACACTCCCTGCACTGGACTACCAATAGGGTGTGCAGCCTGTTCATTTGCATAAAAGCAGATCCCTATGCTGTACTTTACTTCACTCGTATCTGACCCTGTTCTCCGTAATCTCATCCACTTGTTCACTGTTCCTAGTAACATACAAGTGGGCAGTAGAGGCGGAGTAAGGGTTAATTAAGTCTATTTTCTCATACATCTACTCTGGGATTCCTTCTCCCAACGCTACTAATTCTACTCTTCTGTATAATATACAGTGATGCATGCAGACACCCTTCTAGGAATATTAGAATTATTATATCAGAGTTGATTGGTACTGCCTTGGATACCTCATATACTTACTACTATTAAGCTTTCATTTCTAGGTATCCCAACTAACTTTGTCTTCAAGATATATTTTTGCCTTTTTAACATTTTTGCTAAATTGTCTGTCTCACTATGGGGTCTATTCATGAAGCAGTGAAAAGTGTGGAGAAGTGAGCCAGTGGAGAAGATGCCCATGGCAACCAATTAGCATTGAAGTAACATTTATAATTTGCATACTATACAATTGTACGGAACAGCTGATTAGTTGCCATGGTCAACTTCTCCACAGGCTCACTACTCCACTCTTTTCACTGCTTCATGTATAGACCCCTTATGTTTATTGTACATCACCAGTAAATGCAGCCATGTACAGAAGAGTGTATAACATCCACCATTGAAAATCACCAACAACACTGTCTGATATCGCTGGAGGTGCGGGAAGCCGGCCGATCACAGACTTTATTTAAAGGGGCAAACACAAGGCAAAACCAGGTCTTGTTAGTAGAGATGAGCGGGTTCGGTTCTCCGAGATCCGAACCCCCCCCCCCCCCCGAACTTCACCTATTTTACATGGTTCTGAGGCAGCCTCGGATCTTCCCGCCTTGCTCGGTTAACCCGAATGCGGCCGAACGTCATCATCGGGTTCTCGTATTCTATATAAAGAGCCGCGCGTCGCCGCCATTTTCACTCGTGCATTGGAGATTGAACGGAGAGGACGTGGCTGCGTTCTCTCCCTGAAAAGCTCCGTAATCTGTGCTCAGTGTGCTGCAAATATCGGTGCTCAGTGTGCTGAAAATATCTACGTTCTCTGCCTCAAAATGCTCCATATCTGTGCTCAGTGTGCTGCAAATATCTGTGCTCAGTGTGCTGCATTGTGGGAACTGGGGACCAGCAGTATATAATTATAGTAGTACAGTACAGTAGGCCATTGCTGTATCTTGCAGCTCTGTGTCACGTACACTATCTCTGTGCTGCATTATTGTGAGCAGTATATAGAATGACAGTGCAGCATTTTGGTGACCAGCAGTATACATATAGTACAGTACAGTAGGTCATTGCTGTATCTTGCAGCTCTGTGTCAAGTATACTGTCACTTTGCTGCATTATTGTGAGCAGTATATAGTAGGACAGTGCAGCATTTTGGTGACCAGCAGTATACATATAGTAAAGTACAGTAGGCCATTGCTGTATCTTGCAGCTCTGTGTCAAGTATACTATCTCTGTGCTGCATTATTGTGAGCAGTATATAGTATGACAGTGCATCATTTTGGTGACCAGCAGTATACATATAGTACAGTACAGTAGGACATTGCTGTATCTTGTAGCTCTGTGTCAAGTATACTATATCTGTGCTGCATTATTGTGAGCAGTATATAGTAGGACAGTGCATCATTTTGGTGACAAGCAGTATACATATAGTACAGTACAGTAGGCCATTGCTGTATCTTGCAGCTCTGTGTCACTTCATTGTTGTGACCAGTATGTATACTGTACTGTGCGACGTGTGTTATACACCTGGTGATTTTATACATCCTGTAATCTGTACTGAGCAAGGTGTGAGATACACATGGGGATTATACACCCTGTATACTGTACTGTGCAACATTTGTGATACACCTGGTGATTATACACCCTGTATACTGTACTGAGCAATGTGTGAGATACACCTTGGGATTATACACCCTATATACTGTACTGTGTGATGTGTGAGATACAACTGGGGATTATACACCTTATATACTGTACTGTGTGATGTGTGTGATACACCTGGTAATTAATTATACACCCTGTATACTGTACTGTGCGACGTGTGTTATACACCTGGTGATTATACATCCTGTAATCTGTACTGAGCGTTGTGTGAGATACACCTGGTAATATCTGTGCTCAGTGTCAGTGCTGCATTGTGGTGACCAGTATACTACAGTACAGTAGTTCAGTGCTGTTCTCACTGCTCAGTGTCAGTTCTCCGTAGTATCATCAGTGATCAGTATAATCAGTTCTCAGTATAGTCAGTGCGCTGTTAGAAGTGTGCCCGTTTTCCGCCATTAGTGCAGTGGGATTTAGACAATTGATGAAGTTATTGTGTCCCCAGTACAAAATCCCATCTAGATTCCACTTCACTAGGCAGGCGATAGCGAGATTTTACCAATTAATATCAGTGATTTATAATTATTAATTACAGTGATCTTGCTAAATAATTCCAGTGATTTTGTCATTTTCTTCCAGTGATTTGGACCAATAATACCGTTGATTAAAATGAATAATTCCTGTGATTTTGACATTTTCTTCCAGTGATTTGGACCAATAACACCATTGATTAGAACGAATAATTCCTGTGATTTTGTCATTTTCTTCCAGTTATTTGGACCAATAATACCATTGATTAGAACAAATAATTCCTGTGATTTTGTTATTTTCTTCCAGTGATTTGGACCAATAATACCATTGATTAGAACTAATAATTCCTGTGATTTTGTCATTTTCTTCCAGTGATTTGGACCAATAATACCATTGATTAGAACAAATAATTCCTGTGATTTTGTCATTTTCTTCCAGTGATTTGTACCAATAATACCATTGATTAGAACGAAAAATTCCTGTGATTTTGTCATTTTCTTCCAGTGATGTGGACCAATAATACCATTGATTAGAACGAACACTTCCTGTAATATTGAGGTGTTTGAGTTGCTTAGCTTAGCCATCCAGCGACCACAGTGCACCTCTTTTTCTCTTTTCTTTGCATCATGTGCTGTTTGGGGACTATTTTTTCAAGTGCCATCCTGTCTGACACTTCCGTATATGTCCAGTGGTACTGCCATTTGATATAATTCCCGAAATTACTGCCATTTAATTCCAGTGATTTTGTCATCTTCTTCCAGTGATTTGGACCAATAATACCATTGATTAGAACGAATAATTCCTGTGAATTTGTCATTTTCTTCCAGTGATTTGGACCAATAACACCATTGATTAGAACGAATAATTCCTGTGATTTTGTCATTTTCTTCCAGTGATTTGGACCAATAATACCGTTGATTAAAATGAATAATTCCTGTGATTTTGACATTTTCTTCCAGTGATTTGGACCAATAACACCATTGATTAGAACGAATAATTCCTGTGATTTTGTCATTTTCTTCCAGTGATTTGGACCAATAATACCATTGATTAGAACAAATAATTCCTGTGATTTTGTCATTTTCTTCCAGTGATTTGGACCAATAATACCATTGATTAGAACTAATAATTCCTGTGATTTTGTCATTTTCTTCCAGTGATTTGGACCAATAATACCATTGATTAGAACAAATAATTCCTGTGATTTTGTCATTTTCTTCCAGTGATTTGTACCAATAATACCATTGATTAGAACGAAAAATTCCTGTGATTTTGTCATTTTCTTCCAGTGATTTGGACCAATAATACCATTGATTAGAACGAATACTTCCTGTAATATTGAGGTGTTTGTGTTGCTTAGCTTAGCCATCCAGCGACCACAGTGCACCTCTTTTTCTCTTTTCTTTGCATCATGTGCTGTTTGGGGACTATTTTTTCAAGTGCCATCCTGTCTGACACTTCCGTATATGTCCAGTGGTACTGCCATTTGATATAATTCCCGAAATTACTGCCATTTAATTCCAGTGATTTTGTCATTTTCTTCCAGTGATTTGGACCAATAACACCATTGATTAGAACGAATAATTCCTGTGATTTTGTCATTTTCTTCCAGTGATTTGGACCAATAATACAATTGATTAGAACAAATAATTCCTGTGATATTGAGGTGTTTGTGTCGCTCAGCTTAGCCATCCAGTGACCACAGTGCACCTCTTTTTCTCTTTTCTTTGCTTCATGTGCTATTTGGGGCCAATTTTTTTAAGTGCCATTCTGTCTGACACTGCAGTGCCAATCCTAGATGGGCCAGGTGTTTGTGCTGCCTTCTTGGGTCGCTTAGCTTAGTCATCCAGCGACCTCGGTGCAAATTTTAGGACTAAAAATATTATTGTGAGGTGTGAGGTGTTCAGAATAGACTGGAAATGAGTGGAAATTATGGTTATTGAGGTTAATAATACTATAGGATCAAAATTACCCCCAAATTCTTTGATTTAAGCTGTTTTTGAGGGGTTTTTGAAAAAAAACCACCTGAATCCAAAACACACCCGAATCCGACAAAAAAATTTCAGGGAGGTTTTGGCAAAACGCGTCCGAATCCAAAACACGGTCACGGAACCGAATCCAAAACCAAAACACAAAACCTGAAATATTTCCGGTGCACATCTCTACTTGTTAGTGATTGTCCCTTCAAAAAAAAAGTATGAGATCAGCCATCATCCCGCACCTCCAGTGATCTTGTACTTCATTATATCCCGCTGCTTGTATTTTCACATTTATTGTACTGTCATCATTGTAACCGTGCATATTGCTATCATTGTAAAACTGCAAGTATACATACTTGGTTTATCTTTTCTACACCCAAGCATTGATAATTTGGGACCTATGATTTTATACCTTGTAGAATTTTTCCACTTATTACTCAATACATTTGTTGTATCTGCGATTCTTTTAATGCCCATTTGAAGTACCACTGTTTTTATGAATAGAAGAAATATCTGTTTTTAATAAAGATTAATAAACTTTAGCATTGTAAGAAAATTATGTTTTTTAAAAAGTTCCCCAGCAAAAAGAGTTCTCTTTTTCTTTCTTTTTTTACTTTGGTAAATTTGAACAGATCACATTTCCCATTACGAGTACAGTATCAAATACTTGGCAGTGAATTTTGTGAGTTCTACTACAATAGCGCAAGCATACATTCCAGTGATACTAAAATAATGTGAAAATAGCGTGAAAACAGTGAACACACATTTTCACATTTTAGTAAAAGAAGATAAAAAGTTAAATATGTCACTATGCAAGGGAGTAGTTACCATGGGTGCAGGGGACATGGTCGCTATACTGCCCGAGCCATCTCTGAGGCCCTTTCCCTATGCCTAGATGCTGAGCCCTGCTGGCAGCTTTTACCTTAGAAGTATACTATTGCACCGCAGCCACCAGTTCACCCGGCTTGCTCCGCCTCTCCTGAGTCATAACTAATGCTGGGAGGAGATGTGGTTGAGTCTGCAGGGACATCCCCCGACCATGGCCACACCTTCTCCCAGCGTCTGTCAGGAGGAGAGACTAGACAGAGATGGTCAGGAGAGCAGCAGATGTAGCGGCAGTTCAGCAGGCAGCAGCACACTGCTAACAAGTAAAAAAGCAGAAAGTGGGGCCCCAATTGTTAGTGCCCACCCACTGCAGGTAGTCCACGGGTGGGGGATCTTTGAGTAATTCACAAGGGGCGAGTGGCTCTTCCAGCAAGTTGGGGGCGGGGGGGGGGCTGACTGACTATGCTATGGGGCCCCAATTCGCATAGCTACTCCCCTGCCCCTATGTCTTTTAATTAGAGATGTGGGGTGGACACTTTTTGTGTTTTGTGTTTTGGTTCTAATTCCACTTTCGTGTTTTGGGTTTGGCTTGGTTTTGCCAAAACCACCCTTTTGTGCTTTGGTTTTGGTTTTGGTTTTTAATCTGGATGATTTTTGAAAAAAACATAAAAACAGCTAAAGTCACAGAATTTTGGGTAATTTTGCTCCTACGGTATTATTATTATTATTATTGTTATTATTATTATATTATTATTATCAATACCATTCATTTCCACTCATTTCCAGTCTATTCTGAACACCTCACAATATTGTTTTTAGGCCTAAAAGTTGCACCGTATGACTAAGCTAAGCGACACAAGTGTGCGGCACAAACACCTGGCCCTTCTAGGAGTGGCACTGCAGTTGCAGACAAGATGGCACTATTCAAAAACTAGTCCCCAAACAGCACATGATGCAAAGAAGAAAAATAGGTGCAATGAGGTAGCTGGATGGCCAAGCTAAGCGACACAAGTGTGCGGCACAAACACCTGGCCCATCTAGGAGTGGCACTGCATTTACAGACAGGATGGCACAAAAACAAACTACTCCCCTAACAGCACATGATGCAAAGAAGAAAAAGAGGTGCAATGAGGTAGCTGGATAGCCAATCTAAGCGACACAAGTGTGCGTCACAAACACCTGGCCCATCTAGGACTGACAGTGCAGTTACAGACAGGATGGCACAAAAAAACTAGTTCCCAAACAGCACATGATGCAAAGAAGAAAAAGAGGTGCAAGATGGAATTTTCCTTGGGCCCTCCCACCCACCCTTACGTTGGATAAACAGGACATGCACACTTTAACAAACCAATCATTTCAGCGACAGGGTTTGCCACACGACTGTGGCTGAAATGTCTGGTTTGTTTGGGCCCCCACCAAAAAAGAAACAATCAATCTCTCCTCACACAAACTGGCTCTACAGAGGCAAGATGTCCACCTCATCCTCAGATTCCTCACCCCTTTCACTGTGTACATCCTCCTCACAGAGTATTAATTCATCATCACTGAAATCCACCATCATAGGTCCCTGTGTACTTTCTGGAGGCAATTGCTGGTAATGGTCTTCCCGGAGGAATTAATCATTCATTTTGATGAACATCATCTTCTCCACATTTAGTGGAAGTAACCTCCTATGCCGATCGCTGACAAGGTTAACGGCTGCCCTAAACACTCTTTCGGAGTACACACTGGAGGGGGGGGGGGGGGCAATTTAGGTAAAATAAAGCCAGTTTGTGCAAGGGCATCCAAATTGCCTCTTTTTCCTGCCAGTATACATACTGACTGTCTGACATGCCTACTTGGATGCTGTCACTCATATAATCCTCCCCCATTCTTTCAATGGTGACAGAATCATATGCAGTGACAGTGGACATATCAGTAATCGTTGGCCGGTCCTTTGGTCCAGACTAGATGTCAGCTTTTGCTCCTAACTGCCCTGCATCACCGCCAGCGGTTGGGCTTGGAAATCTTATCTTTTTGCTTGCAGCCCCAGTGTCGAGAGAAATTGAAGGACGAGCTGTTGACGGGTCACGTTCCGCTTGAGTTGACAATTTACTAACCACCAGGTCTTTGCACCTCTGCACACTCTCTGATTTCAACATATTGACAACCCTTGAATCCTGGCAAAGCAAATGAAGGGCTCCATCCACAAGTCCCACATACTTTGCGGAATCGTTCCGTCTTTGCTCCTCCTTCTATTTATCCAGCTGCTTCTGCAAAAGCCTGATGAGGGGAATGACCTGACTCAAGCTGGCAGTGTCTGAACTGACTTCATGTGTGGCAAGTTCGAAGGGTTGGAGAACCGTGCACAAGACGGAAATCATTCTCCACTGCGCTTGAGTCAGGTGCATTACCCCTCCTTTGCCTATATCGTAGGTGGATGTATAGGCTTGAATGGCCTTTTGCTGCTCCTCCATCCTCTGAAGCATATAGAGTGTTGAATTCCACCTCGTTACCACCTCTTGCTTCAGTTGATGGCAGGGCAGGTTCAGGAGTGTTTGCTGGCGCTTCAGTCTTCGGCACGCAGTGGCAGAATTCTGAAAGTGGCCCGCAATTTTTCGGGCCACCGACAGCATCTCCTGCACACCCCTGTCATTTTTCAAAAAATTCTGCACCACCAAATTAATTGTATGTGCAAAACATGGGACATGCTGGAATTTGCCCAGATGTAATGCACGCACAATATTGGTGGCGTTGTCCGATATCACAAATACCCAGGAGAGTCAAATTGGGGTAAGCCATTCTTCGATGATGTTCCTCAGTTTCCGTAAGAGTTTGTCAGTTGTGTGCCTCTTAAGGAAAGTGGTGATAAATAGCGTAGCCTACCTTGGAATGAGTTGACGTTTACCAGATGCTGCTACTGGTGCCGCTGCTGTTGTTGCTGCGGGAGGCCATACATCTACCCAGTGGGCTGTTACAGTTATATAGACCTTGGTCCGCCCTGTTCCACTTGTCCACATGTCTGTGGTTAAGTGGATTGTGGATATAACCGCATTTTGTAGGACACTGGTGACTCTTTTTGTGACGTCTGTGTACATTCTCGGCATCGCCTGCCTAGAGAAGTGGAACCTAGATGGGATTTGATACCGAAGACACAGTACCTCAAACAATTCTCTAAGTCCCACTGAACTAATGGTGGATACTGGATGCATGTATAATGTCAAAGTCAGAAAAATATCTCTATACACACTGCCATATTTGCACCTCATACACGTCCGCGCTGCGCATGCGTACGCTCTCCCGTGCGTGCGCATACTCACAGTCGCGGGCACCCGCAGGCGCACGGTATGCGTATTTACGGTAGAGTTTATGTGATCGTAGCGTGCAACTCAATCGTTACATATTTTAACTATATAATGTATTTTGTAGATCATGGTCCCTTTGATAGATTCTGAAAGTTTAGTTAATATAGCATGTTCCTGGACAGAGGGATCCCTCTTTGTATTGTACGAAGGGTCTAACAGGAGTCATACAGTGGTGTTTAGTACCCATCGGAAGAGTATTTAATTAGCAATATTCCGGTGTTGGTTTGGAGCGGATTAATCGCTCGTGCGAATAGTTATGGACATAAGAAGTTTATGTCCATTTACTATTATTTGCTCTTACTTAGCCATGCGGCGGGAAACCCAGTATCCCACCCACCTGAGCTGTTGGAAATCGTCACAGCCCACCTGTATGAATCAACCTATGACCTTTTGTTATAGTGCGAAGCCGAATTCCTGTGTCCAATGAACAATGAGATTGTAGGGACCATTGAATTGTATTGTGTGTGGGGCATAAATAGACAAGCCGATCACATCCAGCTCACTCTTCAACGGTTATCATTGCTGAAAATCGGGAGCTGGATGTCCAGAGGCGCATGCGATCGTTCCCCTTGTGCGTAAGTGTTTCTCCGCAATCATATTGTTCTTACTGTTATTGTGAGCCATTTCTCTCTATTTCTCTCTCTTCTCCTCTTTCTCTCTTATTTTCCCTTAAAACATAATTGTATTGTATTGTATTTCCTGTGTAGTTATCTGGTTAGGTAGTCTATGTTATATTGTAGTGTATGACTTGTATTGTGTTAATTTTTTTGCAAGTATATCATTCATAATATATATATATATTAGGCGTTGGACCCTAAGCCCAGGTATCTGTGTATTTCTTGTAGTGTTAAGTATTCACAGAGCGTCGGTGACACTCAAACAGCTTTTAAGTTAATAAGGTTACACTAGGTTGCATCTACACCCTATCTCTACACTAAGGCTTTACAGCATATTACATTGTTTATGGTTTAGATATAAAGGTTTAACATTGTGAGCGTCAGCGCCGCTGGTGATCTCCTCGTGGTCCCGAGCGTCCGCTACGCTATAGCGAATCATTACGTTAGACGGCAGCCAATAGCGTGCCTGCCTGTGATCTCTTGGCCGTGAGCGAACGTGACGCTTGAGCGTCTCGACTACGGCTAAGCGATTGCTACGCAACGAGCGTACCCTTACGGTACTCCATACGTGAATAACGTACAGTGTTCTTAGACCTCATAAAGGGTTTTATATAAGATAAATATTTAGCTTTATCAATAACACCAACATAGCTGTTAAGGCCTCAGTTATCCGCTTTGAAAAAGGATGACTGCTGTCATATTTCATCTTCCTCATAATGGACTGTTGGACAGTCAATTGCTTACTGGAAGTAGTACAAGTGGTCTTCCGACTTCCCATCTGGGATGATGATCGACTCTCAGCAGCAACAACAGCAGCTGGGAGCAACAGCAGGCGTACCACTTAAGGATCCTACGGAGGAATCCCGGTTAGGAGAGGACTACTCAGTCTTGACAGTGACATGGCCTGCAGAACTACTGACATTCCTGACTGAGGAGGAAGTTGACGTTGAGGGAGTAGGTGGTGTGGCTTGCAGGAGCTTGGGTACAGGAGGAAGAAGGGATTAGGTGTCAGTGGACTGCTTTCGCTCTTACCCAAAGTTTCACAACTTGACACTGACTTCTGATGAATGCGCAGCAGGTGACGTATAAGGGAGGATGTTCCTAGGTGGTTAACATTCTTAACCCTACTTATTACAGATTGACAGAGGCAACAGATGGCTTGACACCTGCTGTCTGGATTCGTAGAGAAATATTTCCACACTGAAGAGGTGGCTTTTTTGGTAGTATGTCCAGGCATCACAATGGGCTTCTTCATCCCAAGGACAACAGGTGTCTCCCCCGGTGCCTGCTTTAAACAAACCACATCACCATCAGAATCCTCATCGTAAACTTCCTCCTCAGCACCAGCAACACCCATATCCTCATCCTGGTGTACTTCAACAGTGACATCTTCAATTTGAATATAAGGAACTGGACTGTGGGTGCTCATTTCTGCACTTGCAGGTGGCGTCCAAATGATGGAAGGAGTCACCTCTTCCCGTCCAGTGTTGGGAAGATCAGGCATCGCAACCGCCGACACACTTGGACTCTCCTTGGGGATTTGTGATACCATCTCAGAATGCACAGTTCTTTTCTGTGCTCTTTCCAGCTTAAGTATTTTATTTTTTCTAGCAGGAGTATGAGGGCTTCCATCATCATGTGAAGCTGAACCACTAGCCATGAACATAGGCCAGGGCCTCAGCCGTTCCTTGCCACTCCGTGTCGTAAATAGCATATTGGCAAGTTTACGTTTCTCCTCAGATGATTTAAATTTCTTTTTTTGGTTCTTTTTACTGAACTTTGGCTTTTTGGATTTTACATTCCCTCTACTATTACATTGGGCATCGGCCTTGGCAGACAACGTTGATGGCATTTCATCGTCTATGTCATGGCTAGTGGCAGCAGCTTCAGCACTAGGAGGAAGTGGTTCTTCTTGATATTTCCCTATTTTATCCTCAAAATTTTTGTTCTCCATTATTTTTTGGGAGTTATATAAGACAATATGCGTCACAGGAATGACAGGAATGACTGATGGACAGGACACTACCACTGGTCTTATGCAGCACAACACAACAACACTGTAAGGGACTTGTGGTTGTTGTTTTTATTATTATATGTCAGCAGTGGACATATAGCAGCAGCGTATATCGTCACTTGAATGACTGATGGACAGTACACTACCACTGGTCTGATGCAGCACGACACAACAACACTGTAAGGGACTTGTGGTTGTTGTTGTTATTATTATTATTATACATCAGCAGTGGACATATAGCAGCAGCGTATATCGTCACTTGAATGACTGATGGACAGGACACTACCACTGGTCTGATGCTGCACAACACAACTACACTGTAAGGGACTTGTGGTTGTTGTTGTAATTATTATACGGCAGCAGTGGACATATAGCAGCAGCGTATATCGTCACTGGAATGACTGATGAACAGGACACTACCACTGGTCTGATGCAGCACAACACAACAACACTGTAATGGACTTGTGGTTGTTTTTATTATTATTATACGGCGGCAGTGGACATATAGCAGCAGGGTATATCGTCACTGGAATGACTGATGAACAGGACACTACCACTGGTCTGATGCAGCACAACACAACAACACTGTAAGGGACTTGTGGTTGTTGTTATTATTATTATACACTGGATATATGGCAGCAGAGAACACCAACACTGTGCCTGGCTGGACTGAAGCATCACAATACACTGACTACACTGGCCTGGACTGAGCAGCACAACACAGCACAAGACTCGCCACCCCACTTTCCCGCCCCCACACAGACACTGAACACTGAGGAAATGTCCTCTCAATACACTCTCCGAGACTGGAGTGAAAATGGCCGCAACGTGCGGCTCCTTATATGGATTCCAAATCCTGCGAGAATCCGACAGCGGGATGATGACGTTTTGCCACGTTCGGGTTTCCGAGTCAGGCGGGAAAACCCGAGCCTGGCTCTGAACCGAACTCGGAAGGCAAAGTCCGGTAGGGTTCGGTTCTCTGAGAACCGAACCCGCTCATCTCTACTTTAAATACTGTATATGACAACTATGGTAATCTCTTTGTTAGCAATTAAATTGGTGTCTTTTTGGAATTGACAGCTACCAAGTGGTCATATCCACCATGAAAGTGTGTGTCTGTATACTGTATGTATTGTAAGCATATTTGCTTCTCTATTTACAATAATTGCATTGTGCTTTAGCATGTATAATTGTTATTATCAAACCTGAAATTAAATGTAAAATGATTATAACTTTAGAGAAGAGGTATTCCTGCAAATTATTTTATAGATTAATGAATGTTGCTATATTATTTGAGCAATTGATACTTTATTTAAGGCATTTAATCTATTGCTTGTATATTAATTTTTTACATTAACTATGTACTCATTAAGACAAATAGGAAATTGTGGTAAACCAGCATTGTTTACAAAAAACAACTTACAGTACAGTGTGGATTTCAGTAACTACTACAATATATCTTTTTAAAATTCTACTGATACTAGGGGTAAATTAACTAACCGTCAGCTACTGACAGACATTCCTGACATTTAGCCAACCACTAGGTGATTCATTGCACCCTACAGGCGCTCTTCACACCGTCACAAGGGGCTACGCCCCTTTAACCCCTGCACGCCCTTGAGGCGTGCAATATTTTTATTATATGGAGTATTACCTCCAATTATCATTTTGTGACTCATTAAATATTGCACGGACAAAGGCCATGCGATGGTTAAGGGTCCGTAGCCCCTTGCGACGGTGTGAACATTGCAGGGCATGATGAATCACCTAGTAGGTGCTGTGGTTGGGGGAGTGGTGGGTTCGGGGGAGACACGGATGGGGGAGTGGGTCTGGGGGTGCTGGGGGTGGGGGAGAGGCAGTTGCGGGGATGCTGCAGGTGGGGGAGGGACGAGTGCGGGGGTGCGGCGGGTGGGGGAGGGGAGGGTGCGGGTGTGCCGTGAAGGGATAGGGGTGGGTGTTTGTTTCAGAATGGAAATACATGCAGAAGTGTGTGGTCAGGCAGGGATCTCAACCTCTGCATCAACTACTCACCCAGAAAGTTAAAGGATCATGGCCTGCATCCAGCCACCACTCCTATATATTTGGGCAGATCTGTAACTCTAAGACTCTGACTCCGCCCAGCATTGTGACTCCGCCCAGCATTAGGAAATGAGTCACAGAGTCAAGATCTGGGCTAATATATAAGAGATTTATCATCAATTTCATTCCAGTTAAAACCCCACTTCAATGTCAGTTGATTTTTGTAGCACTAATTACAATCAGTATTGATCTTTCAATTCAAAACTGATGACAAATACAAGTTTAAAAATAATGGCAAACCCTTCCAAAGCAGAAGCACTGCACAGATCATTATGATCTTCCATTCTTCTTAGGTGTAAAAACAATAGTAAAAATAAAACTAATGTTTGCTCCCCACCCTCAAATCCATAACCAGATCCAGACCTCTCATACTGGTATGGCAAAATAGGAGGGGAAATGACATAGGTTTCCTCCTATTTTCCTATAACCTGTGCTAGGATGAACCAGCCAGGGAGCTGATGCAATAGCAGGGTGACCACCCAGGGCTGGATTTTCTTGAAAAGTCTGGCACCCTAAAAAGAATGGGATTCTCCTCTCCTGAGGAAACACCAACCCTGGACTGAAATCCCCCCTGATGACTGTGAATGCATGGTTAACGGTTAAAGAACAGATAATATTGCTTGTTATAGGCAGACTACAGGCCACAATGAACTTTCCCAGGCATGATGGCACTTATGCTATAAAGCAAATCATGCCCAGACATTAAGGGCCTGTAGTTATTTTTTTAGTTGATAATATGCTTGATTCTCAGGAAAGTGAAGCACAATATTTGGGAGATCCTGACTTTCCAAGGAAATCCAGCTCTGAGCTGACCAGTCTGTCTTTTGCCTTTTTATGCAGATTTGTGAATGAGTTGCACACAGAAGCTGCATGACATGCCAGCGTCAGTATTCCTATTTAGTTACAACAGTAATGCAAAGAAGTTGCATATTTTGTGAAAAAGTCTCAGGTGTACATAATGTAGCTACTGTTGTTTATGGAGTGCGCTTCTGTACTGCCTCCATAATGTCCTTTACTGAGGAATGATGTCCTTTACCAAGATGGTTACTGATATGCCATCTGTACATGCACGGTGCCATCGTGCCACTGTGTGTTTGAGAGCCAAGGTACTAGACGACTGTGTAGTACCAGTGAGACCCTTTATCATCAGAACAGAGCTGCACGTATATTAGGGGATGGTATGCTGTATGCTCCGCTTTACCTCTGCTACATGTTATTATTACTGGGAGTGCAGGTATTCATCTGCTTATTACAGTAAACCTGAAACCCTGTTTAAAGCTCACTGTTTGACTCTCTTCATATGCTCATTCCCTTCAACATCACTTTAGATTGTTGAGTTTGTTCAAAGAAAAAAAAAGCATCCAATAGATAATGTGATTGTTGAAACAATAAGGTTGCAATTCCAATAAAATTATTAATGAGTGTTTGAGTGAGCAAGCTTTTGCTTACAGCTCTCTCGGCCATCTGAAACTCAATAAAAGTTTCTTCCCACAAGCAATCCACCTGTTGAACAGCTTCTAGGAGGCTCTAACTAAATCTCCTTTTACTGTAATATTGCACTGTTTTGCTGCTGGATGGTAGACACTCCCATTTTATGGTATTGTAGTCTTTCGTGTTAGGAATTGTAGCTTACAGTATTACTGTGTCTACTGCATTGTGTACTTTATGTATGTCTTATGTGTTTACCCCTTCTATGTTAATACCTGGCTGATGCTCTGGAAACCGAAAACAAATTCCTAGTATACATGTGTATACCTGGCCAATAAAATTGATTCCGATTAATTTGCATTTTTCAACATGACTGAAAAAACAGAATGAGGCTATGAAGGAATGTTGGACCATGTAGAGTAAGCTCATGTTAAGATAAATGCATGTACTTTGAATAAATCCTAAAATCTGCATCAGCTGTATGGTAGCTATAAATAGAAGATAATAGTGATGATTAGAGATGAGCAGTTCGGAATACCTGGAATCCAAAATGCTCCCAACTTCTGGGATCTGAGCCTACCCTAGCCGCGGCTTGAGGTTTCCCACCAGACTCGATTTCTACATAGAGTCAAAAGATCATCTTTTTGGCATCGGATTTTCGCTGGCTTTGAATTCTACAAAACGGCACCATGGCCGGGACTCGCTGCTATTTCACCTTCTCAGGCACGCTGCTGTATGCTGCGCTGTATGTATAGTCATTCTATACAAGGGGCACGCTGCTGTGTGCTACATTGGGGGTCATTAAGATCTGATCACTACTGTGCATTTTCGTACTGCGGGTGATGAGATCTGAACTGTGCATGCGTATGCACCGCACTTTGCTGGTGCATTGCACAGCTGCAACGGGCATCGGCGCCCTGCGACAGGATGGTGTGAAGGATCCATTTGCACAGGCATTTACAAGGAGATTGACAGGAAGAGGCTGTTTGTGGGTGGCAACTGACCGTTTTCAGGGAGTGTCCGGAAAAACGCAGATGGGCTCAGGTGTTTTCAGGGAGGGTGTGTGACATCAGCTCCGGCCCCGATAAGCAGGATTCCATCGCACAGGAAGAGTAAGTCCTCGGCAGTGCAGAGACCGCTCCCCCTGTCGGCGGCAACTATCTGATAGCAAGACTGCAAAAATCGCTACCCAGCGATCAGATCTGAATGACCCCATTGTACCCCGCTGTAAATTGGCTGAGCTGTGTGTATAATCAGTGTATACAAGGGGCACGCTGTTGTGTGCTGCGCTGTACTTAGTTGTCTGAATTGGCTGCTGTGTTCATCTAAAGGAGCAGTGTGTTCAGAAGCAGCACTACAGTGTGTATTGTCATTGTCAGTTGCAAAAAGGTAAAACACAATAAAAAAGTATTTTTTTAAATTAAATTTTTTTATTATTTTAAGTTTGCACAACATGTGTGCGCTATAAACCTGTGCATTTATTAAATGTACATAATGAAATAAAAGCCCTTTGAATTGCTGCACTGAGAGTTGAGCTGCGAACTGAAAAATAAATGTATTCTTCACCACAAGCAGCGGCAAGGAAAGACTCAGGCCTTGGCCCAGTAGTATAACTATAAATGTTGCTCTCCCCTGCAAAAAAAAGTTTCTGGCGCCACCCGCCATGGTATTTTAGTAAAACAAATAGGGATGTTTCTATGTAATTTGGCTCCCAGTTAAAAATGCACCCACACAGACATTTTAAAAATAAAGAATTTGCATGCACCTATATTCCAAAAAAGGGTGTGGCCTATGGGGGTCATTCCGAGTTGTTCGCTCGCTAGCAGATTTTAGCAGCATTGCACACGCTAGGCCGCCGCCCTCTGGGAGTGTATCTTAGCATAGCAGAATTGCGAACGAAAGATTAGCAGAATTGTGAATAGAAAATTCTTAGCAGTTTCTGAGTAGCTCGAGACTTACTCCTACACTGCGATCAGCTCAGCCCGTTTCATTCCTGGTTTGACGTCACAAGCACGCCCTGCGTCGGCCAGCCACTCCCCCGTTTCTCCAGACACTCCCGCGTTTTAATCACAGGGAAAAGGGAAGTGGGAAATCTACTGCACTAGTATTGAAATATAGAACAATTGCATACAGAATGCCCATATTGTATTATGCCATCAAATGTCTGGTCAAAATTTGTGGGGGTGCTGCCACACCATATATTGTTGCCAATATATGAAACAAGTTTTGAAAGGAAGGGAAAAGATTGGACTTTGGGTGGCGCACTAGAGCTAAATAATCACACAATTAAAATATAAATTTTATTTTCATTAAGTTAAAAGAGCCAATAACTGTGAAATATTAAAATTGATAAGGACAAGTGCAGGACACAGTGTAACATATATTGTTAAAAAACCACACTCTCTTGATCCACTGTGCTGTGCAATGTCTAGTATGATACATTAATGTATCATAGGATAGTTATCTGAGATCTAAAAACATCTGATAACATAAATGTGATTATTATATCAGAGTTCGCACCTATTAAACCCAATTGATTATTGGAATTATAGTCTGACAGCACTGACTCAATTTATGTAAAAGGTCATAGAACCTAAAATAATTTCACTGATCATACTAGACATTGCACAGCACAGTGGATCAAGAGAGTGTGTTTTTTTAACAATATATGTTACCCTGTGTCCTGCACTTGTCCTTATCAATTTTAATATTTCACAGTTATTGGCTCTTTTAACTTAATGAAAATAAAATTTATATTTTAATTGTGTGATTATTTAGCTCTAGTGCGCCACCCAAAGTCCAATCTTTTCCCTTCCTTTCAAAACTCCCGCGTTTTATCCTGGCATGTCTGCGTTTTTCCGCACACTCCCAGAAAACGGTCAGTTTCCGTCCAGAAACACCCACTTCCTGTCAATCACACTCCGATCACTTCAACGATGAAAATTCTTAGTTCGGACGTGAGTAAATCTACTACATTTTGTGCTAAAATACTTACCGCATACGCACTGCGTACCATGCGCATGCGCATTTTTGCCTTAATCGCTCCATTGCGAAAATCGGCAACGAGCGAACAACTCGGAATGACCCCCTATATGCAAGAGCGTGGCATCGCTGCAAGGGCCGTGGCCTTGCAGGAAGAAACTACCTTATACTCCAGTTTTGCAACCTGCACGCCCAGACATTGCCACCACAGAAAACATAATCCTTATTCATACCCCTTGCATTATTTGTCATTTTTACTCTTTATAGTAATGCCCCTTACACATTATGCCACACACCATAATGCCCCTTACACATTATACCCAGTGCTTAAAGTGGTCTCCCCGGTGCCCATGTAATAAAGGGATTGCGGCGGACACCCCAAAAAGAAAAGGGAATGTTCATGCAATAGTATGCCAAATTAAAATGATGCCACACAATGCACAATCTTATTCACATTACACCACGGAGTAGTGTCCCTTATTCATGTTATGACACACATTAGTGCCCCTTGTACACAAAGCCCACTGTAGTAGCACCCCTTATACACATAATGCCCACAGTAGTAGTACCCCAAATACACATAATGACCACTGCAGTAGCGCACTTTATACACCGCCCACAGTAGTAGTGCCCCTTATGCAATGTCCACTGTAGTGGTAGTGATCACAGTGGTAATGCCGCTTATGTAGAGCCCATAGAAGTGGTGCCCCTTATGTAATGCCCCCAGTTGAAATGCCCCTTATGTGCCCAGAAGTAATGCCCATTATGAAGTGCCCCCTATACAGTGACCTCATTAGTAGTGCCCTCAGTAGTAATGCCCTTAGTGGTAATGCCCCTGTGCAGTATTACCCCTAGTAGTAATGCCCCTGTAGTAGTGCCGCCTGCAGTTATGCCCCCAGTCATTTAGCCCCCTGTAGTTATGCCTCCAGTGGTAATGCTCCCAGTGGTAATGCCGCCTGTAGTTATGCCCCCTGTAGTTATAGCCCCCAGTAGTTATAGCCTCCTGTATTTATAGCCCCTGTAGTTATTGCCCCGCAGTGGTAATGCCCCCAGTAGTCATAGCCCCTGTAGTAATGCCACCAGTAGTTTAGACCCCAGTGGTAATGCCCCCTGCAGTTATAGCCCCTGTAGTTTAGCCCCCCAGTGGTAATGGCCCCAGTAGTTTAGCCCCTGTAGTTATGCCGCCAGTGGCAATGCTCCAGTGGCAATGCCCCCTGTAGTTATGCCCCCAGTAGTTATAGCCCCCAGTAGTTATAGCACCCTGTAATTATAGCCCACAGTGCTAATGCCCCCAGTAGTTTTAGCCCCTGAAGTTATGCCACCAGTAGTTTAGCCCCCCATTAGTTTAGCCCCCAGTTGTAATGCCCCCCTGTAGTTATAGCCCTCTTGTAGTTTAGCCACCCAGTGGTAATGCCCCCAGTAGTTTAGCCCCCCATTAGTTTAGCCCCCAGTTGTAATGCCCCCCTGTAGTTATAGCCCTCTTGTAGTTTAGCCCCCCAGTGGTAATGTCCTCAGTAGTTTAGCCCCTGTAGTTATGCCCCCCTGTAATTATGCCCCCCTATAGTTATACCCCCTGTATTTTAGCCCCCCTGTAGTTATGACCCCTGTAATTTAGCCCCTGTAGTTATAGCCCTTGTAGTTATGCCCCCTGTAGTTTAGCCCCCCTGTAGTTTAGCCCCCTCTGGTAATGCCCCCTGTATAAGTCGCTTACACACATACATAAAAACAACAACAAAAAACAATACTTACCAAGCCCTGCTCCTGATTCGAGACTGCTGCCCTCAGTCTGGCACCCGCTCCTCAGAACTATGGGAGAGATATCATGACGTCTCTCCCATAGCACACAGCCACACACTGCCAGAGCCGGAAGCCGGAGCTCAGTAGTGTGCGCTGGCCTCCAGCTGCCACTGTGGAGAGGGAGCCAGGCACCCACTGGTAACACAATCTTAGCAGGCACTCGGTATCTCCCTGCGGTGGAGGGCACACATCGGGTTAGGTGAGCCAGAGGTGGAGGAACTGCGTTCCGTCTCCATATGGAACTGACGGAACGCAGTTCCACCCCGTTCTGGATCACTTTAACACCCGATTATACCACACACCATAATGCCTATTTCACATTTTACCACACACCATAATGCCCCTTACACATTATGCCACACACTATAATGCCCATTACACAATAAGTCACACACTGTAATGCCCATTACACATTATTCCACATACCATAATGCTCATTACACATTATGCTATACACCATAATCTAGAGATGAGCGCCTGAAATTTTTCGGGTTTTGTGTTTTGGTTTTGGGTTCGGTTCCGCGGCCGTGTTTTGGGTTCGACCGCGTTTTGGCAAAACCTCACCGAATTTTTTTTGTCGGATTCGGGTGTGTTTTGGATTCGGGTGTTTTTTTTAAAAAAACACTAAAAAACAGCTTAAATCATAGAATTTGGGGGTCATTTTGATCCCATATTATTATTAACCTCAAAAACCATAATTTCCACTCATTTTCAGTCTATTCTGAATACCTCACACCTCACAATATTATTTTTAGTCCTAAAATTTGCACCAAGGTCGCTGGATGACTAAGCTAAGCGACACTAGTGGCCGACACAAACACCTGGCCCATCTAGGAGTGGCACTGCAGTGTCACGCAGGATGTCCCTTCCAAAAAACCCTCCCCAATCAGCACATGACGCAAAGAAAAAAAGAGGCGCAATGAGGTAGCTGACTGTGTGAGTAAGATTAGCGACCCTAGTGGCCGACACAAACACCGGGCCCATTTAGGAGTGGCACTGCAGTGTCACGCAGGATGTCCCTTCCAAAAAACCCTCCCCAAACAGCACATGACGCAAAGAAAAATAAAAGAAAAAAGAGGTGCAAGATGGAATTGTCCTTGGGCCCTCCCACCCACCCTTATGTTGTATAAACAAAACAGGACATGCACACTTTAACCAACCCATCATTTCAGTGACAGGGTCTGCCACACGACTGTGACTGATATGACGGGTTGGTTTGGACCCCCCCAAAAAAGAAGCAATTAATCTCTCCTTGCACAAACTGGCTCTACAGAGGCAAGATGTCCACCTCATCATCACCCTCCGATATATCACCGTGTACATCCCCCTCCTCACAGATTATCAATTCGTCCCCACTGGAATCCACCATCTCAGCTCCCTGTGTACTTTGTGGAGGCAATTGCTGCTGGTCAATGTCTCCGCGGAGGAATTGATTATAATTCATTTTAATGAACATCATCTTCTCCACATTTTCTGGATGTAACCTCGTACGCCGATTGCTGACAAGGTGAGCGGCGGCACTAAACACTCTTTCGGAGTACACACTTGTGGGAGGGCAACTTAGGTAGAATAAAGCCAGTTTGTGCAATGGCCTCCAAATTGCCTCTTTTTCCTGCCAGTATAAGTATGGACTGTGTGACGTGCCTACTTGGATGCGGTCACTCATATAATCCTCCACCATTCTTTCAATGGTGAGAGAATCATATGCAGTGACAGTAGACGACATGTCCGTAATCGTTGTCAGGTCCTTCAGTCCGGACCAGATGTCAGCATCAGCAATCGCTCCAGACTGCCCTGCATCACCGCCAGCGGGTGGGCTCGGAATTCTGAGCCTTTTCCTCGCACCCCCAGTTGCGGGAGAATGTGAAGGAGGAGATGTTGACAGGTCGCGTTCCGCTTGACTTGACAATTTTCTCACCAGCAGGTCTTTCAACCCCAGCAGACTTGTGTCTGCCGGAAAGAGAGATCCAAGGTAGGCTTTAAATCTAGGATCGAGCACGGTGGCCAAAATGTAGTGCTCTGATTTCAACGATTGACCACCCGTGAATCCTTGTTAAGCGAATTAAGGGCTCCATCCACAAGTCCCACATGCCTAGCGGAATCGCTCCGTGTTAGCTCCTCCTTCAATGTCTCCAGCTTCTTCTGCAAAAGCCTGATGAGGGGAATGACCTGACTCAGGCTGGCAGTGTCTGAACTGACTTCACGTGTGGCAAGTTCAAAGGGCATCAGAACCTTGCACAACGTTGAAATCATTCTCCACTGCGCTTGAGACAGGTGCATTCCACCTCCTATATCGTGCTCAATTGTATAGGCTTGAATGGCCTTTTGCTGCTCCTCCAACCTCTGAAGCATATAGAGGGTTGAATTCCACCTCGTTACCACTTCTTGCTTCAGATGATGGCAGGGCAGGTTCAGTAGTTTTTGGTGGTGCTCCAGTCTTCTGTACGTGGTGCCTGTACGCCGAAAGTGTCCCGCAATTTTTCTGGCCACCGACAGCATCTCTTGCACGCCCCTGTCGTTTTTTAAATAATTCTGCACCACCAAATTCAAGGTATGTGCAAAACATGGGACGTGCTGGAATTTGCCCATATTTAATGCACACACAATATTGCTGGCGTTGTCCGATGCCACAAATCCACAGGAGAGTCCAATTGGGGTAAGCCATTCCGCGATGATCTTCCTCAGTTGCCGTAAGAGGTTTTCAGCTGTGTGCGTATTCTGGAAACCGGTGATACAAAGCGTAGCCTGCCTAGGAAAGAGTTGGCGTTTGCGAGATGCTGCTACTGGTGCCGCCGCTGCTGTTCTTGCGGCGGGAGTCCATACATCTACCCAGTGGGCTGTCACAGTCATATAGTCCTGACCCTGCCCTGCTCCACTTGTCCACATGTCCGTGGTTAAGTGGACATTGGGTACAACTGCATTTTTTAGGACACTGGTGAGTCTTTTTCTGACGTCCGTGTACATTCTCGGTATCGCCTGCCTAGAGAAGTGGAACCTAGATGGTATTTGGTAACGGGGGCACACTGCCTCAATAAATTGTCTAGTTCCCTGTGAACTAACGGCGGATACCGGACGCACGTCTAACACCAACATAGTTGTCAAGGCCTCAGTTATCCGCTTTGCAGCAGGATGACTGCTGTGATATTTCATCTTCCTCGCAAAGGACTGTTGAACAGTCAATTGCTTACTGGAAGTAGTACAAGTGGGCTTACGACTTCCCCTCTGGGATGACCATCGACTCCCAGCAGCAACAACAGCAGCGCCAGCAGCAGTAGGCGTTACACGCAAGGATGCATCGGAGGAATCCCAGGCAGGAGAGGACTCGTCAGAATTGCCAGTGACATTGCCTGCAGGACTATTGGCATTCCTGGGGAAGGAGAAAATTGACACTGAGGGAGTTGGTGGGGTGGTTTGCGTGAGCTTGGTTACAAGAGGAAGGGATTTACTGGTCAGTGGACTGCTTCCGCTGTCACCCAAAGTTTTTGAACTTGTCACTGACTTATTATGAATGCGCTGCAGGTGACGTATAAGGGAGGATGTTCCGAGGTGGTTAACGTCCTTACCCCTACTTATTACAGCTTGACAAAGGGAACACACGGCTTGACACCTGTTGTCCGCATTTCTGTTGAAATAGTTCCACACCGAAGAGCTGATTTTTTTGGTATTTTCACCAGGCATGTCAACGGCCATATTCCTCCCACGGACAACAGGTGTTTCCCCGGGTGCCTGACTTAAACAAACCACCTCACCATCAGAATCCTCCTGGTCAATTTCCTCCCCAGCGCCAGCAACACCCATATCCTCCTCATCCTGGTGTACTTCAACACTGACATCTTCAATCTGACTATCAGGAACTGGACTGCGGGTGCTCCTTCCAGCACTTGCAGGGGGCGTGCAAATGGTGGAAGGCGCATGCTCTTCACGTCCAGTGTTGGGAAGGTCAGGCATCGCAACCGACACAATTGGACTCTCCTTGTGGATTTGGGATTTCGAAGAACGCACAGTTCTTTGCGGTGCTACTGCTTTTGCCAGCTTGAGTCTTTTCATTTTTCTAGCGAGAGGCTGAGTGCCTCCATCCTCATGTGAAGCTGAACCACTAGCCATGAACATAGGCCAGGGCCTCAGCCGTTCCTTGCCACTCCGTGTGGTAAATGGCATATTGGCAAGTTTACGCTTCTCCTCCGACAATTTTATTTTAGGTTTTGGAGTCCTTTTTTTACTGATATTTGGTGTTTTGGATTTGACATGCTCTGTACTATGACATTGGGCATCGGCCTTGGCAGACGACGTTGCTGGCATTTCATCGTCTCGGCCATGACTAGTGGCAGCAGCTTCAGCACGAGGTGGAAGTGGATCTTGATCTTTCCCTAATTTTGGAACCTCAACATTTTTGTTCTCCATATTTTAATAGGCACAACTAAAAGGCACCTCAGGTAAACAATGGAGATGGATGGATACTAGTATACAATTATGGACGGACTGCCGAGTGCTGACACAGAGGTAGCTACAGCCGTGAACTACCGTACTGTGTCTGCTGCTAATATAGACTGGTTGATAAAGAGATGTCGTAGTATGTATGTATGAAGAAGAAAGAAAAAAAAACCACGGTTAGGTGGTATACAATTATGGACGGACTGCCGAGTGCCGACACAGAGGTAGCCACAGCCGTGAACTACCGTACTGTACTGTGTCTGCTGCTAATATAGACTGGTTGATAAAGAGATGTCGTAGTATGTATGTATGAAGAAGAAATAAAAAAAAACCACGGGTAGGTGGTATACAATTATGGACGGACTGCCGAGTGCCGACACAGAGGTAGCCACAGCCGTGAACTACCGTACTGTACTGTGTCTGCTGCTAATATAGACTGGTTGATAAAGAGATGTAGTAGTATGTATGTATAAAGAAGAAAGAAAAAAAAACCACGGGTAGGTGGTATACAATTATGGACGGACTGCCGAGTGCCGACACAGAGGTAGCCACAGCCGTGAACTACCGTACTGTACTGTGTCTGCTGCTAATATAGACTGGTTGATAAAGAGATGTCGTAGTATGTATGTATGAAGAAGAAAGAAAAAAAAACCACGGTTAGGTGGTATACAATTATGGACGGACTGCCGAGTGCCGACACAGAGGTAGCCACAGCCGTGAACTACCGTACTGTACTGTGTCTGCTGCTAATATAGACTGGTTGATAAAGAGATGTCGTAGTATGTATGTATAAAGAAGAAAGAAAAAAAAACCACGGTTAGGTGGTATACAATTATGGACGGACTGCCGAGTGCCGACACAGAGGTAGCCACAGCCGTGAACTACCGTACTGTACTGTGTCTGCTGCTAATATAGACTGGTTGATAAAGAGATGTCGTAGTATGTATGTATAAAGAAGAAAGAAAAAAAAAACACGGTTAGGTGGTATACAATTATGGACGGACTGCCGAGTGCCGACACAGAGGTAGCCACAGCCGTGAACTACCGTACTGTACTGTGTCTGCTGCTAATATAGACTGGTTGATAAAGAGATGTCGTAGTATGTATGTATAAAGAAGAAAGAAAAAAAAACCACGGTTAGGTGGTATACAATTATGGACGGACTGCCGAGTGCCGACACAGAGGTAGCCACAGCCGTGAACTACCGTACTGTACTGTGTCTGCTGCTAATATAGACTGGTTGATAAAGAGATGTAGTAGTTTGTATGTATAAAGAAGAAAGAAAAAAAAACCACGGGTAGGTGGTATACAATTATGGATGGACTGCCGAGTGCCGACACAGAGGTAGCTACAGCCGTGAACTACCGTACTGTGTCTGCTGCGACTGGATGATAAATAATGATATAAAAAATATATATATATCACTACTGCAGCCGGACAGGTATATATATTATATAATGACGGACCTGCTGGACACTGTCTGTCAGCAGAATGAGTTTTTTATAGAATAAAAAAAAAAACACCACACAAGTGAAGTCATACGAAGAGGGTTTAACTTTTTCAGGCAATCACAATATAGTATACTACTAACTATACTGGTGGTCAGTGTGGTCAGGTCACTGGTCAGTCACACTGGCAGTGGCACTCCTGCAGCAAAAGTGTGCACTGTTTAATTTTAATATAATATGTACTCCTGGCTCCTGCTATAACCTATAACTGGCACTGCAGTGCTCCCCAGTCTCCCCCACAATTATAAGCTGTGTGAGCTGAGCACAGTCAGATATATAATATATACATAGATGATGCAGCACACTGGGCTGAGCAGTGCACACAGATATGGTATGTGACTGTCTTGTACTCCTTGCTCCTGCTATAACCTATAACTGGCACTGCAGTGCTCCCCAGTCTCCCCCACAATTATAAGCTGTGTGAGCTGAGCACAGTCAGATATATAATATATACATAGATGATGCAGGCATGCAGCACACTGGGCTGAGCAGTGCACACAGATATGGTATGTGACTGAGTCACTGTGTGTACCGTTTTTTTCAGGCAGAGAACGGATATATTAAATAAAACAACTGCACTGCTGGTGGTCACTGTGGTCAGTCACTAAACTCTGCACTCTCTTCTACAGTATCAGCCTCAGGTCAATCTCTCTCTCTCTCTCCTAATCTAAATGGAGAGGACGCCAGCCACGTCCTCTCCCTATCAATCTCAATGCACGTGTGAAAATGGCGGCGACGCGCGGCTCCTTATATAGAATCCGAGTCTTGCGAGAATCCGACAGCGTCATGATGACGTTCGGGCGCGCTCGGGTTAACCGAGCAAGGCGGGAAGATCCGAGTCGCTCGGACCCGTGAAAAAAAACATGAAGTTCGTGCGGGTTCGGATTCAGAGAAACCGAACCCGCTCATCTCTACCATAATCCCCATGACACATTATGCCACACACTGTAATGTCCATTATATAATAAGTCACACCATAATGCCCATTATACATTATTTCACACACCATAATGCTATTACACATTATGCCACACACTGTAATGTCCATTAAACAATATATGCCACACCGTAAAGCCCATTAAACAATATGCCACACACCATACTGCCCATTACACATTATTCCACACACTGTAATGCCCATTACACATTATGCCACACACCATAATGCCATTATACAATATGCCACACACTATAATATCCATTACACATTATGCCACACACAGTTATGCCCCTTGCACCATTTTATGTCCCCCACACTATAATGTCCCTTCCAAATTATGCCCCACAGTAGTAATAATAAGAATAATAAGAATAATAAGAATATTTTTATTTCTATAGTACTATTTCTCCAATAGGACTCAAGGTGCTTAACAGATAGATTGAACATAATATAGGGGGTAATTCCAAGTTGATCGCAGCAGGATTTTTGTTAGCAATTGGGCAAAACCATGTGCACTGCAGGGGAGGCAGATATAACATGTGCAGAGAGAGTTAGATTTGGGTGGGGTGTGTTCAATCTGCAATCTAATTTGCAGTGTAAAAATAAAGCAGCCAGTATTTACCCTGCACAGATATAAAATAACCCACCCAAATCTAACTCTTTCTGCACATGTTATATCTGCCTCCCCTGCAGTGCACATGGTTTTGCCCAATTGCTATCAAAAATCCTGCTGCGATCAACTTGGAATTACCCCCATAGTACGGAAACTGAAGTACAGAAAAGCTTTTCATAAAATACAGAGAGCATGGAGATACTAAAGGTACATTATGGAAATGCTTGAGTAAACAGGAAAGTCTTGGGTCTGTTTTTGAATGATTCTTGAGTGAGGGCCTCCCAAACTGTGCGGGAAAGTGACTTCCATAGAGTCAGAGCCACATGACTAAAAGCTCGACCACCAGATGAATTATGGGAGATTCTAAGTACTGCTAAAAGTCCTTCATCTACAGATTGCAGTAATCAAGTGGGCCAATATGGGATCAGAAGCTCCTTCAAGTACTTTGTGCCCTGGTCATGTAGTGCTTTGAAACTCAGTAAGCCAATCTTGAAGATGATTGGCCATTTTACAGGCAACCAGCAAAGGGAATTGAGAATGGGTGTTATGTGGCAAGAACAGGGCTGATTGGTTAACAGCCTGGCAGCTGTGGTTTGCACCAGCTGTAAGTGGTGCAATTATTTTGCTGGCAGTAGTCTAGGCGTGAGGATACAAATGTATGTATGACTTTTGCCAGATTATCTGAGTGAATTAAGTGCTTGATTCTGGCTATGGGGGTAATTCCAAGTTGATTGCAGCAGGAATTCTGTTAGCAATTGGGCAAAACCATGTGCACTGTAGGGGAGGCAGATATAACATGTACAGAGAGAGTTAGATTTGGGTGTGGTGTGTTCAATCTGCAATCTAATTTGCAGTGTAAAAATAAAGCAGCCAGTATTTACCCTGCACAGAAATAAAATAACCCACCCAAATCTAACTCTCTCTGCAAATGTTATATCTGCCCCCCCTGCAGTGCACATGGTTTTGCCCAACTGCTAAAAAAAATTCCTGCTGCGATCAACTTGGAATTACCCCCTATGTTCCTCAGATGAAAGAATGAGGATTTGATTGTGGCTGATATCTGATGTTTAAGTGTCAAGCCGTCATCCAGGACAATGCCAAGATTCCGCACATGATCAGTGGTTTGTAATTATGAATCCCCAAGTGTTAGTCCAGTTGGTTGGCTATGCTGCAGTCTTGTGCTTTGATGTTGCAGTCCTATCATAAGGACCTCTATTTTATCCGGATTCAGTCACAGCCAACTGGCACTCATCCACTCCGGGAGCTCAGCTAGACAGCCATTTAGGGTTGTTATTGGGTTCTCAGTGCCTGGAGCAAAGGACAAGTACAGTTGTATATCATCTGCATAGCAGTGTTAGACCAGGCCATGGTGCCTGATTATTTCACCCAGTGGAAGCATGTATGCTGCAAAAATCATGGTGGATAGTATGGAAACTTGTGGGGCACCACATGGCAACGGCACTGATTGTGATAAGTTTACTCCAGACGAAACTCTCTGTGACCTGCCAGTGAAAAATGATTTGAACCAGCTTAGGACTGTGCCATATAGTCCACAGAAATTAATCAGGCACTCAATCAGAAGTCCATGGACCACAGTATCAAATGCTGCAGGGAGATCCAGAAGGATTAAGATTGAACTGTCACCTCTGTCTTTTGCCATAAGAACATCATGTAACACACACCAGGGCTGTTTCAGTCCTATTTCTTCTTCTGAATACTGATTGGATTTGATCATAAATATCATGAGTTATCAGGTGGGTTTCCAATAGATTTGCAATCACTTTCTCAATAGCCTTTCCTGGAAAAGGAAGGTTTTATACTGGTCTGTAGTTGGTCATGCAGTCGGGATTTAAATTAGGTTTTTTTAAGAAGAGGTTTAACAATTGCTTCCTTTAGGGGTTCAGGAAAAATGCCTGTCTGCAAAGAGCATTGAACAATTTTTGCAAAGACAGGACCATTTATAGCCATACACCTTATTAGAAGCTTGGTTGAGGCAGGGTCCAGATCACAGGTAGTGGGATGAAAAATCTGAGCAATTTAAGCAATGTCCTATACATCCATTGTGTCAAAGCTGGTCCATAAAGGCAGGGGGCTACATTGGCAGGCTTGGTAGTTTGGCACTGCTTTGATGGCACTGTGGAGATTCCAGCCCGGATGGTGTATATTTTATCTGCAAAGAAGTTTGCGAACTCATTGCATCTTGTCTGGGAGAGTGTTTCATCAGGCTGCAGGCATGCTGGCTTGCAAAGCATCTCCACTGTGCGGAAAAGTTTAGATGGCTTATTGTTTGCTGCTGTAATCTCATTTGACAGGAACAGTGATTTCTTACAGGTGATTGTCGATTGATGTTCTTCATTAAGCTTTATTAGTTTTATCTTGTCTTCCACTAGGTTAGTCTTCCCCCATCATCTTTTCAATCTACATCCCCTTTTCTTGAGCTCACTAACACTGTTGTCGAACCAGGGAGCTTGACGGTGTTGTTTGTGAATTCGTATACACACAGGGGCAATAATATCAATTGCAGCTGTCACATCCCTATTATAGTAATGGACTAGGGAACAGGGAGCTTCAAAGGCGCCAAATATCGCATAGAGATTCAGATTTGCTGCAAGAGCCTGGGGAGACTCCTTGGATTATACCTGGTCAGCTCCATAGTCAAAGATCTAATTTGAGGGGTTGCAGCTGAGAACCAAAGGGAGTGGTGGTCTGACCACGTGACGGGGTTTATTTTTAGGTCAGTGACTTCTAATCCAATCTGGAAGACAAGATCAAGAGTGTGACCACTTTTATGTATGGCAGAAGGAATGACTTGTGTGAAGCCCAGACTATTTATTGTGCACAGGAGGTCTTTGCCAAGGTGTGAGAGCTCATCATCCACCTGTGCATTGAAATTCCAGAGGATGAGCAATCTTTGATGTTCCAGAACCAGGCCAGCAACAGTGTCTGCAATTTCTTGTAGAAATATCTTTCTATCTCCAGAGGGAGGCTTCTAATTACTTTTAAATTTCCTGCTCATTGTCAGGTTTCTTATGCAAGTTGTCAGGCGTTTCATGCTCTGGGTTCCATACTCAGTACCAGGAGTTTCATGCATAATTTCAGGGGTTTCATGTTCTGGGTTCCATTCTCATTTTCAGGCGTTTCATGCTTGTTGCTAGGGGTTTCATGCTAGTTGTCAGGGGTTTCATGGCAGAAGCTGCAGTTTTTTTTGCATCTTCTCCTAGTGGCGTCAGCGTTCCCAGCACTTCCAGGTAATGCTACACATGCTGTGCTTCCCTTGCCATGCAAGGGGAGCAAATATATTTATATTTTTTTCTGTACAGTGTAACTGCTGGCTGCTTTTGTTAGATATGTTAGACAGCTTACTGTATATTTACACTGCAATTTAGATTTCAGTTTAAAAACACCCAACCCAAATTTAATTCTCTCTGCACATGGTACATCTGCCCCACCTGTAGTGCAACATGGTTTTGCCCAGTTGCTTTCTTTTTTGGTTTACTTACAAACATGATTCAGGACACAAGTGCATACATCTACACATGGATCACACAACATTATAGGTAAATAGAAACATCTACCAGATTGTCAGTTCTGCTTCTGCCCTCCTTATGGTCACTGGCATATGACACATGTGATACTTCTGGCTATTTTGTCACAGCACATTGTCCACTGCTGAGTAGATAATTGCTTACATGACAGCACTGTTGCTCTATAAAGACATGTTTTCAACATGTAAAATAGATTATATACATATTCAATGTCTTCCATGACTTGCCAAGCTACCCCCACTATTAGTGCATCAATAGTGTTATAAGGGGGCTATGCTTATAGTCAAATTTCCTACTGTATCACTTACAGTAAAATGAGCTTAGTAGCATCAACTACTGTAGCACATGTACAAAAACTGCAGAAGTAATACTGCTGCTGCTGTACTACCAGCATTAGCTTTTCTAAACTTGATCCTACAAAATCTAATACAGGTTGAGTCTCCCTTATCCAAAATGCTTGGGACCAGAGGTATTTTGGATATGGGATTTTTCCGTATTTTGGAATAATTGCATACCATAATGAGATATCATGGCGATGGGACCTAAATCTAAGCACAGAATGCATTTATGTTACATATACACCTTATACACACAGCCTGATAGTAATTTTAGCCAATATTTTTTATAACTTTGTGCATTTAACATAGTGTGTGTGCATTCACACAATTCATTTATGTTCCATATACACCTTATACACACAACCTGAAGGTCATTTAATACAATATTTTTAATAACTTTGTGTATTAAACAAAGTTTGTGTACATTGAGCCATCAGAAAACAAAGGTTTCACTATCTCACTTTCACTCAAAAAAGTCCGTATTTCGGAATATTCCGTATTTCGGAATATTTGGATATGGGATACTCAACCTGTATATGGAACTATTAAGTTTTACTCTCCATTTGTTACAACTAGTAACTCTTGCAGCCTTTGTGGGGCTAATAAAAGGAAAAACAACAACTAAAAAAGAGTCAATAACAATATATAATATCTGTAATACAGAATGATTTAAATATTTTAATTGTCACAAGTAAATAGTGTTAATCCTTTCTGATATGAATTAAATGGCTTTGGAAAGTTTAGAATAATAACAAGATTTTACAGTAAATTTATGAAAGGTACATATGACAAAATGCAACTTTTTTTCTGAAATTTTACTTATTACTTACAAATTTTTGAATTTATTTATGTACTGTATGTATATGTTGTTTTGGGAAGAGAAGGAGATTCGCTCATCTCCAAGATATACATAACTGTTGATTATAGAAGACTTCAACTCCACTATTGCATAACTTTATTGACCCACTCTATTCCATAGATTTTTTTATTAAATGTATCACACTTAATAGTGAGTGTACCCAAAAGGTCATACATTTGTGTACAGAACTGAAGTGTGGTTAAAAAGAATGAGCTATTGTATCAACTGTCTTGAACATACTACTTCTACAATACTGTATATTCAATTGTGCTTGTTTTGTAAAATCATATATAATGCAAAATAGCAGAAGTGTTCATGATCCACCATTTCACAGGGCTTGCTTCCCAATGAATCAGGAAATTGCTTCTATGGCTCTCATTTCCATAATTTTACACCAATTATATTTTTTCTATTGAATACATTTGCATAATCTAACTAGAATACTTGAAACAACATCAGCCTCATTTTGTAACTGGCAAAGCCATATAAATGATAAACTATGAAAGCGCCAAAGACTTTTTCTTTTTTTTGCTGTTTGGACTCTCCAAACAATTCTCCTCATTAAGATGCAAACATCTGTGAACTGGCCAGACGGCATAAAGATTAAAGTAAATGTGAAGTGACCTTCATTCAGCCTGAATACAAAGAATATTACAATGAGGCAATCCTTTCAAGTTCTACAGAGCAAATTAAGAAGATACCTAGGGCTATAATTTACAGTACAACCAAAATATTTCCTATATTTGACAGTCTCATTTAGCTGATTAATTAAAATTGTCTGTAGGCTTTTTGGGTTATATTTAAATACTGTAAATGCACAAATTGCCTTCTGGGAAATACTGTAATAGGGCTTTTTTCTAAATGTATAGTGGTGCCGGTGTATGATACAATGTCTGCAAGTGATTAGGTTACTATAACCAATACAAATTACTTACAAGAAGCAACAACCAGTTTGATCATAGAAACATAGAATTTGACAGCAGATAAGAACCACTTGGCCCATCTAGTCTGCCCCTTTTTTTATCCTTTAGGTAATCTCAACCCTTTTCGAACCTTAATTCTTTGTAAGGATATTCATATGCCTATCCCAAGCATGTTTAAATTGCTCTACAGTCTTAGCCTCTACCACCTCTGATGGGAGGCTATTCCACTTATCCACTACCCTTTCTGTGAAGTAATTTTTCCTTGAATTTCCCCTAAACCTGCCTCCCTCCAGTTTCAGCGTATGTCCTCGAGTTCTAATACTCCTCTTCCTTTGAAGAATGTTTCCCTCCTGAACTTTGGTAAAACCTTTGGTTTATTTGAAAGTTTCTATCATGTCCCCCCTTTCCCTTCTCTCCTCCAAACTATATATGTTAAGATCTTTTAGCTTTTCAGGTAAGTTTTGTGATGTAGGCCATGCACAATTTTAGTTGCCCTTCTTTGTACACTCTTTAATGTATTTATATCCTTCTGGAGTTATGGGTGGTCATTCCGAGTTGATCGCTAACTGCATTCGTTCGCTGTGCAGCGATGAGGCAAAAAAACAGCACTTCTGTGCATGCGTATTCGGGGCAATGTGCACGCGTGAAGCACTATTTTAATGAACGATGTAGTTTAACACAAGGTCTAGCGAAGCTTTTCAGTCGCACTGCTGACCGCAGAGTGATTGACATGAAGTGGGTGTTTCTGGGGGGCAACTGATCGTTTTCAGGGAGTGTTTGAAAAAACGCAGGCATGCCAGGAAAAATGCAGGCATGGCTGGCCGAACGCAGGGCGTGTTTGTGACATCAAAACATGAACTGAACAGTCTGAAGTGATCGCAAGCGCTGAGTAGGTATTGAGCTACTCTAAAACTGCACAAAAAAACTTTGCCGCCACTCTGCGATCCTTTCGTTCGCACTTCTGCTAAGCTAAAATACACTCCCAGTGGGAGGTGGCATAGCGTTTGCACGACTGCAAAAAACTGCTAGCGAGCGAACAACTCGGAATGACCACCATGGTCTCCAGAACTGGACACAGTATTCCAGATGAGGCCATACCAATGACCTACAGATGGGTCCATGTTTATCTTGACCTTTAATAGAATTAACTGAGACTGGCCAGTTGGACTTAATCCCCTGCTGTAATGACTTAATCCCCTGCTATATTGTTCTCTGTATTGTATTGCAGCTGAGCACAATAGATGAAGGGTTTATGTTAATAAACCATGTTGTGCCTAGGAGCAGCAAACTAGCCAAGATAACCGTGGACCCATCTGTATACAGTGGCATTATTACTTCTTTTTTCCTGCTACTGATTCCTCTCCCTATGCAACCAAGCATCTGACTTGCCTTTCGCATTGCTTTGTTGCATTGCTTTCCTGCCTTCAAGTCACTTGAAATAGTGACTCCTAAATCTCTTTCCTCCTCAGTAGTTTCCATTATAGTACCCTTGATACTATATTTTAGCCTTTGGGTTTTTGAGACCCAAGTGCATGATTTTGCATTTTTTAGCATTAAACTGTAGTTGCCACGTTCTTGACCATTTTTCCAGCCTAGCTAGGTCATCAGTCATTTGTTTTACCCCTCCCGGGGTGTCTACCCTGTTGCATATCTTTGTATCATCTGCAAAAAGGCATACTTTCCCTTCAATACCATTTGCAATGTCACCAACAAAGATATCATGCCTACATCTTGCATTAGTCAACGTTATAATATATTCATGTTTATGCTTCTACAGTACTTAATCTGTAAAAGTATAGGGGGTCTATTTACTAATAAGCCTTGGATGGAGGTAAAGTGAATGGAGATAAAGGGGGTGATTCCGAGTTGTTCGCTCGTTAGCAGATTTTAGCAGAATTGCACATGCTAGGCCGCCGCCCTCTGGGAGTGTATCTTAGCTTAGCAGTATAGCGAACGAAAGATTAGCAGAATTGCGAAATGAAAATTCTTAGCAGTTTCTGAGTAGCTCCAGACCTACTCACAGATTGCGTTCAGCTCTGCCCGTTTCATTCCTGGTTTGACGTCATACACACGCCCTGCGTTCGGCCAGCCACTCCCCCATTTCTCCAGACACTCCCGAGATTTTCCCTGACACGCCTGCTTTTTTCCGCACACTCCCTGAAAACAGCCACTTTTCGACCAGAAACACCCACTTCCTGTCAATCACTCTCCGATCTCTTCAATGATGAAAATTCCTCGTTCGGACGTGAGTAAATATACTAAGTTTTGTGCTAAAATACTTACTTCATGCGCACTGCGTACCATGCGCATGCGCATTTTTGCCTTAATCGCTCCGTTGCGAAAATCGGCAATGAGCGATCAACTCGGAATGACCCCCAAAGTACCAGCCAATCAGCTCCTAACTGCCATGTCACAGACTGAGTTTAAAAATGACATAATCTGATTGCTTGGTACTGTACTTTATCTCTGTCCACTTTATCTTCATCCAAGACTTAGTAAATAGACCCTTAGTAAAACAAAAAAAATAGAATGCAATATTGCTAAATTCTAACCATTACTGTAAATATATATATTCATTTTTTCTTTAGAATTTTTTTCAGAAATCAAAACCAACAGTACGGAACAGTACTCATAATGTCATACTGTATGTTTGGGATAGGTTGGTACATACTAATGCTCTTTGCAAATTCCCATATTGGTTACTATGGACATTTCCCAGTTGCTGGGCAGTAGTTTCTGACTCAATAGGCTTTGCAATTCACCCTGAACATTTCCTGACTTAAAATTGTCTGGATTGTGGCCAGCCCAGACTTCTGACTGAGCACTAGACTTAATTTTCCGCTCTGTGATTTATTGTATTTTATTGTTATCAGGCCCCCAACAGCATATAATTAGTGTCTCCAATGTTTCTGATGCATGCATATCCCCCAAAAAACTGCTACCACTGCATGCAGAAAAACTAGGGACAACTAGGCATCTCCAAGGAAAAAGGGGTTGCTATAGGCTAAAAACCATGACTGCACTGGCTCCACAGGTTGGAATTCATTATCTGATGTCACACACATGCCATGCTTGAAATCAGGAATACCTAGGTAATGTTATGAATGTAATATTTACCAAATATGAAATAAAAAAGAACGAAACAAAAAGGAAGCATATCGACTGCACAAAAAATTACATTAAATCATATTCAAATAACATTCAAATAACATGCCCCCCTGGGCTTGTATAGTAGGCTTCACATCTTAATGATGATCATGGTTAGTAGCAAAGAGTCCCTATAAACTATTCCCAAATCATGTTGTCCTAGCTTACACCAAAAACATTAAATGGGGTGACTAATCGTTGCCTGAATTGATCTTTTTGAAAGTTGTTGTTGGAATATCTGGAATAATGTTACTCATAGAGGAATTCCTATTCAGTATACACCAACATTTATTAAATAACTATCATTTTCTGATACAGGGTATTGTAGTGAGTAAGTTACATTGGTTCTTATATGTTTAAATGAGCATAGAAGTTTAATTACAGTTTTTATTTGCAGCATGAAATATGACTTCAAATTGCTACTGTTATCATATTCATCAGTCTCTTTCTAAGGGGGTAATTCAGACCGGGGGGTTTATTTACTAAGATTTGTGTTCCTGCCGAATTGGTGGGAGTTTAAACTCGGATTTTATCGGCTGTCTGTTTCTGTAACTTTTTTAAATAATTTTCGGTAACTAAGCTGCCGAGTTTTAGTATTTCGTATTTTTCAATGTCGATGTTATTCGTATTGTCGGGCAGTGTTTTACGGGAGTGATTGGTAAAACACTGCCGGACATAACACAATGAAGCCCGGCAGGATCAGTGAGATCCGTGCAGGGCTTCATTGTGTGCAGTTTGAAAAGAGTTAAGAGTTAAAAGTGTGAAAAAAATGTGTGAGGTCCTCTCTCCTAAGCATAATCAGCCTCGGGCTCTTTGAGCTGGCCCTGGTTGTTTAAATACTGGGAAAAAAATGACTGGGGTCCCCCCGTATTTAGACAACCAGAACCGCGCTCTTGAGCTGGCCCTAGTTCCAAAAATATGGGGGACAAGAGACGCAGCGGTCCCCCATATTTTTAAAACCAGCACCGGGCTCCACTAGCCGAGAAGATAATGCCACAGCCGGGGGACACTTTTATACAGGTCCCTGCGGCCGTGGCAATACCCCCCCAACTAGTCACCACTGACCGGGTTCTCTGGAGGAGTGGGGACCCCTTAAATCAAGGGGTTTCCGCCTCCAGGCATGCAAGGACCAGGGGTTAAGCCCGAGGCTGTCCCCCCCATCCCTGGGTAGAAGATGGGGGGCTGATAGCCTTTTGTGTAGAAAAAAGAATATTGGCACTCATTCCGAGTTGATCGCTCGCTAGCTGCTTTTAGCAGCAGTGCAAATGCTAAGCCGCCGCCCTCTGGGAGTGTATCTTAGCTTAGCAGAAGTGCGAACGAAAGGTTAGCAGAACAGTGCTGAAATTTTTCAGAATTTAGCAGAACAGTGCTGAAATTTTTCCAAGTAGTTTCTGAGTAGCTGATCACTTCAGTCTGTTTAGTTCCTGTTTTGACGTCACAAACACGCCCTGCGTTCGGTCTTGGATGGAGATAAAGTAAACAGAGATAAAGTACCAGCCAATCAGCCCCTAACTACCATGTCACAGACCGAGTTTAAAAATGACATAAGCTGATTGGCTGGTACTTTATCCCTGTCCACTTTATCTTCATCCAAGACTTAGTAAATAGACCCTTAGTAAAACAAAAGAAAATAGAATGCAATATTGTTAAATTCTACCCATTACTGTAAATATATATTTTCATTTTTTCTTGAGAATTTTTTTCAGAAATCAAAACCAACAGTACGGAACAGTACTCATAATGTCATACTCTATGTTTGGGAAAGGTTGGTACATACTAATGCTCTTTGCAATTTCCCATATTGGTTACTATGGACATTTCCCAGTTGCTGGGCAGTAGTTTCTGACTCAGTGGGCTTTGCAATTCACCCTGAACATTTCCTGACTTAAAATTGTCTGGATTGTGGCCAGCCCAGACTTCTGACTGAGCACTAGACTTCATTTTCCGCTCTGTGATTTATTGTATTTTATTGTTATCAGGCCCCCAACAGCATATAATTAGTGTCTCCAATGTTTCTGATGCATGCATATCCCCCAAAAAACTGCTACCACTGCATGCAGAAAAACTAGGGACAACTAGGCATCTCCAAGGAAAAAGGGGTTGCTATAGGCTAAAAACCATGACTGCAGAAAGAAAAGGTTGTGGTACTGCGCTATAGAAAGGAAATAATTTAATCCTGTACGGTGCCGCTGAAAGGAGTGGGGCTACTACCTTGCTCCACTAAATTGGAAACACAGAAACACAAGATTTTTCCCCAGCGCACAGAACAGAATGTAAACAATTTAATAACCACTGAATGCAATAATTTAATTTTGTATTCCCAATTCTATTTTATTGAAAAATTCAAAAGTGATGGGATTTCCAACTTAAAACCACATAAAATTGTAAACGTGTGACTACCTATTACCGGTAAACAAAGACGTAACAAGAACAGACATAAAACATATATGTATGGGGACGAAAAATTAATAAATGATAGTTGAATGATTGTTATGCCCCATAGTACTTCGGTAGTCTCCAGTACATGAGTCGGATATAAATTATTCCAATAGATGGGACGCGCTAATCTGCGACTTACTCCCTTTATAGTAAATGAGTCAGTCACTACTGAAACACTTTCCAAAGTTAATCCTTACATGGGCTCCCTCTCGGTTATGTTTTAAATCACCAAACGTTGTTAATGCTCCCAGTCACAGTAAAGTGCATCCGTGCAGTCACTTGGTATTGCACTATTTAAAGATTCTTTCCGGTAAGGAAATACCTTATAGGGACGTCCAAGTGATATCTTTTTAAAAACCATGACTGCACTGATTTCACAGGTTGGAATTCATTATCTGATGTCACACACATGCCATACTTGAAATCAGGAATACCTAGGTAATGTTATGAACCTAATATTTACCAAATATGAATTAAAAAAGAACAAAACAAAAAGGAAGTACAGGTTGAGTATCCCTTATCCAAATTGCTTGGGACCGGAAGACTTTTGGATATCGGATTTTTCCGTATTTTGGAATAATTGCATACCATGATGAGATATCATGGTGATGGGACCTAAGTCTAAGCACAGAATGCATTTATGTTTCATATACACCTTATACACACAGCTTGAAGGTCATTTTAGCCAATATTTTTTATAACTTTGTGCATTAAACAAAGTGTGTATACATTCACACAATTCATTTATGTTTCATATACACCTTATACACACAGCCTGAAGGTCATTTAATACAATATTTTTAATAACTTTGTGTATTAAACAAAGTTTGTGGACATTGAGCCTACAGAAAACAAAGGTTTCACTATCTCACTCTCACTAAAAAAATTCCGTAATTCGGAATATTCCGTATTTCGGAATATATGGATATGGGATACTCAACCTGTATATTGACAGCACAAAAAATTACATTAAATCATATTCAAATAACATTCAAATAACATGCCCCCCTGGGGTGGTATAGTAGGCTTCACACCTTAATGATGATCATGGTTAGTAGCAAAGAGTCCCTATAAACTATTCCCAAATCATGTTGTTCTAGCTTGCACCAAAAACATTAAATGGGGTGACTAATTCTTATTCAGTATACACCAACATTTATTAAATAACTAACATTTTCTGATACAGGGTATTGTAGTGAGTAAGTTACATTGGTTCTTATATCTTTAAATGAGCATAGAAGTTTAATTACAGTTCTTATTTGCAGCATGAAATATGACTTCAATTGTTACTTTTATCATATGCATCAGTCTCTTTCTAAGGGGGTAATTCAGATGGGGGGGTTATTTACTAAGATTCGTGTTCCTGCCGAATTGGTGGGAGTTTAAACTCAAATTTTATTGGCTGTCTGTTTCTGTAACTTTTTGAAATAATTTTCGGTAACTAAGCTGCCGAGTTTTAGTATTTCGTATTTTCCAATGTCGATGTTATTTGTATTGTCGGGCAGTGTTTTACGGGAGTGATTGGTAAAACACTGCCAGACATAACACAATGAAGCCCGGCAGGATCAGTGAGATCCGTGCAGGGCTTCATTGTGTACAGTTTGTAAAGAGTTAAGAGTTAAAAGTGTGAAAAAAATGTGTGAGGTCCTCCCTCCTTAGCATAACCAGCCTTGGGCTCTTTGAGCTGGCCCTGGTTGTTTAAATACCGGGGGAAAAATGACTGGGGTCCCCCCGTATTTAGACAACCAGAACCGCGCTCTTGAGCTGGCCCTGGTTCCAAAAATATGGGGGACAAAAGACGCAGCGGTCCCCCATATTTTTAAAACCAGCACCGGGCTCCACTAGCCCGAGAAGATAATGCCACAGCCGGGGGACACTTTTATATAGGTCCCAGCGGCCGTGGCATTACCCCCCCCCCCAACTAGTCACCACTGACCGGGGCTCTCTGGAGGAGAGGGAACCCCTTAAATCAAGGGGTTTCTGCCTCCAGGCACGCAAGGACCAGGGGTGAAGCCCGAGGCTGTCCCCCCATCCCTGGGCATTGTATGCGGGGCTGATAGCCTTTTGTGTAAAAAAAAGAATATTGGCACTCATTCCAAGTTGATTGCTCGCTAGCTGCTTTTAGCAGCAGTGCAAATGCTAAGCCGCCGCCCTCTGGGAGTGTATCTTAGCTTAGCAGAAGTGCGAACGAAAGGTTAGCAGAACAATGCTGATATTCTTTCAAGCAGTTACTGAGTAGCTGCAGACCTACTCCTTCCTTGCGATCACTTCAGTCTGTTTAGTTCCTGTTTTGATGTCACAAACACGCCCTGCGTTCGGCCAGCCACTCTCCCGTTTTCCCAGGCACGCCTGCGTTTTTACCTGACACACCTGCATTTTTTAGCACACTCCCGGAAAATGGTCAGTTACCTCCCAGAAACGCCCCTTTCCTGTTAATCACTCACCGATCAGCAGTGCAACTTAAAAGCATCGCTCGACCTTGTGTGAAACTGCATAGTTTTGTGTGAAAGTACTTCGCGCGTGCGCATGCACAAAAATGCTGATTTTTAGCCTGATTGCTGTGCTGCGAACAACGGCAGCTAGCGATCAACTCGGAATGACCCCCATTGTTTTTTGTCATAGAACTACAAGTCCCAGCAAGCCTCCCCGCAAGCTGGTGCTTGGAGAACCACAAATACCAGCATGCGGGGAAATAATGGGCCAGCTGGTACCAGTAGTTCTATAACAAAAAAAATACCTGAATAAACACAAAATACACACACCCTAAAAGTATAATTATAATTAACATACATGCACACTTACACACTCACACATACTTACCTAGTGTCCCACGGAGCCCCTTGGTCCCCTTGTCAAGTAGAATCCAATTGGAAACCTGGAAAAAAAGCCCAAAATACTCACCTATTTTCCAGTGATGATCGGTCCTCTTTGTTCCATGTAGAATCCACAGGTTAAAAAAAAGAAAAAACCCGATCCAACGCACTAAATGGGTTCCATGTTTACACATGAAAACCCTTTTCCCGAATGTCGGGACTCCCCGGGCCGTGACTGCTGTCACTGGAGATTCAAACATCCAATCAGGGAGTGCCACATCATAGCTCTCTCCTGATTGGCTGTGCGCTCCTAGCCTGTCAATCAGGCGTAGCGCAGCTGCTAGAATGGAGCTTAGTGCAGCTCCATTCTGGCCTATGATGTGAACTTTGCAGTCTGCGGTTAACCGTGAAGTTAAGTGACCCCAATTATCTTCATGGGGGTCACTCTTGTGGGTGATGCCCAGCACAGGGCTAGTCCGCCCCGCATGTCAGGCCCTACCCCCCCCCCCCCGCGCACAGGTACAAAAGCATCACACGGTGGCAATGCTTTTGTACCTGACGTGTAGCTCCCTACCAGCGCAGCTCCTGCGTGCTGGCAGGCCGCTACTCACTACATCCTAGGTCACAGCGGCTGCGTGTAACATCACGCAGCTGCTTTGGCCCGTCCCCCCAACTGTCCGGACATGCCTCTGTTGATCAGACTACGCCCCGCCAACGACGTTCTAATGCAATTGGGATGCCCCCTCCAGTCAATCAGGCAGAGGCAATCGCTGTTAGCATCTCACTGGGCTCCTGGGGTGCACACATGCAGTGCGGCCGCTGCACATGCACACTCCACAAAGTAATTCAGACTGCAAAATTACCCCCTAAGTGTTTTAATTATAGGCAATTTTCTTCAGTCTCTGTTGAAGGTATTAAGCCTCACATTCCTATTATTGATCATTAATACAATTTGGTCAAATCTGAAGATACAGTATTTACCAACTGGGGTGCATTCAGCAGAAAGTGAGGATGATTGTGTATGGCATTGTAAACTATTTTTTTGCTGCAGTCTTCTTTTATTGCATATAACATTGAGAGGTCTACTGTATGTACTAAGCCTTGGAGAGAGATAAAATGGATGGAGATAAAGTACCAACCAATCAAAATCTTAACTGCCATGTTACAGGCTGTTTTTGAAAAATGACAGGAGCTGGTTGGTTGGTACTTTATCTCCGTCCACTTTATCTCTCTCCAATGCTAGGATATAGCAGATTACATTCTAAAAAGCAATCTAGTCATCATTATCAGTACTATTGTCATGTATAATTAATTTGTTTATACCACAAAACTCTGCATTGCTATGTACTATACTTGGCATAGCAAACTGAATATATAAGGTGTAGATGTGATACAGGGTTTGAACGCACAGCTTATGCAAGCTTACAGTTGAGAGGGGGGAGGTATTGCTGAGACAATAGGAGCTAGTGGTGCAGGGATTGTAGATTACAACAGTAGTCGATATTACCCAGAGTAATATAAAGTGTTGATATGATTTATGGTATAAAATATTATGAATATAAGATTATATGTGTTCTCATTCAGACCAAAAATAAATTCATAAAAACTAACAGTACTAGTCCAGAAGTCCAGGGTCAGAAACCCGATTACAGCAAACTAGGCACAGGCGGCACTCAGGAGACTTGTTTAGTGATACAAAAGTGGTAAAAGATTTGCTTTATTCAATTCAATCCTCATGAGTGCTGCCTGTATTTATACAGATGTATCCTCATACACCGTTGCTCATAGCGCGCTATTTAGGGTCCTGAATCGCGAGTTGTAATAACGTTATGGCATGCGTTGTGTCCCACGCCATGTAATACACATTTTCACCGCTAGGTAGCGAATGCTCCATGTTAAGCACGGTGCCGGGCGTTCACTAAGAGTAGAACACTTCATATATTTACCTGGAGAGCCAGCTCATATTGTCGTCAGCAGTGGCATAATGGTTACAGTGTCTGCCTACAATGCGTGCATCCCGTGTTCGAATCCTGTTGAGACTAGGAGACATGCGCTCGCTGATTGGCTGAAGAGACACTTCTGTGACAGCAGTCATGGGGGTGTCTTTGCATTTGAGGAAAGGGGTCCCATGTGTAAACATGGGACCCCTTTCAGTCCGCTGGCACGGGTAATTGCGGTTTGTTTTTTTTACAAGTCCGTGGATTATACTCTGGACCCTGGATCAGGTGAGTATAATTTTATTCACAGGTACCCCGGATTCTACAGTGACAAGGGAGACGTGGCAGTCGGCGGGTCAACATAGGTAAGTATGTATGTGTCGGCAGGTGTGAAATAAAGTTTTACTGTCACGGTGTGTGTCTCCTGTTTTTATTTGGGTATTTTTTTCCAGTAGAACTACAGGTACCAGCGGGCCCGTTTTTCTCCCGCATGCTGGTACTTGTGGTTCTCCAAGTACCAGCTTGCGGGGGAGGCTTGCTGGGACTTGTAGTACTACTGAAAAAACAATATTCTGTCATTTTTCTCAAGGCTATCAGCCTCCCATCCGCAGCCCTTGGATGGGGGGGACAGCCACGGGCTTCACCCCTGGCCCTTGGGTGGCTGGGGGGGGGACCCCTTGATTGAAGGGGTCCCCACTCCCCCAGGGTACCCCGGCCAGGGGTGACTAGTTGGATATTTAATGCCACGGCCGCAGGGCACTGTATAAAAGTGACCCCCGGCTGTGGCATTATCTGTCCAGCTAGTAGAGCCCGATGCTGGTGTAAAAAATACGGGGGACCCCTACTCTTTTTGTCCCCCGTATTTTTTGCACCAGGCGCAGAGCCCGGTGCTGGTTTTAAAAATACGGGGGATCCCCTGTCCGTTTTCCCCCCGGATTTTTAGAACCAGGACCGGCTCGAAGAGCCCGAGGCTGGTTATGCTTTGGAGGGGGGACCCCACGCCATTTTTTTTCGTGTTTTTCCCATTCCATTTAAAAAAATAAAAAATAAAAAATAAAAATCTTTTTAAAAATATATAAATAATACTTGTGCCTCCAAAAAAGACAAACCAAGTACCTAATCACTTCTAATATAAATATGGTTTGTACACAGACACCGGACAAAATCCGTTAATAGTACACCACATCAAAACACATCATATATTTACCTGGAGTACCAACTCATATCATGGTCAGCAGTGGCATAATGGTTACAGTGTCTGCTTGCAATGCGTGTATACCGTGTTCGAATCCTGTTGAGACTAGAATTATTTTTTTTTGTGAATTTATTTAATGTCATTTTTAATGGAATGGGAAAAGTCAGGGAAAAAAATGCGTGGGGTCCCCCCTCCAAAGCATAACCAGCCTCGGGCTCTTCGAGCCGGTCCTGGTTCTAAAAATCCGGGGGGAAAATGGACAGGGGATCTCCCATATTTTTAAAACCAGCACCGGGCTCTGCGCCTGGTGCTGGTGCAAAAAATACGGGGGACAAAAAGAGTAGGGGTCCCCCGTATTTTTTACACCAGCATCGGGCTCCACTAGCTGGACAGATAGTGCCACAGCCGGGGGTCACTTTTATACAGTGCCCTGCGGCCGTGGCATTAAATATCCAACTAGTCACCCCTCCAAAAAAGACAAACCAAGTACCTAATCCCTTCTAATATAAATATGGTTTGTACACAGACACCGGACAAAATCCGTTAATAGTACACCACATCAAAACACATCATATATTTACCTGGAGTACCAACTCATAATATGGTCAGCAGTGGCATAATGGTTACAGTGCCTGCTTGCAATGCATGTATCCCGTGTTCAAATCCTGTTGAGACCGGAATTTTTTTTTTTCTGGTGAATTTTTTTTTTTATATATTTTTTTTTAAATAAATACACTTGTTTGGTCTGTTTTTTCTTTCCCGCTGGGCTCCATTATGTTTTGTACACAGACACCGGATAAAATCCGTTATGGGTATACCACATTGCAGGCGGTGGGGAAGCAAATTCAGTTTGCACGTATTGTGGGCTACAGATTCAATCCACGGTTTGTGGACTGCATCCGGCGTCTTACTGTACATCAGGCAAAAATGGCAGGGAGACGCTACGTTAGAGGGGAGCTTCTGATCCTGCTTAGGTGGCGGGACCGGCCATTTACTACGAACTCGGAGAAGCGGCGGGCTTACAATAAAGCCCGCCTTGAGATCCGAGCAAAATATGGCCAGTCCTGCAGCCTCAGGTCACTCCAGAGGAAGTGGAGTGATCTGGTCACCAGGGAGCCCAGGAAACTGGAATTACTGCGGCTGTCCCTGAGGAGTAAGTACAGTCCAGTACTGCACATTATTACTTCTGTATTTAAGTAATGTACATTTCTCTAATGTCCTAGAGGATGCTGGGGTCCATTTAGTACCATGGGGTATAGACAGGTCTGTAGGAGCCATCGGCACTAAATGACTTTAAACGTGTGGGCTGGCCCCTCCCTCTATGCCCCTCCTCCAGACGTCAGTTTAGAAATTGTGCCCGGAGGAATCTGTTTGGATGGGCGACCATGTTAAGGTCGACAGTCATTAGGTCATTAGGTCGACCACTATTGGTCGACAGTGACATGGTCGACATGGACTCATGGTTGACACATGAAAATGGTCGACATGACAGGTTAGCATATGAAAGGTCTCCAGTGATGAATACTCACCACTCTTCTGACTTCTGGCTCTGTTAGGGGGTGGCGGCAGTGCTGCGGGAGTGAGCACTGGCCAGGCTTGGGCTATGTTCAGTACCCTCAGGAGCTAATGGTGTCCTGTCAGCGGAAGCAGAGCCATGGAACTTAATGAGAAGTTGGTTCCTACTTCATACCTCCCAACTTTCTTATGTTCTAAGGAGGGACACATGCGTGGCGAACCCGCGTGCTCCCGAAAAGGGGATAGGGCCTATGAAAAGGGGCGTGGCTTCGCGGATGCCCCGCAATTGCTAGCCACGCTAAGCAGGGCAGCGAGATCTAGCATGCAGGCCAATCTAGCACCAGCGATAGCGATGCGCAGAGCTGCGCATCGCTATCGCAGTGGGAGGTACCAACGGAGCGATCATGCGTAAAATCTAAGCAATCTAGTCAAATCTAAGTGATTGCTCCGTGAGTACCCCCCTTAAGTCCCACAAAGCAGGGAGACTTGCCAGCAGCATCCTCTAGGATGTTAGAGAAATACAGGCGTTCCGAAACATACTGTACAGTATCTGAGTGAGCCTAATAATGAGTATACTGTGAGATACTGTATGACATACTGTACAGTATGCTGTATCCGAAGTGGTGCATTCATGAACAAACTCCATATGCAGTAACCTTTTTGGTTGCTTTAAGAAATATCCTTCACAATATGGCAATCCCTGCCCCCCAGTCAAAACTTGTTTCTGTAGACACTAGTGTTCAATTAGCAGCAATTGAATGTGTATTCAGATTAAAGTGGATTAACTAGTGTCTGCAGAAATGGTGTTTGACTGGGGGGAGGGACAGCCATACAATACTGTATAGCAGTGATTTTCAACCTTTTTTTAGTCACGGCACACCGAATAATATTTTAAAATTCCCATGGCACACCATCAGTTCCCCACAGAAAAAAAACAAAAAACACACATTCGCCCTCACAGTAAAGAAAAATCCACACATACATTGGCCTACACAGTTGCTCCCCACATAAATCATGTTGCTCACACATAAATCAATCACATTTCTCCCCACATAAATCGTATTGCTCCCCACATTAATTATTCACATTGTTCCCCCCATAAATCCATATAAATCCTTATTCTCCCCACATAAATCTTATTGTTCCCCACAGGAGAAATAAAATAACAAATATTAGCCCCTACCGGTCAGCTGTCCTCCTCCCTGTCCCTCGGTTGCGGGCGTTCATAGTGGAGTGCTGCAAATACTGAGCAGGGGGCGGTTGGGCAGGTGTGGATGTGGGTTGGCAAGGAAAGCTGTGTATGCAGGCGGGAACTGGAAGATGTGTAAGCAGGCAAGTGGGCTGGCTGGGTGGTAGACGCGGCAGCAGTGACCTATGATATCACACCGCCGCGTCTTCAAGTCATAGGTCACGGCCGGAGCATGACTGATCCTCTAAAAAGAGCCCGGGCCAACAGTTCACTCTGAAGGTGCAGGACACTGCTCTGGCTCCGCGGCACACCTTGCAACTGGTCGCGGCACACTAGTGTGCCACGGCACACTGGTTGAAAAAGCCTGCTGTATAGTATACTGTAAATGATATTTCTTAGCAAACAGAAAGCCCTCCTTGTGATACATTTCTCTGTGAGTGAAAAATTGCACCAGCAAATCAGCTCATACAGTAACTGTCAATTTTCAAAAACAGTCTGTACCATGACAGTTAGGAGCTGATTGGCAATGGCTGAAACATTACTTACCGAGTAACAATGCAGTGGTACTGATCATCAGGGCAGCGGGCGGCAGTGGAGCATAAACCGAGAGGAGCAGCTGCAGCAGTTTATCACTGCTGCTGGGCTGCCCCTGTCACCCCAGGATCAGAGTTGGCAGCAGGTGTTGTGGCAGCCTGGATGGTGTGCATGGCTTATTACACCTGCATTAAAATAAATGTTGCCAGCATGAGGGGTATCAAATGCAAAAAGGATATACAGCATATTCTCTTGCATACTGTATATCAGTGTGCCTAAGTTCACGGCTCCCTTATACTATAAATTATCATATGTCACTTCAAATGCTGCCATAATATCTAAAAGGGGGAGCTCTGCCTGACGTAATATCTAAAAGGGTACTCCACCTGCCGTAATGTCTAAAAGGGGGCTCCGCCTGCCATACTGTGTAAAAGGGGGCTCCACCTACATACTGTACTGTAGGGGTGTCCCTTATTCATGTTATGACACACATTAGTGCCCCTCATACACAAAGCCCACAGCAGTAGCACCCCTAATACACATAATGCCCACAGCAGTACCGCCCCTTATACAATGCCCACAGTAGTATTGCCCCTTATGCTATGGCCACTGTACTGTTAGTGCCCCTTATGTACAGTAGAGCCCATAAAAGAAATGCCCCCAGTAGTAGTGCCCTTTATGTCCCCAGGAGTGCCCCTTATGTCCCGCTTATAAAGTGACTCCTATGCAATGCCCGTAAATCTCAAAAATAAAAATAGACGCTTGCAGGGGTGATCAAATATTTATTGTCACTGTAAGTAGACTCAAGACTTTTCTGTTTACTCAAGCATTCCCATAATTGTCCCTTTTAGTATCTTCATGCTTCTGTATTTTATGAAAATGTACTTCATTATTTTCTGTACTATATTATGCTATGTATCTGTTAAGCGCCTTGAGTCCTATGGGAGAAAGAGCGCTATATAAATAAAATTATTATTATTATTATTAATAGGCACTGGAACTTGGCCGGTACCTGTTTTATGGGAAAAAAAATAAATGACTGTAAATACTGTACTGTACCAGGCCCCCAAGGAACCCTATAAAGCACAGTTTACGTGACATCATGATGGTCCACAGCAGAGACATGGGGAGGCTCAGCCACAGGAGCAGGGAAAGGCTAAAGGGGAAGCTGAGGCACAGTGGGAGGTGTAGGATAAGAGGCACAGGGTGGGGAATAAGGTTTAGAAACAGTGGTGAAATGAGCCTTAACTTAACAAAAATGTCTTACCAGGACGAGGTGGGTCCGCAAATGCCGGCGGCGGAGGAATTGGTCCAGGGGTGCCTGTATTAAACACATTGGCCACAGCATTACCATTGTCCCCAGCAGTAATCAAACAAAAGCATTCATACCCTCATGGTTTACTGTACATTTCACAAGGTGCAAATCGCACCTGGGGCCTAATTCAGATCAGATCGTAGATGTGCTAAATTTAGCACATCTATGATCAGTTTCACAGACACTGGTAAATCTCAAAAATAAAAATAGACGCTTGCAGGGGTGATCAAGAACCAATTCAAATATTTATTGTCACTGTAATAGGCAAAATCAGTGCTGGGGTCTTCCAATCATACTGTAAATTACAGTACAGTATTTACTGTTACAGCATTCAGTATGTGCAGTAATGTACTGTACCCAGGGCGTCAGCAGCGGATAAGATGGCGAAGGGCCCAGCAGCAGGTAAGGTGGCGAAGGGCTCAGCACCACTCTTTCACTGCCATAGCAGTACAGTATTTGGGCAATCAGAAGTGAATCCTGTCCCTCACCACATACAGTAATTGAACCTTAAGGATGACATACAGTACTGTACAAGCACATTTTACTTTTGTTTATTTATTTGTTTCTAAATTTCTCAATAAGAAACTTTTGGCCTAGGGGTGCCGTGACTCAAAAACGTTTGGGAACCACTGGTATAAAGAGTACCCAATAAAGAGAGTACAAGACTTACTGCTTGTGGCGCTGGTCCCCGCTATGGCAGTGAAAGAGTGGTGCCGAGCCCTTCGCCACCTTACCTGCTGCTGGGCCCTTCGCCATCTTATCCGCTGCTGACGCCCTGGGTACAGTACATTACTGCACATACTGAATGCTGTAACAGTAAATACTGTACTGTAATTTACAGTATGATTGGAAGACCCCAGACCTGATTTTGCCTATTACAGTGACAATAAATATTTGAATTGGTTCTTGATCACCCCTGCAAGCGTCTATTTTTATTTTTGAGATATACCAGTGTCTGTGAAACTGATCATAGATGTGCTAAATTTAGCACATCTACGATCTGATCTGAATTAGGCCCCAGGTGCGATTTGCACCTTGTGAAATGTACAGTAAACCATGAGGGTATGAATGCTTTTGTTTGATTACTGCTGGGGACAATGGTAATGCTGTGGCCAATGTGTTTAATACAGGCACCCCTGGACCAATTCCTCCGCCGCCGGCATTTGCGGACCCGCCTCGTCCTGGTAAGACATTTTTGTTAAGTTAAGGCTCATTTCACCACTGTTTCTAAACCTTATTCCCCTCCATGTGCCTCTTATCCTACACCTCCCACTGTGCCTCAGCTTCTCCTTTAGCCTTTCCCTGCTCCTGTGGCTGAGCCTCCCCATGTCTCTGCTGTGGACCATCATGATGTCACGTAAACTGTGCTTTATAGGGTTCCTTGGGGGCCTGGTACAGTACAGTATTTACAGTCATTTATTTTTTTCCCCATAAAACAGGTACCGGCCAAGTTCCAGTGCCTATTACAGTGACAATAAATATTTGATCACCCCTGCAAGCGTCTATTTTTATTTTTGAGATTTACGGGCATTGCATAGGAGTCACTTTATAAGCGGGACATAAGGGGCACTCCTGGGGACATAAAGGGCACTACTACTGGGGGCATTTCTTTTATGGGCTCTACTGTACATAAGGGGCACTAACAGTACAGTGGCCATAGCATAAGGGGCAATACTACTGTGGGCATTGTATAAGGGGCGGTACTGCTGTGGGCATTATGTGTATTAGGGGTGCTACTGCTGTGGGCTTTGTGTATGAGGGGCACTAATGTGTGTCATAACATGAATAAGGGACACCCCTACAGTACAGTATGTAGGTGGAGCCCCCTTTTACACAGTATGGCAGGCGCAGCCCCCTTTTAGACATTACGGCAGGTGGAGTACCCTTTTAGATATTACGGCAGGCAGAGCTCCCCCTTTTAGATATTATGGCAGCATTTGAAGTGACATATGATAATTTATAATATAAGGGAGCCGTGAACTTAGGCATACTGATATACAGTATGCAAGAGAGAATATGCTGTATATCCTTTTTGCATTTGATACCCCTCATGCTGGCAACATTTATTTTAATGCAGGTGTAATAAGCCAGGCACACCATCCAGGCTGCCACAACACCTGCTGCCAACTCTGATCCTGGGGTGACAGGGGCAGCCCAGCAGCAGTGATAAACTGCTGCAGCTGCTCCTCTCGGTTTATGCTCCACTGCCGCCCGCTGCCCTGATGATCAGTTCCACTGCATTGTTACTCGGTAAGTAATGTTTCAGCCATTGCCAATCAGCTCCTAACTGTCATGGTACAGACTGTTTTTGAAAATTGACAGTTACTGTATGAGCTGATTTGCTGGTGCAATTTTTCACTCACAGAGAAATGTATCACAAGGAGGGCTTTCTGTTTGCTAAGAAATATCATTTACAGTATACTATACAGCAGGCTTTTTCAACCAGTGTGCCGTGGCACACTAGTGTGCCGCGACCAGTTGCAAGGTGTGCCGCGGAGCCAGAGCAGTGTCCTGCACCTTCAGAGTGAACTGTTGGCCCGGGCTCTTTTTAGAGGATCAGTCATGCTCCGGCCGTGACCTATGACTTGAAGACGCGGCGGTGTGATATCATAGGTCACTGCTGCCGCGTCTACCACCCAGCCAGCCCACTTGCCTGCTTACACATCTTCCAGTTCCCGCCTGCATACACAGCTTTCCTTGCCAACCCACATCCCACACCTGCCCAACCGCCCCCTGCTCAGTATTTGCAGCACTCCACTATGAACGCCCGCAACCGAGGGACAGGGAGGAGGACAGCTGACCGGTAGGGGCTAATATTTGTTATTTTATTTCTCCTGTGGGGAACAATAAGATTTATGTGGGGAGAATAAGGATTTATATGGATTTATGGGGGGAACAATGTGAATAATTAATGTGGGGAGCAATACGATTTATGTGGGGAGAAATGTGATTGATTTATGTGTGAGCAACATGATTTATGTGGGGAGCAACTGTGTAGGCCAATGTATGTGTGGATTTTTCTTTACTGTGAGGGCCAATGTGTGTTTTTTGTTTTTTTTTCTGTGGGGAACTGATGGTGTGCCCTGGGAATTTTAAAATATTATTCGGTGTGCCGTGACTAAAAATAGGTTGAAAATCACTGCTATACAGTATTGTATGGCTGTCCCTCCCCCCAGTCAAACACCATTTCTGCAGACACTAGTTAATCCACTTTAATCTGAATACACATTCAATTGCTGCTAATTGAACACTAGTGTCTACAGAAACAGGTTTTGACTGGGGGGCAGGGATTGCCATATTGTGAAGGATATTTCTTAAAGCAACCAAAAAGGTTACTGCATATGGAGTTTGTTCATGAATGCACCACTTCGGATACAGCATACTGTACAGTATGTCATACAGTATCTCACAGTATACTCATTATTAGGCTCACTCAGATACTGTACAGTATGTTTCGGAACGCCTGTATTTCTCTAACATCCTAGAGGATGCTGCTGGCAAGTCTCCCTGCTTTGTGGGACTTAAGGGGGGTACTCACGGAGCGATCACTTAGATTTGACTAGATTGCTTAGATTTTACGCATGATCGCTCCGTGTGTACCTCCCACTGCGATAGCGATGCGCAGCTCTGCGCATCACTATCGCTGGTGCTAGATTGGCCTGCATGCTAGATCTCGCTGCCCTGCTTAGCGTGGCTAGCAATTGCGGGGCATCCGCGAAGCCACGCCCCTTTTCATAGGCCCTATCCCCTTTTCGGGAGCACGCGGGTTCGCCACGCATGTGTCCCTCCTTAGAACATAAGAAAGTTGGGAGGTATGAAGTAGGAATCAACTTCTCATTAAGTTCCATGGCTCTGCTTCCGCTGACAGGACACCATTAGCTCCTGAGGGTACTGAACATAGCCCAAGCCAGGCCAGTGCTCACTCCCGCAGCACTGCCGCCACCCCCTAACAGAGCCAGAAGTCAGAAGAGTGGTGAGTATTCATCACTGGAGACCTTTCATATGCTGACCTGTCATGTCGACCATTTTCATGTGTCAACCATGAGTCCATGTCGACCATGTCACTGTCGACCAATAGTGGTCGACCTAATGACCTAATGACTGTCGACCTTAACATGGTCGCCCATCCAAACAGATTCCTCCGGGCACAATTTCTAAACTGACGTCTGGAGGAGGGGCATAGAGGGAGGGGCCAGCCCACACGTTTAAAGTCATTTAGTGCCGATGGCTCCTACAGACCTGTCTATACCCCATGGTACTAAATGGACCCCAGCATCCTCTAGGACATTAGAGAAATGTACATTACTTAAATACAGAAGTAATAATGTGCAGTACTGGACTGTACTTACTCCTCAGGGACAGCCGCAGTAATTCCAGTTTCCTGGGCTCCCTGGTGACCAGATCACTCCACTTCCTCTGGAGTGACCTGAGGCTGCAGGACTGGCCATAATTTGCTCGGATCTCAAGGCGGGCTTTATTGTAAGCCCGCCGCTTCTCTGAGTTCGTAGTAAATGGCCGGTCCCGCCACCTAAGCAGGATCAGAAGCTCCCCTCTAACGTAGCGTCTCCCTGCCATTTTTGCCTGATGTACAGTAAGACGCCGGATGCAGTCCACAAACCGTGGATTGAATCTGTAGCCCACAATGCGTGCAAACTGAATTTGCTTCCCCACCGCCTGCAATGTGGTATACCCATAACGGATTTTATCCGGTGTCTGTGTACAAAACATAATAGAGCCCAGCGGGAAAGAAAAAACAGACCAAACAAGTGTATTTATTTAAAAAAAAAATATATAAAAAAAAATTCACCAGAAAAAAAAAATATTTCCGGTCTCAACAGGATTTGAACACGGGATACATGCATTGCAAGCAGGCACTGTAACCATTATGCCACTGCTGACCATGTTATGAGTTGGTACTCCAGGTAAATATATGATGTGTTTTGATGTGGTGTACTATTAACGGATTTTGTCCGGTGTCTGTGTACAAACCATATTTATATTAGAAGGGATTAGGTACTTGGTAGTGATGAGCACCGGAAATTTTTCGGGTTTTGTGTTTTGGTTTTGGGTTCGGTTCCGCGGCCGTGTTTTGGGTTCGAACGCGTTTTGGCAAAACCTCACCGAATTTTTTTTGTCGGATTCGGGTGTGTTTTGGATTCGGGTGTTTTTTTCAAAAAACCCTAAAAAACAGCTTAAATCATAGAATTTGGGGGTCATTTTGATCCCAAAGTATTATTAACATCAATAACCATAATTTCCACTCATTTTCAGTCTATTCTGAACACCTCACACCTCACAATATTATTTTTAGTCCTAAAATTTGCACCGAGGTCGCTGGATGACTAAGCTCAGCGACCCAAGTGGCCGACACAAACACCTGGCCCATCTAGGAGTGGCACTGCAGTGTCACGCAGGATGGCCCTTCCAAAAAACACCCCCCAAACAGCACATGACGCAAAGAAGAAAAAAAAATAAACGCAATGAGGTAGCTGTGTGAGTAAGCTAAGCGACCCTAGTGGCCGAAACAAACACCTGGCCCATCTAGGAGTGGCACTGCAGTGTCACGCAGGATGGCCCTTCCAAAAAACACCCCCCAAACAGCACATGACGCAAAGAAAAAAAGAGGCGCAATGAGGTAGCTGTGTGACTAAGATAAGCGACCCAAGTGGCCGACACAAACACCTGGCCCATCTAGGAGTGGCAATGCAGTGTCACGCAGGATGGCCCTTCCAAAAACTACTCCCCAAACAGCACATGACGCAAAGAAAAATGAAAGAAAAAAGAGGTGCAAGATGGAATTGTCCTTGGGCCCTCCCACCCACCCTTATGTTGTATAAACAGGACATGCACACTTTAACCAACCCATCATTTCAGTGACAGGGTCTGCCACACGACTGTGACTGAAATGACGGGTTGGTTTGGACCCCCACCAAAAAAGAAGCAATTAATCTCTCCTTGCACAAACTGGCTCTACAGAGGCAAGATGTCCACCTCATCATCATCCTCCGATATATCACCGTGTACATACCCCTCCTCACAGATTATCAATTCGTCCCCACTGGAATCCACCATCTCAGCTCCCTGTATACTTTGTGGAGGCAATTGCTGCTGGTGAATGTCTCCACGGAGGAATTGATTATAATTCATTTTAATGAACATCATCCTCTCCACATTTTCTGGATGTAACCTCGTACGCCGATTGCTGACAAGGTGAGCGGCGGCACTAAACACTCTTTCGGAGTACACACTTGTGGGAGGGCAACTTAGGTAGAATAAAGCCAGTTTGTGCAAGGGCCTCCAAATTGCCTCTTTTTCCTGCCAGTATAAGTACGGACTGTCTGACGTGCCTACTTGGATGCGGTCACTCATATAATCCTCCACCATTCTTTCAATGGGGAGAGAATCATATGCAGTGACAGTAGACGACATGTCCGTAATCGTTGTCAGGTCCTTCAGTCCGGACCAGATGTCAGCATCAGCAGTCGCTCCAGACTGCCCTGCATCACCGCCAGCGGGTGGGCTCGGAATTCTGAGCCTTTTCCTCACACCCCCAGTTGCGGGAGAATGTGAAGGAGGAGATGTTGACAGGTCGCGTTCCGCTTGACTTGACAATTTTCTCACCAGCAGTTCTTTGAACCCCAGCAGACTTGTGTCTGCCGGAAAGAGAGATCCAAGGTAGGTTTTAAATCTAGGATCGAGCACGGTGGCCAAAATGTAGTGCTCTGATTTCAACAGATTGACCACCCGTGAATCCTTGTTAAGCGAATTAAGGGCTCCATCCACAAGTCCCACATGCCTAGCGGAATCGCTCTGTGTTAGCTCCTCCTTCAATGTCTCCAGCTTCTTCTGCAAAAGCCTGATGAGGGGAATGACCTGACTCAGGCTGGCAGTGTCTGAACTGACTTCACGTGTGGCAAGTTCAAAAGGTTGCAGAACCTTGCACAACGTTGAAATCATTCTCCACTGCGCTTGAGACAGGTGCATTCCACCTCCTATATCGTGCTCAGTTGTATAGGCTTGAATGGCCTTTTGCTGCTCCTCCAACCTCTGAAGCATATAGAGGGTTGAATTCCACCTCGTTACCACTTCTTGCTTCAGATGATGGCAGGGCAGGTTCAGGCGTTTTTGGTGGTGCTCCAGTCTTCTGTACGTGGTGCCTGTACGCCGAAAGTGTGCCGCAATTCTTCTGGCCACCGACAGCATCTCTTGCACGCCCCTGTCGTTTTTTAAATAATTCTGCACCACCAAATTCAAGGTATGTGCAAAACATGGGACGTGCTGGAATTTGCCCAGATTTAATGCACACACAATATTGCTGGCGTTGTCCGATGCCACAAATCCACAGGAGAGTCCAATTGGGGTAAGCCATTCTGCGATGATCTTCCTCAGTTGCCGTAAGAGGTTTTCAGCTGTGTGCGTATTCTGGAAAGCGGTGATACAAAGCGTAGCCTGCCTAGGAAAGAGTTGGCGTTTGCGAGATGCTGCTACTGGTGCCGCCGCTGCTGTTCTTGCGGCGGGAGTCAATACATCTACCCAGTGGGCTGTCACAGTCATATAGTCCTGAGTCTGCCCTGCTCCACTTGTCCACATGTCCGTGGTTAAGTGGACATTGGGTACAACTGCATTTTTTAGGACACTGGTGAGTCTTTTTCTGAGGTCTGTGTACATTTTCGGTATCGCCTGCCTAGAGAAATGGAACCTAGATGGTATTTGGTACCGGGGACACAGTACCTCCAACAAGTCTCTAGTTGGCTCTGCAGTAATGATGGATACCGGAACCACGTTTCTCACCGCCCAGGATGCCAAGGCCTCAGTTATCCGCTTTGCAGCAGGATGACTGCTGTGATATTTCATCTTCCTCGCAAAGGACTGTTGGACAGTCAATTGCTTGGTGGAAGTAGTAAAAGTGGTCTTACGACTTCCCCTCTGGGATGACCATCGACTCCCAGCAGCAACAACAGCAGCGCCAGCAGCAGTAGGCGTTACACGCAAGGATGCATCGGAGGAATCCCAGGCAGGAGAGGACTCGTCAGAATTGCCAGTGACATGGCCTGCAGGACTATTGGCATTCCTGGGGAAGGAGGAAATTGACACTGAGGGAGTTGGTGGGGTGGTTTGCGTGAGCTTGGTTACAAGAGGAAGGGATTTACTGGTCAGTGGACTGCTTCCGCTGTCGCCCAAAGTTTTTGAACTTGTCACTGACTTATGATGAATGCGCTGCAGGTGACGTATAAGGGAGGATGTTCCGAGGTGGTTAACGTCCTTACCCCTACTTATTACAGCTTGACAAAGGCAACACACGGCTTGACAAATGTTGTCCGCATTTCTGTTGAAATACTTCCACACCGAAGAGCTGATTTTTTTGGTATTTTCACCAGGCATGTCAATGGCCATATTCCTCCCACTGACAACAGGTGTCTCCCCGGGTGCCTGACTTAAACAAACCACCTCACCATCAGAATCCTCCTGGTCAATTTCCTCCCCAGCGCCAGCAACACCGATATCCTCCTCATCCTGGTGTACTTCAACACTGACATCTTCAATCTGACTATCAGGAACTGGACTGCGGGTGCTCCTTCCAGCACTTGCAGGGGGCGTGCAAATGGTGGAAGGCGCATGCTCTTCACGTCCAGTGTTGGGAAGGTCAGGCATCGCAACCGACACAATTGGACTCTCCTTGTGGATTTGTGATTTCGAAGAACGCACTGTTCTTTGCTGTGCTTTTGCCAGCTTAAGTCTTTTCATTTTTCTAGCGAGAGGCTGAGTGCTTCAATCCTCATGTGAAGCTGAACCACTAGCCATGAACATAGGCCAGGGCCTCAGCCGTTCCTTGCCACTCCGTGTGGTAAATGGCATATTGGCAAGTTTACGCTTCTCCTCCGACGATTTTATTTTAGATTTTTGAGTCCTTTTTTTACTGATATTTGGTGTTTTGGATTTTACATGCTCTGTACTATGACATTGGGCATCGGCCTTGGCAGACGACGTTGATGGCATTTCATCATCTCGAGCCATGACTAGTGGCAGCAGCTTCAGCACGAGGTGGAAGTGGATCTTGATCTTTCCCTATTTTTGGAACCTCAACATTTTTGTTCTCCATATTTTAATAGGCACAACTAAAAGGCACCTCAGGTAAACAATGGAGATGGATGGATACTAGTATACTTATGGATGAGGAGCGACTGCCGACACAGAGGTAGCTACAGCCGTGGACTACCGTACTGCGTCTGCTAGTATAGACTGGATGATAATGATATAAAAAAAATATATATATATCACTACTGCAGGACAGGTATATATTGTATAATGACGGACCTGCTGGACACTGTCAGCACTGCAGTCTCCTAAACTACTAGTATGAAGACGATAAAAAAAAAACCACCACAGGTAGGTATACAATTATGGACGAGCGACTGCCAGTGCCGACACAGAGGTAGCTACAGCCATGGACTACCGTACTGCGTCTGCTAGTATAGACTGGATGATAATGATATAAAAAATATATATATATCACTACTGCAGGACAGGTATATATTGTATAATGACGGACCTGCTGGACACTGTCAGCACTGCAGACTCCTAAACTACTAATATGAAGAAGATAGAAAAAAAAAAAACCACCACAGGTAGGTATACAATTATGGACGAGCGACTGCCAGTGCCGACACAGAGGTAGCTACAGCCGTGGACTACCGTACTGCGTCTGCTAGTATAGACTGGATGATAATGATATAAAAAATATATATATATCACTACTGCAGGACAGGTATATATTGTATAATGACGGACCTGCTGGACACTGTCAGCACTGCAGACTCCTAAACTACTAGTATGAAGAAGATAAAAAAAAAAAAAAACACCACAGGTAGGTATACAATTATGGACGAGCGACTGCCGACACAGAGGTAGCTACAGCCGTGGACTACCGTACTGCGTCTGCTAGTATAGACTGGATGATAATGATATAAAAAATATATATATATCACTACTGCAGGACAGGTATATATTATATAATGACGGACCTGCTGGACACTGTCAGCACTGCAGACTCCTAAACTACTAGTATGAAGAAGATAGAAATATAATGAATGACGGACCTGCTGGACACTGTCAGCAGAATGCGTTTATAGAATAAAAAAAAAAACACCACACGAGTGTTTAACTTTTTCAGGCAGACAATATACTGGTGGTCACTGCTCGTCAGTCACACTGGCACTCTGGCAGCAAAAGTGTGCACTGTTAAATATGTACTCCTGCTATAACTGCTCCCCAGTCTCCCCCACAATTAAGCTGTGTGAGCAGTGAGCACTACTCAGCACAGTCAGATATACATAGATGATATTATCATGCAGCACACTGAGGCTGAGCACAGATATGGTATGTGACTGTGTATCGTTTTTTTTCAGGCAGAGAACGGATTATATTAAATAATAAATAAAACTGGTGGTCACTAGTATAACTATCAGCAAAACTCTGCACTCTCTGAGTACTCCTAATGCTCCAGAAAATCAAGTGTCTCACTCTCTATCTAAACGGAGAGGACGCCAGCCACGTCCTCTCCCTATCAATCTCAATGCACGTGTGAAAATGGCGGCGACGCGCGGCTCCTTATATAGAATCCGAGTCTCGCGATAGAATACGAGCCTCGCGAGAATCCGACAGCGGGATGATGACGTTCGGGCGCGCTCGGGTTAGCCGAGCAAGGCGGGAAGATCCGAGTCTGCCTCGGACCCGTGTAAAAAGCGTGAAGTTCGGGGGGTTCGGTTTCTGAGAAACCGAACCCGCTCATCACTAGTACTTGGTTTGTCTTTTTTGAGGGCACAAGTATTATTTATATATTTTTAAAAATATTTTTTTTTTTTTTTTTTAAATGGAATGTGAAAAACCCGGAAAAAAAAATGGCGTGGGGTCCCCCCTCCAAAGCATAATCAGCCTCGGGCTCTTCGAGCCGGTCCTGGTTCTAAAAATCCGGGGGGGGGGAAACGGACAGGGGATCCCCCGTATTTTTAAAACCAGCACCGGGCTACAGTGACGAGGGAGACGTGGCAGTCTGCGGGTCAACATAGGTAAGTATGTATGTGTGTCGACATGTGTGAAATAAAGTTTTACTGTCACGGTGTGTGTCTCCTGTTTTTATTTGGATATTTTTTTTCCAGTAGAACTACAGGTACCAGCGGGCCCGTTTTTCTCCCGCATGCTGGTACTTGTGGTTCTCCAAGTACCAGCTTGCGGGGGAGGCTTTCTGGGACTTGTAGTACTACTGGAAAAAACAATATTCTGTCATTTTTCTCAAGGCTATCAGCCTCCCATCCGCAGCCCTTGGATGGGGGGACAGCCTCGGGCTTCACCCCTGGCCCTTGGGTGGCTGGGGGCGGGACCCCTTGATTGAAGGGGTCCCCACTCCCCCAGGGTACCCCGGCCAGGGGTGACTAGTTGGATATTTAATGCCACGGCTGCAGGGCACTGTATAAAAGTGACCACCGGCTGTGGCATTATCTGTCCAGCTAGTGGAGCCCGATGCTGGTGTAAAAAATACGGGGGACCCCTACTCTTTTTGTCCCCCGTATTTTTTGCACCAGCACCAGGCGCAGAGCCCGGTGCTGGTTTTAAAAATACGGGGGATCCCCTGTCCGTTTCCCCCCCGGATTTTTAGTACCGGGACCGGCTCGAAGAGCCCGAGGCTGGTTATGCTTTGGAGGGGGGACCCCACGCATTTTTTTTCTGACTTTTCCCAAAAAAAATAATAATTCTGGTCCCGCTAGGATTCGAACCCATCAGCCAATCAGCAGGTAGCGCTACGAAGGGTCCGTTGGCTATTTGAGGCATTCGCCATAGAGTTTAGGAAAAACGACATCTGGTGGACAGAAAGTAGAATGCATGTTACAATTATAACATGACGTCACATTTACAACGCATCTTATAACGAGAGTTATAGCGCAAGGAGCTGGCGCGAGTTGCATGGCGCCCGCTATGCGGTACGCAGCAACGTTATAGCAGGACATATCTGTATACTGCTGAAAATGTGGTGAGTTTTGATCAGAGATGTGTGGAAAAAAATAGGCAGGGGAGGCACTGCCACACCTGCGTAGACTTTTTACTCCAGAGTTTTGACTACAAAAATGAATAGAATTATACAAAGAAGATGTGTTTAATATATTCTTTGTATTTTTCATATACTTTATGGGGGATATTCAAGTAGTACAGTGTTTTCAACCAGTCAAAAAAACAACACTTTTCACCCATTTGTAGGTTGAATTTACATTTTTGGGTCCGTTTTTGCCCATGCCGATTCAACAAAAAAAAAAGAAAATAGAAAAGGCATGGGTGAAAATGCCTGCTATTGAATATACTGATGTCGAATTTAATGCCAATTTACCGACTGTCAGAAAACTCAGCACTAATTGAATAAACCCCTATATAGTAAAAAATGTGGTATATACATTAATATGAGGTCTCTGCCTCACCTCACCACATATCACTGATATATATATATTTATATATATATATATATATATATAGTAGACAGAGGGCGGCACTCAGTGGACTTGAAGAAGATGATAAATGCGGTGCAGGCTGGAGCTGCAGGGACCCAGTGATCGGTTCATAAGGTATATAAGGTATGTAAAATGTTTTGTGGTGGTTGTTGTATCCTGAAGACAGGTTGAAATAAATTCGAAATATTGACAGAATGGATTGTTGAGTTATTTATTATCTTCTTCGAGTTCACTGAGTGCCGCCCTCTGTCTACTATTTAAACCTTTTCTGACTGGCACCTTGGCAAGCTGCATTCTTGAAGGGAGTGCTGACCATCTGGTAATACTATATCTATATCTATCTATCTATCTATCTATCTATCTATCTATCTATCTATCTATCTATCTATCTATCTATCTATCTATCTATCTAGATAGTTAATTACATAGGGGGTAATTCCAAGTTGATCGCAGCAGGATTTTTGATAGCAACTGGGCAAAACCATGTGCAGTGCAGGGGAGGCAGATATAACATGTGCAGAGAGAGTTAGATTTGGGTGTGGTGTGTTCAATCTGCAATCTAATTTGCAGTGTAAACATAAAGCAGCCAGTATTTACCCTGCACAGAAACAATATAACCCACCCAAATCTAACTCTTTATGCACATGTTATATCTGCCCCCCTGCAGTGCACATGGTTTTGCCCAATTGCTATCAAAAATCCTGCTGCGATCAACTTGGAATTACCCCCATAGTTAATGAGATTGAAAAGAGGCAAAATGCCCATCAGGTTCATCCTGTAATCTGTTTTAAGGCGAGTTCATTATAATGTCCCAAGTGAAATAATGTTTTATATTTAGTTATCAACTGTAAATCATGTTCCTCCCAGATTAAAAATTTCAATATTTTAAATGTTATAACCTTGGATATCTTTTTCAGTCAGAAATTTATCCAATCCGTTTTTAAATGCATATATAGTGTCCACCATTACCACCTTCACTGGCAGGGAATTCCAGATCCTTATTGCCCTAACAGTGAAGAACCCTTTCCTACGTAGCGTATGGAATTTTCTCTCCTCAAGCATCAGCGAGTGACCTCGTGTCTTATACAGAGTTCTTTTAATAAATAATTCCTCTGATAACTCTTTGTAATTTCCCGTTATAAATTTGAAGATATTGATAATGTCTCCTCTTAGACGTCTCTTTTCTAGTGTATACAGTTTCAACAGGTGAGCCTTTCCTCATACTCCAGTCCCTCTAGCCCATTAATCAATTTAGCAGCACGCCTTTGAATCCTTTTGAGTTCACAGATATCTTTTTTATAATGTGGTGCCCAAAATTGAACACAATATTCCAGGTGCGGACGTACCAATGATTTGTACAGTGGCTGGATTACACTCTCGTCCCTTGTTTCAATCCCCTGTTTTATGCACGCTAGCACCTTACTTGCCTTCTTTGCTGCACTTTGACATTGTGTATGGTTGTTTAGCTTATTAGCAATGAGTACCCCCAAATCTTTTTCCAATACTGTTACCCCTAGATTTTCCCAATTTAATATGTAGGTTGCAAGTTTGTTTTTTGTCTCGAAGTGCATAACTTTGTATTTTTCTATATTGAATCCCATATTCCATTTAGACGCCCAGATTTCAAGTTTAGATAAGTCATTCTGTAGAGACTCGACATCCATTTCCAAATTAATTACCTTACACAATTTAGTATCATCTGCAAAGATTGACACTGTGCTTTCCAGGCCTAGTTCCAGGTAGTTGATAAATATGTTGAACAGTAGTGGCCCAAGTACGGACCCTTGTGGTATTCCGCTGATTACTGGTGCCCAGCCAGAGGACATCCCATTGACCACTACTCATTGTACCCTGTTATCCAGCCAATTACTTATCCATGTACAAATAGTTTTTCCTAGGCCAAGCTCCTTTAATTTGATGATCAGTCTCCTGTGAGGCACTGTATCGAAAGCTTTTGCAAAATCTAAGTATACCCCATCCACTGCTTTTCCTTGGTCAAGATTGTTGCTCACTTCCTCATAGAAGCTAACTAAGTTAGTTTGACATGATCTGTCCATTACAAACCATGCTGGTTCTTGCTAATAAACTTAGCGGCATGCAGATACTCCTGTATGCTATCCCTTAAAATTCCCTCCAATAATTTCCCCACTATAGATGTCAAACTAACTGGTCTGTAATTTCCTGGATGATTTTTATATCCCATTTTATATAGTGGCACTACCTCAGCTATACACCAATCTATAGGTACCATGCCTGATCTAATAGAACTATTAAAAATCAAGTATAGGGGTCTTGCTAGTTGTGACCTAAGCTCCATAAGAACCCTCGGGTGAAGTCCATCAGGTCCAGGTGATTTATTAATCTTAATTTTGCTTAGTCTCTCCCAGACTACCTCCTCACTTAAACAAGTATCTAGCCAGGAATCCTTGCTTTCACTATCGTTATGCACTGCTCCCACCGTCGCTTCTTCTCTGGTCAACACCGATGAAAAAAAAATGTTTAGTATTTCTGCTTTTGCTTCGTCATCATTTATCAATACTCCAAATTCATCTTTTATTGGACCTACATTCTCCTTTCTTAACCTTTTACTGTTTATGTATTTAAAAAACTTCTTAGGATTGTTTTTGCCCTGTATAGCGATTTTCTTTTCATTTTTAATTTTAGCTGCTGCAATTGCTTTTTTGCATTTTTTTTATTGCATTCCTTGTAGTACTGAAATGACTCCTCCGTTCCATTAGATTTAAATGCTTTGAAAGCACGCTTCTTATTATTCATTACTTCCTTGACCTTATTAAGCCACATCGGTTTGAGTTTGGTACTCCTGCGTTTGCTGCCCATGGGAATTAATTTGTCAATATTGCTATTTAACAACCCTTTTAATGCATCTCACATTTCCGTAGTGTTCTTGCCATGAAACAAGTCTTCCCAGTCAATGTCGTTAAGTGCACCTCTCATCATACTGAAGTTAGGCTTCCTAAAGTTAAATATTTTGGTTGATCCCTTGTAGTGATGTTCCTTGAAACTGATGTCGAATGTGATCATATAGTGATCACTGTTACCCAAGGTCTCCCCAACTTTCATGCTTGATACAATGTCCACATTATTAGTAATTACTAGATCCAGAGTAGTTTTACCTCTAGTTGGATCCTCGACTAATTGAGACAAATCATGATCCTTTGATGTATTTAAAAACCTGTTGCTCCTAGCTTTAACACATGAATCATTACTCCAGTTTATATCAGGATAATTAAAATCCCCAATCACTAGGATGTCTCCCAATCCCGCAGCCTTTTCAATTTGCCGCAAGAGTTGTTCTTCCTCATGTATGCTAATATCCGGCTGTTTGTAGCATGTACTTATGACTAGTTTTTTTGCATCAATACCCCCACTTTAGATTTCAACCCATAGTGACTCCACAATATCCCCAGTCCCCTCGAAAATAACCTCCTTTAAGTACAGTTTAAGAGATGGCATAACATAAAGACACACACCTCCACTTCTTTTGTTAGCCCTGTCCCTTCTGAAAAGAGAATACCCCTACAAATTTGCAACCCAATCGTGAGAGTCATCCCACCATGTTTCCGTAATACCTATAATATCATACTGAGCTTTTGATGCTAACAATTCCAATTCGCCCATTTTACCTGCTAGGCTTCATGCATTCGCAAGCATACATTTTAGCTTAGTGTTTCCCTTGTCCGTTTGTTTATTTAAGGGTATCCTGTCATGGTTTACAAGTGCCTCCCTAGAGTTACTACTACTGCCAGTTCTTCTCCTCACTCTCTCTCCTCCCCATCATACTTACTATTCCTTTTGATCCACCAATTTAGTCCTTTTAATCCCTCTGCCCCATCATACGTATTTTCCTTATATTACTTACATACTTATCCCTTTTGCTACTTACATCAATTTCAATATGCAGTAATGATGAACCACAATTGTTGTCAGTTAATATTTTGGCATTATCATTGTTACTACCCTTTTTAGTACCCATGTAAGCTGGTTTTTCCCTCCCCCCTTCCCCACCCCCATTTAGTTCACTACCACCATCTTTACTATTCTCACTGCATGAACCATAGTTTCTAGGTAAACCATCCTCCCAGGCACCTAGTTTAAAAGCTCCTCCAACCTTCCAACTATCCTTCCCCCCAGCACCGCAGCCTCCTCCTCATTCAGGTGCAAACCACCGTGACAAAAAAGATGGCGCCTGACTAAGAAGTCCGCCCAGTGTTCCAAAAACACAAACCCCTCCTTCCTACACCAGTCTCTAATCCACACATTTACCTTCCTAATCTCCCTCTGCCTCACTGGGCTAGCATATGGCATAGGTAGTATTTCAGAGAATATTACCTTATATGTCTTGCCTTTAATTTCTGGCCTAAATCCCTATAATCTTTCTTAAGGACATCCACCTACCACTAACTTTGTCATTGGTGCCAACGTGCACCAAGACCGCCGGGTCCTTCCCAGCCCCTTCCAACAATCTATCTACCCAGTCCACGATGTACTGCACCTGAGCACCCAGGAGACAACAGACCGTATGGCGATTGCGATCCCAGTAGCAGATTGCTCTATCTGTCTTCCTGATGATAGAGTCCCCTACCACCACAATCTGCCTGGGTATCTCTCTCTCTCTTTCATCCCAGCCGAGCCAGAGGGACCGCTCCTCTGGTTGCTAGAGGGAACAGTCTCCTCCAGCTCTGTTATTTCCTCGCTATCATCCACCGAATCTTCGTCCAATCGGGCAAATTTGTTCGGGTTTGATAGGACGGAGATGTCGTGCCTCCCCCTCTTTTTCTTCCATCTAACAGTGACCCAGCTAGCTACCTTATTATCCTCATTTACCGGTGTTCCCCCCTGAAACTCCTCCGCCGTTCTATCTAAACTTTGCTCGAGAATGTGAATCTCCCTCAGCCGCGTAACTGTTTGCTCTAGATCAGTTACCTGGGCTTCCAGGGCAACCGTTCGCACACATCTCACACAGATGTATTCACCCTGGGACAGTTGCTCCAGGTATGCATACATCTTGCACGACATGCACTGACTGAGACTCTCAAACTCAGCCCCTCCCATTTGCTTGACAACTCAACACCCTATTAACTTCTGAAGAACAATGCAGAATAATACAAAAATATGCAAGCAATGATTACAAACAATAGAATATGATATTGACTATGACCTAGCTGTGGAGAAAATCAATATTCACAACACAGCAGAAATAGCCAATTCAATCACATACACGATGAAGTAGGTAATCAATACTTATCTGAGTGGGCCCTCTCCTACGACTCTGCTACTCCTCCTTCCAGTTGTTTCGCACATCCTTCTCACGTGCTACACCTGACTTCCGGCACCAACTTCGTCCTCATTTCACAGTCATCCTCAGTTCGCAGTTCGCAGTTGTCCTCAGCTCACAGTCCCTACACACACAGGCTGTGTCTGCAGCAGCAGCACACTCTCACTCATCCGACAGCAGCAGCCCTCACACACTCTCCACACACTTACTCTCCCCCTCTCACTTTCCCCAGCAGCACACTCTCACCTCCTGTGTCTGTAGCAGCAGCAGCAGCAGCACACTCTCACTCAGCAGCAGCAGCCTCGCCCACTTACTCTCCCCCAGCACTTACTCTCCCCCTCACACACTGAGTCTGCAGCAGCAAAGTCTCCTCACACACTTACTTATTCTACACACACGTGCTCTTAATCACACTTACTCATATATATATATATATATATATATATATATAAAACCAGTCGAGTCACATTATTATGACCAACAGTTAATAGCGAGAGTAACCACTGTGTGCAGCACGGACAGCAGCTAGACGGTCTGGGAGTGACTCAATAAGGTGCTGGTAGGTTGGCACAGGTATCTGGAGCCATGCTAGCTGCAGTACATCCCACAGCTACTGGAGGGTGTGTGGTGGAGGAGCCAACGTTCACCTCTCACATCAATGGCATATGATGCTCTATAATTTCCATGTCAGTTATTTGCAATGATGCCATTTGTCCAGTCACAATACACCTTCACCAAAGCATCACGCAAACAGTTCACAAACTTCCCTGTTTCAGAAATACTGCCACCCTTGGCCCAAAAGCTGATAATCATACCTTTTTGCAACTCCGATAAATTTCTGTTTTTACCCATAACAGCAATGAGTGATATGTGTGGAGATGGCAAGGCCATAGCTATGTATGTGCCAAGTGTGCTCATCCAACCTCACCCCCTGCCATCACTGCCTCCCGCATCCATATCAACTGACCACAACCTTTACTCACTGTTTCCTACACCCACTCTCTCTGCTCCCATCATTTACTGCCCCCTACACCCTACACCCTTTCTCACTGTTCCCTACACTAACCAACCCTCAGTGGGTGCAGAACTGCTGGCAACACCTGCAGTCATAATGTGTATCAGGGGCTCTATCTGGCATAATGTATACTCTACTTGGCATAATGTGTATCAGGGTCTCTATCTGGCATAATGTAAATCAGGGGCTCTACCTGGGACAATGTGGACTCTACCTGGCACAATGTGTATCAGGGGCCCTACCTGGCATAATGCGGGCTCTACCTGGCATAATGTGTATCAGGGTCTCTACTATGATGTAATGTGTGTAAGGGGTACTACTGTGTGGTGTTATGCGAATAATGGACACTACTATGCTGTGTAATGTGAATCGGTAATATTCTGTGGCTATACCCCTTCAACATAAAGCCATGCCTTCAACATGTACTGTCCTTGTTTTAAATGTGGTTGGAGAGAAGGCACCAATTCTTTTTCTGGCACAGGACACCAACATGTCTAGCAATGGCACTAACAGATGGCCTATAGCACACCTTATATACCCACCATGCCAGTGCAAGACATATGATGTACTTCATGGGCTACGCACTGCCGATGTCAAATATAAGAGGTGGTCAAAATAATGTAACTTGACCGTGTATATATACAGTATACATTTCCTTATAAATATGTACAGACTTGGATAACTGGCATTCCATTTCTATATTTTATGAGCCTGGTGCCTGCTAAAAACCACTTCGGTGATCATAAATACCATCCACAACAGCAGCACTCAAAGGCATAAAAATATCAATCTCTACTGTCTACTTTTAACATTTCAATGTTATTTAAATTTTTGTCAGGAATAGCAAACACATATTACCTTAAATAATAATACACCCAGTGCTGAAAGTAAGGTGGTATGAGGTGGTATGGAGTACCATTAAGAAATATGGTGGTGGTACTCAGTACCACCAGCCCACATGTGGGGCATAATTTATAAGGGGCATTTTTGTGCGTGGGACATAAAATGGTGTCAGTGGCATAAATGAGTGTTGCATAATGTGTAATGGGCATTACGGTGTGTGCCATAATGTGTAATGAGCATTAAGGTGTGTGGCATAATGTGTAATGGGTGTTATGTTGTCTGGCATAATGTGTGATGGGTGTTACGGTGTCTGGCATAATGTGTAATAAGCATTATGGTCTGCGGCATTACACTGTCTGGCATAATGTGCAATGGGCATTACGGTGTGAAATAATGTGCAATGGGTGTTACAGTGTCTGGCATAATGTGTAATGGGCATTACAATGTGTGGCATAAAGTGTAATAAGCATTATGGTGTGCGGCATAATGTGTAATGGGCATTATGGCGTGTGGCATAATGTGTAATCGGCATTATGGTGTTTGGCATA